>NC_138292.1:46980000-48320000 GCF_965601325.2 Salmo salar | reverse complement strand
TTCACTTGGTCCTTTGCTGTTGTTCTGAGATTGATTTGCACCTTTCGCACCAAAGTACGTTCATCTCTAGGAGACAGAACGCATCTCCTTCCTGAGCGGTATGACGGCTGCGTGGTCCCATGGTGTTTATTCTTGCGTACTATTGTTTGTACAGATGAACGTGGTACCTTCAGGCATTTGAAAATTGCTCCCAAGGATCAACCAGACTTATGGAGGTCTACATTGTATTTCTGAGGTCTTGGCTGATTTCTTTTGATTTTCCCATGATGTCAAGCAAAGAGGCATGGAGTTTGAAGGTAGGCCTTGAAATACATCCCCAGGTACATCTCCAATTGACTCAAATGTTGTCATTTAGCCTATGGGAAGCTTCTGAAGCCATGACATAATTTTCAGGAATTTTCCAAGCTGTTTAAAGGCACAGTCAACTTAGTGTATGTAAACATCTGACCCACTGGAATTGTGATACAGTGAATTTAGTTAAATAATCTGTCTGTAAACAATTGTTGGAAAAATTACTTGTATCATGCACAAAGTAGATGTCCTAACCGACTTGGCAAAACTATAGTTTCTTAACAAGAAATTTGTGGAGTGGTTGAAAAAGGAGTTTTAATTACTCCAACCTATGTGTATGTAAGCTTCCAACTTCAACTGTATGTAGCAAAATTTGAAATTGTGTTTTTTTACATTATATAAAAGTAGAGACTCAGAGCTACAAAATGGTATATCATACATTGCATTTGAGGAACAATGAGAAAGTAATTCTGCTTTGAAAGTTGATCAACTTGAAAATCTCACTTTTGAATGTTTTACTATCTAGTGAAGAGTTCTTCTTTGTCTACACTTATTCAGCATCGTTCACACCCTCACCCTAAGCTTCAGCCCCACCCATCTCGTTTCGCTCTCGAAGTGCACACTTGACGCTCTGGCCAATGATATGTTTACCTCTGGATAACATGAAAACAGCCTAACCAGCTCATTACACTTGTCTGCAGACGTTTACTGAAACCGGCCATATTCAATAGGTGTTGTACACACGTAACGTTAGCTAACGAGCCAGCCAACCAACGTTGCTAGTTAAACAATAAACAGTGCCAACAATGTCACAGTGCTGGGAGCTAACCAACCATGTTCAATGTTAGCTAGCCAACATTAGGCTCTAACTAGAACAGCACACAGCTTTGGGAAATGAATAATAACATCAGTTAGGGAGCCAGCCAGCTAACGTTAGCTAGTTAAACAATAAACAGTGCCAACAATGCCACAGTACTGGGAGCTAACCAACCATGTTCAATGTTAGCTTGCTAACATCAGGCTATAACTAGAATAGCACAACGCTCTGGGAAATGAATATTAATGACAGCTAGGGTGCCAGCCAGCTAACGTTCACTAGCTAGCTAGCAGTACACTTTAGCTTAAGACATATAGCTTACTAGCTAGGTAAGTTCACACACGTCACATAACGTTAGCTAGTCAAACAACAATGAACAGTGCCAACAATGCCATAATACTGGGAGCTAACCAACCATGTTCAATGTTAGCTAGCTAACATTAGGCTATAACTAGAACAGCAAACGGCTCTGGGAAAACGAATAATAACATCAGCTAGGAAATCAGCCAGCTAACGTTAGCTTGAAATGAAACCACTTTCTGTCAAAATTGGAAAACGAGTAATATCTGAAAATGTTAGCTAGCTAACGCTAAACTATCTTACCTGTATACATAATTGTGCATGGATGCGTCTCCCTTTCAGGAATGCCATGCCATGGTTGCCCTTAGTTTAAAGATGAAATCCGGAGAAAGGTGTTTCATCCATCTCTTTAGCCATCATACTCAAAACTTGGTCCTCCAGAAAGTGGAGGGCCACACTTATACAGCTCCACTACACAATATATTTTTTTAAAAGCAGTGTTCGACAGGATTACCAACACAGACTGACCAGCTTCTATGGCAGGCCAATCTGAACTCCTCTCTCGGCATGTCCTTCCCACTCATTATCTCAGCCAATCATGGCTAGTGGGAAGTTTGCTCACTTTTTCTGTGGCTTAACCAACAAGGCTCGTAATTTAACAATTGTATTCCTATTTACAGATGGCATTCAAGTTTGTTATTAAGGCACATGAAAGTTCACATGTTCAAGAAGGCGTTTCTGCCCAAGGCGTTTCTGATAAAAAAAATGTTTTTAAGTTCAAACGGCTCTCCTGTTAAGTCATGAATTGCGATATATGCCACGTTTCCTGAATCAGATCACATATTTACATTGCTATTCTTTTCGAATGAGTGGTCGTTCATGTGCAAAGTATTCACATTTCCATGAGCATAGTTATCAGCTGTACATTCGATAGTGAAGTCCTTTGTCTCTTCTCCCGCTCTTTCTTCATTTTTGTAACAAGTCATCATATCGGGTTAGTCCACTAGGGTCTTTTCATTGCATTGTGTAATAATCAACATGTAAGCTATCCTGTTTGTGTGTTTATGTAATTATGTGTGATTATTTAGTTAGTTAGTAAATATTTAACTAAGCTAATTTGTATATGCTAGGGTTCGTGCAGATATCCAAGAGCTTTGCTACATTCAGAATGAGACTGGAAGTAAATAAGAATTAATGAATTGACCGTGACTGATGTAAAAGATATTTATATCTTTAGAGTTTAGTTGGGAGATAGTAACTCGTTACATAACTTTTCCCATGATGCCCCAGGTTACTACTTAATTGTTATATGATTAATTTAATTGCGTAATAATTAAACATAGTTAATTGATTTCATAAAAGAACAGTCAAACACCTTAATGATAGTCAAGACACGACACAAGGTTGTGACTACTCTTGCATTGCAGATACAGTCTGGCAGATTGGGTGGGGATAAGGGAAAGAGAGAATGAGAGAGCGAGGGAGCAGGTAAATCCAAGAAACATCAGAGGGGATTTAACGGTGAGGGAGCACGCTAATGCGCCTCCTCACTTCACTTCCATGGCCGGTCTGTGCTGTCGGTCCCCCATCACAGGACAGAAAGGGTTGTGGGGGGAAACACTGATTTGAGGGCACCAAGCAGTGGAACTGACAGACGGATTCTCAGTGGCACAAGCATGGAATTACTTGTTCCTTCCTCTGGAACTGAGCGGGAAGCATCTGAAGGGCTGCAAACAATCTCTCCGAGCCAGGATCCAAACAACACATGGCCTGAGTGCCAAGAAAAGCTAAGAGGCTGGAGGTGGGGAAAACACAGGACTATTTGGATAAAATGTTTACATTTTAGCTCACCCTAACCTTAACCTGCTGCGTAAATTCTACTAACCTGCTACGAAAAAAGTCAATTCTGACATTAGCTGTACAATGTAGTCAAAACCTGGAGCCAGGAGAAACAGGAGGCAACGAGGCAGCGACAGCCAAAAAGCTCTGCAGGTCCTCAAAACGTGTTTAATCAACAGCAGCTGCTGAGGAGGCAATTTGAGGCCGTTAGAGTCCTGCTTTGTTGAAAAGTAAATGTATTTGTTATTTTTGTCATTTCTTACATAGCTGCACTCTCTGACTCATCAATGCTGTGACAGAGTTGGTAATTGGTAATTAGGCAGGTGGTGTAGGCTCAAGCTCACAGAGGGAAACAGATGGGGAGTGTTTCACTCTCTCAGTAGGACAGAGACACAGAGGTGTACTTTCCAATATTAGCTAGAGAGGCTCTGTACTGAGCTAGCTGCTTTAACCCAGATTCACCTTCTGGGTTAAAGCAGGGGCTTTAAATTCAAATCGTAACCATGATCATCATCCTCAACATCACAATGATAGGAAACGTAAGGTTAGTGATGTTACAATTCAAAAAGCCAGTGACACTCTCTGCATGTGGCTGATTGAAGATGTGAAGATGAATTTCAGGGACAAAGCAGACAAAAAGGCTTTCCTAATACAGATGGAGTAATTATTTTTCTAAAGACATTTGTTGAATCCCACAGTAGTTTCACCATTAATGGTGCATGGCTGCAGTGTGATGATGCATCATCAGACAGTGAGAAGACTGTCTCTCACTGAATCTGTCTCAAAAGACTACTTTTTTTACCTCTCACTCTCTCACTCACTCACTCACTCACTCACTCACTCACTCACTCACTCACTCACTCGCTCACTCACTCACTCGCTCACTCACTCACTCACTCACTCACTCTCCCTCCAAACTCTGTCTATTTATATTTTCCCACACTCTTCTATTGGAATTTCACTTCAGTCACACAACTCTTATGATGGTCTCCACTAATCCACCTCTCCTGACGCAGTTATTTTATGACAATCTGCCTGATACTGTAGAGTCATATCAGACAAAGCAACTAATCAGCATTTTGAGCATAGGCCTGTCTCATCCACTGATGCTCTCTGACACTTTTATCCCATCATTCACAGCATAGCCAGCCAGCCAGCCAGTGTGTATGCTTGCGTGTGATTGAGATTGTTAATGCTTGCATGGGTGTGTGCATGTGTGTATGTGTTTCTGTGAAAGAAAGCAAGTGGCCCTGACCCTAAAGGCGCCCACATACTAGGTTTGCCCCTAGCAGAACTCGGCTAGTTGAAGTGAACGTCTGTGCCTTGCATCCTCCCTTAAAAGACTTTAGCTTGAAAAACTTTTAAAAACTCCAATATTACTGTTTGTCCCTCTTGAGACGCAGTAGACAGTACACTTCCTAAAAAATAGTTTATAACTAAAGAAATCTGCAATTAGTTAAGATTTCGGTCTTAGTTGCACTATTTTACATCGACCTACATATTTCTCAAGTGAAAAAATCTGCATGAAAACGAGTGGTCTCTCGTTGAATGACAACAAAGACTTCATTGAAGAATCCCTACTGTTGACTAATCACTGACTAAGGGGCGTAGACTTCAGCTACTGAACTTCGGCTTGACTCAAGAAAAACATTTGTGTGCACGAGCAGCCGAAAAAACCCTTGCCGAAGACCAAAAGGAACAAAAACGTCACAATATGTTGTCATAATATACGCGCTAATTGTTTCTAACCGTTTCAGATGGGATGCATGCAGACGTCTTAACCCTCACTCCTACTGTCGACTGACATGATTGGCTGTGTTTGTCTAGTCTGAGCACAGCTCATTTGTCTGTGTGCATTTAATCTGCAGCGCTCTTATTGTATGCCTATTAAAGTGCAGAAATGGGAAAGAGATAACAATCAATGATGTCCGGTTATTCCATTTACTAGTTCAAGGTACTGGCTGTATTCCTCTCACTAAATTGTTGTCACACTGAATGTCATTCTATCTTGGCTATAAAACCATGACCTTATCATAGGCTTATTGATAAAGGTGTCATTACTCTTGTGTGTGTGTAATACTTGCACGCATTTGGCCATTACCGTCTGTATTTGCATCCATGAAGACATGTGTCAAGTGCACTGTAAAGTCGGATAGTGTTCATTGTCTCCATATCATGCTGTACTTGTACATACGTACAAACTCTGGGATGTTTTGTCACAGAAGGCTCAAACTATCACACCAGGCAACAGAAGAGCCATGTCCACAACAAGTCATCCTCACAACACATTAACAGTTTTGCATCCTTTACAATGAAAGTGCCAATTAATATTGTCCTTAGTGCATGCATTAGTTATTTAACGGACGCTGCATTTGGATAATAAATTACCATGCTATATTAATGCTATAGTGTGGCAGGTCTATGCTGAGACAGATGTAAATTATCTGCATACGCAGTGAGTAACAGTGAGTGACACAGTGAGTGACATAACATCAAAACACACCACCTCAAAGCGGGCTGCGACTCTGTCACCTGGAGCTGTGCGGCACCGCTGACAGACAACGAGAGGGCAGGGACCAGGGGGGAGTGTGGGGGAGAGACCCAGATCTGCAGCCAGCTCCCCAGACCTCCCACCAGCTGTCAGAACAGAAGCTCCCCATTCCTCCAAATGTGACCTTCACCCCGCCTGCTATGAGAGGGAGATGGATGGAGAGAGGGAGATGGAGGCAAGGGTAGGGGGATGGCAAGGAAGGAAAAACACATATATGAATTATTCTGCTCCAATCCTGTCTGACAAGAGTCTCTGAAGGCATTTTTACAAAAAGTTCCCCCTCTGCCGATAAGTGTAACCTGTACAGAAATCAAATATTAAACAGTTCATCTTTGGATATGTGTGGATTCGTGGGCATGGCCTGTACAGTAGCATGCCAGTGGAATCCCCAATGCAGATAGAGGATCCCCAATGCCTGGAGTTCCAGATACAGACAGGGAAGGAGATTAACAACAATAGCCTGGAAGAAAAATGTTTTCACTCATAATTAAGTTGGAGGGTGATGTGAGAGGTCAGTGCAGGACAGTCTACCAATGTGGTATGAACATCTCTAGCCCCGTTTTTACCTCGTTCATATTTGCGTCCTTTGTCCTGATCTTGTCCACATTTTGACTGCACCCACATTTTTAGACAAGCGTAGACAATCAAAATACACATTATGATCTGACATTGTGTCTGGATATCTTACAAGTGTAGACAGATCTGAAAAGAGAAAGCACTTAAATCATAATTATTCTGCCCTTTAAAATCAATGACAGGTGGCACCATTGACTGATTACATCAATGTGTCTTACAATAAATAAATAAATATTATTTTGAAAGAATAGCCATTAAATAATTTTCATAAAGGAAGGGTCCTGGAAATCTGGTTACAATGCAGACACAGGGCATGGATTCAGACCCTTTGCTATGAGACCCGAAATTGAGATTGGGTACAACCTGTTTCCATTGATCATTCTTGAGATGTTTCTACAACTTGATTGGAGTCCACCTGTGGTAAATTCAATTGATAAGACATGATTTCGAAAGGCACACACCTGTCTATATAAGGTCCCACAATTGACAGTGCATGTCAGAGCAAAAACTAAGCCATGAAGTCAAAGGAATTATCCGTAAAGCTCTGAGACAGGATTGTGTCGAGGCACAAATCTGGGGAAGGGTACCAAAAAATGTCTGCAGCATTGAAGGTCCCCAAGAACAAAGTGGCCTCCATCATTCTTAAATGGAAGAAGTTAGGATCCACCAAGACTCTTACTAGGGCTGGCCTCCAGGCAAACCTGAGCAATCGGGGGAGAAGAGCCTTGGTCAGGAAGGTGACCAAGAACCCAATGGTCACTCCGACAGAGCTCCAGAGTTCCTCTGTGGAGATGGGAGAACATTCCAGAAGGACAACCATCTCTGCAGCACTCCAACAATCAGGCCTTTATAGTAGAGTGGCCAGACTGAAGCCACTCCTCAGTTAAAAGCACAAACAGCCCACTTGGAGTTTTCCAAAAGGCACCTAAAGGACTCTCAGACCATGAGAAACAAGATTCTCTGGCCTGATGAAACCAGCATTGAATTCTTTGGCTTGAATGCCAGGCGTCACGTGTGGAGGAAACCAGGCACCACTCATCACCTGGCCAATACCATCCCTATGGTGAAGCATGGTGGTGGCAGCATCATGCTGTGGGGATATTTGTCAGGAGCAGGGACTGGGAGACAGGTCAGGATCGGGGGAAAGATGAATGGAGAAAAGTACAGAGAGATCCTTGATGACCCTAAGCACACATCCAAGACAACGCAGGAGTGGCTTTGGGACAAGTCTCTGAATGTCCAGATGTGCCAAGCTTGCTTCATACCCAAGAAGATTCGAGGATGTAATTGCCTGGGTAAAGGGTCTGAATACTTATGTAAATTTAATATTTCAGTTTATAAAAATATAAAAACCTGTTTTTGCTTTGGTTTTATGGGGTATTGTGTGTAGATTGATGAGAAACAAAAACAATTTATTAAATTGTAGACCAAGTCTGTAACTTCACAAAATGTGGAAAAAGTGAAGGGTCTGAATACTTTCCGGAGGCACTGTAAACTGTGTCCAGACAATAGTTTGTTGATAACATGTGATAACATGCTTTTTAACTCTCAAAGTATAATCAGCACAGCATCTATAGAACATTTATTAGCACAATAATACACTATGGATAAACTATTTACAATATAATGAAGTACTTTAAAGATAGAGAGCGTGGAATAGGGTAGAGAAAGAGTGTTTTGTAAAATGAGAAGATTGAGAATGAAAGTCATCTGACTGCATATAAAAGACAGTGTGAGTGAAGTGAGGCCCTTATTTTGAAGCAGAGAGAAACCCAAGAGGTGTAGCCAGCTAGCACAGGAAGGAGAAGGGAACAGGTGTGGCTGCCTGAATGGCCATGCCCTCATTGGGGATGCAGCGAGCAGTGTGTCCGGCCAGCTTGGCATTAATCATCTCTGGGGAAACCACACAGGTCGCAGTTCCGGGTCTGCAGAGATGAAGGGCGGAAGGAGTTCAGAGCTCACTGGCTGGCAGGCTCCATAGCCTGGCATACTGAACTGCCTGTTATGAAGGATACATTAAAAGGCAGAGGAGAAGAACCGCTGCTCCAATCATGCCATGTTGCCCCGGGTATTTTTCTTTTTAGATGTTTTAATGTCACATACACCAGATAGGTGGGAAATAGATTGTTTTACAGCATTATCAGATCTGTCCTCCGGTCCTCTCCACACTGCATCAGTCTTCCATAGCTACAGGAGGGATAAGGAGAGGAAAAGAAAAGAAGGGATGGGGAGAGAGGGCGAGAAAGAGAGAGAGACCCCACATCCATGGGCCATCTTTGACTTTGGAGTACTACTGTTAATTTCCAACTCTTTACAGAACAAATCAATTGAACATCAGTATAGTTGGGTCATTTGAAATAGGAGACAAAGGGCTGAGAGACAGAGGTGCAATCCTAGAGACATGAAAAGTGGGATATATACGGAGGGTGCGGGGCAACAGAAGACAAACAGCAGAGGGGCTAAGAATCTTAGAGATGGGGAAAGGAGCGATAAAACGGGCGAAGGTTTGAGGGACTCCACCAGGAGGGGCAGATCCCGAGTGGACAGCCATACCCTCTGCCCGAGACTATATCGGGGAGCCAGGGTCCGGTGGTGGTCCGCCTGTCGTCGATATCTGGAAGTGGTCTAGAGAAGAGCGTACCGGGTTCTCATTCAGTTACGGCGACAGCAATGGATGAACATCTGGGCCGAGGGTATGCTGACCTCTTCCTCAGAGAAGAGTGGGGGTTGATATCCCATCGAACACTCGAAAGGCGAGAGACCAGTGGCCGAGCAGGGAAGGGTGTTGCGGGCATATTCCACCCACACAAGTTGCTGGCTCCAGGTGGTGGGGTTTGCGGAGACAAGGCAACAAAGAGTCATCTCCAGGTCCCGATTGGCTCACTCCGACTGCCCGTTAGACTGGGGGTGAAACCCGGAGGACAGGCTGGCAGGGATATATGATACCAGGGTCGGTGAGGGACAGGAAGTAGTTGAAGGAGGCCAGCGGGAGCTTGCTGTGGAGTCTTATTCTGAGCACACACACCACATAGGTGGCGACGAACGTGGAGACACATCAGGAACCATGGTGGGCCACCAAAAACGTTGTCGCACAAAGACAAGTCTGGAGGAATGAGCCCATTCCAGGACAGGGGAACGAGCAGCGTCTGAGACAAACATCCGGTTAGCCGGGCCCCCTGCAAACAACCTCATGGAACTAGTTCTCGATACCCCAGATGAGTGCAGCCACAAGACACGAGGTAGGGACGATGGTCTCGGGGTTCGAGGGTGTAGCAGCGGGGCTATAGCAGCGCGAATGCGCATCCGGCTTAACATTCTTGGACCCCTGGCAGTAGGAGATGGTAAAGTTGAACCAAGTGAATAGCAGGGCCCATCGAGCTTGCCTGGAGTTGAGACGCTTGGCGGTGCGGAGATATTCCAGGTTCTTGTGATCAGCCCACACAATGAATGGGTGTCCCGCCCCCTTTAACCTGTTGGGGCTAGGGGGCAGTATTTTCACGGCCGGATGAAAAACGTACCCAATTTAAACAGGTTACTACTCTGGCCCAGAAAATGTAATATGCATATTATTAGTAGATTTGGATAGAAAACACTCTGAAGTTTTTAAAACTGTTTGAATGGTGTCTGTGAGTATAACAGAACTCATATGGCAGGCAAAAAAACTGAGAAAAATTGTATAAGGAAGTGGGAGAAATTAGAAATGTAGTTTTTCTTTTGAATCCCTTGAAAAACTACAGTGACATAGGATTTACGTTGCACCTCCTAACTCTTCCATTGGCTGTCAACAATCTTTAGGAACTGGTTTCCTCCGTCACCTGTTACCGGGCAGAAAATTGTGGCTCAGTCAATCACTGGCCAGTCTGAGTACAGGCGTCTTATGACGCGCGTGCTCGTGACTTCGTTTTATTTTTCTTCTGGGATGAATACCTATTGCCCGGTTGTAAAATTATCGCAATTTTACGTTAAAAATATCCTAAAGGATTGATTGTAAACATCGTTTGACGTGTTTCTACAAACGGTAATGGAACTTTGAACATTTTGTCTATGGATTTGCGTCCACGCCACATGGCATTGTAAAGTGTTCTGGATGGGTCAACAAAACGGACGTATTTGGACATAAATGATGGACTTTGCAGAACAAATGAACATTTCTTGTGGAAGTGGGTGCCCATCCGAGTGCATTCCGCCGAAGATCAGCAAAAGTAAGTCAATATTTCGAACATATTTTTAGAGATTTGTCGACGCCGTGGTTGTAGGCTTACTGTATAGCTTAGCATTGAAGGCTAAGTTCTGTACTCAGAATATTGAACAATGTGCTTTTTCCATAAAGTTATTTTGAAATCTGACAAAGTGGTTGCATAAAGGAGTAGATTATCTCTAATTCTTTAAATAATTGTTATACATTTTGTCAACGTTTATGAGTTCTTCTGTAAATTAAATGTGCCTATTCACCGGGAGTTATGGGGAGAAAAAATTTTCTGAACGTCACGCGCCAATGTAAATTTTTTGGGATATAAATATAAACTTGATCGAACAAAAAATGCATGTATTGTCTAACATGATGTCCTAGGAGTGTCATCTGATGAAGATTGTCAAAGGTTAGTGCTTAATTTTAGCTGTATATCTGGTTTTGTGATGGCTGTCCGTGCTTGGAAAATTGCTTTTTTTTCTTTTCTTTTTTGCTAAGGTGCTATGCTAAAATAATCTAATGTTTTGCTTTCACCGTAAAGCCTTTTTGAAATCGGACAATGTGATTGGATTAACAAGTAGAGTATCTTTAAAATGCCGTATAATACTTGAATTTGAATTTTTAGATTTTTTTTTAAAAAAAATCACGCCGTGCTATCTCACTGGTTGTTGTCCAACCAATCCCTTTAGCGGGATTGTATCTCGAAGGGGTCCTCAATAGGCTAACTATTGCCTCCACTCCTCCAACGCCATCTTTACTGTGAGTAGTTCTCGATTTCCCACATCTTAATTCCTCTCAGTGGCGTTAAGACGATGGGAAAAGAAGGCGCAGGGTTGCACCATTTGGTCTTGGGTAGAACACTAGTACAGGACTGCCCCCACTGCGACGTCTGAGTCGTCGACCTCCACCACGAACTGATGGGACGGATCCGGATGTATTAATATAGGAGCTGTAGTGAATCGATGCTTTAGATCCAGGAACGCCTGGTCAGCAGCTGGAGACCACGCGAACAGGACCTTGGGAGAGGTGAGTGCTGAAAGGGGGGAAGCCAGGGTGCTGTAACCCCGGATAAAATGGTGATAGAAATTGGCAAACCCCAGGAAGTGTTGCATCTGCACTCTGGAAGTGGGTTGAGGCCAATCCACCACCACTCTCACCTTTCCGGGATCCATCTGCACATTACCTGCAGCGATGATGTATCCTAGGAAGGAGATGGTGGAGCGATGGAATTAGATTTTTCTGCTTTAACAAAAAGCTGGTTCTCCAGGAGATGCTGGAGGACTTGTCGGACATGGAGAACATGTTCTTGAGCTGAGTGTGAAAAGACGGTGGTGTCGTCGAGGTAGACGAACACGAACCGGTTCAACATGTCGCGAGAACGTCGTTAAACAGGGCCTGGAATACAGCAGGAGCGTTGGTCAGTCCGAATGGCATCACCAGGTATTCGTAGTGCCCGCTAGCCATGTTTAAGGCCGTCTTCCACTCGTCTCCTTCCCACATCAGATGGTAGGAGTTCTGAAGGTCCAACTTTGAGAAAATAGTATCCTCCTGGAGCAGCTCGAAAGCCGAGGCGATGAGTGGTAGCAGGTAACTGTCATTCAGGCCCAGGTAGTCGATACACAAGGACAGGGTTTTGTCTTTCTTCTCCACAAAGAAGAACCCCACCCCGGCGGGGGAGGCAGAAGGACAGATACACCCAGCAGCCAAGGAGTCCTCGATGTATGTTTCCAGCGCATTGGTCTCCGGACCCGACAGGTCGATCACGCAGTCGTGGTCTCCAGCCCATGATAGCACCAGCAGTCCAGTTGATAAGGGGATTGTGTCGCTGGAGCCATGAAAACTCCAACACCACGGGAATCTCAGGAGACTTGATGAGCATAAACAGCATAGACTCACTGTGGTTCCCTGACACTCGCAGGTTGATATGAACCGTATTGTGGGTGACTCTGCCTATAGAGCACCCATCCAGCACTCTGACATCCATGGGAATGGAGATGTGGAATGGTTGAGTGGTGATACCCAGCTCTGACACCAGGGTAGTGTCCATAAAACCCTCATCGGCCCCAGAGTCAATGAGTACCCGGAGAGATTTCGACCAGTCACCACACAACAGGATGGCATGGAGAGGGGTACGAGTAAGGGGATATGGGAAATTCTCTGTGTGGACCACCAACGTACTCGTACCTACTGATGAGCCAGGTCTATTAATGGACATGTAGACACGTAACGACCTGTAGTCCCACAATACAGACAACTCTTGGTGTTAAGTCTGCGTAAACATTCTGCATGAGACAATCTAGCTCTGCTGAGTTCCATAGGCTCCGGAAGAGGCGTGTCGGCAGACAGAGATTCCCGGGGGAACTCGGGTAAACGTGGATTCTCTCGGCAACGTAGATGCCGGGGACTTCCGGGATTCCTCGGAGGCAGGGTGGGATCCTTGAGCGAGCAAGGGGGACCGGAATCAGACCTCTCTCCCACAGACCTCTCTACCACAGACCCGAACATTTACAAGCTCTCTCCCAGCAAACCCGAGGCTCAACATCTCTATAACTGTACTAATGACAGGACAGTATCCTCTGTGAAAAATACCATGGCTGAATATATGGGCATTATCTCCCTCATTATGTTACCCATTGAAGGTTTTCTGGTGAGAGACCTTGTAAATCAATATAAAAAGAGAAATAATAACCGAGGCCAAGAAATACAAAGGGGCTGCAGCACTTGTTGTTCTTTGCCCCCAATAAAAGAGGTAACACAAAGATATCCAGGAGCTCAGTCAGTCAGTCAGTCAGTTAGCCAAGTCTCCACAGGATTGGGAGGGAGATGGAGGAAGGTAAAGGATAAGTGTGATAAAAAGAGGTCTGAGAGGAAGTCAGCCATGCATCCACTGAATCATGTTATCAGGCCTGGGCTCCACTGATTGCCCCTGGGTGCTGGACTGGAACAGTCTGAACCTCTGCATTCAGTGTATGCACAGTGACAACCAATGAGCTGAGAACACACCAGGTGATATAAGGGATCCAGTCAAATGGACTGTAGCTGTAAACCAGTGAGGGAACAAGGCAGTCAGACAGTGGCCATCTGGCCCACACCTCAATCCCCACATTGCTCTAATGAGCTAAGACCTGCTGCAGCCAGCAGACCCTCCTGCTTTGTACACATCCAACAAGATGAATATCACAGAGGGTGGGACAAGATAACAGCTGGACTTGTGTGTGTGTGTTTGTGTGTGTACATGTGTGTGTGCAACAGCGTACATTGCTGAACCCAGGGGACAAGCATTATCCCCCATTGCTTCACATTGTGATTGCTGGTGTGGGACATTGTTTCCAGCAATCACACAACGTGTGGATGTGATGGCCTGTGTATAGCTGTGTAAATTCTCCTCCCTGGTGGCAACCCGTTAGTTCCTGGGTCCCAGTGCCATTTGAAAAGGAATGCTAAGACTCTTCTGTTTGTTTTCCCACTGAAGTTCGGGCAAGGTCAACCTCCAAAGCATTCACGGTATCTCCCTTGGAGACTTTTGGTGTTTTATTAGCATTTGTAAAGTTGAGCCTTTCGGGGATAACAAACATTTCGCTGTTAAACTGACACCGTTATGCACTTCGACACACAGCATGCTACAGTTGCTGAAATCACTGACTTTCACACCATCTTCCATCAACTAGCCGAACACCGGAGCTGTCTTTGGTAACAAGTGGAACGCAGTGCATCTAGAGCAGCAGCTCTCATTCTCCCTCCTCAACACAGCAGCTGCTGACTGTCAGAGCTTATCTGCATTTATTGATCCACAACATGAGTAGGAGAGGAAGGAATAGAAGGGGAAGAGAATAAGCAGCAGTAAGGAACAAATATCAGCATACTAGGCTCATCCTACTGAGAATGCTTTATCTAATGCACAATTACGTTGATTCCCACCATTTGTTCATGGTGGTACAGTGCGTCCCCTCAGCTGATTATCACGTCAAAACCATGTGGGTCTCGAAACACAATTCTCTTCCTCAATGGTGTGCAGCAAATTTTACTAGATGAAAAGCCGAAATTAGTATGACATCCTGGCATTCAAGGCATACAAAATTGTTGACATTTGACATACTACAAGACTTCACTTTTTCGCAAACCCAAAATGCCTACTATTTGGAACGCAAGTACGGTTATTCGGACATGGCCGAATACCCGTGTGGTTTAAAGTTAAGTGAACATAACATCACATTCGATGTCTACGTGGCCAGGAGTTGTCCCCCAACTCAACAGGGTCTTGTCCTCTAATTAATCTGGCTTGTCTCTCTGCTTAAACACTGGATCACTTTGCAGGCCCACTGAATTAGTCACCATAGCCCACACTGAGGGAGGAAGTTTGCGGTCCAGATACCTTACCAAACGTGAGGACAGCACCAACGGAGGAGAGAGGAGAGAGGGAAAAGAGAGAGAGAGCTGAGGACAGATGCAGAGATAAGGGGCAGGCAAGAGAGAGAGGGTGAGATTAGGACACACAGAGAGTGAGAAGAATGGTATGACGACAGAGAGACGGGGTGGGTAGGATACTTATTGGGAAAAATATGGGAAGAGTGAAAACATTTGAAAGGGAGAGAGATCGGATGTCACCTGATCCAGGGCCACTGATGCTAACAGACCACATCCGTATGGAGAAACCACAGTGGGTCAAGGCCCTACAGACAGACAGGAAGTCATTCTCCAGCTGTCAGCTCTCTCCACTCTAGCTGACGAGACCATAATAAAACCACAGAGTATTTGCAGTGCTGTACATTTCAGAGAGGAGGACATGAGATCATAAGCAGACAGATGCTTTGCCATTGGAGCTGAGTGGACAGTAGACTATACAGTGCAGTGAATGACATCATCATTTGTCTTTACACGACTGTAAAGTCATACCATATGAAGGGAAACACTTAACACAAAGATACAAGTAGCCCTTTGTCTCAATACATTTTTATTGTTGATGGTTGTTATTCTTCAGAACAAAAACCCACTCCCACCCAACAAATATATTTCCTTTCCTTTGCCTCCCTCTCTCTCTCTCTTTTTACATACACACCCTGTCCCACAAATACATGGTCAGAAACACAGTACTCTTGTTCCAATATCATACAAAAACACTCAAGAAGGAACGAATGGGGGCGGCCCACTCAAGCAATTACTGTCATTGCAAAAGCATGATGAGAGCTTTGAAAAAGTAAAAGTCAATTGTGTTCAGTTCACACTGTGACAGTTATGTGGAAATACACAGTAATGATGCAGATCAGAATTATAATCAAAGGCTCTATTCAATCTGCACTGTGAAACTCAGCTTTACAGCGTGATTTAAATTTAAAGGTAATGTTCGTGCTTTAGCAGAGGCTGCATTCATGGTAAACGTCGATAAATGTCGGCACAATCGGAAATTACCTTTACATTTCTATGGCAGAATCTGTATTGATTCAGCTTTACAGATTGAATAGAGCACCAAGTAACAAAAATGTGAATGTCATTGAGAATGTCTTTGACGTGGAAGAAAAAGGCAAACTGATTTGAAGAACATTTGGATTCACACATGCGTTGATGGTCAGAGGCATCTTTTTTTAGATGGGGGCTTTGCAATGGCACTCAGAGAAAAACGCCCACGATCGGTGGCAAAATGTGGCAAATAATCTGATGGCATTAAACTCAGAGACCCCGTTTATACCTGGTGTTAAAATAGGTCCTTTGTCCTGATCTTGTCTACATTCTGATTGTACCCACACTTCCAGAAATGATTCTACGCATGGTATTAAAAGTTTCAAGTACAGTGAAATGCATTTCTTGCAAGCTCTAACCCCAACAATGCAGAAATCAAATAAAATCTGTCTTATCTGTCCACTGTGTCTGCATTGTGACCAGATTTACGGGTCCCTTGCTTTATGCTAATTATTTCACATCTATTCTTTCAAAATAATATTTTTTATTTATTGTAAGACATATTTATGTAATCAGTCAATAGTGCCATCTGTCAAAGATTTGTAGACTTGTTTATGTTTTTTACTTTTTAATTACCGTTTTATATTTTTTATTTTTCCTCGCTCAACTTTTTTCACCCCTGACACGTTATCTGGACATGGTTCTGCACAACTTCCACCAGCCGAAGCTAAGTAGTAATATTAACATTATGCCTTTCTAATTGCAGTCGCTGTACTCATAATATACAGGAGAACGATCGCCTTATGGCAAGGATAGCCATGCTGCAAGCCCAGCTTCAGACGCAATTGTTAGGCAAGGGTAATTAAAGTGTAGGAAAGGATGAAACAGCTTCTGTGCCACCAATAAGTACAGATAGTAGCATAAATCCCCTCACAGTCCCCACAGCTGGACAATTTTCTTATGGCTTCTGGAAGGAAATGCTGTAGGAATGCTCAACCGGTGTCGCTCATTCAGCCGACAGAAACTTTCAACCGGTTCTCCCCATTAAGCAGCGAGTCTGAGTCAGAGGCCGAGCCATCTCTGGTCTCTACTCCTTCCGTTACGAGGTCTGAGACGCCCAAGCCTCCCACCATTAGTTCTAACAAATTGAACACCCTAGTCATTGGCGACTCCATTACCTGTAGTATTAGACTTAAAAAAGAATCATCCAGAAATCATACACTGTTTACCAGGGGGCAGGGCTACCGACGTTAAGGCTAATCTGAAGATGGTGCTGGCTAAGGCTAAAACTGGTGAGTGTAGAGAGTATAGGGATATTGCTATCCACGTCGGCACCAACGATGTTAGGATGAAACAGTCAGAGGTCACCAAGCACAACATAGCTTCAGCGTGTAAATCAGCTAGAAAGATGTATCGGCATCGAGTAATTGTCTCTGGCCCCCTCTCAGTTAGGGGGAGTGATGAGCTCTACAGCAGGGTCTCACAACTCAATCGCAGGTTGAAAACTGTTTGTCCCTCCCAAAAGATAGAATTTGTAGATAATTGGCCCTCTTTCTGGGACTCACCCACAAACAGGACCAAGCCTGGCCTGCTGAGGAGTGACTGGAGGGGTGCTCTCCTCTTATCTATGAACAGGGCTCTAATTCCTCTAGCTCCCCAATGAGATAGGGTGCAGGCCAGGCAGTAGGCTGTTAGCCACCCTGCCAGCTTACTGGAGTCAGCCACTAGCATAATCAGTGTAGTCAGCTCAGCTATCCCCATTGAGACCGTGTCTGTGCTTCAATCTAGGTTGGGTAAAACTAAACATGGTGGTGTTCGCCTTAGCAATCTCACTGGAATAAAGCCCTCCTCCATTCCTGTCATTATTGAAAGAGATTGTGATATCTCATCTCAAAATAGGGCTACTTAATGTTAGATCCCTCACTTCCAAGGTAGTTATAGCCAATGAACTAATCACTGATCATAATCTTGATGTGATTGGCCTGACTGAAACATGGCTTGTGCCTGATGAATTTACTGTGTTAATGAGGCCTCTCCTCCTGGTTACACTAGTGACAATGTCCCCTGCGCATCCAGCAAAGGCGGAGGTGTTGCTAAAATTTACGATAGCAAATTTCAATTTACAAAAAATAAATACTGCATTTTCATCCTTTGAGCTTCTAGTCATGAAATCTATGCAGCCTGCTCAATCACTTTTTATAGCTACTGTTTACAGGCCTCCTGGGCCGTATACAGCGTTCCTCACTGAGTTCCCTGAATTCCTATCGGTCCTAGTAGTCATGGCAGATAATATTCACATGGAAAAGTCCACCAACCCACTCCAAAAGGCTTTCCTGTGGATCGTAGTGTTTTTCCTCATAATCCTGGACTATCGGACCACCATTTTATTATGTTTGCAATTGCAACAAATAATCTGCTCAGACCCCAATCAACGATCATCAAAAGCCGTGCTATAAATTCTTGGACAACCCAAAGATTCCTAGATGCCCTTCCAGACTCCCTCCACCTACCCAAGGACGTCAGAGTACAAAAATTGGTTAACCACCTAACTGAGGAACTACATTTAATCTTGCGTAATACCCTAGATGCAGTCGCACCCCAAAAACAAAAAACATCTGTCATAAGAAACTAGCTCCCTGGTAATACCCGAGCTCTGACGCAAGCTTCCAGAAAATTGGAATGGAAATGGCTCTACACCAAACTGGAAGTCTTCCCGACTAGCTTGGAAAGACAGTACCGTGCAGTATCGAAGAGCACTGCTGCTCGATCATCCTATTTTTCCAACTTAATTGAGGAGAATAAGAACAATCCAAAATGTATTTTTGATACTGTCGGAAAGCTAGAGAGGGAGGATGGGATGGCTTTCACTTCAGCAGTGATAAATTCATGAACTTCTTTGACGAAAAGATCATGATCATTAGAAAGCAAATTACAGACTCCTCCAGACCTAGGATCAAGGGAGACATTCAAGTTTTTTATACTATATCTATTGACACATTAATGAAAATAGTCATGGCTCTAAACCTTCAAGCTGCATACTGGACCCTATTCCAACTAAACTACTGAAAGAGCTGATTCCTGTGTTTGGCCCTCCTATGTTGAACATAATAAACGGCTCCCTATCCACCGGATGTGTACCAAACTCAATAAAAGTGGCAGTAATAAAGCCTCTCTTGAAAAAACCAAACCTTGACCCAGAAAATCAACAACAAAAAAATATTGGCATATATCGAATCTCCCATTCCTCTCAAAAAAAAAGTAAAAAGCAGTTGCGCAGCAACTCACTGCCTTCCTGAAGACAAACAATGTATACGAAACGCTTCAGTCTGGTTTAGACCCCATCATAGCACTGAGACTGCACTCGTGAAGGTGGTAAATGACCTTTTAATGGTGTCAGACCAAGGCTCTGCGTCCGTCCTCGTGCTCCTAGACCTGCTTTTGATACCATCGATCGCCACATTCTTTTGACACCGTTGATCACCACATTCCATCCACAGAGAGATTGGAAATTGGTCTACACGGACAAGTTCTGGCCTGGTTTAGATCTTATCTATCAGAAACATATCAGTTACTCTCTGTGGATGGTTTGTCTTCTGACAAATCAACTGTAAATTTCGGTGTTCCTCAAGGTTCTGTTTTAGGACCGTTATTGTTAGTCACTATATATTTTACCTCTTGGTAATGTCATTTGGAAACAAAACTAGGCGGACAATACACAGCTGTACATTTTGATGAAACATGGTGAAGCCCCAAAATTGCCCTCCCTGGAAGCCTGTGTTTTAGACATAAGGAAGTGGATGGCGGCACATTTTTTACTTTTAAACTCAGACACAAAGAGATCTTCTGCTGGATCTGACAATTAATCTTGATGGTTGTACAGTCATCTCAAATAAAACTGTGAAGGACCTCAGCGTTACTCTGGACCCTGATCTCTCCTTTGACGAACACGTCAAGAATATTTCAAGGACAGCTTTCTTTCTTCTTCGTAACATTGCAAAAATCTAAAACTTTCTCTCCAAAAATTATGCAGAAAAATGTATCCATTCTTTTGTCACTTCTAGATTAGACTACTGCAATGCTCTACTTTCTGGATACTAGGATAAAGCACTAAATAATCCTCAGTTAGTGCTAAACACGGCTGCTAGAATCTTGACTAGAACCAAAACATTCGATCATATTACTCCGGTGCTAGATTCTCTACACTGGCTTCCTGTTAAGGCTAGGGCTGATTTCTAGGTTTTACTGCTAACCTACAAAGCATTACATGGTCTTGCTCCTATCTATCTTAATGAGTTGATCCTGCCGTACATACCTACATCTACGCTACACAAGACGCAGGCCTCCTTACTGTCCCTAGAATTTCTAAGCAAACAGCTGGAGGCAGGGCTTTCTCCTATAGAGCTCCATTTTTATGGAATGGTCTGCCGATCCTTGTAAGAGGAGCAGACTCGGTCTCGCCCTTTAAGTCTTTATTGAATACTCATCTCTTCAGTAGGTCCTATGATTGGGTGTAGTCTGGCCCAGGGGTGTGAAGGTGAACGGAAAGGCACTGGAGCGACGAACCACCCTTGCTGTCTCTGCCTGGCCGGTTCCCTTCTCTCCACTGGGGTTCTCTGCCTCAAACCCTATTACGGGGGCTGAGTTACTGGCATACTGGTGCTCTTCCATGCCGTGCCTAGGTGGGAGGCGTCACTTGAGCGGGTTGAGTCACTGACGTGATCTTCCTGACCGGGTTGGCAACCCCCTCGGGTTCATGAAGTGGGGGACATCTTCGTGGGCTATACTCGGCCTTGTCTCACGGTAGTAGGTCGGTGGTTGAAGATATCCCTCTAGTGGTGTGGGGGCTGTGCTTTGGCAAAGTGGGTGGGGTTATATCCTGCCTGTTTGGCCCTGTCTGGGGGTATCGTCGGACAGGGCCACAGTGTCTCCCGACCCCTCCTGTCTCAGCCTCCAGTATTTATGCTGCATTAGTTTATGTGTCAGGGGGGCTAGGGTCAGTCTGTTATATCTGGAGTATTTATCCTGCCTTATCCAGTGTCCTGTGTGAATTTAATTCTCTCTCGTCTTCTCCTTCTCTCCATCTTCACTAGGAGGACATGAGCCCTAGGAATATGCCTCAGGACTACCTGGCCTGATGACTCCTTTTTGTCCCCAGTCCACCTGGTCATGCTGCTGCTCCAGTTTCAACTGTTCTGCTTGCGGCTAGGAAACCCTGACCTGTTCACTGGATGTGCTACCTTGTCCTGGTCCTTCTGTTTTGCACTCTCTCTCTACCGCACCTGCTGTCTCTAACTCTGAATGATCGGCTATGAAAAGCCAACTGACATTTATTCCTGAGGTGCTGACCTGCTGACCAACCACTGTGATTATTATTATCTGACCGTGCTGGTCATCTATGAACGTTTGAACATCTTGGCCATGTTCTGTTATAATCTCCACCCGGCACAGCCAGAAGAGGACTGGGCACCCCTCAGAGCCTGGTTCCTCTCTAGGTTTCTTCCTAGGTTCAGGCCTTTCTAGGGAGTTTTTCCTAGCCACCGTGCTTCTATATCTGCATTGCTTGCTGTTTGGGGTTTTAGGCTGGGTTTCTGTACATCGCTTTGAGACATCGGCTGATGTAAAAAGGGCTTCATAAATACATTTCATTGATGAATAATTATGATTTAAATGGTTGATCTGTTACAGATAGATTGTGTCTGACTAGCTCCTGAGGTGGGCAGGATGATCTTATTCACAATGTGTCTTTTGATCATCTACACCTGTCACAAAATGTGGGCACAATCAGAATGTAGACAAGATCAGGACAAAAGATGCAAGTTAGAACCAAGTATAGACAGGACTAGAATGATGGTCATGTACAGTACATTCAGCTTTGTGGTTACTTACTGTACATCTTTACTCTGGGAAAACAGATAGGAATTATTCACAGAACATACAGTAAATATACATCTATATGTACACGTATACTCTCAAACAAGTGTCCAGGCACTTTCTTTTGTAGTCCAGGGATTCCAAATACGAGCAATGTTGCCTTTTGTACATGAAGTGCCCAACAGAACCCAGGAAGCACTGCACTAGCAAACCTCACCATTTTACTAATCCAGTTTTGCATGAAAAAGCTGCACATCTGTCAGATTTTGAAGACCCTGTTGGGGTCTGGAATACTGTCTCTTTCTCTACTTCCTCCATCCTGGTGCTTTGACCAGGCCGTGGATTTAAGAACCAGCAGGGACTGGGTCTGTCTTAGCTACTGTGGTTGGGGTGAATGCCACTCATTGTAAGGTCCCAGTCCCCAGGAGAAGGGTTTTTAGAGGAGGAGGAACTCCTGGTCAATAGGAGTGACATTTGCACCACCATTACAGCACAGTAAGACCCTGAGATCATATGCAGAAAAAGCAATATATAGAGAACTGCTTATGTTCTCACTTAGTGGGCATTAGTAGAGACTGCAATACTGGTTTACTGACCCTTGATTTAGTTACCAAATTTTGCATTTAAAATCCCAAAGGGGATTTGCTTCATGTTAGTGTTTTATGGGTTATGGGCACTTTTCATTTAATTTGAGATCAGGGTCTCAGCACAGATCATATAATAGGCTACACATTCCAACATGCATATACGAGCTGTGCATTTTCATACAGACAGGGTCTAATGGGTTAGCTACACCAGTCTATATTGTGGAACAAGGTCCTGATTGGGGAAAACCAGGTTTTCCACTCCCCCTGTTTATTTAACTCTAACTACGGAGCATGGTGTGAACATCAATGGAGTCCCCAGCACAGTAAAACATATTGAACAAATTAGATGTGTGGCACACACTGTACAGTACTTATCTACTTGACTAACATGGTAGATAAATACACTATGGTACACAAAAGTAAGAGCACATTTATGAAGCTTGGTCCAATTTATATTGAAACGTATTTGAGTATATCTTCAATTGCATTCCCTTTAGGGATTCCTATCTGGGAGTCAAACCACATCAAATGATAGAGAACACAGATGTCCTTCAAGGACTGCCCATATAGACAAGTGGTCACCGATAAAGTGGCAGTTTTAACTCTTTACATGTCTTATACATCTTTCTCTAATGACTCGGCCTCTTAAATCTATCTGTACAACTGCACTGCTTTCAAGACCACTGCATAAGGGGATCATCATATTGCACATCTCCACATTTAAAACAGTGGCTTTACCAATACAGTGCCTTCGGAAAGTATTCAGACCCCCTGACTTTTTCCACATTTTGTTACAGCCTTATTCTAAAAAGGGATTCATTTGTTCCCACCCTCTTCAATCTAAACACAATACACCATACTGACAAAGCAAAAACAGGTTTTTTGAAATGTTTGTACATTTATTACAAATAAAACACTGAAATATTACATTTACATAAGTATTCAGACCCTTTACTCGGTACTTTGTTGAAGCACCTTTTGCAGCAATTACAGCCTTGAGTCTTATGTATGAAGCTACAAGCTGGGCACACCTGTATTTGGGGAGTTTCTCCCATTCATCTCTGCAGAGCCTCTCAAGCTCTGTCAGGTTAGATGGGGAGCGTGGCTGCAGAGCTATTTTCAGGTCTCTCCAGAGATGTTCAAATCGGGTTCAAGTCCGGGCTCTGGCTGGGCCACTCAAGGACATTCAGAGACTTGTCCCGAAGCCACTTGACTCCTGCACTGTCTTGGCTGTGTGGTTAGGGTCGTTGTCCTGATGGAAGGTAAACCTTCACCCCAGTCTGAGGTCGTGAACGCTCTGGAGCAGGATTTCATCAAGAATCTCTGTACTTTGCTTCGTTAATCTTTCCCTCGATCCTGACTAGTGTCCCAGTCCTTGCCACTGAAAAACATCCCCACAGCATTATGCTGCCACCACCATGCTTCACCGTAGGGATGGTGCCAGGTTACCCCCAGATGTTACGCTTGGCATTCAGGTCAAAGAGTTCAATCTTGGTTTCATTAGACCAGAGAATCTTGTTTCTCAGGGCCTGAGAGTCTTTAGGTGCCTTTTGACAAACTCCAAGCGGGCTTTCATGTGCCTTTTACTGAGGAGTGGCTTCCGTCTGGCCACTCTACCATAGATGCCTGATTGGTGGAAAGCTGCAGAGATGGTTGTCCTTCTGGAAGGTTCTCCCATCTCCACAGAGGAACTCTGGAGTGACCATTGGGTTCTTGGTCACCTCCCCGACTAAGGCCCTTCTCCCCCGTTTGCTCAGTTTGTCCTGGGCGGCCAGCCCTAGGAAGAGTCTTGATGGTTCCAAACTTCTTCCATTTAAGAATGATGGAGGCCACTGTGTTCTTGGGGACCTTCAATGCTGCATAAATGTTTTGGTACCCTTCCCCAGATCTATGCCTCGACACAATCCTGTCTCGGAGCTGTACGGACAAATCCTTCGATCTCATGTCTTGGTTTTTGCTCTGTAATGAACTGTCAACTTTGGGACCTTATATAGACAGGTGTGTGCCTTTCGAAATCATGTCTAATCAATTGAATTTACCACAGGTGGAGTCCAGTGAAGTTGTAGAAACATCCCAAGGATGCACAATGGAAACAGATTGCACCTAAGCTCCATTTTGAGTCTAGCAAAGGGTCTGTAAATAAGGTATTTCCGTTTTGCAAAAATAAAAAAATAAACAGTTTTTGCTTTGTCATTATGGGGTATTGTGTGTAGATTGATGAGGGGAAAAATGATGTAATCCATGTTAGAATGAGGCTGTAACAGAATAAAATGTGGAAAAAGTCAAGGGGTCTGAATACTTTCCAAATGCACTGTACATGTATCAACATGAAGGAGTAGAACAAAGTGAAGACAGTATTCAAGTCAGTCTGTGGGATTGGCACGATTAAATTAAGTGACAGGTTAGGCATCCCTTTTGATGGGAATTGGATCAGTCTTATGACATACTAGGTTGGCCCATCACAAAAAGAGACAAACACATCAAATTGTACTTCATCCTCCTTTGTCTCAATGACTCATCTATTTATCATAGCACTGCCAAATTTGTTACACAAAGCATTGTTGTTCATGTAGCCCATTGAAATCCTTCCATTGAGTTGTACTATATCTTCCCCAGTGTTAGGGAACGGTAAGGCAGTTTGTGGTAGAGATATCTTGTATTCACCACAGTACACTGCAGTTGCTGTAGCTCTTGGAGAAACCTAGAACACTTTCATGTAGAGAGTCAAATTCTGTTTTTAGCAAGACAAAAAAAAAATGTCCAGGCCATTCATGTTTGAAGAAAATTATGAAAGGCAGGGCGACCTCTTCACAGGTCTTTGTACTCTCTCATGTTTCTCCATCATTGACGACACAGAAACATTTAGCACAAAAGAGCTCCAGTAGAGGCAAAGACCAAAAACACACAAAAACGAAGCTGAAAGTATCAGAAATGAAAACAACAACGTCAACAATTAAATGAACGAAACCACAGCTATACATTTAAGGGTTAAAAGTGAGGAGCACTTCCCCCTTTTTTATTTTTATCTATTGTTGTCCTTCACAACAGTTTAGGCCCATTAATCCAAACAATAAAGTAAATGTTGAGGGGGTCACAGGGTATGTAACCTAGTCAGCAGTCACAGCCCACGAGATGCACCAGCTACGGAACATTGCTATCTCATGCTATCTTCTATGCAGTCCAAGTACTCCAGGATAAGGTCGTAGCAGAATCGGTACTGGTCCTGCAGAAAACACACATACATGCATTAGTTACATAGACCAACAATGGTAGTGATATGTAGGGTTAGGCTCAAATCCATTTAAACTCCAACTCAGGAACTGAAAAATTGAAAAAGATTCAATAAAGGTAACTTTTTAAGTCTTGAATTGAAATTCAATTTCATCTTGGGCCCGATCCCGATGCCTTTCCCAACCACTTCGCAGTATTTGGTATTCGGACTTACCTTTTTCGTTCACGTAACGCGCTCTGCAGGTGTGGCTACCTTGCGCACTCTGAATAAATGTAATTAAATTGCTGAAAACCATCCCACTGGCCAACAGATTTTCTCATTGAGTTTTCGTTCAATAGGTGTTTTCAGTACATTTACAGTATCTTAAGTCATCCCGTTAAATATGGTGCTCCTTTTATGCTGAACCAAAAAATCTTAAACGCAACAATTTCAACGATTTTACTGAGATACAGCTCATAAGGAAATCAGTCAATTTAAATAAATTACTGGGACCCTAATCTATGGATTTCACATGACTGGGCAGGGGTGCAGCCATGGATGGGCATCGGCCCAACCCACTTGGGAGCCAGGCCCACCCACTGGGGAGCCAAGCCCAGCCAATCAGAATATATTTTTCCCCACAAAAGGGCTTTATTACAGACAAGAATAATCCTCAGTTTCAGCAGCTATCTGGATGGCTGGTCTCAGACGATCTTGCACGTAACGAAGCCGGATGTGGAGTGGAGGCCATGGTTACACATGGTCTGCGGTTGTGAGGCCGGTTGGATGTACTGCCAAATTCTCTAAAACGACGTTGGAGGCGGCTAATGGTACATATATTAACATTAAATTCTCTGGCAACAGCTCTGGTGGACGTTCCTGCAGTCAGCATGACAATTGCACACTCCCTCAAAACTTGAGAGATCATCTGTGGCATTGTGTTGTGTGGCAAAACGGCACATCTTCGAGTGGCCTTTTATTGTCCCCAGCACAAGATGCACATGTGTAATGATCATGCTGTTTAATCAGATTCTTGATATTCCACACCTTTCAGGTGGATGGATTATCTTGGCAAAAGAGAAATGCTCACTAACAGTAATGTAAACAAATTTGTGCACAAAATTTTCGAGAAGTATGGAATTTATGCATATGGTACATACACTTCACATGTTGCATTTATATTTTTGTTCAGTAGAGTTAGAATTTTGTCGACAGACTAGAATATATCGAAAGAACGGGTTCAGAATATGAGGCATCAATGAAAGAATACCTTCTAAATATATGCATATTCGTCTCCATTTCAGAACCAATTGGTAGATTAAAAAAATACTCTGATCTTGTAGATCATTTAGGTTTAGGAAAGTATTTATGAATCATAAAACCAGGTTTGGAGAGCCTTTACGCACGAAAGAAAGAAAACAGTGGTTTGATTCCTTCTGAAAATTGACACATTCAGTTCTTCAACCCATGGTAATGTTGGAAGATTAGTGTACATAGAATTAAACTAGGGAGAATATGGTTAATGCAGGCAACAGACAACGATAGAACTGTGTGATAACAAGGCCAAGTATTGCGCCATGCGTCGGGTTCAAACTGTTACGGCTTGGTCTGCGTTCTGTTTCATACTGATTTAATTAGCCTACATGTCTTTTTTTTATATTATCAACTGTTAGTAATGACCCTCAGCAACAACCGAACGGCCGTGAAGCATTTACAGAGTAAATAAATGAAGGTAAACAAAACAATGTAATAATATAGGCTATATCAACTGAAGGGAACTAACAGTAAATCAAATGAAATATAATGTTATTGGTCGCTGAATGTGTGGTTTAAGGCCTACTGACAGTCGATACTGAAATTTAACATGAGACAGAGAAAGTCGGGGTAGCCTATAATTATGACATTCGAGAGTGCCCTGCAAAGTTAAAAGGCCATACGTTCAATTTAAATTCTGCATAATGGCACAGCCTTTCATAAACTTTACTCTGGGAAAGTTGATATGTTGACATGCTTCAGTTTGCTGCAATATGACTGGTTTCACATTTGTATCCGGCGATCATAAGATAAAATAGATCTAAAATAAGTGTAATTTATATTTACTATCACTTTATCCAAACGGATTACTCATTTACCTAGCTCTTATCAATAGGTCTTATCAAGTTGTGAATTACAGTGCATGGAGAATGGTGTTATTTCCATCAATAAAATAATTAAGTAGATAATTTTTTACACTTGGAACCGATAGGTTCACTCGACCTTAGTCATGGTTTCCTCGCATGTAAATGTGGTGGAATTATTAGGGAATTAAGTCAAGATCATAATACAGCGTATCTGTAGACACACCTCTGCCATTCGAGCTCCACCTCGAGCTTAGTCGAGCTCTACCTCAAACGAATAACGGGTGAATAGCATGCTATTCTCATGCTTAAGTTCAAGGTCAGAATACACACAAAAAAGTGCATAAAAAAGGGAATTATGTTCCATTTACGTCGCGCTTAACCCAGGACGGAATTCCTCGGCCCCCTCCCCCTAATTGATTGAATAGAAATATAATTGATAATAGTGGATATAGTAATAACACTAATACAAATCTGATTACTCAAAGGCAGACACATTCATAGTCATCGCTAAAATACTGCAAAACTAAATTGCAGCCGGTCAGCTCCACTGCACCTACCAGTGACTCCACCATGTTGGGTTTGGAGTTGCGGAGCGTCTTGACGGAGTAGAAGATGTCCACCATGTTCTGGTACTGGATCATCTCCAGCAGGATGGTGCTGGCACAGAATGTCCCACTGCGCCCACCGCCGCTCCTATAAGACAGGGAAGAGTTGTTAGAGAAGGAGGAGTTGAAACACAACCTTCAGTGTTAAGATGCTAGGTTTTAGTATTTATTAGGATCTCCAATTAGCTGCTGCCCTACTCTTCCTGGGGTCCAAACAGGAAACAATACAACAGATAAAAGACATAATATACATAAATATACATAGCAGCACAACATTTACATTACAATTTATCCATTCAGCAGACGCTCCCATCCAGAGTGGCCCACAGCTAGTGCATTCATCTTAAGATTGCCAGGCAAGACAATCACATATCACAGCCGTATCCCAACCACGTATCACATACATAATACAATACAAAATGCATAAAAATGTCTATGCTTCTTTTCAAAATCCCCGTCGTGCCGTAAGGTCATTTATCTGTTTGTTTTTTTGTTAAATCTGCTTTATTGCTAGCATGAGTTACCTGGGGTGGCAGAGAGTTCAATTAATGTAATGCCTCGATTTAATACTGTGTGTTTCCCAGCCTCTATCCTGGACTGTGAAGAGACCTCTGGTTGCATGTCTTGTGTGATACCAATAAGTGTCCGAACTGTGTGCCAACTGCTTGAACAGACAGGTTAGTACCTTCAACAGATCAACACCTCGCACAACGACCAATAGTGATGCAGTCCATCTCTCTTCAATTTTGAGCCAGGAGAGATTGACATGCATGTTATTGACATTCGCCCTCCGTGTACATCTAAGTGAAATGTTCCTATGTACTTCTTTGCCGCATCTGATCACACAATTGGACAGCAGTCCAGGTGCGACAAAAGTAGGGCCTGTAGGACCTGTCTGGTTGACTGAGATATCAAGAAAGCAGACCTCTTCCCATTTTAGAAACCATTGATTCTACATGTTTTGACCATGATAGCTTGCTATCAAGGGTGACACCTAGCAGTTTAGTCTATTCAACTTGCTCAATAGCCACATTATTCAATAATAGATCCAAATGAAGTTTAGGGTTGAGCGAGTGATTTGTTCCAAAAATGATGCTGCGAGTTTTTGAGATATTTAGCACCAGGCTATTGCTAGTTACCCATTCTAAAACTGACTGGAGCTAAAAGTGTCATTTATTTATTTTACTGTTGCAGACAAAATGTTTTCAGAAAGTATTCAAACCCCATGGCTTTCTCTACATTTTGCCAATATACACACAATAACCCATAATGACAAAGTGAAAACATGTTTTATTAAAAAAAACAGAAATACCTTATTTACATAAGTATTCAGAAATTGAGCTCAGGTGCATTCCGTGTCCATTGATCATCCTTGAGCTGTTTCTACAACTTGATTGGAGTCCACCTGTCATAAATTCAATTGATTGGACATGATTTGGAAAGGCACACACCTGTCTATATAAGGTCCCACAGTAAAAAAAACTAAACCAAGCCATTGTCCATAGAGCTCCGAGACATGATTGTGTCGAGGCACAGATCTGGGGAAGGGTACCAAAACATTTCTGCAGCATTGAAGATCCTCAAGAACACAGTGGCCTCTATTATTCTTAAATGGAAGAAGTTTGGAACCACCAAGACTCCCTGACCAAGAATGACAATATTATAGTAAATGAGATATGTTTAAATTAAGCTATAGTATAGAGTTAGGAAGCATGCCTGATGAACCAAACCACTAATCTTTCTGATGATACCAACAGATTTCATCACTTTGCTGCAGACAAATTGAATATGATCTTTCCAGGATAACTTTTCATCAATTAAAACTCTGGAACTGACTTGTTTCATTCGTTCCCACCAAATGGGATTCTGGCAAAAAATGTTGTACAATATTTCCTATTCTTACTAGTGAATACAATAAAGTAGGATTTTTTTTACATTTAAAGATAATTTGTTCAGAAAACTTGGCCATGCCTGAGTTGGCTTTATTAATTAGTGAATCAAAATGATTGTGTGATAAGATCAAATTGGTATTGTCAGCGAAGAAAATGGGAAGTACAGTAGAAGACACAGCAGCAAGGGCATTGATATAGATTAGGAATAACAAACCCTGTGGCACACCACAGGATATCTTCGCCTTGGTAGATGCAGAGCCGTTTGCATAAACAGACTGATCTCTATCATAAACATAACTATATAGCCAATTATATGTACACTATATATAAAAGTATGTGGACACCCCTTCAAATTAGTGGATTTGGCTATTTCATCCCCACCCGCTGCTGACAGGTGAATAAAATCCATAGACAAACATTGGCCGTAGAATGGGCTTACTGAAGAGCTCAGTGACTTTCAACAAAGCACCATCATAGGATGCCACCTTCCAAGAAGTCAGTTCATCACATTTCTGCCCTGCAAGAGCTGCCCCGGTCAACTGTAAGTGTTGTTATTGTGAAGTGAAAACTTCTAAGAGTAACAACAGCTCAGCAGCAAAGTGTTAGGCCACACAAGTTCACAGAAAGGGACCGCGTAAAAATCGTCTGTCCTCGGTTGCAACACTCACTACCAAGTTCCAAACCGACTCTGGAAGCAACGTCAGCACAATAACTGTTTGTCGGGAGCTTTATGAAATGTGTTTCACCGTACTGTTTCGCACACAGTACAGTGAAGGGAAATCGCTATAGCAAACAATGACATTATAAACGATTTTGTGCTTACAACTTTGTGGAAACAGTTTGGGGAAGGCCCTTTCCTGTTTCAGCATGACAATGCCCCCATACACAAAGCGAGGTCCATACAGAAATGGTTTGTCAAGATCAGTGTGGAAGAACTTGACTGGCCTGCACAGAGCCCTGACCTCAACCCCATCGAACACCTTTGGGATGAATTGGAATGCTGACTGCAAGCCAGGCTTAATAGCCCAACATAAGTGCCTGACCTCACTAATGCTGTGGCTCAATGGAAGCAAGTCCCCGCAGCAATGTTCCAACATCTAGTGGAAAACCTTCCCAGAAGAGTGGAGGCAGTTATAACATCAAAGGTGGGGACCAACTCCATATTAATGCCCATGATTTTGGAATGAGATGTTCAACAAGCAGGTGTCCACATACTTTTGGTCATGTAGTGTATAATCATGAAAACCATGATAATGCAATTTAGAAAGTAGTATTTCATGCTCAACCATGTTGTTCCGGCACCACACTGCCAGGTCACTGTCCTCCTCCTTGTAGGCTCTCTCATCGAATCAAATAAACTTCCGGGATGCCTAAAAGGCCCTCCCCCTCCCTCCTTTAGGCAAATCTGATCACGAATCTGATCTCCTTCCTTCCTATAGGCAGAAACCCAAAAAGTACCTGAGCTAAGGACATTTCAATGCTGGTCTGACCAATCGGAATCCACGCTTCAAGATTTTTTGGATCACACGGACTGGGATATGTTCCAGGTACCCCCCGAGAATAATATTGACGCATATACTGACACGGTGACTGAGTTTATCAGGAAGTGTATAGGAGACTGTGACTATTAAAACCTACCCAAACCAGAAACCGTGGATAGATGGAAGCATTCGCGCAAAACTCAAAGCGCGAACCATTGCATTTAACCATGGCAAGGTGACTGGGAATGTGGCCGAATACAAAGTGTAGTTATTCCCTCCGTAAGGCAATCAAACAGACAAAATGTCAGTATAGAGACAAAGTGGAGTCGCAATTCAACGGCTCGGACACGAGACGTATGTGGCAGGGTCTACAGACAATCACGGCCTACAAAGGGAAAACCAGCCACGTCACGGACACCGACGTCTGCTTCCGGACAAGCTAAACACCTTCTTTACCCGCTTTGAGGACAACAGTGTTACCGACGAGGCCCGCTACCAAGGACTGTGAGCTCTCCTTCTCCGTGGCTGCCGTGAGTAAGACATTTAAACGTGTTAACCCTCGTAAGGCTGCCGGCCCAGACTACATCCCTGGCCGCATCCTCAGAGCATGCGCAGACTAGGTGGCTGGAGTATTTACGGACATATTCAATCTCTCCCTATCCCAGTCTACCATCCACACATGCTTCAAGATGTCCACCATTGTTCCTGTACCCAAGAAAGCAAAGGTAACTGAACAAAATAACTATCACCCCGTAGCACTCACTTCTGTCATCATGAAGTGCTTTGAGAGACTAGTCAAGGATCAAATCACCTCTCTACCTTACCTGACACCCTAGACACACTTCAATTTGCTTACCGCCCAAATAGATCCACAGACGATGCAATCACCATCACACTGCACACTACCCTATCCCATCTAGGCTAGAGGAATACCTATGTAAGAATGCTGTTCATTGACTATAGCTCAGCATTCAACAACATAGTAACCCCCAAGCTCATTATTAAGCTTGAGGCCCTGGGTTTGAACCCCGCCCTGTGCAACTGGGTCCTGGACTTGCTGACGGGCCACCCCCAGGTGGTGAAGGTAGGAAAAAATAACTCCAATCCACTGATACTCTACACTGGGGCCCCACAAGGATGTGTGCTCAGCCCCCTCCTATACTCCCTGTTCACCCATAACTGCGTGGCCTCGTACGCCTCCAACTCAATCATCAAGTTTGCAGATGACACCACAGTAGTAGGCCTGACTACCAACAATGAGGAGACAGCCTACAGGGAGAAGGTGAGGGCCCTGGAAGTGTGGTGTCAGGAAATCCACATCGATGGGACCGTAGTGGAGAAGGCGGAAAGCTTCAAGTTCCTCGGCGTACATATCACTGGCAAACTGAAATGGTCCATCCACACAGACAGTGTGGTGCAGAAGATGCAACAGTGCCTCTGGCACCTAAAACCCTCACAAGCTTCTACAGATGCACAATTGAGCGCATCCTGTCAGGCTGTATCACTGCCTTGTACGGCAGCTGCACCGCCCGCAACCGCAAGGCTCTCCAGAGGGTGGTGCGGTCCGCCCTACAGCACCCGATGTCACAGGAAGGCCAAAAAGATCATCAAGAAAAACAACCACCCGAGCCACTGCCTGTTCACAATGCTATCATCCAGAAGGTGAGGTCAGTACAGGTGCATCAAAGCTGGAACAGAGAGACTGAAAAACAGCTTCTATCTCAAGGCCATCAGACTGTTAAAATCTGTTAAATAGCCATCACTATCATTAGAGGCTGCTGCCCTATATACATATATTTGGAATCACTGGCCATTTTAATAATAGAACACTAGTCACTTTAATAATGTTTAGATATTTTGCATTACTCATCTCATATGTATATACTTTATTATATCCTATTCTACTGTACATAAGTCTATGCGCTCTGATATTGCTCGACCAATATTTATATATTCTTAACTACATTCCTTTACTTTAGATTTGTGTGTATTGTTGTGAAATTGTTAGATATTACTGCACTGTTACGGCTAGAAACAAGCATTTCGCTACACCCGCAATAACATCTGCTAAACACGTGTATGTGACAAATAAAGATTGATTTGATTAGATTCAGTGTCGTTCACACCCTCTTAAGCTTTAGCCCCACCCATCTCTTTAAGGGTTGATCCGAGCGTTCTACCCTAACAGCAGCAGTCAAGCACCCAAGCTAACTGGCTAACGTTGGCTAGCTTGCTAGTTACAGTGGTTGCTCAACTAAAAGTTTTGCAACTATGCTGCGGGACATAGAGGTAATTTGTGGTTTAGTACGGTACCCTGCGTCACTACGTCATTACTCCAGACCAGCGCAAGGGGGAATTAGAGCACCGATTATGCTTTTGGGTCCCAAGGCGCTGCTGTCTCTCTGACAACAAATGGGCGACATAAACCAAACAGAAAATGATAATTGTGCACGACTTCAGTATTACTTACTAAACTGTTGTTACACCAAGGTTTTTATTCTAAGAGAAACTTAAGACTACAATTAGGGTGTGGAAATGTTAGGATTATTTTGCTCTTACTGTAGTACTGTAGCCTACTCCCGACCGGTCACATTGTACAGTGCCCGAGTGGTGCAGGGTCTAAGACAACTATGTTGCTACAGATGCTGGTTCAATAACCGTGCCGGCCGCGACCGTGAGACCCATGAGGCGAAGGTAGGGTTTTAGTTTCTCTCCCTCTAAAAAAAGAAATAAATAATTCTAAATAACAAACTGGCTTTATTTAGAAATTAGTAACAATGTCTCACCCCATGTTCAAGAATGGCCTTTTTCTCGCTCACTTTACGTTATTTGAAAACTAAACCTCCAAAATATGGTTATTTTTTAAACAAAGCGATTATTAATAATTCATTTTGAATTATTCTCACAGAACAGATTTGTCCCAACGAAAATAGCCCCTTAGATATTAATTTAGAATTCTCCAATCCTCTAAATCAAATCTTTAGCTGAGAGTCACATCATTGAAAAAAATAATCCGATATAGTGTAGGCCTACTGTAGTCGACATGAGTCTCACTAGTGTTGAGTAATGTGCTGTTAAAAGTGGTGTAGGTCGTATTTATTTAAAAAGTATATTGAAGTTAGAAGCAATAGGATTTGAAGCAATAGCCTGTGGTCAACTACTTCAGCACCGTTTCACACTGCTCTGAGACAAGCATGGGGACTGATCTTGATAAATCAATTACATTTTTATTTTCACTGAATCTCCGTTTGGGTATTGGTTAGACTACAATTAGGGTGTGGAAATGTTATGCTCAGTACTGTAGCCTACTCCCGACCATCATGTTGTACAGCGCTATATTTTTCGTTCCATCCTAACAGAAGCCCTGAGGGTTTCATTTTTCTTAGATTAGAAACACCATAATATTAATCAAACTTTTAAAGGAAGAAGGGGCGGCAGGTGTGGTTAGAGGTGGTGAGAGTGTTGGGCCAGAATCCCCGAGCTAACAAGGTCCTCAGACATGGTTTGAATGAGGTCTGGCTGATGACATTCGTGCCCTTTAGATTCTCCACCTCCGACTGCGTAAATTCCAAACTGTGTTTAAATTCCATTACATGCTTGAACAGAACATCAACCCTTTTGTTGGTAGAATCGACAAAAGAGTTGCAGGAAGGACTCAAAGTTATTTTCCAGCAGATCTATTAGATCTTTATAGAACTACTTTTGTTGATCAAGTAGTTCATGGAGTGTACTGCTTGAGACATATTCCTCTTCCACATTGAGATTTGCTGAGTTTTTCTGTCTAGAATTAGCCATGCTACAAGCTTGTTGTGAGCTAAAAGGAGTTTGCAAACACAACCCACATCCCGAAAACAAGCTCCGCCAGTCAAATGGCAAACACACACAAGCAACACACATGCAGCAGTACGATAAACAGAGAGAAAGAGGACAACTTGCTCACTGTATGGATCCTGGTTGCACTTTACTAAATGAGCGGGAGATTACCAACTCGCACGTTAGTGCTGTGGATACAAGCAGTATGCAGTGCATTAAGCCAAAACACAGGTCAAAAATGCTTGGAAGAGACAATGGTAGGAGCATTTGCTTACCCACGGAACGAGCAGCGTGAACGAGCAGCATGAATGATGTCAAAGTCCTTTCGGGTGCCAACCTGGTTGATACTATTATGAATGAGCCATTAACCTCAATGAAGCATGGAGCTGAGTTAGCTTAGTTTAAAAGCCTATAATTTCATTTAAGGTACTCCAGAGCTTTTGTCTATCATTCTTCATATAATTTATATTTGTTCCAGAGTTTAGTTTCTTCTTCTTTTCGTTAAGTTTAGTTACGTGAGTTCTCAATTTACTCTATGTTTGCCAATCTGCTGTGTTGCCAGACTTATTTGCCATTCCCTTAGCCTCATTCCTCTGAGCCATACAGTGTTTCAATGAATCATCTATCCATGGGGATTTGGAATTTTTAACAGTCACTTTCTTTATGGTTGCATGCTTGTCAGTAACTAGAAGAAGCAATTTTGTGCAGCGTCAAGATGTTCCTCATTACACACATCAGGCCAACAAATATTTTTCACATCTTCAACGTAGGAATCATTGCAAAACCTCTTGTATGATCACTTATACACTTTTTTTAGGTCCAGTCTTTAGAACTTTGTTTTTCCCTAGATATGGATATATTATGATCACTACATCGGATGGGTTTGAATACTGCTTAAGAGCAGATTTCTGCAGCATTAGTAAAGATGTGGTCAATACAAGTGAATGATTTAGTTCCTGTTCTGTTTGCAAATACCCTGGTAGGGGTATCAATTACTATCGTGAGAGCTGGCACATTCTGTATTAAGACATCATGAGATAACCTGAACCAGTTTGCAGACACTGGTTACAGTTTGAAGCTTTTTCTTGAGTTTGATGAAAGCCAGTAAATATTTAGGTCACCCAGAAAATATACCTCTCTGTTGATGTCACCTACATTATCAAGCATTTCACACATATTATCCAGATACTGACTGTTAGCACTTGGTGGTCTATAGCAACTTCCCACAAGAATAGGCTTTAGGCTTACTGCTGAGAATAGCTGTTGTTTTGACAGAGGCATTTAGAGGAACATAAATTAGGTTACTTACATTATGAATGTGAACACCTCTGGGAAAATGTACATTTGCAGCAGCACTACAACAGCTCAGCAACAAAATGGTAGGGATTATCTGAGCAGGGCTTGGGTCACTGATAAGTCATTGTCTCAACGCAGCCTTGAAATGCGAGGACAGGGTCCAGTAAGCTTGTTGTGTGTGGCATTTTGTGACGCTAGACAGTATGGGTTATCATCATAAGCAAAAGGAACATTAATAAACAAAGGAGGCGAGGCCACATTCTCATTCCTGACATATACCCTGGGAAGGCAGGCGCCCAGTCGCCGTGGCAGCCAATACGGGCAATATTAAGGTAATCAATCGGCGTCAGCGGTTTGGCAGCCTGGAATTTACTATCGTGAGAGCTGGCACATTCTGTATTAAGCCATAATTTATTTCATTGCCATAATCTCTTTCCCGGTTGCCGTGGGTAATGCTGTGTGACAGCACTGAGTGATGTGTTCTTGGACTGTGGTGGTGGAGGCACACGTGTCATGGTTCAGCAATGTGCATAAGGCTCCATATTCAGTCAGGTCCTGAGCTGAGTTCTTATGAGAGGAGGAGAGTACAGTGCAATGCAGCCAAGAAGCCATCTGGCGTCATGCTTACTGCTCAAACCACCTCTTACACTGATTGGTGTATGTCCTGAGGGTTGGTCTGTAGTTGTTGATTGGGCAGGGGCGTTCCTGAAGGCTGGTACCTGATTGCTACCATTATGAACCGGTGTTAATCAAGTGGTAACGCCTACTTCATTGTCTGTGATTGGCGGCTGGTGTTTGATTAGGTGAAGGCCAAGCTGACCTCCAGTCTGTGATGAACTATGCTTGGAGTACTGCTGTTGTGTGTGCATTTTTTTACCTTTATTTAACTAGGTAAGTCAGTTAAGAACAAATTCTTATTTACAACGGCGGCCTACCGGGGAACAGTGGGTTAACTGCCTTGCTCAGGGGCAGAACGACAGATATTTACCTTGTCAGCTCGGGGATTCGATCCAGCAACCTTTCGGGTTACTAGCCCAACGCTCTAACCACTAGGCTACCTGTCGCTAGGCTACCTGTGTATGTCTGTGTGTGTGCTTGTGTGTCAGTGATTGCATTCGTGCATGTGAGCACTTGTGTCTGTGTCAGATTGTCAGGAAAACTCACAGGCAGTGGACAACAGTGCGGCCATCTCCACACTCCCTCTGCCACTTGTGCACATGAGCCAGCAGGCTGAGGAAGGCCTTCTTGGAGTCGGGCACGTCGCGGTAGGCTGACCAGCGCAGGAACTGGAACTGACACACCACCAGCTGGCCCTCCTGGAGCTAAGGACAGAAAGAAAACATGAAGCTCATGAGACCTGAATGCGTGTGTTTGTGCATGAGTTCCTGCCTACGTGTTGCTAGTTCATGTGTGTCGATAAGTGTGTGTGAGATTTATAGTCTGCTGGTGAGACTGAGACCTGGGATGGGAAAGGGAGATGTCCCTGTGTGCTCAGAGCTATAGCCCATACTAGCACCTGCATTAATATCACTCTGCTGCTGCAGGGGCACACGTGACAGATATAACAGCCTCCAGCCCTAAACGTAAGGAGCTAGGGATGCACTGTAAGTCATGCAGATTGGACTAACACAAACAAATAGGATGCAAGAAGTTACAATCATGGAAGTGGGATTTTCAGATGCTCTATGGACCTATTTCTCTCTCTCTCACACACACAAACACATGCACACACCCTCGTTTCACACAAACACATCATTTCCCCACACTATGCTATCTGTGGGTTGCATTGTTCCGGGTTGTGTGAGGTGCTGTTTGACAGTGCAGTGTGGAGGAGAGAGGTAGTGTAGGTGAGGAGGGATGACAGGAGGGGTAGATTGGGGAAAGGAGGATGCCACTCTGAGGGTGGTTATGGGCACCTCCTGTCACACAGCCTGCCAGCAGGGACAGGCCTCGCATGGAAGTGCCAATCTGGTTGACAGTGATGCAACACACCTACTCATTTACACACCCACACACAGTATTGTACACACACTTTGTTCTTTCTACCGTTCTGACAGACAGAAAGAGATAATTAAGACACACACGAAGGCAAGTACGCATACGCACAAGCAAGGACATGCATGCACATGCACACCAAACAAAGTCTCTATTGTTCTTCACAGAGGTAGGGAGGGAAAATTGATGGGCATCTTCCTTTTCTTCCTGCCGGCATACTAAGGGGGACTTTGACAACACCAGTACTCCCTGTACTTTGACAACAGAGCTGTAATCTTCTTCAGTTGGGTTGACATGTAGCCTATTTCATGAGTTCTGCCTGATTCTCTACATCAGGTATTTGATTTAAATGTGTGACATGCTATATGAATAAATAAAAAGGGTGAGAAAATATGCATTTGAGCCTATTAGAATATCACACATTGTGCATGTGACATGCATTACGGTCAAAGTCCCCGTTAGTATCCCGGCAGGAAGAAAAGGAAGATGCCCATCAATGTAATGACAGGCAGGAAATTGAAAAAGGGAGACGGTTGTTTTATAATGTTGAAAGCATCTCCTCTGTGTATGTACGTGTGCGTGTGTGTGTCCATGCAGGTGTGTATAAATGCTCTTAGTGACTCACTCTTGTCACGTTTTTGACACGGAACAGACGAGTGATGACGTCGTCGTCAGCTGACGTGGACAGGAACTCAACCTCCATTGGCCCATACTGCTGTAGACCAGGCTCTGGCCAGTATTGGACACAGGGCTAGAGAGAGAGAGAGAGGGGAAAGAGACAGAGAGGGAGGGTAGAGTGAAAAAAGGAGGAAGAGAAAATACTTCATTTGGCATCTTTGGGACCTATAGATCACTGTCAAGATTCCAAAAGGGAAATATCAGTCCAATGAATTCACCCCCAAAACCACCCTGTTACGACTCCAAAAGCGTTCCAACAGCATGTGATTGGAACTGGTAACAAAAGCAGACCTTTCTGAGAGGAAGGGCTCTCACATGATGAAACAGAGTGAGTGCAGAGTGAGAGAGAGAGAGAGAGAGAGAGAGAGAGAGAGAGAGAGAGAGAGTGAGAATGTGTATGTGTGGGAGAGTGAGACAGAGCTGGGCCGGTATTAAGGAGATGAGACAGGAGCAGAGGGGGATGGGGTAATGCCCTGTGACGAGTGTCTTGTAATTCATTAAGAGACAATCAGGCAGACACTGTGAGATACCTACAAAGAGAAACCTTGAGTTATAGCTTAGGGGTAGGACTAAAAGTGATATAGCTGATTCTCTAGAGATCGAAATGAAGCGAGGAGTGTTACTGACTCCACAATATCAATGTGGTCAGACATCAGAGGCACAATGCGGTGTGAAAAAACAAATCCAAAAGCACACACACTCATACAACTACATGATGGCAGAGCAGCATGGCTCTGACTGGCTAAGTCTTCTGCTATCAGAACTATGGACACAGGAGCAAGAGTTGAGCTAAGACACAGCATCCCAGACACTGCCAGTAGAATCAGAACTAGATTCAGACTCGGATCTGCAGCACTTCTCACTGTGAAAAGTGAAATGCAGATTCACATATATAACACTGTCCCTTCCTAATAAACTGCATTCATTAACATATACATTACATGCAAACAGTATACCTTAATATACATAAATACTAAAATATATAGCTCACCCAGGCAGAGTTGGACTGGTTGAGCTGGTTGAGCATGACCACCGAGGTGCAGCCGTAGTCGAACACCAACCTCCAGAAGTCAGCGGTGGTGCCGGGGAGCGGGTGAGGGGTGACGATGAAGGCAGCGGGCTGGTGGAAGCTGTCAGTGAGTGCCGCGTTGATGTAGTTGTTGCTCTCGCCCTCAGTGGTGACCAGGAATGCCAGGGCGCGGTCGGGCGGCAGCACGTCCATGCTGCGGTTCTTCTCCCGGTTCCTGGGGAGCAGGGCGATGCTGCACTCCTCCACGTCCAGGTGAGGGGTGACCGAGTTCAACGTCTGGAGGAGGAAGGGGAGGTGGAAAGGGAGGGAAGATGGAGGGGAGGAAGAAAAGAGGGGTGGGAGGGAGGGATGGATATAAAGATTTAATGGAGGGAGAATTTATGAGATTGGTGAGGTGTGAGGAGAGGTGAGATGAAGTACCAGAAATAAAAATAGGTGATGAAGAAAAAAGAGGGAAAGGTGGGAATTGATGGAGGTGGACAGATAGAAGGGGAGGAAGTGGGGGTGGAGAAACAGCGTGCTAATGACAGATTGGCCACTCATTATTCTCTGTCAATACCAGTTAGAAGCATCTTTAAATAGTTTAACATCACTCTGAAATAGTCATAGAGTTCAATAACAAATTGGAAAAATTAGGCCAGCCTCAAGCATAATGAACACAAATGTTATGAACCTTGGGGAAAACAAACGAAAAACTGAATATTTTGCACCTATTCCCTTTGATGAACATTAACAAGCATTCCACCCTAATTACATAAAACAATATGAACAGAATAGTTGGATCATTAATGCACCACATCAATAACAGATCTGGGAAATGCTGATTTTAGTGATACTGGCTGGTATTGGCTCTATCTGGGCTTTGTGATAGATGAGCAAAATATAGCTAGAGGTTTTATTGAGGTTGCACTTGGCATACATTGCATGGATCCTTTCAGAAGGAATGTCAGTTGGGTGAATTACAGGATCAAAGGGATTCACTTGACCATCTAACTTAGGTAAGAACTAACAATCTGTAATCAAAGACCAAATGTTTCCCCCACCTAAGTAATAAATTGTCAAGTAATGAAAGTGGCATAATTGATATGGAGTGTATAAGGAAAAACACAGTAAACTGTTAAAGTGTGCCAGGTGTGAGGGCCATCACCGACGCAGAGGACTGGGTGATCTCGCATTCCCGAGGCCGACGTGAGTAAGGTCTTTAATCATGTCAACCCCTGCAAGGCCGCAGGGACCAATGGTATTCCAGGACGCGTACTCAGAGCTGGCAGGCATACTCACGGTAATTTTCAACTTCTCCTTGTTCTAGTCTGTAATCCACACATATTTTAATGACCATCGTCATTCCTGTTCCCAAGAACTCTAAGGCTTCATGCAACAATGACTACTGCCCTGTGTCATGTAAACATTTCTCCCAGCGTGAAAATGTTCCCAGCTCAATAATTGCATGTGCATCTCTAGGTGGATGGCTGAGCTCCTGCGGATGTTTCTCTCACACCCTCCCTCGAAAAACTGTTCTATGGGCACACGCATTTGCTTTACACATCTGCCAATCAATGGTGGTCAGGAGTATTGACTCTCACCAATCAGAAGCTTGTTGAGGCATGAGGTCAGCATATAAATACCCGGACTCGCGCGTCGAAGTGTTGAGGGTTAATGTGAGGAGAGATTTTTTGCGAATGCAAAGACTTGGGCGCCATGTTTTCGATTGACAGTGCATATATTTGTTAGTTAGTTATATAAACAAGTTAAAACTGCACACATCTGAGAACAAGCCATCTCGACCAGTTTACAGCTAATTATGCTAGTTAGTTAGATAAACCCAGGGCGAGGGGATGTGAGAGAAACGAGCTCAGCCATCCACACAGACACTCATGCAATTATTGACTGGGAACATTTGAAAATGTTTACAACATGACATCACAATCAGAACGATTTGGAACTATTTCACGCTGGGAAGATATTTACATGACACCCTGTAGCACTCACATCTGTAATCATAAAGTGCTTTGAGAGTAGAGGTCGACCGATTATGATTTTTCAACGCAGATACCGATACTTGGAGGACCAAAAAAATCCGATACCGAATAATCGGCAAATTTTTTATATATTTGTAATAATGACAATTACAACAATACTGAATGAACAATGAACACTTTTATTTGACCTTAATATAATACATCATAATCAATTTAGTCTCAAATAATGAAACATGTTGAATTTGGTTTAAATAACGCAAAAACAAAGTGTTGGAGAAGAAAGTAAAAGTGCAATATGTGCCATGTAAAAAAAAAAAAGCTAACGTTTAAGTTCCTTGCTCAGAACATGAGAACATATGAAAGCTGGTGGTTCCTTTTAACATGAGTCGTCAATATTCCCAGGTAAGAAGTTTTAGGTTGTAGTTATTATAGGACTATTTCTCTCTATACCATTTGTATTTCATATACCTTTGACTATTGGATGTTCTAATAGGTACTTTAGTATTGCCAGCCTAATCTCGGGAGTTGATAGGCTTGAAGTCATAAATAGTGCAATGCTTGAAGCATTGCGAAGAGCTGCTGGCAAACGCAGTAAAGTGCTGTTTGAATGAATGCTTATGAGCGTGCTGCTGCCTACCATCGCTCAGTCAGACTGCTCTATCAAATTATAGACTTAATTATAATATAATAACACACAGAAATACGAGCCTTAGGTCATTAATATGGTCAAATCCGGAAAATATAATTTCATTTTGAAAACAAAACGTTTATTCTTTCAGTGAAATACGGAACCGTTCCATATTTTCTCTAACAGGTGGTATCCATAAGTCTAAATATTGCTGTTACATTGCAAAACCTTCAATGTTATGTCATAATTACGTACATTTCTGGCAAATTAGTTCGCAACAAGCCAGGCGGCCAAAACTGTTGCATATACCCTGACTCTGCGTGCAATGAATGCAAGAGAACTGACACAATTTCCCTAGTTGAATATTGCCTGCTAACATGAATTTCTTTTAACTAAATATGCAGGTTTAAAAATATATACTTCTGTGTATTGATTTTAAGAAAGGCATTGATGTTTGTGGTTAGGTACATTGGTGCAATGATTGTGCGTTTTTTGCAAATGCACTTTTGTTAAATCATCCCCCATTTGGCGAAGTTGGCTGTCTTTGTTAGGAAGAAATAGTCTTCACACAGTTCGCAATGACCCAGGTGGCCCAAACTGCTGCATATACCCTGATTCTGATGCACAGAACGCAAGAGAAGTGACACAATTTCCCTAGTTAAAATAAATTAATGTTAAAAAGGCAATATTAATTAAATATGCAGGTTTAAAAGCATATACTTGTGTATTGATTTTAAGAAAGGCGTTGATGTTTATGGTTAGGTACACATTGGTGCAACGACAGTGCTTTTTTCACGAATGCGCGATTCAATGATAAATTAACAGGCACCGCATCGATTATATGCAACGCAGGACAAGCTAGATAAACTAGTAATATCATCAACCATGTGTAGTTAACTATTGATTATGTTAAGATTGATTGTTTTTTATAAGATATGTTTAATGCTAGCTGGCACCTTACCTTGGCTCCTTGCTGCGCTTGCGTAACAGGTGGTCAGCCTGCCACGCAGTCTCCTCGTGGAGTGCAATGTAATCGGCCATGATCGGTGTCCAAAAATGACGATTACCGGTTGTTTTGAAAACTTGAAATCGGCCCTAATTAAATCGGCCATTCCGTTGAATCGGTCAACCTCTATTTGAGAGGCTAGTTGTGGGCACACATCAACTCCATCATCGCAGACACCCTAGACCCACTCCAATTTGGATATCACCCCAACAGCTCTGTAGACGACGCAATCTCAATTGCACTCCACACGGCCATCACCCACCCTAGATAAGAGGAATACCTACAGTATGTGAGTATGCTGTTCATTGACTACAGCTCGGCGTTAAACATCATTGATCCCTTGAAGGTCGTCACCAAGCTTAGGAACCTGGGACTGAACACCTCTGTCCGCAACTAAATCCTGATTTTCCTGACGGGCTGACCTGAGGTAGTGAAGGTAGGCAACATCACCTCTGCCCCAGACCCACAGGGTGTGTGCTTAGTCTCCTCCTGTACTCCCTGTTCACCCACAACTCAAACACCATCATCAAGTTTGCTGACGACATGAAGATGGTAGGCCTGATAAATGGCGACGATGAGAGAGCCTACAAGGAGGAGGACAGTGACCTGGCAGTGTGGTGCCGGAACATCAACCTCCCTCATCAGTAAGACCAAGGAGTTGATCGTTGACTACAGGGGGGGAAAGCTGCAGTGGAGCGGGTCGAGAGCTTCAAGTTCCTCGGTGTGACTTAAAATGGTCCACACACTCTCACAGTCACCTCAGGAGGTTGAAAATGTTTTACATGGGCTGTGAAATCCTTAAAAAGTTATACACCTGCACCATTGAGAGCATCTTGACTGGCTGATTACTGCATGGTATGGCAATAGCACCGCCCTCGATCGCATGGCGCTACAGAGGGTGGTGCGGACAGCCAAGTACATCACTGGGACCGAGCTCCCTGCCATCCAGGACCTCTATATCAGGCAGCGTGAAAGGAAGGCCCAGAGAATCGTTAAAGACTCCAGCCACCCAAGCCATAGAGATTGTTCTCTCTGCTTCTGCACGGCAAGTGGTACCGGTGTATCAAGTCTGATACCAACAGACTCTTGAACAGCTTCTATCCACAAGCCATTAGACTGCTAAATAGGTAACTAAATAGCTAACAAAATGGCATCATGGATTATCTGAATTGACCCTTTTATTTTATTTTTGCACTGCACTCATAGGGCCTTACACACTCATGCACACCGACACTCCAAAACACACACAAACACTCACTTCCTCATTTGCTCACACACACATAATATGCACATGCAACTCTGTTTATCATATATCCTGATGCCTAGTCATCTTACCCCTAAGGTGACATATCTACCTCTATCACTCCAGTATTCCTGCACATTGTTAATATGATACTGGAACTGACTGACCCTGTAGATAGTATGCTTACTTTCTCGTGTTCTTATTTTTCATGTGTTTTTGTTCTACCTTATGTTATTTTTAGGATTACATTGTTAATGATTACTGTATTGTTGGGTTTAGCGCTTGCAAGAAAATATTTGACTGTACTTGTGCACGTGAAATTAAAACTTGCGTGTGGGCCTATTCCAATATGAAATACAGTACTTTGAAATGCGAAACCTTGAATCAATGCTGCTGCTCTTATGGTAGAGTCAGTAGACAGTGCCGTTTGAAGGGCTAAGAGAGGAAATGAATGCATGTGGGAACACACCTGGTGCTCCTCTGTCCTAATGAGAATTAAATAAAGTACTCTGAGACCACCACATTCCCAGCTTCCCACAAATGATGGGAGATTTGAATGACAATCACACACCTATAAACGTGAGAGGAAACTGGAATCCATGTTTTGCCATTCACAAACACACATGCATATGCACACACATGCAAGAAGACAGGCATTCATGCACTGATGCACATACACCTGCACCAGACCTTAAAAAAAGTATCAATTTTCTGAGATCTTTATTCAAATATTTAAAAAAAAATATAGTAGAGTAACTATTTGTTCCCCCAGAACAATTTTGCTGTGGGAACGAACAGTTAATTTGGAGATGACTACAACTATTTGTGTCTGTGTAATAAACTGTAATTACTTTTGGAGCAACATTATATTTGTTATGGATCCCCATTACTCAACCCTGCACCTTAGAGGCTGCTGCCCTATATATATATATGAAACACTAGTCACTTTAATAATGCTTACATACTGTTTTATTCATTTCATATGTATATACTGTATTCTGTATTTTAATCAATGCCACGCCAACATTGCTGGTCCTAATATTTATACATTTCTTAATTCCATTCTTTTACTTTTAGATTTCTATGTATTGTTGTGTATTGTTAGATACTACTGCCCTGTTGGAGCTAGGAACAGAAGCATTTCGCTACACCCGCAATAACATCTGCTAAATATTTGATATTTCCTGGGGTCCAGCAAAATTAAGGAAGTTTATTCAACTTTAAAAACATTACAACACAATCACAACAGATTTCACAAGACATTAAGTGTGTGCCCTCAGGTCACTACTCTACTACCACATATCTACAACACAAAATCCATGTGTACATGTGTGTATGTTATCGTGTGTGTTTATACATGTGTCTGTGCCTGTGTCTCTTCGCAGTCCCTACTGTTCCATAAGGTGCATTTGCATCTGTTTTTTTAAATCTGATTCTACTGCTTGCATCAGTTACTTGATGTGAAATAGAGTTCCATGTAGTCATGGCTCTATGTAGTATTGTGCGCCTCCCATGGTCTGTTCTGGACTTGGGGGCCGTGAGGAGACCTCTGGTGACATCCCTTGTAGGGTATGCATGGGTGTTCGAGCTGTGTGCCAGTAGTTCAAACAGAGAGATCGGTGCATTCAACATGTCTATACCTCTTACAAATACAAGTAGTGATGAAGTCAATCTCTCCTCCACTTTGAGCCAGGAGAGATTGACATGCATATTATAAATGTTAGCTCTTGGTGTACATTTAAGGGCGAGCCGTGCTGCCCTGTTCTGAGCCAATTGCAATTTTCCTAAGTCCTTTGTGGCACCTGACCACACGACTGAACAGTAGTCCAGGTGGGACAAAACTAGGGCCTATAGGACCTGCCTTGTTGATAGTGTTGTTAAGGCGGCAGATCAGCGCTTTATTATGGACAAACTTCCCCGCAATTTTAGCTACTGTTGTATCAGTATGTTTTGACCATGACAGTTTACAATCCAGGGTTACTCCAAGCAGTTTAGTCACCTCAACTGTCTCAATTTCCACATGATTCATTATAAGATTTAGTTGACGTTTAGGGTTTAGTGAATGATTTGTCCCAAATACAATGCTTTTCGGTTTTTTTTATTTTATATTTAGGACTAACTTATTCCCTGCCACCCATTCTGACACCAACTGCAGCTCTTTGTTAAGTGTTGCGGTCATTTCAGTCGCTGTAGTAGCTGACGTGTATAGTGTTGAGTCATCTACACAAATAGACACACACACACTGGCATGTCGTTAGTAAAGACTTAAAATGTAAAGGGGCTAGACAGCTGCCCTGGGAAATTTCCGACTCAACCTGGATTATGTTGGAGAGGCTTCCATTAAAGAACACCCTCTCTGTTCTGTTAGACAGGTAATTCTTCATCCACAATATAGCAGGTGGTGTAAAGCCATAACACATACATTTTTCCAGCAGCAGGCTATGATCGATAATATCAAAAGCCGCACTGAAGTCTAACAAAACAACCCCCACAGCCAATCATCAGTCATTTGTGTAAGTGCTGTGCTTGTTGAATGTCCTTCCCTATAAGGAAGGACATTTCCGAGTGGCGCAGCGGTCTAAGGCACTGCATCTCAGTGCAAGAGGCGTCACTACAGTTCCTGGTTCGATTCCAGGATGTATCACATCCGGCCGTGTTGGGAGTCCCATAGGGCGGTGCACAATTGGCCCAGCGTCTGGCTTTGGCCGGGGTAGGCCGTCATTGTAAATAAGAATTTGTTCTTAAATGAGCCTAGTTAAATAGAGGTTAAATAAAAAATATAATAATAATAATAATAATAATAATAATATTAAGCTTGCTGAAAGTCTGTTGTCAATTTGTTTACTGTGAAATAGCATTGTATCTGGTCAAATCCATTTTTTCCCGAAACTTTACTACTAAGGGTTGGTAACAGGCTGATTGGTCAGCTATTTGAGCCAGTAAAGGGGGCTATACTAGTCTTAGGTAGCGGAAAGACTAGCTTCCCTCCAAGTGTGAGTGCACACACTTTCTAGTAGGCTGAAATTGAATATATGGCAAATAGGAGTGGCAATATCGTCCCCTATTATCCTCAGTAATTTTCCATCCAAGTTGTCAGACCCCGGTGGCTTGTCCTTGTTGATAGAGAATTGTTTCACCTCTTACACACTTACTTTACGAAATTCTAAATTACAATACTTTTCTTTCATAAATTGGTCAGATATACTTGGATGTGTAGTGTTAGCGTTTGTTGCTGGCATGTTATGCCTAAATTTGCTTATCTTGCCAATGAAAAAATTATTAAAGTAGTTGGCAATATCAGTAGGTTTTGTTATGAATGAGCCATCTGATTCACTGAATGATGGAGTCGAGTTTGCTTTTTTGCCCAAAATTTCATTTAAGTTGTTCCAAAGCTTTTTACTATCATACTTTATATGATCTGATTCTGATCGCCCATCTGCGGCCCGCTAATCGTTAGCTGTCTTTTCGGCTGCGATCTGAATAGGTCTATCGGACACTTTTCTTGGGCCACTATAACTAACTATTTTGCCAACTTGGACTGGTCCCCCCTTCCACACGGAACCCCACTAACCCACAGACGGAAACGCACGAAGTGGCTAAAAACAGACCTCCCTCCCATCTTCCACCAGCTTGCTACCTATGGCCCGGCTAGCTGTCTGAATCTCACTGGACCCTTTGATCACTCGGCTAAGCATGCCTCTCCTTAATGTCAATATGCCTTCTCCATTGCTGTTCTGGTTAGTGTTTATTGGCTTATTTCACTGTAGAGCCTCTAGCCCTGCTCATTATACCTTATCCAACCTCTCAGTTCCTCCACCCACACATGCTATGACATCTTCTGGTTTCAATGATGTTTCTAGAGACAATATCTCTCTCATAATCACTAAATGCCTAGGTTTACCTCCTCTGTACTCACATCCCACCATAACTTTGTCTGTACATTATACCTTGAAGCTATTTTATCGCCCCCAGAAACCTGCTCCTTTTTCTCTCTATTCTGGACGTCACAGACGACCAATTCTTATAGCCGTACCCTCATACTTATTCTTCTCTGCTCCTCTGGGGATGTAGAGGTGAATCCAGGCCCTGCAGTGCCTGGCTCCACTCCTACTCCCCAGGCGCTCTCTTTTGATGACTTCTGTAACCGTAATAACCTTGGTTTCATGCATGTTAACATTAGAAGCCTCCTCCCTAAGTTTGTTTTATTCACTGCTTTAGCACACTCTGCCAACCCGGATGTCCTAGCTGTGTCTGAATCTTGGCTTAGGAAGTCCACCAAAAACTCTGAAATCTTCATCCCTAACTACAACGTTTTCAGACAAGATAGAACGACCAAAGGGGGCGGTGTTGCAATCTACTGCAGAGATAGCCTGCAGAGTTCTGTCCTGCTATCCAGGTCTGTACCCAAACAATTTGAACTTCTACTTTTAAAAATCCACCTCTCCAAAAACAAGTCTCTCACCGTTGCCGCCTGCTAAAGACCCCCCTCGGCCCCTAGTTGTGCTCTGGACACCATATGTGAACTGATTGCCCCCCATCTATCTTCAGAGCTCGTGCTACTACGTGACCTAAACTGGGACATGCTTAACACCCCAGCCATCCTACAATCCAAGCTTGATGCCCTCAATCTCACACAAATTATTAATGAACCCACCAGGTACAACCCCAAAGCCGCAAACACTGGCACCCTCATAGATATCATCCTAACCAACGTGCCCTCTAAATACACCTCTGCTGTTTTCAACCAAGATCTCAGCGATCACTGCCTCATTGCCTGCACCCGTAATGGGTCAGCGGTCAAACGACCTCCACTCATCACTGTCAAACGCTCCCTGAAACATTTCAACGAGCAAGCCTTTCTAATCGACCTGGCCCTGGTATCCTGGAAGGATATTGACCTCATCCCGTCAGTAGAGGATGCCTGGTTATTTTTTTTAAATGCCTTCCTCTCCATCTTAAATAAGCATGCCCCTTTCAAGAAATTTAGAACCAGGAACAGATATAGCCCTTGGTTCTCCCCAGACCTGACTGCCCTTAACCAACACAAAAATATCCTGTGGCGTTCTGCATTAGCATCGAACTGCCCCTGCGATATGCAACTTTTTAGGGAAGTTAGAAACCAATACACACAGGCAGTTAGAAACGCCAAGGCTAGCTTTTTCAAACAGAAATTCGCTTCGTGCAACTCCAACTCTAAAAAGTTCTGGGACATTGTAAAGTCCATGGAGAATAAGAACACCTCCTCCCAACTGCCCACTGCACTGAGGATAGGAAACTCTGTCACCACCGATAAGCCCACTATAATTGAGAATTTCAACAAGCATTTTTCTACGGCTGGCCATGCTTTCCACCTAACTACCCCTACTGCATTCAACAGCACTGCACCCCCCACAGCTACTCGCCCAAGCCTCCCCCATTTCTCCTTCTCCCAAATCCATTCAGCTGATGTTCTGAAAGAGCTGCAAAATCTGGACCCCTACAAATCAGCTGGGCTTGACAATCTGGACCCTTTCTTTCTAAAATTATCTGCCGAAATTATTGCAACCCCTATTACTAGCCTGTTCAACCTCTCTTTCGTGTCGTCTGAGATTCCCATAGATTGGAAAGCAGCTGCTGTCATCCCCCTCTTCAAAGGAGGTGACACTCTTGACCCAAATTGCTACAGACCTATATCCATCCTACACTGCCTTTCTAAGGTCTTCGAAAGCCAAGTTAACAAACAGATTACCGACCATTTCGAATCCCACCGCACCCTCTCCGCTATGCAATCTGGTTTCAGAGCTGGTCATGGGTGCACCTCAGCCACGCTCAAGGTCCTAAACGACATCGTAACCGCCATCGATAAGAAACAATACTGTGCTGCCGTATTCATTGACCTGGCCAAAGCTTTTGACTCTGTTAATCACCACATCCTCATCGGCAGACTCAGTAGCCTTGGTTTCTCAAACGATTGCGTCGCCTGGTTCACCAACTACTTCTCTGACAGAGTTCAGTGTGTCAAATCGGAGGGCCTACTGTCTGGACCTCTGGCAGTCTCTATGGGGGTACCACAGGGTTCAATTCTTGGGCCAACTCTTTTCTCTGTATACATAAATGATGTCGCTCTTGCTGCTGGTGAATCTCTGATCCACCTCTACGCAGACGACACCATTCTGTACACTTCTGGCCCTTCTTTGGACACTGTGTTAACAACCCTCCAGACGAGCTTCAATGCCATTCAACTCTCCTTCCGTGGTCTCCAACTGCTCCTAAATACAAGTAAAACAAAATGCATGCTCTTCAACCGATCGCTGCCTGCACCTGCCCGCCTGTCCAGCATCACTTCTCTGGACGGTTCTAACTTAGAATTTGTGGACAACTACAAATACCTAGGTGTCTGGTTAGACTGTAAACTCTCCTTCCAGACTCACATCAATCATCTCCAATCCAAAGTGAAATCTCGAATCGGCTTCCTATTTCGCAACAAAGCATCCTTCACTCATGCTGCCAAACATACCCTCGTAAAACTGACCATCCTACCAATCCTCGACTTCGGCGATGTCATTTACAAAATAGCTTCCAATACCCTACTCAACAAGCTGGATGCAGTCTATCACAGTGCCATCCGTTTTGTCACCAAAGCCCCATATACTACCCACCACTGCGACCTGTACGCTCTCGTTGGCTGGCCTTCGCTTCATAATCGTCGCCAAACACATTGGCTCCAGGTCATCTACAAGACCCTGCTAGGTAAAGTCCCCCCTTATCTCCGCTCACTGGTCACCATAGCAGCACCCACCTGTAGCACGCGCTCCAGCAGGTATATCTCTCTGGTCACCCCTAAAGCCAACTCCTCCTTTGGTCGTCTCTCCTTCCAGTTCTCTGCTGCCAATGACTGGAACGAACTACAAAAATCTCTGAAACTGGAAACACTTATCTCCCTCACTAGCTTTAAGCACCAGCTGTCAGAGCAGCTCACAGATCACTGCATCTGTACATAGCCCATCTATAATTTAGCCCAAACTACTACCTCTTCCCCTACTGTATTTATTTATTTTATTTATTTTGCTCCTTTGCACCATATTATTTATATTTTATCTCTGAACTTTCTTCAAACTACAAATCTACCATTCCAGTGTTTCTCTTGCTATACTTTATTTACTTTGCCACCATGGCATTTTTTTTCCTTTACCTCCCTTATCTCACATAATTTGCTCACATTGTATATAATCTTATATTTTTTTTATTATTATTATTTTTTATTATTATTATTATTATTATTATAATTATTATAATTTATTTTTTTTATTTATTTTTTTTCTACTGCATCATTGATTGTATGTTGTTTTACTCCATGTGTAACTCTGTGTTTTTGTATGTTGTCGAACTGCTTTGCTTTATCTTGGCCAGGTCGCAATTGTAAATGAGAACTTGTTCTCAACTTGCCTACCTGGTTAAATAAAGGTGAAATAAAAAATAAATAAAAATATCATTTATCTTTGTTCCATAGTATAGTTTCTTATTTTTATTCAGTTCAGTCACGTGATATTTCAGAATTTTCAGTACGTTTGCCAATCAGTTGTGCAACAAGACTTATTTGCCATACCTTTTTCCCTATCCCTCTCAAACATACCATTTTTCAATTCCTCATCAATTCAAGGGGATTTTACAGTTTTTACAGTCATTTGAATAATGGATGCATGCTTATTAGTAACTGGAATAAGCAATTTCATAAATGTGTCAAGTGCAGCATCTGGCTGCTCCTCATTACACACCACAGACCAGCAAATATTCTTTACATCATAAATATAAGAATCCCTACAAAACTTGCATGACCTCTTATACACTATATTAGGCTCAGCCTTTGGAACTTTGGGTTTCCTAGATATTAGCATGTTGTTACATAATACTGTATTGTAATTTCAGAGCAATTAGCTGAGAGTTTTTGTCTCTACCGTACACAAGAGAAATAGTGACTGTTCCTTATTCCTCTTATGTAATAATTCCATTATTAAGCAAAGTCCTATGTAACAACAATGTTGCTATTGTAATAATCACAAAGTTACTATATTACTTTATGTCTCACTCATTATGAAAATATGTCTTGTTCATTTTGAAGCTGCAAAAGTGGTCTACTCTTTATGTCCCTCGTGCATTTTATTCTAGCTGTAGGCTATATTAAGATTCACATCTAAGACCCATTCAAACCATGTACTTATGATCATATATTTATACTAATTCAACTACCGTAAAACTTCAATCAATATCCCGGGTGTTTATTTTATTAAATCACTGAACACAAAAGTTTGCTTATCAGAGAAAGCCTTCTACTTGAGCCAGGTGTCTATTTGAGCCAGGTGTCTAATGCACACCGCTTTTGCTGATTTGTATGGTTAATCATTTAATTTCAGCATTCATTTCCAGCATTCTATTATATACATTTTTTTCCCCTGCACTAATGTGTTTTCATTTACCTACTGTCACGTTTCTTTTGTCTTAGTATTCCTCTACAAACAAAACAACAGAGGGCGATCAGACGATTTCTGGGGGTCTGTACAACCAAAGTTGTTGACAATTTTTGTGCTTGCCAGTTAACTAGCCAGTTAGCTAGCAGTTCTCAGCTGTTAGCAGCCAATGGCTAGTAGTTTCTTACTGGAGATAAAACTTGAGGATTGTGATATTTATTATGTAACAGAACAAATCAAACATTTAACCTCAAACAATTCCTGGTAATTCATGGTAACCTTGTAAATAATTAATTTAGTCACGTTTATTTGTTTATTTGCCGAAATGTGTGTCGTTGCCAGGCTATTAAAAGGACAGGCAGCTATTTGAGATGCTGCCTTTAATTGAAGTTTTACAGTTGTAAGTGTTTCAGTCTTCATCAAATGTTCGACATCAAATAAATATGTTTAGTTTTTAAATAACTTGCATATATTCATATATCTTCAAATATTATTTGGTTTTCTGAAACATATCAAAATACTTTAAATGATTTGTTTTTCTGAGACCTGTATTTGAATATCAAGGAAAATAGTTGCCTTTTAGTTTAAACTATATAAAATATATTTGATAACCTTGAATATTTGAAAAGTTGGTATTTTCAAATAAACTACAAAATACAACTATTTTCACCTTGGTTCTGATGTGCACACACATACCTCTTTGTCAGCTCTTCCGCATTGTAACTCCTTTCTCTCTACACCATCTGTTGACTTTGAAGAGCTTGTGCCACTTAGTGATTGACTGTATTTTTCCACAAGAGTGCTGTTTTAATCAGTCTAAATTGTCTTGTTTTCTGCTACAATGTGTTGGACTTCTGAGCCATCCAGCATCGTTACATCAACTGACTTCAGGTCAGACACAACTTCCGTCTGATCCCCACTAGTGCACCAGCAACAAAGTCATAATATCCAACAGTGCTTCAATTTAGTATTCTAGGTTGGGGTTGTGTTGCTTTGTCTTAACCTTTAATGGGAAGTCACTGAAAACAAATAGTATTTCACAACGAAACAGAAGGTGTATTATTTAACCTCTTGGGGCTAGGTGGGACGCTAGCGTGCCACCCGTGGTGCACTCCATCAACAGCAGGTGCATTTCAAGAGCGGCAAATTTGAATCCAAATAAATGTCAAAATTCAAATTTTTCAAAAATACAACTATGTTACACCATTTGAAAGATAAACATCTCCTTAATCTAACCACGTTTTACGATTTCAAAAAGGTTTTACGGCGAAAGCATAAATTTAGAGTATGTTAGGACAGTACATTTACAAGAGTTGTGTGTAATGTTTTGTCAAGTCAAAGACAGGGTCACCAAAACCATAAAACCAGCTAAAATGATGCACTAACCTTTTACAATCTCCATCAGATGACACTCCTAGGACATTATGTTAGACAATGCATGCATTTTTAGTTCCATCAAGTTGATATTTATATCCAAAAACAGCGTTTTACTATGGCATTGATGTTGAGGAAATCGTTTCCCTCCAATAACCGGCAGTCAAGTCAGCGTCACAAATTAAATAATTAAAATTAGAAAACATTGGTAAAATATTATATTGTCATTTAAAGAATTATAGATTTACATCTTTTGAACGCAATCAACTTGCCAGATTTAAAAATAACCTTACTGGGAAATCACACTTTGCAATAATCTGAGCACTGTGCCCAGAAAAATACGCGTTGCGATACAGACTAGACGTCATGTTGGGGAGATCTAAAATCGAAAATACTATGTAAATAATCCATTACCTTTGATTCTCTTCATCAGATGTCACTTCCAGGTATCACAGGTCCATAACGAATGTAGTTTTGTTCAAAAAAGCTCATCATTTATGTCCAAAAATCTCCGTCTCGTTAGCACATGATGTAAGCCAGCCGGACTTCTCGTCATGAACGAGGGGAAAAAATATATTTCCGTTCGTTCAAACATGTCAAACGTTGTATAGCATAAATCATTAGGGCCTTTTTTAACCAGAACATGAATAATATTCAAGGTGGACGAATGCATACTCTTTTATAACGTATTGGAACGAGGGTACCCAACATCAACTCGCGCGCAAGGTGTCTAATGGGCCATCATCGTTCCATGGCTCTTGTTCGGTCAGATCTCCCTCCAGAAGACTCAAAACACTTTGTAAAGGCTGGTGACATCTAGTGGAAGCAATAGGAAGTGCCAAAATATTCCTAAACCCCTGTGTTTTTCAATGGGATAGGTTTAAAGTCAATACAACACATCAGGTATCCACTTCCTGTCAGAAAATGTCTCAGGGTTTTGCCTGCCAAATGAGTTCTGTTATACTCACAGACACCATTCAAACAGTTTTGGAAACTTTAGAGTGTTTTCTATCCATATATAATAAGTATATGCATATTGTAGTTACTGGGTAGGATTAGTAACCAGATTAAATCGGGTACATTTTTTTTATCCAGACGTGCAAATGCTGCCCCCTAGACCCAACAGGTTAATTCCGGTGTGTGACTGACCTGGAACTCTTCTCGTAGCTGGGAGGAGTTGCTCTGAGAGTCCACCCGCAGCATGTCTTTGTAGGTGAGGGCAAACTCATTCACCAAGATGGCTGTCTCTCCACACAGACAAGCCTCCAGGATGGCATCATGGATGAATATGTACTGCTCCTGCAGATAGAGAGAAAGCGGGGGAGAGAGGGGGTATGGATAGAGAAAGAGAAAGAGAAGAGAGAGAGAGAGGGGGGGACGAAAGGGGGGGGAAGAGAGACAGAACAGAGAGAGTAAAAAACATGAAGAACATAGGATGATATCACAAAGAAAGTGGGCGAGGTATGGTACAGAGGACGGGGGGGGGGGGGGGGGGGGGGGGGAGAGTTATAACATAGGACCATATCACAAAGAAAGAGTACGAGGTGTGGAAGGGTGCGAGAGAGAAATATCATTATGTACTGTAGGCCAGCCCAGTCACCTCTGTCTGGATCATGTTAATGCGTCGTGAGCAGAGGGTTTTGACACAGTTGTAGATGTCCACCACGCCCTCACACTCGGCCATGTCCAGCATGACGTCCAGCACGATGTAGCAGCCTGTGCGGCCCGCCCCCACACTGACACAGAGACACAGGGAGAACACCATGTCACTCTCACTGAACTCTGACCCATTAGGACAAGCCTTCACATACAATACTGTAATAACAGTGTACAGATAAGGGTCGAAAAGCAACTCTTGGCTCTCTCTTTCTTTGGATGACATGAAAATAATAGAATCAGGGCTGGGGATGGACGCAATTCCCCTATACAAGGCTTCAACCACAGCAGGTAAAACTGGCTGAAATAGCGTCCTACTCATAATGAATGTAAAACTGATTAAAATGTCATTTCAACCAGTTTTGCCCACTGGGACTAAGCTTTAAAAACAAAGTATTAATGGTTGCATGAGTATTGACAGCTAGCAGGGAGTGGTGTACTGCAGTGTGTGTTGATTGGAGGCTGGTACCTGCAGTGGACGACCACGGGTCCGGCATCAGGGGGAGTGGATGCTTTGACGCGCCGTATGAAGGCCAGCAGGCCTGTGGCGTGGTAGGGAACCCCATGCTCCGGCCAGGACGTGAAGTGGAACTGACGCACCTCGTGTTTAGCTGAGTAGCCCCTCTGTGGAAATACAACATCAGAAGAAGAATAAAAAGAAGATTAGATGAGTTACAGTGCATTCAGAAAGTATTCATAACCCTTGACATTTTGTTGTATTACAGCCTGAATTCAAAATGGATTAAAAAAAAAAATTCCCCTCAACCATCTACACACAATACCCCATAATGACAAAGTGAAAACCTGTTTTTAGAAATGATAGAAAATGTATTGAAAATCAAAAACAGATATCTAATTTACATAAGTATTCACACCCATGGGGCAATACTTTGTAGAAGCACCTTTGGCAGATATTACAGCTGTGAGTCTTTCTGGGTAAGTTTCTAAGAGCTTTGCACACTTGGATTGTGCAAAATTTTGCCCATTATTCTTTTCAAAATTCTTCAAGCTCTGTCAAATTTCTTGTATATCATTGCTAGACAACCATTTCAGGTCTTGCCATATACACTGCTCAAAAAAATAAAGGGAACACTTAAACAACACAATGTAACTCCAAGTCAATCACACTTCTGTGAAATCAAAATGTCCACTTAGGAAGCAACACTGATTGACAATAAATTTCACATAATGTTGTGCAAATGGAATAGACAACAGGTGGAAATTATAGGCAATTAGCAAGACACCCACAATAAAGGAGTGGTTCGGCAGGTGGTGACCACAGACCACTTCTCAGTTCTTATGCTTCCTGGCTGATGTTTTGGTCACTTTTGAATGCTGGCGGTGCTTTCACTCTAGTGGTAGCATGAGACGGAGTCTACAACCCACACAAGTGGCTCAGGTAGTGCAGCTCATTCAGGATGGCACATCAATGCGAGCTGTGGCAAGAAGGTTGCTGTGTCTGTCAGCGTAGTGTCCAGAGCATGGAGGCGCTACCAGGAGACAGGCCAGTACATCAGGAGACGTGGAGGAGGCCGTAGGAGGGCAACAACCCAGCAGCAGGACTGCTACCTCCGCCTTTGTGCAAGGAGGAGCAGGAGAAGCACTGCCAGAGCCCTGCAAAATGACCTCAGGCAGGCCACAAATGTGCATGTGTCTGCACAAACGGTCAGAAACAGACTCCATGAGAGTGGTATGAGGGCCCGACGTCCACAGATGGGGGTTGTGCTTACAGCCCAACACTGTGCAGGACGTTTGGCATTTGCCAGAGAACACCAAGATTGGCAAATTCTGCTGCCTGCAACATCCTCCAGCATGACCGGTTTGGTGGTGGGTCAGTCATGGTGTGGGGTGGCATTTCTTTGGGGGGCCGCACAGCCCTCCATGTGCTCGCCAGAGGTAGCCTGACTGCCATTAGGTACCGAGATGAGATCCTCAGACCCCTTGTGAGACCATATGCTGGTGTGGTTGGCCCTGGGTTCCTCCTAATGCAAGACAATGCTAGACCTCATGTGGCTGGAGTGTGTCAGCAGTTCCTGCAAGAGGAAGGCATTGATGCTATGGACTGGCCCGCCCGTTCCCCAGACCTGAATCCAATTGAGCACATCTGGGACATCATGTCTCGCTCCATCCACCAACGCCACGTTGCACCACAGACTGTCCAGGAGTTGGCGGATGCTTTAGTCCAGGTCTGGGAGGAGATCCCTCAGGAGACCATCTGCCACCTCATCAGGAGCATGCCCAGACGTTGTAGGGAGGTCATACAGGCACGTGGAGGCAACACACACTACTGAGCCTCATTTTGACTTGTTTTAAGGACATTACATCAAAGTTGGATCAGCCTGTAGTGTGTTTTTCCACTTTAATTTTGAGTGTGACTCCAAATCCAGACCTCCATGGGTTGATAAATTGGTTTTCCATTGATTATTTTTGTGTGATTTTGTTGTCAGCACATTCAACTATGTAAAGAAAAAAGTATTTAATAAGATTATTTCATTCATTCAGATCTAGGATGTGTTATTTTAGTGTTCCCTTTATTTTTTTGAGCAGTATATTTTCAAGTAGATTTAAGTCAAAACTCTAACTTTGCCACTCAGGAACATTCACTGTCTTCTTATTTAGCAACTCAGGTATAGATTTGGCCTTGTGTTTTAGGTTTGAATGCCAAGGCATAGAAGGTATTGTAGTGGCCATCACAAAGCCCTGACCTCAATCCTATAGAAAATGTGTGGGCAGAACTGAAAATGCGTGCGTGAGCAAGGAGGCCTACAAACCTGACTCAGTTACACCAGCTCTGTCAGGAGGAGGGCCAAAATTCACCCAACCTATTGTGGGAAGCTTGTGGAAGGCTACCTGAAATGTTTGACCCAAGTTAAACAATGTAAAGGCAATGCTAGTAAATACTAACTGAGTTTATGTAAACTTCTGACCCACTGGGAATGTGCTGAAAGAAATACAAGCTGAAATAAATCATTCTCTCTACTATTATTCTGACATTTCACATTCTTAAAATAAAGTGGTGATCCTAACTGACCTTAGACAGGGAATTTGTACTAGGATTAAATGTCAGGAATTGTGAAATATTGAGTTAATGTACAGTATTTGGCTAAGGTGTATGTATGTAAACTTCCTGTACAGTACAAAAATAAAGGTAAACGCGTGTGTATAGTGCGTATGTTATCGTGTGTGTGTGTGTATGCATTTGTCTGTGCCTATGTTTGTGTTGCTTCACAGTCCCCGCTGTTCCATAAGGTGGTTTTTTTATTTGTTTTACGATAGTCACTTGATGTGGAATAGAGTTCCATGTAGTCATGGCTCTATGTAGTAATGTGCGCCTCCCATTGTCTGTTCTGGACTTGGGGACTGTGAAGAGACCTCTTATGGAATGGCTTGTAGGGTATGCATGGATGTTCCAGCTGTACGCCAGTAGTTCAAACAGACGGCTTGGTGTATTCAACATGCAAGTAGTAATGAAGTCAAAGTCCCTTTTTGTGGCACCTGACCAGTAGTGCTGTTAAGAAGGTAGAGCAGCACTTCATTATGGACAGACTTCTACCCATTTTAGCTACTCTTGTGTCAATATGTTTTGAATACGACAGTTTACAATCCAAGGTTACTCCAAGCAATTTAGTCACCTCCACTTGCTCAGTTTCCAAATTATTTATTACAAGGTTTAGTTGAGGTTTAGGGTTTACTAAATGATTTGTCCCAAATAGAATTCTTTTAGTTATTGAAATATTTAGGACTAACTTATTCCTTGCCACCCACTCTGAAAATAACTGCAGCTCTTTGTTAAATGCTGCAGGCATTTCAGTCGCTGTCGTAGCTGACATGTACAGTGTTGAGTCATCTACATACATAGACACACTGGCTTTACTCAAAGCCAGTGGCATGTTGTTAGTTAAGATTGAAAAAAGTAGGGGGCCTAGACAGCTACCCTGGGGAATTCCTGATTCTACCTGGATTATGTTGGAGAAGCTTCCATTAAAGAACACCTTCTGTGTTCTGTTAGATTGGTAACTCATTATCCACAATATAGCAGGGGTTGTAAAGCCATAACACATACGTTTTTTCCAGCAGCAGACTATGATCGATCATGTAAAAAAGCGCAACGAAGTCTAACAAAACAGCACCCACAATCTTTTTATCATCAGTTTCTCTCAGCCAATCAGTCATTTGTGTAAGTGCTGTGCTTGTTGAATGTCCTTCCCTATAAGCGTGCTGAAAGTCTAGTAGTCTGGTAGTCTAGTGATTAGAGCATTGGGCCAGTAACTGAAAGGTTGCTGGATCGAATCCCCGAGCTGACAAGGTAAAAATCTGTTGTTCTGCCCCTGAGCAAGGCAGTTAACCCACTGTTCCCCAGGCGCCGAAGACGTGAATGTCGATTACGGCAGCCCGCCACACATTTCTGATTCAGAGGGGTTGGGTTAAATGCGGAGGACACATTTCAGTTGAATGCATCCAGTTCCCCTTGTCAATTTGTTTACTGTAAAATAGCACTGTACCTGGTCAAACAATTTTTTCCAAAGGTTTACTCAGGGTTGGTAACAGGCTGATTGGTCAGCCATTTGAGGCAGTAAAGGGGGCTTTACTAGTCTTTGGTAGCGGAATTACTTTTGCTTCCCTGCAGGCTTGGATGCACACACTTTCTATTAGGCTTAAATTTAAAATTTGGCAAATATGAGTGCCAATATCGTCCGCTATAATCCTCATAAATGTTCCTTTCGAGTTGTCAGACCCCGGTGGCTTGTCATTGTTGATAGAAAACAATAATTATTTCACCTCTTCCACACTCACTTTACGGAATTCAAAATTACAATGCTTGTCTTTCATAGTTTGGTCAGATATTCTTTACATCAATAACATAGGAATCACTTCAAAACTTATTGTATGACCTCTTATACACTATATATTAGACCGAGCATTTGGAACTTTGGTTTTCGTAGATATGGCTACTATATTGTGATCACTACATCCAATGGATTTGGATACCGCTTTAAACCAAATTTCTGCAGAATTAGTAAAGATGTGATCAATGTTGATGATATAATTCCTGTGCTGTTTGTAACTACCCTGGTATGTTGACTGATAACCTGAACCAGGTTACAGGCACTGGTTACAGTTTGAAGCTTTTTCTTGAGTGGGCAGCTTGATTTAAGCCAGTCAATATTTAAATCACCCAGAAAATATACCTCTCTGTATCACATATATTATCAAACATTTCACAGATGTTATACAAATACTGACTGTTAGCACTTGGTGGTCTATAGCAGCATCCCACAAGAATGGGCTTTAAGTGAGGCAGATTAGCCTGTAGCAATATTACTTAATCAGTATTTAACATGAGATCCTCTCTAAACTTTACAGGAATGTGGTTCTGAATATAAACAGCAACACCTCCACTGGCATTTCTGTCTTTTCTGTAAATGATATAACCCTGTATTGCTTCCACTGTATCAAAGGTATTATCTAAGTGAGTTTCAGAGATAGAATATGAATGTCATCCGTTACCAGCAAATTATTGATATCATGAACCTGGTTTCTTAATCTACATATGTTAACGTGGGCTAATTGCTTACTTGTTTTCAATGCTTTACTGGGAAGCTTAGCAGCATTAGATGTGCTCACGTTCTTTATGTTAGTGCAGGGTGAGCGGCACACAGTGGACTTCCTACTAGGGCACACCATCTCAGTGCTAACAATATAAATCTGGTTCATAGGGACATGATTACTTCATAAAATAGCTGTAGGATCAGCAGAGGCATTCAGAGCAGTAAGAGGGACATAAATTAGGTTACATACATTGTGTCTTCCAACGCCCCTGGTATAATGTACATTTTCTGAAACCTTATGACAACTCAGCATCACAATGGTAGGGATTAACTGAGCTGGGCTTGGGTCATTGATAAGTCAGTCTCAACGCAGTCTTATAATGTTGTGAAAGGATTCAGGAACCCAAACAATTTGGGTGGATCTCATCCTCTTTCTAAAACGTGTTTTGTTTCCAAAACGTATCAAAATTGTCAACAAATGTTACACCCATTGAACTGCAATAATCACATAGCCAGTTGTGAAGAGATATTGTCCAACTGAAATTGTCCTGTTGAAAGGTGAATTCATCTCCCAATGTCTGGTGGAAAGCAGACAAACAGGTTTTCCTTTAGGATTTTGCCTGTGCTTAGCGGCATTCCGCTTATTTTTTATCCTGAGAAACTCCCCAGACCTTAACGATTACAGGCATACCCATAACATGCTGCAGCCAGCAATATGCTTGAACATATGAAGAGTGATACTCAGTAATGTGTTGTATTGCATTTGACCCAAACAGAACATTATGTATTCCGAACAAAATGTTAATTGCTTTGTCACATGTTTAGCAGTATTACTTTAGTCACTAGAGATTCATGGATAGGGGAGGCTAATCCTCTTTTAGGGGGGTCTGGGCATACTCCCCGAGGATTGTTTTTAAAGCCCCCAAAAATGTATTTTCATCAATTATTTTAGAGTAACAACGGGTGTAAAATAAGGTTATTTTTGGTCAAGGTTGGCTAAAAGTATACCCGTCTTAGTTCATGTTAGACACTGATCTAATATGACTTACTTAAATTCTATCCAAATAAAGAAATGAAAGTCGACAGACAGACAGACCCGACAGACCCGACAGACCCGACAGACCCGACAGACCCGACAGACCAGACAGACCGACAGACAGGTCATATTATACCATTAGAAAAAAACAGTATCATCCACAATGGGGTAAAACTAAATTCAACTAATGAGCTAAATAAAATAAAATAAAAATAAATAATTAGGAATAAAATCTGATAAAAAAAGGAAGTTCCCAAACAAATAATACTATATTACACAACTGCTCTTTTCTGCTTCTCTCTTTTCATGCGTATTTTGTGGGTGGACGCATCAAAGTGTACCTCCTATTTTTAAAGGTGGCAAAGCGGTCAATGACACTATTGTGGCTTAGTGGCCCAAGCGCTTTACCCTCAATGGACATGGCTGCAAGACTTGCAAGCCTTTTCTGACCCATTGTCTTACGCAACCAGGAGTGCATACGGCGCAGTGCACTAAAGGACCTTTCACAGGAGCAGCTGCTCACAGGAATTGTGAGGGAACTTTTCCTTCGGAGAAGGAAACATATCGTCATCCAGGAGGTTATGCACAGCAAGCATATCTTTGGGAGGACATCTAGCCTCTCTTTTCCGGGCAAGAAAGTTTCTGGCCACCAACATCTCTTCTGTTTTAACATCAATACAGGTAGCGCTTGGTAAACTCCGTTAAGCATGATGTATCTAGGAAGTTTGAGTTGGGGCTGCATGCCTGTATGCCTTTGAGCAGACCTGCATCTACAGTTGAGAATCGCTGGTCAAGCTCACAAACCATCCTGTCCAAGCAGGGAAGCAACAACTCTGTTTTCATTGTTTGGGAACATGACAATTCTGTGCCTAAACCCAAGGAAGTCTCCACCACAAAATCTCCCATGTTCCTTTGTTTGTGCTTTCTTGCTGCATCTGCCTCTGGAATATTGTGAATTTCACAGTGCTTTGGTTCTGTCCAAGTTCTGTGGCAAATGCATCTGTGCATTTGCACATCAGTGTGTCACATACAGCTTGTTTGCTAAAGCCCCCCTAAAATAGACTTAGCAACATCCCTGCTGTACAGACTTCCTTATTTTCACTCTGTCAATTAGGTTAGTATTGTGGAGTAACTACAATGTCGTTGAAACATCCTCAGTTTTCTCCTATCACAGCCATTAAACTCTTATAAAATTCCCATTGGCATCATGGTGAAACCCCTGCGCGGTTTCCTTCCTCTCTGGCAACTGAGTTAGGGAGGACACCTGCATCTTTGTAGTGACTGGATGTATTGATACGCCATCCAAAGTGTAATTAATAACTTCACCCATGCGCAAAGGGATATTTAATGTCTGTTTTGTTTATACCCATCTACCAATAGGTGCCTTTCTTTGCGAGGCATTGGAAAACCTCCCTGGTCTTTGCGGAAGAATCTGTGTTTGAAATTCACTGCTCGGCTGAGGGACATTACAGATAGTTGTATGTGTGGGGTACAGAGACGAGGTAGTCATTCAAAATCATGTTAAACACTATTATTGCACACAGAGTGAATCCATGCAATGTAAACTCAGCAAAAAAAGAAACGTCCCTTTTTCAGGACCCTGTCTTCCAAAGATAATTCGTAAAAATCTAAATAAGTTCACATATCTTCATTGTAAAGGATTTAAACACTGTTTCTCATGCTTGTTCAATGAACCATAAACAATTAATGAACACGCACCTGTGGAACAGTCGTTGAGACACTAACAGCTTACAGACAGACGGTAGGCAATGCCACAGTTATGAAAACATAGGACACTAAAAAGGCCTTTCCACTGACTGTGAAAAACACCAAAAGAAAGATGCCCAGGGTCCCTGCTCATCTGCGTGAAAGTGCCTTAGGCATGCTGCAAGGAGGCATGAGGACTGCAGATGTGGCCAGGGCAATAAATTGCAATGTCCGTACTGTGAGACGCCCAAGACAGCGCTACAGGGAGACAGGACGGACAGCTGATCGTCCTCACAGTGGCAGACCACGTGTAACAACACCTGCACAGGATCGGTACATCCGAACATCACACCTGCGGGACAGGTACAGGATGGCAACAACAACTGTCTGAGTTACACCAGGAACGCACAAACCCTCCATCAGTGCTCAGACTGTCTGCAATAGGCTGAGAGAGGCTGGACTGAGGGCTTGTAGGCCTGTTGTAAGGCAGGTCCTCACCAGACATCAACGGCAACAACATCGCCTATGGGCACAAACTCACCAAACCCAGACAGGACTGACAAAAAGTGCTCTTCACTGATGGTCTAATTCGTGTTTATCGTCGAAGGAATGAGCGTTACACCGATGCCTGTACTCTGGAGCGGGATCGATTTGGAGGGTCCGTTATGGGCGGTGTGTCGCAGCATCATCGGACTGAGCTTGTTGTCATTGCAGGCAATCTCAACGCTGTGCGTTACAGGGAAGACATCCTCCTCCCTCATGTGGTACCCATCCTGCAGGCTCATCCTGACATGACAATGCCATCAGCCATACTGCTCGATCTGTTGGATCGGAGGATGAGGGCTAAGGCCATTCCCCCCAGAAATGCCCGGGATCTTGCAGGTGCCTTGGTGGAAGAGTGGGGTAACATCTCACAGCAAGAACTGGCAAATCTGGGGCAGTCCATGAGGAGGAGATGCACTGCATTATTTAATGCAGCTGGTGGCTACACCAGATACTCACTGTTACTTTTGATTTTGACCCCCCCCCCTTTGTTCAGGGACACATTATTCAATTTCTGTTAGTCACATATCTGTGGAACTTGTTCAGTTTATGTCTCAGTTGTTGAATCTTGTTATGTTCATACAAATATTTACACATGTTAAGTTTGCTGAAAATAAACGCAGTTGACAGTGAGAGGACTTTTTTTGTTGCTGAGTTTATTATGTGACTTGTTAAAATAAATGTTATATTCTGAACTTATTTAGGCTTGCCATAACAAAGGGGTTGAATACGTATTGACTCAAGACATTTCAGCTTTTCATTTTTTCTAAATGACAAGATATCCAGCAACAAATTGACACTATTGTTGAGTACACCTACAGTACGGTACAGCTACAGTGAAGCATGGACTACATGAGCCGAGTTGACAAAGTAAAGACAATATTGAGAGAGAGAGAGAGAGAGAGAGAGAGAGAGAGAGAGAGAGAGAGAGAGAGAGAGAGAGAGAGAGAGACCCCCCAAAAATGTACTCAGAAGACTTGGCTCATTGAAAACAAACTGTCAACTTCTCCTAAAATCTCTGCTTGATAAGTGGCGTACAGTAGTGCTCCCACGGAGAGTGGCGGCAACAGTGAAACAATAATGCTGTGTTTGTGCCACTGTCACTCCGCAGTGTTGCTCTGAGCCGCTCCATGGAGAGACCCTGGCGTTGATTGACAGGATGGTCCACTGAGAGCAACGAAGACTTCAAGCGCAGTCATTGTAGAAGCAGCAGTGCCTCAGCGGTGTGGGAGAGGGGGGGGGGGGGGGGGAGTTTAAGTAGCTTGAGTTATTAAATCCTCTCACTGCAGGCATATTTAATCAGAGGGCCCTCGATGATCATCGTCTCTGAGTCACATCGGTCTGTACATCAGGAGCTGTTGTTTATTCTAATCTCTCTACATCGTATTTATGCATCATCAGGCAGTAAGACACTGTCTACTCAAATCAGTGTATGCCAACTGCTGCTGTCTCTGCAATGTTTATGAGTATTGGGAAGGAGACTGGTACAGGGGCCAACTCAGTAACAAAGGAGAGGAAAGAACCATAGAGCCAGAGTATTATTTCTTACTATCACCTCTCTCTAGTCAGAGACAGGCTGCTATTTGTCAGCCAAGTGCCTTTATCACACAGAGTCAAAAAGGCCTCTGTGGAGCCATGTTCTCTGGGTAGGATGCATTCACAACAGAATCACCTAATTGAGACAGATTGAATGCTGGTTCAGTTCAGTTGGACTGATAAACATCACAGACTCTTTAATAGAAAACTGCCTGGAAACGCTGGCTGAAGAAACAATGCCATCATGGTATGTCTAAGCAGTGAAGCCATAAGAAACCAAAATAAGGAAAGAATGAGAGAAAGATGCTTAGTAATAGCTGGGATTTGACTCAATGTAAAAAATGTGCAGGTACAGAATGGTTGGACTTACCCTCTCCATGGCAAAAGTACGAACTGTGTACTCTGAAAGTGTTTCCGTCTTCAGCAGTGTAATCTTGATGTCTCCATACATCTCACTGTCATCAGGCCAGTATTTACAGCATTTCACCTGGTCAACAGAGACAAATAACATTTGATCAAACGTGCATACAATGATAGTCACAGAAATGTGTTTGACATGTGTTTGACCAACCAGTGTTCCTTGTTGGTGAATTATGCTAGCTACTGCTCTGCATTAAATACATTTAAGGAAAGAAGACACAGAACAATTATACTTAAATTCAGCTCCAACAAAATCAACCAATTCTTCCATAGATAGAGGAGGTAACTATAATAGTCTTTAATGATGGGGAACATAATATCTAGAACTGGGCCACCACTAATGTTTTCCATTAAAGCACAAAGGATTTAGTATTTTTTAAATTTAGGTTAGATGTTATTTTGATTCAGCTGACAAACAATCCAGCGCTAGGAGGGAACAGCAAAGTTCATGTAGTGATATTGATAGAAACATTTTGTCATCCTAACCACTATGTCTATGTTTATGACTTCAGAAGAAAATAATGGGACTCTTACTATAGCATTTACATTCTGCTGGTGTTTCAATTACTCTAACAATGATGTCTGTCTGAGCAAATAGCAAGGGACCTGAATACAGTAGAGAAAATTGAATTGTGTCCCCTTTTGTGCTTATATATATATATATATGGATGGATGGCCGGATAGATGGCCGGATAGATGGAAGCAATGGTGCTGGGGATAGGTGTGTATGATGAGAGAGGTGTGAGTGTGAGACTCACCCTGCCTACCTCTACCAGTTTAGTGATCATGACAATGCTGAAGCAGTTCTCCTGCCACACCATCCTCCAGAAGTCATACACTGTCTCCTGCTTGGGCCCTATGGGACAGAAAGGTAAAACCATCACAACCATCTCAGTCAAAAACAGTTTGCTATAAATACAAATTATCAATATGACTAGGGCCAGGATTGTTTCCTGACCACGTGAACCGATACTACTGTACTAAGTCACTTTTCTTGGACACAGGTTCAAGGTACATGCAGCTAGGTTATAAGTAGGGCCGAAGAGTTTTTCCTGGTCAGGTCACATGCCCTACTGTAATTAAATTTGTGCTGTACAGTGCTTCATAGCAGTGTTCATTGGTCTGTGCCAGCGAACAGTGGCTCAGTATGAGAAGTGACAGGTGAAACAGAGTCTCTCTCTCTCTCTACTAGGAGAGGGTCTAACTGATGCTAGGGTGTGTATCTACACATCCAAATATGCACGCACCCAAAAAGGAAACTGATGTATACATGAGCATGATGTGTCACTGTTGCTAGATCCTACGTGGAAGTTCATTGGGTAGGTTGGTGAACCTCAATTTATCACACAAAAACACACAATCCCACACACAAGCACCCAACTCCAGACATGGCGGAATACTCACCCTGAGTGGCTATGAAGTGGTTGGATCGATGGTAGCCCTGAAAAAGAGAACAGGGATGACATGCTGAGTATGCCATCTGTGCCTCAGACAGCGCTTTCTCTCCTTCTCCTCCCTCCTTCTCCTCTCCCTCCCTCTCTTCTAGCAAGGATCACCCTTCCTTCTCACTACTGTCCAATTCCCTCAGTAACATGTTTCCTGTCATTCCAACACCACTCACAAAAATTCCAGAGAAAATATGTGCCATCAGACACCCAGTATGCCTACAGTTTGGTGTGCATGCTAAATAGACCCCTCCCAAAAGCACAGCTAATTATGACACCTGAGAAAAAGAGTTCCATTGCATGTCAGGCTTTACCTAAAAGCTGCCATCAACTTCTAAAAGCATGTGCAAATCCCCCCACACAGACGTCACAACAAACATGGTTACGATATAACAGAATGAGACAACATTCTGGCATTGAGAGAGATGAGAGAGAGACTGTAGTCCCAGCAGTTGTTTGAGTGATTCAGAACATCCACTTTACCCATCAAAATTATGCTTTTCAGAATACTACGCTACGTTTAAGTCCCATAGAAATAGCAATCGGATTTCATTATTCAACACAATGCACAAAATAATACGTTCTCCTTGTATTATCAGAGTTGGTTTACTGCTCCAATATACTGAATATTTTTCATGTTTTTAGCAGATTTAGAGAAATTCTAAACATTTTTGCAATGGGATGTAGAGGAAATTTGACAGTTTTAAAGCAAATTTACTGTAATTCGACACATTTGGCCATTGGGGGGAGAGAAAAAAAATGAGCTGTTCGACAGATAATTTCCTGCAATTCTACACATTTTGCAATAGGATGGTGAGAAACGTTAGCAGTTTTTAATATGATATCTGAGTGAGACTGACTAACAAAATCAATGGAGGCTGGTAATTCGATCACGATAACAAATTTAGATAGCTGGCTGCTAAACTAACTTAGCGATCTACAACATTTTAGCTGACATGGGCTAATTGACTTACTATCAGTGACTGAGATAACGAGAAACACTGCTGATGCAGAGCCAAATTTTGAAATTGCACTTTGTGTATTCTACTTTTCTAACTCGCAACAGTAAGTTGAGATTAACTTTTTTTTGTGTGTGTGTGTGTGTGTGTGTGTGTGTGTGTGGTGGTGGTGGGCGGGGGGGGGGGGGGGGGTAATATCTAGATACAGTGGAGATACGGTGCTCAACCAAAAGAGGAAAAAGCAACCTTGAAAAAAAGGGATTCACTAAATATATGTGACTCGTTTCAAGGAAACTACTTCACAGGAGAAACTTTTTTTTTTAAATTTTCCAAATGTGTTTTTTGGCAGAAATCCCTTCTGGAACTTTCATGTGCCTTAATAACAAATTTGTATGTCATCTGTAAATATGAATACAATTGTTAAATTACGAGCCTAGTTGGTTAAGCATGGAAAAAGTCAGGAACCTTCCCGCTAGCCCTGATTGGCTGAGATAATGGATGGGCTGGACATGCCGAGAGATGAGTTCGGATTGGTCTGCCATGTAGCACGCTTCTCTGTCTATAACATGAGCTGGTCAGTATTTGTAGGTAATCCTTTCTAACACTGCTTTTTTGAACGATATCAAAGTGTTGCTCTCCACTTTCTGGAGGACCGAGTTTTGAAATCAGTGGAATGCCCAGGGGAATTACAGTATGATAGCTAAGGAGATGGAGAAAATTCTGGCCTTTGACTGCAAATAAGCAAAGGGAGTCGAAAAGAGAACACACAGAAGGCTGTATAAAACACATGTCTCTGGATTGCATCTTCAAACTAAGGGCAACCATGGCTTCCGTGACAGAGGAAGAAGCGTCCATCCATGTATATGGGTAAGATAGTCTAGCTAGCTACATTTTCAGATATTACACGTCTCTAATTTTGTTAGAAAGTCATTTTCATTTCAAGTTAAAGCGTACTGTTAGCTAGCTAGCTAACATAAGCTGGCTGGCTTGCTAGCAAACGTTACGTTTATGATCTGCGTAGTAATATTATTCGTATCTCAGAGCCATTTAATTTGATAGTTATAGCCTGATGTTAGCAAGCTAACATTGAACCTGGTTGGTTAGCTACCTGCAGATTCATACAGGGTAATGTTATGAGTTGGGATTATGGTTCATTGTTTAGCTAGCTAGCTACATGTCTAAACAAAATACTCTACTATGCAAGTAACCATTTCAATAGAACGTTCATGATGTCACTGCGACAACTGTCGATACACATAGCTGGTAAATTCGCTCCAGCTATCTAATCCGATTTCAGAGCACTCTCATCGGAGTGTGCCAGAGTGCAGAATAATTGACAAATTTATGAACGATTTCAGAGCACTCTCATCGGAGTGTGCCAGAGTGCAAAATAACTGACAAATTTATGAACGCTCAACACCAGTTGAATATGACCGTTGTCGGCAAAAAAAAGCGTCATTAAATTGTTGCCAGCAGCGCAGTTAAAGTCACCAACGCTCTGGATAACATAAAAACAGCCTAACCAGCTCTGCTAGGGCGAGTACAATGGTCTGAGTGAGCTGTTGTCTGTGTCTGGAAGTAGCTAGCAAGCTAGCCAATGTTAGCCAGTTAGCTTGTGAGCTTGACTGCTGTTAGGTCAGAACACTCGGATCAACCCTACTCCTCGGCCAGAGCGTCCAGTGAGCTCTCTGAAAACTCAGAGATCGAAACGCTCTGAATTTACGAACGGACAATCTGACAACGCTCTGAGTTTACGAACGCCCAGGGTGCACTCTGGCACACCAGATTGAATTTACGAATACACCCATAGTATAAACCAGCCTTTAGTCTTGAAATCTTTGGATGTTTAGTACATGGCCTCACATGTGAATCCTTAAAGAGAAGGGTGGTGCTAAGTTTTAAGAGGGTGAGAACAATGTTGAATGGGTGTAGACAAAGAAGAGCTCTCCAGTAGGTTTACCAAAATATTCAAGTGCCATATTCTCAAACGTGAGGTTACAAGTTTATCAACTTTCAAAGCAGAATTACTTTCCCATTGTTCCTCAACTGTACTGTATGATATACCATTTTCTAGCTCTGAGTCTCTACTTTTATCCAATGTAAAAAACACGATTTCAAATTTTGCTACATAACCCCGAATCGAGACGGTCGGTCACATATATATTCATAGCCACAATGATTGCTCAGATGAAGTTGTACAACTTGCATGCAGAGTGAATCAACAGGAGACCATTTATATCAAAGAATGTTTGACAATCTGCCAAAATATCTCCTTATGGTGGAAGTGTTTATGGGTGACGATGCCGTGAAGAGGCGGGGACCACATCACTGTACAGTAGGCTATAAGAAGTAGTTTGTCGACAGATCATAACTCATTATTACTTCCCCCTAGAAAGAGAACCTGGCATCTGTTCTGTGTCACCCTCAAAAAAAGTGCAGAAATGCAGGTATACGCAGTGAAACGCAAAAGGGACAAGTGTGTAATGGAGTTGAATGACTGTCACAGTGAATGGGTGCAGTGAGCCCAACTACCCACGATTCGCTGGGACCCTGGGCAGCACAATCAGCATGTCCATGGCATTCACACACCTCCACCTCAACCAGTCATAGTGGCAACCATAAGAGCTTTGACCTCATGTAAGCACAAGTAATATAACAACACAGGGACACTTGTCACATGCTGGAGATGACATGGCATGCCAGTGGGTATGGTGATGATGACACAGCTCTATTTGCTTACAGGTCACACATACAATGGGCCATTAGGCAGTCTCATCTTCAGCAGATATGGGAGCTCCTTCAAACGTGCATTCCTCTTTACTTAATGGTTATCTTTGATTTATCTTTGATTCAGGTATGGTCGAGAAAAGGGTCGCTATTCACATTACCTCTTTCAACGCTTCCAATTTGTTCAATGTTGAACATGGTATTGCCAGAGTGCAATGGTGCTCTGGTTATTCTTCTGCATGATGAGCTACTGGCTTGAAGTTTGAACATGGCTCAGGTAGAAAGAGACAAACATCTAAGATTTAATGGCAGATAAAAGGAAAAGATATGGCAACCCTCAGAGTTTCTTCACTCTGCTGCAATCTGAACATTGTGATACCTTGGAGCAGCTTGCATTGTGCCAACTCTGAATCAGGGCTCCCAAACACTAGACTGAAGAGTTTGAATTTTGAAGGAGGGATGTACTGATTGGAAAAGAGGGAAAAGAAAGGGATGGCAGACAGAAGAAAGAGCAGTGAAGTACTTACTTCCCTGTTAATCCGAATCTACAGGGTCCAAAGTCGAGTAGGTGGGGAAGGTAGTAGAAAAAGAAGAGAGAAGAGATAGAAGCTAGTTAATGAAATAAGATTGAGAAATCTAAGGAGTTAAAGGTTGCAGTCAGGAGGATAACCTGTATAGAGAATGGTGCTTGTTTACATACAGTATGTGGGTGTGTGACTGAGTGTGTGTTTTGTGTGTGTGTGAGCATGCGTACGTGCATTTGTTCATGCTGCCGTGTGTGTATTGCTTTGGACGGTCTCCCTATTGAACAAATTAGAGGCATATACTGTAGCATTCAGCCGGGTTTACTTGCTGAGTGTGGTGATGGAAAATACTGCACTGTATGTACCACAACACATGACAAACACAGGCAGCTGCCAAGCATGCTTATACATACAGCACAATAGTGTATACCCCCCCCCCCCCCCCCCCCACACACACACACACAGCCAGGCGATGAGTGACAAAGAGATCAAATCAAATGCTAAAGAGAAAAACAATCTGAGAGCTCGCACTTCTTCAACCTCTGCTTTAACAAACAGAAAACAGATTTCAGAGAGAGGCTAAACTTTTCCATGTAACCTCTGGTGAAATAGTAATGGGCTCTCCACAAGTACTCCCCTGTGGCAACGTATTCATCATTCAGGGCCAGGGCTAGCCTTGTCAGGGGCCAACTTGGCACTACAGCAGGCAGCACCCAAGCATTGAGTCGCATGTCTCTAATGATGCTTGGTCTCCCTGTGCCCTGACACTAATTGGCACCCTCACAAAGGCAGGAGTCAAAATAGGACGGCCTTCTCAAGTGCCCACTCTATGCTAATGAAGTCCCCTAAAAGCATTTCTCCTGCACAAGTCCACTCTCTATCTCTCCTGGCTAAACGATGTAAAAGGAGTGCTTTCACCTTTCCGACGAGGCGTTTTAGACAAGTTTGTCTCTTATGATGGAATAATGTACATTCATGAGTGTACAGTCCAACAAATGGATGATGCATGTTGCTCTACGGGTGACACATTCTAGTTGATGCAGATGGAAACAAGAAGTACAGTGAAGTGAAGGTGAGCAGCCAAAGAGATCATGTCACAGACCTGCTCCCCATCCATCCAGGGATTGAACAACATCAACCCAGTCTATTCAATTCAGAGGTATTGGGGGATTTTACAAAGGGCTTTACCTCCAGGACTTGGTATTATAAAATTAATTTATTGTCTATTAATAGCGTTGGATAAGGGCTGTAGAGGTAGTCACCAAACAGACATGGCATCTGGCTAGAATGCCAAGAGGAAGGTTTGTAGTTGGATGGGGGTTGGGTGGAACCTGGTGTTTCCAGGAACAGGAATATCCTCTCACAGGTAAATCTGGGGCACCGGATTGCTTAGGGCGACACAAAATACTGTGAAATGGACGGTGGTTTTTCAGAAAGGGATTAGTAATGACTTGATGAGTTTCCCAGTATAACACTGATTGGAAAGGATTCTGAGCAGAAAAGAAGGTGTGAGACTTACGTCTATGTAGTTGGCATTGATGTAGTCAGAGTTGGGGTCTCCCAGGAGTGGGTGGAGCTTGACTCTGTGGCGGTCGTCTGGAACGGACACAATGGGAGAATCACATCTCTGCCATGTTTCCAATTACATTACAGTACATCCACACCATATACAACTCAATTAAATAACACATCCATATATTTTTTTTTACATTTTATAAAAAGACCTATTCATAATATAACACATTTATTGTAGTAACTTGACAAGGAATGCCTACACTCATTTCAATATTACTTTCAACCTAAGAAATAAAAGGAGTACAGCCATGTACACCCGGCTCCCGAGTGGCGCAGCGGTCTAACACACTGCATCTTAGTTGCAAGAGGCGTCATTACAGTCCCTGATTCGAATCCAGGCTGTATCACATCCGGCTGTGAATGGGATTCCCATAGGGCAGCGCACAATTGGCCCAGTGTCATCCGGGTTTGGCCAGGGTAGGCCGTCATTGTAAAAAATACAGCCCATTCAACATGTGGTAGAGTCCCATTGTACAGATCCAACTCGGGGTGATGACATCATCCAAGGGGAAAGGTCACGGTCAATGTCAATAATAGGCCAATTCGAAAAGTTCTTTATTATAAAACAAAACTATTAATTCTAAACAAAGAAAAAGGAATGAGGTGTGGAAATGTCATAATGTAGGGTGTATGTAGGGTGCATGGAGGCGTGAATATGTGTGTAAACATGACTGAGTGGAAACTAAATAAACCAACAAAGGAACAAACAAAACAGGATCATACCTGGAGGATCAGGGCGAGAGAGAGCAAGCCAAGCGAGAGAGAGGTAAGTGGAGCAGTTTGTTAACCTGTTAGGGCTAGGGGGCAGTATTGACACGGCCGGATAAAAAACGTACCCGATTTAATCTGGTTACTACTCCTGCCCAGTAACAAGAATATGCATATAATTATTGGCTTTGGATAGAAAACACCCTAAAGTTTCTAAAACTGTTTGAATGGTGTCTGTGAGTATAACATAACTCATATGGCAGGCAAAAACCTGAGAAGATTCTGTACAGGAAGTGGCCTGTCTGACAAGTTGTTGTTCATCTTGGCTCTTTTTATTGAAGACTGAGGATCTTTGCTGTAACGTGACACTTCCTACGGCTCCCATAGGCTCTCAGAGCCCGGGAAAAAGCTGAATGATATCGAGGCAGCCTCTGGCTGAAACACATTATCGCGTTTGGCAAGTGGCCGATCAGAGTACTCTGAGACTCAGGCGCGTGCACGAGTCGACCCCGTGCTTTATTTTCTTTCCTCTTTTTACCTAAACGCAGATTCCCGGTCGGAATATTATCGCTTTTTTACGAGAAAAATGGCATAAAAATTGATTTTAAACAGCGGTTGACATGCTTCGAAGTACGGTAATGGAATATTTCGAATTTTTTTGTCACGAAATGCGCCATGCTCGTCACCCTTATTTACCCTTTCGGATAGTGTCTTGAACGCACGAACAAAACGCCGCTATTTGGATATAACAATGGATTATTTGGGACCAAACCAACATTTCTTATTGAAGTAGAAGTCCTGGGAGTGCATTCTGACGAAGAACAGCAAAGGTAATAAAAAATTTCTTATAGTATATCTGACTTTGGTGAGTGCTAAACTTGCTGGGTGTCTAAATAGCTAGCCCTGTGATGCCGGGCTATCTACTGAGAATATTGCAAAATGTGCTTTCACCGAAAAGCCATTTTAAAATCGGACACAGCGAGTGCATAGAGGAGTTCTGTATCTATAATTCTTAAAATAATTGTTATGTTTTTTGTGAATGTTTATCGTGAGTAATTTAACCTCTCTGGGCTAGGCGGGACGAATTCGTCCCACCTACGCAACAGCCAGTCTAATCCAGTGGATCGATTTTCAAATACCTTAGAAATGCTATTACTTCAATTTCTCAAACATATGACTATTTTACAGCTATTTAAAGACAAGACTCTCGTTAATCTAACCACACTGTCTGATTTCAAAAAGGCTTTACAACGAAAGCAAAACATTAGATTATGTCAGCAGAGTACCAAGCCAGAATTAATCAGACACCCATTTTTCAAGCTAGCATATAATGTCACAAAAACCCAGAAGACAGCTAAATGCAGCACTAACCTTTGATGATCTTCATCAGATGACAACCCTAGGACATTATGTTATCCTGTTATGGCTAGGGGGCAGTATTTTCACGGCTGGATAAAAAACGTACCCGATTTAATCTGGTTACCACTCCTACCCAGTAACTAGAATATGCATATACTTATTACATATGGATAGAAAACACCCTAAAGTTTCTAAAACTGTTTGAATGGTGTCTGTGAGTATAACAGAACTCATTTGGCAGGCAAAAACCTGACAAGGTTTCAGGCAGGAAGTGGCCTGTCTGACAAGGTGTCGTTCTTCTTGTCTCTGTTTATTGAAGAGTGAGGATCTTAGCTGTCCCGTGACACTTCCTACGGCTGCCATAGGGTCTCAGAAGGCGGTAAAAAGCTGAATCGTGGCTTTGCAGGCTCTGGCTGAAAAAAAGTAGCGCGTTTGGGTAGTGGCTGGTTACAGTACTGTGAGACTCAGGCTCGTGCCCGCGTCGACCGAAAGCTTTGTTTACTTTCCTCTGTTTAGCTAAAAGGAGATTCCCGGTCGGAATATTATCGCTTTTTTACGAGAAAAATGGCATAAAAATGGATTTTAAACAGCGGTTGACATGCTTCGAAGTACGGTAATGGAATATTTAGATTTTTTTTGTCACGAATTGCGCCATGCGCACGACCCTGATTTACCATTTCAGATAGTGTCAGGGACGCACGAACAAAACGCCGCTATTCGGATATAACGATGGATTATTTTGGACCAAACCAACATTTGTTATTGAAGTAGCAGTCCTGGGAGTGCATTCTGACGAAGACAACAAAAGGTAATCAAACTTTTATAATAGTAAACCTGATATTGGTGAGTGCTAAACTTGCCGGATGTCTAAATAGCTAGCCCGTGATGCCTGGGCTATGTACACCAAAAAGCTATTTTAAAATCGGACATATCGAGTGCATAGAGGAGTTCTGTATCTATAATTCTTAAAATAATTGTTATGCTTTTTGTGAACGTTTATCGTGAGTAATTTAGTAAATTGTTAGTGAATTCGCCGGAAGTTTGCGGGGGGTATGCTAGTTCTGAACGTCACATGCTAATGTAAAGAGCTGGTTTTTGATATAAATATGAACTTGATTGAACAAAACATGCATGTATTGTATCACGGGCTAGCTATTTAGACACCCGGCAAGTTTAGCACTCACCAATATCAGATTTACTATTAGAAAAGTTTGATTACCTTTTGTTGTCTTCGTCAGAATGCACTCCCAGGACTGCTACTTCAATAACAAATGTTGGTTTGGTCCAAAATAATCCATCGTTATATCCGAATAGCGGCGTTTTGTTCGTGCGTTCCAGAAACTATCCGAAATGGTAAATCAGGGTCGCGCGCATGGCGCAATTCGTGACAAAAAAAATCTAAATATTCCATTACCGTACTTCGAAGCATGTCAACCGCTGTTTAAAATCCATTTTTATGCCATTTTTCTCGTAAAAAAGCGATAATATTCCGACCGGGAATGTCCATTTAGCTAAACAGAGGAAAAAAAACAAAGCTTTCGGTCGACGCGGGCACGAGCCTGAGTCTCACAGTACTGTAACCAGCCACTACCCAAACGCGCTACTTTGTTTCAGCCAGAGCCTGCAAAGCCACGATTCAGCATTTTGCCGCCTTCTGAGAGCCTATGGCAGCCGTAGGAAGTGTCACGGTACAGCTAAGATCCACACTCTTCAATAAACAGAGACAAGAAGAACGACACCTTGTCAGACAGGCCACTTCCTGCATGAAATCTTCTCAGGTTTTTGCCTGCCAAATGAGTTCTGTTATACTCACAGACACCATTCAAACAGTTTTAGAAACTTTAGGGTGTTTTCTATCCAAAGCCTATAATTATATGCATATTCTAGTTACTGGGCAGGAGTAGTAACCAGATTAAATCGGGTACGTTTTTTATCCGGCCGTGCAAATACTGCCCCCTATCCCCAACAGGTTAATAATTTCACCGGCAGTGTTCGGTGGGAATGCTAGTCACATGCTAGTCACATGCTAATGTAAAAAGCTGGTTTTTGATATAAATATGAACTTGATGGAACAAAACATGCATGTATTGTATAACATAATGTCCTAGGGTTGTCATCTGATGAAGATCATCAAAGGTTAGTGCTGCATTTAGCTGTGGTTTGGGTTTATGTGACATTATATGCTAGCTTGAAAAATGGGTGTCTGATTATTTCTGGCTGGGTACTCTGCTGACATAATCTAATGTTTTGCTTTCGTTGTAAAGCCTTTTTGAAATCGGACAGTGTGGTTAGATTAACGAGTCTTGTCTTTAAAATGGTGTAAAATAGTCATATGTTTGAAAAATTGAAGTTTTTGCATTTTTGAGGTATTTGAATATCCCGCCACGGGATTACACTGGCTGTTGAGTAGGCGTCCCACCTAGCCCATAGAAGTTAAATACCCTGAGCCCAGGTGGCTCCAATCACACACGACTCTCCTCTGCCTGCAGGAGGAACCGCCCCTGCACTGCAGAGGAGGAGCCGTGACACCCCCCCCCTCCTTAAAATGAGGGTCCCACCCTAAATTCAAATTACGACCCAACATATTTAACACATAATTTAAATCCCCCCCCCCCCCCAAAAAAAAAAAAAAAACAGATACCAGTCCCGGCTCCTAGTAGTAGTCCCCTCTGTACATCTCCCTCTGCTGGAACCACTGAATGCCCCTGTTCCTCAGACACAGTTTCCTGTGGGGTTTTAACTTGTATACTACCACCCGCAGCTGTTCCGTCGGAATTTATTTTATTTTCTTTGTCATAGCGCAGGCGGATGTGGTCCTGGTGTCTGCGCATGACTCGACCATCAGTCAATTTGACTACAAAGGTGACTGGACCACTCTGAATGATACCTGGCAACCAGTGCTTGCTGCTTGTGAAGTTGCAGCTGTAGACCCTGTCATTGGGTTTTAACGGTATTCCCTCGCGTTGTCGTCATGTCTCTCTTTTTGTTTCTCCTGCTTCCGTTCCACTCGTGCTTTGATGTTCGGACGCAGTAGATCCAGGTGAGCTATAGGCTTTCTGCCCATCAACATCTCAGCTGGAGCATGTCCTGTTGTTGTTTGTGGCGTGATGCAGTACTGGAACAAGAACCGAGAAGGCTTAGTTGTGATGGTTCCCCCAGTCATCCTTTTGAGCCCCTCTTTCAGTGTCAGCACAGCACGTTCCGCTAAGCCGTTTCAGGCTGGTTGAAACGGAGTGCTGCGGACATGGCGAATCCCGTTTCTCTGCATAAATTCTTGGAACAAGTCACAGGTAAAGGTTGTTGTGTCTGACTCATCAGACATAAGAGAGTGAGGCATGAGTTGCAAACACCTGCCGAAGCTTTTCGATGGTTGTGGTCGCTGTGATGTTGCTCATGATGTGAGCCTCCAGCCACTTGGAGTGCACGTCCACCATGACAAGAAACATGTGGCCCATGAAAGGGCCTGCAAAGTCTATGTGCAGCCTGGACCATGGGTGGTCAGGCCACTCACACAAATGTACTGGCGCGGGTGGCGCCATCTTCTGGTTGATCTGGCACTCAGAACAGGATTTCACTTTGTTTTCTACGTCCTGATCCATGTTAGGCCACCAGATGTAAGATCTGGCTAAATTTTTAATCCGGGAGATGATCTGTGAACGGCCAGGGGGTGAAATAACCACTCTGGAACCCCAGAGTATGCAGCCATCATGCACACTCAGCTCAGTTTTGTGCTTTGCATAAGGTAGCCTCTCCTGTAGCCTGTCAACTATGTGTCTGTCTATCCCTGTTCTCTCCTCTCTGCACAGGCCACACAAACGCTTCACACCGCATGGCCGCTGCCACTCTAACCTGGTGGTCCCAGCGTGCACGACCCACGTGGAGTTCCAGGTCTCCGGCAGCCTCTGGAACTGCCGGTCTGCGGCCAACAAGGCAGAGTTCATCTCAGCCTATGCTACCCTCCAGTCCCTCGACTTCTTGGTGCTGACGAAAACATGGATTACCACAGAAAACACTGCTACTCCTACTGCTCTCTCCTCGTCTGACCGCTTGTTCTCGCATACCCCGAGAGCATCTGGTCAGCGGGGTGGTGTCACTGGAATCCTCATCTCTCCCAAGTGGACATTTTCTCTTTCTGCCCTGACCCATCTGTCTATCTCCTCCTTTGAATTCCATGCTGTCACAGTCACTAGCCCATTCAAGCTTAACATCCTTATCATTTATCGCCCTCCAGGTTCCCTTGGCGAGTTCATCAATGAGCTTGACGCCTTGATAAGTTCCTTTCCTGAGGATGGCTCACCCCTCACAATTCTGGGTGACTTTAACCTCCCTACGTCTACCTTTGACTCATTTCTCTCTTCCTCCTTCTTTCCACTCCTGTCCTCTTTTGACCTCACCCTCTCACCATCCCCCCTACTCACAAGACAGGCAATACGCTTGACCTCATCTTTACTAGATGCTGTTCTTCTACTAATCTCACTGCAACTCCCCTCACAGTCTCCGACCACTACCTTTTATCCTTTTCCCTCTCGCTCTCCTCCAACACTTCTCACTCTGCCCCTACTCAGATGGTATTGCGCCGTCGCAACCTTCGCTCTCTCTCTTCTGCTACTCTCTCCTCTTCCATCCTATCATCTCTTCCCTCCGCTCAATCCTTCTCCAACCAATCTCCTGATTCTGCCTCCTCAACCCTCCTCTCCTCCCTTTCTGCATCCTTTGACTCTCTATGTCCCCTATCCTCCTGGCCGGCTCGGTCCTCCCCTCCTGCTCCGTGGCTTGACGACTCATTGCGAGCTCACAGAACAGGGCTCCAGGCAGCCGAGCGGAAATGGAGGAAAACTAGCCTCCCTTCGGACCAGGCATCTTTTTACTCCCTCCTCTCCACATTTTCTTCCTCTGTTTCTGCTGCTAAAGCCACTTTCTACCACTCTCAATTCCAAGCATCTGCCTCTAACCCTAGGAAGCTCTTTGCCACCTTCTCCTCCCTCCTGAATCCTCCTCCCCCCTCGCCCCCTCCTCCCTCTCTGCGGATGACTTTGTCAACCATTTTGAAAAAAAGGTTGACGACATCTGATCCTCGTTTGTTAAGTCAAACGACACCACTGGTCCTGCTCACATTGCCCTACCCTATGTTTTGACCTCTTTCTCCCCTCTCTCTCCAGATGAAATCTTGCGACTTGTGATGGCCGGCCGCTCAACAACCTGCCCGCTTGACCCTATCCCCTCCTCTCTTCTCCAGACCATTTCCGGAGAACTTCTCCCTTACCTCACCTCGCTCATCAACTCATTCTTGACCGCTGGCTACGTCCCTTCCATCTTCAAGAGAGCGAGAGTTGCACCCTTCTCAAAAACCCTCCGATGTCAACAACTACAGACCAGTATCCCTTATTTCTTTTCTCTCAAACTCTTGAGCGTGCCGTCCTTGGCCAGCTCTCTTGCTATCTCTCTCAGAATGACCTTCTTGATCCAAATCAGTCAGGTTTCAAGACTGGTCATTCAACTGAGACTGCTCTTCTCTGTGTCACGGAGGCTCTCCGCACTGCTAAAGCTAACTCTCTTTCCTCTGCTCTCATCCTTCTAGACCTATCTGCTGCCTTTGATACTGTGAACCATCAGATCCTCCTCTCCACCATCTCCGAGTTGGGCATCTCCGGTGCGGCTCACTCTTGGATTGCGTCCTACCTGACAGGTCGCTCCTACTAGGTGGCATGGCGAGAATCCGTCTCCGCACCACGTGCTCTCACCACTGGTGTCCCCCAAGGCTCAGTTCTAGGCCCTCTCCTATTCTCGCTATAAACCAAGTCATTTGGCGCTGTCATATCCTCACATGGTCTCTCCTATCATTGCTACGCAGACGACACACAATTAAACTTCTCCTTTCCCCCTTCTGATAACCAGGTGGCGAATCACATCTCTGCATGTCTGGCAGACATATCAGTGTGGATGACGGATCACCACCTCAAGCTGAACCTCGGCAAGACGGAGCTGCTCTTCCTCACGGGGAAGGACTGCGCGTTCCATGATCTCGCTATCACGGTTGACAACCCCATTGTGTCCTCCTCCCAGAGTGCTAAGAGCCTTGGCGTGACCCTGGACAACACCCTGTCGTTCTCCGCTAACATCAAGGCGGTGACCCGATCCTGTAGGTTCATGCTCTACAACATTCGCAGAGTACGACCCTGCCTCACACAGTAAGCGGCGCAGGTCCTAATCCAGGCACTTGTCATCTCCCGTCCGGATTACTGCAACTCGCTGTTGGCGGGGCTCCCTGCCTGTGCCATTAAACCCCGACAACTCATCCAGAACGCCGCAGCCCGTCTGGTGTTCAACATTCCCAAGTTCTCTCACGTCACCCCGCTCCTCCGCACACTCCACTGGCTTCCAGTTGAAGCTTGCATCTGCTACAAGACCATGGTGCTTGCCTACGGAGCTGTGAGGGGAACGGCACCTCCGTACCTTCAGGCTCTGATCAGTCCCTACACCCAAAGAAGGGCACTGCGTTCATCCACCTCTGGCCTGCTCGCCTCCCTACCTCTGCGGAACCACAGTTCCCGCTCAGCCCAGTCAAAACTGTTCGCTGTTCTGGCACCCTCAATGGTGGAACAAGCTCCTTCATGACGCCAGGACAGCGGAGTCAATCACCACCTTCCGGAGACACCTGAAACCCCACCTCTTTAAGGAATACCTGGGATAGGATTAAGTAATCCTTCTAACCCCCCCAAAAGATATAGATGTACTATTGTAAAGTGGTTGTTCCACTGGATATCATAAGGTGAATGCACCAATTTGTAAGTCGCTCTGGATAAGAGCGTCTGCTAAATGACGTAAATGTAAATGTCTCAGTCCATCATCCTCTATGACAGGAGGCCAACCCTGCATAAGGCATCTTTTTACTTGGGCCCAGATAGGATCCCAGTCTGCCCACTGTCTGATCTGTTTGTCATTCACAGGTCAGTTTGACAATCTCTACATTAGGAAAATTGTCTCGGGAGGCACTACAGTTGTGGCGGGCATCTCTGATAGCGGGAGACAGCTGAGCACGTCTGCGTTTCAATTGTCCTTCCCCGCTCTGTACACTATAGTGTACTCGTAAGCTGACAGTGTTAGGGCCCAGCGCTGTATCCTTGCTGAAGCCATGGGAGGAATGCATCTTGATTCACTAAAAGGCTCATCAGTGGTTTGTGGTGAGTGCATATGGTGAAATGATGACCATAGGAGGTACTGATGAAAGCGTTTCACAGCAAAAACTATGGCCAGACCTTCCTTGTCTAACTGTGATTAACCCTTCTCAGCACTCGTCAGCGTGCTTGATGCAAATCCAATGGGTTTCTCTGACCTGTCCTCTATCTAAATGAGAGATTACTGCCCCAACGCTATAGGGCGAGGAGTCACATGACAGGATGATCACTTTGTCTTGGTCAAAATGAACCAGCAGTTGTGCTGGATTGTAGTAGCGCTTTCACTTCCTTGAAAGCTTTCTCTTGTGCTGGCCCCCACTTCCATTTCGTCTTTGTGGAGCAGCTGATAAAGTGGAGCCAACACTGTTGACAGCTTAGGGAGGAACTTACCATAGTAGTTCACAATGCCCAGGAACGACCTGAGCTCAGACACGTTCTTGGGGTTTGGAGCATCTTTGATTGCCCTGACTTTGTCCTCCATAGGACACAGACCCTCTGTGCTCTCTCTTGTGACCTAGGTATGTCACACTCTGTGCTTGGAATGTGCACTTGCTACGCTTTAGGCACAGCCCTGCCTCGGAGAATCTCTTTAACACCTGGTCCAGATGGTGGAGGTGCCACTGTAACCAGGATGTCGTCCAGGTACACTGCTACATGAGGGATCCCCTGCAGCAGACTGTCCATTGTCCTCTGGAAAATGGCTGGAATGGCCGCCACTCCGAAAACCAAGCGGTTGTACCTGAACAAGCCTTTGTGCGTGTTGACTGTGACATACTCTTTTGAGACCTTGTCCAGGAGGAGCTGTTGGTAGGCGTGACTCATGTCAAGCTTTGAGAAAGTCTTACCTCATGCAAGCGTCGCGAACAGGTCCTCCACCCGCAGCAGCAAGTAAGCATCCAGCCTAGAGGCCCAGTTGATGGTGAGCTTGTAGTCCCCACATATACGCACCATGCCATCACTTTTCATAATGAGAACGATTGGAGCTGCCCAATGGGAGAACTGAATGAGAGTAATGATGTCTGTTTCCTGCAGCCGCTCCAACTCATCCTCAACTTTCTTTTTCATGGCGTAAGGCATTGTCCTGGGCTTGAAAAAGTGAGGCTTGGCCTGAGGATCCACAAACAGCTTAACTGCAATGTTCCCAGTTCATCTTCGAAAATCTCAGGGTACTTATGAATGACATCCTCAGTCCATCGTGTGTTTTCTCTCACCCCAGTTCAGTTGTATTTTGGTGAGCCAGTCATGCCCTAGTAAACTAGGCCCATTCCCTTTCACCACCAGGAGCCGTGCTCTCGCTTCCTGATTGGTGTATGCAATGTCCACCTCTAGAGTGCCCAGCATGGTCTCCCCGGTGTACGTACGCAGTCTGATCCCTGCCAGTGTGAGGGCTGAAGCCGGTGTGAGGGCTGAAGCCTGTTTTGAGCCCCACATTTCTTTATACGTCTCCTCACTGATAACAGAGGCAGAGGCCCCTGTGTCAACCTCCTCATCTGCTTTCCATCTACCTCCACTATAGCATAGATAGCTCTGCGCACACACTCACATTAAACATGTTGTAAGACCAACGCTCGTCCTCCTCCTCTGTGGTCTCTAAGTGGTGTGCTGCTGACTGCAGCTTCTTAGCTGTGAACTTGCCCTGCCCAGTCTGCCCACCCTCTGGCTTGCTTCTAGGACCCCTGCATTTTTTGTTGTTGCTAAATGTCCCTTTTTGTTGCAATTGTGACAAAGTATCCTTGAACTTGCAGATGGTTTGCATAATGTGTTCCCCCATATCTGAAACATTCCACTGCTTTTCCCGTTTTTCCTGCCACCTCTTTTGTCACCTGTGCACTGCACAACTTCCACTTTCGGCCTTTTGAATATTTTTAGCATTACTAGCGGCCATCTCCATCCCTTGAAATAGTTAAGTAATCTCTTGGAAGTCAGTGTGGCTTCCCCCAGCAAACGGTACTGTATGCTGTCCTCGTTAACTTCTCTAGGGCCAGTGGGACGAAATCGTCCCACCTACGTAACAGCCAGTGGAATCCTGTGGCGCGTTATTCAAATACCTTAGAAATGCTATTACTTCAATTTCTCAAACATATGACTATTTTACACCATTTTAAAGACAAGACTCTCGTTAATCTAACCACACTGTCCGATTTCAAAAAGGCTTTACAACGAAAGCAAAACATTAGATTATGTCAGCAGAGTACCCAGCCAGAAATAATCAGACACCCATTTTTCAAGCTAGCATATAATGTCACATAAACCCAAACCACAGCTAAATGCAGCACTAACCTTTGATGATCTTCATCAGATGACACACCTAGGAAGTTATGTTATACAATACATGCATGTTTTGTTCAATCAAGTTCATATTTATATCAAAAACCAGCTTTTTACATTAGCATGTGACGTTCAGAACTAGCATACCCCCCGCAAACTTCCGGTGAATTTACTAAATTACTCACGATAAACGTTCACAAAAATCATAACAATTATTTTAAGAATTATAGATACAGAACTCCTCTATGCACTCGCTATGTCCGATTTTAAAATAGCTCTTCGGTGAAAGCACATTTTGCAATATTCTAAGTAGATAGCCCGGCATCACAGGGCTAGCTATTTAGACACCCACCAAGTTTAGCCCTGACCAAAGTCAGATTTACTATAAGAAAAATGTTTTTACCTTTGCTGTTCTTCGTCAGAATGCACTCCAAGGACTTCTACTTCAATAACAAATGTTGGTTTGGTTCAAAATAATCCATAGTTATATCCAAATAGCGGCGTTTTGTTTGTGCATTCAAGACACTATCCGAAGTGTAAATAAGGGTCACGCGCACGACGCATTTCGTGACAAAAAAATTCTAAATATTCCATTACTGTACTTCGAAGCATGTCAACCGCTGTTTAAAATCAATTTTTATGCCATTTTTCTCGTAAAAAAGCGATAATATTCCGACCGGGAAAGCGTGTTTACGTTCAAAGAGAGAGAAAATAAAAGCATGGGATCCCCTCGTGCACCAGCCTGAGTCTCATAGTACTCTGACCGGCCACTATCCAAACGCGCTAATGTTTTTCAGCCAGGGGTTGCCTCGATATCATTCAGCTTTTTCCCGGGTTCTGAGAGCCTATGGGAGCCGTAGGAAGTGTCACGTTACAGCAAAGATCCTCAGTTTTCAATAAACAGAGCCAAGAAGAACAAGAACTTGTCAGAGAGGGCACTTTCTGTAAGGAATCTTCTCAGGTTTTTGCCTGCCATATGAGTTCTGTTATACTCACAGACACCATTCAAACAGTTTTAGAAACTTTAGGGTGTTTTCTATCCAAAGCCAATCATTATATGCATATTCTAGTTACTGGGCAGGAGTAGTAACCAGATTAAATCGGGTACGTTTTTTATCCGGCCGTGTCAATACTGTCCCCTAGCCCTAACAGGTTAATGCCACAGACTAATCTGTCACAGAGCACGTCCTCTAACATAGCCCCAAACTCAATGTTCAGAGAGTTAACATAATTCAGTTAACAAACTGACCTGTTTTCTGAAAATGGCAGTTAAACTTGAACCTATGGACAATCAATGAAGGCTTTGGATTGGGGTGAGTTTGAACGAAAGCCACAAAATGAATTTCTCCCGGTCTCCGTGGTGTACCCAAATTCCTCACTAGCTTGTAGGTTTTAGCCCTACACACACACTCAAGAGAATAAAGCACTGTTAAGCCTCATCTGTAATTCCATTTACCAAGAAAAAATGTCTCAACCTTTCCACATATTTTGCACAGTCCTCGTTCTCTTCCACAAACTCAGTGAGAGTCCCAAACATTGCCATTATAACGCCAACTTGTCCTTGATCGTCACCATCGGCGTTTCCCTCCAGCGATGGCTGCTCTCCGTCGCTAATTAAGCTAGCTAGATAGCTAGCTAACTGACTCCCTCCACTGTTTCTTAGCTAGCTAGCACATTGCCCTGTACATGCTGATCAAGTTTTATCCTTGTCGCCAAAAAGATGTAGTAACTTGAGAAGGAATGCCTACACGCATTTCAATATTACTTTCAACCTAAGAAATAAAATGTGTACAGACATGTACAAACGGCACAAATACAGCCAAACGATACAGCCCACTCAACATGTGGTAGAGTCGCATTGTACAGATCCAACTCGGGGTGATGACATCATCCAAGGGAAAAGGTCACAGTCAATGCCAATAATATCCATGCACACTTGAATAGCAATCATACTATACTGCAGGTAAGTACAATATATATTCAAAGTATTATTTCCACACTATAACATATAAACACAACATGAAACAATTTTAAAGCCTTTACTGAGTTCCAGTTCATATATGGAAATCAGTCAATTGAAATAAATTCATTGGGCCCTAATCTATGGATTTCACATGACTGGGAATACAGATATGCATCTGTTGGTCAGAGATACCTTAAAAAAATGTAGGGCCGTGGATCAGAAAACCAGTCAGTATCTGGTGTGACCACCATTTGCCTCTTGCAATGCAACACATCTCCTTCGCATAGAGTTGATCAGGCTGTTGATTGTGGCATGTGGAATGTTGTCCCACTCCTCTTCAATGGCTGTGCGAAGTTACTGGTTATTGGCGGGAACTGGAACACGCTGTCGTACACGTCAACCCAGAGCATCCCAAACATGCTCAATGGGAAGACATGTCTAGTGAGTATGCAGGCCATGGAAGAACTGGTACATTTTCAGCTTCCAGGAATTCTGTACAGATCCTTGCAAAATGGAGCCATACAATATCATGCTGAAACATGAAGTGATGGGGGCGGATGAATGGCACAACAAATGGGCCTCAGGATCTTGTCACAGTATCTCTGTGCATTCAAATTGCGATCGTTAAAATGCAAGTGTGTTCATTTTCCATAATTTATGCATGCCCATACCATAACCCAACCACCTCCATCGGGCACACGCTGTATGCCATCTTCCCGGGACAGTTGAAACCAGGCTTCATCTGTGAAGATGACACTTCTCCAGCATGCCAGTGGCCATCGAAGGTGAGCATTTGCCCACTGAAGTCGGTTACGACGCCGAACTGCAGTCAGGTCAAGACCCTGGTGAGGACAACGAACACGCAGATGACCTTCCCCGAGACAGTTTGACAGTTTGTGCAGAAATTCTTTGGTTGTGCAAACACATTTTTATCAGCTGTCTGGGTGGCTGGTCTCAGACAATCCTGCAAGTGAAGAAGCCGTGGAGGTGGAGGTCCTTGGCTGGCCTGGTTACACGTGCTCTCTGGTTGGACATACCGCCCAAATTCTCTAAAACGACGTTGGAGGCAGCCAATAGTAGAGAAATTAAGATTCAATTCTCTAGCAACAGCTCGGTGGATATTCCTGCAGTCAGCATGCCAATTGCACGCTCCCTCAAAACTTGAGACATCTGTGGCATTGTGGTGTGTGACAAAACTGCACATTTTAGAGTGGGCTTTCATTGTCCCCAGCACATGGTACACCTGTGTAATGATCATGCTGTTTAATCAGATTCTTGATATGCCACACCTGTCAGGTGGATGGATTATCTTGGCAAAGGAGAAATGCTCACTAATAGGAATGTACACAAATTTGTGCACAACATCTGAGAAAAATAAGATTTTCTGCATATGGAAAATGATTTGCTATATTTTATTTCAGCTCATGTCAACATGGGACCAACACTCAGGAAATCAGTCAATTGAAATACATAAATTAGGCCCTAATCTATGGATTTTTGTCACACCAAGATCTGTTTCACCTGCCTTGTCTCTACCCCCCTCCAGGTGTCGCCCATCTTCCCCATTATCCCCAGTGTATTTATACCTGTGTTCTGTTTGTCTGTTGCCAGTTCTATTTTTTTTCGTTAAGCCTAACAGCGGTTTTCCCCGTGCTCCTGCCTTTCTCTAGTTCTCCCGGTTTTGACCATTCTGCCTGCCCTGACCCTGACTGCCGTTCCGTACCTTGTCACACCACCCTGGATTACTGACCTCTGCCCGCCCTTGACCTGTCGTTTGCCTGCCCCCTTTATTTTTGTAATAAACTTTTGTTACTTTGGAACTATCTGCATCTGGGTCTTCTGAGCCTTGAAAGGTTTTGCATGATTGGGAATACAGATATGCTTCTGTTGGTCACAGATAGGGCTGTTGCGATAATGAAGGCAGTCATGACCGCAGTAAAACTCCATGTGACCGTTGAGTCACGGTAATCTCCTTTTATGCACTCTGGATATGCTTTGGAAGTACCCAACTTGCTAACTACCATCAGGTCCAAATGGCCTGGTACTCAGGGCACTATTGTTTTTATTTTATTTATTTTACCTTTATTTAACCAGGTAGGCAAGTTGAGAACAAGTTCTCATTTACAATTGCGACCTGGCCAAGATAAAGCAAAGCAGTTTGACACATACAACAACAGAGTTACACATGGAGTAAAACAAACATACAGTCAATAATACAGTAGAAAAATAAGTCTATATACAATGTGAGCAAATGAGGTGAGATAAGGGAGGTAAAGGCAAAAAAAGGCCATGGTGGCAAAGTAAATACAATATAGCAAGTAAAACACTGGAATGGTAGATTTGTAGTGGAAGAAAGTGCAAAGTAGAAATATAAATAATGGGGTGCAAAGGAGCAAAATAAATAAATAAATAAAGTAGGGGAAGGTGTGGTTGTTTGGGCTAAATTATAGATGGGCTATGTACAGGTGCAGTGATCTGTGAGCTGCTCTGACAGCTGGTGCTTAAAGCTAGTGAGGGAGATAAGTGTTTCCAGTTTCAGAGATTTTTGTAGTTCGCTCCAGTCATTGGTAGCAGAGAACTGGAAGGAGAGACGGCCAAAAGAGGAATTGGCTTTGGGGGTGACCAAAGAGATATACCTGCTGGAACGCGTGCTACAGGTGGGTGCTGCTATGGTGACCAGTGAGCTGAGATAAGGGGGAACTTTACCTAGCAGGGTCTTGTAGATGACCTGGAGCCAGTGGGTTTGGCGACGAGTATGAAGCGAGGGCCAGTCAACAAGAGCGTACAGGTCGCAGTGGTGGGTAGTATATGGGGCTTTGGTGACAAAACGGATGGCACTGTGATAGACTACATCCAGTTTATTGAGTAGGGTATTGGAGGCTATTTTGTAAATGACATCGCCAAAGTCGAGGATTGGTAGGATGGTCAGTTTTACGAGGGTATGTTTGGCAGCATGAGTGAAGGATGCTTTGTTGCAAAATAGGAAGCCAATTCTAGATTTAACTTTGGATTGGAGATGTTTGATGTGAGTCTGGAAGGAGAGCTTACAGTCTAACCAGACACCTAGGTATTTGTAGTTGTCCACATATTCTAAGTAAGAACTGTCCAGAGTAGTGATGCTGGACGGGCGGGCAGGTACGGGCAGCGATTGGTTGAAGAGCATGCATTTAGTTTTACTAGTATTTAAGAGCAGTTGGAGGCCACGGAAGGAGAGTTGTATGGCATTGAAGCTCGTCTGGAGGGTTGTTAACACAATGTCCAAAGAAGGGCCAGAAGTATACCGAATGGTGTCGTCCGCGTAGAGGTGGATCAGAGACTCACCAGCAGCAAGAGCGACATCATTGATGTATACAGAGAAAAGAGTTGGCCCAAAAAGTGAACACTGTGGCACCCCCATAGAGACTACCAGAGGCCCGGACAACAGGCCATACGATTTGACACATTGAACTCTATCAGAGAAGTAGTTGGTGAACCAGGCGAGGCAATAATTTGAGAAACCAAGGCTGGATTGGTTGGAAACCATTGACTGGATTTGCGAGAAGGAGAAATGGGGAAGGCTTGGGCGAGTAGCTTTGGGGGGTGCAGTGCTGTTGACCGCGGTAGCGGTAGCCAGGTGGAAAGCTTGGCCAGCCGTAGAAAAATGCTTTTTGAAATTCTCAATTATAGTGGATTCTTAATTATAGTTGGCAGAGTGTGCTAAAGCAGTGAATAAAACAAACTTAGGGAGAAGGCTTCTAATGTTAACATGCATGAAACCAAGGCTATTACGGTTACAGAAGTCATCAAAAGAGAGCGCCAGGGGAGTAGGAGTGGATCTAGGCACTGCAGGGCCTGGATTCACCTCTACATCACCAGAGGAACAGAGGAGGAGTAGGATAAGGGTACGGCTAAAAGCTATGAGAATTGGTCGTCTATGACGCCCAGAATAGCGAGTAAAAGGAGCAGGTTTCTGGGGGCGATAAAATAGCTTCAAGGTATAATGTACAGACAAAGGTATGGTAGGATGTGAATACAGTGGAGGTAAACCTAGGCATTGAGTGATGAGCGAGATATTGTCTCTAGAAACATAATTGAAACCAGAAGATGTCATAGCATGTGTGGGTGGTGGAACTGAAAGGTTGGATGAGGTATAATGAGCAGGGCTAGAGGCTCTACAGTGAAATAAGCCAATAAACACTAACCAGAACAGCAATGGACAAGGCAAATTGACATTAGAGGCATGCTTAGCCGAGTGGTCATAATTGTCCCTCTAACTACTCTGAAATCAATGCAAATGCAATCGAAAATCACATCAAACACTTTTTTGTTTGTTGCGAAAACATGTTACTATCGATGTTCCCAAACAAATTTCACTTGGTTTCTCAAATGAAGCACTGGGTAGCTGCAAGAACAAGGTTGGAGAGCCCATGGCATACAGAGTTTGGGCAGAATATCACCAGTCGGGCAGCGAGAGTATGCTCCTCAAACAGTGGTTGATGCGTGGAATAAAATAAGTGTTCTTAAAATGTATTTCTCAAAGCACATGCTCCGCTATAAAACTGAAGTATCCGTTTGGGAAAGGGTGGCCTCAATTCGCTATTCGAGTGCATAGAGTACATGTCTTTTTTCACCTCACCCTATTCCTGTCCATTTGATAATGGGCAATTCTAAATCAAAACTAGTTTTGCATATTAATAAAGACAAGATTAAATTGTGAATATAGTCTGATGGATGAAAATATGATCAATTGATAAGAGAACAACTGTGCAGAATGAGACAAGCAACAGAGCGCAAGCTTTTTTTGCTACTTTCTCAAATAGTGAATAGCCTATAGTTGCACCATGCAGCCCATATATGTTTTGATTTCTAAAACATTCTAAGGTGTGTATCATTCACAACTAAGGTTGACAAATAACTAGTATATAGGAAATTATCACTTTTACGCTCACATGCACAGTCACACCGTATTGGGAAAAACATCCTTTCCAATTTAATCAGCTAAGTTCACTCATATTATTCTTACAATAAAATAATGTAAAATAAAATAATGGCACGGGACATAAGCATATCTTCTCAGCTAAATGAACAAGCCTACAGCCTATGGCATGGAGGATAGCCAAACAACATAGGCCTACAGTAGGCCAACTCATATTCTGAAATACATTTTCTTCATATAATAATGTTTCTTTAGACCTGACTAAAATCAAAACTATGAAATAACACATATGGAATCATATAGTAACCCAAAAAAGTGTTAAATAAATCATTTGAGATTCTTCAAAGTAGCCACCCTTTGCCTTGACAGCTTTGCACACCTGGAATGCATTTAAATTAACAGGTGTACCTTGGTAAAAGTTAATTTGTGGAATTTCTTTCCTTCTTAATGTGTTTGAGCCAATCAGTTGTGTTGTGAAAAGGTAGGGCTGGTATACAGAAGACAGCCCTATTTGGTAAAAGACCAAGTCCATATTATGGCAAGAACAGCTCAAATAAGCAAAGATAAATGACAGTCCATCATTGCTTTAAGACATGAAGATCAGAAATTTGAACGTTTCTTCAAGTGCAGTCGGAAAAAAACTTAACTCTATGATGAAACTGGCTCTCATGAGGACCGCCACAGGAAAGGAAGACCCAGAGTTACCTCTGCTGCAGAGGATACATTCATTAGAGTTACCAGCCTCAGAAATTGCAGCCCAAATAAATGCATCACAGAGTTCAAGTAACAGACACATCTCAACATCAACTGTTCAGAGGAGACTGCGTGAATCAGGCCTTCATGGTCAAATTGCTGCAAAGAAACCACTTCTAAAGAACACCAATAAGAGGAAGAGGCTTGCTTGGGCCAAGAAACACGAGCAATTGATATTAGACTGGTGGAAATCTGTCCAAATTTGAGATTTTTGGTTCCAACCGCTGTGTCTTTGTCAGACGCAGAGAAGGTGAACGGATGATCTCCGCATGTGTGGTTCCCACCGTGAAGCATGGAGAAGCAGGTGTGATGTGTGCGGGGGCTTTGCTGGTGACACTGTCTGTGATTTATTTCAAATTCAAGGCATGTCTACCACCGCACTCTGCAGCGACACGCAATCCTATCTGGTTTGTGCTTAGTGGGACTATCATTTGTTTTTCAACAAGTCAATGACCCAACACACCTCCAGGCTGTGGAAGAGCTATTTGACCAAGAAGGAGAGTGATGGTGTGCTGCATCAGATGACCTGGCCTCCACAATCACCCGACCTCAACCAAATTGAGATGTTTGGGATGAGTTGGACGGCAGAGTGAAGGAAAAGCAGCCAACAAGTGCTCAGCATATGTGTGAACTCCTTTAAGACTCTTGGAAATGCATCCTAGGTGAAGCTGGTTGAGAAACTGCCAAGAGTGTGTAAAGCTGTCATCAAGGCAAAGTTATTTTGAAGAATCTCAAATATATATATTTTTTTGATTTGTTTAACACTTTTTTTGTTACTACATGATTCCATATGTGTTATTTCATAGTTGTGATGTCTTCACTATTATTCTACAATGTAGAAAATAGTAAAAATAAGGAAAAACCCTTGAATGAGTAGGTGTGTCCAAACTTTTGACTGGTCCTGTATAAAAACTCAGCATAAAATGAAACTTCCCTTTTTCAGGACCCTGTCTTTCAAAGATAGATTTTTTAAATTAAATAACTTCACAGATCTTCATTGTAAAGGGTATAAACACTCTTTCCCATGCTTGTTCAATGAACCATAAACAATTAATGAACATCGTTAAGACACTAACAGATTACAGACAGTAGGCAATTAAGCTCACAGTTATGAAAACTTAGGACACAAGAGAGGCCTTTCTACTGACTCTGAAAAACACCAAAGAAAGATGCCCAGGGTCCCTGCTCATCTGCGTGAACGTGCCTTAGGCATGCTGCAAGGAGGCATGAGGACTGCAGATGTGGCCAGGGCAATAAATTGCAATGTCCGTACTGTGAGACGCCCAAGACAGCGCTACAGGGAGACATGACGGACAGCTGATCATCCTCACAGTGGCAGACCACGTGTAACAACACCTGCACAGGATCGGTACATCCGAACATCACACCTGCGGGACCGGTACAGGATGGCAACAACAACTGCCCGAGTTACACCAGGAACGCACAATCCCTCCATCAGTGCTCAGACTGTCCACAATAAGCTGAGAGAGGCTGGACTGAGGGCTTGTAGGCCTGTTGTAAGGCAAGTCCTCACCAGACATCACCAGCAACAACATCACCTATGGGCACAAACCTATCGTCCCTGGACAAGACAGGACTGGCAAAAAGTGCTCTTCATTGACGAGTCGCGGTTTTGTCTCAGCAGGGGTAATGGTCAGATTCGTGTTTATCGTGGAAGGAATGAGCGTTACACCGAGGCCTGTACTCTGGAGCGGGATCGATTTGGAGGTGTCCGTCATGGTCTTGGGCGGTGTGTCACAGCATCATCGGACTGAGCTGGTTGTCATTGCAGGCAATCTCAACGCTGTGTGTTACAAGGAAGACATCCTTCTCCCTCATGTGGTACCCATCCTGCAGGCTCATTCTGATATGACCCTCCAGCATGACAATGCCACCAGCCATACTGCTTGTTCTGTGTGTGATTTCCTGCAAGACAGGAATGTCAGTGTTCTGCCATGGCCAGTGAAGAGCCCAGATCTCAATCCCATTGAGCATGTCTGGGACCTGTTGGATCCGAGGGTGAGGGCTAGGGCCATTCCCCCAGAAATGTCTGGGAACTTGCAGGTGGAAGAGTGGCCAGCAAGAACTGGTAAATCGGGTGCAGTCTGAGGTGGAGATGCACTGCAGTACTTAATGCAGCTGGTGGCCACCCCTTTGTTCAGGGACACATTATTCTATTTCTGTTAGTCACATATCTGTGGAACTTATTCAGTTTATGTCTCAGTTGTTGAATCTTATGTTCATACAAATATTTACACATGTTAAGTTTGCTGAAAATAAACACAGTTGACAGTGAGAGGACGTTTCTTTTTTTGCTGAGAATATGCATTTTTAGCTCAGGTTCTTCCACTAAGGTAAATATATATATTTTACATGGAAGACCTGGCCAAAATATACCACATATCAATAATTACATGGCAAAAGAATAGACCACATATTAGTGATTGACAATATTGCTTACGGTGATCAGTGCTTTCGTCACAAGAAGGCTGGCATGTCCATGATGACTTACATCCCATCAACGTGTCATGCCTCCCTTTAGTTTTGTCCTTCTTTTTGGTGCAGTCCCAGCCATCAAAGAAGCTCTGTCGAAGTGTAGGGAAGTACATGTTAATGATACTAATACTACTCTTCCCCTATCGTGTCAAACATATTTACAATGTGTCTCTTCTAAACCATTATACCTGCAGTTGTCTGTTGTGTTTGAGTGACGTAAGGGAGAAATAGAAAATGAATGGGTATAATTGCAGCAATATCTGTCAAGTAGCGAGCCAATGCATACATCATGACGCTGTAGTGCTATTCAAAGACCATTCGGACTGAAAGGGCGTTCAAAAGCATCATAGATGACAAGCTACCTGTTCACATTAACTGATCATGCAGAACGTGTGGAAGAGCCTTTTCTACAGGGAGGAGGTGAGGGCCCTCGGAGTTTGGTATCAGGAAAACAACCTCACACTCAACGTCAACTAAACAAAAGGAGATGATCGTGGACTTAAGGAAACAGCAGAGGGAGCACCCCCCTATCCACATCGATGGGACAGTAGTGGAGAAGGTGGAAGGTCTTAAGTTCCTTGGCGTACACATCACAGACAACCTGAAATGGTCTACTCACACAGACAGCGTGGTGAAGAAGGCACAACAGCGCTTCTTCAACCTCAGGAAGCTGAAGAAATTTGGCTTGTCACCAAAAACACTCAGAAACCTTTACAGATGCACAATCGAGAGCATCCTGTCGAGCTGTATCACCGCCTAGTAGGGCAAATGCTCCACCCACAACTGCAAGGCTCTCCAGAGGGTAGTGTGGTCTGCACAACACATCACTGGGGGCAAACTACCTGCCATCCAAGACACCTACACCACCCGATGTCACAGGAAGGCCAAAAATATCATCAAGAACAACAACCACTCAAGCCACTGCCTATTCACCCCGCTATCATACAGAAGGTGAGGTCAGTACAGGTGCATCAAAGCCGGGACCGAGAGACTGAAAAACAGCTTCCATCTCAAGGCCATCAGACCGTTAAACAGCCATCCCTAACATTGAGTGGCTGCTGCCAACATACTGACTCAAATCTCTAGCCACTTTAATAATTCAAAATTAGATGTAATAAATGTATCACTAGTCACTTTAAACAATGCCACTTGATATAATGTTTACATACCCTACATTACTCCCTCTCATATGTATATACTGTACTCTATACCATCTACTGCATCCTGCCTATGCCGTTCGGCCATCGCTCATCCATATATTTATGTACATATTCTTATTCATTCCTTTACACTTGTGTGTATATAAGGTAGTTGTTGTGAAATTGTTAGATTACGTGTTAGATATTACTGCATGGTCGGAACTAGAAGCACAAGCATTTCGCTACACTCGCATTAACATCTGCTAACCATATGTATGTGACCAATACAATTTGATTTGATTTTCTCTCTCTGTGTGTCAACATGAAGCTCTCTAGTGAATCCCATATATCCTGGCTAGTCACGGCTCCATGCACAACTGTTCCAACACGCTCCTCTCATCAACATGCTTCACTATCGCCATCCCAGTCCTGACTCAAGGGCAACCCCAGCAGTGGGATCCAGCTCTTTTATGCTTTCATCAGCCAAACTACTCCTCTCCCCTAGTGTGTGGGGCCAAGTCCCCCCACCCCACACACACACACACACACCTGTGGTTGTTCAGCCACCAGAGGGGACTGTGGGTAAATTCAAGCCTGCATGCTGAACAGGGCATTACAACCCCACTGTTCCCCACAGAGAGAGAGTAACCACCCAAACCCTGCCCAGGATTACACCAACCCCCCCCCACTATTCCCCAATATAGACTTGAAGAGTGAGGCCCATGGATCGGGGGGGAGGGTGCTGGGAGGGGTTAATTGGTTTCTGAGGATCACACAAAAAATGAAGAGTAAAACTCGGATGAAAGACAGACAAGACACAGTGAAGAACAGTCTGAGCCGTTACATAACTGTGTCATGAATAATTTTGCTGCAGTGTTTTCAAATTATCGCTGTCTTTTTTTCTCCCCCAGTGCAATATTACTATGTCAACCATCCCACCGGTTTTGACTACTTTCCTTTTTCCTAATCATAATGACAGTATAAGTCAACATCCTGAAGACATAATTGAAAAACTGGCTCAATTCTTGGCTGTGATCTGTGAAAACAGCTCTTGTTGTGTTTACTTCATTCCACACACACAAACCTTCTCTACTGTATCTAGACATAAAATCAATAGATCGATTATGCCTTTCAAGCTTTGCCTCAAGGTGATTCCCTGTACAGCATAGTGAATGCCTGAGTTCCCTATATCTTAGTGTTTACCTGCAAGTGACTGCAGTGGGAATACAGGTCCACCCACAGCTCAGACATACCAGTCCCTTACAACGCACTGCAGAGAGCTGATCAATATCTCTGAATGTCCTACATTGGCATTCCACTGGGAAATAAAGCCTAGGCGGTCAGGAGAGCATGGTAGTCCTCATTGTTTTCAATTGTAATAGAGAGACATGGATAGAAAAAAATACAGGCAGCTGAATATAGATTTTTGTAGTGGAGAGTGTTTTGCCTGTGGGGGACAGTTTAATGAGTCTACAAGCAGAGTTCCAGAAGGGCAAGCATGTAGCCAGGGAGAAATTCGGGAGTGAGATATTTTCTCTTTTCCTTGACATGTGACAGGGAAACCACAGGCAACAGACAGGGATGGAGCTCACCCCAGAGTCTGCTCTTGACTGGAGAAGTATCCCACCGGGGACAAATGTTTCAGGGCTGTGTGCCCTCCAAAATGTGGCCCGACGCATCCAGACAGCCATGGAAATCAGCCGTTACAGAGGTACTGGAATAATAAGTGGGTTCAGTTCTGCTTCTCTGCCAAAACAAAAACATTGCCCTCTCTACCTACGGTAAAGTTCAGACTCAGTTCCACAGTCTGAATGTCGAGAGATTTTTTTTAATTGTATTTAACTAGGCAAGTCAGTTAAGAACAAATTCTTATTTACAATGACAGCCTACCCAGGCCAAACCCTCCCCTAACCAGGACGATGCTGGGCCAATTGTGCACCGCCCTATGGGACTCCCGATCACGGCTGGTTGTGATACAGCCCAGGATCGAAACAGGGTCTGTAGTGACGCCTCTAGCACTGTGATGCAGTGCCTTAGACCGCTGCGCCACCTGGGAGTCCTCAGGAGATAAGTGAACCAAGTGAGACTCTCCTTAACACACGCTCCCTTATGCATAAAGAAGTTTGGAACAGAGCCTATAAGTCCCCCAAGGCTTCTCTCCTTAATTGTAGGCGATGATTTCTCAAAATGTCTCCCTCATTGTGCCGTGCACCACTTAAGAACACTTTCAACTTGGTGGCATCCTATACATCACACCACAGCCACTTGGCAGTGGTGAAGCCCAAAAACCTCTATTTAGAATTCTCCTCCAACCAGAGTACAGAGGATCTTCTTTTATCAGTGTGGTACTGGAGGACAGCCAGGGGTTGGGAGCCACCGAGCCCCCAACGCTGAGGCAATTGGCGGTCACTGAGCTGGGGAACAAAGGGCCTCCTGGTCTGGAGAACACCTGGGGATTAGGGGGCTTCATCAGCTATACTGCAAACAGCAACTCTGACAGAGGGGCTATTTGAGCTCTAGACAATGATGATTTAATAGTCTCACAGTCAACTTGGTCCAAGAAGTGTCTTTTAACCCTGATCATACATTTCTGCAGTCTGTAAGAACTGGGATGTGAGTGATAACTTCACACAATCTGATTACTAAACGCATAATCACCTGTCTACAATTTTGACTTGTAAATCATGACTTATTCTACATTTTAAACCCCTAAACAGTGTATGATGACATGACTACAAACTTGTATTTTCTCACACCTTCCCCAGCAATACACCCTTATACCATCCAAACACACATCAGCCACAACCATGCACATCAGCCACAACCCATACTGCCTACCTCATACTCCTGTTTGAAGCCGTAGCCCTCTGCAGTTTTCATCTGGTTGATGTGCTGGAGAAGGTCGGCCACGCGCACAGCAGGGTGGAGCTGACCAGTGTGGTAGGGTGAACCCTTATGCCCACACTGGCGTCGCGGCGAACCCCCCAGAAGACTACTGGACTCGTTCACTGAGCTACGCTGCTCACCTGTGAGAGGAGGACAAAGGAAGGGGGCACCATTAGGCATAGAGCTTCACACAAAGGTGGTATAGCCTGTTTCAGAGAAATGTAATGATCGAATATTGTAAGAGCTTTCATTGTCTGCTTATGTGCCCCCTTAATTTATCCTAGGTTCTGACTTGATGTACAGGGAGAATACTGTAAGAACGGCCCATGTTCTGAATAATGTCGCTCTGTCAATTTCAAAAGTGCTGAACAAATAGGCAACATATTAGGCTACATCCGTTTCAGCTTGCTCATGTCTTCATCAAAATTACAGCTTGCCTCGTAACTGCTTATCGTCATATATGTCATTGCATAATTTGTACATCTGCATTGTTATATTGCTTATATAGGTCTCTCATATTAGCATCTTATTAATCATTTTAGGCAATGTTAATTGCATTTAATTGCTTGAAATTTATTGTCAATCAGTGTTGCTTCCTAAGTGGACAGTTTGATTTCACAGAAGTGTGATTGACTTGGAGTTACATTGTGTTGTTTAAGTGTTCCCTTTATTTTTTTGAGCAGTGTATAATGTTGTTGGGTCAGTAACTTACCACCACTCTCTTGGAGAAAATCACCCTAGGTAATTATAACACACAATCTTACATTGTGTGTTATAATTAGCTAGGGTGATTTTCTCCAAGAGAGTGGTGGTAAGTTACTGACCCAACAACATTATACACTGCTCAAAAAAATAAAGGGAACACTTAAACAACACAATGTAACTCCAAGTCAATCACACTTCTGTGAAATCAAACTGTCCACTGAGGAACCAACACAGATTGACAATAAATTCCACATGCTGTTGTGCAAATTGAATAGACAACAGGTGGAAATTATAGGCAATTAGCAAGACACCCCCAATAAAGGAGTGGTTCTGCAGGTGGTGACCACAGACCACTTCTCAGTTCCTATGCTTCCTGGCTGATGTTTTGGTAACTTTTGAATGCTGGCGGTGCTTTCACTCTAGTGGTAGCATGAGACGGAGTCTACAACCCACACAAGTGGCTCAGGTAGTGCAGCTCATCCAGGATGGCACATCAATGTGAGCTGTGGCAAGAAGGTTTGCTGTGTCTGTCAGCGTAGTGTCCAGAGCATGGAGGCGCTACCAGGAGACAGGCCAGTACATCAGGAGACGTGGAGGAGGCCGTAGGAGGGCAACAACCCAGCAGCAGGACGGCTACCTCCGCCTTTGTGCAAGGAGGAGCAGGAAGAGCACTGCCAGAGCCCTGCAAAATGACCTCCAGAAGGCCACAAATGTGCATGTGTCTGCTCAAACGGTCAGAAACAGACTCCATGAGGGTGGTATGAGGGCCCGACGTCCACAGGTGGGGGTTGTGCTTACAGCCCAACACCGTGCTGGACGTTTGGCATTTGCCAGAGAACACCAAGATTGGCAAATCCGCCACTGGCGCCCTTTGCTCTTCACAGATGAAAGCAGGTTCACACTGAGCACGTGACAGACGTGACAGAGTCTGGAGACGCCGTGGAGAACGTTCTGCTGCCTGCAACATCCTCCAGCATGACCGGTTTGGCGGTGGGTCAGTCATGGTGTGGGGTGGCATTTCTTTGGGGGGCCGCACAGCCCTCCATGTGCTCACCAGAGGTAGCCTGACTGCCATTAGGTACCGAGATGAGATCCTCAGACCCCTTGTGAGACCCCTTGCTGGCCTTCCCTGTAGCTCAGTTGGTAGAGCATGGTGTTTGCAACACCAGGGTTGTGGGTTTGATTCCCACGGGGGGCCAGCACAGGGAAAAAAAATGTATGAAATTAAATGTATGCATTCACTACTGTAAGTCGCTCTGGATAAGAGCGTCTGCTAAATGACTAAAAATGTAAAAAATGTAAATCATATGCTGGTGCGGTTGGCCCTGGGTTCCTCCTAATGCAAGACAATGCTAGACCTCATGTGGCTGGAGTGTGTCAGCAGTTCCTGCAAGAGGAAGGCATTGATGCTATGGACTGGCCCGCCCGTTACCCAGACCTGAATCCAATTGAGCACATCTGGGTCATGTCTCGCTCCATCCACCAACGCCACGTTGCACCACAGACTGTCCAGGAGTTGGCGGATGCTTTAGCCTAGGTCTGGGAGGAGATCCCTCAGGAGACCATCTGCCACCTCATCAGGAGCATGCCCAGGCGTTGTAGGGAGGTCATACAGGCACGTGGAGGCCACACACACTACTGAGCCTCATTTTGACTTGTTTTAAGGACATTACATCAAAGTTGGATCAGCCTGTAGTGTGGTTTTCCACTTTAATTTTTAGTGTGACTCCAAATCCAGACCTCCATGGGTTGATAAATTTGATTTCGATTGATTATTTTTGTGTGATTTTGTTGTCAGCACATTCAACTATGTAAAGAAAAAAGTATTTAATAAGATTATTTCATTCATTCAGATCTAGGATGTGTTATTTTAGTGTTCCCTTTATTTTTTTGAGCAGCATATTATAGTATCCCCTCTTTGCCAGTGAGTCTCTTTTGTTCAACAAAAAGTTCAGTAATAGACCCATGTAATTCCAGTTCATATTGCGAGGGTTGTTTTGTTTGCACAATGCGCTGTCAGTGCGTCTGCATATTGTCTATAAAAGTGGATCCTCATGATTGCATTGTCCTTCCTTTTTAGACCACATAGGCCTAATAAAATACTTCAAATGGTAGACCAACAGCTGAGTCTGGGACTCTCTCTCTCTCTCTCTCTCTGTGGTGACTTGAAGAGTAAAGTTAAGGCCTCAACATCTTGCTTAATTTATCTGAACTAACATCTGAATTTCTGTCGCTGTCCATTTCAAAATTGCTGAATGACTTGGCCTACCTCATCGCAGCTCGTTTTTCTTGCACTTGCTTATACATAGAGCTAAGCGGTAATTATATAAGAACAAACATTGTGAATTTACTGAACATAAATGTAATAATGTTTGAGTATTATTCCAAAGGGAAAACTCATGTCGACATTCATTATTATTGAAGGAGAATGTGGTTCTTATCCAGTTACATAAATCAACACGGAGTCAATAGAAACCATATTTATTTAATCAAGTCAGCCATAAGCTCTGCTCTCGGGACAGCTTTATGTGGACCTAAACTTTTGTGGGCACCGTTTGTCAGTTATAGTGCATTAACTGCATTTAATGTGTTGTTTAGAGAGAAAAAAAATGGGTTGTTTGACATGCTAAAATCGCCACTGCATAGGCTATAGGTATATAGAAAAATGGTGTCAGATTGAACCCAGCTATTGTATGTATTATTTAAGTTGCTGACAGTAAAGTGAGATTGGTTTGTTATATAGGTTTGTTTGGTTAGTAATATTTGATTGAGATGACACCATCCAATCTCTCTTTGATTAACTATTAAGTACATTAGGGCCGGTTGTATAAAACATCTTAAGTGTTTACCTTAAGGAATAATTTCCCCTTACCTAATGGAATTGTTTAAGGGTGTTGCATAGGGCCCCTCAAATATTTCCTTAGTTTGAAGGGATGTATGGCAGAAAGCGTTTCTGGTTACCATGGAGACAGCCGGATTCACTGACTAAACTCAAAGAGATTGCTTTCATTTTGTGAGATAGCAAAATAAAACTTCTACAAAACTTCTACAATCAAGACAGGATAACCAAATTGCTTCAGAAGGAAATAAACCACATTTCTTGTAGTTACTTTTTTCTCAACTTGTTTATATTACTTTCTAGTACATCAAGCTAGCTTACAGAGTAGCTGGGTGATTCTGCAACTACGATCACTTCTATGTCCTCAGGGTCAATTATGGGGATTTAAAAAAAAAAAGTTTATTCTTTACATGTTAACCTGTCTGGGCTAGGGGGCAGTATTTTCACGGCCGGATGAAAAACGTACCCAATTTAAACAGGTTACTACTCTGGCCCAGAAACTAGAATATGCATAGTATTAGTATATTTGGATAGAAAACACTCTGAAGTTTATAAAACTGTTTGAATGGTGTCTGTGAGTATAACAGAACTCATATGGCAGGCAAAAACCTGAGAAAAATCCAAGCAGGAAGTGAAAAGTCTGAGAATTGTAGTTCTTCTTTTGATTCTCTATCGAAGCTACAGTGTCTGTGGGGTGAGGTTGCACTTCCTAAGGCTTCCATTGGCTGTCTAAAGCCTTCAGAAAGTGGTTTGAGCATTTTCCTGTCACTAGGAAGATAATAGGAGCTCAGTTTCTGAGTGGTCTGCCTGGCAACAAAGGGATTGAATATGCGCGGTCACGCGAGCACGCCGTTCATTCTTTTTCTTCTTGAATGAATATGCTATTGTCCGGTTGGAATATTATCGCAGTTTTACGTAAAAAATACCATAAAGATTGATTTTAAACAGCGTTTGACATGCTTCTAAGTACGGTAATGGAACATTTTGATTTTTCGTCTCTCGTTCCGCGCTCGCGTGTTATGCCTTTGGATAAGTGATCTGTACGCACGAACAAAACAGAGGTATTTGCACATAAATATGGATTATTTCGAACAAAAAAAACATTTCTTGTGGAAGTAGCAGTCCTGGGAGTGAATTCTAACGAAGATCAGCAAAGGTAAGAGAATATTTCTAATACTAATTCTGAGTTTAGGTTGCCTCGAACTTGGCGGGTGTCTGAATAGCTCACCGTGATGGCTGAGCTATGTACTCATCTCTATGAAAGTATTTTAGCTACTTTTCAGATGCATTTTAAACCTCAATTTCACTGTTTTACCTTTGTCCTTGACCCAAACTTTTGAGTTTCTACTATGTTTTTCAATGAGAAAACAATAATTGCACATTATAATGTTATCTACTAGAGAAAGTCAATTAAATAAAATCTATATCAATATTTATTGTGAGTATGCCCTTTATATTGTTGACACAACATATACCTGTCCTTTGGTAGTGGTGTCATTTCCACCAGAGGGCAAATTCCTCATTAATAAAGTTTTGTCAAGAGAATGTTAACTTAGTTACCATGGAAAGGTATTGCAACACTGAAGCACATCACTGCAGTGGATAGTTGTTCCAGATGTGATGTCCAGAAGTTGAAGCAAAATCATGGAAAATATTGCTTGTGTAGAGAATATTTTTATTGTCAGTCATTTCCAAACAGGTTATAATTTCTTTAATTTGTGGTAGACTTTTGAGAAAAAAAGTGTATGTTATGTATTTAGTGTAAACTATATGCTAGCCATAATACTAGCCAAAGCAGTCTGTCATTTTTTGCCCAAAACTGTAGAAGTGTCATTTCCATGACAGTCATTTCCATCACAAACTTAACAGTGGTGGAAATGACAAAAATCTATTATGTTATTACTTTGTACTTTTTTTTTTACTTTAGGTTTATTTCATCATGCTTTAAATTAATTGAATCTAGAAAATGCTCCAAGGTGTGCACAAGTTGAAAAAACTTAAGTAGTATTGTTCTCTGCTTTTAAAAGATGCCACATAAAACAGCATCGAAACAAAATAAAAAATAAATATCCTATTCGATACCAGGAACATCTGCAAATAGACAGGGAGAGATACAGGAAGAAAAAGAAAAGGGAGAAGTGAAATCTATCTCTGAGTTTACAAAGCGAAAACAAAGAAGCAAGGGAAGGAAATGGAAATGCAACCAACGGAATAGAAGACAGATTTCAAAGAGAACAGTTGCAATGGAGACCTACCTATCAGGCAACACACCACCTTAGTCACCAGATGACTTGCAGCCAGAGCATGAGGTCAACATACCTGCCCCTAACTTACCTGCCCCTAACTTACCTACCTCTAACTTACCTACCCCTGATGCATGCCCTGATACCCCTTCCTCATCATCTGCAACAGGATTGAGAAGTTGAATACTTGCTGGAAGGAAAAGGTTTGGAAGAGGTCACTCAAAAACAGATCTTTGCATGACAAATGTCAAACTTTATAAACTTTATGGAAAGCTGAGAAATACAAAATAATGTATGATCAACTGATGAAGTAAATGGAGAGACAAGATTCCCCAAAGACAAAACAGGAATTGAAGGGAACTCCGAAGGATTTTATTGTTTCAAAATGCCTGGTCAAAGGGCAAATGAAAACAGGCCAACAAATCTTCAATACTCCAGGGAAAAAAGTGTAACATAATTACAAAGCCACAGAAGAGAAAATCACTAGATTCTATGAACGTGATGACAACAGTAGAGCAACAGAGAAAAAGGACACACTAATGAGGAACAAGAAGAAAATCCGTAGTGCTTCTTGAATGGCACAATTTAGAACCTATATCAGAATTTTAAGAGGGAATATTCAGAGATGAAAATGTCCAATTAATTCTGCAGAAGGCATCCTTTTTGGGTTGTCAAGCCAACAGTCCAGGATAGGGACACATGCCTCTGCAAAACCCATGCAAACCTCCAGCTCATGGCAGTAAATCTACAGCGTCACAAAGGGTTCAGCTGCAGCAACATTGAGAACCTTACTGAGTCTTTGTGCTGTGAGAACCTGACGAAAAAGTGCATGTACAGAGTGCTCCCTTTGCCAAGCAAAATAGCTTACATCTGCTGGTGAGCAGACATGGTGGTTTGAGTTGAAAAACAAAGCTGAAGAGAGAGAAGGAAAAACCAAGAGGGAAACATGGAGAAGTTCACTGTACATTTGACAGTAAAAGAAAAGGTGTGTGGAACACTACAGATTCTACTGGAGGACTTCTCCAAAGGATTGAAAGAGAAGTTGGGGGAAATACGTGTACAACATTTAACATCAATACTCCAAACTGAGAGAATTAAAAGAGAACCTCCAGAAAGAGGAGATCATCGTGCATATTGACATTGCAAAGAACTGCCTGTATAATTACACGAGTGAAATACAGGCGTTCACTTTGGTGATTCTCACAAGCAGGTGAAACTCCACACCCGTGTTGGACATATCCCAAATTATACAGTTTCTCTTTGCTCATTGAGCTCTTCTATGCGAATGACCCCCATGCAATCTGGGCCCATATCGCAAAAACACTGGCCTACTTCCTTGAGCTCTGCCCATCGGCTACTTTTGGAAACTTACTTTGTCTTAAATTAATTAAAAGTTTAACAATGGTTGTTGTTCAAACTGTTTGTAATAAGATATTGTTTTCATACGTTTTTTTTTTTTTTTTTTTTTACATTGATGTAATTTCCACCACACCCATATTTTTGGGGTAAATTAGTATATTATGTATAATTTACATTGATTGAATTGTTTTAGATAGGGAAATCATATGGTTGTTATCATAATCTCTCAAAAAGATTGGGTGGAAATATCTCATTTTTCATGATAAATACATTTTTTTCAGTTTATACATTGTGTTTAATTATTAATATTAGAAAAAGTTTAATAATGACTTAAAATATTATTCAATACAAATGAATGTACAAATGTGTAAATTAATTTTATTATATTTAATTCAACTAAAATTGCCATGATGGAAATGACATTTGTCTATGGCTGTCTGAGAAAAATGACAAAAATATATACATTCCTGAATACTACGATCGCAGCCATTATCAGATATTATTTCTAAACAAATCAAAGACAAGTATAATAGTGGTAAAATTGTGTTTCTGTAAGTTTCACTTCTGAAAGCTTGCATGGACAAAGTGCCCTAAGTTGCAGAATCACCCAGCTAAAGATAACTAGCCAGTTAGCTTTGTAGCCATGGATTGTGTACCTTCCAATATTTAGCTAACTACAGTAGCTGGTTGACGTTTCCCTTTTGTAACCAGAGCAGATGAAGGCAACATTCACCTCCACAAATGCTATTTACATTGATACTGAATGAAGCAGTTAAGGGACCTCATGGGCACCCTTAACTTTTTCACTTATTTAAAGTTTAAAGTTAAGGAAACTTTAAGGGAGAAGATAGGGGGGGAAATTAACTTAAGGTGTTTTACAGTGGTTGCTCCACAAAAAATGTTGCGATTTTACTGCGGTACTTAGAGGTCATTTGTGGTTTAGTACGGTACCCTGTGTCACCACTTCATTGCTCCAGACCAGCGCAAGGGGGAGTTAGAGCACTGATTATGCTTTTGGGTCCTAATGTGTCCAATTGACAATGAATGGGCGACATAAACCTAAATAGAAACTGATAATTGTTCACAACTTCAGTATTACTTACTAAAACTGTTACACTAAGGTTTTTATTATTTTATTAGGATTATTTTGCTCTTACTGTAGTACTGTAGGTCACTCCCGACTGGTCACGTTGTACAGCGCCTGAGTGGTGCAATGGTCTAAGACTGTGTTGCAAGCTGTGTTGCTACAGATGCTGGTTCAATACCTGTGCTGCCCTCGACTGGGAGACCCATGAGATGACTGTAGGTTTTTCTCACTCTAATTAGACCTCTCTGGGAAAGGCGTCCCGTCAGCGAGACACCTGTCGACAGCTTCCGGTGAAATTGGAGGGCGCACAATTCAAATAAATAATCATAAAAATTATGGATAATAAACATCTAGGTACATACAAGTGTCCTATATCGGTTAAATGCTTAAATTATTGTTAATCTAACTGCATTGTCCGATGCGATTGTTTGAGGACGGCGCGCCACATCAAAATATTTTTTACCAGCACAGGCTTCGTAAATTTCACAAATAGCGATTAAATATTCACTTTTTGAAAATGTTCTTCTGATTTGCAATCCCAAGGGTCCCAGCTACAACATGCATGGTCGTTTTGTTAGATAAAACCCTTCTTTATATCACAAAAAGTCAGTTAGTTGGCACCATTGATTTGAGTAATCCACTCGTTCAACGTGCAGAGAAAGGAATCCAAAAAGCTACCGCTAAACTTTGTTAAAACAAGTCAAAATATGTTTCTATTTAATCCTCAGGTACCCTAAAATGTAATTAAACTATAATATTTAATACGCAAAGAAGTATGTTCAATAGAAAAGCAAAATTATCAAGTGCGCGTCCTCTTTGTCAGGCAACTCAAAATTCTTCCTCGTTTGGGAAGAAACAAGCCTGAAACCTTGAACAAAGACTGTTGACATCTAGGGGAAGCCATTGGAATTGCATAGGACCCATAGCTTTCTATTGAAAGAGCATGGGCTCTCAAAAAAAAACATCTGGTTGGTTTTTCTTTGGATTTTCTCCTACCATATCAATTGTGTTATAGTCTCATACACTATTTTAAATTTGCACAAACTTCAAAAGTGTTTTCTATCCAATGTTACCAATTATATGCATATTCTGGCTTCTGGGCCTGAGTAACAGGCAGTTTACTTTGGGCACGTCAGTCAGACAGGAACTGGAGAAAAATAGACCCTAGCCTGAAGAAGAAATATAAATAAATAATTAAATGGCTTTATTTACAAATTAGTAACGTCTCACCCCATGTTCATGAACGACCCTTTTCCTCTCTCATTTTAAATCTCCAAAATATAGTTTTTTGAACAAAGCGATTATTATTATTATTATTATTATTATTATTATTATATAAAAGCCCTTTGGATATTCTCACATATATATTATTAATCCTGCTTTTAGCATATATATTGGTCATAGCCCCTGAGTGGCGCACAATGGGATTGCCTTGCAGTTCTCCAGCTGTATCCACTGAAAGTGCACGAGGTTCAAGGCATGAGGGCAAGGGGCACGGCATAGGTCGCAGAGCCGCACACAGAAGACAGACTTAGCCCATGGAGGAGGAGGGAGTGGGGGTGGACTCCCACCCCACCACACTTGGTAGTACAAAGCAACACTTTAAGGGGCATTGCACTAATAATGGCGCTGACTAGGGAAACGTTCCCGCTGTTCTAGCAGGTAGCTGGACAATAGACTTGCCTAGATGGAGGGTAGGGGGAGAATTCTATCGTCAAATGTATTTCTAAGTTAGGTTCTTAGTTAATAATACTTATGTATTAAAAAACAGAAATAAATGTTTTGGCCTTTACAAATATTATTTTGGCCTTTTCAGATAAAAAAAAAGGGAAAAAAAGGAGCGATTGTAAACTAAATAACCTCCAAATTAACGTTATATATTATCAAGTTGATGGCACAGTCATGTATGCGGCACCTACATAAAGCTGAGTGACTCACTCATTCATGGCCTTGGATCAAAATAAATAAGTACCAACGTTCTTTCTGATAGTCTAATAAATAAATGTTTTGGTTATCCTGACCTGGACACCATGTACAGTATTATAATGGCCCATTATGGGCTATTAGCAGGACAATATACCTTTACCAACACCTCTCTGTATTTTGATACTTTGTGGATGGGGCCTCCCCAGTGGCGCAGCTGTCTAAGTCACCGCATCGCAATGCAAAATCCGTTGCTACAGATACCCGTGCCGACCGCCACCGGGATACCCATGAGGTGGCTTTTGGTTTTAATTTAGAATCCTCCAATCCTCTATATGTAATTATTGGCGGAGAGTCACGTCATATTTTTAGATATACTGTAGGCCTACCGTAGGTGACATGAGTCTCACTAGTGTTGAGTAATGTTCTGTTAAAAGTGGTGTAGGTCTTATTTATTTAAAGTGCATATTGACGTTAGAAACAATAGGTTTTGAAGCATTAGCCTACAACTATTTTATCTCCGTTTTGCGCTGCTCTGAGACAAGCATGGGGACTGGTCTTGATAAATCAATGACATTTTTATTTTGACTGAATCTCCGTTTGGGTATTGTTTAGACTAAAATTATGGTGTAGAAATGTTATGCTCTTAGTGTAACCTTTATTTAACTAGGCAAGTCAGTTAAGAACAAATTCTTATTTACAAGGACAGCCTACTCCTTCCTCCCCATTGGGGAATTGAACGCCGGTCTCAAGCGTTCCCGTGCACAAGATGGGGATTCTTTAGCTAAATAGCCCAGTACTGTGTAGCCTACAGTACCTACAGCGCCATATTTTCTGTTCCATCCTAACGGAAACCCAGAGGGTTTTTCGTTTTTCTTGGAATATAAACACCATAATATTAATCAAATGAATCCCAAACTCTAAAAGTAATTGGAAAGGTAGATACAAATTATTTGTGACATTGTGGTTACAATAAAGAATGTAAACAAGATGCTGTGTTTTTATTTACAGTAGTGATGGACAGCTGGTGGCATTTTGAAAACAGGTTTTCAAACACTTGTAGCCCGATTATCAGGACAATAGACTCTTTATTGCCCGGCTACTTTAGGTGTGAACATCTCCCTACCTGCAATGTATTCGATGCTTAAGTACTCTGAAGTGCTACATTTGTAACTCAAAACAGCAGTACAGTATTTCTTCATCAACATCTTTATGCTTTCGTTAATAAAATAACTAGAAAGACATTCAAAATGCAGATGGTTATTTAAACTACATTTTAGTTGCACTTCCACCCTGCTCTACGACTACGGGTAAAACCTTGCCGAGATGATCAATGTATTTGTTGCATTGTAGTATCATCAATTTCTCCAGCCAAAATGTCTTGATGGCCTCAAAAGTTTGTACACACCTACTCATTCCAGGATTTTTTCTTAATTTTTACTATATTGTAGAACAATATGAAGACATCACAACTAAAAATTAACACATATGGAATCAGTTAAGAACAAATTCTTACAAGGACAGCCGACTCCTTCCTCCCTGTCGAGGAATTGAACCCCGGTCTCCCGCGTTCCCGCGCACGACACAGTGACTCTTTAGCTAAATAGCCCAGCACTGTTGGACAGTGCCATATTTTCCATTCCGTCCTAACGGAAACTCAGAGGGTTTTTCATTTTTCTTGGAATAGAAACACCATAAAATTAATTAAGCAACATTTCTTAAAATCAGTCTCATATACTATGTTCTTACAAAAAAGGTTTTAAATTCTCTAGTACAGCCACTATTGAAGGCTATCAAATGCCTCTCAAAGATACCCTTTGGTGGTCAAACTAGCATTAATGGTACCAGTGGTTGGCACTTAAATAACTTGCCATAGAATTTTGCAGCATCGCGCAAGCTGTGCTCTAGTATGCTGCAACTTTTAAAGGACAAACCACTGTATGCAACTGAGCCCAGGACATGAAAACCAAGATGATTTCTTTCCTTTTCTGTTATGCACCTTCATATTTCAAGATATCGAGAAGGAAGACGACTAGAATTACAAATCATTTTCTTGCCTGAAGGTGTTCCACTTTACTTCTGTTTGCAATTTTCTTTTTCTCGTTATATTATTTTAGACTATGGATCTGCTGCAGGGAGTATAGCCGCTTCTGAGGTATATGAAGCTTTTCTAAGACTAAATGGATGTTGTGGGAGGTATGAAGTTCACACACAATATTGTGGGAGCATTTGATTAACATTTTGGGAAAAACTTGTCCTAAGTGATTATGTTGAGTGAATATTTTAGACCTCAGGTTTTCCACGGATTAATCATAGTTTGATTACAGGTGTCTTGTTTTTATTTGAAAGCACATACTGCAGGTGTGTGTGTGTGTGTGTGTTTATGCCTGTGTATGTGTGCGTCTTACTGCGCGTGCTGCAGGTGTGTGCCATGCGTGCTGCAGAGAGGGCCATGCGCTCATCCTCCTGCAGGGTACTCTGGTCAGTGAAACTGCGCTCCATCGAACCCATGTGACTCTTCTCCTGACGGTACGTTATGGGTGTCTTATTTATGTTCACTGGCTTCCTACAAACACATAGAGGGAGATAGAGAGAGTGGGAGGGGAGAGGGGGATAGAGAGAGCAACAGTTTTATTTGCCCACAAACCATTCATTGGCAGCCAGAGAGCACAAGTGGTGAATGACCGATTGGCAAAACAATGGAAAGGTAGGAGGGTGGCGTCACTTACGGATAGTAAGAGTAAGAGTAGTAGTCCCTTCTGGCGAGTGAGCGGGAGGGAGGGCAGAGGGAAAAAAAATCAAGAGAACGAAGATATAAAATGCAAGAAACGCCGGCCGAGGGATGGATTCATTAAAGTGAAAATGGCAACGGTCTCTGCAACGTCTGCTTGGACTGTGTGACTCACACATTTACCACATGGTGACAGGACCAAACCACAGCCAAAGCAGCTAGACCAGCCTCTAATTGAATGTCACTGCTTTCCCCTTTAACGAGTAAACCATGTCGCTTCCTGCCAGAGCAAATGTAGCAATCATACCGCTAAGAGCTAACTTCATGGTGGCTTAGTGGAGTAATCTGGAATAATGTGTTGGGGCAAGCAGCACTAGCTGCTTTCTTCTCCAGGGTTGTGTATGCCATAGGTGTGGACTCGAGTCATATGACTTGAGACTTGACTTCATTGAAAATAAAATACCTTGAGACATATTTTTCATAGGCCTTGATACACTACATGACCAAAAGTATGTGGACACCTGCTTGTCGAACAGCTTTCACTCTTCAGGGAAGGCTTTCCACTTGCTTCCATTCAGCCACAAGAGCATTATTGAGGTCGGGCGCTGATGTTGGGCAATTAGGCCTGGCTTGCAGTCTGTGTTTCAATTCAGCCCAAATGTGTTAGATGAGCTTGAGGTCAGGGTTCTGTGCAGGCCAGTCAAGTTCTTCCACACCGATCTCGACAAACCATTTCTGTATGGATCTCGCTTTGTGCATGGGAGCATTGTCATGATGAAACAAGAAGGGCCTTCCACAAACTGTTGCCACAATGTTGGAAGCATAGAATCGTCTAGAATGTCATTGTATGCTGCATTACATTAAGATTCCCCTTCACTGGAACGTCACTAGAGATTCATGGATAAGCCTAAGCCTAAGCCTAAGCCTCCCAGGATCCCCCAGGATTTTTTTTAAAGCCCACAAAACATATTTTCATCATGTATTTTTAAAGTAACAATGGGTGTAAAATCTATCAAAATAAGGTTATTTTTGGTCAAGGTTGGCTAAAAGTATACCAGTCTCATAGTTTGTGTGTAATGAACACGATGGGAGACAGAGAGCTGGTTTCAAGCGCAGGGCGCAGCAGGTGTTTATTGGTAAAGGACCACAGGAGGAGGCAGGTAGCTGGGTCCAGGGTCAGGCAGAAGGTCATACACAGGGGGTCCAAAAAGGCAACAGTACAGGCAGGGAAAAGGCTAGTAACGTCATCTAGGAGATCAGGTTGATAACAGGAAATCCAATAGTCTAAAGTACAGGTAGGGAATAGGCAAAAGGCGTCGTTAGTGAGGCAGGCCAAAACTATCATACACGGGAGGATTAAATTACGGGAGAGAGAGATGCAGGTCATGTTATACCATTAGAAAAACAGTATCATCCACAAAGGGGCAAAACTAAATTCAACTAATGAGCTAACTAAAATACAAAATAATTAGGAATAAAATCTGATAAAAAAGGAAGATCCCAAACAAATATTACAACCTATATTAAGGAACTGCTCCTCCTGCTTCCCTCATTTGATGCTTATTTTTTGGGTGGATGCATCAAAGTGTACCTCCTATTTTTAAAAGATGGCAAAGCGGTCAATGACACTATTGTGGCTTAGCGGCCCAAACACTTCACCCTCAATGGACATGGCTGCAAGACTTGCAAGCCTTTTCTGACCCATTGTCTTACGCAACCAGGAGTGCATACGGCGCAGTGCACTAAAGGACCTTTCACAGGAGCAGGAGAATTGTGAGGGCAACCTGAATGATTTCCTTCAGAGAAGGAACCATATCATCATCCATGAGGTTATGCACAGCAAGCATATCTTTGGGAGGACATCTAGCCTCTCTTTTCCAGGCAAGAAAGTTTCTGGCCACCAACAGCTCTTCTGTTTTAACATCAATACAGGTAGTGCTTGGTAAACTCAGTTCAGCATGATGTATCGAGGATTTTTTTTTATTTTTATTGGGGCTACATGCATGTATGCCTTTGAGCAGACCTGCATCTACAGTCGAGAATCGCTGGTCAAGCTCACAAACCATCCTGTCCAAGCAGGGAAGCAACAACTCTGTTTTCATTGTTTGGGAACATGACAATTATGTGCGTAAACCCAAGGAAGTCTTGCTGCATCTGCCTCTGGAATATTGGCAATTTCACAGAGTGCTTTGGTTCTGTCAAAGTTCTGTGGCAAATGCATCTGTGCGTTTGCCTATCAGTGTGTCACATACAGCTTGTTTGCCAAAACAAGCTTCTGCCAGGTCTACAGTCTCTTTCTGGAGGAACTTATGTAGTCCCTCAGTTATAGAAAGAAGGAACTGAAACATCAGTAGCAAATACACGGTGGAGAACTTATGAAGCTTTGCTCTCAGACCAACAGCCATGGGGGACCCAATGGCAGATAGACAATCAAAAATAGCAGTTAAAGTGTCCAGGATTGCATTTATGGACCGCAGCTGGCACGCCCAGTGAGTGTTTGAGAGCTGTACAAGTTCTGCTGATGCTATTCTAAGTTTGAACTTGTGGTTAACTAGGGATTTACTGAAAAACGAATACACATTCACCAAGAAACTGAAATGGTGTCCGTAATCTCTTGAGCACAGCATTCGATCATGTCATTCTGAGATTCTGGAGAGAGATACGTCGCATTTGATGGAGTATGGTACCTTTGCAGGAAAGGGTCAAACTCCTTCAAAAGCTCCATACATTCAAGAAAGTTCCCTCTATTTATGCTTTCACTAGATTCATCATTGGCACGGAAAGAGAGTCTTCCTAACATTGAGGTGACCGCAACAATTCTCCTCAGATACTCCCTTCTCTCTGCAATATCACTAGCAGATGTTAAAGAAAGCATTTTTCAAAATTTTGCAGCCATTACTGACAAGAGTGAAATGTAATGTTTTTGCCCCCCAAAAAATCTAAAAGAAAGCTTTTGTTGACAGAGTACTCTACCCAATTGTATTTCTCAAACCAGCAGTGCTGAAATGCCCTTTTCTGTGTACCAAAACTTTTGTGGGGTTAGCTATTCAGCTTCACTTGTCTGGGCCCAGTGTCTTTGTCACCTAAATCACTCTCATTTCTGGAAGGAGTTGCTGCAGCAGCTTGATTACTTTCTTTCTCTGGATGGGTTTGTTGTCCCTCCCTGTCTGGATGGGTTTGTTGTCCCTCCCTGTCTGGATGGGTTTGTTGTCCCTCCCTGTCTGGATGGGTTTGTTGTCCCTCCCTCTCTGGATCTGTTTGCTGTCCCTCCCTCTCTGGATCTGTTTGCTGTCCCTCCCTCTCTGGATCTGTTTGCTGTCCCTCCCTCTCTGGATCTGTTTGTTGTCCCTCCCTGCCTGGATCTGATCAGTGTTCCTCTTGCTCTGGATCGGTTTCTTGTCCCTCTTTCTCTTGGCATGCTTGCTCTCGCTCACTTACACAGCTCGCATGTTGATCTCTGCCTTGCACAGAAGCCTCTCTTTCTACATGATCCTTTAAGATATCATGAACATCATTTATTTATGCCTAACAAAAGTAAGACATATGCTGTCATATGCAGTACAAATTTAACTGAAAGCTTAAACATCTACTCTTTTTTATCACTAACCTTCATCAGACATGCTCCCTCAGCCCTGTCAGCCTCCAGCTTCTTTCCCTCATTCTTGTCTACTGCGTTTTGAAATGTATTGTTACTAAACTCATATTTACAATAACTCAAGGCTTAATAGGTGATTAATCAGTTTAAGTTTTAATTTGTTTGAACTGGTAAAATCTTCATTTCTCACCGGATTGGCCTTTGGCAGAGCTGCTGGCACTGCCTCTCGAAGAATTTCCGTATATCCATCTGACGTTAGTCGTTAGCTAGCCTACAGTTGAGAAATTGAGGATAATACAATGACATTGTGATCAACACTATTTCCTACTGATAATTGTTTTGCAATGGCCTACTGAATGAAAGCAATTGAGTATGAAAAGACATGTGCACGAGGTTACGTCATCTGTCTCATTTATAGCCTGGCACAGATGGCAAAACTGCATTAAATACAATGTTAATTAGATATCATCGCCACATAACTTATGTCGAATTTAAAAGACAATGTTAACCGTTAGCTAGCTCGCAACATCTGTTACACTGTAACTTACAGGAAGCCTCAAATAAAAATGTATTGGTCAACAAAGCTTTGATTATGACAAGTCTATAGTAGTGAATTCTCTGTTCTAACTTACCACAAATTCACATCGTAGCCTGTCTGCATGAATCCGTCCTCTCAGAGCCTTTTCCTGTTCGTTTACTGTTAGCTAGCAGTCTCAAGCCACAGAAGTAGCTTACGTTAACCAAAATGTTAGCTACAAGTAGGCCTAACAGTCACTAGCGCGTGCAGCAGCAGCCTCCCCCAGGTCCTAGTGCACGCCCAGTAAGAAGTTTAAGATGCGATGGAACGGCTGACGATAAAAGAAATCACAGAGAAAATATATTGACTGATATATTTATTTATTTAGGGGGGGGTCTAATGAATATTTTAATATTTTAAAATAGGCCTAGTGACGTCCCTGACTAGAACTAAGGGGCCTAGCCCGAACCATGAAAAACAGCCCCAAACCATTATTCCTCCTCCACCAAAGTTTACAGTTGGCACTATGCATTCAGGCAGGTTGCGTTCTCCTGGCATCCGCCAAACCCAGATTCATCCGTTGTACTGCCAGATGGTGAAGCGTGATTCATCACTCCAGAGAACGTGTTTCCAATGCTCCAGAGTCCAATGAAAGTCACTGAGCTAATGTTTGTTTATGGAGATTGTATGGCTATGTGCTCAATATTATAGACCTGTCAGCAACGGGTGTGGCTGAAATAGCCAAATCCACTAATTTGAAGGCGTGTCCACATACTTTTGTATATATAGTGTATTTTAATAGGCTACATATAGGGAAAGGGGGTTACCTAGTCAGTTGCACAACAATGCATGTAAACGAAATATGTATTTCGCATTTAACCCAACCCCTCTGAATCAGAGAGGTGCAGGGTCTGCCTTAATCGACATCATCAGCACCTGGGGAGCAGTTGTTGGGGGTTAACTACCTTGCTAAAGGTCAGAACGACAGATTTTTCCACATTGCCGGCTCGGGGATTTGAACCAGCAACCTTTCGGTTACTGGCACAACGCTTTTAGCTGCTAACCTGCCGCCCACAGTATGTTTGTTACACTGGTAAGGCATTTTTAACCGGAACCAACAGGAACCTTTAATTATATCCTCTCCATAGCCATGCAAATGTGACAGAGAGTGATGCAGTACTGATGCTTTAATAGACTGGAAACGATATGAACTGAGTTCTCCCTACAACATCCCTGCTATATGTGTAAATGTACACCTACCGGTAAAAAGTTTTAGAACACCTACTCATTCAAGGGTTTTTCTTTATGGAATCATGTAGTAACCAAAAAAAAGTGTTAAACAAATCCAAAAATATTTTATATTTCGGATTCTTCAAATAGCCACCCTTTGCCTTGTTGACAGCTTTGCACACTCTTGGCATTCTCTCAACCAGCTTCATGACGTAGTCACCTGAACAAGCATAGACCAGACTGAGTTATGATGGGGTTGGAACTAAGCTCATGAGGCATTTATATATCCCTCAAGAATTAGGGGTATATACAGTGCTCTCCGAAATTATTGGGACAGTAAATAATTTGTCTTTTGGCTCTACTCCAAAAGTTTGGATTTGAAATCAAACAATGACTATGAGATTACAGTGCAGAAAGTTACAGAAGCACAAATTGTATACCCACCAAAAAATGCTAACTTCCCCTGTTATTGTAATGGTGAGAGGTTAGCATGTTTTGTGTGTATGATATTTGTGCATCTGTAACTTTCTCACTCATCATGATTCACATTCATTTAGGATTATTTGTAATCATGGTAGCATCCACATTTATGTAGAAGTGATTAGAAACAGTCTACTCTTATTTACAATAAAAGTGACAAAATGTTTACCATTCATTTCTATTGGGCACAAAACCATCTGAAACACAACCAAAAAACAGCAAATGCACCCAACAAATGTGTAGTCACAAGCTTGATGTAGTCATTGCATGCTATGAATTTGGGAACACAAATACTTATTTTTTACTACTTTAATACACATTTACTTTAATACAAATGAATTTGTCCAAATACTTTTGCTCCCCTAAAATGTTGGGACTATGTACAAAAAGTTCTGTAATTTCTAAACGGTTCACCCAATATGGATGAAAATACCATTGTTTGATTTCAAATCCAAACTTGTCAAGTATACAGCCAAAAGAAGAACAAAAACTTCACTGTCCCAATAATTATGGAGGGCACTGTATCATTCATTTGAATGATACAAAAAAAAAATGTATTTAAATATCATAGAGGACCATTAAAAAGCAGGCAAAACCCAGAGACTCCCCTCAGGGCAGTGTTAAGTCACTCCTGTGAAAGGGAGTATATGAGTAGGGTGTAACATCTGGGTCATATACCACCATAAAAGGTGTGTGGGGCGACCCTCTCGTTTTCACCACCTGCGGGAAGGTGAGACCTTTGTGAGCTAGTGGCTAGGCTAATTATCTACCTTAAGCACACCTTTTCCCTCCCAATTAACCTCTCATTTATGGGTCACGCCACTGCCCGGCGTGTGTAATTAAATTGTATTTGCATTGAATTACATAATTCACACTAAGATAAGCTCTGCAGATGAGAACAGTGTGGTCCCTTTGATACACCATAAGGGAACGGTAGTGCATCTCTCTCTCTCCCTCTCCAAAACAACCTGGCCCTTTGGAAAGGCAAATACGAGTTCTAGGGAAGACTCGAGGGTAGAATCTAAAAAATAGCACCAACATTCTACAGATACACAAGCATGGTTTGTGTGGTCCAGAGAATTGTCAGTTAGGAAACAACTTATTTACCACCCTGTGTGGTAATCATGTGCCTCTGAGGAAAGTTACCTATTTGGCTAACTGAGTGAGGACCGAGGAGTGGGATAAAAATGTGGGCCAGTGACTCACCCCTTCCTGATTATGATGATGATGGCCCCCAGGAGAAGGATGAGCACCACCAGGCCCCCAGCACACACCCCCAGGATCAGCCCCATCTCCTCTGAGTGTTGGGACACCTCCAGAGCCCGTCGGTGGTCCTTACAGGCCGCTGAGAGAGAGTGATGAAGGGAGTAGGGGGGAAGCAGAGATGGGGAGGAATGAAGGGAGAGAGAAAGGAGGTGGGACAGAGAGGGGGGTAGAAAGAAAGAGAGCAAGAGAAAGAAGGAAGGAGAGATACAGACAGAGATGGTTGAGGGGGGGAAAATAAAAAAGGATACAGAGAAAGGAAGAAATATACAGGCTTAAAATGCAGGTCAATAATAACCAATGCGTATCATACACAACAGCCATCACTCTGTCAAATCCTGACTCGTAACATCACAATGGCTGCATTCACACTAACACCCTGACTGCTGAGAAAAGACAATGTTTCAAAACAGACTGACTCTTCACCGCCACATCTGTGCATTCATATGCACTGTTGAAATTATTTCTATGGCAGTATGTTTCAAGGGACGATTGTTACATATTGAAACAGTCTGGCTACCAGAATGTACAATAAAAACATTTACAAAAGGGTGTGTGGTGCCCACATTTTTAGCAGCCAATAGAGAATCACCATGACCTCACCGGCGCATCAGCTCCTGCTAATATAGACACCTTGTGTTCATTAGACAAAATAATTGGATGGGAGACACAAACAGACCACTGTCATGTGAGAGCTTTTCAATATGCAAATCATATTGGCTATTTCTCTGCTCTTTTAATAGCCATGGGGAAAGATTTGCGTCTCCTACGACAACAAAAGCCCTTTGTGTCTTCGAGTGATACACAGGATAGGAGGGATGAGATATACTGTATGAGGCCAGGGATAAAAGTTGTCTAGGACTGGGGGAATGTTTTGTGGAGGGTCTTCACAAACTTGCCACACTGAGTACCTGTTTCGGGTTCAACAGGCACCAAACAGAAGAACACAGACTGAAATAGAGTGCCTACCTGGACCTTTTCGTTTTCAACTGTGTGCCCTAATGAATGTGACTTTGCTTGAAGAAGAAGACATTCTGTACAACCTCAGTATGTTTAATGCCACATCAAAAAAGTGTTTTTTTTTGTGGAAGAAATCCAAGACAATACTAATCTAAATTCAAGATGATAGTGTGGTTAATTTAAATCCACACGAGTACAGTAGAGTATGGGTGGCAGGTAGCCTAGCCGTTAAGAGCATTGGGCCCGTAACCGAAAGGTTGCTAGTTCGAATCCCCTAACTGGCAAGGTGGAAAAATGTGCTGTTCTGTCCTTGAGCAAGGCAGTTAACAACTGCTCCTTGGGTGCCAATGATGTCGATTAAGGCAGCCCCCTGCACTTCTCTGATTGAGAGGGGTTAAATTCAGAAGACATTTCAGTTGAATGCATTCAGTTGTGCAACTGACTAGGTATTCCCCTTTCCCCAGTATAATTTCAAGGTGTCCCAGTGTCTGTAAGATACGGTAAAGGCCATTATTATAATAGCAAGTTACTCAACTCATTGGCACAAAGCTCTACACTTATGGAAATGGTAGGAGAAGCAAGAAGCTTTTTATGTCTTGTAGCAGGAACCCACTTATCTACTTTCTCTGTGTAGTGTCAGCCTCTCCTTAAGGCCCAAGCAGCTCTGCAACCAGCCCTACTGTGCCTTTAGGAACAGTTACACAGCCATTCCCTAGTGGAGGAGAAAGTCAAAGCTGGCCTAAGGAAAGAGGTCTAGATAGCTAGCTAGCTGTTGGAATAAAGGCTCACAAGGGCAGAATGAGATCTGGGGCAGAGGAAATGGAAAATAAGCCATGTTTTAGCCCTCTCCTTGTACAACCAGGCCCAGGGGCATTTTACCAACCTCATCCCTATGGGGGAGAACTCTTACAGTACATTTTGGAGAGGTTTGTGGTTGGTGCGGAGAGTTTTTTTAAAATGAAAAATCTCCAAATACTGTATATGATAGGGGATAGTCCCAAAGTTTTAGCAGCATTGTATGTACTCTGACACTAATGTTTTTACAGTCTATCACAAATATTCAGATAATTACCATAGATGTCATTGGTGTACAGATCACGTAGACTAATGGGCTCTGAGCCTTATGTCTCCCCTGACAAAGTGGATACATCCTTGGAGTTCAATACATGAGTATCACAGGTAATCTTTTTGTGTATCACAAGTTTGCTTGACATACAAGGGTGACAGGTATAACTAATTCAGCTAGCCTCCCTTCAGAAAGCATTCATACTCTGACTTATTCCACATTTTGTTAAGTTACAGGCTGAATTCAAAATGGATTAAATATATTTGTTTCTCTCACCCATCTTTTTTATTTATTTTATTTCACCTTTATTTAAGGTAGGCAAGTTGAGAACAAGTTCTCATTTACAATTGCGACCTGGCTACAGATCTACACAAAATACCCCATAATGACAAAGTGAAAACATGTTTTTAGAAATGTGTGCACATTTATTGAAAATGAAATACAGAAATATCAAATTTACATAAGTATTCACACCCTTAAGTCAATATTTTGTAGAAGCACCTTTGGCAGCAATTCCAGCTGTTGAGTCTTTCTGGGTCAGTTTCTAAGAGCTTTCCACACCTGGATTGTCAAATCCAATCAAACTTTATTTGTCACATGCGCCGAATACAAACCGTGAAATGCTAACTTACAAGCCCTTATACAACAGTGCAGTTCAAGAAGAGTTAAGAAAACATTTCCCAACTAAAATAAAAATTAAAAAAACACAATAACGAGGCTATATACAGGGGGTACCGGTACCGAGTCATTGTGCGGGGGTACAGGTTAGTTGAGGGGGGGGGTCAATGTAATAGTCCGGTGGCCATTTGATTAATTGTTCAGCAGTCTTATGGCTTGGGGGCAGAAGCTGTTAAGGATCCTTCCAGCCCTTTCTCTCCCTCTTCCTGGTTTGTCTTGACCCTTTATCTGTGGGTCGGCCCCACCTTCTGACGGTTCCCCTTGCTTCTGGGAATTGTAGTTTTGGCAGTCGGACATTTTGTGATCTGTAGTTCTGACCGGGGTGGCCATTTTAGTGATAGGGCAGAGCCCGTTTATTAGTTTTGCTTTCACATATTTGCCATTTATCACTCGACCCCCTTCTTTGCCACACATCTCCCCCCTAGATCCGACCCCCTAGGTCGGGCTACCGCAGCAAAATATGCGTGCATGTGGGATAACCATCCACATTTCCCATTTCCTTCCCTGCTCTGTCATTTAAGTCAAAGGGAAACGGTTGGAGACTCAAAAACCACCGCATCACCCAAGCATTCTTCTCTTTAGCCCTATGCATCCAGGTGAGTGGGCCATGGTCACTGATGAGGGTGAAGTGGCGCCCAAGCAGGTAGTATTTCAGGCTTTCTAGAGCCCACTTTACTGCCAGCGCCTCTTTCTCAACGACTGAGTAGTCGTTCTCCCGTGGTTCCAGCTTCCTGCTTAAAAACAGGATGGGGTGTTTCACCCCTTCTACCTCTTGGGATAGCACTGCTCCCAAGCCGACCTCTGAGGCATCCATCTGAACCACGAACTCTCAAAGTCTGGTACCACCAGCACTGGATTACGGCAGAGAGCCTCCTGTAATGTCCTAAATGCTTTGGTGGCCCTTTCATCCCATTTGACCATGTGTGGCCTTCTGGCTCTAGTCATGTCGGTGAGTGGGGCGGCCACTGTGGAATAACTTGGGATGTTCTTCCGGTAGTAACCGGTCAGCCCTAGGAAGGCTCGAACATGCTTCTTATTTACTGGTTTCAGCCATTCTCTAATTGCCTCCACCTTCTTAAGTTGGGGTTTGATTAACCCTCTTCCCACGGTGTATCCCAGATACTCTGTTTCCTCTAACCCCACGTAACACTTGGCAGGGTTCCCTGTGAGCCCTGCCTTTCTAAGGGCGTCTAACACTGCCTGTATCCGGGGTAAGTGGGAATCTGGGCTGTAGATCCCCTTGTCATCCAAATAAGCTGCGGCGTACGCTCGGTGCGGTTTTAGGACCTTGTCCATTAGCCATTGAAAGGTGGCTGGGGCCCCGTGTAAGCCGAATGGCATGACGGTGTATTGAAACAAACCATCAGGGGTTGCAAAGGCTGTCTTTTCTTTGGCACTGGGGGTCAGAGGAATTTGCCAGTACCCTTTGGTTAGGTCCAGGGTCGTAATGTACCGAGCTTTACCAATTTTCTACAGTAGTTCATCTACTCGGGGCATGGGGTAGACATCAAACTTGGAGATTTCATTCCCTCCTGAAAATCGTTACAGAACCGCAAAGACCCATCGGGCTTGGAGACCATCACAATTGGGCTAGACCACTCACTATGTGACTCTTTGATCAGTCCAGCTGCCAACATTTTCTCCGTCTCTGCTCTAATCGCGGCCTGTCGAGTCTCAGGTACCCGATATGGCCTCATGCTCACTTTTCTCCCTGGTAGGGAAACGATATCATTCGGCTGGGTACCTCTGAAAACACATCTGTTTTTCTGGATCAGGGTCTTTACTTCCTGTACCTGTGCTGGGGACAGAGTAGGTGGAATATTTACTTTGGCTGTCTCCTGAGTGTGTGTGGGGTACGTGACCATTAGTGTTTCTCTCTCTCTCCATGCTTTTAACAGGTTAATGTGAAAGATGTGTTCCTGGGGCCATCGACCTGGCTGTCGGATCTGATAATTAACTTCTCCTATTCTCTCCAGTACTTCATATGGTCCTTTCCATGTGGCTAGTAGTTTGCACTCTGCCGTGGGGATCAGCACTAACACCTTATCTCCCGGTTGAAATTCCCTCAGGGTAGCCTGCCGGTTATAAGTGTGCCGCTGGTGCTCTTGTGCTTGTCTCATGTGCTCTCTGATGATGGGCATGACTGTGGCTATCCTGTCTTGCATAGCCGTGACGTGCTCTATGACACTAGTATATGGGGTGGATTGGTGCTCCCAGGTTTCCCGGGCGATGTCTAAGATTCCCCGGGGGTGCATCCCATATACCAGCTCATAGCGGGAAAACCCCAGCAAGGCTTGAGGAACCTCTTTAATGGCAAACATCAGATACGGCAACATGCAATCCCAGTTTTTCCCATCCTTATTGATTACCTTTCTGAGCATTGACTTCAGGGTACAGTTGAATCTCTCATCCTCAGTCTGAGGATGGTAAAACTATGTCCTCAACTGTTTCACCTGCCACAATTTACAAAGCTCCGCCATAAGGCGGGACATAAAGGGGGGACCCCTGGTCAGTAAGGATCTCCTTTGGAACCCCTACCCTGGTGAACAGGAGCACTAATTCCTTGGCGATATTTTTGGAAGCCATCATCCGAACGGGAATGGCTTCTGGGTAGCAAGTGGCATAATCTAGAATGACCAGAATGTATTGGTGTCCTCTTGTGGATTTGGGTAGTGGGCCCACTATATCCATCGCCATCCTCTCAAATGACGTTTCGATTATGGGGAGTGGCACTAACGGGCTTCTAACAGCTGGTCGGGGAGCTGTTAACTGGCACTCCGGGCACTCTCCACAATGCCGAGCCACTTCAGCCTGAATTCCTGGCCAGCAAAACCTCCTTACAATCCAGTCTCGGGTTTTATCGATACCAAGGTGTCCACCCAGAATGGCCCATGAGCTAGATCCAGTACTGTCCTCCGGTACTGGGTGGGGACCAACAACTGTTCCACCACATCAACCCCTATTTTTGAGACTCTGTACACCAAACCCTTTTTCATGATGAAGTGGGGAAAACTATTAGGCATCATCCCATCATTTATGGGGGTACCATCGACGACCCGCACATCTGTTCTGGCTTGCTGCAGGGTTGGATCCTGGCTTTGGGCCGTCCCGAAATTAGTCAGGGACCCTGCCAGGTCTGCTGGTTTTAGATAGTTGTCCTTTGGATTCAGTTTGATCACCAGCCCCACTAGTACCGGGCTGCTCGTTATCAACGAGGTCTGCCACTTCTTCCTCATCCTCCCCTACTAGCACCTGTGAGGTTGGCCCCTGGGATACCCCTTTTCTTGGCTTGAAGGCTACATGCTACTTCCTGCTTGGTCAGGGTTGTTGGCTTCTCAAATATGCTGTTCTTTTGGCCTAACTTTGCAAAGTTAGGAAAGTATCTACCCAGTATTACATCATATGGTGTCTTTGGGACCACGCCGACCTCATAATCCAGCAGACCGTCCTCAGTTTGTATGCTCACTAAGGCTGTGGGGTACAGACGGGTATCCCCATGAATGCACGTAACACTGATATCCTGACTTGTATCCAGTTTATGAGTCAACACTAGGTTTGCAACGACCAGGTTTAGCATACTGCTGGAATCCCTTCAACCTTCACATATGTTTGTTTTTTGATCTTTCAAGTACAGTGGTTACCAAAGGACATGCACACCATATATGAGCTTCTTCTTTTTCACTGAGGTTACATTACCTTGGCTCTTCTTTAATAGGGCAGTAGGCTGCAATATGTCCCGGTCGATTACAATTGTAACAGATAATAGGGTTTCGGGGGGGGAGACCCCCTCAACCCCCGGTGACGGTTTATGGCTTTTTCCGTAGTGTCTCGGTCCCATTGTGATTCTTTCCTCATGGCCCCACACTGCTCTCTTCCCCCTCCAACAGTCTTACCCTGTTCGCTGGTTCGTCCAGGCCTGGGGAATGGGGATCTTTCCTCCTGTGCCTGCTGTACAATACCCTTCAACCAGGCCCACGAGATGGTCAGTGGAAAGTACCTCATTCTGGCCAACCCATCGTCGAACTTCTTGGGGTAGACCTCGCTGAAACTGGTTGAGTACGATGGTCTCGATGATCTCGGCGGATGAATGGGTCTCCGGTAGCAACCATTTCCGTGCCAAGTCGAACATCTGTGTTCGGGGGGGTTGTCAAGGTCGGTAGGACCACTGGCGGAAGCGGTGTGCCCTCACGGTATCGGTCACTGCCAATCTAGTCAGAATCCCTCCCTTTAGTTTATCGTAATCCTGTGCATCTTTCAACTCGAGGTTGAAATACGCTTTTTGAGCGTCCCTTGCCAGGTATGTTGCCAGAAGCCCTGCCCATTCTTCTTTCGGTCACCTCTCCCTCTCTGCCGTCCTTTTGAAGGTGGTGAGATATGCTTCCACATCATCCTGCTTTGTCATTTTTTTAAGAAAATGATTGGCCCGCCTCTGGGTATTTGCAGCTGGTAACTGGGCCCCAATTTGGTCCACTAGCTCTTTTAGGCCTTCTCTTAACTCCCGGGTATTTCTCTCTTGCTCCTCTCTGAGCAGCTGGTTGGTGCGGTGCTGGACCTGTAATGTGTCCTGATACATTCACATTGCATCCTGATGAGCTATTTGTTGAGCTCTAGTTGCCTCTTGTTGGGCGGCCGCCGCTTGAAACAGGGCCTGTATGGCTCCCCCATACTAATTTTCCCGAGAAAACTGTCATAACCAAACAAAGCCACAAAAAAAACTGACTCCCCTTTGGAGTGCTAACTGAACATTTTTTTTTCTCTACCTAACCAGCGGTATGGTTAGTCCATTTGCCCGCATTCTCCACCAGGTGTGGCAAATCTCTTCAAGATTAGGAGCATTTGTCACAAATTAAGTGGGAAACTGTCACCAAAATCACCCCAGAATGAGAGTTATTTCGAACAGGTCCACCCAGGCCGCAGGCAAGGTCAAGGATAGCAGGGTTCAGTACACGACTCGGGTTCCCGGTAGGTCCAGGTCCAAATGCCAACAGGCACATCCAAACAGTCCAGCTCATACACAGTAAATCCAGCCGATATATGTTGTCTCTTTCTCTATGGTTCACAGATCCTTCCAGCCCTTTCTCTCCCTCTTCCTGGTTTGTCTTGACCCTTTATTTGTGGGTCGGCCCCACCTTCTGAGGGTTCCCCTTGCTTCTGGGAATTGTAGTTTTGGCAGTCAGCCATTTTGTGATCTGTAGTTCTGACCGGGGTGGCCATTTTAGTGATAGGGCAGAGCCCATTTATTAGTTCTGCTTTCACATATCTGCCATTTATCACTCGACCCCCTTCTTTGCCATATTACCAACACAGAGAGATGGAGAAGCCATATATAACTTCAATTCATCATGTGAAATACAGGAGTAGGCCTATATTTTTCATCCTAATAACAAGGCTGCGGGGGAAAAAATATATTTATTTAACTGACACCCTGGACAGATAGGATCGTCTTGCCACACTTAGTCTGGGAATTTCTATTAAGCCAAACATTACATTTTTTCCACATTCATCCATACACCTACCGGCTGGCTGAGAGTGGGGAAATTGGCACTTAGATGAGAAATGGAAGTCTATTGTTGTATTGGGAGCAGCCAAGAGATTGTTCATTAAATTGTCACCTGGAAGTTGATATGCAATCTCCAGCTTTGTTATCTAAACCCAAATAATTTGCCTGCACTTTGCTGATCATAGGCTGTTTAAAAGTAACGCTTCAAAACCAGTAAAATGTGGTGATGCAGCAGCAACCATTTTTAACGTTAGAGGGATCACATAGATAAAAAATGACTAACCACTGGCACTGATGTGTTGTACCTTGACATTTAAAATGATCTGGTGTATCCTATTTGTCAGTTTAGTTCCATCAGTTTCTAAAGCTGGTCTTTTTACTTAACCCTGTCGGACACCATATTATTTCCTGTTTTTCAAGCAGGATGTTAAAAGGCTGATTAAAAAGTAGCTAAAGTTGATTATAACCAATTTCAAAGCTATTTGGGGGGTTAAAACACAATGTGGCTGAATGTTCAAATACATTTTCATAGGGTTCTCATCAAGGCCCTTTATGTTTTCTTTCCCTCTCTCTCTCAATGCCTACAGTATATGCTAGAGAAAAGAGACATGTACTGTGTAATGTTCATCAATGTGTCGAGGCGTAATTAATCAGAGCCCAACTGGGTGTCTGTGAGGAGCAGATGGAGTGAGACGCAGAGCTAAAATGGCTTGCCTTGCCTTTTGGATTCATGCTTCAAGAGAGCCTGGTCTCTTTCATTACTCAGTCACAAAAAGAGGCCTTCACCGAAAAGTACACCTTGCCAAGTCAATTTACTAGCAAGACTAGCTTACTGTTGCAGCGCTATGATAACTATAAATACATTACTTTTAGTAAGCACGATCCGACAGCGAACAACGGCAGAGGGGGAGAGCCTGTCGTGCCATCAGAAGTCAATTTATATACCCTTTTCATGTCCCTTTGAGTCCCTGTGGCAGGGTGATAGAGAGTGGGAGGGAGGAAGGGGGGAGAAACATTGCTGATATTGATGGGCTCAGGTAGCTCCATCTGTGTTTTTGATGTGAAGGGCCCTTCTTGAGCAGACAGGGGTCAAAAGCCCTCAGATGTTTCTCTCACCCTCTGAGTAGTGTACCTGTCTGACGGGAACAGTGGAACTGCCTTTAGTACAACTATGGTTGTCCCCCCCAAACAAACATGATCAAAGCCTGATCTCTAATCTCTCCCTGCTTGCTGTCCTTTTCTCTGAAGGCAAGGAGAGGAAAGCTCACAGGAGTCTGCCTCATCACTAAACAACATGGATCTTCAGAGAAATCCCCCTGCTTCTTCCACATGCTAGACTCCATCTACAGTACATGTCTGGAATACCAGCACAAAGACTAGTGTTTGGACCTGAACCCAACACATATTTTCATCTTTGGAGTTGCATTTAGAGTGTAAGGTCAACATGCTACAGTAAAGCCTACAGGACTTCAGAGACTCGGGGAGATCCATAAAAGGTCACCGTTTTGGTCAATGAAAATATTCATGTTGAATTACCTTTCCGGGCTATTCGGATGCAGTTCATTCTGGTTTCCTGAAAAAAAGAGAGAATACAGAGATCAGAGTTGGGAACATTGCCAATGCTTTGCATCCTGTAGAATGCAGGCAGTAACGATGCACCTAGCATGATATATTATTTTGGCTGAACCATAATGAAAATTGTATTTTGAAAATAAAATCACAAATAAAATTATTTTCAACAGATGAAAATAAGACAAACATTCATTGTAGGATTTTCTTAGATCTTTAGGGACCAGCATATTGGATTGAAAGACACTCAAAATAGAGCCCCATGAGTGGAATACTGAGGAGGCATTCAATCAGCTAAAATGATAGTCACTTATAAAGATATGACACCAGTGAATGTCAAACAATATGAAAGCCAAGAATTGAGGTGAAGTGTTTAAAGAGAGAAAGGAAGATTTGATGAAAGGGAAATTAACCGAATTGTGAAGATGGCCCTGGACCAATATGCCGCTATAAAAATGAATTAATTTCCTTCAAATTTCAGCTGATGACATCTTGGTGTTATGAAAAGGATCTTTGTCAAACAACACTAATGAGAATTAAGACCCTAATCCAATTCCGTCTTGCCACCTCGACGAAGAGATGCATTATCAAATTAAGATTTACAGATGCTAATTCAGGCCTTATGGGGCAATTATGCTAATCTGCCCATCCGGAAAGGAGCAAGAGCTCTCCTCTCAAACTGTGGCTAAATTGCCTTTTTTAATTGAAAATCCATTTCAAGCTGACTTCTTCCTAAACCCACTCAAACCTATGGTGATGTTTCTTTCCTAAAAAACAGACACGCAGGGAGGCATATTGAAGACACACACACACAAACGATCCACAAACAAACTGACTAAAGCATTCACACACATTCAGCTCTCTTTTTTTAGCATCAGTAAGCGCTATGGAAATGTAATTGCAGGATGCTTTGGACATTTAAATACAATGGGCTCTTAGAAGACTATCAAGACCGACAAAAACCAGACCATAAAAATTCAGGGGTAATTCCTCACTGCATCGAGGCAATCATTTGCAGAAATCTATGCAGGAATCCCATGCTGATTTAACACTTGTGCTTAATACGGGCAAAACTACATAAATGTTTTTAAACTCTTGTAAGAACATTTCAGATGAACTACATGTTCTATCATTAGATGGTTCTCCAATCGAACGTGTCCCACATATAAATACTTTGGCTTGTGTGATAGTGACTGATCCCTGATTGTTGAGTCACTGTCGCAGGACTTAAACCCGCATCCTTCCACTCAATCAAAGTTACGAAAGCGACCATGCCCAACCTGGCTTTCCAAAAGCAAATCTGTCATTCCGGGTGATGGGGAATAAGACTGAGCAGACTTGGTTTACTACATTTGACAGGAACATTTCTAACGCAGAAAGTAGAGGAGATATATTGCAGCTTAAACCATCCATACTGGCACGTCGTTGGTCTGTATGTGGAAGGCAGGAGAGTGGAGTTAATTGGTGATCTGGAGAGCAGAAACAGATAGCCCACATAAGGGATACTGATGCCTTGCCGCCCACACAAACTGTGCCAGTCATGCCAGAGGGGTTGGCAGACATCGCTACTACAGTACACGCAGGTTAGCCTGTGTGAGTGTGCCATTAGGAGACGCAGTGGGTGTTGTGATTGAAATGCTGCCCATGCTGTGGTTTTCAAAGAGCCAGTCAGAATGCACCATCTTTCAAGTGCCTCTTTACATGCATCAATCAAAGCAATTGCACTGAGGCTTGACAGCAAACCTCCATTTCATTAGCATGAGTAAATGCCAAATATTGTTAGTCTCCTTCACTTTTGAAACGTCTCTGCCAATGTTAATGAGGGCCACTTATAGCAGTAATCTTGGTCCTTAACAAAGCTTATTCAGACCAAAATAAAACATTTGTGATGCTGAGATGTAATTAACCAAACACAGAAAATTAAGGAACAAATTAGGAATAAATTAGGGATAAGCACAGTATACCGTATAAGACCTAAACAAGAATACTGAACTCTACTCAAAAAAATACCAGATCATCAGAAATGCAGTGAAGCAGGGTGCTCAATGGAAGATTTAAATTCAAAAATATACTTATGCCTGGTGAGAAACACCATCAGTAGAGAGCTTTACCATGGTTCAACTGTCAAACCCATTTCTTGTCAGGCAGTGGAGCGGAGAACATGCTAACCCTAACCTTGAAGGTTAGGGCTCCCGAGTGGCGCAGCGGTGTAAGAGGTGCTAGAGGCGTCATTACAGACCCTGGTTCGATTCCAGGCTGAATCACAACCGGCCATGATTGGGAGTCCCATAGGGCGGCGCACAATTGGCCCAGCGTTGTCCGGGTTTGGCCGGGTTAGGCCGTCATTGTAAATAAGAATTTGTTCTTAACTGAATTGCCTAGTTAAATAAAAAATACAAATAAAAGGTTAGTCATATTGTAGACCTGGGCCAAGGAGTGAGGCAGGCCAAAAACCACCCAGGTAATAACCACCCAGGGGTGGCACGTAACCTAGTGGTTAGAACGTTGGGCCAGTAACTGAAAGGTTGCTGGATTGAATCCCCGAGCTGACAAGGTAAAAATCTGTTGTTCTGCCCTGGAAAAAGGCAGTTAACCCATTGTTCCCCGTAGGCCGTCATTGTAAATAAGAATCTGTTTAAACTGACTTTCCAGGTAAAAACAACCTCGGCCTAAAATACAAGTCCAGAACATTTTAACAGCTCTCCCTGCTAATTTGAAACTATCTCAGATCACCAGAGTACTGCTGTAGTCAAGTGATAACCTTTAAATAAATGTCAACCAAATCACTATGAGGTTCCTGTTCCTTATAGAAAGACCATACATTCTCAAACAAATCAGGTACACCATGACATTGCTGGTAGCATAGCAAGCTAGGGGAAAAGTCATAAAATGAACCCAGCTATCCAGCCGACAGTCCCTTCGAAAAGTATTCAGAACCCTTGACTATTTCCAAATTTTATTAGGTTACAGCCTTATTCTAAAATTGATTCAATAGTTGTTTTTTCTCATCAAAATACACACAATACCCCATAATAACATAGCAAAATCAAGTAAAAAAAAAAAAATTTGCTAATGTATCAAAAAATGTAACAGAAATATCCCATTTACATAAAGCACTTTGTTGAAGCACCTTCGGCAGAAATTACAGCCTCGAGTCTTCTTGGGTATGAAGCTAGAAGCTTGGCACACCTTTATTTGGGGAGTTTCTCCCATTCTTCTCTGTAGATCCTCTCACGCTCTGTCAGATTGGATGGGGAGCACTGCTGCAAGGCTATTTTTTATGCCTTTCCAAATCATGTCCAATCAACTGAATTTACCATAGGTGGACTCCAATCAAGTTGTAGAAACATCTCAAGGATGATATTTGGAAACAGGATGCACCTGAGTTCAATTTAGAGTCTCAGAGCAAAAGTCTGAATACATATGTAAATAAGGTATCCGTGATTTTATTTTAATATACACTGCTCAAAAAAATAAAGGGAACACTTAAACAACACAATGTAACTCCAAGTCAATCACACTTCTGTGAAATCAAACTGTCCACTTAGGAAGCAACACTGATTGACAATAAATTGCACATGCTGTTGTGCAAATGGAATAGACAACAGATGGAAATTATAGGCAATTAGCAAGACAGCCACAATAAAGGAGTGGTTCTGCAGGTGGGGACCACAGACCACTTCTCAGTTCCTATGCTTCCTGGCTGATGTCTTGGTCACTTTTGAATGCTGGCGGTGCTTTCACTCTAGTGGTAGCATGAGATGGAGTCTACAACCCACACAAGTGGCTCAGGTAGTGCAGCTCATCCAGGATGGCACATCAATGTGAGCTGTGGCAAGAAGGTTTGCTGTGTCTGTCAGCGTAGTGTCCAGAGCATGGAGGCGCTACCAGGAGACAGGCCAGTACATCAGGAGACGTGGAGGAGGCCGTAGGAGGGAAACAACCCAGCAGCAGGACCGCTACCTCCGCCTTTGTGCAAGGAGGAGCAGGAGGAGCACTGCCAGAGCCCTGCAAAATGACCTCCAGCAGGCCACAAATGTGCACGTGTCTGCTCAAACGGTCAGAAACAGACTCCATGAGGGGGGTATGAGGGCCCACCCTCCACAGGTGGGGGTTGTGCTTACAGCCCAACACCGTGCAGGACGTTTGGCATTTGCCAGAGAACACCAAGATTGGCAAATTCGCCACTGGCGCCCTGTGCTCTTCACAGATGAAAGCAGGTTCACACTGAGCACATGTGACAGACGTGACAGCGTCTGGAGACGCCGTGGAGAACGTTCTGCTTCCTGCAACATCCTCCAGCATGACCGGTTTGGCGGTGGGTCAGTCATGGTGTGGGATGGCATTTCTTTGGGGGGGCCGCACAGCCCTCCATGTGCTCGCCAGAGGTAGCCTGACTGCCATTAGGTACCGAGATGAGATCCTCAGACCCCTTGTGAGACCATATGCTGGTGCGGTTGGCCCTGGGTTCCTCCTAATGCAAGACAATGCTAGACCTCATGTGGCTGGAGTGTGTCAGCAGTTCCTGCAAGAGGAAGGCATTGATGCTATGGACTGGCCCGCCCGTTCCCCAGACCTGAATCCAATTGAGCACATCTGGGACATCATGTCTCGCTCCATCCACCAACGCCACGTTGCACCACAGACTGTCCAGGAGTTGGCGGATGCTTTAGTCCAGGTCTGGGAGGAGATCCCTCAGGAGACCATCCGCCACTTCATCAGGAGCATGCCCAGGCGTTGTAGGGAGGTCATACAGGCACGTGGAGGCCACACACACTACTGAGCCTCATTTTGACTTGTTTTAAGAACATTACATCAAAGTTGGATCAGCCTGTAGTGTGGTTTTCCACTTAAATTTTGAGTGTGACTCCAAATCCAGACCTCCATGGGTTGATAAATTGGATTTCCATTGATTATTTTTGTGTGATTTTGTTGTCAGCACATTCAACTATGTAAAGAAAAAAGTATTTAATTAGATCATTTCATGACTTCAGATCTAGGATGTGTTATTTTAGTGTTCCCTTAATTTTTTTGAGCAGTGTATATGCAAACATTTCTAAAAACCTGTTTACGCTTTGTCATTATGGTGTATTGTGTCTAGATTGCTAATCCATTTTAGAAGAAGGCTGTAACGTAACCAAATGTGAAAAAAGTCAAGGGGTCTGAATACTTTCCGAAGGCAATGTATATCCCATGAGTGGCCCTGCCATAGACTTCTTCTGGCTTTACATTATACAGTGTAGCGGTATTGTTAGAGGGGTAAAGATAAAGATTTTGCTCGGGCGCCAGGCAGGTATTAACCCTGCCGAAAGGAAAAGAGTAGTATAGATAGAGTACCACTACCAGACACACACACATCAGCAGAATAGACTGCCTAGAGTGTAGCTGGTTTGCCAGATAGCCAGCGGAGAGAAAATACAAGACACCCCATATAAAACACATCACAGCACAGGGGTAACCCAACCAATAGTACCTCATACAATAATGTCAGAGCAATTTAACGGCAAATTCATAGAAACATTTGACGAGAAAGAACCCAGTCATCAACATTAGAGGATTTGCAATAATCAATAGTACCACACCACATCAATACAGTTCAAATAACAATACACAATAAACTCGCAAGCAACCTCCCTTTAATAAAATGTCAACCCAAATATGTCTGGCAGGGCAATAATAGTCCAGCGACATTGAGCGTCAAAGGGAAGCGCATTGAAAAATAAGAAAGTCTGCTGCAGTGTAAAGCACTGGAGCGATACAGAGAGAGACAGAGAGAGAGACAGAGAGAGAGAGAGAGACAGAGAGACAGAGAGAGAGAGAGAGAGAGAGAGAGAGAGAGAGAGAGAGAGAGAGAGAGAGAGAGAGAGAGAGTCTTAGCTGTTGACTTCAGGCTTGCAGTTGCACTGTCTGTCCGTCTGATGGTTTGTATGTCAAAGCTTTGCAACAGTCTTGCTACTAATCCATGCGACCAATAACCGGTGCGATCCCAAAAGATAACAACCACGACCTAGAGCGGAAACACCAATGATCGAGTTAAACACTTGAAAATTAACAAGTCTTCTGCCGTTTCGGGTAGCCTTCCACAAGCTTCCCACAATAAGTTGGGTGAATTTTGGCCCATTCCTCCTGACAGAGCTGGTGTAACTGAGTCAGGTTTGTAAGGCCTCCTTGCTCGCACACGCTTTTTCAGTTCTGCCCACAAATTTTCTATAGGATTGAGGTCAGGGCTTTGTGATGGCCACTCCAATACCTTGACTTTGTTTTCCTTAAACCATTTTGCCACAACTTTGGAAGTATACTTGGGGTCTTTGTCCATTTGGAAGACCCATTTGCGACCAAGCTTTAACTTCCTGACTGATGTCTTGAGATGTTGCTTCAATATACCCAAATAATTCTCCTTCCTCATGATGCCATACACCTCCAATTGATTCAAATGTTGTCAATTAGCCTATCAGAAGCTTCTAAAGCCATGACATCATTTTCTGGAATTTTCCAAGCTGTTTCAAGGCACAGTCAACTTAGAGTATGTAAACTTCTGACCCACTGGAATTGTGATACAGTGAATTATAAGTGAAATAATCTGTCTGTAAACAATTGTTGGAAAAATGACTTGTGTCATGCTCAAAGTAGATGTCCTAACCGACTTGCCAAAACTATAGTTTGTTATCAATAAATTTGTGTGTGGTTGAAAAACAAGTTTTAGGGTGTGTGCTAGAGAACGTGCTATGGAGTAGACGTGCTTTGTTAGAGCTCCTCTCAATTTTGAAATAAATTGATATTTATCTTAATCTCTCAACCTATAACTTCAAACATAGTCTGGCACCAAAAAAGGGGGCACTAAACAAGATAATTTTAAGGAGATTTCAACATCGCCGACCCACGAGGAGTTAGCTGAAGATGCTAGCTCCCAAGAGTTCCCCACAGAACCTACTCAAAGTGACCTACTGTCTGCTATAAACTCACTAAGCAAGAAGGTGGACACAAGGTTGACTGACATCTCAAAGAGTATTGGGACTTTGACTGAAACTGTGAAGGTAACTAAGGACAGGGTGAAACAGAGAAACAGTGTACAACGTAAAAAAATGAAGAAAAAAAAAACCTGTAAGTCCCATTGGAAATGCTCGAGTCGCATTCAAGATGCCAGAACATCCGAATATTTGGGATCCAGGAGGATACTGAGAAAGGGAAACACACTGAATTGGTCTCGGGGATGATAGTGGCATTGCTGTGGATTGAACACTTCAAAACGGCCATCCTGATCGACCGCGCACACAGATCACAGGCAACGAAGCCGGCCAAGGGCGCGCCACCAAGGTCACTCATCGCACGGCTGCACTAACCCCAGACCAGGGATCTCATCCTCAAGCTGGCTAGTCAAAAGTTCCCCCTTAACTACAACGGAGCCAGGGTGTCTTTCTACCCAGATCTTACTTTGGAGGTGAGGAACCAACGGAAAGAGTATGAAAAGTTGCTCAAGAAATGCAGGGCGGCCAACAGGTGACAATCGATGGATCAACACATACGTTTGACAACCCAAAAGGGGCCGATCTGTTCTTGTCAAGCAAGCTCCCTGGATGAGGATACGAATGGCTGTGTCGACCGGCTAAATGGCCAAATACAGGCCAGGAATGCGTTTGAATTTCCTGCCTATGTCTTTTCGATCAGAACATCAGAAATTGGGACTTATATGATGGGTGAAATGTTATGGCTTATATAGCATAGATTAGCCTATCATGTTTTAGCACCACTCACCCCCTAACGTGAGAGTTAAGTGTTATTTAATATTTGTTTATTTGCGGAGAATCTATAGATGACGAGTTAGTTCAAGCTGTATGTCTAGACACCCTCAGGTTTGTGTGTTAGTCAAGGAGTGCTTCGTTTGGGGAAGTCACTCAGTAATGGGTCGGGAGGGGGTACGGGGTCTGTGTTTTATGTTCAAATTTAATACAGGAGGCATGACGAGCTCCCGCATGGCGGGATGTTTTTCTTTTGGGTTTTGTATGACAGCAACAATTTGCTCTAAAATAAGAAATGCCACATAGTGACCGAGCACAGAGTAGACCTGGTGGAATAAAGATAGTCAGCTGGAAGTGTAATGGCTTAGGTCATGTCGTGAAACGAGCTAAAGTTCTTTCTCATCTTAAATCACTGGGGGCTGACATAGTGCTTCTTCAAGAAACTCATATTAAACGCTCTGCTCAGGCCAAGCTACGAGTCGGCTGGATCGGTCAGATATACCAGTCTAATTTTGATGCAAAAGCGAGAGGGATAGCAATCCTGATAAGGAAAAACATTCCTTTTGTTTACTCATCTTCGATTTCAGATCCTAATGGTCGGTATATTATTGTTGCTGGTACACTGAATTCGAAATCAATAACCTTGGTCAATTTATATGGATCCAACTTCAATGATCCATTCTTTTTTCAAAGGGTATTTAAGGCCATACCAAATATCTCAGATACAAGTGTTATTGTTGGAGGTGACTTTAACTATATGTTATATCCTCTTTTAGATAAACAGCTATCAAGGTCACTTCAACAATCAAATGCCAGTGTCTGTCTAAATACATTGATGACAACCCTTAATATTGTCGATATTTGGAGACTGACGCACCCAACAGATAGGGATTATTCGTTATTTTCGTCAGTTCATAAATCATATTCCAGAATTGACCATTTTTTGTTGGACTCAAAACTAATTTCAGCAGCTGCGTCGGTTACCTATCACCCTATTCTAATTACGGACAACTCTCCTCTGTCCATGGTGCTGAAACTCGACAATATGTCTACAGGTCGGCGGCCGTGGCGCTTAGACGCATACTTGTTGAAAGATGAGAGTTGTTGTCAGTATTTGAAGGAGCAGATTGCCTTTTTCCTCAGAGCTAATGACACGGGTGATGTTGACGAATCCACCCTTTGGGAATCGCTAAAGGCTGTGATTAGAGGTTACATTATTTCTTATACATCAGAGAGGATGAAACGCGCCAATACAAGGCTGAGAGAAATTGAAAGAGAGTTAGGGGAACAGGAGAACATTTTTAGGACAAATTCCTCGAATGCAGTCCTTGAGAAGATCACAAAGATCACGAAACGGGTGGGCTCTTTACTAGCTAGAAGGCAACAAAGTAATTTTGAACTGGGTGACACACCACATAAATTATTAGCAAGACGGCTGAGGCATGTACAGGCATCTAGACCTACTCACAAAACAAAAGACAAGAAGGGTAAAATAGTAACAGATCCGCAGGATATTAATAAATGCTTTGCGCAGTTTTACTCAGAGCTACAGTTGAAGTTGGAAATTTACATACACTTAGGTTGGAGGCATTAAACCAATATTTCAACCACTCCACAAATGTCTTCTGAACAAACTATGGTTTTGGAAAGTCGATTAGTGCATGACACAAGTAATTTTTCTAACAATTGTTTACAGACAGATTATTTCACTTATAATTACCTGTATCACAATTCCAGTGGGTCAGAAGTTTACATACACTAAGTTGACTGTGCCTTTCAACAGCTTGGAAAATTCGAGAAAATGATGTCATGGTTTTAGAATCTTACGATTCATCATGGGAAAATCAAAAGAAATCAGCCAAAACCTCAGAAAAAGAATTGTAGACCTCCACAAGTCTGGTTCATCCTTGGGAGCAATTTCCAAACGTCTGAAGGTACCACGTTCATCTGTACCAACAATAGCACGCAAGCATAAACACCATGGGACCACACAGCCGTCATACTGCTCAAGAAAGAGACACGTTCTGTCTCCTAGAGATGAACGTACTTTAGTGCGAAAAGTGCAAATCAATCCCAGAACAACAGCTAAGGATCTTGTGAAGATGCTGGAGGAAACAGGTACAAAAGTATCTATATCCACAGTAAAACGAGTCCTATATTGACATAACCTGAAAGGCCGCTCAGTAAGGAAGAAGCCACTGCTCCAAAACCGCCATAAAAAAGCCAGACTACGGTCTGCAACTGCATATGGGGACAAAGATCGTAATTTTTGGAGAAATGTCCTCTGGTCTGATGAAACAAAATAGAACTGTTTGGCCATAATGACCATCGTTATGTTTGGAGGAAAAAGGGGGAGGCTTGCAAGCCAAAGAACAACTTCCCAACCATGAAGCACGGGGGAGGCAGCATCATGTTGTGGGGGTGCTTTGCTTCAGGAGGGACTGGTGCACTTCACAAAATAGATGACATCATGAGGCTGGGAAATTAAGTAGATATATTGAAGCAACATCTCAAGACATCAGTCATGAAGTTAAAGCTTGGTTGCAAATGGGTCTTCCAAATGGACAATGACCCCAAGCATACTTCCAAAGTTGTGGAAAAATGGCTTAAGGACAACAAAGTCAAGGTATTGGAGTGGCCATCACAAAGCCCTGACCTCAATCCTATTGAAAATGTGTGAAAAAGTGTGTGTGAGCGAGGAGGCCTACAAACCTGACTCAGTTACACCAGCTCTGTCAGGAGGAATGGGCCAAAATTCATCCAACGTATTGTGGGAAGCTTGTGGAAGGCTACCCGAAATGTTTGACCCAGGTTAAACAATTTAAAGGCAATGCTACCAAATACTAATTGAGTGTATGCAAACTTCTGACCCACTGGGAATGTGATGAAAGAAATAAAAGGTAAAATAAATCATTCTCTCTACTATTATTCTAACATTTCACATTCTTAAAGCAAATTGGTGATCCTAACTGACCTAAGACATGGAATTTTTACTAGGATTATATGTCAGGAATTGTGAAAAACTGAGTTAAAATGTATTTGGCTAAGGTGTATGTAAATTTACGACTTCAACTGTATACTACAATTTGAGATGCCTTTTCAACGTAATATATCATGATCATAAAGTTGAGGTAGTGGTAATTGCTCTTGAAGCAGAAAAGGCGTTTGATCAGATTGAGTGGAAGTATATGATGACGGTTCTGGATCATTTCGGGTTTGGAAAGGAATTTATTAATTGGATAAGAATCATTTATGCACACCCAATGGCGTCCGTGGTAACCAATCAGGAAATTTCGCTGTCATTCCGCCTGTTCAAGGGCTGCCGACAGGGGTGCCCTATTTCGCCTGATGTCTTTGCTATAGCCATGGAACCCCTTGCTACTCTCTTTCGTACATGTGTCCATATAGCTCTGGTTAAAATAAAAGACACGCAGCACAAAATGTCCCTATATGGAGACGATGCTCTTTTGATTTTATCCAAGCCTAAAACTTCTATTCCCCCCTTAACTTGATAAATACATTCGGCTTCTTCTCTGGCTACAAGATAAACTGGCAAAAAAGTTAATTGATGCCGATATCACGGCCTGTCGATATGAAATTTCTGTGATCTACCCCATTTAGAACAGTGATGGACAAGTTCACAAGCCTTGGCATTGTAGTGACAAGAACTTGATCAGCTATTGGGACATGACAATTTATCAGCTTAAACAAAATATAGATTTTTTGGAAAACTCTCCTTGGTTGGTTGTATAAACACTATTAAAATGGTTGTCCTACCCAGGTTTCTTTACCTCTTCCAATGTCTACCCAATTTCATACCACAAAGCTATTTTAAGAAACTGGATTCAATAGTAATTCCATTTTTATGGGATAACAAGGCAGTCAGAATTTCATAGAAGCATTTATGCAAGTACAAGATAGAGGGGGGCTTTGGCATTCCTCACTTTAAACTGTATTATTGGGCTGCTAATCTGATTGTTTCTTTCTGGAGGGAAAGTTTACCTGGGATGCGACAGAATGATATGCCTTCATGGCTTTTGATTGAGCAGGCCATCTGTCAACGTTCCTCACTCCCTGCACGGAGCCTTCACCGTGCGCTGCCACTTTAACCTGTTGGGGCTACAGGTTAGCAATGAACCCCGAGCCGGGATTGCTAACAAGGCTGGAAATTCAAAACATCAAAAATCTAATAATTTCAATTTCTCAAACAATCAACTATTTTACACAATTGAAATGATAAAAATCTCCTTAATCTAACCACATTGTTCGATTTTCAAAGAGGCTTTACGGCAAAAGCATAAAGTTAGATTATGTTAGGACAGTACATAGCCACAAAAGTACAAACATCCATTTTCAATTCAAGGTCAGGCGTCACCAAAAGCAGAAACCAGCTTGAATTATGCACTAACTTTTGTCAATCTCCATCAGATGACACTCCTAGGACATTATGTTATACAATACATGCATTATTTGTTTCATCAAGTTCATATTTATATCCAAAAACAGCATTTTACAGTAGCGTGAAATTCAGATTTTTTTCTTCTCTGAAATGCTTCCGGTGAACATAACAAAATTACTATTCGAAAACATTGGTAAATTATAATATTGTCATTCAAAGAATAATATATTATCATCTCGTAATTGCTACCGAATGGCCAGATCTCAAAATAACTTTACAGGGAAATCACATTTTGCAATAAACGGGGTGCTATGCTAAGAACAACAGGCTATGCTATACAGTTAGCATCATCTAAAATCGATAATAACATTGTAAATATCCCCTTACCTTTGATTATCTCCATCAGAAGGCAGGCATCCCAGGTCCGGAAGGCATCCCAGGTCCGGAACAAATGTGGTTTCTTTTGACAAAGTTCATAATTTATGTCCAAATAACACCAAGTACTTAGCGTTCATTATGCTCCCACAAAACGTGGTGGGGGGACTGTAAAATCACGCCGAAAAGCTAAAAAAACCTAGTAAATAATCTATTTATGTTCGTTCAAACATGTCAAATGTTGTTTAGCATTAATCTTTTGGTCCATTTTTAACGTTAAACATCAGTAATATTTTCACACAACCTATCCTATGTCTAGATAAACAATGAAGACAAAACTCACGTTTCTCAGATTTATGCGCAGGCGCAAAAAAATGAAGTGATGACATGTCAACTTCCTTGGATTCTAATTTGCTCTCTGTTTATCATAGACGCTTCAAACAACTTTATAAAGATCGTTGACATCTAGTGGAAGCCGTAGGTGTTGCGAAATGAATCCTTTCTCACTATGGTATCTATAAAACAATGACACTAAATAGTACAGTCACAAAATTCACATTTTTTTTGGATCTATTTTTCACAGGTTTTTGCCTGCAATATGAGTTTTGTTATACTTACAGACACCATTCAAACTGTTTTAGAAAATTCAGAGTGTTTTCTATCCGAATGTGTTAATAATATGCATATCCTAGCTTCTGAGTTGGTGTAGGAGGCAGTTAAAAATGGGCACATATTTTTTTCAAAATGTCTCAATACTGCCCCCGAGCCCCCTATTCCTGAGAGCTTCTACCCAGTCCTCATCTGAGATTTCTGAACCAAGATCTTGTTCCCAAGCCCTTTTAATAGTGTCTGTGGATACCCATATGTGGGCCTGTAGGACATCATACAGTCTAGAGACCGACCCTTTTGAATGGGGTTTGACAAGGATTAGGCTATCCAATGTAGGATTATTTGGCTTAATGCCATACTGTGGGATATGTGTCCTTAAGAAATTACTGATTTGGAGGGATCTGAACAAATGTGTTGTTGGCATGTTAAACTTACCCTTAATTGTTGAAATGAAGCTAACTGACCATCAATGTATAAGTTACCAATTGTTGTGAGCCCCTTCTCCCTCCACTGTGAAAACACCATATCATCCAATGCAGGGTGGAAAGCATGATTCAGGCAAATTGGGCTGTCAATGTATACAGTGGGTTAAGAAAATACCTAATCTGTTTCCAGATCCTAAGAATATGACACATGACTGGATTAGAGTCATAAGTGGCTTATTTCACATATGCTGGAGTATACAACAGTGTGTCACAAGCTTTGTTTCCATTAGCCTTTTGAGCCGAGATGGAATCAAGCTGAGACTGGCTGGGGTTGGAGGGTCCAGCTCAATTTGTATTACCATGGAGGCAAGATGTATTTTGCTAATTTCTTTCCCAAGATGGCGTAGCAGTCGGATGTCTGTTTTGTTTGTCTTGTCCCGTGTATATATCTATTTTCTTCGTATATATTTTTAAAAAATTTGAATCTCAATTTCCATCTATGGACTGAACATACTCTCCTGCAACCCGCCTCACCCAATGTGGTATGGATATGCTATTTTTTATACTTTAGAACGGGCACCCCCTTCAGAAGCTAGCCAGCAACTAGCTACTACCTAGTAGTCAGTTAGCCACAGCTAACGGTCATCACCGTTAACTAGGACATCTGCCAGCCTCAGCCCGGTCAATTCTTAACAGTCTGCACACGATATCAACCCAGAGCATATCGGACTGCTTTTTTGCTACCACATCTCCGGATTCATTCCTAATGCATATCTGAACCTTTACTCCGAATCATCACAGCTAGCTAGCTGCTATCCGAGTGGCTACTCCTGGCAAACGTCTCTGTCCCGAAGAAAGCATCACTTAGCCTGGAGCTAGCCTCGAGCTAGGCCCGTCTCCAAGCTAGCCGAAGAGATCCATCAGACAATTCCTGGGCTTCAACACCTCTTTTGGCAATTGGCCTGGACCCTATGCTGCCGACACGGAGCCCCGCCAATCCATCACGACTGGTCTGCCGACTTAACCGTCCGAGGGGGTTTCAACAGGCTCTTCTGCTGTGACGTTCCCCTGAGGCCCATCTGCTAGCCTGCTAGCCCTGGCCTGATAGCTGTCTGAATCGCCGTGCCTCCACTGGACCCTATGATCACTCGGCTACACATGCCTCTCCCTAATGTCAATATGCCTTGTCTACTGCTGGTTAGTTATTTTTGTCTTATTTCACTGTAGAGCCTCCAGCCCTGCTCAATATGCCTTAGCTAGCCCTTTTGTTCCACCCCCCACAAATACGGTGACCCCACCTGGCTTAAATGGTGCCTCTAGAGACAAAACCTCTCATCGTCACTCAATGCCTAGGCTTACCTCTACTGTACTCACATCCTACCATACCCTTGTCTGTACATTATGCCTTGAATCTATTCTTCCGTGCCCAGAACTCTGCTCCTTTCACTCTCTGTTCAGAACGCACTAGACAACCAGTTCTTTCAGCGTTTAGCCATACTCTCATCCTACTCCTCCTCTGTTCCTCTGGTGATGTAGAGGTTAACCCAGGCCCTGCAGCCCCCAGCATCACTCCCATTCCCCAGGCGCTCTCATTTGTTGACTTTTGTAACCATAAAAGCCTTGGTTTCATGCATGTTAACATTAGAAGCCTCCTCCCTAAGTTTGTTTTATTCACCGCTTTAGCACACTCTGCCAACCCGAATGTCCTTGCCGTGTCTGAATCCTGGCTTAGGAAGGCCACCAAAATCCTGAAATTACCATCCCTAACTATAACATTTTCCGACAAGATAGAACTGCAAAAGCTGGAACTCCCTAAACTGGAACATACTTAACACCCCGGCCGTCCTAAAATCTAAGCTAGATGCCCTCAATCTCGCACAAATTATCAAGGAACCTACCACATCCAACCCTAAATCCGTAACTATGGGCACCCTCTTAGATATCATCCTGACCAACTTGCCCTATAAATACACCTCTGATGTCTTCAACCAGGATCTCAGCGATCTCTGCATGCGTAATGGGTCAAAAGTGCTTTCCTCTCCATCTTAAATAAGCATGCCCCATTCAGATAATTTAGAACTAAGAACAGAAATAGCCCTTGGTTCACCCCAGACTTGACTGCCCTCGAACAGCACAAAAAAAATCCTGTGGCATTCTGCATTAGCATCGAATAGCCCCCACGATATGCAATTTTTCAGGGAAGTCAGGAACCAAAATACTCAGTCAGTTAGGAAAGCTAAGGCTAGTTTTTTGAAACAGAAATGTGCTTACTGTAGCACTAATTCCAAAACGTTTTGGGACACTAAAGTCCATGGACAAGAAGAGCACCTCCTCCCAACTGCCCACTGCACTGAGGCTAGGAAACACTGTCACCACTGATAAATCTACGATAATCGATCATTTCAATAAGCATTTTTCTACGGCTGGCCATGCTTTCCACCTGGCTACCCCTACCCCGGCCAACATCTCAGCACCCCCTGCAGCAACTTGCCCAAGCCCCCATCACCTGTCCTTCACCCAATTCCTGACAGCTGATGTTCTGAAAGAGCTGCAAAATCTGGATCCCTACAAATCAGCCAGGCTAGACAATCTGGACCCTCTCTTTCTAAAATGATCCGCCAAAATTGTTGCAACCCCTATTACTAGCCTATTCAACCTCTCTTTCGTATCGTCTGACATTCCCAAAGATTGGAAAGTTGCCGCGGTCATCCCCCTCTTCCAAAGGGGAGACACTCTAGACCCAAACTGTTATAGACCTATATCCATCCTGCCCTGCCTTTCTAAAATCTTCGAAAGCCAAGTTAACAAACAGATCACCGACCATTTCAAATCCCACCGTACCTTCTTCACTATGCAATCTGGTTTCCGAGCTGGTCATGGATGCAACTCAGCCACGCTCAAGGTCCTAAATGATATCGATAAAAGAAAGTACTGTGCAGCTGTATTCATCGACCTGGCCAAGGCTTTCGACTCTGTCAATCACCACATTCTTATCGGCAGACTCTATAGCCTTGGCTTCTCAAATTAGTGCCTCGCCTGGTTCACCAACTACTTCTCAGATAGAGTTCAGTGTATCAAATCGGAGGGCCTGTTGTCCGGACCTCTGGCAGTCTCTATTGGGGTGCCACAGGGTTAAATTCTCAGGCCGACTCTTTTCTCTGTATATATCAGTGATGTCGCTCTTGCTACTGGTGATTCTCTGATCCACCTCTACGCAGACGACACTATTCTGTATACATCTGGCCCTTCTTTGGACACTGTGCTAACAAACCTCCAAACGAGCTTCAACACCAAACAACACTCCTACCGTGGCCTCCAACTGTTTTTAAATGCTAGTAAAACTAAGTGTATGCTCTTCAACCGATTGCTGCCCACACCCTCCCGCCCAACTAGCATCACTACTCTGGACGGTTCTGACCTTGAATATGGGGACAACTACAAATACCTAGTTGTCTGGTTAGACTGTAAACTCTCCTTCCAGACTCACATTAAGCATCTCCAATCCAAAATTAAATCTAGAATCGGCTTCCTATTTCGCAACAAAGCCACCTTCACTCACGCCGCCAAACATACCCTCGTAAAACTGACTATCCTACTGATCCTCGAGTTCGGCGATGTCATTTACAAAATAGCTTCCAACACTCTACTCAGCAAACTGGATGCAGTTTATCACAGTGCCATCCGTTTTGTCACCAAAGCCCCTTATACCACCCACCACTACGACCTGTATGCTCTCGTCGGCAGGTAAAGCTCCGCCTTATCTAAGCTCACTAGTCACGATAACAACACCCACCCATAGCACGCGCTCCAGCAGGTATATCTCACTCGTCGTCCCCAAAGCCAACACCTACTTTGGCCGCCTTTCCTTCCAGTTCTCTGCTGCCAATGACTGGAACAAATGTCAAAAATCACTGAAGCTGGAGACTTACATTTCCCTCACTAACTTTAAACATCAGCTATCTGAGCAGCTCACCGATCCCTGCAGCTGTACATAGCCCATCTGTAAATAGCCCACCCAATCTACCTACCACATCCCCATATTGTTTTTATTCACTTTTCTGCTCTTTTGCACACCAGTATTTCTACTTGCACATCATCATCTGCTCATCTATCACTCCAGTGTTAATTTGCTAAATTGTAATTACTTCGCTACTATGGCCTATTTATTGCCTTACCTCCTCACGTCATTTGCACACACTGTATATAGACTTTCTTTTTTTATATTGTGTTATTGACTGTACGCTTGTTTATTCCATGTTTAACTCTGTCTTGTTGTTTGTGTCATACTGCTTTGCTTTATCTTGGCCAGGTCGCAGTTGTAAATGAGAACTTGTTCTCAACTAGCTTACCTGGTTAAATAAAGGTGAAATAAAACATTTTTAAAACGTTGCCCTTTTCACCTTCCGAGAGAGTTCTCAGGGATTATTGCCACACCTGTGTAAATCCCGCCCCAAGCCGACACCAAAAATGCTCTCAAATATCTTCATTGGACCATGAAAAAACTGTAGACCGCGTACCCAGAGGCAAAGTTCAGGGGGACTTTAACAATTTATTTAAGGTCCATGCTGCCCAATTACTATCAAAATATTGGCTGTCCAACTCAAGGGTATAGTTTCCTCTCTTGTCCTCATTTCAGAAAATCTGACCATGACTCCATTTTGCTCTTCTCCCCCATATAAGCAAAGACTCAAGAGGGAAGTTCTGGTGGTCAGGTCTCTACAATGCTGGTCTGACCAATCAGAATCCATGCTCCAAGACTGTTTTGATCCCGTGGACTGGAATATATTCTGTGGTGCCTCTGGGGATAACACCAATGAATGACTCAGACTCCGGATTCATAAACAAAAATGCATTGATGATGTGATACCAATGGTGTCTTTCAAAACGTACCTGAATCAAAAACCATGGATTGATGGCAGCCTTGTCGGGAAACTGAAGGAGAGAGATGGTGCTTAAAAACACGGCAAGGAGACCAGGGACACTTGTAGGGTTAAACAGTACAAATAAGTGGTGGTGTCTGCTTGAGGACAATATGCTTACGTTCTCCACGGAGGACGTATGTCAGTCATTCAAGCATCTTAACCCTCGCAAGACTGCCGGCCCAGACGGCATCCCTAGCTGTGCACCCAGAGCATGTGCAAACCAGCTGGGTGTTGTGTTTTCTGACATTTTCAATCTCTCTCTAGCTCAGGCTGTTAACCCCACCTGCTTCAATATGTTCACTGTCATTCCTGTTCCCAAGAAAGGGAAAGTGGTTGAACTGAATGACTACTCACTTTGGTCACAATTTATTTACATTTTATTTAACCTTTATTTAACTAGGCAAGTCAGTTAAGAACAAACTATTATGTACAATAACGGCCTACACTGGCCAAACACGGACGACGCTGGGCCAATTGTGCGCCGCCCTATAGAACTCCCAATCACAGCCGGTTGTGATACAGCCTTGATAACAACAACAAGAAGCTACATGTGCCACGCTCACTCTCGTTAAAAGCAAGAGCAGAAGCATAAATTATAAACTTTCTCTCTCTACTCCAGCAGTCGCGTTCAGATCTCTGCAGGCACTTCTGGAGAAGTCAGTTAAAATTACACATACCCGAGAACCGTGACAATCATATAAGATCTGACCTAGACCCGTGACATTATTTACAATTATGGATCCAGACCCACTTGAGTCCTGGATTGGGTCTCCAGTATTCGGGTACAGGTGGATCCATGAACACCTCTGGTACAGAGCACTTTCAATTTATTTTGCTGATGGATTTGTTGCGCTGCTAGACTCTAAAGAAGATGAAAATGTGGCTTTTGGCTTTATGGGATTTCTATGAACTTGTAAACAATGACCCATTCCTACATGAGTACTATTTTACAGTTTTTTCTGATTGCTGAGGCACTATCTTTGAAACTATAGGCTATTATTGCAAAACTCTACACACTAACCACAAAACCTTACACCAAACCAGCAAACATTATACATCTCTTGCAAAAGCAAACAATTCTTGCAAAACTCTTCAAACTCTTAAAAAAATTTGCTTTTGCGTCAATACAGTACACACAAACCATCATTTGAATAAGCACATGAAACACCAACTACGCACTGATAGTATAAATGAAAAACACTTGTGACTTTTTCTTTTTCTGTGTGCAGGGCACAGCAGTTTGCAATTAAGTTCTCTCATACATGTAGTAAACACACAGCTATCCAAATGTGTAAAGTATGGATGTGTATTCTGAACATAATCCACTATCAATACAAATACGGGGGAAATGTGATTTAATTTTTTCTCTCAAAATGTTCTAACACTCCTCAAACAACAAAAGGCGAAATAGTGTAGCAATGTAGAGACAAATGTTTACAGTTTTGCTAGAAGTGTGTTATTAAATTGCAAACTGAGTGTAAAGCAGTGAGTTGTGTTTACAGTTTTGCAGTTGCGGTGGTTGATAGCTAGCTAACATGTTAGATTGCATTATAATACCAATGCATTATTTTCATATCTGATTTAGCAACTAAAATAGACTATTCATCACGGAACTAGTTAACACTTCAAGGATATCCATACAAGATGTGTCTTCGACTACCTCAGATCACAATTCAGCTTTTGATTGTTTACTCCTGTCGATAAATGTGGACACAATCAGAATGTGGACATAATCAAGACAACGGGGCTACTCTCAATGATCGGCTACGAAAAGCCAACTGACATTTACTCTTGAGGTGCTGACTTGTTGCACCCTCGACAACTGTGATTATTATTATTTGACCATGCTGGTCATTTATGAACATTTGAACATCTTGGCCATGTTCTGTTATAATCTCCACCCGGCACAGCCAGAAGAGGACTGGCCACCCCTCATAGTCTGGTTCCTCTCTAGGTTTCTTCCTAGGTTTTGGTCTTTCTAGGGAGTTTTTCCTAGCCACCGTGCTTCTACACCTGCATTGCTTGTTGTTTGGGGTTTTAGGCTGGGTTTCTGTACAGCACTTTGAGATATCAGCTGATGTAAGAAGGGCTATATAAATACATTTGATTTGATACTGACAGCTGTCAGATTTACTCAGAATCAAAATATGCATTCATTTTGACATGACAAGTTAAAACATCAAGCCAGCTAAAACCCTAGTTCAAAGCTATTGATACAGTTGTATAAGCTAGCTACTGTGACCATAATTTGCTTTGAAATCCAGGGGATGAATTTTGTTATAAACATGTCTAGCCATAGCTACCAATAATGTATTTGTTTATGAATTAAAATCAGTCCATGATATAGCCTTACATAACTGAAACTCAGTTTACAGGCCACATCAGGACTGCAAGTAGGGTTGCAAAATTCAACAAACTTTCCCCCCAAAAAATCCAGTAATCTTCCAACCACAATTTCTGAAAAACCTCGGAAATGTACCAGAATTGTGCAATCCTAACTGTAAATCACATTATGCTGGCTTGCAAAGTGATGTGTAATTCCTATTGGAATCTAGACGACGTTAGGCTAGCTAAAAGTTACAATTTGTGTTCACCTGCAACTTGCATTCATAATGACTGCCAGGGTTAAGAACAGTGGGAAGAAACGACAGTACCTAAGCCATTTAAACTGGAACAACCATTTCAGTAACGGGTGTAAAAATTCAATGATTGGATTAGTTTAGAAAATAATGATTTATCTTTGTGTAGCATAACATTTAATCAAACAATCACTCAATGTACATGCAAAAGCACAGACATTAAAAACAATTCCAAAAAATCTACCTGTAGTAGAGCATGCTGGGAAAAAAGTTAACTCGTCATCATAACTGTTCAGAGGAGACTGCGTGAGCCTCAGGCCTGGAGGCAAACAAAAGTCATTCCACTACCAAAAATTGTAAAGCCCCCTTTACTGGCTCAAATAGCTGACCAATCAGCCGGATACCAACACTTGGTAAAATTATATTTTACAGTAAACAGACTTTCAGCACACTTATAGGGAAGGACATTCAATAAGCACAGCACTTACACAAATGACTGATGATTGCCCGAGAGAACTTGATAATAAAAAGATTGTGGGGCTGTTTTGTTAGACTTTAGTGCGGCTTTTGACATTATTGATCATCGTCTGCTGCTGGAAAAATGTATCTGTTATGACTTTAAACCCCCTGCTATACTGTGGATAAAGAGTTACTTGTCTAACAGAACAGAGAGGGTGTTCTTTAATGTAAGCCTCTCCAACATAATCCAGGTAGAATCAGGAATTCCCCAGTGTAGCTGTTTAGACCTACTTTTTCAATCTTTAATAACGACATGCCACTGGCTTTCAGTAAAGCCATTGCGTCTATGTATGCACATGACTCAACACTATACACGTCAGCTACTACAACAACTGAAATTACTACAACACTTAACAAAGAGCTGCAGTTAGTTTCAGAATGGGTGGCAAGGAATAAGTTAGTCCTAAATATTTCCAAAACTAAAAGCATTGTATTTGCGACAAATCATTCACTAAACCCTAAACCTCAACTACGTCTTGTAATGAATAATGTGGAAATTGAGAAAGTTGAGGTGACTAAACTGCTTGGAGTAACCCTGGATTGTAAACTCTCATGGTCAAAACATATTGATACAACAGTAGCTAAGATGGGGAGAAGTCTGTCCATAATAAAGCACTGCTCTGCCTTCCTAACAATACTGTCAACAAGGCAAGTCCTACAGGCCCTAGTTTTGTTGCACCTGGACTACTGTTCAGTAGTGTGGTCAGGTGCCACAAAGAGGGATTTAGGAAAATTGCAGTTGGCTCAGAACAGGGAAGCACGGCTGGCCCTTAAAAGTACACGGAGAGCTAACATTAATGATATTGTAGCGGTTTCAGGGGTTGTGTGGTGGATGGACGGTATGTACCTGCGAGGTTTCTGTGTTTTCTGGCTGCCAGGACCATGGACACCTCAGGGTTAACTGCCAGACGGCAGCAGAACAGCCACACCTGTCTCTAGTTGTAATTAGAGACTAAACGGCAGACAGGTGAAACCAATCAGCCTCTACTTAACCGCGCCCTGGGTTTGCTTTCTTTGTCTTTCCTTTGGTGAATGAGGAGGCTATTGGAGAGACTGAGCATACAGTGGAGAATGAGGTTTACCGGAATAAAGAAACTGAAGATTTCAACAAGGAGCGAACTCCAAAGACCAAGAGTGGAGGACCTTCCACTCGTGACGATGTATTTACCTTGTTTGTTTGACTTTTGTATATCAGGAACCCTGACGATACCTGATTAAAAAAATAAACTGTGTTGTTTTTATAAGAAGTGTTGACAAGCTGAATGTACCGAGCTGTCGTTTTAAAATACTAGCACACAGCTTAGACCCCCATGCATACCCCACAAGACATGCCAACAGAGGTCTCCTCACAATCCCCAATTCCAGAACAGACTATGGGAGGTGCACAGTACTACATAGAGCCATTACTACATGGAACTCTATTCCACATCAGGTAACTGATGCAAGCGGTAGAATCAGATTTAAAAAACAGGTAAAAAAACACCTTATGGAACAGGGGGGACTGTGAAGAGATACAGAAAGGTACAGACATACGCATACATTGTAATACAACTGACTAGGTATCCTATCCCCTTTTCACTTTCCCTTTAATACTGTTGTATATATGTAGTGGTGTAATAATGTTATATGATGTACTTTGTTTTATATGTAATGTAAGTGCTTTAATGTGTTTGGACCCCATGAAGAGTAGCTGCTGCCTTGGCACCAGTTAATGGTGATCCATAATAAATAAATAATTAGGTGTTGGCTTAAATCTTCAACCTTGCCTACACTATTAAAAATGCTTGGTTGTTTGGATGCCCCAGTTGCTGGGTTGCAGATATTGGGTCACTTAGTTGGGTTGTTTTCTTTAAAAAGAGCCAGGTTGGGTTGTTGACACTGAGTTATTGATGCTGGGTTATTAAGATATGACCCAGCAGGTCAAATGAGAATACTGGGGGCGTGGCTTTCAGATAGTTATGGTTGGCCACCCGTGAGAGTAAATGTTAAGGTTGAACACTGACAGTTTTGTAGCTTCAATGAGGATTACAGACGTGTATGAGTTCCTTAAGACCCTATGCAAATCCCAATGTTGGAATAGTTACCACTTTATTACTATATAAAGATGTAATTGCATTCGGATGACTGTCATGGCTCTATGTGTAATCAGCAATGTTAATATTATATTAGAATAGGTTACCATGTGAAAGGTTCCCCCTGTGTGACAATTTTTAGAACCCCAAATGCTTCTTCCAGGCTCCTTGACTTCTAAGAGTGTACATGAACTCTCTACCCCCTTTCCTCTGTATGAAGGGTATATAAGCCCAAGAAGGTGATCTGGCATGAAGGGAGTGTGGATTCTCTGTGCCCATGGGGAGAGCCCTGGAACTGGTACAGGGATCGCCTGGCTGTGTAACTACTGTATACCCTTGTTGCCAGAATGGCCTTGGCTGGCAGAGCCCCCTGGGGACTTACGGCTGGGCCTTGTGATCGGGCACTTTGCCTCTATTGTCCAGCTGCTCCCAGTGCTGGAGTCTGGCTCGCTGCCAGCCAAAACAAAGCCCTAATCCCATCCGCCGGTAAAGTCAGATGCTTCACTGTCTAATCCTGCCGCTTATTAACCCAGTTGTGTGAACTGCTCACGCTGCACTGCCCCTAGCATTTCTCCACTGGGCCGGAAAAAGCCACCACCGCCACCGCTGGAGGAAAAGGGGGGTGAGCTGCTCTGCTGATGGGCCCTAGACTAGAATGCACCCATTTATCAGACTTTCACCTAAAATACTCTACAATAACAAAGGTAACCTACCATACCATGCTAACCAGAGATTTGCAAAAAAAAGCCTTGCCGTGCTCTATGAATATTTAAACAGAACATTTCTATCTCTGATCATCTGCACCTGTGTTCAATTATCCCTAAGTAATTGTCTCTGCCAGGTAGCGGGTGATCCTGTAATGGCAGTTTGGACTGATAATGGGGCTTCCTTGGTGTATGATTGGGACTGCTGCAGCTTTATTTGGGCAGGAGAGGAGCAGTGGAGTGAGAGAACAGGAACAGAGGATAGTGGTATTGAATAAAGCCCTGTTGGATCAGGATATTCCTCTACTGAGGATCCTATTAGTCACAGGGTTTAATGAGTCTCCACTGATTTGGAATAAAAGAGAGAAATGGAGTAGATAGAGGAGAAGAATGGAGGGAATGGAGGATAAGGCTAGGGATGAGGAGGGTAAGGCCAGTAGCAGAGGGATGAAAAGAGAAAGATTGAGAGGGAAAGGACGGAGAATGGAAGGAGGGATAATGTGGGGGGGGGGGAGAGAAGGAGAGCCCACTTGTCTCTGAGTAATACCAGCTAATCACAGATTTACTAGCTGGAAGTAATGCGCACAAGAAATTCCCTGTCCTTGACACCCTTTGAATGCTGTGCATCGAATCAAAGCACTGGACACGTTCAGTTACATGGATTCCAGCTAGGGACCATGCCAATCCAGGCATTCCCTTCCAACAAGCACATTTCACACCACAAATATTTTCACATGGGGTACAAGCCTAAAGGAGGTCATTTCCCCTGCTCTTTCAAGCCTGGCATACATTATGGGAGATATACAGTGCCTTCGGAAAGTATTCAGACCCCTTGTCTTTTTCCACGTACAGTAAGTGTACAGTAAGTATTTAGACCCTTTACTCAGTACTTTGTTAAAGGAACTTTGGCAGCGATTACAGCCTCGAGTCTTGTTGGGTATGATGCTACAAGCTTAAGATTTGATTTGACACCTGTATTTGGGGAGTTTCTCTCATTCTTCTCTGCAGATCCTCTTAAGCGCTGTCAGGTTGGATGGTGAGCATTGCTGCACAGCTATTTTCAGGTCTCTCCAGAGATTTTCGATCGGGTTCAAGTCCTGAAGCCACTCCTGCGTTGTCTTGACTGTGTGCTTAGGGTCGTTGTCCTGTTGGAAGGTGAGGTCCTGAGCGCTCTGGAGCAGGATTTTATCAAGCATCTCTCCTTCCTTTGCTCCATCCATCTTTGCCTCGATCCTGACTAGCCTCCCAGTCCCAGACTCTGAAAAACATCCCCACAGCATGATGCTGCCACCACCATGCTTCACCGTAGGGATGGTGCCAGGTTTCCTCCAGACGTGACGCTTGGCATTCAGGCCAAAGAGTTCAATCTTGGTTTCGTCAGACCAGAGAATCTTGTGTCTCATGGTCTGAGAGTCTTTAGGTGCCTTTTGGCAAACTCCAAGCGGGCTGTTTATGTGCCTTTTACTGAGGAGTGCCTTCAGTCTGGTCACTCTACCCATAAAGGCCTGATTGGTGGAGTGCTGCAGAGGAACTCTAGATTGACCATCGGGTTCTTGGTCACCTCCCTGACCAAGGCCCTTCTCCCCGATTGCGCAGTTTGGCCGGACGGCCAGCTCTAGGAAGAGTCTTGGTGGTTCCAAACTTCTTCCATTTAAGAATGATGGAGGCCACTGTGGTCTTGGGGGCCTTCAAGGCTGCAGAAATGTTTTGGTACCTTTTCCCAGATCTGTGCCTCGACACAATCCTGTCTCGGAGCTCTATGGACAATTCCTTCGACCTCATGGCTTGGTTTTTGCTCTGACATGCACTGTCAACTGTGGGACCTTATATAGACGTGTATGCCTTTCCAAATCATGTCCAATGAATTGAATTTACCACAGGTGGACTCCAATCAAGTTGTAGAATCATCTCAAGGATGATCAATGGAAACAGGATGTACCTGAGCTCAATTTTGTGTCTCATAGCAAAGGGTCTGAATACCTATGTAAATAAGGTATGTGTTTTTAATAAATGTCCAGAAATGTCTAAAAACCTGTTTACGCTTTGTCATTATGGGGGTATTGTGTGTAGATTGCTGAGGATTTTGCTTTATTTAATCAATTTTAGAATAAAGCTGTAACATAACAAAATGTGGAAAAAGTCAAGGGGTCTGAATTCTTTCCCAAGGCACTGTACTGTACTGGAGGACAATGGAAGTTAGAAAAATACTACATTTTCATAAACCAACACCAATTCGGCGTTACATATTGAATTACAAATTGCACCCTACTCCCTGGGCACTCCTGTGGATCTGAAAGGATTGATAAGCAATTGGGCAGAATTTCCTCCCAGACAATTAACAACTGAAGCAATTATCATATAGGTTGTCTCAATGAAATGTCTCAATAATGTGCAGAGTATTCAATTTGCCTGCTGGGGGGCAAGGAGACCCCAGCTCCTCTAAAACCATTGACAACTGCATGCCATTTTCAAGGGAATTTTAAATAAATGTTAACTATTTAGTTGTAACATCATCACCTCTTGACGAGCATAGTCATAACTCCACATTTCAGATTATTCCCAGCAAAACAATCAGTAAACATCAATTGTTCATGTTTTTTCAGATATGTGATGGTAGCCTCATAATATCTCTCAATAATGGCCACCATTAATTGGATATTTGAGTGATTTATGAAATCAATGTGAGCTTTACCTGACAAGTATGAGTGGTTTAGGTTAATTTCCCATATTTTGTGGGCTCTGCCTGTCAAGCAGCAGAGGGGTGCATTTGCTGATGTACTGTTAGCTGATATTATAATGTTTAGTTTGCAAGCTACCGGTAGAAACTTTACACAGTTGGCTAAACATAGTGTTAAGTAGACATAGTGTACTTTTTTCTCCAACCAACGTAGGCCTACCTAGTGAAGTTAGCTAACATTATCCCCTTTTCAACATTGTTTTTAAGAGTGTTTAATCATGATTGCTGCTGACAGCCATGATAAGCTACATTGATTGATGGACCATGTTAAATTGGTTTGCTAGCTAATAACAAATCACTTCAATATGGCTAGTTAAACTAACTTTCAGGGGATAAACTAGATGGCTATATCAAAATATTGTTTGATTTGCTTGCCATCTATAGTGGTGATGACAGCAGTCCGACAAAATACTATACATTTTTTAAAACAACATCAGCTTTAAAACCATATTTATCTGCTTCTTTTCTCGTTCATGACATACAATCAGTTGTTTGCATAATTTCCTGTTTTGTAACTTTTTTTTTGCTTTTAAATACAATTATTAGGCTTTATTATTATTATCTTTATTATTTTTAAACTGGATTATTAGCATACATTGTAAGTTACATCACATTTACATTATATACAAAAATAAATCAAAGTCAATAACTTACCATTGTTCACCCCCTCCTCGTTTCGTTGGTTCTTCTCCTTTTCAGTTCCGTTCTAATTTGTTTAAAAACTGTTTAGCTGGGAATCAAGAAATTTTCAATTGCCATTTAGCACCGGGTTTTCCATTTGTGCATTCTCTATACATATGAGGCGAAAAACATTTTTATAGATCTCTTTAAGTATTCCATTGATTTTCCCATATAGTATGGCATTTGGTTCGATTTGAATAGTGTTTCCAAAATCTTGCATTTGTTCCCAGATTTCCTTTGTTCTGCTACATTCTAATAATACGTGTTGAAGTGTTTTATAATCAGTGCATGATGGCATTGGGCATTTTTTTGTTTTAACATAACAGCTCCATTGGACAACTGCTCTCACCGGGAGCCTTCGCACTGAGATTAGCCACGCCGTGTCTCTTACAATTTCTGACAAGTGATTTTCCCATGCCAAACTCTTCCCAAAAGCCTAATCTTTGACGAAGCAAGCTAAATGACATGTTTTTTTGCGTAGCTAGCTAGCTATATGCCAAATGGATAGGTTACCCTCACGTATCTGAATATAGTACATGATGTTAACTGATCATGAAAAGCATGAGTTAGTTGTCGTATAATTCTGATCATAGAGCTAAATGTAAAATAATCGGAAATGTACAGCTCTGACTATGCTCTTCAAGAGGTGATGATATTAAAACCAAAGTTATAACATTTATTTAAAAATCCCTTGAAAACGGCAGGTAGTTGTCAATGCTTTTAAACAAGCAGGGGGTCTCCCAGCAGCCAAATTGAACGCTCTAAACTGTATTGTGACATTTAATTGATAACGACCTATTGCTTACCTACCCATACTCTCAGATCGCCTAAGGGCTAGTGGTTGATCTAGAAATCAGCCACAGCCTTCTTCAAGCCCTGTACTCACCCCTCTGAAGTTGCTCATTGCCTGGAAGTAGACAAGGTAGCTCTTGCGGGGATCCAGCGGGGTGTTCCAGTAGCCATTGTAGGTGTGGTTGTCTCCCACTGTGAAGGGGCTGGCTTCAGGCAGGCTGCTGGGAGGCAGCTCGGCCGTGTAGTAGTGGGGGGTCCCTCTGGCTTGGGCCTCCCCATGGGACATGGGCAGAGGGTAACAGTCCTGAACCCCCAGTTCCCTCTTCACCTTCCTGCCACTCTCCTCCTCTACCACAACCTGGTACGTACTGATGGACACAGAGCACAATACAAGAGGTTGGTATAAATTATTGTAAGATGTTTCTCATTAAGTTTGATCATATAGGGGCATTGGCAAATAATATGTATGTGCTGTAAATGTGACATCGAATGTCTATAAATCTTATATATCAAATCAAATCTGTGAGTGTCTGTTGTATTCTCACCTGACGGGTGCTCCCCTGCCCAGGGCGGGGCGAAGCAACACAGTGATCGTGCTCTCTGTTTCACTCAGAGGGGACGGCATGTCTCCATAGTCAAACATAGGAGCTGAGGAGACAGAGCACAGGAGTACAGACAAAGTTATATTATATTGCAATTAGACTGACCTTGTAATAAACAAGATGTCATGACGTTGGCCTCTTTGAGTACAGGGAGGACAGTTGACCCCCTCCCCCCTTGCACCATCTCCCAACCTACCTTCCCCCACCCAGTCCCTGTGGGAAGGAGTGGTAAAATTCCAGGAGAATCTCTTGCCACATGGCCCATAGAGAGACACAGGAAATTCTTCCAACTCACAGAATTGGGGAGCCAAGCGACATTTAGGTTCTGGAGAAGGTATGAAAGATTGGTGAAGAATCCAGCTACGAACTGGTCCGCTTGGTACAATTTTGTGATACTCAGAAGAGACAATATAGCCATATTACCATAAAACGGTTTATATAATAGCCTCAGCCTTGAGACTTGCATCCACATGGTTGTATAGAATGTATTAATAAGGATAAAACTTTTGTAATACATTGAGATGCTATGTACTGATGTTAATGTGATAGAATTGTATTTCTGTACCAAGCTTAACTCAGTCATCGGCACGACCCCAGGGACACAGACAGGACCAGGCGTCATGTGACATGTTCACTATAAAACTATACCCTGATCTACTTTCTTCAGACCCGGCTTCCACTCCATTGCGAGTTGGCCAATAGGTTTGACCATCCAAGTACTCTACTGAAAGTGAATTATACCACGTGGTTAACTTTTAGACTATCGATACCGACAGAATAAGAACAAGTCTTTGATATTAATTATTAGTCTGCAGCTAAGTAAATTATATCATTGAACGCGAAGACCAACGAAAGTTCCATTCTATGACGACATTAATGAATGTCGCTTTGAAAGATCCATTCTAACAGAGAGAGAGAGAGAGAGAGAGAGAGAGAGAGAGAGAGAGAGAGAGAGAGAGAGAGAGAGAGAGAGAGAGAGAGAGAGAGAAAACTCTCCAACAGAACGACGCTCCAACAAGGATCCCGACGACACACTGAGCGTACATATATATTGATTGCAATTGTTCTCAAATGAGTGAGCGTTCATGTGCAAAGGATTAGCATGTCAATTGTTAACATTAATGAACTTTGTGTGTCCTCAGCTGACCGTTTATGACCCATTGTTAACAAGACACCAGCCATGCCTGTTTTAGCCCACTAGGGCACATTACTCTACCAATTCTTTGTGATGATAATTACTGTTTGTATACTTTCTGTGAATTACTTAGTTTAGTAAATAAATGATTTTAAGACAATTGATGTATGGATGATTTTAGTAAAGACTGGGTTCGTGCAGATACAACAATTTACGACGTTTGGAATGAGACTGGACGCGAGGTAAAATACACCATTTAAACCAGAAGATAATCGGCCTATACTATAACAGAATATAATATATAATGTTATAATATAGGAAAGTTATATTAGGAAAATTATAGCTTTGTAATCTGAATATTTTCCTTGGTGCCCCGATCTCCTAGTTAATTACAATTAAACGATTAATCAGTTTAATCGGGTGATAATAATTACAGGGAGTTAATTGATAAACATGTCTTCAGTTTAATGGTACCCCAAAGACACGACAAAGATAATATACATAAGCACACACACGCACTTATACACATGCTCTTACACACACTTTAACACACACATACTCTCAAACCACACACAGACACACACGCAGACATACACGCACGCACACAGACAGACACATCCTTCATCAGTCCCCTTTAAAAGCAGCTGAGGTGTGTCTATCCACACATCCTATCTAATAAACATACAGCCTCTTTCCCTATTCTCTCATAAAAGGTATGCAGCCCCATTGACTCTTGTGAGTCCCGTTCCCACAGAAATGTCCCTCCCGAATTTCTCTATGTTCTGGTTGTCTTGGATACCGAGTGCAATTAAAAGTAATGGAAATGCAGGACAAATAGTAGGAGCTTCTCATTTAAAGGGATTTGGCCGAAGCTGCGTTTCTCCCAGGAGATGCGTCCTTCTGCACGGCGTGTCTTTAATAGTCAATTAGTGAAGGGGAGGAAAGGCAAACTATTACGGAGGAATCAACAATTATGGTATAAAAAAATAGGGTTTGGAAAATAGCAGCTAGCTGAATAAACTGCCTTCAATTAAAGTGAGGCGTTTAATAAGTGTGTGCTTATTTTATTCACACGTAATATAAAAGCTCTAGCGTGCTACGAAGAGTGTGAGGTGTTTGATGTCAGTAAGGTGTTGGTCGGTTGGGAGTAGGTTTTGAGGGGGTTTATTGGGGTAAGCTTTGTGGAGATAAAGTAAGAATTAGCTTGAGGGTTGTGTACAGTTCATTGTGTTCTCTGTGGTAGTTCAATCTGGAAGATTGTAGACTAGACGGCAGGCTCTGTAGCTGTCTTAGTAGGGGTGCACGTACATTATGTGGAGTTCGTTATAGGCACTATAAGCTAGTTGTCAGTGTAGCAATGAGAGACGCTCAGTACATGTGAATGTTCTGCTGTTCTGAGGGGGAGGATGATACATAAGGGCTTTTGGACTCTCTCTCTGGCCATGTACCAGCAGGTCCCTGACTGACGTACAGACACCAAGGAGTGATTAAGCAGTACATCTATAATTAAAGAACTCTCAGTACTCTCCTTTGCATGAAGACACACTCATACACCCACTGAGAGAAAGAGAGAGAAAGAGAGAGAGAGAGGGGAGAGAGAGCGAGAGAGCTGCATTGAGGTTTCCTCTGAGGTGTTTTTATTCCTGCCTTTTTACACAGGGAAACATGCATCATTAAAAGTGAATAGAACACCAGGGATGGATTTCCTTCTTCAGTAATAAGCTCAGAGTCTGTCTCTCTCTCGGCTGGGAGATGCTGCATGGTCCCATGAAGATATCTATCCTTACACATAACAACCGCTGTTTCCCCTCTGCTCTTTGTGCTTTGTTGTGTTCGATGAAATGGTGTCACTCCTTTTGAGAGGATGGGAGTGGTAGTACAGCATCCACTCTTCTGGGAAAACTTTTGGAACATTTCTGCGGGGACTTCCATTCAGCCATGAGCATCAGTGAGGTCGGATACTGATGTTGGGTGATTAGGCCTGGCTGGCAGTCGGCGTTCCAATTCTTCCCAAAGGTGTTTGATGGGGTTGAGGTCAGGGCTCTATGCAGGCCAGTAAAGTTCTTCCACACCAATCTTGACAAACCATTTCTGTATGGACCTCACATTGTGCCCGGGCGCATTGTCATGCTGAAACAGGAAAGGGCCTTCCCCAAACTGTTGCCACAAAGTTGGAAGCACAGAATCGTCTAGAATGTCATTGTACAGTATGCTGTATAGTTAAAATTTCCCTTCACTGGAACTAAGGGGCCTAGACAGAACCATGAAAAACAGCCCCAGACCATTATTCCTCCTCCACCAAACTTTACAGTTGGTAATATGCATTCGGGCAGGTAGCAGTCTCCTGGCATCTGCCAAACCCTGATTCGTCCGTCGGAATGCCAGATGGTGTTTTTTGAAATGTGTTATGAATGTATTCTAATGTTTTTAATATTGTATAACTGCCTTAATTTCGCCAGACCCCAGGAAGAGTAGCTGCTATGGGGATCCATAATAAATACAAATACAAATGGTGAAGTGTGATTCATCACTCCAGAGTACATGTTCCCACTGCTCCAGAGCCCAATAGCAGCATGCTTTACACCACTCCAGCCAATGCTTGGCATTGCGTATGGTGATCTTTGGCTTGTGTGCGGCTGCTCGGCCATGGAAACCCATTTCATGAAGCTCCTGACGAACAGTTCTTGTGCTGATGTTGCTTCCAGAGGTAGTTTTGAACTCAGTAGTTCAAAACTACCTCTGAGTGTTGCAACCAAGGACAGATGATTTTTACACGCTACACGCTTCTGCTCTTGGCGGTGCCGTTCTGTGAGCTTCTGTGGCCTACCACTTCGCGGTTGAGCCATTGTTGCTCCCAGACATTTCCACTTCACAATAACAGCACTTACAGTTGACAGGGGCAGTTCTAGCAGGGCAGAAACTTGACGAACTGATTTGTTGGAAAGTTGGCATCCTATGACGGTGCCACGTTGAAAGTCACTGAGCTCTTCAGTAAGGCCATTCCACTGCCAATGTTTGTCTATGGCTGTGTGCTCAATATTATATACCTGTCAGCAACAGATGTGGCTGAAATAGCCAAACCCACAAATTTGAAAGGGTATCCACATACTTTTGCATATCGTGTATTTACAGACTCCTGTTAACTCCTTCAGACAGTTGATGTTCAACTTTGATTCATGCTAGGTGCAAAGGTTGACATGGCACACGTGGAATCGCACTCTACACACACGTACACATGGATTTTGTATTGTAGATACAGTGCATTCGGAAAGTATTCAGACCCCGTGACCTTTTCCACATTTTGTTACGTTACAGCCTTATTCTAAAATGGATTCAATTGTGTTTTTCCCCTCATTAATCTGCACACAACACTCCATAATGAAAAAGCAAAAACAGGGTTTTAGCAATGTTTGCAAATGTATTACATTTACATAAATATTTAGACCCTTTACTCAGTACTTTGTCGAAGATCCTTTGGCAGTGATTACAGCCTCGAGTCTTCTTGAGTAGGATGCTACTCTAAGCTTGGCACACCTGTATTTGGGGAGTTTCTCCCATTCTTCTCTGCAGATCCTCTCAAGCTCTGTCAGGTTGGATGGGGAGAGTCGCTGCACAGCTACTTTCAGGTCTCTCCAGAAATGTTCGATCAGGTTCAAGTCCGGGCTCTGGCTGGGCCACTCAGACATTCAGAGACTTGTCCGGAAGCCACTCCTGCGTTGTCTTGGTTGTGTGCTGAGGGTCGTTGTTCTGTTGGAAGGTGAACCTTTGCCCCAGTCTGAGGTCCTGAGCACTCTGGAGCAGGTTTTCATCAAGGGTCTCCCTGTACATTGCTCCGTTCATCTTTCTCTCGATCCTGACTAGTCTCCCAGTCCATGCCGGTGAAAAACATCCCCACAGCATAAGCCTGCCACGACCATGCTTAATCTTAGGGATGGTGCCAGGTTTCCTCCAGACATGACATTTGGCATTCAGGCCAAAGAGTTTCATCTTGGTTTCATCAGACCATATACGGGTGTTTCCTGTTTTAGTTTCTATAGCCTGGGAGCAGCAAAATGGAGTCATGATCCAATTTGCCGAAGGCAGGGTGGGGGAGGGCTTTGTATGCATCACAGAAGTTAGAATAGCAATGATCCAGAATGCTAGCAGCCCGTGTCGCGCATTCGATATGCTGATAGAATTTAGGAAGTATCTTTCTCAGGTTAGCTTTGTTAAAATCTCCAGCTACAATAAATGCAGCCTCAGGATGTATGGTTTCCAGTTTACATAGAGTCCAGTGAAGTTCTTTCAGGGCCAACGAGGTACTTGGGGGGGGGGGGGGGGGTATACACGGCTGTGACTATAATCAAAAATAATTATCTTGAAAAATAATGCGGTCGGCATTTGATTGTAATGCATTCTAGGTCAGGTGAACAAAAGGACTTGAGTTCCTGTATGTTGTTATGATTAAATACTCATGGTGTAATCATAAGGTATACACCCCCGCCCTTCTTCTTACCGTGATGCGTGAAGAAACTGGGTGGCTGTACTGACTGACAGCATATCCCGAGTGAGCCATGTTTCCGTGAAACAGAGAATGTTAAAATCTCTGACGTCTCTCTGGAAGGCAACTCGTGCCCTAATTTCATCCACCTTGCTATCTAGAGATTGGACGTTGGCGAGTAATTTGCTCGGGAGAGGTTGATGGTGTGCTCGCCTTCTGAGTCTGACCAGTAGGCCGCTCCATTTGCCTCTCCTGCGGCGACCGCGTGGTTTTGGGTCGGCCTCTGGGATAAGATCCCATGTCCAGGGTGGAGGTCCAAACAAAGTATCCGCTTCAGGAAAGACGTATTCCTGGTCGTAATGTTGGTAAGTTGTCATCGCTTTTATATCCAATAGTTCTTCCCAGCTGTATGTAATAACACTTGAGGTTTCCTGGGCTAACAATGGAAGAAATAATACATAAAATATTACATAGAAAAACAAATAACTGCATAGTTTCCTAAGGCCCTGAAGCGAGGCGACCATCTCTGTCGGCGCCATCTCTGTCGGCGCCATCTCTGTCGGCGCCATCTCTGTCGGCGCCATCTCTGTCGGCGCCACGTGGACTGGGATATGTTCCAGATAGCTTCAGAGAACAACAGTGATGTATACGCTGACTCGGTTAGCGAGTTTATTAGCGAGTGCATCGGAGATGTCGTACCCACTGTGACTATTAAAACATTTCGTAACCAGAAACCGTGGATTGATGGCAGTATTCGCACAAAACTGAAAGTGCAAACCACCACTTTTAATCATGGCAAGGCGACTGGAAACGTGACCGAATACAAACAGTGCAGATATTCCCTCCGCAAGGCAATCAAACAAGCAAAGCGTCAGTATAGAGACAAAGTAGAGTCACAATTCAACGGCTCAAACACGAGACGTATGTGGCAGGGTCTACAGTCAATCACAGATTACAAACAAAAAAAACAGCCCCGTCATGGACATTGACGTCTTTCAGGACAATACAGTGCCACTGACACGGCCCGCTACCAAAACCTGTGGGCTCTCCTTCTCCGTGGCCAACGTGAGTAAAACATTTAAACGTATTAACCCATGCAAGGCTGCCGGCCCAGACGGCATCCCTAGCCGCGTCCTCAGAGCATGCGCAGACCAGCTGGCTGGTGTGTTTACAGACATATTCAATCAATCCCTATCCCAGTCTGTTTTCCCCACATTCTTCAAGATGTCCACCATTGTTACTGTTCCCAAGAAAGCTAAGGTAACTGAACTAAATGACTATCGCCCCGTTGCACTCACTTCTGTCATCATGAAGTGCTTTGAGAGACTAGTCAATGAGCATATCCCCTCCACCCTACCTGATACCCTAGACCCACTCCAATTTGCTTACCTCCCCAATAGGTCCACTGACGATGCAATCGTCATCACACTGCACACTGCCCTATCCCATCTGTACAAGAGGAATACTTATGTAAGAATGCTGTTCATTGACTACTGCTTAGAATGTAATACCATAGTACCCTCTAAACTCGTCATTAAGCTTAAGACCCTGGATCTCGACCCCACCCTGTGCAACTGGGTCCTGGACTTTCTGATGGGCCACCCCCAGCTGGTGAAGGTAGGAAACAACATCTCCACCCCGCTGAACACTGGGGCCCCACAAGAGCGCATTCTCAGCACTCTCCTCTACTCCCTGTTCACCCATGACTGTGTGGCCATGTACACTTCCAACTCAATCATCAAGTTTGCATATGACACTTCAGTGGTAGGCTTGATTACCAACAACGACGAGACGGCTTACTGGGAGGAGGTGAGGGCCCTCTGCGTGTGGTGTCAGGAAAATAACCTCTCACTCAACGTCAACAAAACGAAGGAGACGATCGTGGACCTCAGGAAACAATAGAGGGAGCACCCCCCCCCCCCCATCCACATTGATGGGACAGTAGTGGAGAAGGTGGAAAGTTTTAAGTTCCTCACAAACTCACAAACTTTTACAGATGCTCAATCGAGAGCATCCTGTCAGGCTGTATCACCGCCTGGTACGGCAACTGCACTGCCCTCAACCACAAGGCTCTCCAGTTGGTAGTGCGGTCTGCACAACGCATCACCGGGGGCAAACTACCTGCCCTCCAGGACACCTACAGCACCCGATGTCACAGGAAGGCCAACAAGATCATCAAGGACAACAACCACCCGAGCCACTGCCTGTTCACCCCGCTATGATCCAGAAGGCGAGCTCAGTAAAGGTGCATCAAAGCTGGGACCGAGAGACTGAAAAACAGCTTCTATCTCAAGGCAATCAGACTGTTAAACAGACATCACTAACATAGAGAGGCTGCTGTCAACATACAGACTCAAATCTCTGGCCACTTCAATGAATGGACTTAATAAAGGTATCACTAGTCACCTTAAATAACGCCACTTTAATAATGTTTACATATCCTGCATTACTCATCTCATATGTATATACTGTACTCTATACCATCTACTGTATCTTGCCTATGGCGCATGGCCATCGCTCATCTATATATTTATATGTACATATTCTTATTCATCCCTTACATTTGTGTGTATAAGGTAGTTGTTGTGAATTCGTTAGATTACTTGTTATATATTACTGCATTGTCGGAACTAGAAGCACAAGCATTTCGCTACATTCACATTAACATCTGCTAACCATGTGTATGTGAGCAATACAATTTGATTTGATTTGACCAGAGAATCTTGTTTCTCATGGTCTGAGAGTCCTTTAGGTGCCTTTTGGCAAACTCCAAGCCTTTTACTGAGGAGTGCCTTCAGTCTGGCCACTCTACCATAAAGGCCTGATTGGTGGAGTGCTGAAGAGATGGATGCCCTTCTGGAAGGTTCTCCAATCTCCACAGAGGAACTCTGGGGCTCTGTCAGAGTGACCATCGGGTTCTTGGTCACCTCCCTGACCAAGGCCCTTCTCCCCCGTTTGCTCAGTTTGGCTAGGTGGCCAGCTCTAGGAAGAGTCTGGGTGGTTCCAAACTTCTTCCATTTTAGAATGATGGAGGCCACTGTCTTCTTGGGGACCTTCAATGCTGCAGAAATGTTTTGGTACCCTTCCCCAGATCTGTGCCTCGACACAATCCTGTCTCTGAGCTCTATGGACAATTCCTTCGACCTCATGGCTTGGTTTTTGATCTGACATGCACTGTCAACTGTGGGACCATATAAAGACAGGTGTGTGCCTTTCCAAATCATGTCCAATCAATTGAATTTACCACAGGTGGAGTCCAATGAAGTTGTAGAAACATCTCAAGGATGATCAGTGGAAGCAGGATGCATCTGAGCTCAATTTCATGTCTCATAGCATAAGATCTGCATACTGATGCAAGTAAGGTAATGCGTTTGCAAACATTTCTAAAAACCTGTTTTCGCTTTGTCATCATGGGGTATTGTGTGTAAATTGATAAGGAAAAATGCATGTAATCCATTTTAGAATGAGGCTGTAACGTAACAAAATGTGGAAAATAGAAAGGGTCTGAATACTTTCCGAATGCACTGTAACTGCCTTAATGTTGCTTGACCCCAGGGAGAGTAGCTGCTGCCTAGCGTGAACACACACACCTGCAGGTGTGCACACACATACCAACACTCACCTGAAATGTTGGTGGTGATCTCAGTTAGGGCGGTCTGGCCGAAGCCCTTGGTTGTGCGGGCGCGGACAGAAATCAGATATGTGGTGCCAGGGTGAAGGTTGGAGAACATGTGATAGGTCTCGTTCCTCAGTTTCGACACTGTTCTCCTAGGTCCTGGCACGTTGATGCCCGGGTCAGACGACTCAATGCTCTGATAGCTGATCTATGGACAGATTAAAAAAAGACACCAGAATGATTCATACAGCAATTATTTCTGAGAGCATGAGTTATTTACATGTGGAGCAACTATCCTTTAACTTTTGTTCAATTGACTTTCTCTGAGGATTCACATCTGACTTTGAAAATTGTACTGCTGCTCTAAGTCAATGTACTGATTGGTAATTTTTTTTTGCAAATCAAAATCTAATCAAATTGTATTAATCACTTGCTTCGTAAACAATAGGTGTGTACAATGCAGAGAGTAAGAAAATACAGAAATAATAGAAAAGTAAAACATTTAATAATAAAAGTAATAATAGATACACAATGAGTAACAATAACTTGGCTATATACAAGGGGTACCAGTACCAAGTCGATGTGCAGGGGTACAAGGTAATTGAGGTAGACATGTACATATAACTAGAAATAAAGTGACAGAAATAGTAGCAGCAGCATATGTGATGCAGTCCAGTGTAATGCTGTTATTTTGTCATGAAATTGGAATCATTATCAAAACGCTATTTCTTTGTGTGTTTACAGAGATCACAACCTGCAGGTTGCACAATAACAAGATGCTAATGATTTTGTTTGGCTTGCTAATCCATTCGTAATGGCCAAGCCTGAAGGATATTCATGCTAATGTAGAAATGTGTTCTGTGTGAAATATTGATGCTGTTGGAAGCAACTTTTTTTCCCACCCAGTCAAACTGTCTTATGGGATTCCACCCATGTGGCGTCAGAGAGTAATGTAAAAACTGGGAATGTTAAATAACACAGACACACCTTGCTTCCCACTGACTTGAACCAAACCATTGACTATGAAGATTATTTTAAAAGCACCATAATAACCCATGCAGGCGTGGTAGCTGTGAAGACAGCCAATGACTGTACCAGGTACACACAGAGACCTATGTGTTCCTCATAAAAAAAGCCAATACAAAAGCCGATAATAGCCTTCAAAAAGAGCAAAGAGGTCCAAGAAGGGGCTTGTGAGGCTGGAGTCGTGGCGGTCGATGGGCTCAGGGAGACAGGTCAAAGCTTTAATGGGAGAGAAATTAAGAGGATTTCTTCTGTGGCTCCGTCTAAAGCTCTCTTTGTCAGCTCAGAGAGATCAGGACGCTACGGGGAGAAAATCCATCCCTGCCTCCACTTTATATGTCAAACCACAAATCCCATTTAATAATATCCTCCTTGAGATGACATTGAAAGAGAGAGGGCTGGGTGAAGGCTTGAGGCTGGTATAGGTAATACTGTACTGACCACCTACCATAGGTGAAGACAAAAGGGTGAAAGTGAGACTAACGTTACAAATTGTCTGTTTTCATCGGAGACCTACTCCAAAATGAGCATGAATAAATTAGTGCTAATAAATGAGGGTGAAAAATGTGATGATGCATGGCAGTGCTATATGCTGATAAATATTTTTCTTAACTACTCTTGGTGACAAGGTGCCAGACTATTTGCTAGCTCTAGATGTACTATTAAATGTGTGGAGAGAAACAGAGAGCGCTCTGGGGATGGAATATGAGCTTGTAAAAAAATGTACTGTACAGTACTATAGCTTCTGCCTGTATTCTTAGTCAAACCATTACCTCAAATAACAACCCCCTGTAAAATATAGCTTTTGTTCTGTCCTTGTTTCAAACTCTCTGTTTGAAAGGTTCTGTGACATTTCTCTCCTAGAACTTAACTATACTAATCAATGCCTGTGACACTCCTCTTGCTAACCTAAACTACACCAAAAAATGCCTACAAACTCTAATAGGATACGAGAGCCAGGAGGGTGAACCTGAGAACTTTGGGAGGAGATGTTTAGAGGTGATTGGAGGGCATCAAGCAGAGTGAGAAGCATCCTTACCTCGTATTGGGTGATGAGACCATTGGGTTCCACTGGCTCCTCCCACTTGAGGAAAATCATGTCCTCCAGGGGGGTGAAGGTCAGCGATTCAGGGGCGATGCCACCGGGAACTATGGGAAATAAGCAACAGGTCAGGAAATTGAAGTGGTAATATCATGGCAAGCATCTCATAATGTCAATATCATATTCAGTGGTCAATGTCACTGAGTCTCTCTTACAATGTTAGCTTTAGAACTGAGAATTCTGCACCATGTAGGACATAAAGGACTATATGTTGTGTTAACCATAGTGTATATAGTCAGGGCCAGTCAGAGAGTGTACAAGCAAAGAGAATAGGACGGATATAAAACCACTGAAGTAGAGTAATCACTATAGTAAATAACAAGTACTTAGAGTCAATTCAGACTGATCAGGTTCATACTATCATCATGATGGTGAGGTTAATATTACGTGATACAGAGACCCCTAAAGACATTACTTTGAGCACTGAGTCTGACAGTGACATGATATAATTACTTAACAATAGTGGACAAGATATTTCTATTGTACCATGAGTCTTATGCCTTCAAAATACCTCAGGGAAATAGTGGTGATTAAATGCATCCTCAGCTGATGGCCAGTGATCCTTCGTATAAATGCTGAATGCTGTTAAAACTTTGCCTGGCCTGGACACCAGGGGGAAGCCTGGCCTTGACACATCCCTATAAAAACAATGCTAACTGTTTTTATAGTATCCTCTGTGCTCTGTGGTTTTGTATTCCAGACCACAATCCCCATTAGTCTGGGTGTGTAGAGTGCAGGGTGGAGGGGTAGTTGGGGGAGAGGGATCAACCCTGGGGCAAAAGCAACAACCATTCAGCGCTGTGAGGAAACAGCTGAGTCTGGTGTTATTTCGGTAGTGACAGAGTTTGGAAAGAGAGTTCATGATTAAAAGCTTTTGAAGAGCGTGTTTATAATTGACAGGTATCTCTATTTTTCTCTTTCTCTCTCCCTTGCTTTTTGTCTCATTCTCGTTCGCTCTCTCACACACTTTTGTTTTTCTCCCTTTGGTGTGAGAACAGTGCGTTTGTTTAGTTTCTTTTTAATGGAAAAATGTATTTGTCCTTTAGCCAGGCATCTGCAATGCACCGAGGCGGCTGTTGGCTGCCTTGGCACAAAAGGAATATATTGGGAGATATGGGGGAAAATCCGTCCTCTGGCTTACTGGTGGGCCTCAGATATGATTATTAATATTTCATTTTCATTTGAGAAAGGAGACGGATCCTTCGGTATGCTGATGCAGCCTCTTTGAGATGGTCACAATGCTTTTATTCAAGTCTACTGAGACACAACCGTATGGGAAAGGAGACGGACCATGATAGTTATGAATCCCTTCAACCAAACTGTAGCTACTTGTAACGTCTGCTTCCAACTCACACCCTCAAACACGTAGATCCCCTGAACACAGCTCACTTTCCAGCCCACATTCGCGCTCACACTCTCAAACACCTAGATCCCCTGAACGCAGCTCACTCTCCAGATCCCAAATCACCTGGATTCTAATCACCTGTTCACACACCTGTATGTCATTATCATACACTATTTAGTTCAGTTCTTTGCACCCCATCACTGTGAGGTATTGTTTGTTTTGTGACACACGTCTTTCAGAGCTCTGGCTTTCCTGTGATCTACTCCTCCAGTGTATGATAGTTTTGGCCTGCCTCACTAACGACGCCTATTCCCTGCCTGTACTGTTGCCCTTTTGGACTCCCTGTGTATGATATTCTGCCTGCCCCTGGACCCAGCTACCTGCCTTCTCCTGTGGTCCTTTGCAATAACCACCTGCTGCGTCCTGCGCTTGAAACCAGCTCTCTGTCTCCCCTCGTGTTCTTTACACTACTGATGTTGACTGACCCAGTGTTATCAATCCCAACTGTATAGATAGCTAGATTTTCATTCCATTTGAACAGCACTATTTTTGTTCATTTGTTTATACCCTCTGGAGAAAAGTTTTGGATGACTCCCTAGGTACTTTGAGTTATTTTGGTCTCACAGAAGTTTCACCACTACCTAAACAGACAGACACCAAAGTGATCCATGAACAGTCTGTCACTAAAACAGTGTTTCTTACAGATCTCTGGGAAGCAGGGATTGAGAAGGTAGACAGCCATGTGAGGAGGTTGGATGGCAGCCAACAGACCTTGCCAGGCTATCAGGTACATCTAAAAGCACTGATATAATGTACCAGCAGTGTTCAGCAGACTCCACACATTTTTGTGAATAGTAACCAACAACCTGAAATGTGGCCTGACAAGACTGGAGTATTGCACCACTGAAAAATACTATTTTCACATTAAGGCACTCTAACACAAGATGGTTCCTCTCATTCTACTTTCTATGAATATGTGCCCTGTATGTATCAGTTCCTTTTTATGTCTCAAACATTATCCCATGTTATTACGGTTTCTATGAATATGTACCCTGTATTAGCTCCTAAGCACAGTATATGTCTCCAACATTCTCCCATGTTATTCTGGTTTCTATGAATATGTACCCTGTATGAGCTCCTCCGTACAGTATACGTCTCCAACATTCTCTCATCACTTACTGTCCTCTTCAGTCTGGAAGGTAACCTCCCGACCCTCCTTTTTGCCCTCAGGGTTGGCGAGCGCCAGACGGACCCGGATGGAGTGGTAGGCCGGCAGGTCGCGCAGGGTGAAGCGTGAGGCATTGTGCTCCACCGCCAGGCACTCGCGCACAGTAGTGTTGTGCCCGCCGCCGCCCCCTACGGTGGCATAGCGGTAGCACAGGGACACAGAGTAGGTGTGGCAGCGGGTTAAGTTGTAGGCCAGCGTCTCCCACTGCAGGGTCAGCTGCCTGGACTGGATCTCTGAGGCTGTGAGACCTCGCAAGGCCCGTGTTGGTTCTAACAGAGAGGGAAGGTGGGAGGGAGGGAAAGGAAGAGAGAGAGAAGGCAATGTTATCAACTAGGTCCAGGTCTTCTTTTGAAAATCAAATTTTTATCTCAAGAGACTAGCCTGGTTAAATAAAGCTGAAATAAAAACTGTTTAAACACAGTGTAAATTACGAAATCTTAAAGTTTTAACCTGTTGAGGGTAGGGGGCAGTATTGACACGGCTGGATAAAAAACATACCCGATTTAATCTGGTTACTACTCCTGCCGAGTAACTAGAATATGCATATAATTATTGGCTTTGGATAGAAAACACTCCAAAGTTTCTAAAACTGTTTGAATGGTGTCTGTGAGTATAACAGAACTCAAATGGCAGGTCAAAACCTGAGAGATTCCTTTACAGGAAGTGGCCTGTCTGACCATTTATTGTCTTTCTTTGACATCTCTTTCAAAAACTTAGGATCTCTGCGGTAACGTGACACTTCCCACGGCTCCAATAGGCTCTCAGAGCCCGGGAAAAACCTGAGTGTCGTCATTCCAGCCCCAGGCTGAAACACATTATCGCCTTTCTCAAGTGGCCGATCAAGGGACTGTGGCTTAGGCGCGTGCACTGGCCGCCCCCGTCTTTGTGTTTTTTCCTCTGTTTGCCGAAAAGGAGATTCCCGGTCGGAATATTATCGCTTTTTTACGAGATAAATTGCATAAAAATTGATTTTAAACAGCGGTTGACATGCTTCGAAGTACGGTAATGTAATATTTAGAATTTTTTTGTCACGAATTGCGCCATGCGCACGACCCTGATTTACCATTTCGGATAGTTTCTGGAACGCACGAACAAAACGCCGCTATTTGGATATAACAATGGATTATTTGGGACCAAACCAACATTTGTTATTGAAGTAGAAGTCCTGGGAGTGCATTCTGACGAAGACAACAAAGGTAATAACATTTTTGTTATAGTAAATCTGATTTTGGTGAAGGCTAAACTTGCCGGGTGTCTAAATAGCTAGCCCGTGATGGCTGGGCTATGTACTTAGAATATTGCAAAATGTGCTTTCACCAAAAAGCTATTTTAAAATCGGACATATCGAGTGCATAGAGGAGTTCTGTATCTATAATTCTTAAAATAATTGTTATGCTTTTTGTGAACGTTTATCGTGAGTAATTTAGTAAATTGTTAGTAAATTCCCCGGAAGTTTGCTAGTTCTGAACGTCACATGCTAATGTAAAAAGCTGTTTTTTCATATAAATATGAACTTGATTGAACAAAACATGCATGTATTGTATAACATAATGTCCTAGGGTTGTCATCTGATGAAGATCATCAAAGGTTAGTGCTGCATTTAGCTGTCTTCTGGGTTTTTGTGACATTATATGCTAGCTTGAAAAATGGGTGTCTGATTATTTCTGGCTGGGTACTCTGCTGACATAATCTAATGTTTTGCTTTCGTTGTAAAGCCTTTTTGAAATCGGACAGTGTGGTTAGATTAACGAGAGTCTTGTCTTTAAATAGCTGTAAAATAGTCATATGTTTGAGAAATTGAAGTAATAGGATTTTTAAGGTATTTGAAAATCGCGCCACTGGATTACACTGGCTGTTGCGTAGGTGGGACGAATTCGTCCCGCCTAGCCCAGAGAGGTTAAGAAATCCTTTAGTAGCCCCGATGTTTCCATGTGTGACAAGTTCTGACAACGTTCTCTCGGTCACGCCGATGTGTTGGAAGCTGTTCATCCAAGCTAGGTGGCGCTACCATGTCCCATCATAGAGGTCAACAGTTTTCCTGCCAGAGGGAAACTGTGGGCGCGGCACACCCACGTCCCCCACCAGCCATGCACGGACTAGTGCCAATTACGCTAATTAATGGGACAGGCTGCGGGTCTCTGTCACACCACCGCCAGTCCCCGCCTACGTGTCAACTAGCAAATTGAGTGTCCACTATAGTTCCATTCCCAGAGGCCAAATTCAGAACCATAAATAAGAGCGCTGTCCAAGGACATTCAATTCCGCCAGTATATTTTTATTGCTGGGTCATTTTGACAGGCTGCTTGTTTTCAGCAGTCACCCAGTTACTTCTGGTCACTGCTGGGTTTGGGGTCAACCCTGTTTCCTTTGACTCAAGCAGAGAGAACTACAGCCTTGTCTTTCTATTCCTCCCTCGGCATAGAGAGATACAGAGATACTGAGAAGCCTCTGTGCCTTCAGGCACAAGCCAGTCAGTGTTGCAGTAAGAGATACAGGCTACAGGGGTAAGCCAAGGACAATCTCAGGCAACACATTACCAATGGAGGCATTTGTCACAGCCCATTATTAACACAATCGATGCCTTTTTGTCAAACAATATTCCACATAATGTATTGTATTGCTTTGTTCTTTTAATAGGGATTCGTGACTAATGGCAGAGGAGAGTGAGAGTGACAGAGGAGATATGGAGCGGAGGGCTCAGCAGTGAGAAGAGTAAGGTTATATCAGCCAACGTCTTCATTCCTGCACTGACTATAACACTCAAAGGGATTCTTCTCTCACTGCAGCTATTTGTGCTGAGGACTAAAACAATGAAGCTAATGCATCGATGAGCGAGGGAAAGCTTAAAGGAACAAAGGGAGTAATCAAAGGGGGTGGATTTGAAAGGTGCTCTCTGAATATGCAAGGAAACATACGAGCACAAACAGGCACATGCACACACACACACACACACACCCTAACGCACCACTCAAAAGGCTATCTCTTCCTAGTGGATATTTATCTCTTCATCCCTTTCTATTCATTATATCTCTCCCTGAAGTTTATCCATTTATCCCTTTTTATTCATTATCTTTCTCACTGAAGCAGAATTTCATGACACTGGCAATCTATATTTAAGCCCCTTCACAGTCACTGTTTACTTTCCTAATTTGTTTTCTGGCATCTCGGTCTAGAAGGAAACATGACCACTGCTTTGTTCTGAACATCATTTTGTGACAGCAGATAAATATGTGGGCTGGGTAATAAAGTAGTGGTACATTAGACGCGGCAGGAAATGTTAGAATAATTGTTCAATTTGATTGAGGATTGTCTTTATGGTGTAATTGATAGTCTGCACAATCTCAAAGCTAAATAAAGAGAGGCTTTAAACTGATGAGCTGATGACAAAACCACCGAAGAGGCCACAGTGTGCCCATTGTGGATTTTCATCAAATTTGACTTTTGTGCCAACACCTTTCCCCTTGCCCAGTCTATTTGTCTGCATGCCACGTTCGAATGTGTGCGGCACACACTCCCTGTCAGCCTTCGGAGAGGGGTTGCAGCATCCCCAACATGGCCCAGAGCCCAGAGTGGCATGCTTGTTCCTCACGGTATAGAAGTGAGAGGAAAGGAAGGGGAGAGCTTCTGGTTTATTACCCCCACTAATACTGATTCATGGGATTACCTGTGGACAGGGTTGTCCTTGGCCTGGGTTGGTGCTGAGCTGTGGAGGGAGTCTGTGGAGACTTAACCACAGGGGAGATGGAGGAATGAAGCAGGAATGCAGTCACTGACAGAGAGGCCTGCCATGATGGACGAGGAAGATGAGCCATGAAAGGGATGAGCACACTGTAATGTTCCTAATTTTAGTCGTGCACCGGTATGAAGCCCCTCGCTCGGCAGAGAGGTTTGGTGGCAGGGGGCTCTGTGACCCAGAAGCAGGTGGAAGCCTATTAAAGAGGTTTGGAAATAACTTGTCTCCTCTGTGATTTACTTGAGGGGCTTTGAGCTACGATAATGCAGCCCTGCTGATAATCACAGTGATGGCTCATCAAGCACACCTGGCTGGCCATCAGAGGCGGGCGGAGACCATGTTCACATTCACGGCCATTAGTTTTACAGCACTCAGAGGAGGACGCCCGGGCTCCACTATATAGGTCAGAGCAAGCCAGGAAGAGAGACGTTGTTCCCACGGAACAGCAGAACATACCCAGTCCATGGCAATACTGTTTTTTGGAGAATAAATTAACTTTAGTCAGAAGAACACCAAGAGGGTCCAAGCCTCCTGTCTGTTCACTCTGGTAATTAGCACACTCCCAGAGATCCCCACTGTGACAAGACCATATATTTCCTCATGCTTAGACCTAAGCAGCCCAACAAAGGTGAGAGGATCATAATGCAATGATGAAGTATGGGGTCAGTGTGGGTTCTGGACCAGATGGTCTGGGGGATGGGTCAGTGGAACTCAAGGGTGTCCAGGTGGTGATTAGAGACTCCTGGAGGGTGAACGGGGTGATGGAGAGGAGTGTGTGAAGGTGTGTGAATCAGGATCAGGCCACCAACAGAACAAACAAGTAGACACAACAACCTAACCCTTATGTTGTGAAAACAACAGCTGGGGAAATTACAGGGCAAAAAGTCAGGCTTTGATATCTGAGACAGTTATTTGGAGTCACCATTGGTATGAAAATTATCTGGAGGAAAAAAGCATGACAGACAGGATAAAATGGTGCCACTAAAATAAATGTACATTAGAACAGTGTGTGCATCCTCTCTCACTTCACAACTATAAAATTCCCTCTCCTCTTTCCATGTCTATCTCTTTAAAAATATTATAATATTTTCCTTGTGTATCCTTTCTCTCATTTTATTTTTTTTCTGTGTTTTTGAGTGAGAGCTGGCTCTGGGCTCTCTCTATTTTACTGATGAATGGGTGGTGTCTGCGGCTATTGGGAAAAGGGAGTGTGCTTCATGTGTCATCAGACAGGACATGGAGGCTGTGGTTGATGGAACAGGGAGGGGGGGTGAGAGATGGTTTGTGGTGGGAAGAGATCGCTGGGCATATTAAAGACTGATGACTGTAGAAGACATGGGACAAACGCCCACAGGAAATAGGCATGCATTTTGTGTTTGAGTGTGTGTGTGTGTGCATGTGTGTATGTGCGTGTGTGTGTATGTGTGTGTTAGTTGTTTTCTTCCAGCAAAAAAAATATATAAAAAATAAAAACATTTCACAGAAGGGTTTCAGTCTGGAATACAATTTGGCCACATTATCACCACAGTCGATGGTCTGCTATTCCACTTTTGTAATTCAATAATATAATCAAGCAATTACTCTGAGATTAAATAAAGTCTGAGCATCTAGCTGTTGGGCATCTGTACTTTGAATAGTCTGAGGAAATATCCTCTCTAAAATGACCAAAAATATGAGCATTTTTGAGGTTTCGTACATATGTGTGTGTTAGGTTTCGTACATATGTGTGTGTTAGTTGTTTTCTTCCAGCAAAAAAAATATATAAAAAATAAAAACATTTCACAGAAGGGTTTCAGTCTGGAATACAATTTGGCCACATTATCACCACAGTCGATGGTCTGCTATTCCACTTTTCTAATTCAATAATATAATCAAGCAATTACTCTGAGATTAAATAAAGTCTGAGCATCTAGCTGTTGGGCATCTGTACTTTGAATAGTCTGAGGAAATATCCTCTCTAAAATGACCAAAAATATGAGCATTTTTGAGGTTTCGTAGATAAAATCCACAGACGAAGCAAACTGCTTCTAGAATGATACACTTCCTTCTATTTATCAAGACTAGAAACATATCAGTCAGACCAAGAAAACTAGAATGATCTTACAATAAAAATTCCAAATCATAAAAAAAATTATGGTAGGACTTTACCAAGGATTTGCAGGTGGTTAATAACATGTATTTGTAGTAGAGTTAAAATGGTTATTCCAGCAAACTTCAAATTATTAGAATAGTACACAACGCAGAACAGAACAATCAGGTTGAGGGTCAGTGGCCAAAGCCCGCGAACAGGAATATTCCAAGTTCAGACAGAAGGGGGGAGTCAGATCGCTATGATCGCCAGGAACTTTACTTTTGGTTTCTAATTTTAATTGTTGCGCTACTGATGATGCCTGTTGATGTTAGGTAGGCAGCTACAGTAGCTGAATGATGTTAACATCTTCAGGTTTTGTTTCATTAAATGTATTTTATTTTATCTGGGTGCTTACGTCACCTACTAACACTCTGGTACTACCCATATCTCCCGCTCTCCTCAGTCTGAGAAAACACTGAGAGAGAAAGGTACGGGTTGCAGATTACTCCTTTGTAGAAGTCCGTAACGTGAAATAAATAAAACGTCCCAAGGTTAATGCTGTAGATATTGTTATAAGGGGATGTGAGACTATCGAAACACGTAACTTTCAGAGTTTTATTGTTGTTATTAATATAGTTACAGAGTGCTAAAAGTGTTGCTAGCTAGCATGCCTTTCTTTCTGTGATGCAGACGGCTAGCTGAGCTGCCAACTAGTGATGGTGTTGCATTATGGGGGATGTAGTTTTTTCCCTCTAAGGCGATTTTACGTTGTAACTTGTTTGTGTTGCAGTGGTTTTGTACATGAGTTGTTGTATTTTGCTAGTATCAACACTGAAAGCACCTAGCAATGTATTGGGGATGTGAGACAGGATATGTGTTTTACCTTTCTTCATGCTCCTGTGTAGAACAACTTGTCAGGTGGTGCATTGGAGACTGATGTGTTCCTGTCCTGTCTTTTCACAATACTATTGCAGGTATGGTTCTATTGTCTAAGAATTAAGATTATACATTCTTTGTATTAAGGACTGGTTATTATTTTATACTATACATTATGGCTTTATGTATGAGTGTGATTGTGAGAGTCTGAGAAAACACTGAGAGAGAAAGAACAACTTGTCAGGTGGTGCATTGGAGACTGATGTGTTCCTGTCCTGTCTTTTCACAATACTATTGCAGATCAACATAAAAGCCTAAAAGACAGCCGTGGTGTCGCTCTTCATTTCTTGGTTCTCCTGTGGTGCATAAGAGACTCGCTACATATTACCAAAATACTCTGTGTTACCAAACACTGACAACTATGAGAATGTCACATACTGTACAAGAATATCTAGACCTTGTCACACTGCCCAGACCCTCACCTGCACACTTAGTCCTGCTGATAAGGGGTGGTCCGGGTGGTCCGGTGCCGCCCTCTCCGGGCCGGGTCAGCAACACACTTATGTGATACTCCGTGTCTGGGTCCAGGTGCCACAGCTTGTAGGTGACCATGTTGACCCCATGGACCTCGGACCAAGGTGATTGGCTGGCCCGATACTCAATCTCCTTCCTGATGATAGGGCCATCTCCCAGGATGGAGTTGGTGTTGAGCTGGATGATCAGATATGTGGAGCCCGCTCGCAGCAACTGTGGGGGCGCAATAGGGGAGGGGGGAACTGTGGGAAGAAGACAGGGTAGGAGGCTGTGAGGTTATTTAAATGTTATTTTCGCTTCTATACACTGTAGCTGTATTTATGTGACATTTGAGGACTATCTTGGTCAGAAGCGGTTGAACTGCACTCCACTGTCCTTAAAAGTACTATGTACTATTGCAAATCAATCTTATTACAACATGCTTATCAGCTTTTTCATACTTTTACTCCATCTACAACCTTCAGGTTTGTTTGAGCCCCCCACTTTTTTTGCAGATCAAGGGTTAAAATAGCAGATTGGACACACCTATTAATAGCGCATTAACGAGCCATACATGAACATAGCAGGTTACCGCGAGTGAAAAATACAGCTGTACATATGGTCTAAGGAATGTGTATGATCTCAGAATACAAGCTCTCTTAATTGAGTGATGTGTGCCTCCCCTGGCACCATAATTAATGCAAGAGCTTCACAGAGGAAGTCACCATGATGAAAGAAGAGACCCAACATAATTTCGAGGGCAAGTTGCCAAAGCAGGATTAATTTCAGAGGCCACCGTCCGAATGTCACTTACAGCAGACTCTTGGAGCCACTGAGCAATTACACACAAAGGTGACTGTGTGAGGGGAAGAAGGGAATGCAGAAAAATGAGGACTAAGAGCGACAGAAAGATCAGAGTTAGATCTGTGGCTGTGACTAATCCCTGATTCCTGCAGAGGTGCCGGTGTCTATTATGACTGTCCTCTCAGAGGGCTCTCGTCTCTATTCCTGCCTCATCCCATGGACACTTCCACGGAGCACGTACACACTGCAGGCAATTATGCAAGCCTCACAAGCCTCTGGAAGCACAGTGAGACAGGCACAGGGAGACACTCTATATTGATGTAAATTCACCTCATCTCACATCAACAATACTCCCTTACTGTACTTTCCCAAGGATTCTATAACTGGCATTATTCATTACTGTTGCATTTCTGTTTTTAGCACCATTTTGTGTTTAGGAACACAAACCCAGCTGACTGTATCAGCTGGAGGTTTGTTAATGTAGCTTTTTATTTACTTATGTATTTGCTCAATTTGCTCAAAAATCTTAGCCAAAAACACCTCAGGGTTGACACACCACAAAATGTGTTCTACATTGCAGGGACTGAACACTGTCCTCCATGGGCCTCTTTGCATTTGACATGATTACTTTGTGCATGCAATCTATGGGCCAAATGGGGAGCACTTGTGGGATCTGAAATTAGTTGATCAAGCTAATTAAAAGGCTGATTACCCTCTCATTAGCGGGGGCAGTGGGGGAGGGGTGTTTATAAAAGCCTTGTTAAGGGGCACGCACTGCAGTCCCTGTGAAATACAACACAGAGTATGAGTTATGGCCCTGTTGCAGAACGGCTATGCATCAGTTCTCAGGAGTCAGGACAGAACACACCATGCCAAAAATAACCCACATATTCTGAATTTAAACAAGCTTCGGCAACAACCATGTCACTACTATAATGCTACTAACAATTCTAGAGCTGAGAATTCTTTGTACAGTTTTCTATAGAGTTGAGCACATAACTTGGAGATTGTATGGCCCTCTGTCTGTGAATTGATTGAGGCCGTTGCTTACTGGCCGACACCGTGTGAGCTCAGTGCTGGTCTGGCTAGGGGCTGCGTTGTCATCCACCAAACGGTCCGTATCACTAAACTCAACGTAATCCGTGTTGCCACATCTATCAATTGATTACTTTCAAGGCCTGTTTCAAGAAGTGATGATGCAAAAGATATAAAGCACTAGAGGAGACGAGGAGAATAGGACTTCTCCATGTCCTTATTTCCCTCTCCATCTCATTCCTCTGGCTTAGGGATTGGGGCCAGGCGTGGCATCAAACCCTCCTATTGAGCCGTGTCATCAAAGAGCTGTCAGAGCAGTGTCAGGCTCTAGGGTTAGAGTGAGTAATGGGACTGAGGTTGGGCCATCTGCAGAGCATGACATGAGGGGGCAGAGATATTGGATCAACATTGGAGTCCAATAGATCAGCTCTCCAAAACTGCTCTACTGATCAGCCTGGAACAGTATTATTATTATTTACCTTCATTTCAATAGGGATGTCATATTGAGACTAAAGTCACTTTTACAAATGAGCCCTGCACAATACAAAAACAAGCACATACAGTACATCAGGCAAACATAAATATAGACAATATACACATGGCGGCAGGTAGCCTAGTGGTTAGAGTGTTGGGCCATTAACCGAAAGGTTGTTGGATCGAATCCACGAGCTGACAAGGAAATTATGTCGTTCTGCCTCTGAGCAAGGCAGCTAAAGACGGCGGCTAGAATCTTGACTAGAACCAAAAAATGTGATCATATGACTCCAGTGCAAGCCTCTCTACACTGGCTTCCTGTTAAGGCAAGGGCTGATTTCAAGGTTTTACTGCTAACCTACAAAGCATTACATGGGCTTGCTCCTACCTATCTTTCCGATTTGGTCCTGCCGTACATACCTACACGTACGCTACGGTGACAAGTCTTTAAGTCTTTATTGAAGACTCATCTCTTCAGTAGGTTCTATGGTTGAGTGTAGTCTGGCCCAGGAGTGTGAAGGTGAACAGAAAGGCACTGGAGCAACGAACCGTCCTTGCTGTCTCTGCCTGGCCGGTTCCCCTCTCTCCCTCTAACCCTATTACAGGGGCTGAGTCACTGGCTTACTGTTGCTCTTCCATGCCGTCCCTAGTAGGGGTGCCGTGGCGGAGATCTTTGTGGGCTATAGTCGGCCTTGTCTCAGGATGGTAAGTTGGTGATTGAAGATATCCCTCCAGTGGTGTGGGGGCTGTGCTTTGGCAAAGTGGGTGGGGTTATGTCCTGCCTGTTTGGCCCTGTCCGGGGGTATCATCGGATGGGGCCAGCATCTCCCGACCCCTCCTGTCTCAGCCTCCAGTATTTATGCTGCAGTAGTTTATGTGTCGGGGGGCTAGAGTCAGTTTGTTATATCTGGAGTATTTCTCGTGTCTTATCCGGTGTCCTGTGTGAATTTAAGTATGCTCTCTCTAATTCTCTTTCTCTTTTTCTCTCTTTCTTTCTTTCTTTCTCTCTCGGAGGACCTGAGCCCTAGGACCATGCCTCAGGACTACCTAGCCTGATGACTACTTGATGTCCCCAGTCCACCTGGCTGTGCTGCTGCTCCAGTTGCAACTGTTCGTCGGAGCAGGTGTAGTACGACTCAATCTTAGTCCTGTATTGACACTTTGCCTGTTTGATGGTTCGTCGGAGGGCATAGCGGGATTTCGTATAAGCTTCCGGGTTAGAGTTCCGCTCTACCCTTTAGCTCAGTGTGAATGTTGCCTGTAATCCATGGCTTCTGCTTGGAGTATGTACGTACAGTCACTATGGGGACAACATCCTTGATGCACTTATTGATAAAGCCAGTGACTGATGTGGTGTACTCCTCATTGCCAACGGAAGAATCCCGGAACATATTCCAGTCTGTGCTAGCAAAACAGTTTTGTAGCTTAGCATCTGCTTCATCTGACCACTTTTTTAACCTCTTGGCGTTCCCCTAGGATAGGGGAACGCCAAGAAGCGATTTTTGAAAAGAATTCGTGCCCATTTTAAACGGCCTCCTACTCAAACTCAGAAGCTAGGATATGCATATAATTAATACTTGTGGATAGAAAACACCCTAAAGTTTCTAAAACTGTTTGAATGGTGTCTGTGAGTATAACAGAACTCATATGGCAGTCAAAACCCCGAGACCGATCGTAACAGGATGTGTAATTCTGAATTGTGGACTCAACTTCACATCTTTGCCTATTAATCACACCGTGAGCTATGGTTCATTGAGCACTTCCTATTGCTTCCACTAGATGTCCCCAGTCTTTACAAAGTGATTTGAGCCTTCTACTGTGGAAACTGAATGAATGAGACGCTGTTGAAATTGGTCACATGAGGAGGGCCATCACCATTATGACGCCGGCGGCCCTGTCTACCCTCCCCTTTCGAAACGTTTTGAAACACAATACAATCGTCCCCCTCGAATCTTATTGGCTCTCTTGTTGAAACAGGCCCTGAAGATTTATGTTATACAACGTTTGACATGTTTGAACGAACCTAAATGGGAAAAAAATGCTTTTTGTCGAAATAGCTGTCCCGCGCCCGACGGAGGATTTGGATCAGCCTTCAGACGCGCTAACAAGAACAAGCTAATGGAACATAAAGGATTCACTTTTTCGAACGAAAATACATTTGTTGTGGACCTGGGATTCCTGGAAGTGCTTTCTGATGAAGACAACCAAAGGTAAGGGATTATTGACAATAGTATACAAGACTAGATGTGATATGCGATTGTTCCAAGATGGCGCAGACCTGTATTTACTAGGTAATTTTCAGAGTCCCCTTTTATCGCAAAGTGTGATTACCCAGTAAAGTTATTTTTAAATCTGGCATTACAGGTGCTTTCAAGAGATATTCATCTATAAATCTTAGAATGACAATATTACATTTAAAAAATGTTTTCGAATAGTAATTTAGTAAATTGTAGCACTGTTTCACCGGATGCATTTGAGGGAAAATAGTTAGTCAACGTTACGCACCGATGTAAAATGCTGTTTTTATATATAAATATGAACTTTATCGAACAAACGAATGCATGTATTGTGTAACATGATGTCCTAGGTGTGTCATCTGATGAAGATTGTCAAAGGTTAGTGCTGCATTTAGCTGTTTTTTGGTTATTTGTGATGCATGTGGTTGGTCGGAAAATGGCTATGTGGCTACTTTTACGATATACTCCTCTAACATAATCTAATGTTTTGCTTTTGCTGTAAAGCCTTTTTGAAATCGAACAACGTGGTTCGATTCAGGAGAGGTGTATCTATAAAACAATATAATTATAACTTTTTTTATTTTTTTATTATTACATTTTGTTATGCTAATGGCGATATGATTTTTCGCTGGATGGCCACACAGGGGTTAAAGACCGAGTCACTGATGCTTCCTGCTTTAATTTTTGATTGTAAGCAGGAATCAGGAGTATAGAGTTATGGTCAGATTTGCCAAATGGAGGGCGAGGGAGAGCTTTGTACGCATCTCTGTGTGGAGTAAAGGTGGTGTCGAATTTTTCCCCCTCTGGTTGCACATTTAACATGCTGATAGAAATGAGGTAAAACGGATTTAAGTTTCCATGCATTAACCTGTTAGGGCTAGGGGGCAGTATTTACACGGCCGGATAAAGAAATGTACCCGATTTAATCTGGTTATTACTACTGCCCAGAAACTAGAATATGCATATAAATATTGGCTTTGGATAGAAAACACCCTAAAGTTTCTAAAACTGTTTGAATGGTGTCTGTGAGTATAACAGAACTCATATGGCAGGCAAAAACCTGAGAAGATTCTGTACAGGAAGTGCCCTCTCTGACCATTCCTTGGGCTTCTTGGCTCTGTTTATTGAAAACTTAGGATCTTTGCTGTAACGTGACACTTCCTACGGCTCCCATAGGCTCTCAGAACCCAGGAAAAAGCTTAATGATGTTGTTCCAGCCGCTGGCTGAAAAACTTTAGCGCATGGGGCGACACCATGTTTTTAATTTCTCTCTCTTTGTACTAAAACACGATTTCCCTGTCGGAATATTATCGCTTTTTTACGAGAAAAATGGCATAAAAATAGATTTTATACAGCGGTTGACATGCTTCGAAGTATGGTAATGGAATATTTAGACATTTTTTGTCATGAAACGCGTCGGGCGCGTCACCCTTCTTTACCCTTTTGGGTAGTGTCTTGAACGCACGAACAAAACGCCGCTATTTGGATATAACTATGGATTATTTTGAACCAAACCAACATTTGTTATTGAAGTAGAAGTCCTGGGAGTGCATTCTGACGAAGAACAGCAAAGGTAATAACATTTTTCTTATAGTAAATCTGACTTTGGTGAGGGCTAAACTTGCTGGGTGTCTAAATAGCTAGCCCTGTGATGCCGGGCTATCTACTTAGAATATTGCAAAATGTGCTTTCACCGAAAAGCTATTTTAAAATCGGACATAGCGAGTGCATAGAGGAGTTCTGTATCTATAATTCTTAAAATAATTGTTATGTTTTTTGTGAACGTTTATCGTGAGTAATTTAGTCAATTCACCGGAAGTTTGCGGGGGGTATGCTAGTTCTGAACGTCACATGCTAATGTAAAAAGCTGGTTTTTGATATAAATATGAACTTGATTGAACAAAACATGCATGTATTGTATAACATAATGTCCTGAGGGTTGTCATCTGATGAAGATCATCAAAGGTTAGTGCTGCATTTAGCTGTGATTTCGGTTTATGTGACATTCTATGCTAGCTTGAAAAATGGGTATCTGATTATTTCTGGCTGGGTACTCTGCTGACATAATCTAATGTTTTGCTTTCGTTGTAAAGCCTTTTTGAAATCGGACAGTGTGGTTAGATTAACGAGAGTTTTGTCTTTAAAATGGTGTAAAATAATCATATGTTTGAGAAATTGAAGTAATAGCATTTCTAAGGTATTTGAATAACGCGCCACGGGATTCCACTGGCTGTTACGTAGGTGGGACGAAATCGTCCCACTGGCCCTAGAGAAGTTAATGTCCCCGGCCACTAGGAGCGCCGCCTGTGGATGAGCGTTTTCCTGTTTGCTTATGGCGGAATACAGCTCATTGAGTGCCAGCATCGGTCTGTGGTGGTATGTAGACAGCTACGAAAAAGCTATGAAAAACACAGATGAAAACTCTCTAGGTAGATAGTGCGGTCAACAGCTTATCATGAAATACTCTACCTCAGGTGAGCAAAACCCTGAGACTTCCTTAGATATCGTGCACCAGCTATTGTTTACAAATATGCATAGGCCCCTGCCTGGTGTCTTACCAGAGGCTGCTGTTCTGTCCTGCTGATAGAGTGTATAACCTGCCAGCTGTATGTTATTAATGTCGTCGTTCAGCCATGACTCGGTGAAATATAAGATATTACAATTTTTAATGTCCCGTTGGTAGGATATACGTGCTTTCCGTTCGTCCGATTTATTTTCCAGCGATTGAACGTGACCTAGCAGAATGGAAGGCAAGGGCAGATTAGTCACTTGTCGCCTGATCCCCACAAGGCATCCTGATCTCTTTCCCCGAAACCAATGTTACCCTTTCCGGGAAATCAGAGGGATCTGGGCCTGGTCGGGTGTCCGTAGTATATCCCTCCCATCTGACTCATTGAAGAAGAACTCCTCATCCAATTTGAGGTGAGTAATCCGAGTTCAGATGTCCAGCAGCTCTTTTCGGTCATAAGAGACGGTAGCAGCAACAACATTATGTACAAAACAAGTTATGAACAACACAAAAAAAAAAAAAAAAAATTGCATGGGTGGTTAAGATCCGATAAGACAGCAGCCCTACCCTCCGGTGCCATCTTCACCTTGCTTTAACAAAGTTAATTAACCATTTTCACTATAGTGTCCAAAACGTCTTTCAAGCTGTCAGGCATTCCCTTGTTAGCAAGAGCCTCTCGGTGGATACTGCAGTGTACCCAAGTGGCATCGGGAGCAACTGCTTGCACGCACGTTACCACTCCACTACGTCTCCCTGTCATGGCTTTTGTGCCATCAGTACAGGTACCAACACCTCTTGACCACCAAAGTCCATTTGATGTCTCAAAGCTGTCCAGTACTTTAAAAATATCCTCTCCTGTTGTCCTGGTTTCCAGTGGTTTGCAGAAGAGGATATCTTCCTTAATTGAACCCCCATAAACGCAACGGACATTTGCCAGGAGCTGTGCCAGGCCCGCCACGTCTGTTGACTCATCCAGCTGTAATGCATAAAATTCACTGGCTTGTATGCGAAGCAGTAATTGTTTCAAAACATCTCCTACCATGTCACTGATGAGTGTCGTGAAACAGTGTTGTTTGATGAAGGCATTGTCTGTATAGTTTTCTTGGACTTTTCCCCCAGCGTTGTCCCAACCATATCCGCGGCAGCAAGAAGAATTAAGTCCTCCACAATAGCATGGGGCTTGCCTGTCCTAGCCACTTGGTAGCTCACCACATAAGACACTTCTAGCCCCTTCTTATTAATAGTATCTGTTGCTTTTATACATGTCTTACTACTCAAAAGTCGTCTTAATTCTCACTCAAAAAAACTCCTGTGGCTTATTTTTCTAATTGGCATGTTTTGTTTCTAAATGTCTGCGCAAGAGTTTCATCGAGTTGTGAGATAGTACTTTTGCACATATAACACACTGTGGCTGAGGAAAGGCACTACTCCCAATATAAGTGAACACCAAATCAATGTAGTTCTCATCATATTTGCACCTCTTTGATGGTCCAACGTCCCGGTCTGTTGTTTGATGCTTTCCCGGGTAAGGGGGCAGTAGCTCTTCGGCTGCATCAGATTCACAACTGTCAGTGTCCATGCTAGCTGGGCAAACAATAAATATAGAATTACTGATGCTAGCACTGGATGTGCTCATGGAAGCAGAACAACTTGTGTCGTCGACAGGTGCAGGTGTAGCACTGCTGGTATGTGTCTCTATGGACGCGGTCCTTACTTTTTTTAACCATTTATCCATTTTCGAGCAAACGGAATGATCAACAGCTACATTTGGCTACATACGGATCGTTAATGGAATTCCTGCGAGAGAGTAACGGTTAATGTGATTGGATGTTACTTATTTGACTAGGCTACCTGTATTTGACATTGTGTTGTTATTTCGCCAACATTTTTATTTTTGGCAGTGAAACAAGGCTACTCAGTGGAGAAAAAAACCTCACCCAAATGTATAGCCCGTTGGAAAATATAAATGGTCTGTTTTAAAATGTGAAGATATATATATTTTTTTAAACCAAAAAAAAAAACATTTAAAAAAATGATTTTTCTATGTGAATCACATTTTTATTTGGCGTACCCCCGACTACATTGCACATACTTCAGTTTGGGAATACCTGGTCTATATGATAATATCAATCAAGCACTTCAATGTGTTGATTTAATTATGCCACAGCTGACAAGTGTGTGGGATGTGTAAATTGATGACAGATTATGTAAACGTTCATTTACAACATTTACTGCTTTTGCTAACACAAAGTAACATAACTAAATCAGTTTTATTCAGTTCACCCTTGGTTCATAGACCTACAGTACAGGATATTGAGAGATCCTAGCCTCGCCCCCACTGACTGATTGCGAGCGTATTTACCTTTGACAATGAGCTCAGCGAAGTTGGAGACCCCAGAGCCCCTGGAGGACTGGGTGACACATCGGTACAGGTCCTGGTCGTTGCGCTGCACACTGTCCACCTGGAATGATGCCACAAAGCGCCGGTGACTCAGGTGCTTGACCAAGGCTGTAGATGTCACGTCCCCACTGTGCCTCTGGAGAGAGGGGACAGAAAAAACAGGATGGGTCAGATATAAACAAGCACACTCACAAACACATTCTTGCACACAGACACACAGCTGCAAATGTAACAGTATTACTTCCGTTTCCCGCCTTGCCCCAACCTGGACTTGAATCACATCAACAACTGCCTCCTATGAAGCAGAGCAAAGGAAACAGCTACTTCAAGGTCTCAGAGCGAGTGATGTCACCAATTGAAACACTACTAGCACGCACCGCTAACTAACTAGCCAGTTACACTCAACCCCCTTTGACAACCTTCTCCACAGCAACCCCAGCAGCTGGGCAGAGCCCAAATGAGTGATCCAATGTAAGAGTATTGCTTCCGTCCCTCTCCTTGCCCCAACCTGGGCTTTTACCAGGGACCCTCTGAACACATTAACAACTGCCTCACACGAACCATCGTTTCCTATTGCTCCACAAAAGTCGCAGCCTTTGCAGTGCAAGGGTAGCGCTGTAGCAGTCATGACATTTTGTCAGCCGGTTATTTTCATGTAAATAACTGCGTCTCAAGGCATCTACGCATACAAGCAGCATACAAGCGACTGATGTGCGCCTTTGGAACGTCTACATTTTAAAAAGTCTAATAAATCCATTAAATATACACTATTACAATAAACCCATTATTTATTTTAGGCAGCTCTAAAGAAACCTTATGATATGAAGAAAATACACTGCTCAAAAAAATAAAGGGAACACTTAAACAACACAATGTAACTCCAAGTCAATCACACTTCTGTGAAATCAAACTGTCCACTTAGGGAGCAACACTGATTGACAATAAATTTCACATGCTGTTGTGCAAATGGAATAGACAACAGGTGGAAATTATAGGCAATTAGCAAGACACCCCCAATAAAGGAGTGGTTCTGCAGGTGGTGACCACAGACCACTTCTCAGTTCCTATGCATCCTGGCTGATGTTTTGGTCACTTTTGAATGCTGGCGGTGCTTTCACTCTAGTGGTAGCATGAGACGGAGTCTACAACCCACACAAGTGGCTCAGGTAGTGCAGCTCATCCAGGATGGCACATCAATGCGAGCTGTGGAAAGAAGGTTTGCTGTGTCTGTCAGCGTAGTGTTCAGAGCATGGAGGCGCTACCAGGAGCCAGTACATCAGGAGACGTGGAGGAGGTCGTAGGAGGGCAACAACCCAGCAGCAGGACCGCTACCTCCGCCTTTGTGCAAGGAGGAGCAGGAGGAGCACTGCCAGAGCCCTGCAAAATGACCTCCAGCAGGCCACAAATGTGCATGTGTCTGCTCAAATGGTCAGAAACAGACTCCATGAGGGTGGTATGAGGGCCCGACGTCCACAGGTGGGGGTTGTGCTTATAGCCCAACACCGTGCAGGACGTTTGGCATTTGCCAGAGAACACCAAGATTGGCAAATTCGCCACTGGCGACTCTTCACAGATGAAAGCAGGTTCACACTGAGCACATGTGACAGACGTGACAGAGTCTGGAGACGCCGTGGAGAACGTTCTGCTGCCTGCAACATCCTCCAGCATGACCGGTTTGGCGGTGGGTCAGTCATGGTGTGGGGTGGCATTTCTTTGGGGGGCCGCACAGCCCTCCATGTGCTCACCAGAGGTAGCCTGACTGCCATTAGGTACCGAGATGAGATCCTCAGACCCCTTGTGAGACCATATGCTGGTGCGGTTGGCCCTGGGTTCCTCCTAATGCAAGACAATGCTAGACCTCATGTGGCTGGAGTGTGTCAGCAGTTCCTGCAAGAGGAAGGCATTGATGCTATGGACTGGCCCGCCCGTTCCCCAGACCTGAATCCAATTGAGCACATCTGGGACATCATGTCTCGCTCCATCCACCAACGCCACATTGCACCACAGACTGTCCAGGAGTTGGCGGATGCTTTCGCCACCTCATCAGGAGCATGCCCAGGCGTTGTAGGGAGGTCATACAGGCACGTGGAGGCCACACACACTACTGAGCCTCATTTTGACTTGTTTTAAGGACATTACATCAAAGTTGGATCAGCCTGTAGTGTGGTTCCACTTTAATTTTGAGTGTGACTCCAAATCCAGACCTCCATGGGTTGATAAATTGGATTTCCATTGATTATTTATGTGTGATTTTGTTGTCAGCACATTCAAATATGTAAAGAAAAAAGTACGTAATAAGATTATTTCATTCATTCAGATCTAGGATGTGTTATTTTAGTGTTCCCTTTATTGTTTTGAGCAGTGTATATTTTTTGCACCATGCCATAGGCAGTAGGCTAGTTCATTTAGGAGACAAGATAGTCCTGTTTCATAATTTTATATGATATGATTTTCTAGTAAGAAGGATATAATTCCCATTCCGGAGCGAGTGTGCATATGAAGTGGCTATGTTGAGCGTAAAAGTGATCATTTGAACCAGGCTCTATATGCTAGACTTATTTGAAAACTTTAGTTGCGAATGATACAAACCTTAGATCATTAGCTTTGAGAACTCGGTCAGGTGCACAGCTCACTCTATTTCCGGTCACAACCCGGTCACAACTTGCAGACTTGTTTACGCTACTGTGCGTTTTTGTTGCCGATCTTACTTTGATACCTGACGGTTTTTTACTTTTTCATTACCGTATATTTTTACTTTTTCCCTCACTCAACTTTTTTCATTCAACTTTTTCACCCCGGAGGTTTTATCTGGACATGGTTCGTCAGGACTTCAAACAGCCGAAGCTAAGTAACATTAACATGATGCCTTCTAATTGCAGTCGTTGTACTTATAATATACAGGAGAACGATCGCCTTACGGCAAGGATAGCTGTGCTGCAAGCCCAGCTTCAGACGCGATCGTTAGGCAAGGGTAATTTCAGTGTAGGAAAGGATGAAACAGCGTCTGTGCCACCAGTAAGTACAGATAGTAACGTTAGTATAAACCCCCTCGCACGGTCCCCGCAGCCGGACATCTTTCTCATGGCTTCTGGAGGGAAACGCTGTAGGAATGCTCAACTGGTGTCGCTTATTCAGCCGACAGAAACTTTCAACCGGTTCTCCCCATTAAGCGAGTCGGAGTCGGAGGCCGAGACTTCTCTGGTCTCTACTCCTCCCGTTGTGGGGTCTGAGACGCCGACGGCTCCCACCATTAGCTCTGACAAATTGAAAACCCTAGTCATTGGCGACTCCATTACCCGCAGTATTAGACTTAAAACTAATCATCCAGCGATCATACACTGCTTACCAGGGGGCAGGGCTACCGACGTTAAGGCTAATCTAAAGACGGTGCTGGCTAAAGCTAAAACTGGCGAGTGTAGAGAGTATAGAGATATTGTTATCCACGTCGGCACCAACGATGTTAGGATGAAACAGTCAGAGTTCACCAAGCGCAACATAGCTTCAGCGTGTAAATCAGCTAGAAAGATGTGTCGGCATCGATTAATTGTCTCTGGCCCCCTCCCAGTTAGGGGGAGTGATGAGCTCTACAGCAGAGTCTCACAACTCAATCGCTGGTTGAAAACTGTTTTCTGCCCCTCCCAAAAGATAGAATTTGTAGATAATTGGCCCTCTTTCTGGGACTCACCCACAAACAGGACCAAGCCTGGCCTGTTGAGGAGTGACGGACTCCATCCTAGCTGGAGGGGTGCTCTCATCTTATCTACGAACATAGACAGGGCTCTAACTCCTCTAGCTCCACAATGAAATAGGGTGCAGGCCAGGCAGCAGGCTGTTAGCCAGCCTGCCAGCTTAGTGGAGTCTGCCACTAGCACAGTCAGCGTAGTCAGCTCAGCTTTCCCCATTGAGATCGTGTCTGTGCCTCGATCTAGGTTGGGCAAAATTAAAAATGGCGGTGTTCGCTTTAGCAATCTCACTAGTATAAAGACCTCCTCCATTCCTGCCATTATTGAAAGAGATTGTGATACCTCACATCTCAAAATTGGGTTACTTAATGTTAGATCCCTCACTTCCAAGGCAGTTATAGTGAATGAACTAATCACTGATAATAATCTTGATGTGATTGGCCTGACTGAAACATGGCTTAAGCCTGATGAATTTACTGTGTTAAATGAGGCCTCACCCCCTGGTTACATTAGTGACCATACCCCCCGTGCATCCGGCAAAGGCGGAGGTGTTGCTAACATTTACGATAGCAAATTTCAATTTACAAAAAAAACAACAACAATGACGTTTTCGTCTTTTGAGCTTCTAGTCATGAAATCTATGCAGCCTACTCACTCACTTTTTATAGCTACTGTTTATAGGCCTCCTGGGCCATATGCAGTGTTCCTCACTGAGTTCCCTGAATTCCTATCGGATCTTGTAGTCATAGCAGATAATATTCTAATTTTTGGTGACTTTAACATTCACATGGAAAAGTCCACAGACCCACTCCAAAAGGCTTTCGGAGCCATCATCGACTCAGTGGGTTTTGTCCAACATGTCTCTGGACCTACTCACTGCCACAGTCATACTCTGGACCTAGTTTTGTCCCATGGAATAAATGTTGTGGATCTAAATGTTTTTCCTCATAATCCTGGACTATCGGACCACCATTTTATTACGTTTGCAATTGCAACAAATAATCTGCTCAGACCCCAACCAAGGAGCATTAAAAGTCGTGCTATAAATTCTCAGACAACCCAAAGATTCCTTGATGCCCTTCCAGACTGCCTCTGCCTACCCAAGGACGTCAGAGGACAAATATCAGTTAACCACCTAACCGAGGAACTCAATTTAACCTTGCGCAATACCCTAGATGCAGTTGCACCCCTAAAAACTAAAAACATCTGTCATAAGAAACTAGCTCCCTGGTATACAGAAAATACACGAGCTCTGAAGCAAGCTTCCAGAAAATTGGAACGGAAATGGCGCAACACCAAACTGGAAGTCTTCCGACTAGCTTGGAAAGACAGTACCGAAGAGCCCTTACTGCTGCTCGATCATCCTATTTTTCCAACTTAATTGAGGAAAATAAGAACAATCCGAAATTTCATTTTGATACTGTCGCAAAGCTAACTAAAAAGCAGCCTCCGCAAATGGAGGATGGCTTTCACTTCAGCAGTAATAAATTTATGAACTTCTTTGAGGAAAAGATCATGATCATTAGAAAGCAAATTACAGACTCCTCTTTAAATCTGGTTATTCCTCCAAAGCTCCATTGTCCTGAGTCTGCACAACTCTGCCAGGACCTAGGATCAAGGGAGATACTAAAGTGTTTTAGTACTATATCTCTTGACGCAATGATGAAAATAATCATGGCCTCCAAACCCTCAAGCTGCATACTGGACCCTATTCCAACTAAACTACTGAAAGAGCTGCTTCCTGTGCTTGGCCCTCCTATGTTGAACATAATAAACGGCTCTCTATCCACCGGATGTGTACCAAGCTCACTAAAAGTGGCAGTAATAAAGCCTCTCTTGAAAAAGCCGAATCTTGATCCAGAAATTATAAAAAACTATCGGCCTATATCGAATCTTCCATTCCTCTCAAAAATTTTTGAAAAAGCTGTTGCACAGCAACTCACTGCCTTCCTGAAGACAAACAATGTATACGAAACGCTTCAGTCTGGTTTTAGACCCCATCATAGCACTGAGACTGCACTTGTGAAGGTGGTAAATGACCTTTTAATGACGTCAGACCGAGGCTCTGCATCTGTCCTCGTGCTCCTAGATCTTAGTGCCGCTTTTGATACCATCGATCACCACATTCTTTTGGAGAGATTGGAAACCCAAATTGGTCTACATGGACAAGTTCTGGCCTGGTTTAGATCTTATCTGTCGGAAAGATATCAGTTTGTCTCTGTGAATGGTTTGTCCTCTGACAAATCAATTGTACATTTCGGTGTTCCTCAAGGTTCCGTTTTAGGACCACTATTGTTTTCACTATATATTTTACCTCTTGGGGATGTCATTCGAAAACATAATGTTAAATTTCACTGCTATGCGGACGACACACAGCTGTACATTTCAATGAAACATGGTGAAGCCCCAAAATTTCCCTCGCTAGAAGCCTGTGTTTCAGACATAAAGAAGTGGATGGCTGCAAACTTTCTACTTTTAAACTCGGACAAAACAGAGATGCTTGTTCTAGGTCCCAAGAAACAAAGAGATCTTCTGTTGAATCTGACAATTAATCTGGATGGTTGTACAGTCGTCTCAAATAAAACTGTGAAGGACCTCGGCGTTACTCTGGACCCTGATCTCTCTTTTGAAGAACATATCAAGACTGTTTCAAGGACAGCTTTTTTCCATCTACGTAACATTGAAACAATCAGAAATGTTCTGTCCAAAAATGACGCAGAAAAATTAATCCATGCTTTTGTTACTTCTAGGCTGGACTACTGCAATGCTCTACTTTCCGGCTACCCGGATAAAGCACTAAATAAACTTCAGTTAGTGCTAAATACGGCTGCTAGAATCCTGACTAGAACCCAAAAATTTGATCATATTACCCCAGTGCTAGCCTCCCTACACTGGCTTCCTGTTAAGGCAAGGGCTGATTTCAAGGTTTTACTGCTAACCTACAAAGCATTACATGGGCTTGCTGCTACCTATCTTTCCGATTTGGTCCTGCCGTACATACCTACACGTACGCTACGGTCACAAGACGCAGGCCTCCTAATTGTCCCTAGAATTTCTAAGCAAACGGCTGGAGGTAGGGCTTTCTCCTATAGAGCTCCATTTTTATGGAATGGTCTGCCTACCAATGTGAGAGACGCAGACTCAGTCTCAACCTTTAAGTCTTTACTGAAGACTTATCTCTTCAGTAGGTCCTATGATTAAGTATAGTCTGGCCCAGGAGTGTGAAGGTGAACGGAAAGGCTGGAGCAACGAACCGCCCTTGCTGTCTCTGCCTTGCCGGTTCCCCTCTTTCCACTGGGATTCTCTGCCTCTAACCCTTTTACAGGGGCTGAGTCACTGGCCTACTGGTGTTCTTCCATGCCGTCCATGGGAGGGGTGCGTCACTTGAGTGGGTTGAGTCACTGACGTGGTCTTCCTGTCTGGGTTGGCGCCCCCCCCTTGGGTTGTGCCATGGCGGAGATCGTTGTGGGCTATACTCGGCCTTGTCTTAGGACGGTAAGTTGGTGGTTGGAGACATCCCTCTAGTGGTGTGGGGGCTGTGCTTTGGCAAAGTGGGTGGGGTTATATCCTGCCTGTTTGGCCCTGTCCGGGGGTATCATCGGATGGGGCCACAGTGTCTTCTGATCCCTCCTGTCTCAGCGTCCAGTATTTATGCTGCAGTAGTTTATGTGTCGGGGGGCTAGGGTCAGTCTGTTACATCTGGAGTATTTCTCTTGTCTTATCCGGTGTCCTGTGTGTATTTAAATATGCTCTCTCTAATTCTCTCTTTCTCTCTTTCTGTCTTTCTCTCGGAGGACCTGAGCCCTAGGACCATGCCTCAGGACTACCTGGTATGATGACTCCTTGCTGTCCCCAGTCCACCTGGCCGTGCTGCTGCTCCAGTTTCAACTGTTCTGCCTGCGGCTATGGAACCCTGACCTGTTCACCGGACGTGCTTGTTGCACCCTCGACAACTACTATGATTATTATTATTTGACCATGCTGGTCATTTATGAACATTTTAACATTTTAACATTTTGACCATGTTCTGTTATAATATCCACCCTGCACAGCCAGAAGAGGACTGGCCACCCCTCATAGCCTGGTTCCTCTCTAGGTTTCTTCCTAGGTTTTTGGCCTTTCTAGGGAGTTTTTCCTAGGGAGTTTTTCCTAGCCACCGTGCTTCTTTCACATGCTTTGCTTGCTGTTTGGGGTTTTAGGCTGGGTTTCTGTACAGCACTTTGAGAATATCAGCTGATGTACGAAGGGCTATATAAAAATAAATTTGATTTGAAAAAATAAATTTGATTATAATGTCTTAGAAATCAAAACATACAGTATATGGGCTGCATGATGCGACTATAGGCTATTGTGATCTGTTCCTTGCCTCAGGCTGCTCATACGTGTGCACGCTGTTCTCTCATCAAATGATCATATTTTCACCCATCAGACTATTCTCAATTTAATCTTGTCTTTACTAACACTTTGCCAGTTGGTCAGCGCATGCTTGGAGTACACATCCGCTAATCCGTCTGGCCCAGCGGCCTTGTGAATGTTGACCTGTTTAATGGTCTAACTCACATCGGCTGTGGAGAGTGTGAACACACTAAAATTAGTTTCAATTTAAAATGGCTCATTGTCAAATGGGCAGGAACAGGGCCAGGAGTAAAAATATATGTCATCTGTATGCACTCAAATAGAGAATGGAGGCCGCGTTGCCACTGTTCATTTTTCAATCATGCCGGGTAAGCTACCACTCCGGTTTTATAGTAGAGCACGTGCTTAATATGAGCAACTGAGGAATAAATACAGTAGCATCTGGATCCTCCTCTTTCTAAGGGCAACCATCAAAACTCTGCTTTCAAACGGGATTGAATATAGAAATGTCCGGGTTTATACACTGAACAAAACTATAAACGCAACATATAAAGTGTTGGTCCCATGTTTCATGAGCTGAAATAAAAGATCCCTGAAATGTTCCAAAAACACAAAAAGCTTATTTTCTCAAATGTTTTGCACAAATGTGTTCACATCCCTGTTAGTGTGCATTTCTCCTTTGCCAAGATAATCCATCCACCTGACAGGTATGGCATATCAAGAAGCTGATTATGATCATTACACAGGTGAACCTTGGGTTGGGGACAATAAAAGGTACTCTAAAATGTGCAGTTTTGTCACACAACACAATGCCAGAGATGTCTCAAGTTTTGAGGGAACGTGCAATTGGCATGCTGACTGCAGGAATGTCCACCAGAGCGGTTGCCAGAGAATCGAACGTTCATTTCTCTACCCTAAGCCGCCTCCATTGTCGTTTTAGAATTTGGCAGTACGTCCAACTAGCCTCACATTATGTTTTTCTGCCGTGCGTAATATGCAGTTGGCTATTAGGCTATGTATTGTATAATGGCACAATCATTATTTTAATTCAGGCTTTTTGGGGGGGGATTGGGCTCATACACTAAGTGTATAAAACATTGATCGTTCCATGACATACTGACCAGGTGAATCCAGGTGAAAGCTATGATCCCTTATAGATGTCACCTGTTAAATCCAATTCAATCAGTATAGGTGAAGGGGAGGAGACAGGTTAAAGAAAGATTTTTAAGCCTTGAGACAATTGAGACATGGATTGTGTATGTGTGCTATTCAGAGGGTGAATGAACGGGCAAGACAAAATATTTAAGTGCCTTTGAACAGGGTATGGTAGTAGGTGCCAGGCACACCGGTTTGTGTCAAGAACGGTAATGCTGCTGGGCTTTCAAGCTCAACAGTTTCCTGTGTGTATCAAGAATAGTCTACCACCCAAAGGACATCCAGGCAACTTGACACAACTGCGGGAAACATTGGCGTCAACATGATTGGCATCAACATTCCTGTGGAATGCTGCACAATAAGGTTTAATATTCGTATGGGTGTTCTGAATTAATCATCACCTTAAAAGCACTGTCCATTTCGTAGTGTTAGGCTTTCAAACAACATCCACAATATTTGTGTATGCTCCATCTTTTTAAACCAGCTAAATGGAGTGCCATATTTGAGGCAGTCTGCATAGTAAGATTATTGTTCCCTTGGTGGAGCCATGACACTCAGCTAACAACATAATAACTAAATATGTTTCAATTATTGCTATCCAGGCCATTTGAGTTGAGTGATTAAAAAGGATGATTGTCCAGCAGCATAACATTTAAATTTGAATGGCAGGGGACATCCCTCTGATTTAAACATGTACAATTACAATCAGGTATCCTTTAATACAAACAAATGAAATCTTGTCAAGATAATTCTCACGTCACCCCGCTCCTCCGCTCTCTCCACTGGCTTCCAGTTGAAGCTCGCTTCCGCTACGAGACCATGGTGATTGCCTACGGAGCTGTGAAGGGAACGGCACCTCCATACCTTCAGGCTCTGATCAGGCCCTACACCCAAACAAGGGCACTGCGTTCATCCACCACTGGCCTGCTGGCCCCCCTACCTCTGAGGAAGCACAGTTCCCGCTCAGCCCAGTCAAAACTGTTCGCTGCTCTGGCACCCCAATGGTGGAACAAGCTCCCTCACGACGCCAGGACAGCGGAGTCAATCACCACCTTCCGGAGACACCTGAAACCCCACCTCTTTAAGGAATACCTAGGATAGGATAAAGTAATCCTTCTAACCCCCCCCCCCCCCTTAAAATATTTAGATGCACTATTGTAAAGTGGTTGTTCCACTGGATATCATAAGGTGAATGCACCATTTTGTAAGTCGCTCTGGATAAGAGCGTCTGCTAAATGACTTAAATGTAATGTAAATGTAATAATAATGATTATGAGAGCAATGTTGGTTATGAGGGCCATTAGTTAATTCAGCGCAGGTGCCGGTAGTCAGTCTTCTTTTGTGTCCATACTATAGCAATATAGGGTGTTATCACCACCCAGCACTCACAGTCCTGCAAAACACTATGGAGCCAATACATTTAAATCCACATGAGTAGCTAAAAGTGCATGGCTGGTGGGCTTAATGTTTCACCATGTAGTCACTCTAATGTGTAGTCTTGCAGATGAATAGCAGGGGGTAAGCTTTCATGTTTTGGTACAGAGCAAAAGAAAACGAAAGAGAGAAAATGACTCTGACACCAGTGCTCTTCAAAGCCAGAATATACCACGGAGAAGGAGTGGGCACGACAAAGGTAGAGAGAGAGCACAGGAGGAAAAATAACAAAAACAAAAAGAGAGTACTGGTGCTGGGAAAGAAATCTGCAGTTGAGATGTTGTTGAATGAAAGGAGGTATCCCACTGAACCCTTCAAGGCATTTCTCACATTGTTCTATTCCATTATCACCACAAGTATCCTTCAAGCCTATAGTCTCAACAACAGGCCACCTTGAGCCTAACATTAGTCTAACGTTTAGGCCAAGGCCTTTTTCAGTGTGTGAAATAGCAGGCTTGCCAATCAACACATTCTTCTCTCTCTTTCTTTTTCAGTGAAAAACAACTGGTGAGTAAACAGAATCAGTCTCAGAGAAGACGTAGGCCCGGGGTCCTCCGGGAAGCAAGTGGGATGAGCTAGGCCCCTTCTCTGTTTGCTTAGATGACTGGATGTGTGTAAGTCTTTGTGCTGTCCAAAGCCACAGTGGACGTGTCTGTATGTTTGTAAACTCTCGAAAGCCACAGACCACACAAGCCCCAACTGTCACAAGTAAACACCCAAACTCTGATTAGGGTCAAGCAGTGGCAACCAGTCTGGTCTGGTGGTCATACCAAAAACAAACCAAACCCTCAATCATAGACTTCAGTGTCTACTGCCCTTGGCTTACTTCTTTTATCTATTTAGCTTTTTCTCCCTCCACAAAAGGATATTAGGGAAATCAGGTTAATCAAATAAGCCTGAGACGGAATATGTAAACTATCAGGCTGGAGCGAATTACTGAGAAAACTACCAAATGATCTGTTTAGTCTGGCAGGAGTTGGCATGGTGAGACTGGGTCGCAGCTGGTACACACAGCAGATGCAACAATCAAATGAAAACAACAAAACAACAGAGAGGGTAAGCAACCTCATCTAAAATGGCAGCCGTGACACCCAGTCATGTATCTCCTCATGCAGTTTGGGGAAGGCAGGCATCGAAGAGCCTTGAGGACTTTTGTTATTGCGAATGTTAGTGGCGTTATGACAGCTCCCTACTGGAGGCATCTGTCCTTGTGATGTGACAAAATGGTTTGTTTGATATCATTCTCACTTGGATGTTAGAGGTTTTGTAATGTTGAAGGAAGAAGAGGTATCAAAGTTGAAGACGATGTTGTGCATTGCGCCTCAAGGCTTGCATGGTGTAATTAACACATACTGTGGTGGTGGTAAGAGTCGTGGATGTGTGGCTGCCTGGTAATTGCTGAGAGAGACAGAGCCTGGAAAACAAAACTATCACAATGCTCTTTCAAACCTTTAAAAACGTAATGTTTTTAAAACCACTGAATGTTATTCACTCAGACATACACTGCAGTGGCCTACCTGACCTTCAGAGGGATGGAATTTGCATGAATAAAGCATACAAGTGGGAAAAGGGATATTAAAAACAGAGCCCTGCATTTGGATAAAGGAAGAAGGCTGTAAAGAAAGCAGAGCACTGTGATTTCATGAGCAAACTGGATTTTCAAAGGTGCTGGGCTGGAGAGTCTTCAAGGCTGGAGCGTAGCATTAAAATTCTCCTCAATGCTCTGCTGAATTTGAATAACTAACACAAGCACGTTTATAATTCAAAGACACTGACCTATCATTTCAAGTTTCCCTCTTTAATGGCATGACTACAAATACACTTACAGTAGAACTCAAAAGTGCTAGTATTCCCAAAGAGACCTGCATTCAAATAGTATTTGGTTTCTTTGAAATACTTCAGCTGCGCTTGATTGAGCTTGCCTGGCTCAATGGAACCAATTGAATAGCTGAAAATGAACCCAAAAGTGCAAACCCACCTGGCACTCCAGACAGACTCAATCAAACTCTCAAAAGTATTTGAAATAAAATAAATACTACAGGTGTGCCCCTAAATCCCCACTGACCTCCAGTAGGAACTTCTCAGCTTCCGATGCCCGGCCCGATGCCACACACTGGAAGGTGGCATTCTGCCCAGCGTTGACCTCCTCATCTCCCAGCCGGGAGAAGTGGGGTGCCTTATCTGTTGGAACAGAGCGAGAGAGCAGAGATCATATGACTGCTGTGCCGTGACAGACAGCCAATCACAATGTCAGCCAACCAGACCAACAAAATAAATGCTTTTATTAAAAATACATTTTACGAAGTTATGTGTGGCAAAACGCCCATGTCCTTCCATTTGAGGGTTATGCAGCTATACTAGGGCTCCCGAGTGGCGCAGCGGTCTAAGGCACTGCACCTCAGTGTTAGAGGCATCACTACAGACCCTGGTTCTATCCCAGACTGTATCACAACTGGCCGTGATCAGGAATCCCATTGGGTGGCACAAAATTGGCCCAGCGTCATCCGGGTTAGGGGAGCGTTTGGCCGGGGTTGGCTGTCATTGTAAAATAAGAATTTGTTCTTAACTGACTTGCATAGTTAAATAAAAAATGAAATACTACATTTCGTGATTTCTAAAGAGATGCAGTATATGATCATCAATCGGACTTTGTTCCAGCTTCATTGCCAGTGTGAGATGTGTGTGAAAGTATGAAATGTCACCATTGGCAGCTTTTGACATTCTACAACAACGTAATTCAAACGTTCATGTTTAATTAGATACGAATCAGAGACTAATTGTCTCCCATTAAGGACCTCAAAGCTGGTTGGAGAAGGACTCATTGACATACTGACATATTGCTTGTTCTCTCCCTTTATTGTCCTACAATAAACCCACAAAGAGAAGTCATCCAATACACAACTTAGAAATGAATTGCAGAGCCTAACCACTGGGTTAGAGCCTCCAGCACAGGCTCTCATCACCACAAAACGGAGGACAACCCAACCTAGTCAGGATACGTTACTTTAGTGGTGGAGTGGTAGTGAAATGAAAAAGAGGGAGGCGAACGTTTCAATTCCTGCTCTTCCATGTTCAGTGTTTCATTACACTGTTACTTTCTGGGAGAGAGAGAGAATTTGTTTATCTACTTTGTGTAAATAGGTAGTGGGGAGAGGCGGGGATGCCTCTTGCGTTTGTAGTCCACAGGTGGTCATGTTTCCCATGGACGAGTCCCCCGTCTAAGGTTAATTCATAATTCATCGTAGCTATGAGCCAGCATAAACAAACACAAAAACGAATGCGATAAAAAAAAAAACAGGTCCTTCTGTTGACTAAAAAACTTGGTAGTATAAATGTGTCAGATCACATCCCGGGGACTCTTTACCATGATAAATATTTAATTTGACTGCAACACTGGTTTCAGAGTAAAAGACTAGGACTATGGAGACTACAACAGAAATGTCAAGCGTACTTAGCAGTTTCAACCAGAATTTGCAAGAAGGAAGGAGCTTGGTGGCTTTTCTCCTTTTTTTTTCTCTTCGCTTTTGTCTCATTTCCTTGTGACAAATGGTGCAGGCTGGCCGTGTGCCACCATAGACAGTACTGTGCGCAGGTCCTGATGACAGTCTAAATGATTTAATGGTAGCACTGGGGGGGGTAGAAGATACCATCTGTTCTCCATGGGAAATGCGGGGAACCAATGTGTGGCTAGGCAGGGACACAGTCAGCATCTCTGATTGAAATCACTTCCGGTCTCCATGGCATGTGGTGTCTATAAAACCATACAGTAGAAACTATACTGAACAAAAATATAAAAGCAACATGTAAAGTGTTGGTAACATTTTTCATGAGCTGAAATAAAAGTTCCCAGAAATGTTCCATATGCACAAAAAGCTTGTTCTCAAAAAAATGTCTTTGTTTACATCCCTGTTAGTGAGCATTTCTCCCTTGCCAAGATAATCCATCCACCTGACAGGTGTGACATATCAAGAAGCTGATTAAACAGCATGATCATTACACAGGTGAACCTTGTGCTGGGGACAATAAAAGGCACTCTAAAATGTGCAGTTTTGTCACACAACACAATGCCAGAGATGTCTCAAGTTTTGAGGGAGTGTGCAGTTGGCATGCTGACTGCAGGAATGTCCAACAGAGCTGGTGCTAGAGAATTTAATGTTAATTTCTCTACCATTAACTGGCCTCACAACGGCAGACCAAATGTAACCTCGCCAGCCCAGGACCTCCACATCCGGCTTCTTCACCTGCAGGATCGTCTGAGGAGTGGGAGGAGGGGGTGCTGAGGAGGATTTCTGTCAGTAATAAAGCCCTTTTGTGGGGAAAAACAAATTCAGATTGGTTGGGCCTGTCTCCCCAGAGGGTGGACCTGGCTCCCAAGTGGGTGGGCATATAACCTCCCAGGCCCACCCATGGCTGTGCCCCTGCCCAGTCATATGAAATTCATAGATTAGGGCCTAAAGAACTGATTTCCTTCTATGAAGAGTAACTCTGTTGCATGTTGTGTTAAAATTTTTGTTCAGTATACGAAAAAGCATGCTAAAAAAATTATCCTCCAATTACACTGTACCGAAACCCTCATGACAAGGAAAACAAAGCCCAGAGTATATCCTCACCTCACGCACAAGTCACTTATATCTACAGTTGAAGTCGGAAGTTTACATACACTTAGGTTGGAGTCATTAAAACTCATTTTTCAACCACTCAACAAATTTCTTGTTAACAAACTATAGTTTTGGCAAGTCGGTTAAGACATCTACTTTGTGCATGAAACAAGTAATTTTCCAACAATTGTTTACAGACAGATTATTTCACTTATAATTCACTGTATCACAATTCCAGTGGGTCAGAAGTTTACATACACTAAGTTGACTGTGTTTTTATACAACTTGGAAAATTCCCGAAAATGATGTCATGGCTTTAGAAGCTTCTGATAGGCTAATTGACAACATTTGATTCAATTGGAGGTGTACCTGTGGATGTATTTCAAGGCTTACCTTCAAACTCAGTGCCTCTTTGCTTGACATCATGGGAAAATCAAAAGAATTCAGCCAAGACCTCAGAAAAACTATTGTAGAACTCCACAAGTCTGGTTCATCCTTGGAAGCAATTTCCAAACGCCTGAAGGTACCACGTTCATCTGTGCAAACAATAGTACGCAACTATAAACACCATTGGACAAAACAGCCATCATACCGCTCAAGAAGGAGATGCGTTCTTTCTCCTAGAGATGAACGTACTTTGGTGCGAAAAGTGAAAATCAATCCCAGAAAAACAGCAAAGAACCTTGTGAAGATGCTGGAGGAAACAGATACAAAGTATCCATATCCACAGTAAAATTTGTTCTATATCTACATAACCTGAAAGGCCGCTCGGCAAGGAAGAAGCCACTGCTCCAAAACCGCCATAAAAAAGCCAGACTACGGTTTGCAACTGCACATGGGAACAAAGATTGTACTTTTTGGAGAAATGTCTTCTGGTCTGATGAAACAAAAATAGAACTGTTTGGCCATAATGACCATCGTTATGTTTGGAGGTAAAAGGGGGAGGCTTGCAAGCCGAAGAACAACATCCCAACTGTGAAGCACAGGGGTGGCAGCATCATCTTGTGTGGGTGCTTTGCTGCAGGAGGGACTGGTGCACTTCACAAAATAGATGGCATCATGAGGAAGTAAAATTATGTGGATATATTGAAGCAACATCTAAAGACATCAGTCAGGAAGTTAAAGCTTGGTTGCAAATGGGTCTTCCAAATGGACAATGATCCCAAGCATACTTCCAAAGTTGTGGCAAAATGGCTTAATTATTGGAGTGGCCATCACAAAGCCCTGACCTCAATCCCATTGACAATTTGTGGGCAGAACTGAAAAAGCATGTGAGAGCGAGGAGGCCTACAAACCTGACTCAGTTACACCAGCTCTGTCAGGAGGAATGGGCCAAAATTCACCCAACTTATTGTGGGAAGCTTGTGGAAGGCTACCCGAAACGTTTGACCCAAGTTAAACAATTTAAAGGCAATGCTAACAAATACTCATTGAGTGTATGTAAACTTCTGACCCACTGGGAATGTGATGAAAGAAATAAAAGCTGAACTAAATCATTCTCTCTACTATTATTCTGATATTTCACATTCTTAAAGTAAAGTGGTGATCCTAACTGACATAAAACAGTTTTTACTAGGATTAAATGTCAGGAATTGTGAAAAACTAAGTTAAAATGTTTGTGTATGTGAACTTCCAACTTCAACTGTAACTGGAATAAAGGTGTTAACCGAATTCCAAATTACTGAGCTGGCAGATCACTTTTGATCAGCAGTATGTCGGGGGGCAAACATGTCACAGGGAGGGAGAAGCTTTGTCCAGGGTTTAAGCTCAGGTAGTGTTAGCAACTGTCGTTACCAGTTTTCCCATGACTTTTCTACTCCTCTAGGTTTGATAGCACACTAAGCCTGTGTTATCCCAGGTACACTGTGCACACACGGACAGCCTTAACCACTGTATAACAGCAATGGGAAACCACCGAGTGACAAAACCACCACAGGTCTTCTCCTATAGGAACAGCATTTGGAAAATACACTTTTTTTTGGTGCCATTTCATTCTAGAAAATGTATCTAAAAAATAGCAACTTCATGGCAACTAATGGATAATATTTTATTTAACATTTATTTTGACAGGTAGATATGCTGAGAGCAAGGTCTCTTTCACAGATGAGCGCTACATAAAAAAAAATACAAACACAACAATACAATAGTCACTATATATAATACAGTATATAATAGAGAGGAGAGAAGAGGTAATGTTCTGCATACTTAGAGGGTTCATTTACTTTGTGGGATAAATCAGAAAGAGGTTTCTATTTTCACATCTCTAACCTTGAGTCAGTTGGGCACATTATGAGTGCTCTTGAGACTAAATCACAAGGGAGTGGCTGGAGCTGAAGTGTTTTGGGAAAATGTAATTCACATCAAACCTGGACCCCAATTGAAATCAACCAATGAAAAGGTCAAGCTTCCATTAGCGTTCTCCTCCTCTTTATCATATGGAATTAACTCTCTACATTTCACTCTCTATATAGTATCGGTCTCTAAATGTTCTATTTTATACTGCTCCTTAATCCCCAACCACCTCCCTCCTCTTCTACATCGGTGATGGTACTCACAACAGGGATAGGTCAGGAGCAGGATGTCATCCATGGCGATGTAGCCTCGCCGCTCCCTGGAAACAGTTGCTTCGATCAGGACCTGGGAAGTAGAATTAAAACAAAAAAGTGAGATAGCTTGGAGTGATAAATCTTGAAACAAATTTGATTGCTGTTATCCTTTATACAATTGAGGCATTTGCATCAAATCAAACTGTCCTCCTTCTGAGGCAGAGATCTTAATTATTATCACAAAGCTCTACACAATTCATTGCACCCATAAGATAGGTTAGGGAAAAAGAGAGGACCTAAATCTTTAAGAATGGATACAAATTTGACCCTAACAATTACAGAGGCATTTGTATAAACAATAACCTGGTTTTCTGTAGTACTATACACTGAGTATTCAAAACATTAGAAACACCTTCCTAAAATTGAAGTTGCACACCCCACCCATCCCCCTCTCCTTCAGAACAGCCTCAATTAGGTCAGGGCATGGACTCTAAATGGTGTCGAAAGCATTCCACAGGGATGCTGGCCCATGTTGACTCCAATGCTTCCCACAGTTGTGTCAAGTTGCCTGGATGTCCTTTGAGTGGTGGACCATTCTTGATACACACGGGAAACTGTTGAGTGTGAAAAACCCAGCAGCGTTGCAGTTCTTGACACAAACCGGTGCGCCTGGAACCTTCTACCATACCCCGTTCAAAGGCACTTAAATATTTAGTCTTGCTTATTCACACTCTGAATGGCACACATACACAATCCATGTCTCAATTGTCTCAAGACTTAAAAATCCTTCTTTAACCTGTCTTTCATAACAAGTGACATCAACAAGGGATCACAGCTTTCACCTAGATTCACCTGATCAATCTATGTCATGGAAAGAGCAGGTGTCCTTAACATGTAAGACTTGTAAACATCCTTAATAAGCACAATGTCTTGAGTAAAATCCAATTTGGAATTATAACAAAACATTGCACGATTGATCATATTTACACCTTGCTCACCCTGATAGATAAACATGTCCACGAAAATAAGACCAACATTTAGGTTTCCAAAAAGCATTTCATTTTATTTGGCATAAAGGACTGTTCTACAAAGTGGTATAGGGGGTAAAACATATGACATAATTATATCAATACTGGCAATACCTGCGGCATGAAAATTGGCAAGAAAAGGACAGAATTCTTTAACCAGGGGCAGGGCCTTTGCCATGGTTGCAAATCTCAGCCTGGCACTTTTTAATATTTACATCAATGAATTGACCACTATTCTAGAAAAATCCCCAGCACCTGGACTCTAAAAGGTGATTCTTCGCAGATGACCTGTGCCTGTTGTCACCCACAGCACATGGCCTACAGCAGAGCCTGGACCTGCTGGAGCAGTACTGCCAGATCTGAACCCTAGCAGTAAACCCCAAAATAATGATTTTCTAGAGAAGATCCAGATCACAGGGAATTAGACCAAAGTTCTCAATTGGTACAAAATATATAGAGTACTGTACACACTACAATAACTTAGGTTTAAAAATAAGCTCAACTGGACACATACCGTGAATGAGGCAGTAAATGAACTGAGAAAGCACGCAGAGCGTTCTATGACATTAAAAAACAAATTCAAATTGAAACCTTTGAAAATGTGTCTCAAATTAATTAAATATGTCATTGAACCAACAGCACTTCATTGCAGCGAGGTGTGGGGTCCCACTTGCAAAACAAGATTTAACTCAATGGGAAAAACACCCCATTGAAACCCTGCATGCAGAGGTCTGTAAGATTGCTCAAATGTCCAGAGGAAACTGCAAACAATGCACGCAGGGGAGAATTAGGCCAATATCCACTAATAATAAAATGTAGGTTTACCAAGGCCTGCTGAGCAAAAAAAAGAGTCACCTCATCCGGCTGATCCTGAGTTCACAGATCTGTTCTACTAACACCACAGGACCAGAATATCCAATCAATCAGAATACAAATAATGATAACACAGTCAAAACAAAATTACATTACCTATTGGGAAACACAAACAAAGCAAAATGCCAAGCTATCTGACCCTAAATTGACATTATACCATGGCAAACTATTTGACCATGGTTACTGATCAAAACCTTAGAAAAGCCTTGACAAAGTACAGGCTTAGTGAGCACAGCCTTGCGATTGAAAAAGGGTAGACACAGCGAAACCTGGCATTTCACGACAAAAAGTAAAAAATATAAAACAATGAAAGTGTCATTTCCCAAAATGTGAAAACAATATTCAAGGTTCCAAAGACATCTCTGATGAGAATAGGCTACCCATCCTGTTGGTGGAGGAAGCAGAGAACTGTGGGTTGGCAGTGCACAAAATTGCTGCCTGTCATAAGATTTTATTTTTTATTTATTTAACCTTTATTTAACTAGGCAAGTCAGTTAATGACGGCCTACCGGGGTTGACTTGTTCAGGGGCAGAACAACAGATTTTTACCTTCAGCTCTGGGATTCGATCCAGCAACCTTTCCGTTTCTGGCCCAACGCTCTAACCACTAGGCTACCTGCCGCCCCAATAAAGATGATCAGCGTCTGAGAGCCCAGCCAATCTGCACATGTCCTCTATGCCATTGTTATTGTCAAATGTATGGTTATTTTTACACTTAATTATTGTTGTTTCTGATTGTCCTGTTGATAATCCTGATTATTATTATTATTGTAATGATATTAATATTGTAAATTAATCACTTAATTTTGAATATGTACATTGTGTCATATCAATAAAGCAATTTTAATTGAAGAGAGAGAGAGAGGAAAAGAGGAATAGATGGATACTTTCTATAGTTCTCTACAAGCCCCTGAGGTCTTGGGGAAATAATGGCTTTATCGGGAGGCACAATGTGCTGCCTGGCACAGGGCCCCATTCAGCATTCTAGCCACAGGCAGCTCTAAAGATATAACAGCAGATAATACAGCAAAGAAAGGGTCATGTGGCTCTGGGGACAGGTGGCTTCCGTACCCATCCTGTGGTAGAATAAGGTGGAGGTCTGTGGGCGCCAGTGAAATCCAATCAATATCAAATCACCGCCCCCAGTAATAGTGAGACAGTTATTAGACACGGCAGCAAGGTTTGTTTTCCCAGCATCGACGGCAGCCTGCCCACACATATGATCAAAGTGCAGCCCTGACTTATTGTTTGTCAAAATGCCCGGGCCACTCTATTGTAATGTGCAAGTACTTAAACAGGGAGTCAAATTGAGATAAAACAAATTCACAAGAGAACCCTGTATAAGTTTACAAATAAAGATAGCTGGGAAATCGAAACATATCCCAGATCAGACAAGAAACAAATCAAATCAAATGGTATTTGTCACACATGTGTAGACCGACCCGTGAAATGCTTACTCACAAGCCCTTAACCAACAATGCAGTTTTAAGAAATTAGACTTTATAAAAATATTTACTAAATAAAGTAAAAAAAATGATATATATATATATATATATATATATATATATATACACATACACACACCACACACACACACACACACACACACACACACACACACACACACACACACACACACACACATACATCATACATACATATATATACATACATATACATACATATACACATATATACACAGTTGAAGTCGGACGTTTACATACACCTTAGCCAAATACATTTAAACTCAGTTTTTCACAATTCCTGACATTTCCTAGTAAAGTATTCCTGTTTTAGTTCAGTTAGGATCACCACTTTATTTTAAGAATGTGAAATGTCAGAAGAATAGTAGAGAGAATTATTTATTTCAGCTTTTATTTCTTTCATCACATTCCCAGTGGGTCAGAAGTTTACATACACTCAATGAGTATTTGGTAGCATTGCCTTTAAATTGTTTAACTTGGGTCAAACGTTTCGGGTAGCCTTCCACAAGCTTCCCACAATAAGTTAGGTGAATTTTGTCCCAATTTTGTCCCGAGTCAGGTTTGTAGGCCTCCTTGCTCTCACATGCTTTTTCAGTTCTGCCCACAAATTGTCAATGGGATTGAGGTCAGGGCTTTGTGATGGCCACTCCAATAATTAAGACATTTTGCCACAACTTTGGAAGTATGCTTGGGGTCATTGTCCATTTGGAAGACCAATTTGCAACCAAGCTTTAACGTCCTGACTGATGTCTTGAGATGTTGCTTCAATATATCCACATAATTTTCCATCCTCATGATGCCATCTATTGTGTGAAGTGCACCTGTCCCTCCTGCAGCAAAGCACCCCCACAACATGATGCTGCCACCCCCGTGCTTCACGGTTGGGATGTTGTTCTTCGGCTTGCAAGCCTCCCCCTTTTACCTCCAAACATAACGATGGTCATTATGGCCAAACAGTTCTATTTTAGTTTCATCAGACCAGAGGATATCTGCTCCAAAAGTATGATCTTTGTCCCCATGTGCAGTTGCAAACCGTAGTCTGGCTTTTTTATGGCGGTTTTGGAGCAATGGCTTCTTCCTTGCTGAGCGGCCTTTCAGGTTATGTCGATATAGGACTCGTTTTACTGTGGATATAGATACAGGGTCCTTTGCTGTTGTTCTGGGATTGATTTTCACTTTTCGCACCAAAGTACGTTCATCTCTAGGAGACAGAATGCATCTCCTTCCTGAGGGGTATGACGGCTGCGTGGTCCCATGATGTTTATTCTTGCGTACTATTGTTTGTACAGATGAACGTGGTACCTTCAGGCTTTTGGAAATTGCTCCCAAGGATGAACCAGACTTGTGGAGGTCTACAATTGTTTTTCTGAGGTCTTGGCTGATTTCTTTTGATTTTCCCATGATGTCAAGCAAAGAGGCACTGAGTGTGAAGGTAGGCCTTGAAATACAACCACGGGTACAGCTCCAATTGACTCAAATGATGTCAATTAGCCTATCAGAAGCTTCTAAAGCCATGACATCATCTGGAATGTTCCAAGCTGTTTAAAGGCACAGTGTATGTAAAGTTCTGACCCACTGGAATTGTATACAGTGAATGATAAGTGAAATAATCTGTCTGTAAAAATGTCCTAACCGACTTGCCAAAACTATAGTTGGTTAACAAGAAATTTGTGGAGTGACTCCAACCTAAGTGTATGTAAACTTCAGACTTCAACTGTATATATTTATAATGAGGCTATATACAGGGGGTACCGGTACAATAATTGACAGATATAAACCTTTATTCAGTTTGGCATACAGAAGGTAACTTGAACTACCTTTGCCGGTTGGAATGTGCATGTAGAAAGCAACCTAGTAATGTCCTGTACCCAAGCCCCAGGATAGCACAAAGATTTTGCCCCAGGAACTGAGATGCTTTTTACCATAGAGCTGCCGGTGATAATGACTGGTGAGATGGCAGAGGAGGTCTGGCAGTTGATAAGACTATGCAATTAGTCTATTAAACTGAATATCTGACTCCAGAAAGATTATTTAGCAATATTCATTACACTATAGTTAAGTAACAGTATTAGAAAGGTCTATGAATTGTCTATATCAAAAGCAGATATTTAACCTTTTACTGCAGTGGGCTAAATCAGGGTCACACAGAGTGTTTCTTGGTAGTCTTAAACAAGTCTACTTTGAAACAAAAGTATACATCTCACACACATGGTTATGGGCTTTAAAAAATAAAATACCTGTAACATGTCAGATATAGATTCAGTTATGAGTTTGCATCCCAATATTACACTTTATAAAAAATCACAGAAGACTGAAATATAACATAACCGTTTGACATATAAACCACAGATTTTTGAGTTGTAAAAAAATAAAAAGTGTATTAATTATGAAATTATGAAAAATATTAACATTCCATCCTTGAGGCCACTAGAGTGTGATTTGGTCATTTGACTGCAGGAAAGGGGTATCATTGTAAAATGAATGGATTCACATAGAAGGCATAAAGATTACAAGGCAATACTAGCATTACAAGACCTTATTATAGGCATGATCAGAGATGGAGAAGTCATAGCCTGAAATGTCATGCCCCAAGAGTCCATGGGAAGGAGAGAGAGAGAGCAGGTCAGAAACAAATAAAGAGAAAGAGACAATTGAGTGAAGATCCTTTTATTACCAATTGACCATGTTTGGATTCAAAACTTGAGTTGTTGACCCAATAGTAATACTGTAGAGTTAACCTCCAATCAGATATCAGACCTACAGAATGTAAAGACAACAGAACTTCTGCTGAGGTGAGACAGAACGGGGTTTGGAGAGCAACAGAGAGAATGCTGAATTCCGGAGAAGACAATAAACCATCTTGCATACAGGTGATAAGTCACTTCGGGGTCTGGGCCGCCCGACATACGTATGATATTTCTGTCCTGTGAATGCGTGTGAGCGTATACAATGCCTTGCAAAAGTATTCATCCCCCTTGGCGTTTTTCCTATTTTGTTGCATTACAACCTGTAGTTTAAATGGATTTTTTATTTGGATTTCATGTAATGGACATACACAAAATAGTCCAAATTGGTGAAGTGAAATGAAAAAAAAATAAGCGGAAAAGTGGTGCGTGCATATGTATTCACCCCCTTTGCTATGAAGCCCCTAAATAAGATCTGGTGCAACCAATTACCCCCAGAAGACATATAATTAGTTAAATAAAGTCCACCTGTGTGCAATCTAAATGTCACATGATCTCAGTATATATACACACCTGTTCTGAAAGGCCCCAGAGTCTGCAACACCACTAAGCAAGAGGCAGTTGTGGAGAAGTACAGATCAGGGTTGGGGTAGAAAAAAATATCAGGATGGCAGCCATCGCCGCCCGCCAGCCAGGGTCGCCCGCCAGCCGGGCGCAACCAGGGTCGCCCACCAGTCCTCCGGCGCGGCCAGGGGCGCTACCTAAGTGGGCGACGCCGAGGGTGGAGCGGAGGCCACGTCCCGCACCTGAGCCGCCGCCGTAGAAGGCCCAGCCGGACCCTCCCCTTCAGAGTCAGGTTTTGCGGCCGGAGTCCGCACCTTTGGGGGGGTACTGTAACGGCCTGGCCATAGAGAGGGGTTTTTGTTCGTTATTTTGGTTAGACCAGGGTGTTACATTGGGTGGGCATTCTATGTGCATTTTTCTATGTTGGTTTGTTTCGTTGATTTTGGCCGTGTGGCTTCCAATCAGGCACAGCTGTAGAGTGTTGTTGCTGATTGGGAGTCACACATAAGTGCCTGTTTGTCCGTTGGGGTTTTGTGGGTAATTGTTTCTGTTTAGATTATTTCCGAACAGGACTGTTTTGCTGTTGGTTATCTTGTTTTTGTATAGTGTTCTTACGTTAATTAAATACAATCATGATGAACACTAACTCCGCTGCGCCTTGGTCTACTCTCTCTCCCGACAGCCGTTACAAGACCTCAATCCAATTGAGAATCTGTAGTATGATTTAAAGATTGCTGTACACCAGCGGAACCCATCAAACTTGAAGGAGCTGGAGCAGTTTTGCCTTGAATAATGGGGGAAAATCCCAGTGGCTAGATGTGCCAAGCTTATAGAGGCATACCCCAAGAGACTTGCAGCTGTAATTGCTGCAAAAGGTGACCCTACAAAGTATTGACTTTGCTGGGGGTGAATAGTTCAAGTTTTCAGTTTTTTTGTGTTATTTATTGTTTGTTTCACAATAAAAAATATTTTGCATCTTCAAAGTGGTAGGCATGTTGTGTAAATCAAGTGATACAAACCCCCCCAAAATACATTTTTATTCCAGGTTGTAAGGCAACAAAATAGGAAAAATGCCAAGGGGGGTGAATACTTTCGCAAGCCACTGTATGCCTGTGTGTGTTTGTGTGACACTGAACAAATTGGTATGGTAGTGTGCTAAGTCACCATGGCTCTCATGCTATTTCTCAGAGAATGACAATTAGCCTGCGTTCACGCAAGCAGCCCAATTTGACCCACTAATTGGTATTTTGACCAATCACATCAGATTTTTATTTTTTACATCAGATCTGATTGTAAAAAGACCAATGAGTGAAAAAAAGATCCAAATTGGGCTGCCTGTGTAAACGCAGACAAGAGTAGCCTTTTGGGAGGAAAGGTTGAAATAAATCAGAGGCAGAGGGATCAGACTTTATGGTAGACAACTTAGAAATACCTTCACAGTTTAACTGAAGGTGCAATTATTCTCCGCTGAGCTAAAGCACTCAATGAGAGATTGATTGCAGGCTAATCTTTAATTGTCTCGGCCATTAGGGCTGCATGTTATTTAAAGAGGGAGACATTCAAAACATTTGTTTCAATAAACAACAGTCTATAGATTTTACTGAGGACCACTTTACCAATTTACCAACTTTCCATATGTGCATAGTTTATTCTAATCAGAGGTTACTTTACTTTGAGAAAAAAAATGCAGAGCAAAATAAATGTCTGGGCATGCAGTGATTTAAGACTGAAATAAAATATACATTACGAGAATGTATTAAATAACACTGGAATGCGAGACCTTTAGAAGTGGTTGTCATATATACAAATGTATAGAGAATTTATTTGGAACTATAAAAATACTAGCCTCCACCCCTTCCTTTTTGGTTGGGAACTGGCATTTAGATGCCAAGGCCTTGCACTCACCATTAGACCAAGTCATGGAAAGATAATTACTCCTTAAATACTCACAGATTACATCAAATCAAATTTTATTGGTCACATACGCATGGTTAGCAGATGTAATGCGAGTGTAGCAAAATGCTTGTGCTTCTAGTTCCGACAGTGCGGTATTATCTAAAAAGTAATCTAACAATTCCACAACAACTACCTAATACACACAAATCTAAAGGGATGGAATAGGAATATGTTCATATGAATATATGGATGAGCGATGACCGAGCGGCATAGGCAAGATGCAATTCATGCTATAAAATACAGTATATACATATGAGATGAGTAACGTAAAATATGTAAACATTATTAAAGTGGCATTATTTAAAGTGACTAGTGATCAATTTATTAAAGTGGCCAATGATTCGAGTCTGTATGTAGGCAGCCGCCTCTCTGTGTTAGTGATGGCAACATGGTAAGGCACATCTGACCAGGTTGTCTAAGGAAATATATGTGTCTTTCCATGAGAGGGGCAGACATAGAGGGGGAGAGGGCAAGAGATCAACAGTCCCTGGTTAAACTTAAAATTGGCTGTCTGTCTGTCTCGTAGATCGATTAATCACACACTTTTTGTCTATAATGCCCCATTGCAGAACATTCCACTGTATCTATCTTCATTGTTAACCTACAGAAGTACAGACTACAGGACTCGGTATCGAGTGGTTAACTCTGGAGATCCCTACGATTACTGAGGAGGGCCAATTGGCCTTTTGTTTTTTGCACCTTATGTGTGGAATGATATCCAAAATACTTTAAAGTTGGAAGAATTGGTGCCCCTAGGGCAGGGCACTCCAACCATGTTCCTGGAGAACTACCGTCATGTAGGTTTTCACTCCAACCCTAATCTAGCACACCTGATTATATTAATTAGCTGATTGATAAACTGAATCAGGTTAGCTACAAAACTGGGGTGAATTGAAAACCTACAGGAGAGTAGCTCTCCAGGAAATCATTATTTTGTGTATATACAGTGGGGAGAACAAGTATTTGCTACACTGCCGATTTTGCAGGTTTTCCTACTTACAAAGCATGTAGAGGTCTGTAATTTTTATCATAGGTACACTTCAACTGTGAGAGACGGAATCTGAAATAAAAATCCAGAAAAACACATTGTATGATTTTTAAGTAAATCATTTGCATTTTATTGCACGACATAAGTGTTTGATCACCTACCAACCAGTAAGAATTCCAGCTCTCACAGACCTGTTAGTTTTTCTTTAAGAAGCCCTCCTGTTCTCCACTCATTACCTGTATTAACTGCACCTGTTTGAACTCGTTACCTGTATAAAAGACACCTGTCCACACACTCAAACAGATTCCAACCTCTCCACAATGGCCAAGACCAGAGAGCTGTGTAGACATCAGGGATAAAATTGTAGACCTGCACAAGGCTGGGATGGGCTACAGGACAATAGGCAAGCAGCTTGGTAAGAAGGCAACAACTGTTGGCGCAATTATTAGAAAATGGAATAAGTTCAAGATGACGGTCAATCACTCTCGGTCTGGGGCTCCATGCAAGATCTCACCTCGTGGGGCATCAATGATCATGAGGAAGGTGAGGGATCAGAACTACACGGCAGGACCTGGTCAATGACATGAAGAGAGCTGGGACCACAGTCTCAAAGAAAACCATTAGTAACACACTACGCCGTCATGGATTAAAATCCTGCAGCGCACACAAGGTCCCCCTGCTCAAGCCAGCGCATGTCCAGGCCCGTCTGAAGTTTGCCAATGACCATCTGGATGATCCAGAGGAGGAATGGGAGAAGGTCATGTGGTCTGATGAGACAAAAATAGAGCTTTTTGGTCTAAACTCCACTCGCCGTGTTTGGAGGAAGAAGAAGGATGAGTACAACCCCAAGAACACCATCCCAACCGTGAAGCATGGAGGTGGAAACATCATTCTTTGGGGATGCTTTTCTGCAAAGGGGACATGACGACTGCACCGTATTGAGGGGAGGATGGATGGGGCCATGTATCACGAGATCTTGGCCAACAACGTCCTTCCCTCAGTAAGAGCATTGAAGATGGGTCGTGGCTGGGTCTTCCAGCATGACAACGACCCGAAACACACAGCCAGGGCAACTAAGGAGTGGCTCCGTAAGAAGCATCTCAAGGTCCTGGAGTGGCCTAGCCAGTCTCCAGATCTGAACCCAATAGAAAATCCTTGGAGGGAGCTGAAAGTCCGTATTGCCCAGCGACAGCCCCGAAACCTGAAGGATCTGGAGAAGGTCTGTATGGAGGAGTGGGCCAAAATCCCTGCTGCAGTGTGTGCAAACCTGGTCAAGAACTACAGGAAACGTATGATCTCTGTAATTGCAAACAAAGGTTTCTGTACCAAATATTAAGTTCTGCTTTTCTGATGTATGAAATACTTATGTCATGCAATAAAATGCAAATTAATTACTTAAAAATCATACAATGTGATTTTCTGGATTTTTGTATTCGATTCCGTCTCACAGTTGAAGTGTACCTAGGATAAAAATTACAGACCTCTACATGCTTTGTAAGTAGGAAAACCTGCAAAATCGGCAGTGTATCAAATACTTGATCTCCCCACTGTATGTGGATGTGTAGTTTTACATTTCGATGTGTATTGTGTACACAGGGCTCACCTAGAAATGAGACCCTCTGTTAAAATAAAGGTTTTAATAAAAGCCAGGGAGTCAACGTGGCTATGTGTTTCCCTAGGGTGTGGTGAAAGAACAAAGGGAATTGGACAGACATAGCCAAATCATAAATTTATTTTTGGTCTGGTAAGGTCATTATTTTCCTATTCTTTGATCTGTCTTTCTCACCCCCACTACATCCTTTCATACAAACCAATCCATTCCTTGTACAAACAGAATCTATCAATAAAAGACAACAGAGCATGAAAACAGCATGTAGACATGAGTCCTCATTCCTGCCCAATGATCCATACAAGTGTGTTTTTAATAGAAATCCCTCCCACTCTGTACCTTTCCTCTCTGGTTATGAAAGCAATGTGTAACTGTGGTGGCAATGGGGAACTTTGGAAACAACCTGGACTCAAGGGTAGGCGTAAGATAGTAAAAGAAAAAAAACCGTAACACTCCAATTAGTTTGACATGTTAAGTTTCATATGGTATGTATTCATGTGGATGTCCATCATCCATTTCATATGATATGTTATGAATTTCAATTGATTGATATGTTATGAAATGCGAGTCGTAAAATACTTTGATTCGTACAATATGTTAATATTTTTCAAAACGAATGATATGTTACGTATTCCAATTTGTTGTGGCTAACATTAGCTAGGCTAGGGGTTAAGGTTAAGGTTAGGTTAAAGGGTTTAGATTATGGTTAGGGGAAGGCTTAGCTAACATGCTAAGTAGTTGCAAAGTAGCTAAAACTAGTAAGTAGCAGGGTTGGGATCAATTCCATTTTAATTCCAGGTAACTCCGAAAGTAAAGCAAATTTCAGTGTACTTCCTGAATTGAAATGGAACTGACCACAAACCTGGTAAGTAGTTGAGCTAAAATGCTAAAGTTGTCCGTGATGAGATTCGAACATGCAACCTTGTTGTGTTATATGTCTCCCCATCCACCCCTTTCTAAAGATCTAATTTAACTGCCCTGTACATAAGAATATGCACAATGGCTTCAGAAAGTATTTACACTGCTTTACTTTTTCCACATTTTGTTGTGTGACAACCTGAAATTAAAACGGATAAAAAAAATACAAAATGTCAGTTGCCTACACACAATACCCCATAATGTCAAAGCGGAATTATATTTTTTGAAGTTTTTACAAATTCATTAAAAATGAAAAGCTGAAACGTCTTGGGTCAATCAGTATTCAACCCATTTGTTATGGCAAGCCTAAACAAGTTTAGGAGTAAACATTTGGTTAACAAGTCATATAATACAGTGCATTTGGAAAGAATTCAGACACCTGGACCTTTTCCACATTTTGTTATATTACAGCCTTATTCTAAAATGTATGAAATAGTTTTTTACCCTCATCAATCTACACACAACACCACATAATGACAAAGCAAAAACTATTTTTTTGAAATGTTTGTAAATGTATTAAGATAAAAAACGGAAATATTACATTTACATAAGTATTCAGACCCTTCAATCAATACTTTGTTGAAGCATCTTGGCAGCGATTACACCCTCATGTTTTTTTTTTCTTGGGTATGGCACTAGAAGCTTGGCACATCTGTATTTGGGGAGTTCCCCCCATTCTTCTCTGCAGATCCTCTCAAGCTCTGATAGCCTGTTGGGGATAGGGGGCAGTATTTACACGGCCGGATAAAAAACGTACCCGATTTAATCTGGTTACTACTCCTGCCCAGTAACTATAATATGCATATAATTGGCTTTGGATAGAAAACACCCTAAAGTTTCTAAAACTGTTTGAATGGTGTCTGTGAGTATAACAGAACTCATATGGCAGGCAAAAACCTGAGAAGATTCTGAACAGGAAGTGGCCTGTCTGACAAGTTCTTGTTCATCTTGGCTCTTTTTATTGAAGACTGAGGATCTTTGCTGTAACATGACACTTCCTACGGCTCCCATAGGCTCTCAGAACCCGGGAAAAAGCTGAATGATATCGAGGCAGCCCCAGGCTGAAACACATTAGCGCGTTTGGATAGTGGCCTGTCAGAGGACCATTAGACTGGGGCTCGTGCACGAGGGCACGAGATGTTTTTATTTTCCCTCTCTTTGAACGAAAACCACCACTCCCGGTCGGAATATTATCGTTTTTTTACGAGAAAAATTGCATAAAAATGTATTTTAAACAGCGGTTGACATGCTTCGAAGTACGGTAATGGAATATTTAGACATTTTTTGTCACGAAATGCGTCGTGCTCGCCACCCTTCTTTACCATTCGGATAGTGTCTTGAACGCACAAACAAAACGCCGCTATTTGGATATAACTATGGATTATTTGGGACCAAACCAACATTTGTTATTGAAGTAGAAGTCCTGGGAGTGCATTCTGATGAAGAACAGCAAAGGTAATAACATTTTTCTTATAGTAAATCTGACTTTGGTGAGTGCTAAACTTGCTGGGTGTCTAAATAGCTAGCCCTGTGATGCCGGGCTATCTACTGAGAATATTGCAAAATGTGCTTTCACAGAAAAGCTATTTTAAAATCGGACATAGCGAGTGCATAGAGGAGTTCTGTATCTATAATTCTTAAAATAATTGTTATGTTTTTTGTGAACGTTTATCGTGAGTAATTTAGTAAATTCACCGGCAGTGTTCGGTGGGAATGCTAGTCACATGCTAGTCACATGCTAATGTAAAAAGCTGTTTTTTTTTATATAAATATGAACTTGATTGAACAAAACATGCATGTATTGTATAACATAATGTCCTAGGGGTGTCATCTGATGAATATCATCAAAGGTTAGTGCTGCATTTAGCTGTGGTTTGGGTTTATGTGACATTATATGCTAGCTTGAAAAATGGGTGTCTGATTATTTCTGGCTGGGTACTCTGCTGACATAATCTAATGTTTTGCTTTCGTTGTAAAGCCTTTTTGAAATCGGACAGTGTGGTTAGATTAACGAGAGTCTTGTCTTTAAAATGGTGTAAAATAGTCATATGTTTGAGAAATTAAAGTAATAGCATTTCTAAGGTATTTGAATATCGCGCCACGGGATTAGACTGGCTGTTGCGTAGGTGGGACGATTTGGTGCCACCTACCCTAGAGAGGTTAAGAGCCCATAAAATGGCGTCCATACCCTCTGGCGCCATTCCGAGTGTCGCCGGAGGGGATGGCTGGCTAGAAGGAAGGTTCCTGACTTTTTCCATGGCTAAACCAACTAGGCTAGTAATTTAACAATTTTATTCGTATTTACAGATGGCATAAAAGTTTGTTTTTAAGGCACATAAAAGTTCACATGTTCCAGAAGGCATTTCTGCCAAAAAAAAAAGCATTTCGATAAAAAAAAAAAAAATGTACGCTCAAATGGCTCTCCTGTGAAGTAGAGATGCGTGACATACATTTACATTTTACATTTAAGTCATTTAGCAGACGCTCTTATCCAGAGCGACTTACAAATTGGTGCATTCACCTTATGATATCCAGTGGAACAACCACTTTACAATAGTGCATCTAAATCATTTTTTTTGGGGGGGGGGGGTAGAAGGATTAATTTATCCTATCCTAGGTATTCCTTAAAGAGGTGGGGTTTCAGGTGTCTCCGGAAGGTGGTGATTTCCTGAAACGAGGCACATATTATACTAATTTGAGTGTTCCGGATTTACATTTACTATGTTACTTCTAGTCTATGAGACCAGGCTGTCAGAAAAGGTCTACAACTTGAGACAGTATTTGTCACACTGAAAAAGAAGATGAGGAGGAGCACAGAGAGAGAAAACACACCAGGGGAGAGAAGGAAAAATAGTGAAGAGAGGGAAGGAGATGGGGGAGAGCACAGCTCCAGATCTAGTTGGCAGACTTGGTGGGCCTGATAACATCTTTAATATTTGATAACAAGGTTCCAGCTATCGCAGACACCTCCACCAATAAGAGGGAGAAATATATGGCTGAGCACGGCAGATGGGAAAGATCTCAAATCAAATATATTCTAAAGTGATCTCACACTCTCTCTCTTCCATTTTCCACTTGCCCCACCCAACCCTCTCTTGATGTTAGGGGACACAACAGCAACAGCAGAAAGTGAAGTAGCATAGCACCTATCACCAGAGTGATATAAATATCGAAGCTTAATCTTACCACAACCAACACTGTGTTGTTGTCTCAGGTTAGGCAACAATAAAAATGGCGAGACATACACTAGATAGAAACATGAAGCCTTCAAAGTCGTGAACAAGGAAAAGGAAAGCGGGGAGGGAATTGTATTGCAGATCGATTACTAGGCTGACAAATGATAAGAGAGAATTTATGTGGCTTTTGAGTATGTTAATCTACTATAGTTGGCTCTGTTGATTTACAGAGAATGGAACAGATTTTTTTTTTATTACATTCCACGCTTTAGACAATGTTTTATTTTACAGAAAAACATTGACAATGTGTGCTATAAAACAGCTCTCTATCCTCCTATGTTCAAGGATCATGATTAAATCAACAGCCCCTGAGAATATGTAATTGTAATGAAGTTAGAGATTTTTTTGTTTGTCTTTAATCCATTCATTACAAATATCTATTTTTAATCAACTAGTGTTGTGATAGCAGCATCGAAGGGAAAGTAAATCTAGGAATACCTTGAAAGATTTAAGGCAGTGATATTTTAAGACTTCATAGGTTTATAATACGGTCAATTTACTGTGCATTGGGTTTACTGGCATGATAGGCATGACACAGGAACATTATTCTTTCAATCCATTCTTCAAGAGTAGACCCTGACTCTCTGGCGACAGAGCAAATCTGATGACCTTTCACTTCAAATCCAAAGAGATTCCATCAAGCTTGCTGCAGGGCTCCTGTAACCAAAGTCCTTTAATATTTAAAGTGACACGGGTTGCAGCTAACATGCTTTAAAGAGCTCCTTGGTGAATACAGAGAGAGAGAGGCATGCTGGGTCAGATCGAGTCATGTTCAACTCCACTCCGCTTGACTTTCTCCAGCATTGTTTGTAGTTTATTTATCCGTTTTCATCGGCATGATTGTTGATGTTACTGCAGAAAGGGGCCATCATTATTTTTTGCAGAGAAGGGACTCAAAAGCGGAAACAATGTTTTAGACAGATCATTTGAGATGTATTTCTTCACTACTGCTACACTATACTTGCCATGGTCAGACATACAGTTCATGTACCGATCAGTTCATTAATTTCCCTATAGGCCAAAAGGTTTAAAAAATTTGCCAAAAACTAGAAGATTGATTATTCTGGATAAATACCATCACATTATCGTCATTTTGAGATGGATGATCGCAGCCTACAGTTTAAACAGTTTCTTAACAGGTTGTTGCTGCAACCAGTCTTCAGACTCATCCTCCTCATCTGCCCATTATTCCTTCCTTCTCCTAAGTGATGCCTCTCTTCTGTAGACCTGGTGTAATGCTAACTCACACATGAGCCATCACTGGGCTGCTTAAGAAGCTGTGAAGCAGCATGTACCAAGACAGAGGGTAGAGAGAAGGAGATCACAGAGTTAGAATTAGAAGGAAGAGGAGTGTTGCAAAGCAAGCCAATTAAGACACATCAAAAATAAGCCAGATGAATGCCGTTTATCTCTATTTTTTCTGCTATAGGAAACTGCCATGGCCACATTAATGGTCGTTAATGATGAATTGTTCTGCTAAAGAGAGCATTGACGTGAGAGCTGGTCTGAGGGTGGTGTGATTGGCAATGCCATTGATTGGGCAGAACTTGTAATTCTCTCATTTAGTGATATATTTACTGAGATGACTCCCGAGCAAATATAAAGTTGAGAGAAAGAGCGAGCTCATCAAAACTTTGCATTTGTCAGATATTATCGAGGTCATTTTTCACCTGGCCCCCTACCCACCCACACGTGTTGACACCTTTGTGTGTTGTGTTGTGTGTGTCAAGCTTAAATACCCCTCATTGTCAGGCCATATAGTGATAGTTCCACAGTGTCATCCTACCTTTGGCTCATGTTTGAACAAAGCTGGACTATTATTTACACTTGAAGGTCAGATCCTGCAGAACCGCATGGAAGTTAATTAAGTCGAAGGGAATGACAGTTCTCAAAAAAACACACACTACTCACCTTAATTGCTTTTTGACAGCTCCGCAGAGTTTGCAGAAAATATAAATGTAATTTATGGCCCGGTTACGCAATCCGAAGACCAATAGAAAGTGCCCAGGTACCCACAGTGGCTGCCAATCAATTTGGGTCTGAGTGGGTAATGACCTGCTACTGAGGGAGTGAAGTTGTGTTGTGTATTCCAACGGCTGATGTAATGTTAGCAGAGACAGTCTCAGTAGGTTAAACTGTAACAAGCCTGGCCACAGAGAAACCAGTTAGGCCCTTTTAGCGCTAACCTAGCCTACATTTACCAATGGAGCAATGATAATTAAACTGAGCTAGCTTTGCATGTGATTAAGAACAAGGTCTCCCTGTGGCGTACAGTATCTCACTGTTGGAGAACAGTGAAGTTAACACACACACAGTCCTGGATGATCAGGCTTAGCTATTGGCTGGTTACCCTTATGCTGTATATGTGTTTTAATAACTAACACTTTCACTAGGCCTTAAATAAAGCCTTATACGGATTGCATTAACGTCATACATGAAGTCAATGGGATCAGAATGAGCCTGTTCGATTCTAGCCACTACTATGTATAACTGACACAGTGGGAAAATTGAAGCATGCTGCATAACGACTGAAAGTAGCAGTGAAGTGATGCCACTGCGAGGGATTTACCTGGTACTCATTGGGCCAGAAGGTGCTGACAGCCAGCTCCACTTGGTGCCACTGTCGTCCGTGGGACCCCGACGTGTTCCATACTGGGCTACCCAGCGGGCCGCCGTTGACCCGAACGTACGCCCGCAGTGCCCCTGGACTGTGGCCATCGCGGCTGTACAGGAAGTAGCTGAACTGGACGCAGTGTGTGTCATTTTCACTCAGCGTCTGCAGTAAGAGCTGGGCGCGATGCCCTGCAGCATGCTGGGAAGAGTTCACCAGCATATAGGAACCTGGAGGGATGAGACAGAAACAAGGGTAATGTCACACGAGGGTCAGAGATGATGCATGCTGTAATGCCATGACCCCGACCTCAGCGACAAGAAAAATGTATGTTTTTGCATTTGTGTTTGCCATTGGTGGGTACATGAACTGATTAACCTGACTCATCCTTCAAGTTCCCTTTGGGTTATCATACAGTGTTCTGAAATGTAATTGTAAACCATGTAAATCATCCTGAATGTGTTTATAAGTACTGTATCATTAATTTCGGCCAAATAATGTAACTAGAGTAGAAGTGCCTTTTTCAACCCATTTTTGGAAAGGAATCATTCAAAATTATGCTGATGATAGAATAGATCTATCATCAGAGATCTAAAGATCTCAATGACATATCCCTCCTAATCTGAGAAACCTCTCTTCAAATGCTAGCCTCATTGACAACGTTTACATGCCCACCAATATACCATTATTATTTGGGATACTCAAGTATTTGGTTTTTGAGTTGACACATACAAACATCATATCCTGTTTACAATAACCTGAAAAGGCATATATCATGGTTATGAGAAACCTGGATAAGATGCCTGGGATATGCTGATTTTAGACAGGATACTGTTGCTTTTAAACATCTTATCCCATTTACTGTTGTTTTTTGCAGGCTAAGTTTTGCATATAATGAGTATTGTATCATCTAATTGTCAAACAAATTGAAACATTTTATGGTTGAGAAGGATGAGGCAAAAGGAAGGGCAAATAAGTCTGGCTGCACAAACGATTGGCAAACTTATTGCAAATTGAGAAATCATGTGACTAAACTGAATAAAAAGAAGAAGAAACTACTCTATGAAACCAAGATAAATGAAATAAGAATTATTGTAAAAAGCTTTGGAGCACCTTAAATGAAATTCTGGGGAAAAAGGCAAACTCAGCTCGATCATTCATTGAAACAGATGGCTCATTCATCACAAAACCAACTGATACTGCATGGTCAGAACAAGAAGCACAAGCATTTTGCTACACTTGCATTAACATCTGCTAACCATGTGTATGTGACAAAAAAAAATTGAATTTGAAACTACTTTAATGATTTTTTTCATAGGCAAGATTAGCAAACTTAGGCATAACATGCCAGCAACAAATGCTGACAATACACATCCAAGTATTTCTGACCAAATTATAAAAGACAAGCATTGTAATTTTAAAATCTGTAAAGTTAGTGTGGAAGAGGTGAAAAAACTATTGTTGTCTATCAACAATGACAAGCCACTGTGGTCTGACAACATGGATGGAAAATGACTGAGGATAATAGCAGACGATATTGCCACATCTTCAATTTAAGCCTACTAGAAAGCGTGTGCCCTTAGGCTTGGAGGGAAGCAAAAGTCATTCCGCTACCTAAGAATAGTAAAGCCCCCTTTACTGGCTCAAACAGCCGACCAATCAGCCTGTTACCAACTGGAAAAAAATGTGCTTGACCAGATACAATGCAATTTTAAAGTAAACAAATTGACAACAAACTTTCAGCATGCTTATAGAGAAGGACATTCAACAAGCACAGCACTTACACAAATGACTGATGATTAGCTGAGAGAAAATGATGATATAAAGATTACGGGGGCTGTTTTGTTAGACTTCCATGCGGCTTTTGACATTATCGATCATAGTTTCTTGCTGGAAAAACGTGTGTTATGGCTATACACCCTCTGCTATATTGTGGATAAAGAGTTACCTGTCTAACAGAACACAGAAAGTGTTCTTTAATGGAAGCCTCTCTAACATAATAGAATCAGGAATTCTAACATAATAGAATCAGGAATTCTCCAAGGCAGCTGTCTAGGCCCATTACTTTTTTCAATCTTTACTGATGAATTGCCACTGGCTTTGAGGAAAGCTAGAGTGTCTATGTATGCGAATGACTCGACACTATACATGTCAGCTACTACAGCGACTAAAATGACTGCAACACTTAATAAAGAGTTGCAGTTAGTTTCAGAGTGGGTGGCAAGGAATATCTTAGTCCTAAATATTTCTAAAACGAAAAGTATTGTATTTGCGACAAATCATTCACTAAACCCTAAACCTTGACAAAATATTGTAATAAATAATGTAGAAATTGAGCAAGTTGAGGTGACTAAACTGCTTGGAGTTACCCTAGATTGTAAACTGTCATGGTCAAAACATATTGATACAACAGTAGCTAAGATGGGAGAAGTATGTATATGACAAGGCGCTGCTCTACCTTCTTGACATCACTGTCAACAATGCAGGTCCTACAGGCCGTAGTTTTGTCGCAACCTGGACTACTGTTCAGTTGTGTGGTCAGGTGCCACAAAAAAGGACTTATGAAAATTGCAATTGGTTCAGAACAGGGCAGCACGGCTGGCCCTTGGATGTACACAGAGAGCTAATATTATATGCATGATATGCATGTCAATCTCTCCTGGCTCAAAGTGGAGGAGAGATTGACTTCATCACTTCTTGTATTTATGAGAGGTATTGACATGGTGAATGCACTGAGCTGTCTGTTTGAACAACTGGCGCACAGCTCGGACACACATGCATACCCCACAAGACATGCCACAAGAGGTCTCTTCACAGTCCCCATGTCCAGAACCGACTATGGAAGGCGCACAGTAATAAATAGAGCCATGACTACATGGAACTCTATTCCACATCAAGTAACTCACGCAAGCAGTAAAATTAGATTTAAAAAACAGATAAAACATCTTATGGAACAACGGGGACTGTGAAGCAACACAAACATAGGCGCAACACACACACACACAATAGCATACGCACTATACACACACATGGATTTTGTACTGTATATATGTGGTAGTGGTGAAGTAGTGGCCAGAGTGCACACAGTCTGAATGTATTGTAATGTTTTTAAAATTGTATAAAACTGCTGGACCCCAGCAAAAATGCCTTGGCAGCAGCTAATGGGAATCCATAATAAATACAAATACAAATCACTTCACAAAGTAGGCTACCTGCACAGTTCTATCCACCATAATTACATAATAATGTAATGAACACGAGGGGAGACAGAGAGCTGGTTTCAAGCGCAGGACGCAGCAGGTGTTTATTGCAAAGGACCACAGGAGGAGGCAGGTAGCTGGGTCCAGGGGCAGGCAGAAGGTCATACACAGGGGGTCCAAAAAGGCAACAGTACCGGCAGGGAAACACCTCGAAATTATTTACATTTTTTTAGGGACCTTGGAGAAAATGCAATAACTACAAAACAGTGGAAAGTTGTCCTGTGCAAAATGTCCAAATATCATCAGTTTGACCAGTTTTAAGGAAATGAAAAGCTGAGAAAACAATGAAACAGGAATATGATAAGACTTCAGTTTGTCTTGGGTGCATATTTTATGTGGTTGAAATACTGTCTACTTGCATGAACGTGTCAATGATAAGACATTACATACAAATTCACATTTTCTCAAGAGATGCTGAAAGTAAGAAATCATATTTCTGTTTCCAACACAAAATTAACATTTGTTGTATCATTTTACGGCAATAAATGCATAATTCTGCAGGAGTTAATATTATATTACGCTACATGTGAGAGGATATGGGCCTACAGTCAGTGTCCATATTTAAGTTCCTATTTCATTTAACCCATATGAACTTAAATTAGGAATATTCTGTTTATTCATGCTGGTTACAGGGATACTCGTGAGCGGGATACGAAAGGTGCATGTAGACAGCTTTATCCCGAATAAGACCTTAAGCTACTATCCGGCATGTAAACATAGTCATTGTTGGCTTGAGTAAACAGTTTGAGTGGGCTTTAAAGCCATTTTTTTCACAGGAGCGTAAATATATGCACTAAGATACAAGTTCACAGGGGGAGATGCCTGTGGCAAGCCTTTTTCAAATGTGAAGAGATACAGAGGGGGGAGAAGAAAAACATTTCTACAGGTCATTTAAACTACAGGTTGTAATGCAACACAATAGGAAAAATGCCAAAGGGGATGAATACTTTTGCAAGGCATTTGGGGACATACAGTTGAAGTAAGAAGTTTACATACACCTTAGCCGAATACATTTAAACTTAGTTTTCACAATTCCTGACATTTCCAAGTAAAAATTCCCTGTCTTAGGTCAGTTAGGATCACCACTTTATTTTAAGAATGTGAAATGTCAGAATAATAGTAGAGAGAATGATTTATTTCAGCTTTTATTTCTTTCATCACATTCTCAGTGGCTCAGAAGTTTACATACACTCAATTAGTATTTGGTAGCATTGCTTTTAAATTGTTTAACTTGGGTCAAACGTTTCAGGTAGCCTTCCACAATCTTCCCACAGTAAGTTGGGTGAATTTTGGCCCATTCCTCCTGACAGAGCTGCTGTAACTGAGTCAGGTTTGTAGGCCTCTTTCCACGCACATGCTTTTTCAGTTCTGCCCACACATTTTCTATGGGATTGAGGTCAGGGCTTTGTGATGGCCACTCCAATAATTAAGCCATTTTGCCACAACTTTGGAAGTATGCTTGGGGTCATTGTCCATTTGGAAGACCCATTTGCGACCAAGCTTTAACTTCTTGCGGATTAGTGGGATGCTACCATCCCATTTCAACAATTTCCGGTGAAATTTCAGAGCGCCAAATTCAAATTAAATTACTGTAAATATGAAACTTTTATGAAATCACAAGTGCAATACATCAAAATAAAGCTTAACTTGCTGTTAATCCAGCCGCCGTGTCAGATTTCAAAAAGGCTTTACGGCGAAAGCAAACCATGCGATTACGTGAGGACATCGCCCAGCACATGAATGCATAACAAATCATTTTCAACCAGGGAGTTGCGACACGAAAGTCAGAAATAGCGATATAATATATGTCTTACCTTTGAAGATCTTCATCTGTTGGCACTCCAAAAGGTCCCAGTTACATTACAAATGGTCCTTTTGTTCGATAATGTCCTACTTTATATCCATAAAAACTCAGTTTAACTGGCGCGCTTCAGTCAATAATCCACTCGGTTTCCCTCCTTCAAAATGCATACAAAATGAATCCCAAACGTTACCAATAAACTTATCCAAACAAGTCAATTAACGTTTATAATCAAACAATAGTTACCCTAATACGCAAATAAACGATCAAATTTAAGACGGAGAATCATTATTGTCTTTACCGGAGAAAAATACCAAAGAATGCGCTCTCATTCACGTGCTTGGAAACACTACAGCCAAAATGGGAGCCACCTAGAAAAACTACAATTTCTGGCTAATTTTTCCAAAAACCAGCCGGAAACTCTTTCTAAAGAGTGTTGACATCTAGTGGAAGCCCTAGGAACTGCAATCGGGCACGATGTTGCCCTATTATAAAAGTGCCAGCCATTGAAATCAGTGGTAGGATGAATTTTTTTGGGGGGGGATGGTTTGTCCTCGGGGTTTCGCCTGCCATTTCAGTTCTGTTATACACACAGACATTATTTTTAACAGTTTTAGATACTTTAGAGTGTTTTCTATCCAAATCTACCAATTATATGCATATCCTAGCTTCTGGGCCTGAGTAGCAGGCAGTTTACTTTGGGCACGCTTTTCATCCGGACGTCAAAATACCGCCCCCTATCCCAAAGAAGTTAACTTCCTGACTGATGTCTTGAGATGTTGCTTCAATATATCCACAAAATGTTCCTCCCTCATGATGCCATCTATTTTGTGAAGTACACCAGTCCCTCCTGCAGCAAAGCACCCCCACAACATGACGCTGCCACCCCCGTGCTTCACAGTTGGGATGTTGTTCTTTGGCTTGCAAGCCTCCCCCTTTTTCCTCCAAACATAAGGATGGTCATTATGGCCAAACAGTTCTATTTTTGTTTCATCAGACCAGAGGACATCTGCTCCAAAAGTATGTTCTTTGTCCCCATGTGCAGTTGCAAAAATATAGATACTTTTGGAACTGTTTCCTCCAGCATCTTCACAAGGTCCTTTGATGTTGTTCTGGGATTGATTTGCACTTTTTGCACCAAAGTACGTTAATCTCTAGGAGACAGAACGCGTCTCCTTCCTGAGCAGTATGACGGCTGCGTGGTCCCATGGTGTTTATACTTGTGTACTATTGTTTGTACAGATGAACGTGGTACCTTCAGGTGTTTGGAAATTGCTCCCAAGGATGAACCAGACTTGTGGAGGTCTACAATTGTCTTGGCTGATTTCTTTTGATTTTCCCATGATGTCAAGCAAAGAGGCACTAAGTTTGAAGGTAGGCCTTGAAATACACCCACAGGTACACCTCCAATTGACTCAAATTATGTCAATTAGCCTATCAGAAGCTTCTAAAGCCATGACATAATTTTCTGGAATTTTCCAAGCTGTTTAAAGGCACAGTCAACTTAGTGTATGTAAACTTCTGACCCACTGGAATTGTGATACAGTGAATTATAAGTGAAATTATCTGTCTGTAAACAATTGTTGGAAAATGTCCTTAGATGTCCTAAGGGACTTGCCAAAACTATAGTTTGTTAACAAGACATTTGTGGAGTGGTTGAAAAATGAGTTTTAATGACCCCAACCTAAGTGTTCACCCATGACTGCGTGGCCATGCAAGCCTCCAACTCAATCATCAAGTTTGCAGACGACACTACAGTGGTAGGGTTGATTACCAACAACGATGAGACGGCCTACAGGGAGGAGGTGAGGGCCCTCAGAGTGTGGTGTCAGAAAGATAATCTCACTCAACATCAACAAAACAAAGGAGATGATCGTGGACTTCAGGAAACAGCAGAGGGAGCACCCCCCATCCACATCGATGGAACAGTAGTGGAAAGTTAAGTTCCTCAGCGTACACATCACGGACAAACTGAGATGGTCCACCCACACAGACAGCACATTGAAGAAGGCACAACAGCGCCTCTTCAACCTCAGGAGGCTATAGAAATTTGGCTTGTCACCTAAAGCACTCACAAACTTTTACAGATGCACAATCGAGAGCATCCTGTCGGGCTGTGTCACCGCCTGGTACGGTAACTGCTCCGCCCACAATCGCAAGGCTCTCCAGAGGGTAGTGCAGTCTGCACAACGCATCACCGGGGGCAAACTACCTGCCCTCCAGGACACCTACAGCACCCGATGTCACAGGAAGGCCAAAAAGATAATATAGTACAACAACCACCCGAGCCACTGCCTGTTCACCCCACTATCATCCAGAAGGCGAGGTCAGTAAAGGTGCATCAAAGCTGGGACCGAGAGACTGAAAAACAGCTTCTATCTCAAGGCCATCAGACTGTTAAACAGCCATCACTAACATAGAGTGGCTGGTGCCAACATACAGACTCAAACCTCTGGCCACTTTTAAAAAATGGAATAAATTGATTTAATAAAGGTATCACTAGTCACTTTAAATAACGCCACTTTAATAATGTCTACATATCCTACATTACTCATCTCATATGTATATACTGTATTCTATACCATCTACTGCATCTTGCCTATGCCATACGGCCATCGCTCATCCATATATTTATTTATATGTACATATTCTTATTCATCCCTTTACATTTGTGTGTATAAGGTAGTTGTTGTGAATTTGTTAGATATTACTAGAAGCACAAGCATTTCACTACACTCGCATTACATCTGCTAACCATGTGTGTGTGCCCAATAAAATTAGATGTCATTTTCCACCAACTCATTTTCCCAGCAAAGAGCTGGGGTCAACACAACCTCTACTGGTTCGCCTTTAAACGCAGCACATGATGATTAAGGTGAAACCGCTGCCTCTAATGAAACAACATTCATCTGGCTTTTCTGAAAAGCTGAACCTGTCATCCCTTATCATTATCAACTGGATGATTATACACTTTCTCTGTCACCTTTAATATGAGCTTGACACCTGATACTAGCCTATTCATTAATTCACAAGAGAGGATTATAGGTTTTTAGGTTTCTATAATAGCTTGCCTGCTTTAATGCTTTAATTAATATCTTTGTTGCCAACTTTGAGTCTCAAGATGGAAACTTAAAAGGACGAAGGACTTGACAGTCTGCCTCAATACCGTATGACAACAGCAATGCCATAGCAACATTTAGTTAGTTTATAACTGGACTATACAGTATGCGCGACAGGTCTTATTATGACAGGTGTGTTATACATGTTATGTGGGATTTTACTTAGAGTGACATTATTTATTGCCATATTTTGTAAATTGCTGTGGGAGTAAAAAATAATTTGAGCTAACCAACCAACGCTAGTATTTACACTCATTAACATTCATGCTGAGAGTCATTTTCTCCTTGGAAAATAAATATGTAAATATTTACTCGCTAGACATACACATTGACTAACAAACACTTTTTAGAATGTATGTTAGCGTCAACAAAGTGTCCTTCTGTTTATCTCTATGCCAAATTAACAATATCAGTTTCAAGTAAATAGAAGGGAACACTTTGGCATTCACTGATTTTGAATGTCATTCTGTATATTTTTTAGATAGGCATTAGAGACTTACAAAAATCCTCAAATAAAGAGTTGGCACTGGTTCAATCCATCTCCATGACAATCTCGCTGATAAATATGGACTTGAAAGAGTGGGATAGATTATGCATATTCTGTCTATTACAGGTTATACATATTCAACAGCACCCAGAATAATATTCCCAGTTCCATTCAACATAATTCCAGGATATTACTTTTTGAGGTTAGAAAAGCTGCACTTGTGAGAAAAAGTGCCTTGTCCTACTTTTATTTAAGCAGTGAACTGTTGACCTATAATGTTCATACTTTAAAACAATCTTCACTGAATAACATTAACAGCGATCAGTTATATAAAAGAGAGAAAAATGAAATAGAGAGAATGGTAAGTACTTAGAATATATATATTTACTGCTTGAATAACTGGTGTTAGCTCCACACCTGGCAATGTGTTACAAAAAACAGAACTCCCATCCCCCAAAACATACTGTCTCATCAACTGATGGAAGAAATAAGCGTACTGGACCAACAAGCAAAATCTGAATGCATGCTTGTTTATGTGTATGTATGATCTTCTGAACTGAATTATGTTCATCAGGAGTAAATTAGTGTTGTTATCATGTTGTCCTTGTTGAAGAAAGAACTCTCCTGAGATCTACTGATCTACTGTTCATGCATTCTGTTATCATCTTCATGTGACTCACAGCCTCATCCAGACATATACAACAACTCCTCCACCGTCTGAATATACAGTACACACACACACCCATGCATGCACACACCCACATGCATGCACGCACACAAGCACGCACACACACATACATGCACCCACAGTAACACACTCAGACACAGAGATATATCATCCATTATGACCTTTTATGAATTATGATTCAAAAGCCCGTGAAATCTGATAAAGTCACATTCATCCCCTGCTGATCCTCCCAAGGGCGTAAGAACATAGATAACAAGATTAGGACTGATCCAGCACATCATAACTCATATGGAGCACTGCAGGACCCAGACCCTGGTCACAGGCTGTACTGGATGATGATATCTGAGGCATGCCACAATGACAAGAAGGGAGGGAGAGAGGGATCCCTGGTGGGTAGAAGTATAAAAAAATACCACACTAAGATAAGAAGTAGTATGAGAAACTATGAATAGAGCGAATGAGAGAGGTTTATAAGGTTAAGAGGGCAAAGAAAGACTGTGGATGGATGTAAAAGCAAACAGTGGTGAAAATAAAATTCAGAGAGATGCTCCCATTGAAAAAATATATATAAATACAGGGGCAATCTCAGAGCAAGGGACATAGAAGGGCAGAGATACTTTTCCTTTTCATTTCTCCTTCAATCTAAATTCTCTGAAGCCTCTCTCTATTTGACCCCAACAACAAGGCTTTGTTCCTCTCCGACATCAAGGGTGGAAGAGAGGCACTCGTAAACATATCAAGAAACGGGAACAATAGAGAGTTCTGAAAACATTTGGATCAATAGTTGCTTTTGCCTCAGACTCTTAATAACCTTTTGCTGCAGTGAGCTAAATCAGAGTCAAACAGAGTGACTCTTGGTAGTCTTAAACAAATTTACTTTGAAACAGAAGTATACACCTCACACATGGTTATGGGCACCTGTACCATGTTAGATATAGATGTGACATTTATTACATTTTGAGTTTGCATCCCAATATTACACTTTATACACATCACAGAAGACTGAAATATAACAAAAAAGTGCTAAACATAGAAACACTGGATTTTCATGGTAAAAAAACCTAAACTGTATTAATTATGAAATTATGAACAATATTAATAACATTCCACCCGAGGCCAAAGAGGGCCCTTTTGGTCATTGACAGCCGGAATGGGCTACAGGGATCATCGGGTGCTTGCTGTACTGGCTGTGCTGTTTCTATTAGTCCGTGGCTGTGTGACCAGCTCACATGTCATGCTGACCGGCCTTAATGCTCTTCTTAATTTTCATCCTGCACACTGCACTTTTCCTCAGAGGTCACCTGGGATTTCAGATCTCAGAGGAGTTTCTTTTTCTGAGCGTCCATCTGCAGTAACCTTCAGCTCTCTACTACGTGAGGGAGTGAGCTGTGGTCATTGGCTAGAAAAGCACAGCCATTTTCGTGTTTGGACATTTTCTTCTTCATGTTTGCTCTGCTTTCACTGGAACAAACCCATTCACACATTCGCTTTAACGGTGACATTGTCTGTCCCGCCGTCATTTTTCTTTCAACATTATTTTAATCACAAAACATAAATGCTGCCTTTACATCATATTCCATGAACATATTGCTGTTTAAAAGCAAACTTTGTCTTTTAGAGTAACGTGGGTGAATAACATTTTTATTTTATTTCCCTTGGTATTCACCAGCCTCATCTCTTCTATTAATGGACATCTCAGCACTAAAGAGCTCAGAACCTGATTTACTACCATAGATGGCAAGAGTATTAATCCTAGCCAACCTCCACCTTTCCCCATTCTCTCCTTCGCCACCTCCCTCCCTCCTCACCCACCCTAGCATGAAAGACAGGATGCACTCTTCTGTTTGTTTGTAGTTCTCGGCCGATGTTTGGTTATCTCTACCTTCTACACCGCATAGGTGTTTGATCCTTATTTTCATATTGTTCACCATCAAGAGTACTTTGTTTTTACAGTAAACAAGCTCACATGCTTCGTTGTCACAAAATCTCTGCTTCGAGGAGCTTCACAAAGCACCTGGAAGGAGAACAACAAAGCACTGAAGACTGAAGTCCTTCACGTGTTCAAATCATCTGCTGGCAACGCCTTCAAACATCCCGTCACATACAGAAACACACACAAAAACATGTTACAGTACATACATAACCTGGATCAAATACATACAGTGCATTCTTATGCTGCCAAACATACCCTCGTAAAACTGACCATCCTACCAATCCTCGACTTCGGCGATGTCATTTACAAAATAGCTTCCAATACCCTACTCAACAAGCTGGATGCAGTCTATCACAGTGCCATCCGTTTTGTCACCAAAGCCCCATATACTACCCACCACTGCGACCTGTACGCTCTCGTTGGCTGGCCTTCGCTTCATAATCGTCGCCAAACACATTGGCTCCAGGTCATCTACAAGACCCTGCTAGGTAAAGTCCCCCCTTATCTCCGCTCACTGGTCACCATAGCAGCACCCACCTGTAGCACGCGCTCCAGCAGGTATATCTCTCTGGTCACCCCTAAAGCCAACTCCTCCTTTGGTCGTCTCTCCTTCCAGTTCTCTGCTGCCAATGACTGGAACGAACTACAAAAATCTCTGAAACTGGAAACACTTATCTCCCTCACTAGCTTTAAGCACCAGCTGTCAGAGCAGCTCACAGATCACTGCACCTGTACATAGCCCATCTATAATTTAGCCCAAACTACTACCTCTTCCCCTACTGTATTTATTTATTTTATTTATTTTGCTCCTTTGCACCATATTATTTATATTTTATCTCTGAACTTTCTTCAAACTACAAATCTACCATTCCAGTGTTTTTCTTGCTATACTTTATTTACTTTTCCACCATGGCATTTTTTTGCCTTTACCTCCCTTATCTCACATCATTTGCTCACATTGTATATAGTCTTATTTTTTTTTTTTTTTTTTTTTTTTCTACTGCATCATTGATTGTATGTTGTTTTACTCCATGTGTAACTCTGTGTTTTTGTATGTTGTCGAACTGCTTTGCTTTATCTTGGCCAGGTCGCAATTGTAAATGAGAACTTGTTCTCAACTTGCCTACCTGGTTAAATAAAGGTGAAATAAATAAAATAAATAAAAAAAGTATTCATACCCCTTGATTATTCCACATTTTGATGTTACAGCCTATATCAACAAGATGGTGCCGAAGAACATGGCTAATGTTTTACATTCTCCCAACCAATTGTGCTATTTTGTTAGTTTTTTAGCGTTTTGTGTAACTTATTTTTTTTACTTATTGTGTACATAATGTTGCTGCTACCGTCTCTTATGACTGAAAATAACTTCTGGACATGAGAACAGTGATTACTCACCGCGGACTGCAAGAAACAATTTCCTTTAACCAGTCTGACGAGAAGGATATCCTGCTTTCACTGGAACAGCCCCAGATCCATGCCTTTTGCGTGAAGAGAAGACGCAGGAAAAGGGTCTGCAGATCGGACAGCCTTCTGAGAATCCGTATGCTAGCGAGTAAACTCCCACTGCCATCCGTTCCTCTTGCTAACATACAATCATTGGAAAATAAAATTGAGGACCAACAATTAAGATTATCCTACCAACGGGACATAAAAAACTAGCATCTAATGTTTCACCGAGATGTGGCTGAATGACGATACGGACAATATAGAGCGAGCGGGATTTTCCATGCACCGGCAGGTGTGTCTATTTGTCAATAATATCTGGTGCGCGATGTCTAATATTAAAGAAGTCTCAAGGTATTGCTCGCCTGAGGTAGAGTACCTTATGATAAGATGTTGACCACACTATCTACCAAGAGAGTTCTCGTCAATATTATTCGTAGCCGTCTATTTACCACCACAAAACGAAGATGGCACTAAGACCACTCTCAACCAACTCTATAAGGCCATAAGCAAAAAAGAAAATGCTCACCCAGAAGCGGCGCTCCTAGTGGCCGGGGACTTTAATGCAAGCAAACTTAAATCAGTTTAACCAAATTTTTACCAGCATGTCACATGTGCAACCAGAGGAAAAAAAAATCCTACACCACCTTTACTCCACACAAAGAGATGCATACAAAGCTATCCCCCCCCTCCATTTGGCAAATCTGACCATAATTCCATCCTCCTGATTCCTGCTTACAAACAAAAACTAAAGCAGGAAGTACCAGTGACTTGCTCAATACGGAAGTGGTCAGATGACACAGATGCTACACTACAGGAGTGTTTTGCTAGCACAGACTGGAATATGTTCTGGGATTCATCCAATGGCATTGAGGAGTACACCACCTCAGTCATCGGCTTCATCAATAAGTGCATTGACGACGTTGTCCCCACAGTGACTGTCCATACATGTCCCAACCAGAAGACATGGATTACAGGCAACATCCGCATCGAGCTAAAGGCTAGAGCTGCCACTTTCAAGGAGCAGGAGACTAATCCGGACGTTTATAATAAATCCCGCTATGCCCTCCGACGAACCATCAAACAAGCAAAACGCCAATACAGGATTAAGACTGAATCCTACTACACCGGCTCTGACACTCATCAGATGTGGCAGGGCTTGAAAACTATTTTCGGATTACTAACTGAAACCCAGACGTGAGCTGCCCAGTGACGCGAGCCTACCAGACGAGCTAAATGCCTTTTATGCTCGCTTCGAGGCAAGCAACACTGAAGCATGCACAAGAGCACCAGCTGTTCTGGATGATTGTGTGATAACACTCTCTGTAGCCAATGTGAACAAAACCTTTAAACAGGTCAACATTCACAAAGCCGCTGGGATAGACAGATTACCAGGACGTGTACTCAAAGCATGCGCGGACCAACTGTCAAGTGTCTTCACTGACATTTTTAACCTCTCCCTGACCGAGTCTGTAATACCTACGTTTCAAGCAGACCACCATAGTTCCTGTGCCCAAGTAAGCGAAGGTAACCTGCCTAAATGATTACCCCCCCCAATGGCACTCACGTCAGTAGCCATGAAGTGCTTTGAAAGGCTGGTCATGGCTCACATCAACAGCATTGTCCCGGACACCCTTGACCCACTCCAATTCACATACCGCCCCAACAGATCCACAGATGACGCAATCTCAATTGTTATTGTTATTCTTATTGTGTTACTTTTTATTATTACTTTTTATTTTTGTCAACTTGGTAAATATTTTCTTAACTCTTCTTGAACTGCACTGTTGGTTAAGGGCTTGTAAGGAAGCATTTCACGGTAAAGTCTACACATGTATTCAGCGCATGTGACAAATAAAATTTGATTTGATTTGAATTCTAAATGTATAAAAATGTTATATATCACTCACCTACACACAATACCTCAGAATGACAGTGAAAACATGTTTTAGAACTCGTTACACATTTATTTAAATTGAAATGCAGAAATGTCAAATTTACATAAGTGTTCACACCCCTGAGTCAATACATCTTAGAATCCCCTTTAGCAGCGATTACAGCTGTGAGTCTTTCTGGATAAGTCTTTAAGAGCTTTGCACACCTAGATTGTACAATGTTTGCACATTATTATTTAAACAAATGTTCAAGCTCTGTCAAGTTGGTTGTTGATCATTGCTGGACAGCCATTTTCAAATCTTGCCATAGATTTTCAAGCCGATTTAGGTCAAAAATGTAACTAGGTCACTCAAGAACATTCAGTGTTGTCTTGGTAAGCAACTCTAGTGTATAGTTGACCTTTAAGTTATTGTCCTGCTGAAAGGTGTATTTGTCTAATAGTGTCTGTTGGAAAGCAGACTGAACCAGGTTTTCCTCTAGGATTTTACTAGTGCTTAGCTATATTATGTTTATTTTTATCCTTAACAACTCTCTAGTCCTTGCCGATGACAAGAATACCCATAACATGTTGCAGCCACCACCATGCTTGATATGAAAAGTGGTACTACATTTTTGCAGTATTAATTTAGTACCTTGTTGCAAACAGGATGCATGCTTTAGAATATTTCTATTCTGTACAGGCTTCCTTCTTTCACTCTGTCGTTTAGGTTAGTTTTGAAGAGTAACTGCAATGTTGTTGATCTACCCTGAGTTTTCTCCTATTACAGCCATTAAACTCATTGGCCTCATGGTGAAATCCCTAAGCGATTTCATTCCTCTCCGGTAACTGATTTAGGAAGGGCGCCTGTATCTTTGTAGTGACTGGGCGTTTTGATACACCATCCAAGTGTAATTAATAACTTCACCACGCTCAACGGGATATTCAATGTCAATAAGTGACCTTCTTTGAGAGGCATAGGAAAACCTCCCTGGTGTTTGTGGTTGAATCTGTGTTTGAAATTCACTGCTCGACTGAGGGACCTTACAGATAATTGTATGTGTGGGGTACAGAGCTGAGGTAGTCATTAAAATATTATGTTAAACGCTATTATTGCACACAGATTGAGTCCATTCAACTTATTATGTGACTTGTTAAGCACATTTTTACTCCTGAATCTAGGCTTGCCATAACAAAAAATTTCAAAAACGTCCGCTGTTACAACGAAACCAATGTAATAGTCCCAAATGTGCAAAATCCAATCATGCCTCATTACTTGTGTATGTGCAACTCTTAGAGCACTAGGTTGTAGCTAATCATAAGTATGCCCTTATGCTAAATGAGTCAGGAAACAATTGTTACCAGAGAAATGTATTAAGCTATTATTGTGTTAACTAAACAATTATTGTTTCTTGGCATCACTTCTTGTCTTTGCCTTAGATACATAATAACATAATCTGAATATACTTTCTAAACACACAAGGGAAACACTGTAACAACCACAATCAAATAAAATCCTTTATGATTTCAAATTATTTACAGTACGCACAATTTCAACACTCCAAGGATTAGCACACACTTTCTTCCTCCTTTCAAATCTGGTCTGTCCTCCCTTAGTGAACTTTACACAACATAGATTAATGCTACAGTAGCTCTCTGTAAGAAAACATGGTCATAGTCTGAAAGAAAGGCTTATAATCCATCTCATTACAAAACCACTTCCAAAGCAAAAACATAATTTCAGAAGTTGAGCAAAGGGCAAAAGTACTGAAGAGATGTATTCTGTTCATTCTCTAACCCTCATCTTCAGCAAATGATTGGGAAGACAATTGATGTGCCAGATGAAAGAGTGAAATAGAGAGGTTAATAGACCTATTCAGTGCTGTCATGAATATTTGTGAACATACAGTAGGTCTCACAAAGCAAAGCTTCTTCCGTTACTCTCCTTTTTTCTCTCTGTTCCAAGCCTAACCAAATAGTATGGTAGCTAATTAAGCCTTCATGCTAGCCTAACAGGAATCTTATTTATCATCTTTTTTATTTGTGGAAATCTCAGGTAAAATATATGTTTTACTACCATACCACACTTACAGTGGTCCTATTTTAACTTGTTATGGATAGGGGGCAGTATTTTCACGGCCCGATAAAAAACGTACCCGATTTAATCTGGTTATTACTCCTGCCCAGAAACTAGAATATGCATAAAATTAGTAGCTTTGGATAGAAAACACTCCAAAGTTTCTAAAACTGTTTGAATGGTGTCTGTGAGTATAACAGAACCCAAATGGCAGGCCAAAACCTGAGAAGATTCTGTACAGGAAGTACCCTGTCTGACCATTTCTTGGCCTTCTTTGTCATCTCTATCCAAAACAAAGGATCTCTGCTGTAACGTGACATTTTCTAAGGCTCCCATAGGCTCTCAGAAGGCGCCAGAACATTGAATGATGACTCTGCTGTCCATGGCTGAAAAACAGTAGCGCATTTGGTACGTGGTCGATCTGAGAACAATGAGACGGGGCACGCATGCACGTGAAGAGTCCATTTTAGATTTTGAGTCTTTGAACAGAAAGGACGTCTCCCGGTCGGAATATTATCGCTTTTTTACGAGAAATATCGCATAAAAAATTATTTTAAAGAGCGGTTGAAATGCTTCGAAGTACGGTAATGGAATATTTTGATTTTTTTTGTCACGATACGCGTCCGCGGGTCACCCTTCGTCACCCTTCGGATAGTGTCTTGAACGCACGAACAAAACGCCGCTATTTGGATTTAACTATGGATTATTTGGAACCAAACCAACATTTGTTGTTGAAGTAGAAGTCCTGGGAGTGCATTCAGACGAAGAACAGCAAAGGTAATCCAATTTTTCTTATAGTAAATCTGAGTTTGGTGAGTACCAAACTTGGTGGGTGTCAAATTAGCATTGGATATTGGAGTGGTGTTCCGCTAGCGGAACGTCTAGATGTAAGAGGTTAAAAGTTGCGTCATACTGCAACACACCTTGCGGGCTGCTGCAGCATTCTGTGGCACGTTATCTATTTGTCAGCCATTTTCTCCGGGAATGCAAGTATTTGCTAGTTTGACCACCAGAGGGCATCTTTGAGAAGCATTTGATAGTCTTCCATATTGCAGGCATGTGGGAGACCGGGGTTCAATCCCCCAACGGGGAGGAAGGAGTAGGCTGTTGTCATGACGTTGGCCTGTGGGTAAGGTTTATGACCCCCCCCCATAAATACCTTTCTCCCTTCCCCTCTCTGACCCTACTGAAGGACTGCTGTCCTGAAGGACTGCTGTCCTGTTAAATATAGAGAGTCTGGGAACATCAAACAAATGGGGAAAGGAACCATATTTTGGTAATAAAACCAGTTGGAAATATGCTTTGGAACGTAATGAGTATGGATGTCAGTTCGTTGTTATCTGAGACATTATGACTGATGACAGGACGACATAAACTGTACCTGAGAAAGTATACACCCTCTAGTTATCAGAGTAACATGGAATTGTTATGCAATTGAAATGTTTGATATTGAAATTGTTTGTTAGGAGATTAAATGTAATTTTAGCTTCCAAATGAGAGAATTGGGTTTTCATAAGGAAAGTGCCCTGCTTGATCAGTGGCCCACCCCTGTGAAGATACAGGGGTTATAAACGATGAAACACATCCACCCCCTCTCCACTATATAAGCCTTTGACGAAAAGATAACCACGTTGTTCCAGTACGTGAGGTCTGCAGCCTCTACGTTAGAAGGACACACGTCAACTAAGCCAACCTCGGCGTGAGCTATGGTATGAACTGGTATGAACTTTCAGCTTATTCACTACAGAAGTGATACTTCCTAGCCGTTGAGTTAGCAGCGGCCGCTGTAGACGTGGGCTAGGAAAGGACGGACGACGGATCCAGTCTAACAGACGGACGAAGATACCACCACGTATCCAATTTACCACCAGAGACATTCTTCCGAGTACAGGAAGATCTGTTGGCCAACCCGGCCAGCATCTACGACCAATCTACCGAAGTGCAGCTCAGAGTAAATATTTATTGCATTTTCCTTTTCCAAATGGGCGGTAATTTAGAATGCATAAGATAATGTATTTACGATAGCATAGCTGCTGTTTCTTTGTTCCTAAATCTTCCCGCTCTTTCATTCAAGCCCAACCCCCTTTCCTTTGTGTAACCAGCCATGATACAGGTTCCGTCCACCAGGACGTTTTTGTATGACATCATATGTATTCGGTGTATTTGTAATTCTGTGTGATAAGTTTAGGTATTTAGTAAATAAATAATTAAACCCAATTTTGTATTGCTGATTCAACTTGTTAGCCAGGGTTCGTGAAGATAGCCAAGAATTTACAACTTTCATTATGAGACTGAAAATAAGATAAGGGTTAATATTGACTGCTATCGATGTAAAATATTACTAAGTATTTTAAGAGTTTATTCGGAAGATAACGGCTCTATAAACGTTCTTCCGTGGTGCCCCGACTTTCTAGTTAATTACAATTACATGATTAGCTTAATCAGGTAATATTAATTAGAGAAATCATTTTATAGGTTAGCATGTCATATCACTTAATCCGGCATAGCCAAAGACACGACACTGTCCTTGTAAATAAGAATTTGTTCGTAACTGGTTCCATATGTGTTATTTCATAGTTGTGATGTCTTAACTATTATTCTACAATGTAGAACATTCAAAAAATCCTGGAATTAGTAGGTGCGTCCAAACTTTTGACTGGTACTTGCTTAATTAATTTGATTAATATTATGGTGTTTCTATTCCATGAAAAACCCTCTGGGTTTCCGTTAGGATGGAACAGAAATATGGCGCTGTACAACGTGACGCTCATAAATTCAGAGCGTTGTCAGATTGTCAGTTTGTAAATTCAGACCGTTTCGCTCTCGGAGCGCACACTGGCCATTCGGGCAGAGGAGTACGGTTGATTTGAGCATTCTGGCCTGACAACGGCAGTCAAGCACCCAAGCTAACGTTGGCTAGCTTGCTAGCTACTTCCAGACACAAATGAGACCACTCTGACCATTTTACTCGCCCTAGCAGAGCTGGTTAGGCAGTTCTCGTGTTAACCAGAGTGTTGGTGACTGTAACTGTGCTGCTGGAAACAATTTCATTATTATTTTTTGCCGACGTTTACTGACACCGGCCATATTCAACAGGTGTTGAGCGCTCGTAAATGCATTACTCTGCGCTCTGGTACACTCAGACAAGAGTGCTCTGAAATCGGGGTTATTAGACTAGAACGAATTTTCAAAAGCACCCGAATGTCCATTGAGAACGCACAACGACTATAACATTTAGCTAAGCTAAAAATGACGGGAATAATCAAGTCAATAAATGTTGGGTACTTATGTAGCCTCTAGTTAATATACTGTCAAGTTTGATGTATCACTACTAACGTTAGGTAGCTAGCTAACATACCGGTACATACTGCTGTAATGATATGCTATGTGGTTCGTAAGGACAGCGTAGCTAACAAATTGTCAACCAACATAATGTGTAAGGTAACTTATTTGAAAAGTCATTACTTTATTACATTGAGTAGCAAGCTACCCCTTGGTCGTTAAGGCAAATCTGGTCTGTGATAGGAGGGGGGGGGGGTTCACACCTAGCTCAGCTATTAGACTATTCTTTAGTAAAGGTTGAATAGTCTATTGTTCAGCTATTAGCCCCCCTCCCCACCTTGCAACAAATTGTTGTTACTCCCATCTCGTTCCCTCGCCCTCTTCCACGCGTCATCATTCTGCGCATGAGTGGCTTGCTTGTGGGCGTGCTGGCAGGATATGGCAGCACCATCGGTTGTACGTCAAGAATGATCAAATATCAAGTTTGTATGGGGGGGGTTATTCACAGGCAAATTGTTATATGCTATGGAGGTACATTTGTGTCTTTTAATCGAGAGCAAAACTTTTTTATTTTCAATTAAAAATAATTGTTCTGAAAGCAACTTTTTTCCGAAACAAAGGAAGTCATCGCGGACACCTACGAAGAAGGACTGTGTGATAATGGCATCTCAGGTAAGCAGCACTGGGCGTTCTTCCGTCCAACTTTTACATAGCTAGTAGTTAGCTCCTACGACTCAGTGTCGATTCAAAACATTCTATTATATTACATACCGTAGAATGATAAATCATGCATTTATTATTCTCAAACTAACCAAAAGCATTTAGCTACGAACGCCTGTTCTCGACATTTTCAGTTTAATTAATCTAACTTTCTTTCATGGCAACTTATAAGCAGGCCATGTCATATTTGTTTTATTTACCAAGGAAGAGTACATGATCAGTGAATATATTCAATGTACAGGCTACAATGTGGGGATCTCATGCATGGTAATAACGTGGTAAATAGGACTTGCATCCTTGGCACAATAAAGTTATTATATTCTACTCTATCCATAGGCTTCATTAATGCTATTCAGACTTGAAGTTGATACAACAACTATGATAGGTTCATAGATTGGTATGAATATTAGTTCAGAACCTAAAGTTTTGGGGTCCATACACAGATCGACTACATACTGTAACTAGCTACACATCCATAGGCATACAGTTATGTTTATCCTCCACTACACAATAAGCAAGTAAATAGTTAGCTAGCTATGTTACTTCAGCTGCATTGCAAGGAAAGCTTACACAATTGTACATTCAATTTGCAGTAAATGCTTTAGCTAGCTAGATTATTTACATCCACTGTTTCCCAAGACGACAGCCTGGTTTGCTGGTTTTCTCAGGTGTCCCTAAGACAGTAAACAACACAAATTACAATGTCATACTCATGTCATTACACCAGCTAGCCAGCTGGCTAATGTTAACTAGTCAGCTAAGTTGATAAATAGCGATTTTTATAAATTAACTTTGACAAAAAATATGCAGAAATGTTTGTCTCTACATTAACATACTCCTCTCAATTGTACATTTTGAGCATGACTCGTTAAGACGTTATAACTACTTACATTTGCTTCCCCCGTGATGTTTTGTCAGCCATCTTTGCTGAAGAAAGTCACAAGGAACAGGTGGCTCACGTCAAATTTGTCACTGGAACCACTCGATATGATTGGTCATTTAAAAAAACTTGGAACCCAAATGCATAATGAGTGCTTTAACTCCCCCTTGTGGTGGTCTGGAGCAATGAAGCCGTGACGCTGCATACCTCTAAGTCCCACTGTGTAAGCTCGCAACTTTACAGTATGGTATGTGGATTGTTTGCCTTTAGTTCAACTACTGAAGTGTGTTCTGGTACGCTTTCATTCTATAACAACAATTTATTTTACATACAAATTTTACATTTTGGGGATTGTGAAAAGCGCTTAATGAATGAAATACAGTTATTAATTTATGCCTCATTAATCCATGTCATTTAGACTAGGGTTCATACAGATTTGAAGTCAACGGCATTCAGAATGAGACTGATATGTGGTAATAATAATTAATGAATGACTAATATGATAACGATATATTCTGATATTCTGAGTTAATTCGGGAAACGGAAACTCATTTAACAAACTTGTTCCATAGTGCCCCAAGATTGCTAATGAGTTAATTGTTACATGATACATTTAATCACGTAATAATTAAACAGAGTTAATTGATTTGATAAAATAACCGTCATCACATTAATGATAGTCACGTCACGACATATTGGAGCTCCGTGCGAGGAATCTAAGACAGAATGAGGCCTTCATGTGCATTCAGCCTATATGAAATTGTAAAGCAGATTACGTTATACACCCAGATTAGGTTATACACCATTAGAGTTGTAGGCAGGAATTGTTGAGTGTGTGTTGCCATTTGAAAAAGATACATAGAGGTTGCCTCTGTGTTCTTTCTCTGACATAGCCAGAGTGTAACGTCAATTACTGAATACTACGGCCCAGCTCATACTGTAGGGGCTGGCCGGTTTAGGTATTCTGATGAATAAAAGCGTCTGGCCAAACCTGCTATTTCTGTCTCTCGGGTTTCAGGAGCGAGTAGACTCGGTCGGTCATTATTCAATTCTTGAGCCAGACATATGAGCTGGCCAAGAGAAATGTGAGTACATATATTAGCTTAACCGAAGCGAGTAATTATCTCTCCATCTCTAGCGTTTCGGTAGCGAGAGTAGAAAAACAGTGTATTTATTTGTTACCGAGCATTCCAGTAAACATTGCAAAAAATATTGCTGAAAGGGTTTGAACGTAAGACGTTATTAGTAAAACCGTTTCCTTGCTGAAAGGGATCCTATGTTACTCGGAAGTGAGAATTCCGGTAAAAGGTAGGATTAGCTTTGCACAAAATGCTAGGCTAACAAGGAGAACAGCCCTTTTTCCTTTGTTCGCACGGCAACACCTGTGTCGGGAAAAACGGAAGTTCCGTCTCCTTTGGACTCCAGTTTGATTTCAGCTTTCTGCGATCAATGACCCCTGGTGGTAAAGGGTCGAAAGACATTTGATGGGGAAAAAATGAAAAAAAATCAGTGGAGACCCAAAGTTCTCTCACATGTGTAACAAGTGGTTACTCTTCTGATATCGAGCCAATCTCAACTGATTGGATATCATTGTCTCATTCAATTTAATAAAGAAGTTAAATTGCCGAACAAATCTTTTCAGGTGGATCTTTTGAATAATATCCAAATTGATTGGTTTCTACAAATGAGACAATTTAAACTTTTCAAACCTTGATACAGCAACACTTTCAGGTTAATTAAAGTTTAATTTGGAGCCTCCTCGCCAACAAAGCCAAAGCTTGGCTTCTCCTCTTGGCCTTTCGGCCCCAATTTGCCCACGGGATGAAGCCAACCCTCTCCGCCCTCTGGGCACGGAATGCCTTGACAAACTCTTCAAAAACCTCCGCACCTTTGACCCTGTTCCAGGTCAGTCAAACGACACAGATGTTCCTAGCAGACATGGCTACCCAAACGCTACAGGTTCTGACAAGCTTTACCTGTTGAAGTGAACGTCGGATGGACACGTTACAAGGTTCATTCATCTACAATAGCAACACGTGCAAAACGACTACACTAAACTTGCCACAGCTTTGAAATTATAATTCAGTGGTTCTGCCACTCGCAAACATGACAGCTCACTGGCTAACACTGTCAAACAAGCTCGGAATGAACATGTATCCCACCTTCATTACCTACTTGGGCCCTACAGCCCACGTTGGCTTGCCTATCTTACAACTCAGAGAGCTTGCAAGCACAGTTTTTGAGGAATCAAAAGCACACAACACTAAGAGCCCTGATATCTCGGTTTTGAAGTTTGACCAGGAGCACTCCTACTAAATAGTGCATTATCAGGTATTGGAGTGTTGAGAGATGATGCACAACAACGATTTCTACCACGATACCAATACCCACCGCGGTCGAAATAACTTTAAAGTACGTCGCCATCGAAACGACTACCGTTACAATCGACCTGATCGCTATGTTACTGCACCCAACCCACACAAAGTGTCAAAGCACAAGGGTAAAAAGGGTTCAAGAACGATCAAAACGTAGATGAATGTTCTCTAGAAGTTCTACTACGTGGAGAACTAAAGCGAGAACATTTTTGAAAAAAGGGTGGAAGATAAGTCCCTAGGACTAGACGTGGAATCGCCAGACAACAGGTCCGCAGGAATTAACACCCTTAGCAAGGACGTTAAAAATCTAATTTCTCCCGCTCTCACTCGAGACCCTATCCAGGGACTTCCCTATCCAGGATAAAGTTGTAGCTCCGGGCAGCCGAGCAAAAATGGAGGAAAACTAGCCTCCCTGCGGACCTGGCATCTTTTCACTCCTTCCTCTCCACATTTTCTTCCTCTGTTTCTGCTGCTAAAGCCACTTTCTACCACTCTAAATTCCAAGCATCTGCCTCTAACTCTAGGAAGCTCTTTGCCACCTTCTCCTCCCTCCTGAATCCTCCTCCCCCTCCCCCCCCCCCCCTCCCCCTCTGCAGACGACTTTGTCAACCATTTTGAAAAGAAGGTTGACGACATCCGATCCTCGTTTGTTAAGTCAAACGACACCGCTGGTCCTGCTCACATTGCCCTACCCTATGCTTTAACCTCTTTCTCCCCTCTCTCCAGATGAAATCTTGCGACTTGTGACGGCCGGCCGCTCAACAACCTGCCCGCTTGACCCTATCCCCTCCTCTCTTCTCCAGACCAATTCCGGAGAACTTCTCCCTTACCTCACCTCGCTCATAAACTCATTCTTGACCGCTGGCTACGTCCCTTCCGTCTTCAAGAGAGCGAGAGTTGCACCCCTTCTCAAAAAACCTACACTCGATCCCTCCGATGTCAACAACTACAGACCAGTATCCCTTTTTTCTTTTCTCTCCAAAACTCTTGAGCGTGCCGTCCTTGGCCAGCTCTCTTGCTATCTCTCTCAGAATGACCTTCTTGATCCAAATCAGTCAGGTTTCAAGACTGGTCATTCAACTGAGACTGCTCTTCTCTGTGTCACGGAGGCTCTCCGCACTGCTAAAGCTAACTCTCTCTCCTCTGCTCTCATCCTTCTAGACCTATCTGCTGCCTTTGATACTGTGAACCATCAGATCCTCCTCCTCTCCAGGACCTTTATTCCTATGGGTACAATCCCCCCTCTATTATGGAACGGTAGGTACGAGGACATATCAAATAAAAAATGTAATCAAATTATATTGGTTGCAAACACATATTTTGCAGATGTTATTGCAGTTGTAGTGAAATGCTTGTGTTCCTAGCTTCAACAGAGCAGTAACATCTAACAATTCACAACAATACACAGATCTAAAAGTACAAGAATGGAATTAAGAAATAAATAAATATTAGGACGAGTCCGGAGAATGAATATATATATATATATATATATATATATATATATATATATATATATACACACACACACACAGTTGAAGTCGGAAGTTTACATACACTTAGGTTGAAAGTCGGTTAGGACATCTACTTTGTGCACGACACAAGTAATTTTTCCAACAATTGTTTACAGACAGATTATTTCACTTATAATTCACTGTATCATAATTCCTGTGGGTCAGAAGTTTACATACACTAAGTTGACTGTGCCTTTAAACAGCTTGGAAAATTCCAGAAAATGATGTCATGGCTTCAGAAGCTTCTGATAGGCTAATTGACATAATTTGAGTCAATTGGAGGTGTACCTGTGGATTTATTTCAAGGCCTACCTTCAAACTCAGTGCCTCTTTGCTTGACATCATGGGAAAATCAAAAGAAATCAGCCAAGACCTCAGAAGAAAATTGTAGACCTCCACAAGTCTGGTTCATTCTTGGGAGCAATTTCCAAACACCTGAAGGCACCACGTTCATCTGTACAAACAATAGTACGCAAGTATAAACACCATGGGACCACGCAACCATCATACCGCTCAGGAAGGAGACGCGTTCTGTCTCCTAGAGATGAACGTACTTCGGTGCGAAAAGTGCAAATCAATCCCAGAACAACAGCAAAGGACCTTGTGAAGATGCTGGAGGAAACAGGTACAAAAGTATCTATATCCACAGTAAAACGAGTCCTATATCGACATAACCTGAAAGGCCGCTCAGCAAGGAAGAAGCCACCGCTCCAAAACTGCTATAAAAAAGCCAGACTACCGTTTGCAACTGCATATGGGGACAAAGATCGTACTTTTTGGAGAAATGTCCTCTGATCTGATGACACAAAAATACAACTGTTTGGCCATAATGACCATTTTGGAAAAAAAAGGGGGAGGCTTGCAAGCTGAAGAACACCATCGCAACCGTGAAACACGGGGGTGGCAGCATCATGTTGTGGGGGTGCTTTGCTGCAGGAGGGACTAGTGGACTTCACAAAATAGATGGCATCATGAGGATGGAAAATGATGTGGATGTATTGAAGCAACATCTCAAGACATCAGTCAGGAAGTTAAAACTTGGTCGCAAATGGGTCATCCAAATGGGCAATGGCCCCAAGCATACTTCCAAAGTTGTGGCAAAATGGCTTAAGGACAAGAAAGTCAAGGTATTGGAGTGGCCATCACAAAGCCCTGACCTCAATCCTATTGAAAATTTGTGGGCAGAACTGAAAAAGTATGTGTGAGCAAGGAGGTCTACAAACCTCACTCAGTTACACCAGCTCTGTCAGGAGGAATGGGCCAAAATGAATGGGAATGGGTCAAAAAGTCTCAATGTCAACAGTGAAGAGGTGACTCCGGGATGCTGGCCTTCTAGGCAGAGTTCCTCTGTCCAGTGTCTGTGTTATTTTGCCTATCTTAATCTTTTATTTTTATTGGCCAGTCTGAGATATGGCTTAATCTTTGCAACTCTGCCTAGAAGCCTAGCATCCCGGAGTCGCCTCTTCACTGTTGACGTTGAGACTGGTATTTTGCGGGTACTATTTAATGAAGCTGCCAGTTGAGGACTTGTGAGTCTTCTGTTTCTCAAACTAGACACTCTAATGTACTTGGCACAGGAAGAGCAGGTAAGCTAGCATCAGCGAGTGCTGCTGTTAGTCTTGCCAGGTGGGAGGAGGAGAGGAGAAAAGGTGCTCTGTTTGCCTTGACCTTTGGAATTGTCCTCCGGACTGCAGCAGCATGGACACAGCTGACAGGTTTAGTCCGGAAAGGGGAGGAGGAAGGGACCCAAGATTGAGGACAGAATAAACATGTACTGTCTATCTCTGCATATTTGGCAGTTATCACCAGTGCAGTCCTGTTATCTTTTTTTTTGCCTTTCTCGATCTCCAAAACCCTGACCCCACATAGGCTGTAGTCTTCTGGTAGAGAGAGTAAAACGATAAGTTATCTCAAGACAGATGAAATACTGTACTGTGCTGTGCTTTCACACTATGCAATGTATTGGCACTAAGACAACTCACAAAGCAATAGCAAATCAGTATCACTCAATGCAATGTACAGTACACATGGAGCTGCAGTTGAGCAGCCTCAGCCCCACTAGGCTAGTACATAATGGCTACAATATATTGGGTATCTACACACTCTCTATGTCCCATGAGTGTTAGTGCAGTGGCCAGGCCTGAGGACTCTATCCCAGATAGCTGTTCTCTCATGCCGCCAGAGCGTTTGGTTTGGTCTGTGTGGATCTGGCCCTGGCTCCTCTGTCTCTGCCACTCTATGCCACTGCCATCACTAACAACCCTAACAAACACTCCAACACCCTGGGGGACTCAATGAGGGGTGCATTTTGGATTGATTTAGAAGTCTCCTTTCCTATCCATCTGCTGTTCTAAGCAAAGAATTTAACAACATCCTCAAAAAGTCGGAGACACAGTCACTGACAATACACTGTTGTTGCACCTGCAGTTGATGTATTGCGAGAGGCGTGCTATGGTATCCATCTCACCGACAGGTAACGGCAACAAGCACAGCAGTGTCATGTTGTGAAATGCAAAGCATGGGAGAGAGACGCCACCACCGTGTCGTGATTAGCTTTTCATTAGTTCCTTGTTATCAATGGCCGATACCATTAAAATGTCAGCATGCTGACATGCTGGTTTGGTAAACAGAGAGGGTATTATGGGAGAAGTTCCTGCCCGGCGGCATGGAACACTGATAAGTCATTTTTCACAACCAGGCAGCCAATGAGGTGGCCGATCGAGAAGATTTTTGGAATGAACTGACATCCCTTGCCAGTGCATTTGCTATCCTGAGCACACACTAAAAGTTATTTATTTTTAAAAACATAATTGCCACACTGCCTATGCTTTAAAGATATTTGTAGTCTCTAGGGGTCCATTGAAAATCAATGTTTCAGTGATTTAATTGCGTGGCTTTAGGCATATATCCTTGGATATTAAAATCAATATTGAGAAATCAGCATAATAAGATATTCAACTGGGAACAACCTTACACGCAAGCTGCCTCCCTCTCCCCTCTCTCTTAGGCCTGAAAAAGTCTGTCATTGAGGTGTGTATGCAATTATAATAGCTCTCAAACTTCTATTCCGCTTATAGACAAACTTAACACATTCTTTAGTAATATAAAACCTTAGCTTGCTCCACAAGCATCCTCATCTACATTGTTAATCCACATTCTCATCTCCTTCAATTAATCACAAGCCTTTATCTAAGGAAGTATTCACTCTCTTTCTTAACTTGACAATCATGATGACTAAATCTAACGAAGGTTAAAGATTACGTGCTGTCTGAGTACTGCCTGAGCTCTCCCATTCCCCAGCTCTCAAGTACTATAGACTGGTGCAGGCTGCTGTCCACCCCATCACAGGAGGGTTGGATGGACGAGTGCCAAGCCAGGCCTGAGACAAGGCCACTGCCTGTGTGACATAAATCTCAGGTGGACATTGATAGGCTCCAGAACTGCGTGACTGGCAGGAGGAGGCTGACCTGTTTCCTCAGCTCAGTTGTGTAATGTGTCTGTGATTAACTGTCAATCCACCAGTCTGGTGAGTGGTGCTCTGTCTCTATTAGGCTCACTCATCACTGTGACAGGAACTGCATTGTACCCCTGACCTTGGCGACCACAGCCTGGGACTAAGTCAGAGCCAGTAAGAGGTCCAGCCTGGGCATAGAGACAAGAGGCTGGGCACTGGGCAAGGAGAAGGGCACACTGGCAGAGAGGGACACAGTCTAAAGCCCCATTTATACCTGCCTCTAACATACATCCTTCATCCTGATCTTGTCCTGATCTTGTCTGTTTACACTTATAAGATCTGATCACAATCACATTACAATGTTTTAATTGTCTACACCAGTCTTAAAATGTGAGCACACTCAGAATGTGGCCAAAGAATACATGTTACAACCAAGTATAAACAGGGCTTATGACACATACATTCACATAGTAGACACACATTCACAGGCACATGAGATGCGTTTCGACAGTCAGCTCAATTCTGATCTTTTTTTTCACTAATTAGTAGTGCACATTGTAACCCTGCCGGTACCTGATAAAAAATAAACCGTGTTAACCCTTCCCGTGGAGTGTGTTTGCATGTGAAAAGCCTGCCTTACCAAGATCATGGCGCCAAAACCGCCACAATAAGGACAAGGCAGTGAGGATACACATACAGCCACACCAATTGTTTTTTTGTTTTTTTTGGGGGGGTTTTACGGACAGACAACCATGGAAAATCTGTTGAAGCAATTAGTCACTTCCAATAACCTGCAACAATAAGCCAATCGGCAGCAAGTGGAAACCAATCACTTGTTATTGGAGGAAGTGTCAACTGCAGATGACTATGGACATGCAAAAGTTAACTACTGACATCACGGCGGTGAAAATTTCTCAACAGACCATGGGTCTACCCATCGTGGCCACTCGGTATCTGCAGAAAATCATGTCGGATGACGACGTTGAGGCTTCCTAAAGACATTTGAGCGCACGGCAGAATGAGAGGCAGGTAAAATGGGCAGGTATACTGGCTCTATTTCTTTGTGAGGATGCACAACAGGCGTGGTCTGATCTGGAAGCAACAGAAGCCAATGACTATGACAATGACAATGACTATGCCAATGACAATGACGAAGAAGGAAATATAAGCACGATTGAGAGTCACGGTCTAGTTAAGGGCACAGCGGTTCCACACGTGGACGTATCAACCCGAGAAGGCACCCAGGTCCCAGATGTTTGAACCTGGTCCACCTGCAAGAAAATGGCTAGAGCCCACAACCCTCAGTACTAGGGACATTGTGGAAAGAATAGTGATTGACCACTACATCCGGGCCTTACCTTACGAGTTAAAGAAGGTTGTCAGCCTGGGCAGTGCCACCACAGTGGACGGAGTGGTGGACCTTGTTGAGAGATGTCAAGCAATGGAAGGCTGCTCAAACCCAGTCGGCTGGACAGAATCCCCCCAGAAAAGGGATGCCTCAAAGAAGGAGGAATGAAGACATCTGAACTGCAGACTCCCCAGGTTTGGAAAGGGAAAATCCAAAGAGCGGATGGGGAACCTAGGAGCCAGGACCAGGTTTTCAATGTGAAGCAAAGACGAGGAAAAGAAGGCTGGATACCGACATCCAAGAGTGCTACCGCTGTGGCGAAATAGGACACATCGCATGGGACTGTCCCAAGAAGAAGGAACCCATTGCTGGTCGACATTTCCAGGAAGTTGACGCTCTTCTAGACTCCAAGAGCATGGTCTCAATCATGCCTTCACTATTAACCCAGCCACAGAGGTCTAACACCCCAATCATGGACTTCACCTGTGTACACGGGGACACCAAAACTTACCCAACCGCAGATGTAGAGATTAAGAACCACCAGAGGGCGGTTCCAAGGTAACCTAGGGTTGGTTGAGAACCTACCAAACCCTGTGCTACTGGGATGCGACTGTCCATATTTTCAAGAATTGTGGAACAGACTACAAGACAAAGGAGCTGGCAGTCCCAGTAATAGCGCATGCCAGGCACCAGTTACATGTTCCAGTGAAAATAAAATGAAACCGCTACAACATACAATCCTTCCACAGGTAATTAGATACATGTGCCTGCACAGATAAACCAGCAACATTCTTAAAGAAACACACAGCCATACACAGACAAATGGTGCCGGAGGAGATGGCTGCCGTTTTATGGGCTCCTAACCAATTGTGCTATTTTCTGTGTTTTTTCGCGTTGTCTGTAACTTATTTTGTTCATAATCTTTCTGCCACCGTCTCTTATGACCGAAAAGAGCTTCTGGATATCAGAACAGTGAATACTCACCTTGAACAGGACAAATATTTTTTTCTTTAACAAGTCGGACGCGTAGGATTTACTCCAGATACCGGACCAGGCCCAAATCCCTATCATTCACATGAAGAAAAGACGCCGATACAGGGGATGCAGGTCCGGGTGCCTTGTTAGAATTTGTCGGCGAGTGGGTAACCCGCCTCTACCATCTGTCCTATTGGCCAACGTGCAATCATTGGAGAATAAACAAGATGAGCTCTGTTCAAGACTATTGTACCAACGGGTAATTAAAAACTGTAATATCTTATGTTTCACCGAGTTGTGGCTTTACGATGACATGGATAATATACAGTTGGCTGGTTTTTCCGTGCATTGGCAAGACAGAACAGCTGCCTCTGGTAAGAAAGGGTTGTGGTCTGTGTCTATTTGTCAATAACAGCTGGTGCGCAAAATCAAATATTAAGGAAGTCTTGAGGTTTTGCTCGCCTGAGAGTATCTCATTATAAGCTGTAGACCACATTATTTACCAAGAGAGTTTTCATCTATATTTTTCATAGCTGTCTATTTACCACCACAAACCGATGCTGGCACTAAGACCACACTCAATGAGCTGTATAAAGCCATAAGAAAACAAGAAAATGTTCAACCAGAGGCAGCACTCCTAGTGAACGGGGACTTTAATGCAGGCAAACTTAAATCCGTTTTACTTCATTTCTACCAGCATGTTACATATGCAACCAGAGAAAAAAGAAAAAACGAATTGAGGAGTATGCCACATCAGTCAAAGGCTTCATCAATAAGTGCATCGATGAAGTTGTCCCCACAGTGACCGTACATACATACCCCAACCAGAAGCCATGGATTACAGGCTATATCCGCACTGAGCTAAAGGGTAGAGCTGCCGCTTTCAAGGAGTGGGACTCTAACCCAGATATGCCCTCAGAATAAAGCATCAAACAGGCAAAGCGTATATACAGGACTAAGATTGAATCCTACTACATTGGCTCCGAGGATCGTTGGATGTGGCAGGGCTTGCAAAATATTATGGACTAAATAGGGCAGCCCAGCCGCGAGCTGCTCAGTGACCGAAGCCTACCAGACAAGCTAAACGACTTCTATGCGCGCTATGAAGCAAGCAACACTGAAGTATGCATGAGAGCACCAGCTGTTCCGGGACGACTGTGTAATCATGCTGGCTGGAGGCAAAGTGAGTAAGACCTTTATCCTTTAAACAGGTCAACATTCACAAGTCCGCAGTGTCTGATGGAGTATCTGGACGTGTACTCTGAGCATGCTCTGACCAACTGGAAAGTGTCTTCACTGACATTTTCAACCTGTCCCTGGGCGAGTCTGTAATACCTATATGGTTCAAGCAGACCACCATAGTCCCTGTGCCCAAGAACACCAAGGTAAGCTTCCTAAATGACTACCAACCCGTAGCACTCACATCTGTAACCATGAAGTGCTTTGAAAGGCTGGTCATGGCTCACATCAACACCATCATCCCAGAAACCCTAGACCCACTACAATTTGCTTACCACCCCAACAGACCCACAGATGATGCAATCTCTATTGCACTCAACACTGCCCTTTCCCACCTGGACAAAATAAACACCTCTGTGAGAACGCTGTTCATTGACTACAGCTCAGCATTCAACATTATAGTGCCCTCAAAGTTCATCACTAAGCTAAGGACCCTGAGACTAAAAACCTCCATCTGCAACTGGACCTCGGATTTCCTGAGGGGCCTCCCCCAGGTGGTAAGGGTAGGCAACAACACATGTACCACGCTGATCCTCAATTGACCATCATTGTGACTCCATTGCATTACATTGGGTCATTGGAAGTCCTTTAGCCTTGTGAGGGAAATGCCCTGATGCTCCGACACTGCCCATAGCTACTACACATCATCAGAGTTCGCAGCTGAACATTGTATGCTGGAAACACTCGGTTTGTTATTTTTGAATAAGACATATCCAATATTCATTCAATATAAATACCGAACTTGTTTTTACATGGATTCTGTGACGCAGTTATCTTTTAATAGCTAGTACCGCTATTTCTTGTCCCAGAATCCCACTTAACAGACAGGTTGAAGCCTGCTTGACAGAGCCCCTAAGCTGCTAGCCATCAAGCTAACGAAGTTAGTCCCAGATGAGGCTTGCAATGGAGCCCTCTTTGTCTGGAGAAATAAATGAATGGTTCCAGCGCTGTAGGAGCTGCATCTACTATGCTTTGTTTCAGGATAAACCGGATCACTCAGAGTTCCGATGTGGCAATTGTTTGCTTGCCGAGGATTATAGGCTTGAGGTGGCTTCCTTGATCACACAGGTTGCCAGCCTACGTAAGAAACTGGGGTAAACGCAGAGTGGAATATTTACCTTTTCTACACTGGTGGCTGGACAGCATTCGCTCTTGTTGGATGCATTTGTTTCCCGGAGCTCCCCCATCTGGTAGCGGAGTCGAAGGAGTATGGCAAGAGGAGCTTGGCAAACAATGATGGTCGGATGTCACGAGCCATGGAAGCCGAAGACAACGCCCTCCCACAAAGCAGTCTACACTCCCAATGAGAGGCCCGGAGCGGATACAAACAACGAATAGTATAGCTGTCCTGGAGCCTGCTCTTCCTGCACCGTTGTCGTTGGGGGTACCTGTGTCTGCAGCCGGAGTGCCTACTTCTACGATTTTGAAGTCGACAAACTTCCGTCCATGCTCTGGACCTGCTTCTCCATCTGTCGGAGGCCTGCGCCAGGAGCAACGGGCTCAAGTTATCCTGCCTCTCGCCAGTCCATAAAGGGTTCTCCGAATCCGGTAAAATGTTGGAGTGGGCGGATTTCCTCGTCCTTCTCGTCAGCGGTGATTTTGGGCAGCTCCATGGTAAGAAATGTGACCGTTCCTGGTGCAAAAACAATGTCCTGTCCCGGAGCTCAAGTAAATGACATTACTAAGCTGCTTATCGGTCATAGTCTGCTGCAGGAAAAACGTATGTGCTATGGTTTTACACCCCCTGCTATATTGTGAAAACATAGTTTTGTCTAACAGAACACCAAGGGTGTTCTTTAACCTGTTGGGGCTAGGGGGCAGTATTTTCACGGCTGGATAAAAAAAACGTACCCGATTTAATCTGGTTACTAATCCTACCCAGTAACTAGAATATGCATATACTTATTCTATATGCATAGAAAACACCCTAAAGTTTCTAAAACTGTTTGAATGGTGTCTGTGAGTATAACAGAACTCATTTGGCAGGCAAAACCCTGAGACATTTTCTGACAGGAAGTGGATACCTGATGTGTTGAATTACCTTTAAGCCTATGCCATTGAAACACACAGGGGTTGATTAATGTTTTGGCACTTCCTATTGCTTCCACTAGATGTCACCAGCCTTTACAAAGTGTTTTGAGTCTTTTACTGTGAGATCTGACCGAACAAGAGCCTTGGAACGGTGATGGCCGATTAGACTCTGGCGCTCGAGTTCATGTTGGGTACCCTCGTTCCAATACGTTATAAAAGAGAATGCATTCGTCCACCTTGAATATTATTCATGTTCTGGTTAAAAAAGGCACTAATGATTTATGCTATACAACGTTTGACATGTTTGAACGAACGTAAATATATTTTTTCCCCTCGTTCATGACGAGAAGTCCGGCTGGCTTAGATCATGTGCTAACAACACGGAGCTTTTTGGACATAAATGATGAGCTTTTTTGAACAAAACTACATTCGTTATGGACCTGGGATTCCTGGAAGTGACATCTGATGAAGAGAATCAAAGGTAATGGATTATTTACATAGTATTTTCGATTTTAGATCTCTCCAACATGGCCGTTTGTCTGTATAGCAAAGCGTATTTTTCTGGGCGCAGTGCTCAGATTATTGCAAAGTGTGATTTCCCAGTAAGGTTATTTTTAAATCTGGCAAGTTGATTGCGTTCAAGAGATGTAAATCTATAATTCTTTAAATGACAATATAATATTTTACCAATGTTTTCTAATTTTAATTATTTAATTTGTGGTGCTGACTTGACTGCCGGTTATTGGAGGGAAACGATTTCCTGAACATCAACGCCATAGTAAACCGCTGTTTTTGGATATAAATATGAACTTGATAGAACTAAAAATGCATGTATTGTCTAACATAATGTCCTAGGAGTGTCATCTGATGGAGATTGTTAAAGGTTAGTGCATCATTTTAGCTGGTTTTATGGTTTTGGTGACGCCTGTCTTTGAATTGACAAAACATTACACACAGCTATTGTCAATGTACTCTCCTAACATAATCTAACTTTATGCTTTCGCCGTAAAACCTTTTTGAAATCGGACAACGTGGTTAGATTAAGGAGATGTTTATCTTTCAAAGGGTGTAAGATAGTTGTATGTTTGAAAAATTTGAATTTTGACATTTATTTGGTTTCAAATTTGCCGCTCTTGAAATGCACCTGCTGTTGATAGGGTGCACCACGGGTGGCACGCTAGCGTCCCACATAGCCCCAAGAAGTTAGTGGAAGCCTCTCCAACATAATCCTGGTAGAATCAGGCTTTGAGTAAAGTCAGTGTGTCTATGTATGCAGATGATTCAACACTATACACGTCAGCTAATACAAAGAGCTGCAGTCAGTTTCAGAGTGGGTGGCAAGGAATAAGTTAGTCCTAAATATTTCTAAAACTAAAAGCATTAGATTTGGGACAAATAATTTACTAAACCATAAACCTCAACTAAATATTGTAATAAATAATGTAGAAATTAAGCATGTTCAGGTGACTAAACTGCTTGGAGTGACCATGAGTTTACAATCCAGGATTAAACATATTGATACAACAGAAGCTAAGATGGGAAGATGTCTGTCCATAATAAAGTGCTGCTCTACCTTCTTAAAAACACTGTCAACAAGGCAGGTCCTACAGGTCCTAGTTTTGTCACACCTGGACTAATGTTCAGTCTTGAGGTCAGGTGCCACAAAAAGGGACTTTTTTGCAATTGCAATTGAATTGCAATTGGCTCAGAACAGGGCAGCACAACTTCATCACTACTTGTATTTATGAGAGGTATTGACATGTTGAATGCACCGAGCTGTCTGTCTGAACTACGGACACCCATGCCTTCCTCACAAGACATGTCACAAGAGGTCCCTTCACAGTCTCCAAGTCCAGAACAGACTATGGGAGGCGCACACTACTACATAGAGCCATGACTACATGGAACTCTATTCCACATCAAGTAACTGATGCAAGCAGTGAAATTCGACTTCAAAAACATGAAAATACACCTTATGGAACAGCTGGTACTGTGAAGCAACACAAACATAGGCACAGACACATGCATTCACACACACACACAATAACATACGCACTATACACACACGTACAAATGGATTTTGTATTGTAGATGTGTGGTAGTGGTGGAGTAGGGGCCTGAGGGCACACAGTGTGTTGTGACATCTGTGAATGAGGCAGCAGCAAATGGAGATCCATAATAAATACAAATACGGGGCCCCTCGGGGGTGCTTGCTTAGTTCCCTCCTGTACTCCCTGTTCACCCATGACTGCATGGCCAAGCACGACTCCATCACAATGGTGGTAGGCCTGATCAGCGACAACAATGAGACAGCCTATAGCGAGGTCAGAGACCTTGCAGTTTGGTGCCAGGACAACAACCACTCCCAACCACAACAACCACACCAGATCAAGACAAAGGAGATGATTGTGGACTACAGGAAAAGGAGGGCCCGAGGCTGTTGTGGAGCAGGTTGAGATCTTCAAGTTCCTTGGTGTCCACATTAAAATAGACACATGAAATAGACACATGTACACAAATGTGTCACAAAATAATGCAACGGTAATTGCCGCTTTTAGTATAATGACCATTTCCCTCCAATCTCTATATTGACTGCAGTCTTAAATGGCTTTAGTCTGTTTTTGGCTATACATTTTTCTCTTCTGCAAATAAAAAAATAAAAAATCCAATGCTAGGATAGGAAAGTGCTCTACAGCTGGAAGAAGATGAACATTTTGAAGTGATTTTCACCATAAAGGCAGAAGGGTTTCTATTTTTTCCAGCGGTTCCGCCGAAAGAAACAGTGCTTTTCTGCTTTTGTTTTTCTTGAACCTCTTATCGATTGCTGTCTCTCCCAGCTGTTAGGGGAGTAAAGTATTTCTCACCCTCTCCATGGTGCCTCTCCTCCATGGTGTGACATCCCGGCCCTGACATGAGGTTAAAATGGGAAGAGAGGAACAAACATTTTAGCAGCCGCCGAGCAAGGGGCGGAGCGGGAACCAAAAGCTTTTGTAGCTAAATACATTGGAAAGTAATTACAAGGAGCAGAGACCTTCTTTCTTGTCTGTTTTTTGTCCTTCTCCGTCTCGCACTCTCTTATCCCCTACTTTCTCTCCCACCCCCTCTTTCACCCCCCCCTCTCTCTGTTTGCTTCAGCCTCCCAAGTTGGCCATGCCTTGTGAGATTTAATTAGAGGTAGTCACCGATGGGGCTGGGTTCTGGTTCTGTGTAGAACTGGCTGCCCTGTGACGAGTGGTGAACACAGAGACAGGTTAATACAACGGGTGATATGGAACATGACAAAAGAAGCTTTACTAAACCCTCTATGCATGGATAAAGAGACTGCATACTGTTTAGGGTAGTCATTCTGCATTTCAATGTTATCACACCTGAATCATGATACATATACCTATGTTTAGTATGCTATGGACATCTAAACAACACAACAATAGTAACTGCTGAACATTGAAGTATTATGAATAGTTCTAGCTGGGTTCAGTTCTATAAATAATGACGTGTTGTCAGCGAACCACAGGGGAAAGTTCCACACACTAATCTTTACGAAGGATCATCTGTGCCTCTTTCTTAAAAAAGGATCAGAAACTGTCAACTTGCCAAACTCTGAAGAGCAGCAAGGCCATTAGGCACCCATGGCGAGTGTAGTGCTGTGCTGAGCTTCAGAGGGTTTGTGAGCGAGCGGAGTTGGAAAGCCCTGCCAAGCTCCAGCCTGAGAGAGCTGACGAGCTCCCGGCCTCACTACCCGCCTCCGAAACCAGGCTGATGTCATGAGCTAAGCATGCCTACTATCAACAATGAAGCCAGATGGAGAGAGACCGGAGCCTTCAACGACTGGCTCCACACTAGATAAGAAGCCAAAAGGTATACTCTAGCTAGCGTTCTGAAATAACCTTTCTATTTTTATTTTGTTACACTCTGGATTCATCCTGTAGAAAGTCTATATTTTTAAGGGCATGTTTTTTAATCTAGCCTAAGAATATGAAATCCACTTAAAGTAGCACTAATGAGCAGTGTTTGTGGGAGCTTATACTCAGCCTACATGACCTTGTTTGAAAAAGATCTTATGTTGAAAAATAAATGATCCACACGTCACTTCCTGAAGCTTTGAAATCAATGTTGAACAGAACTAATACTTTGTTCGATGCTCTTTATGAGAGTGTAGAATGTAAAGAGAAATGTGTATCACACCGACTCATTCCTCTGTATTTACGATGTTCCGAATCAGTTGTGCAACTAGTTCTACAGAGATATTTTGTATATGCCTGATAAAATCCTCATCCTAATTCCTAAACATATGGTTCTTCTGTCCCAAATTAGCTTTCCTTTTAGACTGGACCATAGCAATGCTGAAACACTAACAGACCATTCTAGAAAAACAAGACCACAAGAGATCCAATAACCCTTGCAGGGAGAAAATCAAGCATGACAGGTCCTTGCACCAAACGGATGGAAAGGAGCTGGGAATGAGTCCAGGGAGATCCAAAGTTCACCTCCCCCTCCCTATCCTTCAACATGTCTGCCTCCCCCTCTCTATCTCCCCATAGCCACTGTACGCAGTAATGTAAAATCTGCTCTCTCCTCTCTGCGAGGCGCGCTGGGCATCAATCAATCTAGTCTGGCCACATTAATGGACGTGTCTTTGAGAATTACTCAGACAGACAGAGAATTTGCTCAGGTTTCACTCTGCATTACTGTCAGTGGCCTTCTACGTGAGGAGAATCCATTAGGAAAACCTGTGATTACACATTGCCCATGCTGGCATGCACACACACGCACCTCTAGAACAGGTGCTGATTGCATATACTCCACAGTGTTTCCCCTATACTCGACTACGCCACCCCAAAAAATATAAAATTGTATATATATATATAAAATTGTATATATATATATATATATATACACACAGTACCAGTCAAAAGTTTGGACACACCTACTCATTCCAGGATTTTTATTTATTTTAATATTTTCTACATTGTAGAATAATAGTGAGAACATCAAAACTATGAAACAACACATATGGAATCATGCAGTAACCAAAAAAGTGTTCAACAAATCAAAATATATTTTATATTTGAGATTCTTCAAATTAGCTAAATTGTTCCCACGTTCGCAGAGACTGCAGTTCACGTGAACGCTGCATATATCGGCTCAATTGGAAATTACCTTTAAATTTCAATCACGCTACACGCTACAGCACGGACCTTCAGCACTATGGATTGAATTGAGCCCTTGTGAACCTTGGGCTTCCGTGCACATAAACTATATAAGTGGGAGATGACCAACTCACAAGTTGGTGCTGTAGAAGCAAGCAGTAAATTGCGGGGCAGTGAGCCAAAACAATGGTCAGCAAGTTAAGGAGAGACAGGTAGCAGGAGCATTTGTATAACAACTTATCAGCGTGGCGTGAACGAGGGTGAATCAGCAGCATGATCGAGCGTGAAGCTTTGACTGGGTTAATTAGTAAAGCTTGCTAATTAGTGTGTGATTCTGATTCTACTAACACCATAAGAGATTATAAAACTGCTGAACAATTAACACTTAACCAGTATGGCTACCACAGCATTCTGCAGTGATACACCATCCTATCTGGTTTGCGCTTAGTGGGACTATCATGTGTTTTTCAACAAGACAATGACCCAACACCCCTCCAGGCTGTGTAAGGGTTATTTTACCAAGAAGGAGAGTGATGGAGTGCTGCATCAGATGATCTGGCCTCCACAATTACCCGACCTCAACCAAATTGAGAAGGTTTGGGATGAGTCGGACCGCAGAGTGAAGGAAAAGCAGCCAACACGTGCTCAGCATATGTGGGAACTCCTTCAAGACTGTTGGAAAAGCATTCCGGGTGAAGCTGGTTGAGAGAATGCCAAGAGTGTGCAAAGCTGTCATCAAGACAAAGGGTGGCTACTTTGAAGAATCTAAAATCTAAAATATGTTTTGATTTGTTTAATACTTTTTGGGTTACTACATGATTCCATGTGTTATTTAATAGTTTTGATGTCTTCACTATTATTCTACAATGTAAAAAATAGTAAAAACAAAGAAAAACCCTTGAATGAGTAGGTGTGTCCAAACTTTTGACTGGTATTGTACATCACAGAAGACTGAAATATAACAAAACTGTTTGACATAGAAAAAACAGATTTATCGTGTTTTTTAAATAATCGTTATTAAATTATGAAATTAAGAAAAATATGAATGACATTACACCCATGAGGCCAAAGAGGGCATTTTTGGTCATTGACTGCAGGAAAGGGCTATGTACGCAGCGCCCCTCATTGCTGGCTCAGTAACACACATTTTTTATTTAACTTTAATATCAGGAAATATTCCAAAAGTGTGGAAAGCAGCTTTTGTGCTTCCACTCCATAAGGGTGGGGATAGTAGTGATCTTGATTATGATTGACCCAGTTCCAGGTTCCCTTGTCTTGTGAAAATACTAGAAGCATTGGTCAACAAACAGCTACGTTATTTTCTATCGGTAAATGGTATTCTTAATGTTAATCAATCCGGATTCAGATCTAAACATAGCACCACTACGGCTACCATGCTTGTTATAAATGATATTGAAAATACCTTAGATGATAGAAAGAATTGTGCCGCCAAGTTTGTAGACTTGTCAAACGCTTTTGATACTGTAAACCATGTTATTCTGTTGAATAAGATGTCCTAAAAGGGTTGGGTGCTGATGCTTGCCGATGGTTTCATAATTATCTCAATGACATAACTCAGGCCATCAAGGTAGATGGGGTCATATTGGAGTTCCTTGAGTTATATAAAAGGGTGACCCAAGGTTTGATACTCGGCCCACTACTGTTTACAATCTATATACATAACATTGGTAATGCTGCAAAATAAATGTGTGATGTTCATTTGGATGCAAATTACAGTGTTGAATTCCATTGTTCCTTCGGTTGGCTAAGCCTTTTCACATTTGAAGTTTGATTTTCAAGCACTGCAGAGGTCACTATTGTATCTAAAATGTATGTTAAATGCAAACAAAACAAAAATGCATGCTTTTTTCTAGGTCCCATAACCCATTTTTAAATGAATTTGTCATGACTAGTTTGAACGGTAGACAAATTGAGCAAGTTCCTTCCTACGAATATCTTGGTATATGGCTTGATGACAAACTGTCCTTTAAAAAACATGTCACTTAGCCGGTGAAGAGCTTGAAGTTAAAGGTTGGTTTCTATAAAAGAAACAAAGCGTGTCTAGGGCTGTGGCCGGTGATTATCAAGCAAATAACTATTAGTCGCATGGTAATTGACCATTAATGTCTCTTCATTCAAAGACTCAATCATGGACACTCTTACTGACACTTGTGGCTGCTTGGCGTGATGTATTGTTGTCTCTACCTTCTTGCCCTTTGTGCTGTTGTCTGTGATGAATAGTATTCTGTGCTGCTGCCATGTTGTGTTGCTACCATGCTGTTGTCATGTTGTGTTGCTATCATGCTGTGTTGTCATGTGTTGCTGCCATGCTATGTTGTTGTCTTAGGTCTCTCTTTATGTAGTGTTGTCTCTCTTGTCATGACGTTTGTTTTGTCCTATATTTTTATTTCATTTATATTTAATTTTTAATTCCAGCCCACGTCCCCGCAGGAGGCCTTTAGCCTTTTGGTAGGCCGTCATTGTAAATAACATTTTGTTCTTAACTGACTTGCCTAATTAAATAAAGGTTCAAGATTTTTTTTTTTTTAAATGAACATAAACACATTTAGCATTTCCTGGCTTCCACACGCCTACAAGCAATTTTAAAATGTCTAATAAATCCATGTAATATAGCCAACAACTTCAAAATAATTCCATTATTTATTTTATCCACCAATTTGTAAGTCGCTCTGGATAAGAGCGTCTGCTAAATGACTTAAATGTAAATGTAATTTTAGACAAGTCTAAAGAAGCATGATATGAAGAAAATGTAGTCTATTTCAGAAGAAAATAATAGCATACTCTGAGTTGTCCTTATGTTAGGTCCTGATGTGGCTATGCCAAATGGCTGTGGGTTACACTAGTTCATTTAGCAGAAGATATTTGCTTACATTATTTTCTGTTATTTTATAGTATGAAGAATACAACTGAACAAAGCTGAATAAAATATAAATATTTTCTCCAAACGATTTGAGGGAGTGTGCATGGCGGCTATTCTGTGTTGAGCGGTTAACAAAGAAATAGGTCCTCCTATATGCTTAATCTAGAGTTATTAATGTAACTTTAGTTGTTTTACCAACGTTCGGCTATATGTTTTTTTATGTTTAAGACATTATGAGACTCGAATGATGATTTGAAAAAAGTCACTTGAAAAGGCATGAGCTATGCTTTGTTTTTTTTGCGCAGGCTGTGCACAGTCAAATAGTCTCTCATTCATAATTTGACAAGCAATTTCGAATTTCACGACGGCATCCCCTTTTTTGCCGTAATGCATCCTAAGAAAATCCAGGCCTTTTGTGGCCCGGAGTGCTGCAATGTGACCTTGTCCCTGAGTGTGCTGCGCAATCTGAAGCGCCTCTCACTCACATGACTCTCCGTCATGGGATCGGGTCTTTCTCAAAGGCTACAAGTGAAGACAGATGCATCGGGGACGCAACTGCGCGCATTCCTTATCCAATTCCGAGGTGCATATTGAAGATATTGGAAGAACTGTCCACATTCACTTTTCATCAGCCAACAAGATGAGTAGGCCTAACTAACAGCAAAAGCACTAGCCTATGTCAATCTGCTATCCCCCATAGTACAAAAGTGGACCTATTATATTCTGTGCGAGAAATAAATATTACAAACATAGTCTGGGACTGTTGTGGGATCCGAGAGATCACAAATTAATTCAACCACTAGCATCAAAAAAACTTTTTTACGCAATGTGGCTGACGCAACAGATCAGAACAATTATCTTAAAATGTTGATTAGGGTATTTCTTCACATTATAAGCACAGCAATGTGCACATGGTAATAGGCTATAAGTGTGAATGTTCCATTAGCGGAAAACACCATTATCTAAAGTGACTGCAAATGCAATTATGAATGTAATGCTTTTATTATAAAGATGGATTTTTATGGTGAATATTATCTTCCCCAAACTTGAAACTCACGCGCTGCACCCCTTGTAATGCCGATTAATGTGCTTAATTTTAAGAAGTTATTTGGCCACTTTAGTTGTGATACAAACCTTATTAAAACATACAGGCCTATAGGCTAGGCTACATGAGGTGTGTGACTATGATTCACAAAAGTCGCAAAAAAAAGCATTGTTTCTTATGCTGGGCATCATTCACAAGCGATAATATGTAAGTCACAAGTGATAGGTTAATATTTTCACCTATCAGACTGTTCTTTATTTAATTTTGTCTTTACATATACTAAATAATATATGTGTGACATGTGTTTTGATTTAGAATGGACCATTATCATGCACCTATTTCGAAACAGGGGCAGCGGGAAAAAATACATGTCATCTACCATAATTTCCAGACTACAAGCCACAACTTTTTTCCCACGCTTTGAACCTCGCGGCTTAAACAATGACGCGGCTAATATGGATTTTTCCCGCTTTCAATTTTTTTTTCAAAAAAAAAACACATTCTGTGACGTGCTCAGTTTTTTGCCGGCATGAAGCTTTCATTAGACCAATGAAGGTCAAACAACTTTTTTGTTTACTGTTTAGATTAAATCGAACGCTCTCAAACTTCTCATCATTCTGATTACGGTAGTCATTTTGTCACCCTCATCATGGCAAAGACACGGAGAAATGCATATGATGCAGCTTTCAAGTTGAAGGCGATTGATCTGGCTGTTGGAAAAGGAAATAGAGCTGCTGCACGGGAGCTTGGTCTTAATGAGTCGATGATAAGACGTTGGAAACAGCAGCGTTAGGAATTGACTCAGTGCAAAAAGACAACTAAAGCTTACTGCTAATTATTATTTTTTTGTTACAAGCCGTGTTTCATTAAAGCCTATTTATTTTTGTTACAAGCCGTGTTTCGTTAAAGCCTGTGTAAAGTTCATTTGTTTCAATGTACCGGTAGGCACCTGCGGCTTATAGACATGTGCGGCTTATTTATGTTCAAAATAAATAAAAACATTTAATTCAGTGGGTGCGGCTTATATTCAGGTGCGCTCAATAGTCCGGAAATTACGGTATGCACTTAACCTGTTGGGTCTAGGGGGCAGCATTTGCACGTCTGGATAAAAAAAATGTACCCGATTTAATCTGGTTACTAATCCTACCCAGTAACTAGAATATGCATATACTTATTATATATGGATAGAAAACACTCTAAAGTTTCCAAAACTGTTTGAATGGTGTCTGTGAGTATAACAGAACTCATTTGGCAGGCAAAACCCTGAGACATTTTCTGACAGGAAGTGGATACCTGATGTGTTGTATTGATTTTAAACCTATCCCATTGAAAAACACAGGGGTTTAGGAATATTTTGGCACTTCCTATTGCTTCCACTAGATGTCACCAGCCTTTACAAAGTGTTTTGAGTCTTCTGGAGGGAGATCTGACCGAACAAGAGCCATGGAACGGTGATGTCCCATTAGACACTTGGCGCGCTACTTCATGTTGGGTACCCTCGTTCCAATACGTTATAAAAGGCTATGCATTCGTCCACCTTGAATATTATTCATGTTCTGGTTAAAAAAGGCCCTAATGATTTATGCTATACAACGTTTGACATGTTTGAACGAACGGAAATATATTTTTTCCCCTCGTTCATGACGAGAAGTCCGGCTGGCTTACATCATGTGCTAACGAGACGGAGATTTTTGGACATAAATGATGAGCTTTGTTGAACAAAACTACATTCGTTATGGACCTGTGATACCTGGAAGTGACATCTGATGAAGAGAATCAAAGGTAATGGATTATTTACATAGTATTTTCGATTTTAGATCTCCCCAACATGACGTCTAGTCTGTATCGCAACGCGTATTTTTCTGGGCACAGTGCTCAGATTATTGCAAAGTGTGATTTCCCAGTAAGGTTATTTTTAAATCTGGCAAGTTGATTGCGTTCAAAAGATGTAAATCTATAATTCTTTAAATGACAATATAATATTTTACCAATGTTTTCTAATTTTAATTATTTAATTTGTGACGCTGACTTGACTGCCGGTTATTGGAGGGAAACGATTTCCTCAACATCAATGCCATAGTAAAACGCTGTTTTTGTATATAAATATGAACTTGATAGAACTAAAAATGCATGCATTGTCTAACATAATGTCCTAGGAGTGTCATCTGATGGAGATTGTAAAAGGTTAGTGTATCATTTTAGCTGGTTTTATGGTTTTGGTGACCCTGTCTTTGACTTGACAAAACATTACACACAACTCTTGTAAATGTACTGTCCTAACATACTCTAAATTTATGCTTTCGCCGTAAAACCTTTTTGAAATCGTAAAACGTGGTTAGATTAAGGAGATGTTTATCTTTCAAATGGTGTAACATAGTTGTATTTTTGAAAAATTTGAATTTTGACATTTATTTGGATTCAAATTTGCCGCTCTTGAAATGCACCTGCTGTTGATGGAGTGCACCACAGGTGGCACGCTAGCGTCCCACCTAGCCCCAAGAGGTTAAATAGCGAATGTGCTTAATATTAGGAAAGTGCTTAATGTGCTTAATACTAGGAAAGTTGAGAAATAAATATAGTAGGTCTAGCCTATAGAAAGCTGATGGGATCCTCCTCTTTTTATTAGCCATCACTCTGTTTTCTCCCGCAATTGCATAGCCTATAGAAATGTTGCGCAACATGAGCTCTCATGAAGTGTTTGATAACATTTTCGAATACATTTACATTGATGTCAGAGTGATTAAAGGGACAATAGAGCGCTGAGTACCAGGCAGTTAGTTAACTAACAAGTTTGGTAGGCTACTAATGACCAGCAGGAGCATCAGAGCTTGGAGAAGCCTAATTACCGCGACTAAACGGTAATGTGGAATTTGACTGCCTTCATGACTCGTGACCGCCGGTGTGGCGGTAATACAGTCACCACAACAGCCCTAAGCATGTCTGACTTTTGTTAATAGGAAGGAAATTGTCCAGGCCACTTACGTATTTTTTAGATTATGGGGATATTATCTATATGCATGCTTCGGCATCTACACTTAAACCACTAGATTCTGTTTTCCATTGTGTCCTTAGGTTTATTACTGGTGATGGTTATAGAGCTCACCATTGTGTTTTGTATTAAAAAGTGGGTTGGGCCTCTTTGTATGTAAGGAGAGAGCAGCATGTTATTGTGTTTATCTACAAAGCACTCATGCAGAAACTTCCTATGTATTTATCAACATTAATTCAAATTTAGACTTACAAATTACCAAACCCAGTCTCAGGCTTGGATACCACTGGAGGCCCCTTCGGTCTCAGTTTTGTTGAGGCCTTTATGTGGAACAACTTACAGAGCTGTCTGAAATGAGATGTTCTGGCCCCCTTGGTCAGTTCAGAGCAGAGTATGTGAGTCGAGTGGAGCTGGAGCGGAGCGAGAAGCGGAGTGACCCCAATTTGACTGGAGCGAGGAGCAAGATTCCCAATGGCTGGAGAGTAGGCCTTCTCGCCTGCTCCAATTTCACTCCAGAAGCGCTCACTTCACGAGCTCAGGGATAACTAACCGTGTCATTGTATCAAAGTATTTATACACTAAAAATCTGATGTCCCAAAAGTTTTGCTCATTTTTGTTCTATTATCTATACAATATGCCATAAATGATTTTGGACTGGCATATTCCCACGTTCAAGAAGCTTTTCGTTTTGATTGGGTTATTTTTACCTAAAACCTTTAGGCCTACCTATATAAAAATGTAAAACTCTGCATCTCTGCCCAGCCTGTCAAGAGTGGCAAAAAGGGTGTTTAGCATCCACCGCGGCTCTGCAAGTGGAGAGAAGATATTCTCTGCTACTGGCCTGCTCTCCAGGAACCATCGCATGAGCCTGAAGCCAAAGGCACAAATAAGTCATTTTTAGTTTAATTTGTATTTAAATCTAAGTAAGTCATCGAATATATGCAAACTTTTAAGACTGTGATGATTTAATACAACAAAATGTTGTTTAAATGCTGAACGCTTTATGTCCCTACCAGCCTATTGTGTTGCACTCGCAAATCCTTCACAATGTATTCCTTTGTAGGCTATAGCTTTGAAATAATTTTAATAATATAGCCGCAGGACCAGATGGAGAGCCAGACAGATTACCAGGACGTGTACTCCGAGCATAGCTGACCAACTGGCAAGTGTCTTCACTGACATTTTCAACCTCTCCCTGTCTGAGTCTGTAATACCAACATGTTTCAAGCAGACTACCATAGTCCCTGTGCCCAAGAACACTAAGGTAACCTGCCTAAATGACTACCGACACATAGCACTCACGTCTGTAGCCATGAAGTGCTTTGAAAGCCTGGTCATGGCACACATCAAAATCATTATCCCAGAAACCCTAGACCCACTCCAATTTGCATACCGCCCTAACAGATCCACAGATGATGCGTGCTCAGTCCCCTCCAGTACTCCCTGTTCACTCATGACTACACGGCCAGGCACGACTCCACTATCATTAAGTCTGCCGATGAAACAACAGTGGTAGGACTGATCACCGACAAGAGCGTCAAGTTCCTTGGTGTACACATCAACAAACTAACATGGTCCAAACACACCAAGACAATCGTGAAGAGGGCACAACAAAACCTATTCCCCCTCAGGAGACTGAAAAGAGTTGGTATGGGTCCTCAGATACTCAAAAGGTTCTACAGCTGCACCACCGAGAGCATCCTGACTGGTTGCATCACTGCCTGGTATGGCAACTGCTCAGCCTCCGACCGCAAGGCACTACAGAGGGTAGTGCGTACAGCCCAGTACATCACTGGGGCCAAGCTTCCTGCCATCCAGGACCTCTATACCAGGCGGTGTCAGAGGAAGGCCCTAAAAATTGTCAAAGACTCCAGCCACCCTAGTCATAGACTGTTCTCTCTGCTACCACACGGCAAGCGGTACAGGAGCGCCAAGTCTAGGTCCAAGAGGCTTCTAAACAGCTTCTACCCCCAAGCCATAAGACTCCTGAACATCTAATCAAATGGCTACCCAGACTATTTGCATTGCCCCCCCTCTTTTACACTGCTGCTACTCTCTTATTATCTATGCATAGTAACTCTACCTACATGTACATATTACCTTAATTAACGCGACTAACCGGTGCCCCGCACATTGATTCGTACCGGTACCCCCTGTATATAGCCTCGGTATTGTTATTTTACTGCTGATCTTTAATTATTTGTTACCTTTATTTCTTATTGTTATTTTTTTGTAGGTATTTTTTATATGCTGTTTAATGTGACATGTAGCCTATTTGAAATGATGTGCGCTTCTTCCATTCACCTTTTCATGTTATTCAAATACTTTTCATTCAAATCATATGGTTTGGTTTCAATACTGTAGGTCCAGGTAGTCAGAAAAATAGATTGGTTTTGGTTAAATAGTAATTTTAATGAATGGAGCGAATTTGGAGTGTCAGTTTTTTCCCCTGTGAGCGTAGAGACGTTTTTAGCGGAGCGGTTGCTCACATACTCTGGTTCAGAGTATTGAGCGGAGACCTCTATGTGGATAAATGTGTCAGTTTTTCTTAATATATTTTGTAATTATGTATATTGCATGTGTTTAATGTATTTATGTAGGGCTCATCTTTAAAACAGACCCTAGTCTCAGTATGACTTCCCTGTCAAAATAAAGGTGAATAAAAATAAAAACATCTTGTAGCTCTGTGTGGACCGTGCCTTGGAAAGTTATGGTCCGATGTGAAGGAGACCCAAGTGTGACTGCCGTAGGGTTGCAGCAGAGCAGCGAGGAACAGCAGAGACAGGAGGAGCCCACAGCCGGCAGCATTAGACACAAGCCTTTGAACTGGTGAACCTGTTAAGCTCTCACGCTTAAGACGTTGGGGAGATAGATCTGCAGCTGCGCCCGAGCACTGTAAACAACAGCGCCTCGTCTCATCTCGTCCATATCCACACGCACACATAAACACACCCTCACGCATGCACATACACACAGTTCCTGTCCACACACACAAGCCTAAATGTGGGAACGGCTTTAAGCCTCGCCTTACTGCACTACTTCTCATGGTGTGAGGGGGATTATTAGACCCGATTAAGGGTCCAAGGAAACAGGATTAGCCCAACTCTGCTTTCTAATTAATTGTCTTGGTGTTTGGCCAATAAATCCTTGTAATCTCCTTCTGTTAAACTTGGTAATGAAGCCCTGAGATATGTGGAAGGGGGAAAATCTATATTGTTGGTCCTTGGTTAATTTAATTAAAGAGATAGAAAAGTGCATTTCATTACGGAAATTGTTGAGCATTGCTAGATTAGAGCATTGCTATATGTATTCTCTTAAAGGGGAGTGCTCCTAATCTCAGTTTGTTACCTGTATAAAAGACACCTGTCCACAGAAGCAATCAATCAATCAATCCGATTCCAAACTCTCCACCATGGCCAAGACCAAAGAGCTCTCCAACGATGTCAGGAACAAGATTGTAGACCTACACAAGGCTGGAATGGGCTACAAGACCATCGCCAAGCAGCTTGGTGAGAAGGTGACAACAGTTGGTGCGATTATTCGCAAATGGAAGAAACACAAAAGAACTGTCAATCTCCCTCGGCCTGGGGCTCCATGCAAGATCTCACCTCGTGGAGTTGCAATGATCATGAGAACGGTGAGGAATCAGCCCAGAACTACACGGGAGGATCTTGTCAATGATCTCAATGCAGCTGGGACCATAGTCACCAAGAAAACAAATTGGTAACACACTACGCCGTGAAGGACTGAAATCCTGCAGCGCCCGCAAGGTCCCCCTGCTCAAGAAAGCACATATACATGCCTGTCTGAAGTTTGCCAATGAACATCTGAATGATTCAGAGGACAACTGGGTGAAAGTGTTGTGGTCAGATGAGAGCAAAATGGAGCTCTTTGGCATCAACTCAACTCGCCGTGTTTGGAGGAGGAGGAATGCTGCCTATGACCCCAAGAACACTATCCCCACCGTCAAACATGGAGGTGGAAACATTATGCTTTGGGGGTGTTTTTCTGCTAAGGGGACAGGACAACTTCACTGCATCAAAGGGACGATGGACGGGGCCATGTACCGTCAAATATTGGGTGAGAACCTCCTTCCCTCAGCCAGGGCATTGAAAATGGGTCGTGGATGGGTATTCCAGCATGACAATGACCCAAAACACACGGCCAAGGCAACAAAGGAGTGGCTCAAGAAGAAGCACATTAAGGTCCTGGAGTGGCCTAGCCAGTCTCCAGACCTTAATCCCATAGAAAATCTGTGGAGGGAGCTGAAGGTTCGAGTTGCCAAACGTCAGCCTCGAAACCTTAATGACTTGGAGAAGATCTGCAAAGAGGAGTGGGACAAAATCCCTCCTGAGATGTGTGCAAACCTGGTGGCCAACTACAAGAAACGTCTGACCTCTGATTGCCAACAAGGGTTTTGCCACCAAGTACTAAGTCATGTTTTGCAGAGGGGTCAAATACTTAAATCATTTTATAACATTTTTGACATGTGTTTTTCTGGATTTTTTTGTTGTTATTCTGTCTCTCACTGTTCAAATAAACTTACCATTAAAATTATAGACTGATCCTTTCTTTGTCAGTGGGCAAATGTACAAAATCAGCAGGGGATCAAATACTTTTTCCCTCACTGTAGCAAGGGCTGGCAGCAGGCTGGTACAGAGGTATTTAGAGCCATGGTGCCTGGCAAACTTCTGGGAAAGGGGAAGTCTGCCCTAAAGCAGAGATGCCCTGAAGCTATAGCAATATATGCCAGGAGGAGACATGTAGCAGTTGGCATAGTGCATCTCAGAGCCCCTTCCTAGGCAGAGCCTGTCTCTCTGTGGAAAGGCTGGCTGCAGGCCACTGACACACCCTGCAGTCTAGATGGCTGCAGCTGGAGCCAGTATGTACAATGCCCCAGCCACAAGCTTAGCTATATTACCTAATTTTCTTCTCGGAGAGAGCGAGAGAGAGAGCGAGAGAGCGAGCAAAAGAGAGAGAGGAGATGTCGCTAGGGTCCACTGAGATGGAAAAGCGAGTGTGTTTATGCTCCTAGTTCCCAGTGGGCGCCCGCAAATTAGGAGTTAAGCGACGTGCAAATCCAGCAGCTGTTTCTGAGACTGTTCTGCGACCATGTGAGGGACAGCCAGCTGCAGACCACAGACAGTCCCTGCCACCTCAAAGAGTCGTTGAGTGAGGAGAGGAGGAGAAAAACATGCTTCCGATGCCATTGGGCAGCTCCATGTCACCGCTCTGATGTGAAACTCTTGCCACTCTACCCAATGTTACCCAGAGGATTGATACCAAAAGTCCTCATTTTCTTTGCAATGAAAAACCTTACAAGCACAAGGTATAAAATAATCTGAGTTTCCCCCAGAAGTTATGTTTATAGCATTTGTTATTGCTCGCTTTAGAATGTATGACCCCCAGCAAGGTGACATGGAGGCTGCCTAGTGCCTAAGCGCACAGCAGCGTAAACTGAACGTCATTATTGTACTGTCATACTAAAACTGATGCAGGCTTTAGTGCAGTCTCTCTTTGGCACTGCTCAAACTTCCAAAAAATGACAGTGAGGAACAACACCTTTACTCAGTCACAGCACTCTCCTCTGGCATCTAGTTTAGAGTCAAATGATTTTTAAATGCCAAAATACTGTATGTGTGCATCCCGGGGTGTGTGACTGAATGTGTATATAGTGGTTATTTACACTAGTGTTGCGTTTGAGTGACACAAATGTACAGTGCACGCCATTATTTTAATGCATCAGCCCAGAATTCCCATCGTACCATATTAATAGCATTTATGCCTGAGCAAATGGCTTCAGACAGCTCCTCGTGGAGAATCCCCAGCAGTCATTTGGTGTAACAGCCTGGGAGTGCTCCTCAGAGAGACAAGCTAGCTCCTCACTGATGTTAAGCTACATAACAACAACAGTATTGCAAGGCTTTTCTAGTTTTTGTTGGATTCAATTTTCTCCAAGAACAACTGGAAGACTTCAATCTCTGGCCAGTGCACAAATATTGTGCCAAGTTGCAAGCCTGAGAGAAGATGTAAATCACAAGGAATTACATTAATTAGATAATCAGGATAAATATAACCAGAATTATGACATGATAAAGTTACCATGATTCACAATAACATAATCCCATATCCTCCCAAACTTTTGAAGCACCAACCGGCACAGCCAAACATGATCGCTATCCAAATGAGCACTCTCATTAACAGTGCCCAACTCTGTCCTCTCCTCCTCATTACACACTTCTCTCTCTTTGCTTGACATTTACAGACGCATAGTGTATTTCGCTCCCAGGCACGGATCTCAGGCTTATACAATTCCTCCCAAATGTAATCTCCTCAACTCCATTACCATCCTCCGCTTTGCTCTAGTTCGACAGTTTCTCGGGATGTCTCCCGCGCAAGGTTTTTTGTCTTGCACACATGCAGCCAGCTCGAGATTTGTTGCTGGAGGAGAATGAGAGGAACGTCTGAGTCCACTTCTGAGGGATAGACTGTCAAAACATGGCGGAGAGGAGGCCAATTATCCAAGCCGTGAGGAAGACTGCTGCTCATGCGCTTGTTCTTAAGGGAAGTGAGCTCTATCCGTCTCTTACTGAATCCCAATCAGAGCCCTTTCTTCCACAACCCCATGGCTTCTTTTATATATATATATATATATATATATATATATATATATATATATATATATATATATATATATATATATATAAAAATACATATACACATACACACACAACCAGTCAAAAGTTTGGACACACCTACTCATTCAAGGATTTTTCTTTATTTTTACTATTTTCTACATTGTAGAACAATAGTGAAGACATCAACACTATGACATAACACATATGTAATCATGTAGTAACCAAAAAAGTGTTAAACAAATCAAAATATATTTTAGATTTTAGATTCTTCAAATAACCCACCCTTTTCCTTGATGACAGCTTTGCATACTCTTGGCATTCTCTTAATCAGCTTCATGAGGAAGTCACCTGGAATGCTTTTCCAACAGTCTTGAAGGAGTTCCCACATATGTTGAGGACTTGGTTGATTTTCCTTCACTCTGCAGTCCCACTCATCCCAAACCATCTCAATTGGTTTGAGGTCGGTTGATTGTGGAGGCCAGGTCATCTGAAGCAGCCCTGAAGCAGGAACGAAAAATGATTATTCAAAGGGTTCTCCTAAACAGCACCTTTTTTCCAAGAGTGTAAGGTGCAAGGTAGAGTACCAGGTGGTAGCCGGCTAGTGACACTGTCTAAAGTTCAGTGCAGGATTTCGGACGGAGTCTGGCTAGTGATGATTGTTTAACAGTCTGATGGCCTGGAGATAGGAGCTGTTTTTCAGTCTCTTGAGTCCCAGCTGTGTACGGAGACACAGTGTTCTTGATGGTAGCGGGGTGAACAGGCCGTGGATCGGATGGCTGAGGTCCTTGATACTCTTCTTGGACTTCCTGTGACACTGGGTGCTGTAGATGTCCCGGAGGACAGGCAGTGTGCTCCTGTTGATGAGTTGGGCTGACCGCACCACCCTATAGAGTGCCCTGGGTTGCAGGAATATAAGGTAGAATGGGTATGTGTGCCTCGTGATATAGACAGCCTTAAGTTGGTCATGCACTGATCAAGTTAAAAACATCATGTCCTCTACTACTGAGCCACTCCCCCCCCCAATACTGATTTCACTAACTCTCATTTTGTCTGCCAACTCAATACTCAATTAATAGCTTGATTCGGACTGGAGGATTTGAGAGAGCTACTCCATAAAGGGATGCTTCTAAAAGGGTTTCACACCGCTATTCAGCGCTTCTCTCCCCTCACACCAAAATTTTAAGCGAAGTTCAAGCACAAAGATATTTTGAACAAAGAGTTACTGAGACAGGTAGATAGTCAATGTCTAATTTGAGAGGCTTTTTTCACATGCGATATAGCCTTTATAAAATCTAATTTAAAAGTGAATAGGCTTAACATACGTATTAATGAGAATAATAAAGTTTGGTGGAGCCTGAGAAGTGAATTATCAGCAGTCTGGTTAAAAGCAACGACAAAGGCAGCATACTAAGTGGATTGAAACCGAGGAGATACACAGCAGCCATTTTGTCACAATGCCTCGACTGCAACAAATGGCCAAAGCTTTTTACCTCATTATCACCTCTTGATGGTAGCATCATAGTTGACAGATAACCTGCTAATAAACAGAAACTACACGAAGCAAAATGTCATAAAAACAACTCTGGCGAAAGGCAGCCAAGCCATTACATGAGTGGAAGCAGGTGATAAATGCAGTACGGTGTAGTTTATAGATCAGGTATAGGACAGGCAGTCATGTGAAGTGCCGGTGATCACTGCGACCTGATATGATGTATTGCTTATTGTGTATAATTCAAATAGCCATCCATCTCCTGAGAGGCATTCCGCTTGCATCAGGCCTTCCACAGCCATTATCATATCAGTTAACATGATTATATGCAAATGACTCCACCCATCTACATATCAATTACGCTGACAGTGAGTTGTGTGCCACACAAGTGATTATGGTAATACTCCAGAAATAGATTGCATTTAAGAGGCAGCGAGAGAAAGAAAAAGTAAGTGAGAGAGAAGGGGGAACGAGAGGAGATGGAGCGGGTCGGGCCTCAGATCCCCTTCCCTCAAGGACTCGTGGCAATTCAACCAGATGCCGACTTACATCCAAAACCTCTGAAGTATGTACAGTAGCACCCAAGTTACACAGGGCGCTGACTTTACAAACACATAGTGGTGGCTTAAACCCTCAAAGTGAAGAGCTGTAACAGTATATTTCCCCCCCAAGCAAGGCACTGAACCTTACAATGAAAACCCAGCATACGATAGAGAGCAACGTCAATTTGATGATGTCCAGTCATCAAGTTTATGATGTATGCCATTGTTTAACCTTCAGCAAAACAAGCTCAAAATGTTTAAAGGGTTCTATTGTACAAGCTTTTTACTTTTCTTTGAGTTTTTCCATAGAGGGGATGCGGTATTGAATATGGGCAATGATATGATGAAACTGTTCTTGGTTCTCTTCTTGGAGAGCAAGACAAAGAATGTGAATCCTTTTGACAAAACACATACTGCACAGTGACATGTCATGGATACCAAAGCAACTTTGAAAAACAAGATAAATCAACAAAGTATATTCTTAGAGACATCCAAGGTTCATGAAATAAAAAAATTGCTAGTAACAGATGGCATGCATATTCTGACAATCTCTGAAACTCACTTAGATAATACCTTCGATGATACAGTGGTAGCAATACATGGTTATAACATCTACAGAAAATACAAAAACGCCAAGGGTGGAGGTATATTCAGAACCACATTCCTGTAAAGCTTAGAGATCTCATGTTAAATACTGTTGAAGCAATATGGCTACAGGTTCATATACTTCACCTAAAGCCCATTCTGGTGGGAAGCTGCTCTAGACCACCAAGTGCTAACAGTCAGTATGTGGACAAATAAAATAAAATGTTATTGGTAACATACACATATCTTTCAGATGTTATTGCGGGTGTAGCGAAATGCTTGTACATTTTTCTTACCGGCTGTATGTAATAACACAAAACTAATTCTGGGCTAATAATGTAAGTTAATGTGAGAAATGCTTGATAATGTATGTGATATCAACAGAGAGGTATATTTCTGGGTGATTTAAATATTGACTGGCTTTCAACAGGCTACCACTGAAGAGAAATCTTCAAACTGTAACCAGTGCCTGCAATCTGGTTCAGGTTATCAGTCAACCGACCAGGGTAGTTACAAACAGCACAGGAAGGAAATCATCAACATATATTGATCACATCTTTACTAATGCTGCAGAAATTTGCTTGAAAGCAGTATCCAAATCCATCGGATGTATTGATCACAATATAGTAGCCATATCTAGGAAAACCAAAGTTCCAAAGGCTGGGCCTAATATAGTGTATAAGAAGTCATACAATACATTTTTTGATTCATATGTTGTTGATGTAAAGAATATTTGTTGGTCCGTGGTGTGCAATGACAAGGAACCAGATGATGCACTTGACACACTTCTGAAATTGCTTATCCCAGTTACTAATAAGCATGCACCCATTAAGAAAATGACTAAAAATTATGAAGAATTAAAAATTGTATGTATGAGAGGGATGAGGCAAAAGTAATGGCAAATAAGTCTAGCTGCACAACCGTTTGGTAAACGAACTGCAAATTGAGAAATCATGTGACTAAACTGAATAAAATGAAAAATAAACTACAATATGAAACAAAGATAAATGGCATAAAAAATGATAGTAAAAAGCTTTGGAGTACTTCAAAATAAATTTTGGGCAAAAAGGTAAACTCATCATTCATAGAATCAGATGGCTCATTCATCTCAAAACCCACTGATATTACCAACTACTTTAATACTTTTCTTATTGGTGAGATTATCAAACTTAAGCATGACATTCCAGCAATCAACACTGACACTACACATCTAAGTATATCTGACCAAATTATGAAAGACAAGAACTGTCATTTTGAATTCTGTAAAGTGAGTGTGGAAGAGGTGATGATAATTGCGGACGATATTGCCAATCCTATTTGCCATATTTTCAATTTAAGCCTACACCTCGTTAAGTTCACTGATGACACTGCCTTGATTAGTCTGTTGCATGATGATGAGGAACATCATGGCCCGGTCCTAAATTACTTTGTGGAGCGGTGTGAGGAATCACACTTGGTCCTCAATACCAACAAGACCAAAGAGAAGTGCATAGACTTCAGGAGCATACAACACCTACCTCTGCAACATCTATCAGAGGTCAGAATATAGAAGTTGAAGAGGAATACAAATATCTGGGTGTCCTTTTGGACAATAAGCTTCAGTGGAGTAAATGTACAGACCTGATCTACAATAAGAGCCAACAGAGACTGTACTTTCTCAAAAAGCTGGGATCTTTAATGTAGACTGTACTATATTGACTCTGTTTTACAAATCTTTTATTGAGAGTATTTTAACTTTTTGTATTGTTTGTTGGTTTGGCAATGCCACTGTCAGCCAGAGAAATATATGTTCTCTATGTTCCGGAACTCCAATTTGAGCAGCAGCAGCTGAAAAATGAGCTCCTACAAATATTTACATTTATGTGGTTTTTAGAGTGAAGTACATCGGAAAAAAGCAAAAGAAAACTGCAAGACTGAAGAGGAGAAAAAACAAGCAACAGACAAAGAAGATAGGCTTTTGAAAAATAACAATTTTTCATAAAATTGTAGTTATCTTAGCTAGCTGAATTGTTTACCAGTTGCTAAGCATTTGCTAGGGACTCTTTTGGAAGAAACTAGCTAGCTAACGAAGAACAATAAAGAATATCTAGTTAACAGAAGAAAAGAAAGAGAAAATCAGGACAGAAGAAAAAGGATATCAAAGTGAAACAGTTCTCTAAAGACACAAGAGACAATAATACAAGAAACAACACTTCTGTAGCTTGTCAACTATGTGTCTGTCTATCCCTGTTCTCTCCCCTCTGCACAGGCCATACAAACGCTTCACACCGCGTGGCCGCTGCCACTCTAACCTGGTGGTCCCAGCGTGCACGACCCACGTGGAGTTCCAGGTCTCCGGCAGCCTCTGGAACTGCCGGTCTGCAGCCAACAAGGCTGAGTTCATCTCAGCCTATGCTACCCTCCAGTCCCTAGACTTCCTGGCGCTGACGGAAACATGGATTACCACAGATAACACTGCTACTCCTACTGCTCTCTCTTCGTCTGCCCACGTGTTCTCGCATACCCCTAGAGCATCGAGCCAGCGGGGTGGTGGCACTGGAATCCTCATCTCTCCCAAGTGGACATTCTCTCTTTCTCCCCTGACCCATCTGTCTATCTCCTCATTTGAATTCCATGCTGTCACAGTTACCAGCCCTTTCAAGCTTAACATCCTTATCATTTATCGCCCTCCAGGTTCCCTTGGAGAGTTCATCAATGAGCTTGACGCCTTGATAAGTTCCTTTCCTGAAGATGGCTCACCTCTCACAGTTCTGGGTGACTTTAACCTCCCCACGTCTACCTTTGACTCATTCCTCTCCTTTTTTGACCTCACCCTCTCACCTTCCCCCCCTACTCACAAGGCAGGCAATACGCTTGACCTCATCTTTACTAGATGCTGTTCTTCCACTAATCTCATTGCAACTCCCCTCCAAATCTCCGACCACTACCTTGTATCCTTTTCCCTCTTGCTCTCATCCAAAACTTCTCACTCTGCCCCTACTCGGATGGTATTGCGCCGTCCCAACCTTCGCTCTCTCTCTCCCGCTACTCTCTCCTCTTCCATCCTATCATCTCTTCCCTCTGCTCAAACCTATCTCCTGATTCTTCCTCCTCAACCCTCCTCTCCTCCCTTTCTGCATCCTTTGATTTTCTCTGTCCCCTATCCTCCAGGCCGGCTCGGTCCTCCCCTCCTGCTCCGTGGCTCGACGACTCACTACGAGCTCACAGAACAGGGCTCCGGGCAGCCGAGCGGAAATGGAGGAAAACTCGCCTCCCTGCGGACCTGGCATCCTTTCACTCCCTCCTCTCTACATTCTCCTCTTCTGTCTCTGCTGCTAAAGCCACTTTCTACCACTCTAAATTCCAAGCATCTGCCTCTAACCCTAGGAAGCTCTTTCCTACCTTCTCCTCCCTCCTGAATCCTCGTCCCCCTCCCCCCCATACTCTCTGCGGATGACTTCGTCAACCATTTTGAAAAGAAGGTTGACGATATCCGATCCTCGTTTGCTAAGTCAAACGACACCGCTGGTCCTGCTCACACTGCCCTACCCTGTGCTTTGACCTCTTTCTCCCATCTCTCTCCAGATGAAATCTCGCGTCTTGTGACGGCCGGCCGCCCAACAACCTGCCCACTTGACCCTATCCCCTCCTCTCTTCTCCAGACCATTTCCGGAGACCTTCTCCCTTACCTCACCTCGCTCATCAACTCATCCTTGACCGCTGGCTACGTCCCTTCCGTCTTCAAGAGAGCGAGAGTTGCACCCCTTCTGAAAAAACCTACACTCGATCCCTCCGATGTCAACAACTACAGACCAGTATCCCTTCTTTCTTTTCTCTCCAAAACTCTTGAACGAGCCGTCCTTGGCCAGCTCTCCTGCTATCTCTCTCAGAATGACCTTCTTGATCCTAATCAGTCAGGTTTCAAGACTGGGCATTCAACTGAGACTGCTCTTCTCTGTGTCACGGAGGCTCTCCGCACTGCTAAAGCTAACTCTCTCTCCTCTGCTCTCATCCTTCTAGACCTATCTGCTGCCTTTGATACTGTGAACCATCAGATCCTCCTCTCCACCCTCTCCGAGTTGGGCATCTCCGGCGCGGCCCACGCTTGGATTGCGTCCTACCTGACAGGTCGCTCCTACCAGGTGGCGTGGCGAGAATCTGTCTCCGCACCATGCGCTCTCACCACTGGTGTCCCCCAGGGCTCTGTTCTAGGCCCTCTCCTATTCTCGCTATACACCAGGTCACTTGGCTCTGTCATATCCTCACATGGTCTCTCCTATCATTGCTATGCAGACGACACACAATTAATCTTCTCCTTTCCCCCTTCTGATAACCAGGCGGCGAATCGCATCTCTGCATGTCTGTCAGACATATCAGTGTGGATGACGGATCACCACCTCAAGCTGAACCTCAGCAAGACGGAGCTGCTCTTCCTCCCGGGGAAGGACTGCCCGTTCCATGATCTCGCCATCACGGTTGACAACTCCCTTGTGTCCTCCTCCCAGAGTGCTAAGAACCTTGGCGTGATCCTGGACAACACCCTGTCGTTCTCCACTAACATCAAGGCGGTGACCCGATCCTGTAGGTTCATGCTCTACAACATTCGCAGAGTACGACCCTGCCTCATACAGGAAGCGGCGCAGGTCCTAATCCAGGCACTTGTCATCTCCCGTCTGGATTACTGCAACTCGCTGTTGGCTGGGCTCCCTGCCTGTGCCATTAAACCCCTACAACTCATCCAGAACGCCGCGGCCCGTCTGGTGTTCAACCTTCCCAAGTTCTCTCACGTCATCCCGCTCCTCCGCTCTCTCCACTGGCTTCCAGTTGAAGCTCGCATCCGCTACAAGACCATGGTGATTGCCTATGGAGCTGTGAAGGGAACGGCACTTCCATACCTTCAGGCTCTGATCAGGCCCTACACCCAAACAAGGGCACTGCGTTCATCCACCTCTGGCCTGCTGGCCCCCCTACCTCTGAGGAAGCACAGTTCTCGCTCAGCCCAGTCAAAACTATTCGCTGCTCTGGCACCCCAATGGTGGAACAAGCTCCCTCACGACGCCAGGACAGCGGAGTCAATCACCACCTTCCGGAGACACCTGAAACCCCACCTCTTTAAGGAATACCTAGGATAGGATAAAGTAATCCTTCTAACCCCCCCCCCTTAAAAGATTTAGATGCACTATTGTAAAGTGGTTGTTCCACTGGATATCATAAGGTGAATGCACCAATTTGTAAGTCGCTCTGGATAAGAGCGTCTGCTAAATGACTTAAATGTCAGGCCTGGATGAGATCTTTAAGGTCAGGGCCCTCTGTAAGTCTCACAAAATCATTTTAGACCCAAGCCAACCCCTGTACCTGGACTTTAAACTACTCCCCTCTGGGCGCAGGTATAGGGCACCCCTCAGCAGGAAAAACAGAACCAGACAATCATTTGTGCGGGTGTGATATCCCTCCTAAATAGCACAGGCTAATGTTCCTATCGACTCTGTAAGGCCAGCAGGCTAGTCTTTTTTTTAAAAATGTTTTATTTCTTTATTTCTTTTAATTATTATTATTTTATTTTTTATTGGTATGTAACTGTTATGAAAGTTGTGTTGTCAATTTTGTTTTGTATTAAAACACCACTTTAACCTGTTAGGGCTAGGGGGCAGTATTGACACGGCTGGATAAAAAACGTACCCAATTGAATCTGGTTACTACTCCTGCCCAGTAACTAGAATATGCATATAACTATTGGCTTTGGATAGAAAACACCCTAACGTTTCTAAAACTGTTTGAATGGTGTCTGTGAGTATAACAGAACTCCTATGGCAGGCTAAAAACTGAGAAGATTTCAAGCAGGAAGTGGCCTGTCTGAGAAGTAGTGTTTCATCTTGGCTCTTTTTATTGAAGACTCAGGATCTGTGCAATAACGTGACACTTCCTACGTCTTCCATAGGGTCTCAGAGCCCGGGAAAACGTTGAACGATATCGAGGCAGGCTCTGGCTGAAACACTTTATCGCTTTTGGCAAGTGACCACTCAGAGTACTATGGGCTTAGGCGCGTGCCCGCTTCGACCGAATGCTTTCTTTTCCTTTGTCTGTTTATCTAAACGCAGATTCCCGGTCGGAATATTATCGCTTTTTTATGAGAAAAATGGCATAAAAATTGATTTTAAACAGCGGTTGACATGCTTCGAAGTACGGTAATGGAATATTTAGAATTCTTTTGTCACGAATTGCGCCATGCTCGTCACCCTTAGTTACCCTTTAGGATAGTGTCTAGAACGCACGAACAAAATGCCGCTGTTTGGATATAAGGATGGATTATTTTGGACCAAACCAACATTTGTTATTGAAGTAGAAGTCCTGGGAGTGCATTCTGATGAAGACAACAAAGGTAATAACATTTTTCTTATAGTAAATCTGACTTTGATGAGTGCTAAACCTGCTGGGTGTCTAAATAGCTAGCCCTGTGATGCCGGGCTATCTACTGAGAATATTGCAAAATGTGCTTTCACCGAAAAGCTATTTTAAAATCGGACATATCGAGTGCATAGAGGAGTTCTGTATCAATAATTCTAAAAATAATTGTTATGCTTTTTGTGAACGTTTATCGTGAGTCATTTAGTAAATTCACCGGCAGTGTTCGGTGGGAATGCTAGTCACATGCTAGTCACATGCTAATGTAAAAAGCTGGTTTTTGATATAAATATGAACTTGATTGAACAAAACATGCATGTATTGTATAACATAATGTCCTAGGGTTGTCATCTGATGAAGATCATCAAAGGTTAGTGCTACATTTAGCTGTGGTTTGGGTTTATGTGACATTATATGCTAGCTTGAAAAATGGGTGTCTGATTATTTCTGGCTGGGGACTCTGCTGACATAATCTAATGTTTTGCTTTCGTTGTAAAGCCTTTTTGAAATCGGACAGTGTGGTTAGATTAACGAGAGTCTTATCTTTAAAATGGTGTAAAATAGTCATATTTTAGAAAAATTGAAGTAATATCATATCTAAGGTATTTGAATAACGCGCCACAGGATTCAACTGGCTGTTGAGTTGGTGGGACGCAAGCGTCCCACCTAGCCCATAGAGGTTAAATGTGTACATGACACTGCAACAAAATTTCCCCATGGGGACAATAAAGTAAGTAAGTAAGTAAGTACTGTGAAGTGTGTGTCCTCGGGCCTGGAGGGAAGCAAAAGTCATTCCCCTACGTAAGAACAGTAAAGCCCCCTTTACTGGCTCAAATAGCCGACCAATCAACCTGTTACCAACCCTTAGTAAACTTTTGGAAAAAATTGTGTTTGACCAGACACAACGCGATTTTAAAGTAAATAAATTGACAACAGACTTTCAGCATGCTTATAGGGAAAGATTCTACAAGCACAGCACTTACACAAATGACTGATGATTGGCTGAGAGAAACCGATGAAAAAAAGACTGTGGGGTCAGTTTTGCTGGACTTCAGTGAGGCTTTTGACATAATCGATCAGTCTCCTGCTGGAAAAACAAATGTGTTATGGCTTTACACCCCTTGCTATAATGTGGATAAAGAGTTACCTGTCTAACAGAACACCAAGGGTGTTTTTAATGGAAGCCTCTCCAACATAATCCAGGTAGAATCAAGATTTCCCCAATGCAGCTGTCTTGGCCCCTTACTTTTTTAAATCTTTACTAACATCATGCCAAGGCTTTGAGTAAAACCACTGTGTCTATGTGTGCGGATGATTCACCACTATACACATCAGCTACTACAGCGACTGAAATGACTGCAACACTTAACCTGTTATGGCTAGGGGGCAGTATTTTCACGGCTGGATAAAAAAACGTACCCGATTTAATCTGGTTACTACTCCTGCCCAGTAACTAGAATATGCATATAATTATTGGCTTTGGATAGAAAACACTCCAAAGTTTCTAAAACTGTTTGAATGGTGTCTGTGAGTATAACAGAACTCAAATGGCAGGTCAAAACCTGAGAGATTCCTTTACAGGAAGTGGCCTGTAAAGGAATGATTATTTCTGGCTTGGTACTCTGCTGACATAATCTAATGTTTTGCTTTCGCTGTAAAGCCTTTTTGAAATCGGACAGTGTGGTTAGATAAAGGAGAGTCTTGTCTTTAAAATGCTGTGAAATAGTCATATGTTTGAAAAATTGAAGTTTTGTATTTTTGAGGAATTTGTAATTCGCGCCACGCCTATCATTGGATATTGGAGCAGGTGTTCCGCTAGCGGAACGTCTAGATGTAAGAGGTTAAACCTGTTGGGGCTAGGGGGCAGTATTTTCACGGCCGGATGAAAAACACACCCAATTTAAACAGGTTACTACTCTGGCCCAGAAAATAGAATATGCACATTATTAATAGATGTGGATAGAAAACACTCTCACGTTTCTAAAACTGTTTGAATGGTGTCTGTGAGTATAACAAAACTCATATGGCAGGCAAAAAACCTGAGAAAAATTGAATCAGGAAGTGGGGGAAATTAGAAATGTAGTTTTTCTTTTGAATCCCTTGAAAAACTACAGTGACATGGGATTTACGTTGCACCTCCTAACTCTTCCATTGGCTGTCAACAATCTTTAGGAACTGGTTTCATCCGTCACCGGGCAGAAAATTATGGCTCAGTCAATCACTGGCCAGTCTGAGGACAGGTGTCTTATGACGCGCTTGCAAGTGACTTCGTTGTTTTTATTTTTCTTCTGGGATGAATACCTATTGCTCAGTTGTAAAATTATCGCAATTTTACGTAAAAAATACCCTAAAGGATTGATTGTAAACATCGTTTGACGTGTTTCTACAAACGGTAATGGAACTTTGAACATTTCGTCTATGGATTTGCGTCCACGCCACATGGCATTGTAAAGTGTTCTGGATGGGTCAACAAAACGGACGTATTTGGACATAAATTATGGACTTTGCAGAACAAATGAACATTTCTTGTGGAAGTGGGTGCCCATCCGAGTGCATTCCGCCGAAGATCAGCAAAGGTAAGTAAATATTTCGAACATATTTTTAGAGATTTGTCGACGTCGTGGTTGTAGGCTAACTGTATAGCTTAGCATTGAAGGCTAAGTTCTGTACTCAGAATATTGAACAATGTGCTTTTTCCGTAAAGTTATTTGGAAATCTGACAAAGTGGTTGCATAAAGGAGTATATTATCTCTAATTCTTTAAATAATTGTTAGAAATTTTGTCAACGTTTATGAGTTCTTCTGTAAATGTATGTGCCTATTCACCGGTAGTTATGGGGAGAAAACATTTTCTGAACGTCACGCGCCAATGTAAAAATTGGGTTTTTGGATATAAATATAAACTTGATCGAACAAAAAATGCATGTATTGTCTAACATGATGTCCTAGGAGTGTCATCTGATGAAGATTGTCAAAGGTTAGTGCTTAATTTTAGCTGTATATCTGGTTTTGTGACGGCTATCCGTGCTTGGAAAATTGCTATTTTTATATTTTTTTGCTAATGTGCTATGCTAAAATAATCTAATGTTTTGCTTTCACCGTAAAGCCTTTTTGAAATCGGACAATGTGATTGGATTAACGAGTAGAGTATCTTTAAAATGCCGTATAATACTTGAATTTTAATTTTGAGATTATTATTTTTTTGAATTTCGCGCCGTGCCATCTCACTGATTGTTGTCCAACCAATCCCTTTAGCGGGATTGTATCCTCTAGAGGTTAAAGAGTTGCAGTTTGTGTCAGAGTGGGCGGCAAAGATTAAGTTAGTCCTAAATATTTCTAAAACTAAAAGCATTGTATTTGGAACAAATCATTTGCTAAACCACAACTACATTTTGTAATGAAGTTGAGATGACTAAACTGCTTAGAGTAACCCTGGATTGTAAACTGTTATGGTCAAAATATAAGTCAGCTGGGCTACACAATTCTGGACCCTCTCTTTCTGAAATGATCCGCCGCCATTGTTGCAACCCCTATTACCAGTCTGTTCAACCTCTCTTTCGTATCGCCCGAGATCGCTAAAGATTGGAAAGCTGCCGCGGTCATCCCCCTCTTCAAAGGGGGTGACACTCTTAACCCAAACTGTTACAGACCTACAGTTCTAAAGTCGGAAGTTTACATACACCTTACCCAAATACATTTAAACTCAGTTTTCACAATTCCTGACATTCAATACAAGTAACAAATCCCTGTCTTAGGTCAGTTAGGATCACCACTTTATTTTAAGGATGTGAAATGTCAGAATAATAGTAGAGAGAATGATCTATTTCAGCTTTTATTTCTTTCATCACATTCCCAGTGGGTCAGAAGTTTACATACACTCAATTAGTATTTGGTAGCATTGCCTTTAAAATGTTGAACTTGTGTCAAACGTTTTGGGTAGCCTTCCACAAGCTTCCCACAATAAGTTGGGTGAATTTTGGACCATTCCTCCTGACAGAGCTGGTGTAACTGAGTCAGGTTTGTAGGCCTCCTTGCTCGCACACACCATTTCAGTTCTGCCCACAGATTTTCTATAGGATTGAGGTCAGGGCTTTGTGTTGGCCACTCCAATACCTTGACTTTGTTGTCCTTGAGCCATTTTGCCACAACATTGGAAGTATGCTTGAGGTCATTGTCCATTTGGAAGACCCAAGCTTTAACTTCCTGACTGATGTCTTGAGATGTTGCTTCAATATATCCACACAATGTTCCTTCCTCATGATGACATCTATTTTATGAAGTGCACCAGTCCCTCCTGCAGCAAAGCACCCCCACAACATGATGCTGCCACCCCCGTGCTTCACGGTTGGGATGGTGTTCATCGGCTTGCAAGCCTCCCCCTTTTACCTCCAAACATAACGATGGTCATTATGGCCAAACAGTTCTATTTTTGTTTCATCAGACCAGAGGACATTTCTCCAAAAAGCATGATCTTTGTCCCCATGTGTAGTTGCAAACCGTAATCAGTTTTTTTATGGCGGTTTTGGAGCAGTGGCTTCTTCCTTGCTGAGCGGCCTTTCAGGTTATGTCGATATAGGACTCATTTTACTGTGGATATAGATACTTTTGTACCCGTTTCCTCCAGCATCTTCACAAGGTCCTTTGCTGTTGTTCTGGGATTGTGTCACGCCCTGGCCATAGAGAGGGTTTTATTCTCTATTTTGGTTAGGCCAGGGTGTGACTAGGGTGGGCATTCTATGTCCTTTTTTTTGTTTTTTTTGTTTCAGTGTTCAGATCAAATAAATACATGATGAGCACTAACCACGCTGCGCCTTGGTCTACTCCTTCAGACGGCCGTTACAGATCGATTTGCAGTTTTCGCACCAAAGTACGTTCATCTCTAGGAGACAGAACGCATCTCCTTCCTGAGCGGTATGACGGCCGCGTGGTCCCATGGTGTTTATACTTGCGTACTATTGTTTGTACAGATGAACGTGGTACCTTCAGGTGTTTGGAAATTGCTCCCAAGAATGAACCAGACTTGTGGAGGTCTACAATGTTTTTTCTGAGGTCTTGGCTGATTTCTTTAGAGGCACTAAGTTTGAAGGTAGGCCTTGAAATACATCCACAGGTACACCTCCAATTGACTCAAATTATGTCAATTAGCCTATCAGAAGCTTCTAAAGCCATGACATCATTTTCTGGAATTTTCCAAGCTGTTTAAAGGCACAGTGAACTTAGTGTATGTAAACTTCTGAGCCACTGGAATTGTGATACAGTGAATTATAATTGTAAACAATTGTTGGAAAAATTACTTGTGTCATGCACAAATAAGATGTCCTAACCGACTTGCCAAAACTATAGTTTGTTAACAAGAAATTTGTGGAGTGGTTGAAAAATTAGTTTTAATGACTCTAACCTAAGTGTATGTAAACTTCCGACTTCAACTGTATGTACCCCACTTTGGGTGTAGTCTCCTCCTTCTCGCTAAACATTGCATCTTTATTGCTAGGCATTAATCTAAGTGATACGGGCAATAAACGTTTCCTTTTCCCTTAACGTGACCTGACCTGACATTGGCACGATGTGGGCCCAACGGGGGCTAAAATATTGGCCCCATGTTGGCTGCCAATATTGGGCCAATGCACCTTTGCCAAGGCATTTTCCAAGTGTGGCCCAATGTGGGCAGCCCATATTACTGCACTGTCGGAGCTAGAAGCACAAGCATTTCGCTACACCTGCAATAACATCTGCTAAACACGTGTATGTGACCAATAAAATTTGATATCTGGTGAAGGCAGTCCTCACTTTGCCTGAAATAAGCCAATCTTCTTTCAGCAAACATGCCCACATTGGCATGATGTGGGCCCAATGCGGCCTAAAATATTGACCCATGTAGGCTAATGCACCTATGATTTAATAGGAATGTATTTATTTATTACATTTTAAGCCATAAAAGTATTTCTGGAAAGTGATACAAGTTGTGACAGTCATACATATACACAACATTGTGTACAAAACATTAAGAACACCTTCCTATGCAGGGAAAATGTATTTATTTTTATCAGGCCTCGGTGAATACTAAATATCATCTCATTTGGCATGAGCTAATGAGGCTACAGTCCCCTCAGCTAGATAAACAGTCCTCTCAAGCAAGAAGACATAAAACAAATGAATTGAATTACCTTTAGAGAAAAGAAAATGCATTGGTGTCAACCCAGGACTTCTTTATCTTTCTGCTAATATACTTTATCAACGTCACGTCTAGGAGTTGTAGATTACAGCATAATTTCCCATAGACTTGGAGAGTTTATGTGCTGCTTTCCCATTAGGTTTAGTCAGCCATATCCGATTTACACCCCCATCTATTTGCTTATTCCCTCTGGCATTTCAGCAGCACCCAAAAATGTACACACACGTCGTACCTCTCTTCTTCTCTACACAACCCTCCAAAGACAAACAGGGAGGCATTATTATTTCAAAAGGAACCTGGTGCATTCCTTACAGGCAGGTAGCTCACAGGTCTTCAGATGGAATGGTGAATTAAATCGCCACTCTTCAGGCAACCACTGAAAGCCTCTAGTATGTGTGTTCAGTATTCCAAAGCTTTATTCTCCAATGTGATTGCAAGATTTTAGTTTTTAGGGCAAACAAAACCGACAAAGTATTACTTCTGTTTGTATGTGGCATATTTTTACAGTGCTTCTGTGATGACATATCATTTCTTATTTTGACAGACATTGCAGACAAGGCATCGGTCAGCACGGCAACATTATGCAAAGCAGCAAAGCAATTCAAGCAATTTCCTGCAAAAGTCACCACTGTTTTCTTATGTGATGCAAATATATTTCCCAATACTGAAATTGTCTGTCTGTAAATGTTGACTTAATATGAAAAATACACTGCATTGCAGGGAGGTATTTGTTGCTTTGATTATTTTCATCAAAGGCCTTTCCATTTGGTGTATTCTTGTTTCTAGAGTGTGTTTCACTGTAGCTCCTATACTGTGGTGTAACTTAAGTAAACATACTTTAAAGTACTACTTTTTGGGTATCTGTACTTTACTATTTATATTTTTGACAACTTTTACTTCACTACATTCATAAAGAAAATAATGTACTTTTTACTCCATACATTTTACCTGACACCCAGAAGTACTCGTTACATTTTGAATGCTGAGCAGGACAGGAAATGGTCTAATTCAAGACAACACATGGTCATCCCTTCTGCCTCTGATCTGGAGGACTCACTAAACACAAATGCATCTTTTGTAAAGTATGTCTGATTGTTGGAGTGTGCCCCTGGCTTTCCATAAATGTAAAAAACAAGAAAATGGTGCTGTCTGCTTTGCTTAATATAAGGAATTTGTAATTATTTATACTTTCACTTTTGATAATTAAGTATATTTTAGCAATTATGTTTACTTTTGATACTTAAGTATATTTAGAACAAAATACTTAGACTTTTACTCAAGTAGTATACTGGGTGAATTTTACTTGAGTAACTTTCTATTAAGGTAACTATACTTTTACTCAAGTTTGACAAATTGGGCACTTTTTCCACCACTGCTCCTATAGCCAGTTTACTATTGTGGACATTCCTGGTACCTCTCAAAATTATTTAATAATTGTATCTGGACGTGGATGGGAGAACTTAACCTTAAAGGTCAGGTTAAGGTTAAAAGATCAGGTGATGCAATCATATTGTACAATCTTTTTCTGTTTTACAAAACCAGCAACTCACAAAAGCACCAATCTCTCAATTACTCAGCAGAAACATCTGTTCCCTATCCTCTACTCTAAAACAATCCCCCACAAATATATTGGTAAACAAATTACAGCACCATTTATAGAATGATGTATGTGTTTATTAAGGATCCCCATTACTCTTCCTTGGATCCAGCAACATTAAGACCGATACATACATTTTAAATTGTTACATTACATTTCATAACACTTTACCCAATATATTTAGTGTGTTCCCTCAGGCCGCTACACCACTATCACATATTTACAATACAACATCCAAGTGTACGTGTGTGTAGAGTGCTTATCTTATCATGTGTACAGTATGTGTGTCTGTGCCTGTGTGCGTCTCTTCACAGTCCCCGCTGTTCTACAAGGTGTATTTTTATCTGTTTTTTAAATCTGATTCTACTGCTTGCATCAGTTACCTGATGTGGAATAGAGTTCCATGTAGCCATGGCTCTATGTAGTGCTGTGCACCTCCCATAGTCTGTTCTTGACTTGGGGATTGTGAAGAGACCTTTGGTGGCATGTTGTGTGGGGTATGCATGGGTGCTAGTAGTTTAAACAGACGCCTCGGTGCATTCAGCATGTCAACACTTCTTACAAAAACAAGTAATGATGAAGTCAATCTCTCCTCCACTTTGAGCCATGAGAGACTTACATGCATATTATTAATGTTAGCTCTCTATGTACATTTAAGGGCCAGCCGTGCTGCCCTGTTCTGAGCCAATTGTAATTTTCCAAGGTCCCACTTTGTAGCACCAGACCACATGACTGAACAGTAATCCAGGTGCAACAAAACTAGAACCTGTAGGGCCTGCCTTGTTGATAGTGTAGTTAAAAAGGCAGAGAAACGCTTTATTATGGACAGCATTCTTCCCATCTTCGTCAGAGTGCGCAGCTGAACATTGTATGCTGTAAAACACTTGGTTTGTTATTTTTGATTGAAACAAAACTGATATTCATTAAATACGAATACAGAACTTGTTTTTGCATGGATTCCGCGACATGGTTAGCTTTTAACAGCTAGGAATGCAATTTCTTGTCCCGGAATACTACTTGACAGACAGGTTGAAGCATGCTTGACAGAGACGTTAAGCTGCTAGCCATCAAGCTGCTAGCCATCAATAATTTGCTAGTAACATGACATTAATATTCTGACTCTGAAACTCAGATAATAACTTTGATGATACAGTGGTAGCAATACAAGGTTAGCAGCAGAATATGATCAATAATGTCAAGAGCGGCACTGAAGTCTAACAATCATTGTATCATCATTTTCTCTCAGCCAATCATCACTCATCAGTGCTGTGCTTGTTGATTGTCCTTCCCTATAAGTGTGATGAAAGTCTGGTTAGAGCCAGTTTGTTTACTGTGAAATAGCATTGTATCTGGTCAAACCATTTTTTTACAGAAGTTTACTAAGGGTTGGTAACAGGCTGATTGGTTGGCTATTTGAGCCAGTAAAGGGGGCTTTACTGTTCTTGGGTAGTGGAATGACTTTAGCTTCCCTCCAAGCCTGAGGGCACACAATTTCCAGTAGGCTTAAATTGAAGATGTGGCAAATAGGGGTGGCAATATCGTCCTCTATTATCCTCAATTGTTTTCCATCCCGATTGTCAGACACCGGTGGTTTGTCATTGTTGACAGACAACAATATTTTTTCACCACTTCCACACCGACTTTACGGAAATCAAAAGTACAATTCTTGTATTCCCACACAAGAAACATTGGTAACGTTCAAAGAATGTTCTAAGAATCTTATTTAAAAACATATACACCACCGTTAAAAAGTTTGGGGTCACTGAGAAATGTCCTTGTTTTTGAAAGAAAAGCAAATTTTTTGTCCATTAACATCAAATTGATCAGAAATACAGTGTAGACATTGTTAATGTTGTAAATTACTATTGTAGCTGGTAACAGCAGATTTTTTTATGGAATATGTACGAAGGCCCATTATCAGCAACCATCACCCCTGTGTTGCAATGGCACGTTGTGTTAGCTAATCCAAGTTGATCAATTTAACCTCTTGACGGTTGCCTAGGATAGGGGGCGCTACAGCGATTTTTGAAAAAAATTTGGGCCCATTTTAAACGGCCACCTACTCAAACTCAGAAGCTAGGATATGCATATAATTAATACTTGTGGATAGAAAACACCCTAAAGTTTCTAAAACTGTTTGAATGGTGTCTGTGAGTATAACAGAACTCATATGCCAGTCAAAACCCCGAGACAGATCGTAACAGGATGTGGAATTCATCACTTTGCCTATAAATCACACCGTGAGCTATGGTTCATTGAGCACTTCCCATTGCTTCCACTAGATGTCCCCAGTCTTTACAAAGTGGTTTGAGCCTTCTACTGTGAAAACTGACAGAATGAGAGTCTGTGGAAAGTGGTCACATGGAGAGGGCCATCACCATTATGACGCCGGCGCCCCTGGCTACCCTCCCCTTTCGAAACGTTTAGAAAGACAATGCAACCGTCCCCCTTGAATCTTATTGGAGCTCTGGTTGAAAAAGGCCCTAAAGATTTATGTTATACAACGTTTGACATGTTTGAAAGAACCTAATTTTTTTTTAAAAATGCATTTTGTTGAGAGAGAAGTCCCGCGAACGACGGTACTTTTGGAGCAGGCCTTCAGAACGCGCTAACAACAACAAGCTATTGGGACATAAAGGATTAACTTTTTCTAACGAAAATACATTTGTTGTGGACCTGGGATTCCTGGAAGTGCCTTCTGATGAAGATAATCAAAGGTAAGGGATTATTGACAATAGTATACAAGACTAGATTTGATATGCGATTGTTCCAAGATGGCGCTGACCTGTAACGGTAGCCTATTTTTCTGAGTACCGCATCCCCTTTTATCGCAAAGTGTGATTACCCAGTAAAGTTATTTTTAAATCTGGCATTGCAGGTGCTTTCAAGAGATGCTAATCTATAAATCTTAGAATGACAATATTACATTTTAAAAATGTTTTCGAATAGTAATTTAGTAAATTGTAGCGCTGTTTCACCGGACGCATTTGAGGGAAAATAGTTAGTCAACGTCACGCGCCGATGTAAAATGCTGTTTTTATATATAAATATGAACTTTATCGAACAAAAGAATGCATGTATTGTGTAACATGATGTCCTAGGAGTGTCATCTGATGAAGATTGTCAAAGGTTAGTGCTGCATTTAGCTGTTTTTTGGTTATTTGTGATGCATGTGGTTGGTCGGAAAATAGCTATGTGGCTACTTTTACGATATACTCCTCTAACATAATCTAATGTTTTGCTTTTGCTGTAAAGCCTTTTTGAAATCGGACAACGTGGTTCGATTCAGGAGAGGTGTATCTATAAAACAATATAAAATAGTCCTATACTTGAAAAAATATATATTAAATTTTGTTATGCAAATAACGATAGGATTTTTCGCTGGATGTCCGAGCCCGTCCAGAGGTTAAAAAGGCAAATTGATCATTAGAAAACCCTTTTGCAATTATGTTAGCACATCTGAAAACTGTTGTGCTAATTAAAGAAGCAATAAAACTGTCCTTCTTAACCTGTTAGGGCTAGGGGGCAGTATTTGCACAGCTGGATAAAAAAATGTACCCGATTTAATCTGGTTACTAATCCTACCCAGTAACTAGAATATGCATATACTTATTATATATGGATAGAAAACACCCTAAAGTTTATAAAACTGTTTGAATGGTGTCTGTGAGTATAACAGAACTCATTTGGCAGGCAAAACCCTGAGACATTTTCTGACAGGAAGTGGATACCTGATGTGTTGTATTACCTTTAAACCTATGCCATTGAAAAACACAGGGGCTGAGGAATATTTTGGCACTTCCTATTGCTTCCACTAGATGTCACCAGCCTTTATAAAGTGTTTTGAGTCTTCTGGAGGGAGATCTGACCGAACAAGAGCCATGGAACGATGATGGCCCATTAGACACCTGGCGCGCGAGTTCCTGTTGGGTACCCTCATTCCAATACGTTATAAAAGAGAATGCATTCGTCCACCTTGAATATTATTCATGTTCTGGTTAAAAAAGGCCCTAATGATTTATGCTATACAACGTTTGACATGTTTGAATGAACGTAAATATATTTTTTCCCCTCGTTCATGAAGTGAAGTCCGGCGGGCTTAGATCATGTGCTAACAAGACGGAGATTTTTGGACATAAATGATGAGCTTTTTTGAACAAAACTACATTCGTTATGGACCTGTGATACCTGGAAGTGACATCTGATGAAGAGAATCAAAGGTAATGGATTATTTACATAGTATTTTCGATTTTAGATCTCCCCAACATGACGGCTAGTCTGTATCGCAACGCGTATTTTTCTGGGCGCAGTGCTCAGATTATTGCAAAGTGTGATTTCCCAGTAAGGTTCTTTTTAAATCTGGCAAGTTGATTGCGTTCAAGAGATGTAAATCTATAATTCTTTAAATGACAATATAATATTTTACCAATGTTTTCTAATTTTAATTATTTAATTTGTGGTGCTGACTTGACTGCCGGTTATTGGAGGGAAACGATTTCCTCAACATCAATGCCATAGTAAAACGCTGTTTTTGGATATAAATATGAACTTGATAGAACTAAAAATGCATGCATTGTCTAACATAATGTCCTAGGAGTGTCATCTGATGGAGATTGTAAAAGGTTAGTGCATCATTTTAGCTGGTTTTATGGTTTTGGTGACCCTGTCTTTGAATTGACAAAACATTACACACAACTCTTGTAAATGTACTGTCCTAACATACTCTAAATTTATGCTTTCGCCGTAAAACCTTTTTGAAATCGTAAAACGTGGTTAGATTAAGGAGATGTTTATCTTTCAAAGGGTGTAAAATAGTTGTATGTTTGAAAAATTTGAATTTTGACATTTATTTGGATTCAAATTTGCCGCTCTTGAAATGCACCTGCTGTTGATGGAGTGCACCACGGGTGGGACGCTTGCGTCCCACCCAGCCCATAGAGGTTAAGACTAGTTGAGTATCTGGAGCATCAGCATTTGTGGGTTCAATTACAGGCTCAAAATGGCCAGAAACAAAGACCTTCTTCTGAAACTCGTCAGTCTATTCTTATTCTGAAGAAATTGAGGCTATTCCATGCGAGAAATTGACAAGAAACTGAAGATCTCATACAACGCTGTGTACTACTCCCTTCACAGAACAGTGTAAACTGGCTCTAACCAGAATAGAAAGAGGAGTGGGAGGCCCCGGTGCACTACTGAGCAAGAGGACAAGTACGTTAGAGTGTCTAGTTTGAGAAACAGACACCTCACAAGTCCTCAACTGGCAGCTTCATTAAATAGTACCCGCAAAACACCAGTCTCAATGTCAACAGTGAAGAGGCGACTCCGGGATGCTGGCCTTCTAGGCAGAGTTGCAAAGAAAAAGCCATATCTCAGACTGGCCAAAAAAATAAAAGATTAAAATGGGAAAAATAACACAGACACTGGACAGAGGAAGATTGGGAAAAAGTGTTATGGACAGACAAATCTAAGTTTGATGTGTTCGGATCACAAAGAAGAACATTCGTAGGACGCAGAGGAGTGCTTGATGCCATCTGTCAAGCATGGTGGAGGCAATGTGATGGTCTGGGGGTGCTTTGGTGGTGGTAAAGTGGGAGATTTGTACAGGGTAAAAGCGATCTTGAAGAAGGAAGCTATCACTCCATTTTGCAACGCCATGCCATACTCTGTGAACGCCACTTAATTGGAGCCAATTTCCTCCTACAACAGGACAATAACTCAAAACACAGCTCCAAACTATGCAATAACTACTTAGCAGCAGTCATCTGGTATTCTGTCTATAATGGAGTGGCCAGCATAGTCACTGGATCTCAACCCTATTGAGCTGTTGTGGGAGCAGCTTGACCGTATGGTACTTAAGAAGTGACCATCAAGCCAATCCAACTTGTGGGAGGTGCTTCAGGAAGCATGGGGTGAAATCTCTTCAGATTACCTCAAATTGACAACTAGAATGCCAAAGGTCTGCAAGGATGTAATTGCAGCAAATTGAGGATTCTTTGACAAAAGCGAAGTTTGAAGGACAATTATTATTTCAATTAAAATGCATTATTTATAACCTTGTCAACATCTTGACTATATTTCCTATTAATTTTGCAACTCATTTCATGTATGTTGTCATGGAAAACAAGGACATTTCTAAGTAACCCCAAACTTTTGAACGGTAGTTTACATTCTGCTCTCAGCCTCAACAAAACTCTCTCCATCCTCTATCTTGATAAGTGTGTTTGGGTGTGTTGGCCACGCCCACTAATTGGCCACACCTGATCTTGCCATCCAACCCACTTGAGTGGGTTGAGTCACTGACGTGGTCTTCCTGTCTGGGTTGGCGCCCCCCCTTGGGTTGTGCCATGGCGGAGATCGTTGTGGGCTATACTCGGCCTTGTCTTAGGACGGTAAGTTGGTGGTTGGACACATCCCTCTAGTGGTGTGGGGGCTGTGCTTTGGCAAAGTGGGTGGGGTTATATCCTGCCTGTTTGGCCCTGTCCGGGGGTATCATCGGATGGGGCCACAGTGTCTTCTGATCCCTCCTGTCTCAGCCTCCAGTATTTATGCTGCAGTAGTTTATGTGTCGGGGGGCTAGGGTCAGTCTGTTACATCTGGAGTATTTCTCTCGTCTTATCCGGTGTCCTGTGTGAATTTAAATATGCTCTCTCTAATTCTCTTTCTGTCTTTCTCTCGGAGGACCTGAGCCCTAGGACCATGCCTCAGGACTACCTGGTATGATGACTCCTTGCTGTCCCCAGTCCACCTGGCCGTGCTGCTGCTCCAGTTTCAACTGTTCTGCCTGCGGCTATGGAACCCTGACCTGTTCACCGGACGTGCTTGTTGCACCCTCAACAACTACTATGATTATTATTATTTGACCATGCTGGTCATTTATGAACAATTTAACATCTTGACCATGTTCTGTTATAATATCCACCCTGCACAGCCAGAAGAGGACTGGCCACCCCTCATAGCCTGGTTCCTCTCTAGGTTTCTTCCTAGGTTTTTGGCCTTTCTAGGGAGTTTTTCCTAGGGAGTTTTTCCTAGCCACCGTGCTTCTTTCACATGCATTGCTTGCTGTTTGGGGTTTTAGGCTGGGTTTCTGTACAGCACTTTGAGATATCAGCTGATGTACGAAGGGCTATATAAATAAATTTGATTTGATCTTAATGAGTGCTTGTTTCCTTTGAAAAATACTAAAATGAACAGCTTTGTATGACTGAGAAAAAAACATGGCATGCTCCATCCTGGTGGTGCAGTGGACTAATTCCATGGACAGAGAGCAGATCATAAGTTCGAATCTCACTGATGCCGTGTCAGCTGATTAATGCCTAAGTAAATTAATTTCCATATATCCTATCTGTGCTTGGAGTTCAAAACAGTTAACCCAAACTAAAGTAGCAGTGTTATGAAAAGTCTTATAGAAACATGTTCTCAGAATGTTATTTAATACCCTTCAAATAACCTATAATTTACATTAATAAAACCAAAAAAATCTACTTTCAGGGAACCATAGAAAAACTCTCAGAACCTCCCTGCAACCAAAAAAATTGTGCTTTCCCAAAACATATGGCTTCGTTCCCAGAACCAATGGGTACATCAAGGACAACAACCACCCGAGCCACTGCCTGTTCACACCGCTATCATCCAAAAGACGAGGTGGCTCAGTTGGTAGAGCATGGTCAAGCATGGTGTGTGGCTCAGTTGGTAGAGCATGGTGTTTGCAACACCAGGGTTGTGGGTTCGATTCCCAGGGGGGACAAGTACGGGGAAAAATGTATGAAATGTATGCATTCACTACTGTAAGTCACTCTGGATAAGAGCGTCTGCTAAATGACGTAAATGTACATTTACAGTTGCGTCAAAGCTGGGACTGAGAAACAGCTTCTATCTCAAGGCCATCAGACTGCTAAACAGCAATCACTAACTCAGAGAGGCTGCTGCCTACATGGAGACCCAATCACTGGACACTTTAATAAATGGATCACTAGTCACTTTAATAATGTATAACATATCTTACATTACTCATATCACATGTATATACTGTATTGAGACCCAATCACAAGTCACTTTAAATAATGCCACTTTAATAATGTATAACATATCTTACATTACTCATACCACATGTATATACTGTATTTTATACCATCTCCTGCACCTTGACTATGCCGCTCGGCCATCGCTCATCTATATACTTATATGTACATATTCTCATTCACCCCTTTAGATTTTAGATGTGTGTGTATTAGGTAGTTGTTCGGGAAATGTTAGATTACTTGTTAGATATTACTGCACGGTCGGAACTAGAAGCACAAGCATTTCGCTACACTCGCATTAACATCTGCTAACCAATAACATTTGATTTGAAAGCAAAAACATACATTCCCACAACTTCCAAGGAACCAAATCTGCTAGCGGGGTCTCTCCCCCTCTCTTTTCTCAAGAAAAGCAAAGCAATCACTTTTACCATGCTCAACATTAAATTCTATTCAATTCTATTCTCATCTTAAACATGACAGACAGTCCTGTCATACATTCATCTAATAAAGTCTGATTCATCTCTTCTGGAAGGTCATAACAAAAGAAACCCAAGGATCTGTGTGTTTCTGGTATGACTCTTTATATAAGTGCTGTCATATAAGTGGTGTTATTAAATTCGTCCTCCCTCATTCCTTCCACAAGCTTTCCCTCTACATTGAAAATCCTGATTTCTCCTGTGAGACACCACAGGCAATGTTTGCAAATCTTCCCTGGGCACCAAAGTCTCAGCCCAGAAAGTGAATACCGGCCCACTGTAAATAGCCTTACCTCATAAACACAAGTTATCCTCCACCTTCTCTGCCCTGATGGTGGATTGTTACAGTAAACTCCTGATGTGATATACAAGGATATGAGACAACTTACAAAGACTGCAAACCTCAGTAAACTGCCTTCCTGATAACTGATAATAAGTAATGGTGCCGGAGAGGATGGCTGCGGTTTTATTGGCTCTTAACCAACTGTGCTATTTTGTTGGTCTTTTCTCATTGTTTGTAACTTATTTTGTACATAATGTTGCTGCTACCGTCTCTTATGACCGAAAAGAGCTTCTGGACATCAGAACAGCGATTACTCACCTTGAATTGATGAAGAACTTTTCTTTAATGAGTCGGACGAGAGGGATTTACTCCAGACACCCCGTCATTCGCAGGAAAAAGAGACTGAGATTTCGCAGAAGGCGATCGCAAGACAAAGGGTGGCGGTCTATGTATATTTGAAAACAACAGCTGGTGCACGATATCTCAGGAAGTCTCAAGGTTTTGCTCGCCTGAGGCAGAGTATCTCATGATACCACCACAGACCGATGCTGGCACTAAGACCACACTCAATGAGCTGTAAACCACCATAAGCAAACAGGAAATAGCTCATCCAGAGGCGGTGCTACTAGTGGCCGGGGACTTTAATGCAGGGAAACTTAAATCCGTTTTACTTAAATTTCTAATCAGCATGTTAAATGTGCAACCAGAGGGAAAGAAAATTCTACACCACCTTTACTCCACACACAGAGACGCACACAAAGCTCTCCATCGCCCTCCATTTGGCAAATCTGACATAATTCTATCCTCTTGATTCCTGCTATAAGCAAAATTTCAAGCAGGAAGCACCAATGACTCAGACAATAAAAAGTGGTCAGATGAAACAGATGCTTAACTACAGGACTATTTTGCTAGCACAGACTGGAATATGTTCCGGGAATCTTCCGATGGCAAACTAACAGGGTCCAAGCACATCAAGACAGTTGTGAAGAGGGCACAACAAAACCTATTCCCCCTCAGGAGACTGAAAACATTTCACATGGGTCCTCAGATCATAAAAAGTTTCTACAGCTGCACCATCAAGAACATCCTGACGGGTTGCATCACTGCTTGGTATGGCAACTGCTTGGCCTGTGACCACAAGGCACTACAGAGGGTAGTGCGTACAGCCCAGTACATCACTGGGGCCAAGCTTCCTGCCATTCAGGACCTCTATACCAGGCGGTGTCAGAGGAAGGCCCTAAAAATTGTCAAAGACTCCAGCCACCCTAGTCATAGACTGTTCTCTCTGCTACCACACGGCAAGCGGTACCGGAGCGCCAAGTCTAGGTCCAAGAGGCTTCTAAACAGCTTCTACCCCCAAGCCATAAGACTCCTGAACATCTAATCAAATGGCTACCCAGACTATTTGCATTGCCCCCCTCCCACGCTGCTGCTACTCTCTATTATTATCTATGCATAGTCACTTTATTAACTCTACCTACATGTATATATTACCTCAATTACCTCGACTAACCGGTGCCCCCGCACATTGACTCTGTAACGGTACCCCCTGTATATAGCCTCACTATTGTAATTTTACTGCTGCTCTTTAATTATTTTATACTTTTATTTCTTACTTTTTTAGGTATTTTCTTAAAACTGCATTGTTGGTTAAGGGCTTGTAAGTAAGTATTTCACTGTAAGGTTGTACCTGTTGTATTACGCGCATGTTACAAATAAAATGTGATTGGATTTCCTTGCATTGCTCTGTTCTAGGATCCTATGTATACCATGGTATTTTCACGGTGCTATTTCAGATGAATAATATGAGCTAATATACTACCTTACATCTTGCCATGGGTGTGGGCCAGATAAAAGGAGCCTGGGTGAATAAACTCATGTATCTGTCTTGTTCTTGGTCGATAATGTGTTCCCAAAGCTGTCTCTTTCCTCTTTGTTACCTGCCTGCCTGACTTCACCCCCGCTATAGTTTCACTGAACGCCCCAGATTGGTGTAAATGTCATCCGGTTTTAATTCAAATGGGAGGGGAAAGTATTAATTATCACAACGCCTGCACTGAATTGGATGGTGTCTGATGGCAGCAAATGAATGCGAATGAAAAGTTTAGTATTTGTATTTATTATGGATCCCCATTGCCAAGGCAGCAGCTACTCTTCCAGGAGTCCAGCAAAATTAACCTCTTGTCGTTCGCCTAGGATAGGGGGCGCTACAGCGATTTTTGAAAAAAAATCGTGCCCATTTTAAACGGCCTCCTACTCAAACTCAGAAGCTAGGATATGCATATAATTAATACTTGTGGATAGAAAACACTCTAAAGTTTCTAAAACTGTTTGAATGGTGTCTGTGAGTATAACAGAACTCATATGGCAGTCAAAACCCCGAGACCGATCGTAACAGGAAGTGGAATTCTGAATTGCGGACTCAACTTCATCAGTTTGCCTGTAAATCACACAGTGAGCAATGGTTCATTGAGCACTTCCTATTGCTTCCACTAGATGTCCCCAGTCTTTACAAAGTGATTTGAGCCTTCTACTGTGAAAACTGAATGAATGAGACGCAGTGGAACGTGGTCACACGGAGAGGGCCATCACCATTATGACGCCGGCGCCCCTGGCTACCCTCCCCTTTTGAAACGGTTTCAAACACAATGCAATCGTCCCCCTTGAATGTTATTGGAGCTCGGGTTGAAAAAGGCCCTAAAGATTTATGTTATACAACGTTTGACATGTTTGAACGAACCAAAATTAAAAACATTTTTTTTTTTTTCGAAAGTGGAGTCCCGTGCACGACGGAACTTTTGGTGCAGCCTTCAGAACGCGCTAACAAGAACAAGCTATTGGAACATAAAGGATTAACTTTTTCGAACGAAAATACATTTGTTGTGGACCTGGGATTCCTAGAAGTGCTTTCTGATGAAGATAATCAAAGGTAAGGGATTATTGACAATAGTATACAAGACTAGATTTGATATGCGATTGTTCCAAGATGGCGCTGACCTGTAACGGTAGCCTATTTTTCTGAGTATCGCATCCCCTTTTATCGCAAAGTGTGATTACCCAGTAAAGTTATTTTTAAATCTGGCATTACAGGTGCTTTCAAGAGATATTCATCTATAAATCTTAGAATGACAATATTACATTTAAAAAATGTTTTCGAATAGTAATTTTGTAAATTGTAGCGCTGTTTCACCGGATGCATTTGAGGGAAAATAGTTAGTCAACGTTACGCACCGATGTAAAATGCTGTTTTTATATATAAATATGAACTTTATCGAACAAAATAATGCATGTATTGTGTAACATGATGTCCTAGGAGTGTCATCTGATGAAGATTGTCAAAGGTTAGTGCTGCATTTAGCTGTTTTTTGGTTATTTGTGATGCATGTGGTTGGTCGGAAAATGGCTATGTGGCTACTTTTACGATATACTCCTCTAACATAATCTAATGTTTTGCTTTTGCTGTAAAGCCTTTTTGAAATCGGACAACATGGGGGTCGATTCAGGAGAGGTGTATCTATAAAACGATATAACATAGTCCTATATTTGAAAAAAATATATATTCAATTTCGTTATGCTAATGGCGATAGGATTTTTCGCTGGATGTCCGTCCCACATACGGGACGGAGCCCGACCAGGGGTTAAGGCAGTTTATACAATTTTAAAAACATTACAATACATTCACAGACTGTGTGACCTCAGGCCCCTACTCCACCACTACCACATATATACAGAACAAAATCCATGTGTACTTGTGTGTATAGTGAGTATGTTATCGGGTGTGTCTGTGCCCATGTTTGTGTTGCTTCACAGTCCCTGCTGTTCCATAATGTGTTTTTTAAATCTATTTTTTTAATCTAATTTTACTGCTTGCATGAGCTACTTGATGTGGAATAGAGTTCCATGTAGTCATGGCTCTATGTAGTACTGTGCGCCTTCCATGGTCTGTTCTGCACTTGGGGACTGTGATGAGACCTCGTGGCATGTCTTGTGGGCTATGCATGGGTGTCCGAGCTGTGCGCCAGTAGTTCAAACAGACAGATCAGTGCATTCAACATGTCAATACCTCTCATAAATACAAGCAGTGATGAAGTCAATCTCTCCTCCACTTTGAGCCAGGAGAGATTGACATGCATATTATTAATATTAGCTCTCTGTGTATATCCAAGGGCCAGCCATGCTGCCCTGTTCTGAACCAATTGCAATTTTCCTAAGTCCTTTTTTGTGGCACCTGACCACGAGACTGAACAGTAGTCCAGGTTGCGACAAAACTAGGACCTGTAGGACCTGCCTTGTTGACAGTGCTGTCAAGAAGGTAGAGCAGCGCCTTATCATGGACATACTTCTCCCCATCTTAGCTACTATTGTGACAATATGTTTTGACCATGAAAGTTTACAATCCAGGGTGACTCCAAGCAGTTTAGTCAACTTGCTCAATTTCCACATTTTTTATTCCAAGATGAGTTGAGGTTTAGGGTTTAGTGAATGATTTGTCCCAAATACAATGCTTTTAGTTTTAGAAATATTTAGGACTAAGTTATTCCTTGCCACCCACTCTGAAACTAACTGCAACTCTTTGTTAAGTCATTTCAGTCGCTGTAGTAGCTGACATGTATAGTGTTGAGTCATCCGCATACATAGACACTGCTTCCTCAAAGCCAGTGGCAATTCATTAATAAAGATTGAAAAAAGTAATGGGCCTAGACAGCTGCCCTGCTCAGCCTGACATTTATCACACATAGGGGATGTACCAGGAAATATCCTATATAGTTTGGTTTTGGAGTAGTGTAATCTGTGTAATACCTTGAATTGTATGAGACGATGTCTGGAGTTGATGGAGCATGTGTGGATATACTCCAAGCTGTCCTCCCAGTCTGCCACCGAAATATCAGTCCCTAGTTCTTCCTCCCTATTTTGCCTTAATGGCATCAGTAGAGGGTGTGCTAACAGATTGAAAAGCGTCATATATACGAGATATCAGTTTGTCTGAGGTGGGGCATATTTTTATGCATCCGTCAAACATGGAAGGTTTAGCATTCCCAAATGTTGGGAGGTGTTTTCTAACATAGTCTCTAATCTGTAGGTATCTGAAAAAGTTACTTCTGGGAAGATTATAGGTTTCCCACAGCGCTTCAAAGGAAGCAAAGGTTCCCCCTATGTATAAATCCCCTATGGTACTTATCCCCAACTCTCCCCACCGCTCAAATGTGTTATAAAGGTTAGAGGGGGCAAAGGAGAGATTCCTGGCAACAGGAAGCATGAATGATATTGGTCTAAGCTCGAAGTGGACTTTAATTTGCTTCCAGATTCGGACTGTGCTATGTATAATAGGATTGTTACGGTAAAGTGACATCTCCAGATTGACAGGTGACAAAATCACAGCACCAATAGAGAAGGGGTGACACTCCTCACACTCCATAGTAAGCCAGCTGGGTGGCGGGTGTGCATCATCCAGCAAAAACGTAACAGCGCGGAGGTTGGCGGCCCAGTAGTAAAATATAAAGTTTGGGAGAGACAACCCTCCTTCCATCTTGGATTTACAGAGGTGTTTTTTACCTATCCTGTGTGTTTTATAATCCCAGATGAAAGGATTGATAAAAGAGTCCAGTTGTTTATGAAAGGATTTAGGTATGAATATTGGGATGTTCTGGTATAGGTAGAGCCAGTTGTGGGAGGAAGACCATTTTAATGGCATTAATTCTTCCGAGCAGAGAAATTGGGAGAGTTCTCCAAAATTGTATGTTTGCCTTAAGTTTTTGCATCAGAGAGGGGAAATACTCTTTAAATAGTAAGGAGTATTGTTTGGTAACTACAATTACAAGGTAGGTAAATTTATCTGAAGATAGCTTAACTGGAAGATGTTCTAGCCAGGAGGTGATTTGCAACCGTATGGGCATTAACCTGTTATGGCTAGGGGGCAGTATTTTCACGGCTGGATAAAAAACGTAACCGATTTAATCTGGTTACCACTCCTACCCAGTAACTAGAATATGCATATACTTATTACATATGGATAGAAAACACCCTAAAGTTTCTAAAACTGTTTGAATGGTGTCTGTGAGTATAACAGAACTCATTTGGCAGGCAAAAACCTGACAAGGTTTCAGGCAGGAAGTGGCCTGTCTGACAAGGTGTCGTTCTTCTTGTCTCTGTTTATTGAAGAGTGAGGATCTTAGCTGTCCCGTGACACTTCCTACGGCTGCCATAGGGTCTCAGAAGGCGGTAAAAAGCTGAATCGTGGCTTTGCAGGCTCTGGCTGAAAAAAAGTAGCGCGTTTGGGTAGTGGCTGGTTACAGTACTGTGAGACTCAGGCTCGTGCCCGCGTCGACCGAAAGCTTTGTTTTCTTTCCTCTGTTTAGCTAAATGGACATTCCCGGTCGGAATATTATCGCTTTTTTACGAGAAAAAATGGCATAAAAATGGATTTTAAACAGCGGTTGACATGCTTCGAAGTACGGTAATGGAATATTTAGATTTTTTTTGTCACAAATTGCGCCATGCGCACGACCCTGATTTACCATTTCAGATAGTGTCTGGGACGCACGAACAAAATGCCGCTATTCGGATATAACGATGGATTATTTTGGACCAAACCAACATTTGTTATTGAAGTAGCAGTCCTGGGAGTGCATTCTGACGAAGACAACAAAAGGTAATCAAACTTTTATAATAGTAAACCTGATATTGGTGAGTGCTAAACTTGCCGGGTGGCTAAATAGCTAGCCCGTGATGCCTGGGCTATGTACTTAGAATATTGCAAAATGTGCTTTCACCAAAAAGCTATTTTAAAATCGGACATATCGAGTGCATAGAGGAGTTCTGTATCTATAATTCTTAAAATAATTGTTATGCTTTTTGTGAACGTTTATCGTGAGTAATTTAGTAAATTCTTAGTGAATTCGCCGGAAGTTTGCGGGGGGTAGCTGTCTGAACGTCACATGCTAATGTAAAAAGCTGGTTTTTGATATAAATATGAACTTGATTGAACAAAACATGCATGTATTGTATAACATAATGTCCTAGGGTTGTCATCTGATGAAGATCATCAAAGGTTAGTGCTGCATTTAGCTGTCTTCTGGGTTTTTGTGACATTATATGCTAGCTTGAAAAATGGGTGTCTGATTATTTCTGGCTTGGTACTCTGCTGACATAATCTAATGTTTTGCTTTCGTTGTAAAGCCTTTTTGAAAATCGGACAGTGTGGTTAGATAAAGGAGAGTCTTGTCTTTAAAATGCTGTGAAATAGTCGTATTTTTGAGGAATTTGTCATTCGCGCCACGCCTATCATTGGATATTGGAGCAGGTATTCCGCTAGCGGAACGTCTAGATGTAAGAGGTTAATTCACTCTTGTTCCAATTTATTCTGTATCCCGAGAAGGTACCAAACAAATTAATCACCTCCAAAATAGCTGGAATACTATCTTGGGGTTCTGTTACATAGAGGAGAATGTCATCTGCGTATAGGGAAATCTTATTTAGAGTATCTTTCATATTATAGCCGTGTATTGCTGCATGAGATCTGATCGCTTGAGTGAGAGGTTCAATAATTAGGGCGAAGAGCATAGGCGACAGCGCACAACCCTGCCTTGTCCCTCTGTAAAGGTTAAATCGGGGCGACAATGATTGGTTAGTGAGTATTCTCGCACAGGGGTTCCTATATAAAAGCTGGATCCACTTTATGAACCCATCTCCAATATTACATTTCTGTAGGACCTTGAATAGATAGGGCCACTCAACTTGGTCAAAGGCCTTTTCAGCGTCAAGAGATATGTATAACTGTAATAAACGCCTCATCCAAAGTGGATGGGAGCACTCCATCCTCGTTGGCCTGAACCAGCATTTTGTGTAGGTAGGGAGAGAGCATGTTGCTGAATGTTTTGTAGAATTCACCCGGGTATCCATCTGGGCCCGGGGTCTTGCCACTCTTTAGAGATTTTATTGTTTCTCTAATTTCTTCAAGAGATATTTCCTTATTAAGGAAGTTAGAGTCTTCCTGGTTCAGGGCGGGAAGATTACAGTCCTCCAAAACGTTTTGCATAATTAAGGGGTTAGGATCCACTTTAGATGTATATAAAGTCTCATAAAACTGACGGAATCTGTCATTTATGTCTTTGGGGGAAGAGAGTAATTCCCCAGATGCAGATTTAACTTTGTGAATCATTCGGTCACTCACATTCTTACGAAGTTGTCTGGCGAGTAGTTTGTGTGGTTTGTCACCAAACTCAAAATATTTTTGCTTGGCATAGAGAAAAGATTTAGCAATTTTAGCAGAGAGGATCTGATTGTATTTAAATTTTAAAGACATAATTTTTTTATGTTTCTCCCTAGATGATTGTCTAGCATTCTCCCTATCCAGTAAGTGAATTTGTCCCTCCAGTTCTACCAATTCTCTTCTGTTTTGCCTACTCCTGGCAGTCTGAAAGGAGATGATACAGCCTCTCAAATAAGCCTTCAGCGTTTACCACAGTAATGCTGGGGAAGTCTCTGTGTTGTCATTGGTATCAAAGAAAAATGTAATTTGGTCTTTAAGATGTTCACAGAATGTTGGTTCTGTGAGGAGCTGAGGATTCAACCTCCAGACCCTCTCGTTTGGTACGATGTCACCCAATCTCAGGGAGAAGGTGAGTGGACTGTGGTCAGAGATTATAATATCATGATATCTCACATTACAGGTATAGGGGAGTAGTTTAGCATCAACTAAAAAGTAGTCAATTCGAGTATAAACATTGTGAACATGAGAGTAAAAGGAGTATTCCCTACCCGTAGGGTTAGAGATCCTCCATATATCAAATAAGTTCAAATTTTTTATGTAGGTATTCAAGAATTCGCTTGAATAGGAGGTAGGGGTTCGCCGGGTAGAGGATCTATCCAAATATTGGTCTAGTACACAGTTGAGGTCCCCTCCAATGACCAGGTTAGTATGGGAGATATCTGGAATCAGGGCAAGGACTCTTTTGAAAAAAGAGGGGTTATCAATGTTTGGCCCATAGATATTTAGTAGAGTTACAGAAGTAGAGTGGATCTCTCCTATTATGATCACATAACGACCCTCTTTGTCCACAATAGTGGTTTTATGTTGAAAGGGAATTATTTTCCGTACCAGAATCGCTGTGCCTCTCGTTTTGGCAGAGAAGTTAGAGTGATACACTTGCCCCACCCACTTACATTTAAGTCTGATATGAGAATTGTTTTTCAGATGGGTTTCTTGCAAAAATATAATATCAGACGAGAGTGCTTTCAAGTGGGCTAGGACCTTGCCTCTCTTAATTGGTTCATTTAAACCCTTGACATTCCAGGAAGTGAATGTAAGCCCCGCCCTCCTCTCATTTGTAGTTCCTATGGTGGCCTGCATACTAAAAAGGTAAGAAAGCGCACCAAACCATCACGATCAGCATATGTAGCACCTACACCCGAGCAGTATCCAACCCACCCCTCCCCCCCTGCAAGCACCTTTACTCTCCACCCTGTTCCCCTACTTTCCCCAACATTTACCCCTCCCATCAACCCACATTTAACAGGCATACACAAAAAGGAGAGAAAAAAACATGAAAATAAAAAAAATAAACGCATTGTCTGGCCGTTGCCAAAAAAGCACGGCGCGACCTCGAACAAGAAGTAAAACAAAAATAAAATCCCAACTATACGTTCACCTCTCACTATCCTAGAACTTCTACTAACATCTGAACTGAGGAGGCTCCCGCGATTAAAGTGTTCAGATAGCATCTATTAAACCTAAACAGAATAAGTTGCAACTTAAACATATTGTGCACTTAACCTCTATGGGCTAGGTGGGACGCTAGCGTCCCCCCCGTGGTGCACTCCATCAACAGCAGGTGCATTTCAAGAGCGGCAAATTTGAAACCAAATAAATGTCAAAATTCAAATTTTTCAAACATACAACTATCTTACACCCTTTGAAAGATAAACATCTCCTTAATCTAACCACGTTGTCCGATTTCAAAAAGGTTTTACGGCGAAAGCATAAAGTTAGATTATGTTAGGAGAGTACATTGACAATAGCTGTGTGTAATGTTTTGTCAATTCAAAGACAGGGTCACCAAAACCATAAAACCAGCTAAAATGATGCACTAACCTTTTACAATCTCCATCAGATGACACTCCTAGGACATTATGTTAGACAATGCATGCATTTTTAGTTCTATCAAGTTCATATTTATATCCAAAAACAGCGTTTTACTATGGCATTGATGTTGAGGAAATCGTTTCCCTCCAATAACCGGCAGTCAAGTCAGCACCACAAATTAAATAATTAAAATTAGAAAACATTGGTAAAATATTATATTGTCATTTAAAGAATTATAGATTTACATCTCTTGAACGCAATCAACTTGCCAGATTTAAAAAGAACCTTACTGGGAAATCACACTTTGCAATAATCTGAGCACTGCGCCCAGAAAAATACGCGTTGCGATACAGACTAGCCGCCATGTTGGGGAGATCTAAAATCGAAAATACTATGTAAATAATCCATTACCTTTGATTCTCTTCATCAGATGTCACTTCCAGGTATCACAGGTCCATAACGAATGTAGTTTTGTTCAAAAAAGCTCATCATTTATATCCAAAAAGATCTGTGTTGTTAGCACATGATCTAAGCCAGCCGGACTTCTCGTCATGAACGAGGGGAAAAAATATATTTTCGTTCGTTCAAACATGTCAAACGTTGTATAGCATAAATCATTAGGGCCTTTTTTAACCAGAACATGAATAATATTCAAGGTGGACGAATGCATTCTCTTTTAAAACGTTTTGGAACGAGGGTACCCAACATGACCTCGCGCGCCAGAGTCTAATCGGCCATCACCGTTCCAAGGCTCTTGTTCAGTCAGATCTCATAGTAGAAGATTCAAAACACTTTGTAAAGGCTGGTGACATCTAGTGGAAGCAATAGGAAGTGCCAAAACATTAATCAGCCCCTGTGTGTTTCAATGGCATAGGCTTAAAGGTAATTCCACACATCAGGTATCCACTTCCTGTCAGTAAATGTCTCAGGGTTTTGCCTGCCAAATGAGTTCTGTTATACTCACAGACACCATTCAAACAGTTTTAGAAACTTTAGGGTGTTTTCTATCCATATATAATAAGTATATGCATATTCTAGTTACTGGGTAGGATTAGTAACCAGATTAAATCGGGTACGTTTTTTTATCCAGCCGTGAAAATACTGCCCCCTAGCCCCAACAGTTTAAACTTAATCTTGGGTCAATCCCTGAGATAAGCAAGATATAGCATCACAAGATTACATTGCTAAGCAATGCCGGTCTAAACATAAACCATCAGCAACCGACCTAGACAGCAGTACAATTACATATTGTGGGTTAGGAGATGGGAACAAGGATTTTGATAAATTGAACGTACCCCCCCCCCCCAAAAAAAATAAAAAAAATAGTACAATTAAAAATTAAAAAAGAAAACAAAGAAAAATTATTAAAAAAGAAAAAAAATATAAAATACATTTTTTCTTCTAAATAAATAAATAATAAAAAAGAAAAATGAACAAATTATCTTTTTAATAACTAAAAAAACAATAGTGATATATAGATATAGGAAGGTATGCACGTATGTGTATATATGTGGATGTGTGTGCACGTGTGTGTATGTATATGTACGTGTATGGATTATGGATGGATGGATGTGTGTGTGTGTGTGTGTGTGTGTGTGTGTGTGTGTGTGTGTGTGTGTGTGTGTGTGTGTGTGTGTGTGTGTGTGTGTCTATATATATATATATATATATATATATATATATATATATATATATATATATATATATATATATATATATATATATATATATATATACATACATATACCCCAGAAAAGTAATCTACACTAATTTCAAATATACACATACCTAATACTAAAATGCTAAGAGAAAATAATAATAAAGTACACATAGCAATTATATGTACGCACACCTACACAAGCACCACGGAGGTCTGGTGGGAATCTAATCGTGAGAGCGGGCCAGGCTATGACAAAGGCAGAACAGCACAAAACATGAACTTGCTATCCAGGTGTCTGCGTCTGCCCCTTCCCAGCCATCACCCCCAGACCCCCGCAAGCAATAAATAACTGGTATGGTAATAGGAATAATGTAAGAGTTGAAAAATAAATAACGAAACAAAACAAAAATGGGGGAATATAAGTATATCCATCCGAAAGTGTCAATGATCAGACCTGGAAGGCCTCCCAAACAGGCACCACCCCGAACCCAGTCAGAATTAAAGTGAAATTGACATTAAATGAGAGCTCTAACCGCCCTCCATTGGTCAGCTCAGCGTGTTACATGTTCGGCAGGCCTTGTTGAGACCGTTTAGTACGGTTTCACCCGTTATGGAATAGTATGGGTTCGAGTCCATGAGCAGACCCTAACACACAATGACAAGGCACTCTAACCTGTACGGGGGATTGGCGTATATTCCCGGATAAACTTCTCTGCGTCCAAAACCGAGGAGAGCCAAATCTTCTCTCCGGAAGGAGGGGTAATTCTTAGTCTTGCAGGGAAGAGCAAGGCTGGGCGAAGATGGAGTTTGTAGAGTTTGGTCATGACATCTCTGTAGCCGGCGCGGTGTTTTGCCACATCGGGCGCATAATCCTCATAGACACGGAAGGGGTGCCCTTTATGTAACAGGTTGCCCCTCAATCGAGCCTCGCGCAGGATAAGATCCCTGGTCTTGAAACTGTGACAACAGATGATTACTGGGCGAGGATGTTGGCCCGGTCGAGGCACTGGGACAAGGGCGCGATGTGCACGGTCCAGTTGGGGATCTGAAGCCAAAACATCCGATCCCATTGCATCCTTCAATAGCTTGGCGAAGAAGTCGGTGGGTCGAGAGCCAGCCTCTACCCCCTCTGCCAGACCAACAACGCGAAGGTTATGACGTCTGGATCGGCCCTCCAGGTCGACCACTTTCACAGAAAGCCTCTGTACACTATCCTGCAATGACGTGCATAGCTTCTCTAACTCGTCGATCCTACCAGCGTTGAATTCAGAAGCTTTCTCAAGGTCCACAATACTCTGGCCCTGCGAGGCGACCGTTAGAATGGTGCTCTCAATTTTAGTGTCCAGTTCAGCAATAGTAGCCTTAAGATCCTCAGCTATAGCAACACGTAGTTCTCCCAAAGCCCGGGTAAGTTCTGTAAGTGTCACGTTGTTACCTGTGCCATCCGCCATGTCTGTCTTGTTGATTGGCGGGGAGTAGGCCTCCGAAGTGGATTTATTGTCCTTTGGTCGCTTATTACTCGGCATTTTCACATAGAAAGTTACAATATTGTATTAGAAAGAAACGTTTGTTGTAAAAAGTGCTATAAAATAGGTTAGATTATTTCGCAAAAAAGTTGCAGGAGCCTCTCACACACAGCCGTTCACTCCAACATGCTAGCTCCGCCCCCCGGCTTGTCATTGTTGATAGACAACAATCCATTTTTCACCTCTTCCACACTCACTTTACGGAATTTAAAATTACAATGCTTGTCTTTCAGAATTTGGTCAGATATACTTGGATGTATAGTGTCAGCATTTATAGCTGGTATGTCATGCCTACATTTGCTAATCTTGCCAATGAAAACAATCATTAAAGTAATTGGCAATATCAGTTGGTTTTGTGAGGAATGAGCCATCTGATTCAATGAATGATGGAGTTGAGTTTGCCTATTTTCCAAGAATTTAATTTAAGTTGCTCCAAAGCTTTTTACAAGAATTCTTTATTTCATTTATCTTTGTTTCTGTCACACCCTGATCTGTTTCACTTGTCTTTGTGCTTGTCTCCACCCCCTCTAGGTGTCGCACATCTTCCCCATTATCCCCAGTGTATTTATACCTGTGTTCTCTGTTTGTCTATTGCCAGTTTGTTTTGTTTTGTGAAACCTACCAGTGTTTGTCCCCTTGCTCCTGTTTGTTCTTGTTCCTGTTTTATAGTCTTTCCCGGTTTTGACCTTTCTGCCTGCCCTGACCCTGAGCCTGCCTGCAGTTCTATACCTTGCCACACCTCTCTGGATTATTGACCCCTGCCTGCCCTGACCCTGAGACTACCTGCTGTTCTGGACGTGTTGAACCCTTTCAGGATTACTGACCTCTGCCTGCCCTTGATCTCTCGTTTGCCTGCCCCTGTACTAGAAATACACTTTTGTTACTTCGACACTGTCTGCATCTGGGTCATACCTGAAACCTGATAGTTTCATAGTGTAGTTTCTTCTTTTTTTTTTCAGTTTAGTCACGATTTCTCAATTTGCAATACGTTTTCCAATCGGTTGTGCAGCCAGACTTATTTTCCATTTCTTTTGCCTCATCCCTCTCAAGTGTACAATTTTTCAATTCCTCATCAATCCATGGGGATTTAACAGTTTTTAGTCATTTTCTTATTGGCTACATGCTTATTAGCAACTGGAATAAGCAATTTCATAAATGTCAAGTGCAGTGTCTGTTTGCTCCTCATTACACACCACGGACCAACAGATATTATTTTCATTAATAACATAGGAATCACAAAAGTTATTGTATGACCTCTTATGACCTCTCATTCCTGTGCTGTTTGTAACTACCCTGGTAGGTTGACTTATAACCTGAACCAGGTTGCAGGCACTGGTTACAGTTTGAAGCTTTTTCTTGAGTGGGCAGCTTGATGAGAGCCAGTCAATATTTAAATCACCCAGAAAATATACTTCTCTGTTGATATCACATACATTATCAAGCATTTCACACGTTAACCAGATATTGACTGTTAGCACTTGGTGGTCTGTAGCAGCTTCCCACAAGAATGGGCTTTAGGTGAGGCAGATGAACCTGTACCCATATTACTTCAACAGTATTTAACATTAGATCCTCTCTAATCTGCACAGAAAAGTGTTTGTGAATATAAACAGCAACACCTCCACCATTGGCATTTCTATCTTTTCTGTAAATCTTATAACCTTGTATTGCTACCACTGTATCATCAAAAATATTATCTAAGTGAGTTTCAGATAGTCAGAATATGAATGTTATCTGTTACTAGCAAATTATTGATTTCATGAGCTTTACTGGGAAGCTTAGCAGCAGTAGATGTGCTCATGTTCTTTATGTTAGTGCAGGGTGAGCTGCTCACAGTGGACTTCCTCCTAGGGCACAGAGATACGCAGTTTAACAGTTTGGGATTGTTGGATTTATAAATTATGAATGTAATGTGTGTGTTGCTTGGTGGTATGAAGTGATTTCATGTAAATCCTGCATTGTGATTAAAAAAGTGCCTTCACTTCATCTCCCTTTAGGAATTGTTGGACCTTCATCAGTGTGACTGTAGTCTCCTCCATGAAATGTAGTGAGTGTGAGGTGTGTGAGGTGTTTAAGGCCCTGAATGATTCCCTGTTAACCTGTTGGGTCTAGGGGGCAGCATTTGCACGTCTGGATAAAAAAAATGTACCCGATTTAATCTGGTTACTAATCCTACCCAGTAACTAGAATATGCATATACTTATTATATATGGATAGAAAACACTCAAAACTGTTTGAATGGTGTCTGTGAGTATAACAGAACTCATTTGGCAGGCAAAACCCTGAGACATTTTCTGACAGGAAGTGGATACCTGATGTGTTGTATTGACTTTAAACCTATCCCATTGAAAAACACAGGGGTTTAGGAATATTTTGGCACTTCCTATTGCTTCCACTAGATGTCACCAGCCTTTACAAAGTGTTTTGAGTCTTCTGGAGGGAGATCTGACCGAACAAGAGCCATGGAACGGTGATGTCCCATTAGACACCTGGCGCGCTAGTTCATGTTGGGTACCCTCGTTCCAATACGTTATAAAAGAGTATGCATTCGTCCACCTTGAATATTATTCATGTTCTGGTTAAAAAAGGCCCTAATGATTTATGCTATACAACGTTTGACATGTTTGAACGAACGGAAATATATTTTTTCCCCTCATTCATGACGAGAAGTCCGGCTGGCTTACATCATGTGCTAACGAGACGGAGATTTTTGGACATAAATGATGAGCTTTTTTGAACAAAACTACATTCGTTATGGACCTGTGATACCTGGAAGTGACATCTGATGAAGAGAATCAAAGGTAATGGATTATTTACATAGTATTTTCGATTTTAGATCTCCCCAACATGACGTCTAGTCTGTATCGCAACGCGTATTTTTCTGGGCGCAGTGCTCAGATTATTGCAAAGTGTGATTTCCCAGTAAGGTTATTTTTAAATCTGGCAAGTTGATTGCGTTCAAGAGATGTAAATCTATAATTCTTTAAATGACAATATAATATTTTACCAATGTTTTCTAATTTTAATTATTTAATTTCTGACGCTGACTTGACTGCCGGTTATTGGAGGGAAACGATTTCCTCAACATCAATGCCATAGTAAAACGCTGTTTTTGTATATAAATATGAACTTGATAGAACTAAAAATGCATGCATTGTCTAACATAATGTCCTAGGAGTGTCATCTGATGGAGATTGTAAAAGGTTAGTGCATCATTTTAGCTGGTTTTATGGTTTTGGTGACCCTGTCTTTGACTTGACAAAACATTACACACAACTCTTGTAAATGTACTGTCCTAACATACTCTAAATTTATGCTTTCGCCGTAAAACCTTTTTGAAATCGTAAAACGTGGTTAGATTAAGGAGATGTTTATCTTTCAAATGGTGTAACATAGTTGTATTTTTGAAAAATTTGAATTTTGACATTTATTTGGATTCAAATTTGCCGCTCTTGAAATGCACCTGCTGTTGATGGAGTGCACCACGGGTGGCACGCTAGCGTCCCACCTAGCCCCAAGAGGTTAAAGTATATATCTCAAATTAGTCAAAAATGTCATATTATTCCATTCGCTTGATTGTAGTGAGTCTTATCATTGTGTCGTCTGTCTCTCAGCACAGCTCATGTTGTCTTTTGTAATATCAATTTTTTCTATCAGCCAACCGTTTGTTCTGCCACTTTATTTCCTATTCTATTATGTAGTTATGGTGTCTTAGGGGGTTCTTCCAAGTTAATTTTGCTTCTCTAACTTCCCACTGAATCCCATTAATAGAATAGGAAGGCATCCACACTTTGGAGTGTTTCCTAAACACTCCCAGCTTCTGGACAGCTTCAGCATCTCATTTGAACAAACATGCCCGTGCGAACACGCACAAAGACTGTAAATCACACCTAAGAAGAGCAGGCACTGGCTGCTTAGAAAGGCAATGTGTATGTCCTTGGCTCGCACATTGACATTCTATCTAAGGATTTTAATCCAGGGAGGATAACATCACACATTAAGACTTGAGAAGTCTCATACTACCCCAGTCCTTGTTTCTTATACTTTCTGATACAGATACCCCATCCACAAAGTGAAAGTGATACTTGCGTTAGATACCATAGAGGATACCAGGATAACACCAAATAAAACTTCAATAGTCTGAAGCGTAATAAGAGCAGGAACTCACCACAGAGGAGGTCAGAAGAGGCGTAGGGCGAGTTGTGTGTCCGGAAGAGCTGCCAGTCAAAGTCATCCTCCTCGCCTTGGGTGAAGTCACACAGACTGGGCTCAGAATCCTCGTCAAAGGTGCAGCCTGCTGCTGAGGAAAGAGAGAGAAGGAGATGACATTAAGTGGGAGGTAACACATGATGATGAAGTAAATGTCATTCAATATCAAGGGATGAATGGATGATATTTTTTAATGGCTTGAACATAATCACATTTCATTTGAATTCCTGGGATTAAAAGGAATCATAGATTTTGCCCAAGATGGACACACGTTTCAGCCATGGCCACCATGAATCAGAATTTACATCTTATTTGTATTTCACTTGTGATAACATGAAGCTCCATAGAGAATAAAGGGGTTGTTGCAGTACTGTAGGTGAGAACCCACCATCAACCCCCAACCACACCTGCCTTCACTTCAGAAACTTTCCACTATAGTTATTATTCCAGTGTTCTTGTGTAGTGGCTTGTTTGGGCTATATTTCACTACGATATCCCTTCTGATCCTCTTTCTATTACTGAGATGGGACAGATGCCAGACAACCAACTGAGAAATCCATTTCCCACTTCACCCAGACACTAATAGCCAGGCGCAATGCAATCTGTACTCCACTCCAGCCCCCCTGACACTCTCACTCACCAACACACTAAGGTTGTTAAAGTAAACTAAAACTGAAAACTGATCTTGAAAAAACAATTTGTAAACTGAAATAAAATAATGAACAAACCCGTTTGAAAAACAAACTATACTGAAACCATTATCTTTGACTCAAAACATTTTTTCTATAAAAACCATTGTGAATTAGATTAGCTTTTTTTGTAATGGGGTTATCAAGCTTCTGAATCTGGCAGGTCTCATTGAGACTGACTTTATAATTTCAAGGTAGACTTGGCGAGATGATGTTGCCATGAACAGCACTGTAGATATTGGTTGGGAGCGTTTGAGTGGTAAGGCTAAAGCAACTGACTGTAGACGACAGTAAAGTCAGGGGAAGTGCATCTGCCGAAAGTCAGACACTAATGTGGTTTTCCAACAGCAAGGCTCAGCTCAACACGGCAGTGTTGCCATTGTTTATAATGTTGGAAATAAACATGCATCTAACCCTCATATTACACACACTCACAAACTGAAATGATAACATAATATTCTGTGTGTAGAGTCGTGGCCAAAAGCTTTGAGAATGACACAAATATTAATTTTCACAAAGTCTGCTGCCTCAGTTTGTATGATGGCAATTTGCATATACTCCAGAATGTTATGAAGAGTGATCAGATGAATTGCAATTAATTGCAAAGTCCCTCTTTGCCATGCAAATGAACTGAATCCCCAAAAAAACATTTCCGCTGCATTTCAGCCCTGCCACAAAAGGACCAGCTGACATCATGTCAGTAATTCTCTCATTAACACAGGTGTGAGTGTTGACGAGGACAAGGCTGGAGATCACTCTGTCATGCTGATTGAGTTCGAATAACAGACTGGAAGCTTCAAAAGGAGGGTGGTGCTTGGAATCATTGTTCTTCCTCTGTCAATCATGGTTACCTGCAAGGAAAGACGTGCCGTGATCATTGCTTTGCACAAAAAGGGCTTCACAGGCAAGGATATTGCTGCCAGTAAGATTTCACCTAAATCAACCATTTATCGGATCATCAAGAACTTCATCATTACTCCTCAACTGTCGTCTACAGTCAGTTGCTTTAGCCTTACCGCTCAAGAAAATCCAGCAAGCCCCAGGACCGTCTCCTAAAGTTGATTCAGCTGCGGGATCGGGGCACCACCAGTACAGAGCTTGCTCAGGAATGGCAGCAGGCAGGTGTGAGTGCTTCTGCACGCACAGTGAGGCGAAGACTTATGGAGGATGGCCTGGTGTCAAGAATGGCAGCAAAGAAGCCACTTCTCTCCAGGAAAAACATCAGGGACAGACTGATATTCTGCAAAAGGTACAGGGATTGGACTGCTGAGGACTGGAGTAAAGTCATTTTCTCTGATGAATCCCCTTTCCGATTGTTTGGGGCATCCGGAAAAAAGCTTGTCCGGAGAAGACAAGGTGAGCGCTACCATCAGCCCTGTGTCATGCCAACAATAAAGCATCCTGAGACCATTCATGTGTGGGGTTGCTTCTTAGCCAAGGGAGTGGGCTCACTCACAATTTTGCCAAAGAACACAGCGATGAATAAAGAATGGTACCAACACATCCTCCGAGAGCAACTTCTCCCAACCATCTAGGAACAGTTTGGTGACAAACAATGCCTTTTCCAGCATTATGGAGCACCTTGCCATGAGGCAAAAGTGATAACTAAGTGGCTCGGGGAACAAAACATCGATATTTTGGGTCCATGGCCAGGAAACTCCCCAGACCTTAATCCCATTGAGAACTTGTGGTCAATCCTCAAGAGGCGGATGGACAAACAAAAACCCACAAATTCTGACAAACTCCAAGCATTGATTATGCAAGAATGGGCTGCCATCCGTCAGGATGTGGCCCAGAAGCTAATTGACAGCATGCCAGTGCGGATTGCAGAGGTCTTGAAAAAGAAGGGTCAACACTGCAAATATTGACTCTTTGCATCAACTTCATGTAATTGTCAATAAAAGCCTTTGACACTTATGAAATGCTTGTAATTATACTTCAGTATTCCATAGTAACATTTGAGAAAAATATCTAAAGACACTGAAGCAGTAAACTTTGTGGAAATTAATATTTGTGTCATTCTCAAAACTTTTGGCCATGACTGTACATTGTACAATCAATTAGTGAGACAGAGCTTCAAATGTGAAATGTATTTGTATGTATCCACTGTACACATACAGTGCTTTCGGAAAGTATTCCATTTTGTTAATTTACAGCCTTATTCTAAAATGGATAAAAAAAATTTAAAAATCCATAGCAAATCTACAAACAATATCCCATAAATGTTACTACATTTACAACATAAACCTTTTTTACATAAGTATTCAGACCCTTTACCCTGAGACTATAAATTGAGCTTAGGTGCTTCCTGTTGCTTCCATTGATCATACTTGAGATGTTTCTACAATTTAATTGGAGTTCACCGGTGGTAAATTCAATTGATTGGACATGATTTGGAAAGGCACCTGTCTATATAAGGTCCCACTATTGACAGTGCATGTCAGAGCAAAAACCAAGCTACGAGGTTGAAGGAATTGTCCGTAGTGGTTCGAGACAGGATTGTGTCGAGGCACAGATCTGGGGAAGGGTACCAAAAAATGTCTGCAGCATTGAAGGTCCCCAAGAACACAGTGGCCTCCATCATTCTTAAATGGAAGAAGTTTGGAACCACCAAGACTCTTCCTAGAGCTGGCCGCTGAGCAATCTGGGGAGAAGGGCCTTGGTCAGGGAGGTGACCAGATAGAGTTCCTCTGTGGAGATGGGAGAACCTTCCAAAAGGACAACCATCTCTGCAGCACTCCACCAATAAGGCCTTTATGGTAGAGTGGCCAGACTGAAGCTGGTCTGATAAAACCAAGATTGAACTCTTTGGCCTGAATGCCAAGCATCACATCTGGAGGAAACCTGGCACCATCCCTACAGTGAAGCATTGGGGTGGCAGCATCATACTGTGGGGATGTATTTCAGGGGCAGGGACTAACAGACTAGTCAGGATCGAGGGAAAGATGAACGGAGAAAAGTATAGAGAGAGATCCTTGATGAAAACCTTCTCCAGAGCGTGCAGGATCTCAGACTAGGGCGAAGGTTCCCTTGCAACAGGACAATGACCCTAAGCACACAGCCAAAACAATCCAGGAGTGGCTTCGGGACAAGTCTCTGAATGTCCTGGAGTGGCCCAGCCAGAGCCCCGACATTACCCCGATCGAACATCTCTGGAAAGACCTGAAAATAGCCTTGCAGCAACACTCCCCATCCAACCTGACAGAGCTTGAGAGGATCTGTAGAGAAGAATGGGAGAAACTCCCCAAATACAGGTGTGCCAAGCTTGTAGCGTCATAACCATGAAGACTCGATGCTGTAATCGCTGCTAAAGGTTCTTCAACAAAGTACTGAGTAAAGGGTCTGAATACTTAGGTAAATTAGATTTTTCCATTTTCTATTTTTATAAAATAGCTAATCTTTCTAAAAACCTGTTTTTGCTTTGTCATTATGGGGTATTGCGTGTAGATTGATGGGGGGAAAAAAACTATTGAATCAAATTTTGAATAAAGCTGTAACGTAACAAAATGTGAAAAAGACAAGGGGTCTGAATACTTTCCGAAGGCACTGTAAATCGCAGCTAATTGGTTCCTGTTTCAGTCATGTCTTTGATCACGTTCTCATGGGTCAAACAAAAACACCCTCATGATTGGTTGACAATAGAGCCTCCCATAATGCAGGTGATGGCTGCAGGATGAAGGTTGGGGAAGAGCAACTGCACAAACTTGCAAGTGGCTGCAGTCAAAACTTCATGACCTTTGATCACAGGATTTTTCATGCAGTTGGCATGTAGGTGCAAATCAGACTATTTTCATCCCCATAATGCAACACACTTTGAAAGGCAAAAGTGATCCGCTCAAAATTGCCCATTGAGATCAGCATGATGCAAGACTTTGCTCTCACATGGTCATACAGAGTATCTGCGCATGTGCACGGGTGCACTTCACGCTGCTACAACGTGCACACTACGGAACCACAACAATTGAGAAGTTTATCCTTGTGCTCCAACGCTCCTGGTTGTTGCGGTAATTGACCCACTACTACTGCTTACTATGTGCATCTACATCATCTTCCTGAGTCTACCCTTAAACCTTACCTAACCCATCACCTTATACACTACTACCCCACAGGGGCAAGGACTGACATCCCCCAAAACACAAAAACTATTAAAAAAAATACATAAATGGCCCCTAGCCTCCCATGCATAAGCTACTTTCTGGCCCACACACCAAAACTTAAACTAAATAATATGAAAACTAAATAAATGTTTTTATAAAACTTTAGCTAAATATATATTTTTTTAAATGGATCGGAAAACTAACTGAAACTAAACTCAGTTTCAGATTAAAAGAAATCTAAACTAAAATAAATCCAAAATATAAAAAACAAACCTTGCAACACACACACACACACACACACACACACACACACCCTGGCAAAGGCAATGATGGCCCCCTGCTTTTGTAAAGAATTCCCCTTCCCATAAAACACAAACAAACTACAGCACACATCCCCTATGCACAGCCACAAACACACATACTACAGTTGGGGAGGGATGGCAACCAGGGGACTGTGATTATTATTGTAATACATCACAACCTGCTACATTCCACATACCAATTTTTCTTCTCAAATTATATTTAAATAGCCAGGGCTTTTAAGGCCCTTGGGCATAATTTGCTTCCGTCTCCTCTCGCAGCATCTGTTGCCATCTCACACATTAACCCAGTGGTGTGAAAATTACAGGCTAGAAGTGGGCAGCCACCGATTCCCTAGTCACGAGACCAGAGTATGTGCCAGCCAGAGTTGAAGCGCGACAGTGAGAGCCTAGAGACGCATCGGGGCTAATGATGAAGATGACCAGAACCAGACCCTCAAGGTCACCCCGCTGGTCCACTGCTTTATTAATGCTAATTCTGGACTCTAACTATAAGCACAAGCATTTCGCTACACTCTGCTAACCATGTGTATATGACAAATAAATAAATACAATTAAATTAAATTTGATAATCCACCATTAAGAAAATGGTCCAAATGTAACCATTTTGCCATCAAGCAGCAGGGACTAAAGTCAGATTCGATGCAATTTTACTGCTGATGAACAAGAGGACACCAAAATCATTACAGATCATTGGCAAATTTATTTTGTTGGAAGTTCAAATGTTACAGGCAATCATAAAAAAACGGGTTGGTCTACTGACTAGATGGTTCATTCCAAGCCCATAAGAACAGATAGAAGACGTACTGTGGACTAAAGGAATTCCATATTAAGCTTACATGCTGAATGTCTGCCAGACGATATATATTCAGTGGAGCACAAACGCAGTGGTCAGCCTTGCTCACCTCCTCCAACCATTACGTTTCCCTTACATCTCGGTGATAATATGCTAAAACTGGAAGCTCTATAGCATTGTGATGAGATTGGCTGGGCCTGATGGGTAGCAGAGAGCAGTATCAGCCCAGCCAGAGAGCCAACAGAATGTTGAGTTGGGCTAGGTTTCTCCTCTTCTTCACCCCGGGGAGCTGATTTTTGGCCCATGCTAAGCCGTTACTGCAGGGATCCACATGGCGAGGGCCAGAGGTTAATTGTCCTGCACAGGGATCTATTTCTAATAGAACAGCCAAAGATATGGGACCTGACACATCCAAACGCTGCCAGTATATTATTCTTTACTGGAGCTATAAATGGAGCATGCTGATTTCTCCCCACAGGAACCCATCATGCGAGAGCTGGGGCATCAGGCCTGGAGTGTATTCTCTTCTGCTCTGACTGGTGTATATACTGTATGGCCCAGCCCGGCCTTCACGTTTCATTTATGCCCTCTCTCTCTCCCTCCCTCCCTCTCTCTCTCTCTCCAAGACAGGGGTGTCTCTATCCTGCTAAGTAATTACATTATAATTTGGCACTGGGCACAGCGCAAATCTAAATATCAAGTTTGAGACAGTGCCAAGGTTAAAAGCCTCCTGGCTGGAGAGAGGGGATGTGTTTTGTGTCTGCTCACTCATCGATTTCTTCATTAACGTAGAACAACCTCCTTTTTAATGAGCTGCTTTGTTTTCAGTATTAAATATTTGTTAACAGCGTGTGTGATTAAAATGGGTGTAATATGATTCAGATGTGTGAAATATTTGACCAAAGAATGAAGCCACAAAACAAAACGTCGCTCTACAGCAGCAGTTCCCAAACCTTTTCACTCAGGCCCCCCTTCCAGCATCCCGCGCCACGTCTATTTCTATGGGCACAAGAACTGTTGATGACACAAACTGTTCATACCCCTCTTGCTGGCGGAGAGAACATTTTGCAGGTTTAAAGCTTATTTCCTGCAATTCTACATATTTTCCCATGGGGTGCAGAGATTTTTGTTTTTGTTTTAAAGTGCATTTTCTTCCAATTCTATATAGTTTGCCATGTCCAAACCTAGCTAAAAAATGTTAGCTGATATGGGCTAGTTGATCTGTCCATTTCCGACAAGTTATTAATAGCTCTCTAAGGTATGCAATGACTGACATGACAAGAGGAATACTGATGATGCACTACCCAATTTTGAAATGTTACCTTGTCTATTTTACTATTACAACTTTCAAGAGTAAGTTGAAAGCCGAACTGTTCTTAAAAAATAAATCAACTGCGCGCCCCACAGTTTGGGAACCACTGCCCTAGAAAAACAAAATGACCCTTCTAAACTTCAAATGAAATGGAACACATTAATACTGTACACGTTCTGTTTTTGTTTCTGTATCTTAAAATTCTTGCCTGCTCAAAAATGCTCAGAACTAGTCTTCTGTGTAAATTATAATACTTCACCATCTATTCATAAGAGAATATATTAACCTTCATCCCCTTTATGAAAAGAAATGACCTCTTCAGCTTCCCAGTAATCAAAATAACTTCACAAATCCACTCGTACTGTTGCCATGACTCTCGAGGTATTATCAACAGAAAGAACAAGGTGCAAACAAAATAGAAAGTTGTCAGAAGCTCACAAGGATACGTCACTGAATAAAGATGTCGTAGGGGGGCAATTTGTTCAACAACACCTCCAGGTTGCCACTATCTTGCCAGGAGATATGGAAAACGACTCTGATATGTGCATTCAATCAGGGATTGGGCTGTCTGTCTCCCTGCATTGGTCAATTCTCAATGTCATACGTAGCTTCACAAATTAGATGTCATATGTCTTTGCTCATCTGTTTTGTGACACCCCTGCCTTGCTATATAATGAGGTGTCTGCTATGCACAGTGGGCATTGTTAGTGAATCTCTGATTATCCTCTCTATTTCCATATGCTGTACTCAGGGTGTAGTGTGTCTTCGCTCATTTAAGGGGACAGACACTTTCCACTTGGATAGAGTCTTGCAGAAAATGCTGCTTATGTTACATAAAACAAACCAAGTGCCAAAGCAGATCCTAACATCAACACCACCACCACCCAATTACACACACATATACACACACACACGCAAGCACACACAAATCCGCGCACAAAGCCCAAACAAAATTAATTTGCAACTTTAACCAATTCACAAACTTTTGCTCAGCCTTCATGCCCCTCTCATCTCTCAGCATCCACCCTTAGTTCTAATTACTTTACAGGCGCATAAGGTAATGAATCCCCACCGTTTAAAATAAATGTTGGTATCACCAAGCCACCTGGGAAATAAATTAAATGAGGATATGCTACCTAGCTGTCCACACGACTAAAACCTGAGAGACCAGTGGAGAGACATGCTATTTTTCCAGGACTTCCTGGTCAGATCAGATGGTCAGGAAAAACCACTGTCTGTCTATACTCAATTTATTTTTATTTAACCTTTAGGTCTCATTGAGTTCAAAATACCTATTTTACCTCTCATACATTCTTCACTGTTACGTGCATAGGGACGCTTACCCATGCACACATCATCACACTATATGGGGTCCATATAGCTGGATCCAGATGGTGTCTAGTGTGTAACACCAGCGGCAGTTACAGGAAGAGTGTGGTTGGCAAGGTTGTGGGTCTAATTTCCATTGCAGAGAGTGCGGCTCCTCGTGCATCTCCCATAGACAGGTGTATTTATTCTCAGTATAGGAGCTCTCCCAGCACTCCCCTGGTTTCTCCATCCATCCCCACTGCATACAAAATTAAATAATGTATCTGGCTCCCCGGGCATTAATAATTCAGTCTAACCTCATAAGGAGGATGGGGAATTCTCTCGACAGGCTGCTCCCCTGCACTCATCCTTTGTCTTTGAGTTGAATAGTTAGGAACTCTTTCCATGACATAGACTGACCAGGTGAATCCAGATGAAAGATCCCTTATTTTCTGTCACTTGTTAAATCCACTTCAAATCAGTGTAGATGAAGGGGGGAGACAGGTTAAAGAAGGATTTTTAAGCCTTGAGACAATTGAGACATTGATTGTGTGTGTGGGCAATGTGAATGGGCAAAACAAAATATTTAAGTACATTTGAACAGGGTATGGTAGTATGTTCAGCAGTTTGAGTATGTCAAGAACTGCACCACTGCTGGGTTTTTCACACACAACAGTTTCCTGTGTGTATCAAAAATGGTTCAAAAGGATATCCACCCAACCGTGGGACGCATTGGAGTCAACATGGGCAAGCATCAAAGTGGAAAGCTTTTGACCTGCCCCGACCAATTTAGGATGGGGGGTGACCTCAGATGCTGCTGTGATGTCTCGGAGGCCATTTGCTTTTACATTAAATAAAAACATTTAATAGTTTAAAAAGACAGCTCCAATCCTCCTCAATCCCTGAAGGTTTGTCATACACTCATATGTATGACAACCCTTAAATTGAACCTGACAATTAAGTGTTTTACCATTTCATTTTCAGGACAACCAGGGCTTCAAGTAGAACGCATAACAATTTGACATAAACAGTTGCAAATGTCAACAACAAAAAAAAAGGTTCCACCAAAGCAAAAACCTGATAAAAATGAATTTATATGAATGCTGTAAGTACAGAAAGGGTTTGCTCACTGAAAAATGAATATCCCACTAGTCAGTGACAACTGCGTGGAGTTCGGAGTCTGTGACAGCAACTATATGAGCTTAAAACAGTATTTTAGACACTATGTCCTGGGACTTGGTTAGAAGGTAAGGGTTTATTCTACATAAAATATCATAATATTCTATGTAGAAGAACCCCTTCTTCATCCGCTTTGAGGATAACACAACGTGGTCCGCTACCAAGGACTGTGGGCTCTCCTTCTCCTTGGCCGACGTAAGACATTTAACCCTTTCACGCGTGAGTTCCAAATATCTCTAACGGTCGCCCCAGCGTGAGTTTTTTTTATGCACGTGATGTTCGAACGTTCTCTCCATTCCAGGATGTGTTTGTTACATAAACAACAACACTGAATGGCTCAGAGTGGGAGTGAGAGGTTACCGTGATTGACTGCCTAAACGCGCAATTTGTATCAATAAATCACTATCAGAAAATGTTTTGTGTGGTATTATTGATATATTTACTATTTTATTTATGTTTTTCAATTACCCGTGATAAATCATGCGTTCCGATTTTTGCATAAATTGTAAAGGGCGCATAGTATGTGTGTAAAATAATGTTTTGAAGGTTGTACTGATTATGATGAGCTAAGCTAATTCCAGCTTTGTGTATGGAGCCATATTTGTTGACATACAATGCATTCTGGGTTTCACTTGATCGTCTGTCGGACCAAAGATGCTATAACAAAATGAGGTGAGTAAGGGTTCACTCATTTTTTGAGAACTTTAGGAAGTGAATGTGGGATGTGAATGATGGTAGACCACACCCCTTCAACAACTCATCTTGTCTTCTTATTATCTTCGGTTTCTGTGAGGTAAAAAAGCATGGCTGCGCGCTGAAACTAATCGGATTACTTTCGATTTCTAGAAAGTGTTTTACTCAATTATTTTGATCAACGGTGAGCTCACCCGTGATGTGATTAATTGTACATAGTAATTGCTATTAGCTAATTCATAGTGTAGTTTATGTCAGCCGATAGTTAGAAAATATGACCGCTTGTGTTGCGTCAATCTTTCCTCAGCGCTAGGACAAATGTAGCCTACATTTTTCCGGTTAGGATGATTGTGTTATGCTATAGATACTTCTGTGAATATCTGAACATTGCATCCAAAAATAAACTGCTCACATTCTGGACATAACTTTGTAAGGACTGTGTTTGTGTAAATAGTTTCTGAAAAAAGTGAGGCCAGCTCAAATGTTGATTGTTGCGTCATTCGAAACTGGCCGTTCTAAATGAGTGTTCTAAATGAGTGTTTTAATCACACGGGGTGTGATCGTACGCTTCAGGGACCACTGTAGAACGATCACACCCCGTGTGATTGTACGTGTGAAAGGGTTAAGCGTGTTAACCCTCTCAAGGCTGCCGGCCCAGACGGTATCCTTAGCCGCGTCCTCAGAGCATGCGCAGACCAGCTAGCTGGTGTGTTTACGGACTTACATTTGAAGTCGGAAGTTTACATACACCTTAGCCAAATACATTTAAACTCAGTTTTCACAATTCATGAAATTTTATCCTAGAAAAATTCCCTGTCTTAGGTCAGTTCGGATCAACACTTTATTTTAAGAATGTGAAATGTCAGAATAATAGTAGAGTGAATGATTAATTTCAGCTTGTATTTCCTTCACATTCCCAGTGGGTCAGAAGTTAACATACTAATTGAGTGTATTTTGTAGCATTGCTTTTAAATTGTTTAACTTGGGTCAAACGTTTCGGGTAGCCTTCCACAAGCTTCCCACAATAAGTTGGGTGAATTTTGGCCCATTCCTCCTGACAGAGCTGGTGTAACTGAGTCAGGTTTTTAGGCTTCCTTGCTCGCACACATTTTTTTTAGTTCTGCCCACAAATTTTCTATAGGATTGAGGTCAGGGCTTTGTGATGGCCACTCCAATACCATGACTTTGCTGTCCTTAAGCCATTTTGCCACAACTTTGGAAGTATGCTTGGTCATTGTCCATTTGGAAGACCTTATTTGCGATCAAACTTTAACTTCCTGACTGATGTCTTGAGATGTTGCTTCAATATATCCACATCATTTTCCCTCCTATTGATGCAATCTATTTTGTGAAGTGCACCAGTACCTCCTGCAGCAAAGCACCCCCACAACATGATACTGCCACCCCCATGCTTCACGGTTGGGATGGTGTTCTTCAGCTTGGAAGGGTCCCCCTGTTTCCTCCAAACATAATGATGGTCATTATGGCCAAACAGTTCTATTTTTGTTTCATCAGTCCAGAGGACATTTCTCCAAAAAGTACGATCTTTGTCCCCATGTGCAGTTGCAAACCGTAGTCAGGCTTTTTTATGGTGGTTTTGGAACAAAAATGTAACTGTTTGGCCATAATGACCATCGTTATGTTTGGAGGAAAAAGGGGGAGGCTTGCAAGCTGAAGACCACCATCCCAACTGTGAAGCACGGGGGTGGCAGCATCATCTTGTGGGGGTGTTTTGCTGCAGGAGGGACTGTTGCACTTCACAAAATAGATGGCATCATGAGGCAGGAAAAATTATGTGGATATATTGAAGCAACATCCAAGACATCAGTCAGGAAGTTAAAGCTTGTTCGCAAATGGGTCTTCCGAATGGACAATGACACCAAGCATACTTCCAAAGTTGTGGCAAAATGGCTTAAGGACAACAAAGTCAAGGTATTGGAGTGGCCATCCCAAAGCCCTGACCTCAATCCTATAGAAAATGTGTGGGCAGAACTGAAAAAGTGTGTGCGAGCAAGGAAGCCTAAAAACCTGACTCAGTTACACCAGCTCTGTCAGGAGGAATGGGCCAAAATTCACCCAACTTATTGTGGGAAGCTTGTGGAAGGCTACCCAAAACGTTTGACCCAAGTTTAACAATTTAAAAGCAATGCTACCAAATACTAATTGAGTGTATGTAAACTTCTGAACCACTGGGAATGTGATGAAAGAAAAAAAAGCTGAAATAAATCATTATTATTACTACTATTATTCTGACATTCCACATTCTTAAAATAAAGTGGTGATCCGAACTGACCTAAAACAGGGAATTTTTACTGGGATTAAATGTCAGGAATTGGGAAAAACTGAGTTTAAATGTATTTGGCTAAGGTGTATGTAAACTTCCGACTTCATCTGTATGTTGTGAAATTGTTAGACATTACTTGTTAGATACTACTGCACTGTCGGAGCTAGAAACACAAGCCTTTCGCTACACCTGCAAATACATCTGCTAAACACATGTATGTGACCAATTCTATTTGACTTCAAATGACTCATGTGGATAGTGAGCGTCCTAGAACAAAACTTAGTTTTTAATAGTTTGTAGCTCAAACCCTTCGGAATCTACAGACGTTATTATCCGCCATTTTCTTACAAACATTGCTCTAGCTCAGCCCCCATTAATCACACAGACTAATGGTTGGTATATGGTACAACCCTGTAGCTCTAATACACTGTGTTTAAAAGGGGATAGAAGTCCAAAACTCATTGGATTAATACAAGTTGTTTCTGCTATTAACATGATAGATAAAACGGAAATGGTATGGAAAACAAAAATTACAGCAAGCTTGGTTCCTCCTCTCAAAATGTGGACTCGAAATGAGGAGCGCATAAAATATTCCACATCATTCTTCTTGTAAGGGGAGAATGGATGGAGCGAAGAAGGGAGGGAAGTGGAGGAGGGAAGAGGAAATCTCAGTTAACACCACTGATGAGTTACTTTTAATTATCCCATTTCCTCCCCCATCCTTTTCAAGTAGGTCTATTTTCAGTTGATGTGGAGGGTTGTTTTTTTCTCCAAAGAGGGTCAGATTGATATGCTGCCTCTCCTCATCATCCCTGCATGCCGTCCATTTCCAGTTTGAGAAGGAGACACTTTGCATCTCTCTAGATCCAGAGGATATAAGAACAGAGTTATAAGTGGATCCTGGAAGCAAAGTACACTACCGTTCAAAAGTTTGGGGTCACTTAGAAATGTCTTGTTTTCCATGAAAACATACATGAAATTAGTTGCAAAATTAATAGGAAATATAGTCAAGACGTTGACAAGGTTATAAATAATGATTTTTTATTGAAATAATAATTGTGTCCTTCAAACTTTGCTTTCGTCAAAGAATCCTCCATTTGTAGCAATTACAGCCTTCCAGACCTTTGGCATTCTAGTTGTCAATTTGTTGAGATAATCTGAAGCGATTTCACCCCATGCTTTTTAAAGCACCTCCCACAAGTTGGATTGGCTTGATGGGCACTACTTACATACCATATGGTCAAGCTGCTCTCACAACAGCTCAATAGGTTGAGATCTGGTGACTGTGCTGGCCACTCCATTATAGACGGAATACAAGCTGACTGCTTCTTCCCTGAATAGTTACTGCATAGTTTGGAGCTGTGCTTTGGGTCATTGTCCTGTTGTAGGAGGAAATTGGCTCCAATTAACCGCCGTCCACAGGGTATGGCATGGCGTTGCAGAATGGAGTGATAGCCTTCCTTCTTCGAGATCCCTTTTACCCTGTACAAATCACCTGCTTTACCACCACCAAAGCACCCCCAAACCATCACATTGCCTCCACCATACTTAACAGATGGCATCAAGCACTCCTCCATAACACTTTTTCCCAATCTTCCTCTGTCCAGTGTCTGTTGTTTTGGCCATCTTAATCTTTTCTTTTTATTGGCCAGTCTGAGATATGGCTTTTTCTTTGCAATTCTGCATGCTGGCCAGCATCTTGGAGTCACCTCTTCACTGTTGACATTGAGACTGGTGTTTTGCGGGGTACTAGTTAATGAAGCTGCCAGTTGAGGACTTGTGAGGTGTCTGTTTCTCAAACTAGACACTAATGTACTTGTCCTCTTGTTCAGTAGTGCACCGTGGCCTCCCACTCCTCTTTCTATTCTGGTTAGACATTTACATTTAAGTCATTTAGCAGACACTCTTATCCAGTTTGCACTGTTCTGTGAAGGGAGTAGTACACAGCGTTGTACGAGATCTTCAGCTTCTTGGCAAGTTCTCGCATGGAATAGCCTTAATTTCTCAGAACAATAATAGACTGACGAGTTTCAGAAGAAAGGTCTTTGTTTCTGGCCACTTTGAGCCTGTAATTGAACCCACAAATGCTGATGCTCCTGATACTCAACTAGTCTAAAGAAGGCCAGTTTTATTGCTTCTTTAATCAGTACAACAGTTTTCAGCTGTGCTATCATAATTGCAGAAGGGTATTCTAATAATCAATTAGCCTTTTAAAATTATAAACTTGGATTAGCTAACACAACGTGGCATTGGAACACAGGAGTGATGGTTGCTTATAATGGGCCTCTGTACGCCTATGTAGATATTCCATTAAAGATCTGCCGTTTCCAGCTACAATAGTCATTTACAACATTAACAATGTCTACACTGTATTTCTGATCAATTTGATGTTATTTTAATGGACAAAAAATGTGCTTTTCTTTCAAAAACAAGGACATTTCTAAGTGACCCCAAACTTTTGAACGGTAGTGTAAATCTTAAGGAGCATAAAACAAATCCGTGTAATTATCAAGATGAGATGGGTTTCACCTGGCATGGGCATCAACACCTGCTTCCTTTTTTGTTACATACTGTATCTTGTGCTGAAGTTTTCTTTGGAGTGAACGATACCAGACACCTACAAAGGCTATTTGAAAAGCTAATTTGCTAATTTATATGCAGAGGAAGGCATTTTGTGCCCACAGTGACTGCATATTAGGACCTGAGGCTGAGGCTCAGGCTGAGAAGGGACCCCATGAGGAAGACCTCTCAATGCCTGGCTAAAATGTATTTCTGGCAGCTGTTCCTGGGAGGCAGAGAGAAATACAACTGGAGCGGAGCAACTCTTGGAATACTAAGAGCAAGGATACAAGGTCGAGAACATTGTGGCATGTGCGACACCCATTGTAGCCCTAGCTCTATCCTCTTTTGATTCTGCCCATCTGCAGGTGGTCAGTGGTCAACTAATGTTATTTGCAAGAGATCACATCTACAGTGAGGGAAAGACAAGAAGAAGTTGAATAGAGCATCATAAAACTTACTGGACACGCCACCAAGTCTGCCTGTGTCATAGCTGTGGCACTCGAATCACTCAAGCAACATGACAGAAGACAAGTAATAGGGGTATATAACAGAATATCTACCCCTAGCATTTATTCTCGCTAGACTACAAACTGGTGGGGTCAGTATAGAGTATGTCTGTTTTTCTCTCACTCTGCACTCCTTTCTCACACTCCCTCCATCTGTAGGGACTGTCTCTTTCTTTCTCTTTCTCTCCTCTGCCCATGTTATCCAAGGGGAGAACAGTGACAGAGTAAATCCACTTTGTTCAAGGACAAGTCCCCTTCCAGCTGAGATGAGTCAGTGGTCTTTGATACAGCTCTGAACACTTCCTCGTTGACATAGAAAAGAGGGTTTGAAAAGTAAAATACCAAAAGTGCCTTTGTCACTTTTGGTATTTAATTAAATTTTCAAACCCCCTTTCCCTCTGATCATGTGTTTCTTTGTAAGTGCCTAGGGTACAAGGCAAATGTCAACAAAACTAAAGAGTCATTTAAGGTTTTACAGCACATCTCCAGGAGATTAACCTCAAGAAATATTTGAGGAGTACATATCTGGAAAGCCAGACAGAACTGACACCTAGAAAATCCAATGTATCGTACTGGTCACTACATCACAATGGGGAATCTACTGTAGCATTACTTCTATCTGGCTAACAATAATAATAATAGATTACATTTGTAAGGCACTTTTCATTATACAGAATCATCTTAACCTGTTAGGGCTAGGGGGCAGTATTGACACGGCCGGATAAAAAACGTACCCGATTTAATCTGGTTACTACTCCTGCCCAGTAACGAGAATATGCATATAATTATTGGCTTTGGATAGAAAACACCCTAAAGTTTCTAAAACTGTTTGAATGGTGTCTGTGAGTATAACAGAACTCATATGGCAGGCCAAAACCTGAGAAGATTCCATGCAGGAAGTGGCCTGTCTGACAAGTTGTGTTTCATCTTGGCTCTTTTTATTGAAGACTGAGGATCTTTGCTATAACGTGACACTTGCTACGGCTCCCATAGGCTCTCAGAGCCCGGGAAAAAGCTGAACGATATTGAGGCAGCCTCTGGCTGAAACACTTTATCGCGTTTGGCAAGTGGCCGATCAGAGTACTATGGGCTTAGGCGCGTGCCCGAGTCGACCCCATGCTTTATTTTCTTTCATCTGTTTACCTAAACGCAGATTCCCGGTCGGAATATTATCGCTTTTTTACGAGAAAAATGTCATAAAAATTAATTTTAAACAGAGGTTGACATGCTTCGAAGTACGGTAATGGAATATTTAGATTTTTTTTGTCACGAATTGCGCCTTGCTCGTCACCCTTATTTACCCTTTCGGATAGTGTCTTGAACGCACGAACAAAACGCCGCTGTTTGGATATAGCTATGGATTATTTGGGACCAAACCAACATTTTGTTATTGAAGTACAAGTCCTGGGAGTGCATTCTGATGAAGAACACCAAAGGTAATAACATTTTTCTTATAGTAAATCTGACTTTGGTGAGTGCTAAACTTGCTGGGTGTCTAAATAGCTAGCCCTGTGATGCCGGGCTATCTACTGAGAATATTGCAGAATGTGCTTTCACCGAAAAGCTATTTTAAAATCGGACATATCGAGTGCATAGAGGAGTTCTGTATCTATAATTCTTAAAATAATTGTTATGCTTTTTGTGAACGTTTATCGTGAGTAATTTAGTAAATTCACCGGCAGTGTTCGGTGGGAATGCTAGTCACATGCTAATGTAAAAAGCTGGTTTTTGATATAAATATGAACTTGATTGAACAAAACATGCATGTATTGTATAACATAATGTCCTAGGGTTGTCATCTGATGAAGATCATCAAAGGTTAGTGCTGCATTTAGCTGTGGTTTGGGTTTATGTGACATTATATGCTAGTTTGAAAAATGGGTGTCTGATTATTTCTGGCTGGGTACTCTGCTGACATAATCTAATGTTTTGCTTTCGTTGTAAAGCCTTTTTGAAATCGGACAGTGTGGTTAGATTAACGAGAGTCTTGTCTTTAAAATGGTGTAAAATAGTCATATGTTTGAAAAATTGAAGTTTTTTGCATTTTTGAGGAATTTCAATAACGCGCCACGGGATTACACTGGCTGTTGAGTAGGTGGGAAGCAAGCGTCCCACCTAGCCCATAGAGGTTAAAGTGCATAAAATTAAATGTTTTAACCTGTTGGGGCTAGGGGGCAGTATTTTCACGGCTGGATAAAAAAACGTACCCGATTTAATCTGGTTACTAATCCTACCCAGTAACTAGAATATGCATATACTTATTATATATGGATAGAAAACACCCTAAAGTTTCTAAAACTGTTTGAATGGTGTCTGTGAGTTTAACAGAACTCATTTGAAAGGCAAAACCCTGAGACATTTTCTGACAGGAAGTGGATACCTGATGTGTTGAATTACCTTTAAGCCTATGCCATTGAAACACACAGGGGTTGATTAATGTTTTGGCACTTCCTATTGCTTCCACTAGATGTCACCAGCCTTTACAAAGTGTTTTGAGTCTTTTACTGTGAGATCTGACCGAACAAGAGCCATGGAACGGTGATGGCCGATTAGACTCTGGCGCGCGAGTTCATGTTGGGTACCCTCGTTCCAATACGTTATAAAAGAGAATGCATTCGTCCACCTTGAATATTATTCATGTTCTGGTTAAAAAAGGCACTAATGATTTATGCTATACAACGTTTGACATGTTTGAACGAACGTAAATATATTTTTTCCCCTCGTTCATGACGAGAAGTCCGGCTGGCTTAGATCATGTGCTAACAACACGGAGATTTTTGGACATAAATGATGAGCTTTTTTGAACAAAACTACATTCGTTATGGACCTGTGATACCTGGAAGTGACATCTGATGAAGAGAATCAAAGGTAATGGATTATTTACATAGTATTTTCGATTTTAGATCTCTCCAACATGGCCGTTTGTCTGTATAGCAAAGCATATTTTTCTGGGCGCAGTGCTCAGATTATTGCAAAGTGTGATTTCCCAGTAAGGTTATTTTTAAATCTGGCAAGTTGATTGCGTTCAAGAGATGTAAATCTATAATTCTTTAAATGACAATATAATATTTTACCAATGTTTTCTAATTTGAATTATTTAATTTGTGGTGCTGACTTGACTGCCGGTTATTGGAGGGAAACGATTTCCTCATCATCAATGCCATAGTAAAACGCTGTTTTTGGATATAAATATGAACTTGATAGAACTAAAAATGCATGCATTGTCTAACATAATGTCCTAGGAGTGTCATCTGATGGAGATTGTAAAAGGTTAGTGCATCATTTTAGCTGGTTTTATGGTTTTGGTGACCCTGTCTTTGAATTGACAAAACATTACACACAGCTATTGTCAATGTACTCTCCTAACATAATCTAACTTTATGCTTTCGCCGTAAAACCTTTTTGAAATCGGACAACGTGGTTAGATTAAGGAGATGTTTATCTTTCAAAGGGTGTAAGATAGTTGTATGTTTGAAAAATTTGAATTTTGACATTTATTTGGTTTCAAATTTGCCGCTCTTGAAATGCACCTGCTGTTGATAGGGTGCACCACGGGTGGCACGCTAGCGTCCCACATAGCCCCAAGAAGTTAACTTATCTAGGGCCGGCGGGACGAAATCGTCCCACCTACGTAACAGCCAGTGGAATCCTGTGGCGCGTTATTCAAATACCTTAGAAATGATATTACTTCAATTTCTCAATTTGCGGGGGGAAAACGTCCGGTGAATTTACAAAAAATTTACTAAATTACTCACGATAAACGTTCACAAAAAGCATAACAATTATTTTAAGAATTATAGATACAGAACTCCTCTATGCACTCGATATGTCCGATTTTAAAATAGCTTTTCGGTGAAAGCACATTTTGCAATATTCTCAGTAGATAGCCCGGCATCACAGGGCTAGCTATTTAGACACCCAGCAAGTTTAGCACTCACCAAAGTCAGATTTACTATAAGAAAAATGTTATTACCTTTGGTGTTCTTCATCAGAATGCACTCCCAGGACTTGTACTTCAATAACAAAATGTTGGTTTGGTCCCAAATAATCCATTGTTATATCCAAATAGCGGCGTTTTGTTCATGCGTTCAAGACACTATCCGAATGGTAAAGAAGGGTGACGAGCACGGCGCATTTTGTGACAAAACATTTCTAAATATTCCATTACCGTACTTCGAAGCATGTCAACCGCTGTTTAAAATCAATTTTTCTGCCATTTTTCTCGTAAAAAAAGCGATAATATTCCGACCGGGAATCTGCGTTTAGGTAAAAAGACGAAAGAAAATAAAGCACGGGGTCGACTCGTGCACGCACCTAAGCCCATTGTCCTCTGATCGGCCACTTGCCAAACGCGCAAATGTGTTTCAGCCTGGGGCTGCCTCGATATCATTCAGCTTTTTCCCGGGCTCTGAGAGCCTATGGGAGCCGTAGGAAGTGTCACGTTACAGCAAAGATCCTCAGTCTTCAATAAAAAGAGCCAAGATGAACAACAACTTGTCAGACAGGCCACTTCCTGTTCAGAATCTTCTCAGGTTTTTGCCTGCCATATGAGTTCTGTTATACTCACAGACACCATTCAAACAGTTTTAGAAACTTTAGGGTGTTTTCTATCCAAAGACAATAATTATATGCATATTCTAGTTACTGGGCAGGAGTAGTAACCAGATTAAATCGGGTACGTTTTTTATCTGGCCGTGTCAATACTGCCCCCTAGCCCTAACAGGTTAAATAAATGGACACAACTAGAAAAGGCAACTGACACAAAGACCACAGCTGACGCTACAAGGGACAAGCGCACCAAGCAGCACAGCTATCAACAGAAAGCCTTCCTAAAGAGAGAGGTCTTTAGGCCCATTTTAAAGGAAGCCAGAGTCTGTGGTGCCTTCAGGGGGTCCGGGAGGGCATTCCAGAGGATGCGGGCCGTCGAGCTGAAAGCCCGATCCCCCAAGGAGCTTGGTCCTGGAGACGTGGAGGAGCAGGCTATCGCTTGACCTGAGGGTTTGGGTGGGGTTATGAAGGGAGGGCAGTTCTTTGAGATAAGAAGGGGCATTGCCATGAATACACTAGAAAGTCAGCAGGAGGGTTTTGAATTCAATCTGGAATGAGACGGGGAGCCAGTGCAGAGATGACATAATGGGAGTGATGTGATTGTGTTTCCGCACTCTTATCAGGATCCTGGCAGCGCTGTTCTGGATGTATTGGAGTTTCTGGAGACTCCTGCCAGGGATCCCGATGAAGAGTGCATTGCAGTAGTGCAGCCTTCAGGAGATAAAGGGATTGGACAAGCTTCTCTGCATCAGACTGAGTGACGGTGGGACAGAGTTTGGCAAATTTCTAGCTGTGATAGAATGACGCTTTACACATTTGTTTGATGTCAAAAGGTCAGGGAGGAATCAAGCTGTCAAAAGGTCAGGGAGGAATAAAGCTTTACACCCAGATTGGAACACTGAGGTGGAGGGATGTTCTGTCTTGCAATGGTGAGCTGTGTTATTGGTGAGTGCTGGACCTGGTGGGGGGTGCCAACAAGTAGGGCCTCTCTTTTGCTGCTGTTCAGTTGAAGGAAGTTTTGCTTCATCCATGCCCTTATCTCCTCAAGGCACATGCGTCAGAAGGACTTTGGGCAGTTTTTACATACAGCTGGGTGTCATCAGCATAGCAGTGGAATGCGATTCCATGCACTCTAAAAACTGCTTGGTTAAAAACAGCTCAATTTGGGTTATTTGGTAACACAGCGCTGGGTAAATATTGGACAGAACTCATGCTGGGTTATTTTGCCAATTGGGTTGTGTGAATAACCCAACATTTTAGGTTGTTTGTATTATCCAAACATGGGTTAATTTGACCGTCAGTAGATTTTTTAACCATCAGTTGAGTTGACCCAGCAATCCTTAGGTTATTTTCAGGAGGTGTGGCCTATTAGGGGCATGGCGTTCAGATAAGGTATATTTTGGACCACCAGTAAGAGTAAACTGGTATTTCTTACACTGCAAATAAAAAAAAATGGACTTTAATATTTTTGCACATATAATATTATAACTTTCTACCGACCACCTCTTTTCAGTCTTGTTACAAAATTAGATTTTTTACTTAAAACATTTTTTTTTTTTTTACATTGGATGAAAGTACAGACTCTAGAAAATGGTATACAGTTGAGGAACAATGAGAAAGTAATTCTTCTTTGAAAGTTGATAAACTTGCAACCCCACTTTTGAGAAAATGGCCCTTACATCTTTTGGTACATCTGCTGGAGAGCTCTTCTTTGTCTAGACCCATTCAGCATCATTCACACCCTCTTAACCTGTTATGGCTAGGGGGCAGTATTTTCACGGATGGATAAAAAACGTACCCGATTTAATCTGGTTACTACTTCTGCCCAGTAACTAGAATATGCATATACGTATTGGCTTTGGATAGAAAACACTCCAAAGTTTCTAAAACTGTTTGAATGGTGTCTGAGTATAACAGAACTCAAATGGCAGGTCAAAACCTGAGAGATTCCTTTACAGGAAGTGGCCTGTCTGACCATTTCTTGAACTTCTTTGCCATCTCTATCTTTTACAAAGGATCTCTGCTCTAACGTGACACTTCCTACGTCTTCCATGGGCGCTCAGAGCCCGGGAAAAACCTGAATGTCGTCATCCCAGCCCCAGGCTGAAACACATTATCACCTTTCTCAAGTGGCCGATCAAGGGACTGTGGGCTTAGGCGCGTGCCCTGGCCGCCCCCGTCTTTGTGATTTTTCCTCTGTTTGCCGAAAAGGAGATTCCCGGTCGGAATATTATCGCTTTTTTACGAGATAAATTGCATAAAAATAGATTTTAAACAGCGGTTGACATGCTTTGAAGTACGGTAATGGAATATTTAGAATTTTTTTGTCACGAATTGCGCCATGCGCACGACCCTGATTTACCATTTCGGATAGTGTCTGGGACGCACGAACAAAACGCCGCTATTCGGATATAACGATGGATTATTTTGGACCAAACCAACATTTGTTATTGAAGTAGCAGTCCTGGGAGTGCATTCTGACGAAGACAACAAAAGGTAATCAAACTTTTATAATAGTAAATCTGATTTTGGTGAAGGCTAAACTTGCCGGGTGTCTAAATAGCTAGCCCGTGATGGCTGGGCTATGTACTTAGAATATTGCAAAATGTGCTTTCACCGAAAAGCTATTTTAAAATCGGACATATCGAGTGCATAGAGGAGTTCTGTATCTATAATTCTTAAAATAATTGTTATGCTTTTTGTGAACGTTTATCTTGAGTAATTTAGTAAATTGTTAGCAAATTCCCCGGAAGTTTGCGGGGGGTATGCTAGTTCTGAACGTCACATGCTAATGTAAAAAGCAGTTTTTTGATATAAATATGAACTTGATTGAACAAAACATGCATGTATTGTATAACATAATGTCCTAGGTGTGTCATCTGATGAAGATCATCAAAGGTTAGTGCTGCATTTAGCTGTCTTCTGGGTTTTTGTGACATTATATGCTAGCTTGAAAAATGGGTGTCTGATTATTTCTGGCTTGGTACTCTGCTGACATAATCTAATGTTTTGCCTTCGCTGTAAAGCCTTTTTGAAATCAGACAGTGTGGTTAGATAAAGGAGAGTCTTGTCTTTAAAATGCTGTGAAATAGTCATATGTTTGAAAAATTGAAGTTTTTGTATTTTTGAGGAATTTGTCATTTGCGCCACTAACCCTAACCCACTATCATTGGATATTGGAGCAGGTGTTCCGCTAGCGGAACGTCTAGATGTAAGAGGTTTTAAGCCTTAGCCCAACCCATCTCTTTAAGGATTTACGTGAGGCCATGTGCTATACAGAGTGAGTAAGGTAGTGTATTTAACCTCTTGGGGCTAGGTGGGACGCTAGCGTGCCACCCGTGGTGCACTCCATCAACAGCAGGTGCATTTCAAGAGCGGCAAATTTGAATCCAAATAAATGTCAAAATTCAAATTTTTCAAAAATACAACTATGTTACACCATTTGAAAGATAAACATCTCCTTAATCTAACCACGTTTTACGATTTCAAAAAGGTTTTACGGCGAAAGCATAAATTTAGAGTATGTTAGGACAGTACATTTACAAGAGTTGTGTGTAATGTTTTGTCAAGTCAAAGACAGGGTCACCAAAACCATAAAACCAGCTAAAATGATGCACTAACCTTTTACAATCTCCATCAGATGACACTCCTAGGACATTATGTTAGACAATGCATGCATTTTTAGTTCTATCAAGTTCATATTTATATACAAAAACAGCGTTTTACTATGGCATTGATGTTGAGGAAATCGTTTCCCTCCAATAACCGGCAGTCAAGTCAGCGTCAGAAATTAAATAATTAAAATTAGAAAACATTGGTAAAATATTATATTGTCATTTAAAGAATTATAGATTTACATCTCTTGAACGCAATCAACTTGCCAGATTTAAAAATAACCTTACTGGGAAATCACACTTTGCAATAATCTGAGCACTGCGCCCAGAAAAATACGCGTTGCGATACAGACTAGACGTCATGTTGGGGAGATCTAAAATCGAAAATACTATGTAAATAATCCATTACCTTTGATTCTCTTCATCAGATGTCACTTCCAGGTATCACAGGTCCATAACGAATGTAGTTTTGTTCAAAAAAGCTCATAATTTATGTCCAAAAATCTCCGTCTCGTTAGCACATGATGTAAGCCAGCCGGACTTCTCGTCATGAACGAGGGGAAAAAATATATTTCCGTTCGTTCAAACATGTCAAACGTTGTATAGCATAAATCATTAGGGCCTTTTTTAACCAGAACATGAATAATATTCAAGGTGGACGAATGCATACTCTTTTATAACGTATTGGAACGAGGGTACCCAACATGAAGTAGCGCGCCAGGTGTCTAATGGGACATCACCGTTCCATGGCTCTTGTTCGGTCAGATCTCCCTCCAGAAGACTCAAAACACTTTGTAAAGGCTGGTGACATCTAGTGGAAGCAATAGGAAGTGCCAAAATATTCCTAAACCCCTGTGTTTTTCAATGGGATAGGTTTAAAGTCAATACAACACATCAGGTATCCACTTCCTGTCAGAAAATGTCTCAGGGTTTTGCCTGCCAAATGAGTTCTGTTATACTCACAGACACCATTCAAACAGTTTTGGAAACTTTCGAGTGTTTTCTATCCATATATAATAAGTATATGCATATTCTAGTTACTGGGTAGGATTAGTAACCAGATTAAATCGGGTACATTTTTTTTATCCAGACGTGCAAATGCTGCCCCCTAGACCCAACAGGTTAACATTTTCAATACAATAGATGGCCGTAATCACCCCCAGACACACCTGGCTAACTTTTATTTAACTTTTAACTTTTTACCCCAATTTTGTGATATCCAATTGGTGGTTACTGTCTTGTCCCCTTGCTGCAACTCCCACACGGACTCGGGAGAGGCGCAGGTCGAGAGCCATGCGTCCTCCGACACGACCATGCCAAGCCGCACTGCTTCTTGACACAGTGCTCGCTTAACCCGGAAGCCAGCCACACCAATGTGTTGGAAGAAACACAGTACAACTGGCGAACATGTCAGCGTGCATATGCCCGGCCCGCCACAGGATTCGCTAGAGCGCGATGGGACAAGGACATCCCGGCCGGCCAAACTCTCCACTAACCCAGACGACGCTGGGCCAATTGTGCACCACCTCAAGTGACACAGCCCGGGAACGAACCCGGATCTGTAGTGACGGCTCAAGCACTGCGATGCAGTGGATTAGACCACTGCGCCACTCGGGAGGCCCACACTTGGCTAACTTTATGGGTCATGTAATCATCTGGTGAAGTGGAGTCTTTTGTTTAAACATGTAGTTAGCTAGCTAGCTAAACAATGAACCATAATCCCAACCCATACATAACTAGAAAAAGAAACTGATTGTCATAGCTAGCCACCATGCATGAAATGCTGTAGTATGAATCTAGTGGTAGCTAAAGCTAACAGGCTATAACTAGCAATGCAGATGGATTTGTGAGATATGAATAATATTACTACACTAATCATACATGTAACGTTAGTTAGCGAGCTAGCCAGCTAACATTCCCTAGCTAGCTAACCGTACACTTTAACTTGCAACTTTGACGAAATTTGAAATGTATAATATTGGAAAATGTAGCTAGACTCTTATCTGTATACATGGATGAACGCTTCACGGCAGACTGGAACCCCTTTAATGAAGTAAGACGTCCTGTGTTGTTTGTACAGCTTGCTTGGCCCGTTGTGTCAAGTCACTTCGGTTTACACTGACCGTGTGCAATGCGATAAGAATCATCCTATCTTTCTCCCTCTCTGTCATGGATGCAATCAAACGCCAGAATTTTTACCATCTCCTTCTCATACTCTGCTTCTACCGGGCATTCCACTGATTTCAAAACTCGGTCAGATTCTTCCGTGACAACAACACTGTTGATCGCCGTTTCTTCCCCATCACTTTCATTATTAGACTCTACAATGTCTGGTTCAAGGAAAATGTTTTTACCAAAGTCAGGGATTTCCTCATCGTCTGAGTCATTTCATAGTCAGAGAGAGTGAGCAGGCATGATTGTCCTGCAGAAAGTAGTCCAACACAACTTTTCCCCACTAATCTTTGTCGATATCGTATGCTAAATTCAGCAATGTTGTTTAGAGCAGTAGCAACACTTTTGCAGTTCTCCATGGCTACGATATCTTTCAAAAAAGCCACGGTAGCAAGGATTATCTACACAAACTGAGCAGCTCATGTTATAGACAGAAGCATGCTACGTGGCAGAACAATCCAAACTCATCTCTCGGCATGTCCAGCCCATCCAATATCTCAGACAATCATGGCTAGCAGGAAGGTTCCTTACTTTTTGCGTGGCTAAACCAACTAGGCTCGTAATTTAACAGTTTTATTCATATTTACAGATCGCATATGAGTTTTTTATTAAGGCACATAAAAGTTCACGTTCCAGAATGTATTTCTTCCCAAAAATGTATTTTGATAAAAAAAAATAATAAAAATCCTCTCCTGTGAAGTAGTGACGTGCGACATACACCTAGCTTCCTTAAATGAGATGCATATATACTCCATCCTGTCTGAGGGGTAGGAGTGGAAGCGGCTCAGGGCTGGTTCAAACAGTCCAATGGTGTCCCGGAGGCATTCCAGGAGGATGGGGTGGTCGACAGTGTCAAATGTTGTGCTCAAGTCCAGGATCAGGAGACAGCATCATCTGCCATCAGAAGGTCGTTGGTGACCCTGAGTAGGTCCGTTTCAGTGCTGTTGGCTGGCCGGGAAACCTGACTGGAACTTGTTCTGATTGAGATAGAGCTGTAGAGCAAACACTTTTTCCAACACCTTGGAAAGGAAGATGAGATTGAATATTGGCCTGTATTTGTCCAGCAGTTCTAGGTCCAGGGTGGGCTTCTTCAGAAGGGGGCTGATGACAGCGGTCTTAAATGCAGGTGGGACACTGCCAGATTGGAAGGAATGGTTAAAAATCTGGGTTATCAGAGGGCTGAGTGCAGGGGTGCATGATTTGTGCAGGGCTGTTGGAATAGCATCCAAGGTACAGGAGGAGGTTTTCATTATGGAGATAGTCTTCTCAATAATTTGTTTATTTTATTCATTTAACCTTTATTTAACTAGGCAAGTCAGTTAAGAATACATTTACAATGGCGGCCTATTCCGGCCAAAACCTAAAGACGCTGGGCCTATTGTGAGTCTCCCTATGGTACTCCCAATCATGGCCGGTTGTGATACAGCCTGGAATCGAACCAGGGTCTGTAGTCTGTAGTGACACCTCTAACACCGAGATGCAGTGCCTTAGACCACTGCACCACTTGAGAGCTCTCTGGGTGACTTCAAGGAAGTAGGAGAGAGGCTGAGGTGGCTTTGGTGGAGGGTCAAAGGGGGATAGGAGACAGTAGTAGAGCTGGAGATGAGAGATCTTATGTTGCTGACCTTGTGAAAAGTCAATGAAGCTGTTACACTGTTCTTTCGTTGTCTCGATGGGGGACTGGAACTGGGGTTTCAAAAAATATGGTTTATGGTGGAAAACAGGTGCTTTGAGATTCCAGGATTTTTATTGATGAGGTTGGAGTAGAACGTTGACAGTGCCTCTTTCAGGGCCTTCGAATAGGCCCTTTGATGCTCTTGAAAGGCCAGTTTGTGGATGGTGAGGCTCGAGTTGCTGAGACGCCGCTCCAGGATGTGTCCAGTGGATTTCATGTTTCTCAGTTCTGAAGTAAACCAGGGAGCTGGGCGAGCATATGCGACGTCCCGTGTTTTTACGGGGGAATGAATGGAGGTCAAGGACACTGCTCAGGGATTGGTTGTAAACTCCACAGTTTCATCCACTGATTAAAAAGGAGGAGGCAGGTTCAAGATGTCTTCTGACAGGCTGGCTGGGTCAATGTTTTTCCAGTTCCGGAAACACACGCGATGCTTGGACTTGGTTAGAGGGGGAAGGAATGTCAAGTCCAGTGTGAGAACCTGTTGTTGATGGGGGCGGAATAGACAGTTTATAAGGACAGCCTTAGAGTCACAAGAAGTTGGTGTCACCTATACAAATTCTTTCATAGATAAAGCTGATTTGACAGTTGGAGTATTATTTTCCTAAAAGCTGAGGTGAAATACAGTTACACACACTACACACAGATGGAGGTTACGTACTTAAACACATCAGTGTTTGCCTTGTAAAAGGGAAACATTTTGAATTGCTTGTGTACGGACTGGATTTATTAAAAGACATAAAAAAACAGTGAGGAGCAGAGTAACCCCAGAGTAACGGCCAGCTAACCTCTGGTGCACCAGACAAGTCTCCCATTTAACAAATGAGCCATAAAGAGCACACCTGCAGCTGAGTCAGATGAAGAGAGAGGCCCTCAGCATTGAACTGGGGTCAGGGTTTGTTCTCTAGCTCTTAGTTTGGAAAATTCATCCTGAGTCAGCGGTTTGAGGACACAATTTCCTATTGGTGAGTAAAATAACTCAGCAGTGTGCAGTGATACCAACTGACCTAAAGCAGGCACTCCACCTGAGGCACACAGACAACTATAGCAAGTATTGGTACAGGTACTGGTACTGATACAGTTGAAGTGTTTTTCAAACACTCCACAAATTTCAAACACTCCACAAATTTCTTGTTAACAAACTATAGTTTTGGCAAGTAGGTTAGGACATCTACTTTGTGCATGACACAGGTAATTTTTCCAACAATTGTTTACAGACAGATTATTTATGTGCCTGACTATGCCTTTAACTTCTTTCGGATCATTGGGATGCTAGCGTCCCACCTCGACAACATCCGGTGAAATTGCAGAGCGCGAAATTCAAAAAACAAAAGTAGTAATATTAAACATTCATAAAAATACAAATGTTATACACCATTCTTTAGCTTAGAATCTTAGTAATCGAACCGCTTTGTCCGATTTACAATAGGCTTTACGGTGAAAGCACAGCATTTGATCGTCTGAGGACAGCGCCTCACCCACTTCCTGCATTAACATGAATTCATAACCTGCACAGGTGTCACAAAACTCAAACATAGCGATAAAATAAATCACTTACCTTTGAAGATCTTCATCTTTTTGCAATCCAAAGGGTCCCAGTTACACAATGAACGGTCGTTTTGTTCGATAAAGTCCTTCTTTATATCCCAAAAATGTATTTGGCGTGTTTGATTCAGAAATCCACCTGTTCCAACTCGCCCAACATGCCTACAAAGGAATCCAAAAAGTTACCTGTAAACTTCGTCCAAACAATTCAAACAACGTTTCTAATCCAACCTCAGGTACCCTAATATGTAAATAATCGATCAAATGTAAGATGGAACATACTGTGTTCAATACCGGAGAAAAAGAATGAGGAGCGTAACCAAAAGACTAGAGTCCTTCTGAGGGATACTTCGAAAGAATTAGAATACTTCTTCATTTTTCAGAAAAACAAGCATGAAACAATTTCTAAAAGACTGTTGACATCTAGTGGAAGCCATGGGAACTGCAATCTGGGTCCTAATTATTATACTTTCCCATAGAAAACCATTGAAGTCCAATGACCTCAAAAAACTATTTTCCTGGATGGTTTGTCCTCGGGGTTTCGCCTGCCCAATCAGTTCGGTTATACTCACAGACATTATTTTAACAGTTTTAGAAACTTCAGAGTGTTTTCTATCCAGTACTACCATGCATATGCATATCCTCTGGGCCTGAGTAACAGGCAGTTTTCTTTGGGTACCTCAGTCATCCAAACTTCCGAATACTGCCCCCTAGTCTTAAAAGGTTAAACAGCTTGGAAAATTCCAGAAAATGATTTCATGACTTTAGAAGCTTCTGATAGGCTAATTGACATCATTTGAGTCAATTGGAGGTGTACCTGGGGATGTATTTCAAGGCCTACCTTCAAACTCAGCGCCTCTTTGCTTGACATCATGGGAAAATCGAAAGAAATCAGCCCTCCACAAGTCTGGTTCATCCTTGGGAGCAATTTTCAAATGTCTGAAGGTACCACGTTCATCTGTACAAACAATAGTACGCAAGCATAAACACCATGGGACCACGCAGCCGTCACACCGCTCAGGAAGGAGACGAATTCTGCCTCCTAGAGAGGAACGTAATTTGATGCGAAAAGTGCAAATCAATCCCAGAACAACAGCTAAGGACCTTGTGAAGATGCTGGAGGAAACAGGTCCAAAAGTATGTATATCCACAGTAAAATGAGTCCTATATCGACATAACCTGAAAGGCCTGCTCACCAAGGAAGAAGCCACTGCTCCAAAACCGCCATAAAAAAGCCAGACAACGGTTTGCAACTGCCCATGAGGACGAAGATCGTACTTTTTGGAAAAATGTCCTCTGGTCTGATGAAACAAAAATATAACTGTTTGGCCATAATGACCATGTTGTGGGGGTGCATTGCTGCAGGAGGGACTGGTGCACTTCACAAAATAGATGGCATCATGAGGGAGGAAAATTATGTGGATATATTGAAGCAACATCTCAAGACAGTCAGGAAGTTAAAGCTTAAACCATCGCAAATGGGTCCTCCAAATGGACATTGACCCCAAGCATACTTCCAAAGTTGTGGCAAAATGGCTTAAGGACAACAAAGTCAAGGTATTAGAGTGGCCATCACAAAGCCCTGACTTCAAATCCTATAGAAATTCTGTGGGCAGAACTGAAAAAGCGTGTGCGAGCAAGGAGGCCTACAAACCTGCCTCCGTTACACCAGCTCTATCAGGAGGAATGGGACAAAATTCACCCAACTTATTGTGGGAAGCTTGTGGAAGGCTACCCGAAACGTTTGACCCAAGTTAAACAATTTAAAGGCAATGCTACCAAATACTAATTGAGTGTATGTAAACTTGAGCCACTGGCATTATGATGAAAGAAATAAAAGCTGAAATAAATCACTCTACTATTATTCTGACATTTCACATTCTTAAAATAAAGTGGTGATCCTAACTGACCTAAGGCAGAGAATTTTTACGAGGATTAAATGTCAAGAATTGTGAAAAACTGAGTTTAAATGTATTTGGCTAAGGTGTATGTAAACCTCCGACTTCAACTGTATGTCCCCAAATGCACTTCTAGGTAAAAAGCTCAAGCAGCCCCCATGAGCTCTTCTGACCTGTTTCTACATTCAGTAATAACCTCAAAACACTTCACAAATCAAGCATACAAGGATATAGGCCTATAATTTAAAGTGTGACTATTCAAACTGCTCCCACAAACATAAGTGAAATGTAAGAACTATCAAATGCAAATAAATAACCTTGTAAACCTTGTAAAATAACCCCCATTCTTTTGTATTTATTTATTTTTTATTTATTAACCTTTTTTTTTTTAACAGGGAAAACATATTGAGACCTAGGTCTCTTTTACAAATGTGGCCAGTATATACACACACAACATTATGCCCAAACATATATAATGAGTGATCACAAACAAATGAGTGATCACAACAAATCAGGTAGATTAGTCAAGTAATGTGTTCAGTGCAGTCACTGTCCCTCAGAGTGAGAGATACAGAGAGAGAAAGAGGGAGAGAAATTCCCACATAAAAAGGCCATTCTCTAGCACCCATCCCGTCAGCCCAACCTGGGCTAAGTTTTCAAGATACGCAATTGTGAAAATACAAAAATCATCCCTATATGATGCAAAACACAGCAAGTTTTTGAAAGTTACATATCTTGAACACTTGATTGCTGACAAGCAAAACATTTTGGGACTGTCAACAATGGACTAATAAAACAAACCCCAAAAAATAGTTTTTGGGTGGAGTTTTCCTTAACACTTCTCAAATCGCTGTTGAGATCTGATATTCTGTGCAGTGCAAGATTAGACGTAGGCCAATGTCATAAGCCTATCGTCAAGCAATCACATTTCTCAAATCCTTTCGGGCTAAATTCCAGCTAAACTTCGAAAAGCGTGCTTCTGATGAAGCTCTACAAAAGTAAGTAAAAAATGTTAAAGGTAAATAGCCGTATTAGACTGAAAGATAAGGTAATTTCAAACTGCTGAGGCTACAGTATTTACTGTGCTCATTAGTTGGTCATTCAACATTTTAATTGCTGCTATTTTCACTTAGCAATTTGGCCAAGGTTAATGTTACAAGAATGTAGTTTTGTGCCTTTCTTTGTTTGCTGAAATATACTTTTTCAATAAACGTCAATCAAATACAACCACGACTGTTTCCTTGTTGAGATTCAATTAGCACAAGCGCATTTACGCAGTGTTGCCATTTCAGAGCAACAGCAATGAACAAACAGCCAGTGGTTGTATTTGATTAACATTTATTTAAAAAAAATATGGATTTCAGCAAACAAAGAAAGGCACGCAACTACAGAGGACAAATATAAGTACAACGTAGGCGTTTCATATAAAATTAAAAATTAAAAATACAAGTATTGACCATGGGCGAATACATGTAGTCTGAGCTAGATTCCACAAAGCCTGGTCTCTGCTCCACTCTGTTGGTGGAGTCATCAGAAACGTCCTTCAACATGGAGAGGAGTTTAGTCCGCTACTACTTCACTCTATCCCATTTTAAAAGTCTTCTTTCATAACTGTTTTACATTCCCTGAGACCAACCAGAAATGTTTCCTTGGCTAAATATTTCCATATTTTCATAGGACAGCCACAGTGGTCTCTCGTTTCTCCATATGCAATTTTTTTGCGCAAAGCAAACGAGTAGGCTACGTGCATGAGTAAGAGCAGGTTCTACATAACAGAACCAAATCTAATAGCATTGTATAAAATTACTATTATACCAAAAATAGCACCTTAACCTCTCTAGGGTAGGTGGCACCAAATCGTCCCACCTACGTAACAGCCAGTGTAATCCCGTGGCGCGTTATTCAAAAACCTCAAAAATGCAAAAAAATTCAATTTTTCAAACATATGACTATTTTACACCATTTTAAAGACAAGACTCTCGTTAATCCAACCACACTGTCCGATTTCAAAAAGGCTTTACAACGAAAGCAAAACATTAGATTATGTCAGCAGAGTACCGAGCCAGAAATAATCAGACACCCATTTTTAAAACTAGCATATAATGTCACATAAACCCAAACCACAGCTAAATGCAGCACTAACCTTTGATGATCTTCATCAGATGACAACCCTAGGACATTATGTTATACAATACATGCATGTTTTGTTCAATCAAGTTCATATTTATATCAAAAACCAGCTTTTGACATTAGCATGTGACTAGCATGTGACTAGCATTCCCACCGAACACTGCCGGTGAATTTACTAAATTACTCACGATAAACGTTCACAAAAAGCATAATTATTTTAAGAATTATAGATACAGAACTCCTCTATGCACTCGATATGTCCGATTTTAAAATAGCTTTTCGGTGAAAGCACATTTTGCAATATTCTCAGTAGATAGCCCGGCATCACAGGGCTAGCTATTTAGACACCCAGCAAATGTAGCACTCACCAAAGTCAGATTTACTATAAGAAAAATGTTATTACCTTTGCTGTCTTCGTCAGAATGCACTCCCAGGACTTCTACTTCAATAACAAATGTTGGTTTGGTTCAAAATAATCCATCGTTATATCCAAACAGCGGCGTTTTGTTCGTGCGTTCAAGACACTATCCGAAAGGGTAAATAAGGGTGACGAGCATGGCGCAATTCGTGACAGAAAAATTCTAAATATTCCATTACCGTACTTCAAAGCATGTCAACCGCTGTTTAAAATCAATTTTTATGCAATTTTTCTCATAAAAAAGCGATAATATTCCGACCGGGAATCTGCGTTTAGGTAAACAGACGAAAGAAAATAAAGCATTCGGTCGACTCGTGCACGCGCCTAAGCCCATAGTACTCTGATCGGCCACTTGCCAAAAGCGATAATGTGTTTCAGCCAGAGGCTGCCTCGATATCGTTCAGCTTTTTCCCGGGCTCTGAGAGCCTATGGGAGCCGTAGGAAGTGTCACGTTAGAGCAAAGATCCTCAGTCTTCAATAAAAAGAGCCAAGATGAAACACAACTTCTCAGACAGGCCACTTCCTGCATGGAATCTTCTCAGGTTTTGGCCTGCCATATGAGTTCTGTTATACTCACAGACACCATTCAAACAGTTTTAGAAACTTTAGGGTGTTTTCTATCCAAAGCCAATAATTATATGCATATTCTAGTTACTGGGCAGGAGTAGTAACCAGATTAAATCGGGTACGTTTTTTATCCGGCCGTGTCAATACTGCCCCCTAGCCCTAACAGGTTAATCATTTCTTATGAGGTTTTAGGATGGTTATCTGAAAACTCAACAGCGCGCCACTAGATAGAATTTGCTTGGATTGGACAGGGATCTTGAGGCTATCCATGCACATTGTTGCTCATTCAACATTATATTTGCTGCCAATTCACTGAGCGGACTAAACTCCCCATGACCTACAAATACAAAGGCTGTACAGTTTATCACCATGTGCTGTAATTTGCTCACGAAAAAGTAACTGAAGAAGATATAAATGCATATTCCCATGAAACAGATTGAGATTAAATGATTGGCATGCGATGCTGCCAACATTTTGTATTTGTGTAGGCTACACTGTCCTGCAAAATGTCCATGTTGTCCCACATTTGGGTATTTTAAATGTGGTCACCCAATCCCCCCCCGGACCCCTTTACTGCTGCAGCTGCCACCTACCCAGTCCCTCTGTGTTAGCATTATTCTGACTGCGGCTGGAACCAAGCAGTCAGCCCAGAAACAACAACAATCTCTCTGGACCGCTCTTCTGAAAGCAAACAGAGAGGGGAGGGCTGAGGTCCCCTGCCGATTCTGAGCATTCAGTGTTCCTGTGTGTGTGGTGTGTGTGTGTGTTTCATGCATCTGTCCAGCCTTTCTCAAAGCCATAATGAAGCCTCCAAGGGATTTCTGTCTTCTCCGACTTCTGAAGTATATCTAAATGTGGATAAAAGTTTTTGGGCCACTTTTTGGTGACTGCCAAAAGAAAAGTAACCGATTGAATGCGTTTTAACCTGTTAGGGCTAGGGGGCAGTATTTGCACGGCTGGATAAAAAAAATGTACCCGATTTAATCTGGTTACTAATCCTACCCAGTAACTAGAATATGCATATACTTATTATATATGGATAGAAAACACTCTAAAGTTTCTAAAACTGTTTGAATGGTGTCTGTGAGTATAACAGAACTCATTTGGCAGGCAAAACCCTGAGACATTTTCTGACAGGAAGTGGATACCTGATGTGTTGTATTACCTTTAAACCTATGCCATTGAAAAACACAGGGGCTGAGGAATATTTTGGCACTTCCTATTGCTTCCACTAGATGTCACCAGCCTTTACAAAGTGTTTTGAGTCTTCTGGAGGGAGATCTGACCGAACAAGAGCCATGGAACGATGATGGCCCATTAGACACCTGGCGCGCGAGTTCATGTTGGGTACCCTCGTTCCAATACGTTATAAAAGAGTATGCATTCGTCCATCTTGAATATTATTCATGTTCTGGTTAAAAAAGGCCCTAATGATTTATGCTATACAACGTTTGACATGTTTGAACGAACGTAAATATATTTTTTCCCCTCGTTCATGAAGTGAAGTCCGGCGGGCTTAGATCATGTGCTAACAAGACGGAGATTTTTGGACATAAATGATGAGCTTTTTTGAACAAAACTACATTCGTTATGGACCTGTGATACCTGGAAGTGACATCTGATGAAGAGAATCAAAGGTAATGGATTATTTACATAGTATTTTCGATTTTAGATCTCCCCAACATGACGGCTAGTCTGTATCGCAACGCGTATATTTCTGGGTGCAGTGCTCAGATTATTGCAAAGTGTGATTTCCCAGTAAGGTTATTTTTAAATCTGGCAAGTTGATTGCATTCAAGAGATGTAAATCTATAATTCTTTAAATGACAATATAATATTTTACCAATGTTTTCTAATTTTAATTATTTAATTTGTGATGCTGACTTGACTGCCGGTTATTGGAGGGAAACGATTTCCTCAACATCAATGCCATAGTAAAACGCTGTTTTTGGATATAAATATGAACTTGATGGAACTAAAAATGCATGCATTGTCTAACATAATGTCCTAGGAGTGTCATCTGATGGAGATTGTTAAAGGTTAGTGCATCATTTTAGCTGGTTTTATGGTTTTGGTGACCCTGTCTTTGAATTGACAAAACATTACACACAACTCTTGTAAATGTACTGTCCTAACATACTCTAAATTTATGCTTTCGCCGTAAAACCTTTTTGAAATCGTAAAACGTGGTTAGATTAAGGAGATGTTTATCTTTCAAAGGGTGTAAAATAGTTGTATGTTTGAAAAATTTGAATTTTGACATTTATTTGGATTCAAATTTGCCGCTCTTGAAATGCACCTGCTGTTGATGGAGTGCACCACGGGGGGGACGCCTGCGTCCCACCTAGCCCATAGAGGTTAACACAGTTGGATAGTGTGTGTGTGTGTGTGTGTGTGTGTGTGTGTGTGTGTGTGTGTGTGTGTGTACATGTGCATTGAGAGGCACCGAGGCTTGACACAGTCCTAGATATAATGAGAATTCTTCCTGTATTTATGCTGCAATAGTTTGTGTCAGGAAGCTAGGGTCAGTCTGTCATATCTGGAGTATTTCTCCTGTATTATCCGGTGTCCTGTGTGAATTTAAGTATGCTCCCTCTAATTCTCCCTCTCTGTCTTTCTCTTCTCTCGGAGGACATGAGCCCAAGGACCATGCCTCAGGACTACCATGCCTGATGACTACTTGCTGTCCCCAGTCCACCTGGTCATGCTGCTGCTCCAGTTTCAACTGTTCTGCCTGCGGCTATGGAACCCTGACCTGTTCACTGGACGTGCTACCTTGTTCCGGACCTGATGTTTTGGACTCTCTCTCTACCGCACCTGCTGTCTCTAACTCTGAATGATCGGCTATGAAAAGCCAACTGACATTTACTCCTGAGGTGCTGACCTGTTGCACCCACTTCAACCACTGTGATTATTATTATAATAATCTGACCCTGCTGGTCATCTACAAACGTTTGAACATCTTGGCCATGTTCTGTTCTCCACCCGGCACAGCCAGAAGAGGACTGGCCACCCCTCAGTGCCTGGTTCCTCTCTAGGTTTCTTCCTAGGTTCCGGCCATTCTAGGGAGTTTTTCCTAGCCACCGTGCTTCTACATCTGCATTGCTTACTGCTTGGGGTTTTAGGCTGGGTTTCTGTACAGCACTCTGTGACATCGGCTGATGTATAAAGGGCTTTATAAATACATGTTATTGATTGATGGTAGACGTAGGGCACACACAGCAGGCAGAGATGGACAGATGGGAACGGACACCCAAGAATCATACAAGAATATCTATGTACATATGCTGGCTCGCTAGAGACGCAACCACACAGACACCAAACAAGCAGCCAGGAGTCACAATGCGTCTTGTCATATACTCTCCCCTGTCAATTCTCTCCATCTCTCTGCACTCCTTTTCTCTCCCGCACCACTTCGCTTCTGCTGATATAGTGAAATAGGTTATTTAGGCACAGGGGAAGTGTGGAAACCACAGAGAGAAGAGGAAGCCTGCGAAAAGCAGAGGAGAAAGTATGAGACGTGTGAGAATGAAGTAGTGAGACAGCTGTAAGGAGAAAAAAGGAGGGTGGGAAATAAAGAGTGAGATAAAGAGAGAGAAATAAAGAGTAAGGTAAAGAGAGAGTGAGAGAGAGAGAGAGAGAGATGTGACCTTTGTTTACAATGGAGATGGAAAGAGCAAGATGTGGAGCCAGCTCTCTGAGTGATCCCCCTTCCTGTTTTGTTATTAAGGCTTCAGAACTTTGCAGACAGTTGACATTCCACATCAGTCGGAGGGAGGGTTACTTTTCAACCACGATGAGCTCCAGACAGAAAAGTGAGGGGAAACAGACACAAACATAATCTGGGGAGTTGCGGTGGCTGATTTGGGGGAGGGTATGTTCAAATGTAATAATAAAAAGTCAGCTAGTCGGAGTTAGCGCTGGTCTCCAGGGGCCTAATCAGTGAGATTCCGAGTCTGACAGAGCATCTGCTGTTGACTCCATTTGAAGTGGGAGGAGAAATTGGGTTGCCACAGTGACATGGGTAGACAGCCAGGAATAGAGAAGGGGATGGGATGGGACCATGTTCCATTCATGTAAGGTTGAGTGGAGGCAGCAGGAACAAAAAGGCATGTTTAAAGTGATTAGCCATGCACCAGTCAAAACACTGAGCTCCCTGGGTGGAAAATGCCCCTGAACTGTGGTCCCCTTGTCTCCCATTCCAGCCATACAGCAGTCTGGTGGATTGGATGAGCAGTACTTATTTAGTTTAGTTTTTAGAGGATATTGGGCATAGCGGCAGCTGTCTCAGAACAAATGACAGTTGTGTCAGAGATCCTAAAAATGCACCAATGAAGGGCAAACTCTTAAAACCAAAGTAAGCCAAGGGAGAAAGAGCAAGGAAGGAGATGATAAAAAGCAGATGGAGAGAAAGTGAAAAACAGAGAAAGAGAGAGAGAAAGAGAGAGAGAGAGCGTATGGCAGGAGGGAATCTCTGTGTAAGACCGGGAGGCCAGCAGGGGTCAGTGTGATGTCCTGATGGGGGAGAGGGATAGTTGAGGCCTCTGAGACCTGCTGTTATATAGCTAATTAAACTACAGGCCCTGTGTGAGAGGTGAAAGCTGAAGCACAGGCCAGCACTCACCCCAGGAAGCCCCTCTTCACTTCAAAGAGCCCAACGCTCACCAGTCAGCTTTCTGACTCTAACAGGCCTAAAAAGCATTTCCCTACCTCTACCCCTCCTACTCTGTTGCTTTCTGCCCCTCTCTTTCCCTTTTTGACACATTCACACTCTGTCTGAAACACTAACTCAAAACCTGGGTTTAAAGAGCAAGCCTTTTTATCATGTAGCCAGCTTCAATCAATTCAATTGGTCCATAAATGCCCTCTTGAGGCAGGGTGACCTCCACAGATGTGCACCCATAACAGAGATTAGAAATAATATGAACACAAATGCCCAGCAGAGAATGAATTTCAACAGCATAACCGGCGACCATCAATAAATATGGAGCACAAGGAACATGTTGCAACGAGCTTGGCAGACATCTGTATTTTTTTATTTCAGGGGTTAATTGGCTAATTAAAGCCTGAGGGGAATAAGAGCTGAATGACAGACAGGTGACACAACAATCCTGAGATACCCCATAACATGATAGTTGTGAAGATTATAAACAAATAATAAATCATTGATCCCATGTAGACTACTATTGTTATTGTTTGTAGTTTTAATGCCAATAGTGTAACTGTGAGTCCTTCGACTGTGTTATGTAAACAATGTGTATTGCCTTTTGGACTTCAAAAAGTTTCAAAACCCAAAAGAACACCTTTGGGTTTTTTTTTAGGCACACAAAATATGAAATATAACGTTTAGTAATAAGAAAGCGTGTCGTGCAGAAATGAAAGGAGTTCATCACAAAGGCTTGTCAGACCTTTGTGTACACTGTAAAATAATTTCTATACACTAAAGCAAACAGTAAGACTGAGGGAGATGGTATTCCTGCTGAGCAGCGTGCATTGAGGTACCGCGCTATGCTGCAACCACTTTTCATGTTCTACGTTTCATGTTCACGTTTCTGTCTTCACTCCTCCAGCATAATATTTGGACCTTATCAAAGCAAACCGCATGAAGTGTGCACTGGGCAGGTTCTATTCCACTCCCTTCTATTTTTCTTTTGAAAACTTTTTCTGGTTTTCTCTGCTGAGCAGACTATTTTGGGGATTTCGAAGAAACTCCAGATAAGAGAAAATAAACTAGGTCTAGAAGATGCTTTGGCATTGGACAATGTATCGCCATTGGCCAGCGAGCTAAGGGTCTTACTTCATATGAGGAATCCATACTCCCATTCACACTGAGACTTTCATGCTGGACTAATCCCCTACAACTATTAACTCTGCCCTCCCCTCCACATAACTTTTTTTATTTTATTTTAGCTCGTATTAATCTGGATTTAGGCCCAGCAGGATATTGTCTGGCTCCTTGTAATGTATATGAAACAAAAGGAATTACTACAGCAGTTAAAATCTGGACAGTGTTTCTATGGTGCCTTTTAGTGTGAAAGTCATCCTGTGATATATAAGAAGGGCAATAAGAGTTATAAGTATATTTTTCTTTTCACTTCTCTCTTTGAAGATTACCATTGAAACATGACATGGAAACTCAATCTCTGTCCTCTGTTTCAGAGTAAATCAGTTTGTTTTAAATCAAGCATGTACAAAATGAATGAGCTACGACAATGGAAATGTGACAGAGAAAACCCTGCTGTCTTTTTTTTTAATCAGAAGAGATCTGATAAATCAAATTATGATTCGTAATTGAAGATAGATTAGTTACATTCTGCAATTCAAGATAAACCAAACAGGATTATCGACTAATTAATTCTATGAAAAAATCTCTGATGATGAATATTTAATTGTTTTGGGGAGTTTTTCAGTCAACAGTATAAATGCATGCTACAATCCTGTTGATTGAGGCGTACACATCAGCATGCATAGCCTTCCAATATGTCTGCCCACGCCAGTACTTTAGTTCTGATCATGCCCCAGTGGGTCGCCCTTGCTGGGGGAAGACAGTGCAGGCATGTTTCAACTCCGCCATAAATATTCCACTGAAACTATAGGGCACTTGAGGAGAGAACTAGAAGTTATAAAGACGCCCTCTGTAACAGCTGTCTTCAAGAATGGACCAAGGCGCAGCAGGAATGTGGATACTCAGTTTAATTCAAAAGAGTAAAGCATCCACAGTGAAAAAACAATAAACAAGACAGCAACAGTTTTGCAGGCTAACTAAACGCAGTGCAAAAACAACTACCCACAACCCCAAAGAAAAACACACACTCCTATATAGGACTCCCCAATCAAAGGCAACTCAACACACCTGCCTTCAATTGGGAGTCCCAATCACCAACACAACCATTCACACACACACAAAACCCCTGCCACATCCTGACCAAAACTAACACCATTACGCCCTCTGCTGGTCAGGACGTGACACCCTCGAACTAAGAGACTTGACTAGACAACCGAAAAAGAGAGTTGTGGGCAAGTACGCCTATCTACAATGATTTCACTTTGCTATTCATAGACTGGTGTCTGGTGCTTTTCCCTGCTACATCTGCCTGTAACCGAAAAGTTTAGGACGATTTAGCTCAACTGCATGTTTTGTCATTAATGGTTTTACGTTAATGTTGCATATCTGCGGCACAGGCATAATCAACAGCATACAGTGTCCTGTGAAGTGGCAGATCTACAAATTGCCACAGTAAAGATGAAACATTTGGCTATGGGCTATATTCAGACTGATCTATGCTAAAGTTACCGAGGTAGATGACGGCATTGTGTATCAAGGGAGGACAAACCCAACAACAAAAAGAAGGCAGAGATAGCGGTTGAGCAATTTGCCTTACTTGTCACATACTTCGTAAACAACAGGTGTAGACTAACTGTGAAATGCTTACTTCTGAGTCCTTTTCCAACAATGAAGAGTTACAATGCATAGTCTGCTGTCAATAGAAGAGTGAAAAGATAACGCAGTTGCAGGGACACCATTACACACAGTTCATGAAATGTTTGTAGTTGTGCTCCTAGTACCTGAACATGCTGGTTGAATCTTTTCAAACCAATGAGTAACATTACCCCTTCCACTCAGAAGAGAAAGTATTGCCATCTAGTTACTAAAACTACAAAAACGGTATACTAATCATACTACAGACTATTTCGAATGTAGTGTTTTTAAAAAAGTATGCAAAAAATAAACATACTAGGCTCACCCACACTGAGAATGCATCCTCTAATGCGTAATTGCGTTGTTTTACGCCATTTGTTCATTTTGCTACAGCCCATCCTCTTATCAGCTGTTGTCACACATGGGTGTGAAAAGACTATTCTCTTCCTCAACAGTGAGCAGCAAATTCTAACTTAAACCCATTCTTGTGGGAAGCTGCTATAGACCATCAAGTGCTAACAGTCAGTATCTGGATAATATGTGTGAAATGCTTGATAATGTATGTGATATAAACAGAGAAATATATTTTCTGTTTGATTTAAATATTGACTGGCTCTCATCAAGCTGCCCACTCAAGAAAAACTTCAAACTGTAACCAGTGCCTGAAACCTGGTTCAGGTTGTCAGTCAGCCAGCCTACAAGGGTATTTACAAACAGCACAGGAATGAAATCATCAACATGTATTGATCACATCTTTACTAATGCTGCAGAAATGCGCTTTAAAGCAGTATCCAAATCCATAGGATGTAGTGATCACAATATAGTAGCGATATCTAGGAAAACCAAAGTTCCAAATGCTGGGCCTAATGTAGTGTATAAGAGGTTATACAATAAGTTTCGTAGTGATTCATATGATGATGACGTAAAGAATATTTGCTGGTCTATGGTGTGTAATGGGGAGCAACCAGACGCTGCACTTGACACATTTATTAAATTCCTTATTCCAGATACTAATAAGCATGCACCCATATATAAAATTACTGTAAAAACTGTTAAATCCCCTTGGATTGATGAGGAATTAAACTGTATGGTTGAGAGGGATGAGGCAAATGGTCTGGCAGCCCAACTGATTGGCAAACGTACTGCAAATTAACAAATCATGTTACATGGCTACATCTCAGAAAGTTTTAAACTGTCAAGAGGAGTAAAACAAGGTTGCCCACTATCGGCATATCTATTTATTATTGCCATTGAAATGTTAGCTGTTAAAATAAGATCCAACAATAATATTAAGGGATTAGAAATCCAGGGCTTAAAATCATTGTATGCTGATGATTCATGTTCTTTTAAATCCACAATTAGAATCCCTTCCTAGATACTTTCTGTAACCTCTATGGATTAAAACCAAATTATGATAAGTGTATTACGATAACTATGATTATGATAACCAATATTACATATTGGTTCACAAAAAAAATACAACTTTTACATTACCGTATAGTTTACCAATAAAATTCTGACGGGATGTGGACATATTCAGTATACATATCCCGAAACAAAGAAATGATCTCACTCCATTACATTTTTATAGAATGTTAGCAAAAATAGATAAGATCTTACTACCATGGAAAGGAATTTGTGGGAAAATCACCCTGATTAACTCTTTAGTCACATCTCAGTTTACCTATTTGCTTATGGTTTTGCCTACACCTAGCGACCTGTTTTTTAAATTATATGAGCAAATAATATCAAATGTTATTTTGAATGGCAAGCCTGACAAAATTTAAAGGACCTATTTATGTAATGAATATGAATTCGGAGGGCAGTAATTATTAAATATTAAAGAATTAGACCTCTCCTTAAAGGCGTCAGTCATACAAAAGTTATACTTAAATCCAAACTGGTTCTCTAGCAAATTTGTAAGAATGTCTCACCCCATGTTCAAGAATGGCCTTTTTCCCTTTATTCAGATTACAACCGCTCATTTTCGGTTATTTGAAAACGAAATCATATCCAAAATGTCATAATTTTTTTAAACAAGCCATAGAAAGTTAGTTGCAATTTCAGTTTAATCCACCTGAAAAGACAGAACAAATAATACAACAAATATTGTGGTTAAACTCAAACATACTAATTCGATTTTCGATAAAATCGATGCTAGCGTCCCACCTGCAGGACACACTATTCAACAGCCAGTGAAATAGCAGGGCGGCAAATTCAAAACAACAAAAATCTCATAATTCAAATTTCTCAAACATACAACTATTATATCCCATTTTAAAGATACACTTCTCATTAATCCAACCACATTGTCCGATTTCAAAAAGGCTTTACGGCGAAAGCATAACATTAGATTATGTTAGGCCAGCGCCTAGACAAGAAAAACCACACAGCCATTTTCCAAGCAAGGAGAGGCGTCACAAAAACCAGAAATACAGCTAAAATTAATCACTAACCTTTGATGATCTTCATCAGATGGCACTCATAGGACTTCATGTTATACAATAAATGTATGTTTTGCTCGATAAAGTTCATTTTTATATAAAAAAAAACATTTTACATTGGCGTGTAATGTTCAGAAATGTTTTGCCTCCCAAAACTTCTGGTGAATGAGCACATCAATGTACAGAAATACTCATCATAAACGTTGATAAAATATTCAACAGTTATTCAAAGAATTATAGATACACTTCTCCTTAATGCAACCGCTGTGTCAGATTTCAAAAAAGCTTTACGGCGAAAGCAAATTTTGCAATAATCTGAGTACAGCGCTCAGATATCAAAACAAGCCATACAGATACCCGCCATTTTGGAGTCAACAGAAATGACAAAAATGACATTATAAATATTCACTTACCTTTGATGATCTTAATCGGAATGCACTCCCAGGAATCCCAGTTCCAGAATAAATGTTTGTTTTGTTCGATGAAGTCCATCATTTATGTCCAAATACCTCCTTTATGTTCGCATGTTTAGTCCACTACTCCAAATGCAGGAAGCGCACGCAAAATGTCACGACGAAAAGTCAAAAAAAGTTATATTTACGTTCGTAGAAACATGTCAAACGATGTATATCATCAATCTTTAGGATGTTTTTATCATAAATCTTCAGTAATATTCCAACCGGACAATTCCAATGTCTTCAAAAAAAGAAAAGGAACACAGCTAACTCTCACATGAGCGCGCGCCACTGAGCTCATGTCATTTTCTCAGTCGTCTACTTCCAAGAGCACTTATTCTCACCCTATTCACAGTAGAAGCATGAAACAATGTTCTAAAGACTGTTGACATCTAGTGGAAGCCCTAGGGAGCGCAAAATGAACCCTAAGTCACTGTATACTGTATAGGCAATCACTTGAAAAACTACAAACCTCAAATTTCCACACTTCCTGGTTGGATTTTTCTCAGGTTTTTGCCTGCCATATGAGTTCTGTCATACTCACAAACATCATTCAAACAGTTTTAGGAACGTCAGAGTGTTTTCTATCCAAATCTACTAATAATATGCATATCCTACTTTCTGAGCCTGAGTAGCAGGCAGTTTACTACAGGCACACCTTTCATCCGGACGTCAAAATACTGCCCCCTACCCTAGAGAAGTTAAAAACAGTATAATCTTTGTAAATTGACAGCTCTGCCATATAAATTGCAAAATTGTTGGCAAGTGTCACGTATACTCCCTCTCCGGCCTCTAGGTCATCAGGCTGCTGATTATCCAGCACACCTGTTCCTTAGTCAAGCGCACCAGCGCCTCATGACACTCACCTGGACGCCATCACCTCCTTGATTATCTTCCCTATATCTGTCACTCCCCTTGGTTCTTTCCTCAGGTGTTATTGACTCTGTTTCATGTCGGTGCGTTGTTTGTGTTTTGTGTTTATTGTTTTGTTTACTTATTAAATCACTCATTCCCTGTACTTGCTTCCCGACTCTTAGCGCACTCGGTACAGGAAGAGATTTTTCATGTACCGATTCCATGGCACATGGTTTATGAATTGACATGCAAAAAAAACGCCAGATTAAAAAAATAATTCAATTTAAATTACACAAAATTCTTGCAACCAATAGAATAGAATAGAATATATATATATTCTAGGTAGGTATATATATATATATTCTATTCTATTGGTTGCAAGAATTTTGTGTAATTTAAATTGATTTTTTTTTTTAATCTAGCGTTTTTTTTGCATGTCAATTCATAAACCATGTGCCATGGAATAGGTATATATATATATATATATATATATACCTATTCCATGGCACATGGTTTATGAATTGACATGCAAAAAAAACACCAGATTAAAAAAATAATTCAATTTAAATTACACAAAATTCTTGCAACCAATAGAATAGAATAGAATATATATATATTCTAGGTAGGTATATATATATATATTCTATTCTATTGGTTGCAAGAATTTTGTGTAATTTAAATTGATTTTTTTTTTTAATCTAGCGTTTTTTTTGCATGTCAATTCATAAACCATGTGCCATGGAATAGGTATATATATATATATATATATATATATATATATATATATATATATATATATATATATATATATATATATATATATATATATATATATATATATATATATTCTAGGTATTCTAGGTATATATATATATAGAGGATACAACCTTCCCAGCTCTGCAGATTTTGCTGCGAGGAGGCAAAATCATTAGATCATTCATTTGGTACTGTCCATATGTAGCTTGTCTTTGGTCACAGGTCCAGGAATGACTGAAGAATTGCAACATTTACCTAAAGCTAACGCTGTAGATAACAATACTGGGTGATTTGAAGTCATAGTCAATTGATCAATAATATAATTATTTTAGCAAAAAAATGTATCTTTAATTTACAATCTGTAGAAACTATGAGAATAGAAAGGTTCAGCACTTTTGTGAAGCGTCACAGCACAGTTGAAGAATATATTGCAAATAGAAATACAATGTGGATGGTGTTAAGAGATAGATGGGAGGGGTTGAATGGAGCTGAAGGGTGGGACTAATAACAACAAGGAAAGGAAAAGTGGATACCTAGTCAGTTGTACAACAATGCATTCAACTGAAATGTGTCTTCCACATTTAACCCAACCCCTCTGAATCAGAAAGGTGTGGGGGGGCTGCCATAATCGACATCGACTTCATCACTACTTGTTTTTGTAAGAGGTGTTGACAAGCTGAATGTACCGAGCTGTCTGTTTAAAATACGGACACCCATGCATACCCCACAAGACATGCCACCAGAGGTCTCTTCACAGTCCCCAAGTACAGAACAGACTATGGGAGGTGCACAGTAGTACATAGAGCCATGACTACATGGAACTCTATCCACATCAGGTAACTGATGCAAGCAGTGGAATCAGATTTAAAAAACAGGTAAAAATACACCTTATGGAACAACAGGGACTGTGAAGGGACACACACATGCATACGCATACGTTGTTATATTGTTGTATCTGGTGTTATTAAAAAAAATGTAACGTAGATATGTAGTGCTGTAATAATGTTAAATGATGTACTGTTTTATCCTTTGTTTAATATGTAATGTAAGTGATTTAATATGTCTGGACCTCAGGAAGAGTAGCTGTTGCCTTGGCAGCAGCTAATGGGGATCCCTAATAAATACAAATAAAATGTTTATTTGTCACATGTGCCGAATACAACAAGTGTAGACCTTACAGTGAAATGCTTACTTACAGGCTCTAACCAATAGTGCAAAAAAGGTATTAGGTGAACAATAGGTAAGTAAAGAAATAAAAACAACAGTAAAAAGACAGTGAAAAACAGTAGCGAGGCTATATACAGTAGCGAGGCTACATACAGACACCGGTTAGTCAGGCTGATTGAGGTAGTATGTACATGTAGATATGGTTAAAGTGACTATGCATATATAATGAACAGAGAGTAGCAGTAGCGTAAAGAGGGGTTGGCAGGTGGTGGGCGGCGGTACACAATGCAGATAGCCCGGTTAGCCAATGTGCGGGAGCACTGGTTGGTCGGGCCAATTGAGGGAGTATGTACATATGTACATGAATGTATAGTTAAAGTGACTGTGCATATATGATAAACAGAGAGTAGCAGCGTAAAGAGGGGTGGGGGGGGGGGGGGGGGGGCACACAATGCAAATAGTCCGGGTAGCCATTTGATTACCTGTTCAGAAGTCTTATGGCTTGGGGGTAAAAAGCAGAAATGAGTATGACATCCTGGCATTTTAAGCATACTACATTTTCAAAATTTCACATAATACTGTATATAACTTCCTATTTTCACATACCCAATCAGCCCACTATTTAGAAAACAGAGCCTCTCTCCTGCTGCAGTAATACAAGGCATGGACTCACTCCTATTTTAGGCAGATGAACTGGCAGTCATTCTCATGAGTGTGTAAAGAGAGTCTGACCCATGTGCCATCACCAAATTAAACTAGAATTGTTTTATTTATAAGTCCGTCGATCTAGCAACCTTTTGGTTACTGGCCCAAAGCTCTAACCACTAGGCTATCTGCCGCCCCTTGGTACTGTGAAAGTACATCATTGAAGAAAACAACTTAATTTAGAATTTGTAAAAGTATATAGTATCTTCCGTGTGATTCCCAAACATTACACTTCACTAAGTATCCAACATGTACATATACGACACAATTGTATTAGGCGTTCTCCACTCAATAAAAAGCGAATAAAAGCATTTCGAAAGAATATGGAAAAAGGGACATTTTAGCTCAATGGTGGTGCTAGAAGCTCTTCAATGTCAACAAACGGGTAATGTCAGCACCCAGAACCAATTCAATGTTTCGTCTGACACAAGAGACAGACAAAATAAAATTGAAATGTACATGCCTATTTGCTTTTATTCCTCCAACATGTGCCATTATGTTCAGTGGTTTGACTATGCCACCTCTTGTTATGCAGTTTCTAAAACACACTGACCAGAAAGGCTGTGACGACCAACCAGAACATGAAAACATAATGAGACGGTCACCAACGAGGTATATTCCTCTTAACCTTAACAACCTCATCATACAGGCAGGGGCGAAAATCTGATATCAACTTTGGAAGGGACAATTACATTACATTTTCTCAAGAGCAATTCCTGAGGGGGACACCACAAGTAGTGCTGTAACACATAGCCTACGTTGCAATATGGTAAATTTAGGAACCAAAGAAATAAGGTGTTTGCCGTACTCCTAACTACCGGTACCCAAAACTACACAACTAATCACAACAGCAATACCATTGCCTTTAACAAATCTTAGTTCAGTCACCAGTTTAAGTTGAGAGTGGGGGTATCCATGGCATTTTCCAATTATGTTCCTATTTTACAAGTAAAAAAAAATGTAGAACCTTTCATAATGTTGCCAAACAAAGACTCAACAAACTTACCTGAGACTCCCTGTCTCTGCCAGTCTGTCCCTGCATATCTGTCCCCAACTCTGCTGTCTGTGTGCCATCTGTTGCCTGCTCTGCCTAATGACATCATTGTGAAACATTCCATTAGCATTTCACTTCTTTCTTATGAACATTTTATCAACTAGTCTGAGATATTAGGCTACTAGGGTTCTTACTTTGCGTTTTGGTGTACTTAAAAATACTCTGATGTCCGTCTTTTTTCTGCCATTTTTCTGCCATTTTTCTACCTGGCTGGCTACACACACACAGTATGTAGGTTATTTACAGTAGGAGATGGGCTTCTATCATCTTATCTTCTATCATTCTATATGGGCTTTGATCTAAAAGGTAGCTAGCAAATGTGAAACGGATTGCAGTGACAAGAGTTGACAGCTGTATGAGTTCACCATTTACACAACATATGCTGCAACCTTTTGTAATTTTAATCGTTTGTTTCATATTGGCTGGCTTCTAACAATAGATGAATTTGCAAAGCTAGCGTGCACCAATTCAGTGGTGTTTGCTATAATCTTTGCTACCCGGGTTAAATAAAGGTGAAATAAAATATATAAAAGTTCCCTTGCGACAATTTAGCTTTTGCAACGAGACCATTAAATATATTTAAAACAATGGTAGAAGAGTGTAGTTCTGTTCAGTTTATCGCTAACCTTATCACAGGGACTTTGAAGCACTAACTTACATGCATGCTGATCTTGGAATAAATTGACGATAGCAAAGATTCCATCTTTGACGACGCCACATAAATGGAATAGGTACTAGCTAGCTTAATAGTTAATATTTGCGTGCTAGCTCTGCATATTCAGCTAGTGTGTGTGCGCGATTGACTGGATTAACCTCACGTCAGTTACGTGCATTGAGTGCCTTTCAGACAGTAGATACGACCTCTACGTTACCTAGCAAGCTAAGGAACTGGCAGTGGATCAAACCATTGTGAGGCAAAGGGTGGGGGGGTCGCAATCGTTTGAAACTTAAAAACGCGCTATTAAGTGTCTATAATCAGCACAATTGCTTTCATTGCGTATTATTAATATTAATTAAATTACATAGTTATGTTTCAGTGATATATTGGGGGGGACAAATCATATTTTTCCCAGGATGGGGGGGGTCGTGTCCCCCCCGTCCCCCCCGGGATTTCCGCCCCTGCATACAGGTACTGTCAGCACAAATATCTGTATAAAACAAAACCTAAGTTAGGCCATGGAAGGTTAGAGCTAAGGGTAGAGTAGCCGTGAACATCTGGTTTTAGGGCCTTAAGGTTTTTTTATGCGCCTCGCCTGTGTACCCGCTACATGGGTCCACTTACCCCTACACAGTGGAGACCTCTCCCAGATATAAATCAAATCAAACTTTATTTGCCACGTGCGCCGAATATAACAAGTGTAGACTTTACCGTGAAATGCTTACTTACTAGCCCTTAACCAACGGTGCAGTTCAAGAAGAAGAAAAATATTTACCAAGTAGGCTAAAATAAAAAGTACTAATATAAAAAGTAACACAAAAAGAATAACAATTACGAGGCTACATACAGGGGACACCGGTACCGAGCCAGTGTGCAAGGGTACAGGCTAGTTGAGGTAATCTGTACATGTAGGTGGGGGCGAAGTCACTATAGATAGGTAACAAACAAACAGCCAGTAGCAGCAGTGTACAAGAGGGGGGGGTTCTATGTAAATTGTCTGGTGGCGATTTTTAGGAATTGTTCGGCAGTCTAATGGCTTGGTTGTAGGAGCTGTTGAGGAGTCTTTTGGTCCTAGACTTGGCGTTCTGGTATCGCTTGCCATGTGGTAGCAGAGAAAACAGTCTATAACTTGGGTGACTGGAGTCTGTGACAATTTTATGGGCTTTCCTCTGACACCGCCTATTATATAGGTCCCGGATGGCAGGAAGCTTGGCCCCAGTGATGTACTGGGCCGTTCGCACTACCCTCTGTAGCGCCTTACGGTCAGATGCCGAGCAGTTGCCATACCAGGTGGTGATGCAACTGGTCAGGATGCTCTCGATGGTGCAGCTTTAGAACCTTTTGAGGATCAAGGGACCCAAGCCAAATCTTTTCAGTCTCCTGATGGGGAAAATGTTTTGTTGTGCCCTCTTCATGACTGTCTTGGTATGTTTGGACCATGATAGTTCGTTGGTGATGTGGACACCAAGGAACTTAAAACTCTCGACCTGCTCCACTACAGCCCTGTCGATGTTAATGGGGGCCTCTTTCGGCCCACCTTTTCCTATAGTCCACAATCAGCTCCTTTGTCTTGCTCACATTGAGGGAGAGGTTGTTGTGATGGCACCACACTGCCAGTTCTCTGACATCCTCCCTATTGGCCGTCTGGCCCAGCGGCTTTGTGAATGTTGACCTGTTTAAAGGTTTTGTTCACATCGGCTACCGAGAGCGTTATCACAGTTATCCAGAACAGCTGGTTCTCTCGTGCATGCTTCAGTGTTGCTTGCCTAAAAGCGATCATAAAAAGGCATTTAGCTCGTCTGGTAGGCTCGTGTTACTGGGCAGCTCGCATCTGGGTTTCCCTTTGTAGTCTGTAATAGTTTTCAAGCCCTGCCACATCCGACAAGCGTCAGAGCCGGTGTACTAGGATTCATTCTTGATCCGGTATTGACGCTTTGCTTGTTTGATGGTTCGTCTGAGGGCATAGCGGGATTTCTTATAAGCATTCGGATTAGTCTCCCGCTCCTTGAAAGCGGCAGCTCTAGCCTTTAGCTCGATGCGGATGTTGCCTGTAATCCATGGCTTCTGGTTGGGATATGTACGTACAGTCACTGTGGGGACAACGTCATCGATGCACTTATCGATGAAGCCGATAACTGAGGTGGTGTACTCCTCAATGCCATTGGATGAATCCCAGAACATATTCCAGTCTGTGCTAGCACAAAAGTCCTGTAGTGTAGCATCCGCATCATCTGACCACTTCCGTATTGAGTGAGTCCCTGCTACTTCCTGCTTTAGTTTTTGCTTGTAAGCAGGAATCAGGAGGATAGAATTGTGGTCAGATTTGCCAAATGGAGGGCGGGGGATAGCTTTGTATGCATCTCTGTGTGTGGAGTAAAGGTGGTGTAGGATTATTTTTTTCCCTGGTTGCACATGTGACATGCTGGTAAAAATTTGGTTAAACTGATTTAAGTTTGCCTGCATTACAGTCCCTGGCCACTAGGAGCGCCACTTCTGGGTGAACATTTTCTTCTTTGCTTATGGCCTTATAGAGATGGTTAAGAGCCGTCTTAGTGCCAGCTTCCCTTTGTGGTGGTAAATAGACGGCTACGAATAATAAAGATGAGAACTATCTTGGTAGATAGTGAGGTCGACAGCTTATCATAAGATACTCTACCTCAGGCGTGCAATACCTCGAGACTTCTTTAATATTAGACATCGTGCACCTGCTGTTATTGACAAAAAGACACACACTCCAACCCCTCGTCTTACCAGAGGTAGCGTCTCTGTTCTGCCGGTGCATGGAAAATCCCGCCAGCTCTATATTATCTGTTTCTTCATTCAGCCACGTCTCGGTGAAACATAAGATGTTACAGTTTTTAAATGTCCCGTTGGTAGGATAATCTTAATAGTAGGTCATACATTTTATTTTCTAACGATTGCACGTTAGCAAGAAGAATATAAGGCATTGGGAGTTTACTTGCTCGCCGACGGATTCTCAGAAGGATCCCCGATCTGCGTCCCCTTTTCCGGCGTCTTTTCTCTATGCAAAAGGCGTGGATCTGGGCCTGTTCCAGTGAAAGCAGGATATCCTTCTCGTCGGATTCGTTAAAGGAAAAAGTTTCTTCCAGTCCGCGGTGAGTAATCCAGAAGTTATTTTCGGTCATAAGACACGGTAGCAGCAACATTATGTACACAATAAGTTAAAAAAATAAGTTACACAAAAGGCAAAAAAATAACTAAATTGCACAATTGGTTGGGAGAATGTAAAACGGCACCAATTCATATGCCGAGGCACAAATATAGTGCCCACATTGGCTCAGCATGGGTCTGTCTAGTTCATAATGAGATAACACTTTCAGTAGAATTCAGGCAAATCAATGGAGTCTCCCCTCCCCTCCCCAGTTATGCTGTTCTTAGACTCTCAGATGTCTGGAGGCTGAGAGGTTCAAGATTTAAAACCAATGCCACTACAGCTTTACACGAATGTTCAAAAGATGTTTATGACCAATACTTTTTTCATATTTAAGTAACTTAATGTATTTACTGACAGGCGATACCAGTATAGCCTAGTAATTGCAAGTTTACACCACTGAAAATAAATTATTGATTCAATCTATCAATGTAAGAATCATAATTTGTGGTGTTTGTGCTTTGTGCATGATCTCTGTCATCTCAAAGCCCACTGCTAATTAGCTTTGTCTGCAGTCTCCACATATAAAGCCGATTAGTCCTCATTAATGCCACAAAAAGGCCTTGCCCGACAACACCATGTCAACTTAGCCATCAGCTTCCGAGCCGGAAGTTGTGGCTGTCTTACGGTTGGAGCACTCAGGCCTAGTGAGTCATCTTCACCAGAAATAGCGAAGTGTGTCCATGGCCTAATTGCGAAAGCACACATCAAGAGTGCCGACATTGAGGGGAGGAGATAATCCCTGAGAAGTTACCAGACTTTATCTTTGAAGGTTAATTGCTTATAGCGCCGTAGGGTCTTGGTGGAACATGAGAATTTCTTAACTAAATTCATAAATGTTCTTCTGCCTCGCCTCGCCATAGCGGTTATTACATTAGAGGAGTCACAAGGTGCCATGATGTCACATGAGACTAGCACACAAGACAACAGAGTCAGTCCTCCTCATCCATATCTTAAACAAGGACTTGGATGGAAACTAGGACATTACTCTAAGACAGTTGAAAATGCTTTACAATAAATCTGAAGAATAGAGTGCATCACAGACCAGATATTTGAGCCTAAAATGCAATAATGACCTATGCGAATGCAATAACTTTTATAGAATATTGTGTGTGAGAGACTCAACTCTCAACTTCTCTGACAAGTATTTCTGAGGAGAAACAGCTTAGACTGAACAAAACCAACAACAACTTGCCCATCATCAGCTGAAGTCAGGACAGAATGTGACAGGGCAAGCCTTGATTTCACTAATGGTGCACCCAGGGGGATGCAGAGTGGCACGTTCCTGGCACTTGTCTCGAACGGATGTAGTCGGACACCATAATTATATCTTTCATCCCTAACACTCGCATGCATGATCACATCAGCACTGTCTCTGGGTCTATGGCCCCAGTAGCAGCGGAGGAGGCCGTAGCTGAGGCGGGATACCAGGCTTCTGTGGGGGGTGGCGAGTGCCCCTTCGCCTCACATTAGCATCAACGGAAGGGCACTGGCAAAGAGCTGAGCAGAGTTAAGGCACCAAGGGGCAAGGGTGGCAAGAGAGGGGAAGAGCGGAGAGGCATAAAAAAATGTTTTCAAAAAGCCAGTCCTGCCACTAAACATCAGTTGAGGGATTCTTCGGCTGTCCCCATAGAAGAACCCTTTTTGGTTCCAGGTATAACTCTTTTGGGTCCCATGTATAACCCTCTGTGGAAAGGGTTTTACATGGAATCCAAAAAGAGTTCTACATGGAACCAAATGGGTTACTCAAACGTTCTCCTATGGAGACAGCTGAAGAACTGTTTTAGGTTCTAGATGGCAACTTTTGTTCTAAGAGTGTACACAATAACAAAAAAGTAATGGGGGTAGAAATAACCTTTACATTGAAACCCCCCCCCCCCCCCCCCCTATTATAAATTACCTCGACTCACCTGTAACCCTTGTATATTATTTTTTACTTAAGTTTATTTGGTAAATCTTTCTTAACTCTTTCTTGAAGTGCACTGTTGGTTAAGGGCTTGTAAGTAAGCATTATGTATTTGGCGCACGTGACAAATAAAGTTTGATATGATTTGAATTTGGGCAATAGAATGATTCATATTGAGAGAAACCTGCCTTCACCCAATGGCATTTGGTCTCCCGAGTGGGGCAGCGGTCTAAGGCACTGCATTTCAGTGGTAGAGGCGTCACTACAGACCCTGATTCGATCCCGGGCTGTATCGCATAGGGCGGTGCACAATTGGCCCAGCGTCACCCGGGGTGGGGGGTGGGGGGGGGGGTTGGCAGAGGTAAGCCGTCGTTGTAAAATAAGAATATGTAATTAACTGACTTGCCTAATTAAATAAAGGTTAAATAAAAAATAAATAAAACAGAAGGAATCACAAATCCTGGCCAATGAGATCATTAAAATGTACTATAGCAAAGCACAGATAAAGTCCCTAGGCCTTTCCAGCAATCTCCTCTTTAGCAAAACTCTTTCCGTGAAGATAGGAAAACGGAAGTTAACTGAAGCGAACAAGACGCATGTGAGGCTGAGAAGGAGGAGCAACAGTGACAGTTAAGCCTGCAGTCCTGGAAGTCGGAGTGTAAAGCCTGTCTGGCCTCTGGGCATAACTATCACAGTGTAGGAGATGCAGGCACAGCTTATGTAAACCAAACGCCTGTTTGTTTGATTATGTAAAAAGGGATGGGAGTTGTCATGCGGGGGCTGTCAGAGGGCCAACACTTAGGGGTGGTCACATAGCTTCGTCACAGAGATAATACACACTGACAAAGCACCTGACCACAGCATAATGTGTGCCGGAATTGGTGCCAAAGGCAGGACTGAAAGAACATGTCAATAAATTTGTCATCATAAGCTATATTTGCACATTTAAAATAGTATAATGTTTCAGTTTCCGTTGTGATTATACTGTATATATGTGTTTTGAGTGTCCTTGAAGGGCATCTTCTTCAATTCTGAGTACTGTTAATCTTATAGAAATGTGATATCATGAATAAATCCCCCTGCCAAAGCAATTGGATATCATGAAGATATTCACAAAGCAAACCAACTACAACGCAACATCAATTTCTAAAACCAAACCAACATACAGTAGCCAAAGTCAACTTTTCCTCCACACAGCAGTAAACGTATGTGACGGTAGTGAGACTAAGTTCAGGTGCTCCATCTTTCAGGGAAGAGAGAAAATTGCTAATTATCTGGAAGTGATCCATCTGGCCACCTTTCTGAGATCACCGTCCTGGAAGTGGAGGTGCCCCCTCTGTCCGGCGGCACAGGAAGGCAGAGATGCTGGGTAAAGGGGAGGGGGCTCCAGTGAGCGTGGCTCCTCAAATCTCCGACACCATTAATCACACTTTGGAGTGGCCAAGCGAACTGTGTAACAGCGCTGAGAATGATTAATTCTTAATGCAGCATTTAAGAGAATGATTTATGCCATCTGTTAGTGGAGGACACAGCGCAGAAGTCCACCTCTCCGCTTCACACCGAGACTCCTTGTCAGCCAAGGGGATGATTCATAATTTAATCTGGGGAGCAGTGAGTCACCTCCAAAATTAGAGTGGCTTTAGACCATGAACAAAGGGTATGGGGTGGATGTTGTGGCATAACCCCATGCATTCTCTGTGAGGAGCTGGATGTGTGACAGGCAGCCACCCAGACCTCTGTATGGACAACGAGAAACTCAACACCTACTGTATATGGCTGCTGGGACTATTGTGGTGACCATACTAGATGCTGTTTGTGACAGACTATCTTCTGATCCAAAGTCCTGATTGTAACAACCAATATTGTTCCACCCCACACATTTCCATATTCAAACACAGTGTCAAAGCCCCAAACCAAACAAATTGTTACCTGCCAGAGTTTGCATGGTTAAAAATGCACTGCATGAAATCCTCCCAGCTTGTCAGTATGTGACGTTATTACTGGCTGCTCCTGCTCTGCCTCTGCAGGAAGCTGCAGTCACAATCTAAGGTGAACACAAAGACATTCTGTTTGTCCACTGCATTGAATCTTTCCATTCCAGCAGGTTGTGTGGTTTGCCATTTCCCTTTGTTCATAAAAAAATAGCCTTTGTACCACAGAGGGCCTTCAAAAAGCAGTCTATTTATGTTCATAGTTGTAGCTACAGAGGAAGTCAGTCACTCATATTCCTTCAATAAATGTTCCTACAGAATTGTGTCACCAGTGTTAGTCACTAAATGTCAGTCAATGCATATCAACCAATATGGGACCCATATCAACCAAAAAAATCTATGTTACAGATTTCTGCCCTGAAAAATGCCTGTAGTCAAATTTAGCTATGCTAAAACTGTAGTTACCACAGTCAGAACACCAGGGGGAACTCAATCATATTTAGGAGAAAAGAGAAAATGGCCTTAGGACATGCCTGGGTAAAGGCCGGCCTGGGTGCCGTATGCGGGGCGCGACCTGATTCAATACGGCTCGCGGAATAATGCTCAAATCACATAAAAGATTTTGCAATAGTAAAGTTTTGAAAAACATATTTGTTATCCAAATTAAAAGCCCAATGAATACTCACCTTTGTGTAATGTTTAAACTCCCACCGCTTGTGGGACAATTATTTTGAAGGCACTTATAAATAGCAACTGCACGAGGACAGACAGTGACTGACAGGCTGACACACACGTCACAGTTACAAATAATAGCTAGCTATAAATTGCACAAAAATGTGTTTTACAAAGATTTCAAAGAAAAGGAAGGTAGACAATGAATGTAGGGTGTTCCAGCAAGAGTGGACATCAAAATATTTATTTATTGAGGTATCAGGGAAAGCTGTGTGCTTAGTGTGCAAAAAGAGCATCACTGTCTTGAAAGACTAGAACTTGTCCCGACACTTCCAGACAAAGCATGCATAGAAATATAGGAATATGTCTTCTGAGCAGAGGGCAAGTGCATCAAGAGTTGCTTTCTCAGTTGTAAAAGCAGAAAGGACTTTTCACAAAACTGCATTCAGCAAACGACGGAATTGCAAGAGCTAGCTATGTACTGTCCTACAAAATTGCTAAACATAGCAAGCCATTCGCTGAGGGCAAATTCATTAAAGAATGTTTAATTGACTCTGCAGCAATACTTTGACCTGACAAGAAAGAGCAGTTTGAAAATGTTTCCCTGTCAAGACGAACAGTGACACAGCGTGTTGAGGACATCACAGAGAATATGGAACAACAGTTGACAGACAAGGTAAATTATTTCACCTATTTCTCCTTGGCCCTGGATGATAGCAGTGACGCATGTGATATGGCACAGTTGTTGATATTCTTACGAGGAGCTTGCCTCAGAAGAGGAGCTTGCTTCAGTGCAGTCAATGGAGGAGGTTAATAAGTGTGTGGCAAATCTGGGACTGAGTTTTGAAAAGTTATCCAGTGTGACCACTGATGGGTGCCCAAACCTGACAGGAAAAAATGTTGGCCTTTTGAAAAGGATACAAGATCAAGTAGTTGAGCTGAACCCAGAACAGAAATTGATTTTCCTGCATTGCATTATTCATCAGGAGGTGCTCTGTAATTGTGTTCTGAAAATGAACCATGTTGTGGATACAGTCACTAAAGTGGTAAACTTCATAAGAGCAAAATCTTTAAACCACAGGCAGTTTGTCTCACTGTTGGAAGAGACAGAGTTGGGTCATTCAGATCTCCCCTACCACACAAACGTGAGATGGCTGAGTTTGGGGAAGGTGCTTAAAAGGGTGTGGGACGTGAAGTCGGAGATTTCAGAGTTTTTGCAAATGAAAGGAACATATGTGGATTTCCCTCAACTGCAAGAAAGAATGGTTGGCTGATTTTGCCTTCACTGTTGACATCATGGCCCTCATGAATTAACTGAATTCCAAACTACAAGGGAAGGGCCTTTTTGCACATCAGATGTACAGGCTTGTCAAAGCCTTCAAGGGAAAATTACTCCTCATGACCCACCAAGTAGAAGCCAACAATCTCACCCACTTTCTGACACCACTAGTCTGTTCCCTAACAGATGACCAGTGGGAGAATTATACATCGCTGCTGCGTGCTTTGAACGGTGAGTTCTCTCATTGTTGGTGAGGATTTCAAAGTGTTGGAAAATGACATGCTGTTGGTTTCCTCTCCTTTCACCTTCAATGTGGATAACGCTCCCACTGACCTGCAACTTGAGCTTATAGATCTTCAGTCTGATGCAGTGATTGGAGAACTATTCAAAACAATGTCACTGATGATGTTCTATGAATCTCCTCGGTGAACAAAACTTTCCAAAGATTAGGAGTCATGCTCAGAAGGATGTTTGTATTGTTTGGGTCAACCTATGTATGTGAACAGACATTTTCAGTGATGAAATATAACAAGTCAAGCCACAGATCATCTCTTACTAACTCTCACCTCTCAGCAATCCTGCGCATAGCGACGTCAGAAACTATACCGAACTTCACTGCTCTAGTCAATGTAATGTTGAGCTCTCTCTCTTTCTTGTGTTTTTGTGCATACCCGTTAACAAGAGTTCTGTCCGTGGTGCTGAATGCACAGTGTAATTTACCCTTCGTGTAGTTCATTGCATGTTTAATAATGAAAATACCTAGCAAAAGCAGAACATGGATGTGGTTTATTTCTGTGCATGTTAAAAAAGTAAAATAAGTAGCATATCTGGACGTGATTTGCTGTAGATATATCTGTCAACACAGTCAGTCATACACATGATGTATAATCCTGTAATATGATTCTGGCCTGCAATAGCAAAAATATATTCTAATGTGGCCCTCCATGGAAAATAATTGCCCAGGCCTGCCTTAGGAGGTACTATTCTCAGACTAACCCCTGGCCTCTAGTCTTCAGGGAGGGGATGGGGGAATGTTTGTCAGTTTTGGAATGATCATTAGCTTGCCCAAGAGCAAACACTAATCGAGAAGTGGTGGTGGTGAGAGGCAAGTGAGAAGGAAGGGGAAGGTCCTTTTCTTTGAGATTGCAAGTCTAGACTTCGGAGCACTTGCTTCCTTGTCAGCATCCCTGTACAAAGGAAGCATCCTACAAACTCTCACTTCCACTGCTGCTGAGAAACTACTATGACTACAGGTTCTTTACAGTTTGAAATGGCTTTGTGAAATGTCGGCATTGATATAATGTTTTTATCAAACTTCGACTCAGCGATATGACGTTGCCACAAGCAGCACTGCAGATGTTGCAGGTGAGCACGATGAAATACGATGCCCTCACATATTATCACAAAGGGTGATTCAGGTGTTATTTTTTCAAGATATTCAATTACTATTGGAATGAATCCCAAAGCTGAAAATGCAACAACAAAAATCTGACTTTTTCTCTTTTACTGATACTTTATCATTCAAAAAGATCACTCATCAGTCTACCATGAAATTCATTGATATTATTCCAAAGACGCTGATACCAAGCACTGCTTGTTACACTAAAGGTTAAATTAAAAGTGTGAATTTGAAGATTCGGACTATAAAATGGCAATGCTAAACCTGTGGTTAGGTTGTAAAGACATTTGTTGAGAATTCAATAAAAATGTACCTCTACTTCATATTACACTCATTTTACATAAAACCAATTCCTGGTACACCAAATTGTAAAAATGGAGAAGGTATTTTTCAATGGAGAAGAACTTATTTGGGCCAATTACTCTTCAACAACTTTTAATTGCTGTGCTATGAGACACAGTCTGATTAAAATTACACACTATTAATCCACTTTGTAACACTGTTTGTTAGGCTGCAGCCAGCATAATGAACAAGAAACAGACACATTACAGTTTCTAAAGATGAGAAATATGTTATCTGTGATTACATATCCTTTCAAGCTGTTTCACAAATTGTAGTATGTGTAGAAAAGAACAATAATGCAAGAAATTAGAGCTTGGTGATAGACAAGGTGACGTGGGAAGAGAGTTGAGTAGTAAGGTGGCCCTGTAAAATGTGGCATGTTGCAATAGGTACTCTCCTGTTCAGAAAAACCTCTCAGCTCTATGGGTGGTGGTGGTGGAGCAAAAACAACCGTAGTGAGAGGATCACACAAACCAACACTAAACTTACATACCCATGGCAATTCCAGCATGCTATAAATACCAGCCTTCGGCAATCTCTGGATCCACACGACGAGGCAGAGAGACAGCGAAATGAAAACGGAGACAACAGGATCCTGGAAATTGTATTCTCATAAATGTAAATTTATGTACACCCATTTGACACGCTCTACTTTAGGTTGGTTTGTGTTCCTCTTTCTCTTCCTACCCATTATGGTTGGTAATTAGCGCTGCGTCTGGGACCAGCCGTGCAGAGAAGCACCGAACAGGGGGCCTAACAGGGGAAACAGGCACCTGCAATTACATCAACCCTGCCTGTGACAGAGGGGTAATCAAACCCGCCCCCCAGCTCCGAGTCACCACTCCCCACTAAGTAGAGTCAACGTCAGTCATCTGAGACAGCCAATCAGGAGCCTGGAAAGGTAATAATAGTCTAATACTAGTCTCCTATTTGGGTAAATAAGAGATGAGTCATCTCTAAAGGCTAATTAGCTAGCAAGATACAGGTAGACCATGTGGGGGAGAACGTACTTCAGTTATCCAGGTTATTCTGGGGATGGCACTGCCTATAAACATGAATAAAATCCCAAGGGAAAATGATTCCAATGAGAATGGGACCATGAGGTGAGGTCATTTTTTCACAAACCAATAATACAGGTGACGTTGTTCGTTTCGAGAGCAATATACACTACAGTTCAAAAGTTTGGGGTCACTTAGAAATGTCCTTGCTTTTGAAAGAAAAGCACTTTTTTTGTCCATTAAAATAACATCAAATTTATCAGAAATAATTAACCAGGCAAGTCAGTTAAGAACAAATTCTTATTTACAATGACAGCCTAGGAACAGTGGGTTAATTGCCTTGTTCAGGAGCAGAACGATAGATTTTTACAATGTCAGCTAAGGGATTCGATCTAGCAACTTTTCGGTTACTGGCCCAACGCTCTAACGACTAGGCGACTTGCCACCCCAGGCGACTACGGGATGCTGGCCTTCTAGGCAGAGTTGCAAAGAAAAAGCCATATCTCAGACTGGCCAATAAAAATGTAAGATTAAGATGGGCAAAAGAACACAGACACTGGACAGAGGAACTCTGCCTAGAAGGCCAGCATCCCGGAGTCACCTCTTCACTGTTAACGTTCAGACTGGTGTTTTGCGGGTACTATTTAATGAAGCTGCCAGGTGGGGACTTGTGAGGCGTCTGTGTCTCAAACTAGACACTAATGTACTTGTCCTCTTGCTCAGTTGTGCACCGGGGCCTCCCACTCCTCTTTTTATTCTGGTTAGAGACAGTTTGCGCTGTTCTGTGAAGGGAGTAGTACACACTGTTGTAAGAGATCTTCAGTTTCTTGGCAATTTCTCGCATGGAATAGCCTTCATTTCTCAGAACAAGAATAGACTGATGAGTTTCAGAAGAAAGGTCTTTATTTCTGGCCATTTTGAGCCTGCAATGCTCCAGATACTCAACTAGTCTAGAGAAGGTCAGTTGTATTGCTTCTTTAATCAGGACAACAGTTTTCAGCTGTGCTAACATAATTGCAAAAAGGGTTTTCTAATGATCAATTAGCCTTTTTAAAATCTTCAGCAGTAAAGAAGACTTAAAGCAAAACACCACCGAGGTTGATAGATCCATAAATAAAGCATGGTGATCACATATACCCCTCTGGTGTGGCACTGTCTTTTAATGCCTTTTTACAGCGCTCACCCTGTCGCCAAGCGTTTACAGCCTGTCAATCAAATGTCAGGTTCGGGGCCACAGCGTGTCCTCACAGTGACGGGTCCCCCTGTCAGAGCCAGTCACGTCCCCCAGTCCCAGACAGGTTTGACTGGGCACCAGACAGGCCTGTTGTGACAGGCGGACAGGTGTGTGTGAGTAGGACTGGTGGTATGGCTCACATAGTCCTCTGTGGTAGTACTGACATCATACCACACAGACTTGGACCGACGCAGAAGTGTGGTTCGGTAGCATTAGTCTGAAATTCCTACCTAAACGACCGTGTGTACACAATCATTGATGAATACAGTAGTATAAACTTGAGAGAGTCCAATACCCCAATTCCAATTGGAATGTCTTTAAACCTACAAGCTCATACCAGCTCCGATTCCATTCTTCACTTGTGTCTTATCAACCCCATTCACATCCTCAAATTACATCACAACTACATGTACTTCACACCTTCAGCCTGTGGCATCCCATCACTGTGCAAAACCCAACAGACTTGGTGCTCCACACATGTAGAAACAGCAGGCTGCTGGCAGAACAGAACAGAGAGATGGAGAGAGATACAGTAGAAAGTGAGGGAGAGGGAGAAGAGGAGGAGGGCAGAACGGTGCAACAGCAGGCCCTATAGGTCGATAGGAAAAAACGCACGTCTAATAAGCCAATGATGGAGGCCGCGAATAAAGCCCAGTCCCCTGCGTGGAGCTGACGCCTCCTTGTTCCAAATGTGTTATTTACTCCACTCTGATTCATCCAGCCGGCCCCAGAAATACACTGTCCTGAACTGCTGTCAGTTCAGAGAGAGAGAACGCAGGAAAACATAGCCCACAGATTAAACCATTGATCAACACATTGTCTTTGCCTCGAAGCTAGCGGTGGAAATAATTGACCTGTAAGAGCACGACAGTTTGAGAGGAATGTGTCAGGGAGAAGTGGCATTGGGTTAACTCATCCAATACATGAGAAGGACAGCAGAGATCCGAGATAGGCCTACCAATATACCAAATTACTATTTCCCCTAGCCCTGCTTGCATAATGACTCAGTTATTCACAATGAAAAGATAGAAGGACCATAGGTAAGGCTTGAGCATGGTAAGATGAGTGAAAAGAGTGTTATTAGGCTGTGACATATCTTTAAATGTCTGAAAGTGAGCCACCGTGATATAGGTAAGAACCAGAGTAGTGAGAGAGTGTTACCAGCTGGATATATTAGTGGTGTAGTATATTAACTAGTGACATAGGTGAATTAGGGATATGAGTTATTGGGCTTGGAGGCTGAATTACAGTTATATGACAGAGCCTGGCGGAAGTCAGAGTGCAGTGTGCACCATTGGCTGTCATTGGCCCCTGAGTGTGTGGGTGTGTGTGTGTGTGTGTGTGTGTGTGTGTGTGTGTGTGTGTGTGTGTGTGTGTGTGTGTGTGTGTGTGTGTGTGTGTGGTTAAACATGGACCTTATGCCTGCTACTCCTCCTAACAGGGAATTCCACACACGCTTCTGACAGGACAGAAATGTCGCCACCATCAATATTTATACACACACACATAAAATAGCGAGAGAGAGCAAGAGAGTCACATGTTCTCCCAGAGGTTACAGTAATTATGGCCATGTTTATTAGTTTACCAACTACAGCTGCTTACAGAGACACTCGTCTTCACAAGCTACTGCTTACACAGACACTCGTCTTCACAAGCTATGGGAAGCATCTACCTGTCAAAGGAGATAGCTACAACTATGTTTTTACCCCAAAACCCTTCTGTGATTTTATTTGACCCCATGGGAAGAAGAGCAACACCGTAGAAAGGAGGTTGGCATTTATTGTCATGAATCTTGCCCAGGAGGCAGCTCTGCAGAGTGGTCACCAGCTGACACAGCCACACAGTTATAAAATCTGATTTTAAACCTAACCCAACCTTAACCCCTAACCCTAATGCCTAACCCGAACCTTAAATAAAGACCAAAAAGCTAATTTTGACTTTGCAGCTGGCCCATCTAGCAGAAATCGCTCAGTTCTTCCTCCAGGGAAAGATGTATGACAATAAACTTCAAACTGCCTATAGAAATGGCAATGCATGTCACAACAAATGGGGAGAGCACTGTCTCAATGGCCACTAAAACTCAGCACATACACATCCGTCAGACACACACATCTGTGCTGGATAAACAAACTTGTCATAATGTTGAGAGTAGTGGATCTCTACAGAGAGAAATCTGTTCAGAATCGTAAAAGACATTTCTGAAATTGTTTATGAGCCACATACAGGAGTGTGTGTTCGCATGCTAGTCCTGGGAGCGAGGGCCTGGGCTATAGAGCCCGTCTCTGGGGAGGTGAAAGCCCACTCTGCCCTTAATGACAAACTATGCCCATAGCTCCATACAGGGCCAATACACACACTGCATACAGACAGACCGCTGTGTGCGCCCTTCAAACACACATATCTGATAGGCCTATATAAGTCCAGGCCCTATCAATCAAATTGTCGGTTAGGTGTTAAGTCTTCCCAAGAGTAAATGGTAAGCTGCATACATTTTTGTTAGCGTCTGTAAGGGAAAGTCATTTGTGCTTTAAATATGTTTAGTTTAAAAACACATCTACAAGAAAAATGAATGTGTCTGAGAGCCTCATTTAGGCAATGATGAATACAATTAGGTAAATTTCAACACGTATTCCCTGGACATTATTATTTGTTTGTGAAAAGCACTGTTACTGTGTGTGGACACAGTACTGTTAAACAAATCATGAATTATGCAAACTCAACAAAAACAAATCTGGTTATTGTGCACAGATCACTCACTCACCTACTCACCTCACTCACCTCACTCACTGAAAAGATTTGGCATGGGTCCTGTACCATCGAGAGCATCCTGACCAGTTGCATTACTGCCTGGTATGGCAACTGCTCGGTAGGGGGTTAGTGCGAACGGCCCAGTACATCACTGGGGCCAAGCTTCCTGCCATCCGGGACCTATATAATAGGCGGTGTCAGAGGAAAGCCCATAAAATTGTCACAGACTCCAGTCACCCAAGTTATAGACTGTTTTCTCTGCTACCGCATGGCAAGCAGTACCAGAGCGCCAAGTCTAGGACCAAAAGACTCCTCAACAGCTTCTTCCCCCAAGCAATAAGACTGCTCAACAATTAATCAAATGGCCACATCCCCGTCACTTTTCAAATTACCTCGATTAACCTGTACCCCCGCACAGACTTGGTACCTCCTGTATATAGCCTCGTTATTGTACTAGACTTTTCCTGTGTTCTTTTTTATATTTTTACTTCAGTTTATTTAGTAAATATTTTCTTAACCAACAATGCAGCTCAAGAAATAGAGTTAAGGGCTTGTAAGTAAGCATTTCACGGTAAGGTCTACACCTGTTGAATTCGGCGCGTGACAAATAAAATTTGATATGCTATTTTTTACTCTCTCTCTGCCCGGTGTAGCGCTAGCCTCCCTCCCGGCTTCCATCCCTTCCAAGGTGCCTCTCTCCTGGCTATCACACTGGTAACACGGCCTTCGTGCCTATAACTGTGGTGGTCCTACAAACTGTGTGGAGTGATTGACTTTTAGCTGATTCCTCACCAACCTACTTTGTGGATTTGAAGACTTTTTCCAAAATGGCATCTACCACTTTCCACCATACAGGGAAAGTGACTTTTTCCAGTTTGGTGGCTACCACCTTCAGAGACTACGGTGATCATTTCTTGGAAATGCACCTACTTTGCACAGTTCCGGGATACTATTGACCGGCCAAAAGTCCAATTTGGAAACTGAAAATTGAGGAATATATGTCTGGATATCCTGGATAGGTCACACTCTAAGACCTTTTCTACTCCTCAGCCTGGTTGTCGTACCACTGCCTCGTCACCATGTAGCCACTCTCCATCTGACTGGCCAGGGCTGCCCTACAGAGACCCCCCCTAGTGAAGTCACCTCTGCCCTCCCATCTCACCCACCCTGAATAGCCTTCATTTCTCAGAACAAGAATATACTGACGAGTTTCAGAAGAAAGGTCTTTGTTTCTGGCCATTACGAGCCTGTAATCGAACCCATAAATGCTGATGCTCCAGATACTCAACTAGTCTAAAGAAGGCCAGTTTTATTGCTTCTTTAATCAGTACAACAGTTTTCAGCTGTGCTAACATAATTGCAAAAGGGTTTTCTAATGATCAATTAGCCTTTTAAAATGATAAACTTGGGTTAGCTAACACAATGTGCCATTGGAACACAGGAGTGATGGTTGCTGATAATGGGCCTCTGTAAGCCTATGTCGATATTCCCTTAAACCTGTTGGGGCTAGGGGGCAGTATTTGCACGGCCGGATAAAAAACGTACCCGATTTAAACTGGTTACTACTCTTGCCCAGAAATGAGAAAGTGCATATAATAGAAAACACTCTAAAGTTTCTAAAACTGTTTGAATGGTGTCTGTGAGTATAACAGAACTCATATGGCAGGCCAAACCCTGAGAAGATTCCATACAGGAAGTGCCCTGTCTGACAATTTGTTCTCCTTCTGTGGCATCTCTATAAAAAATACAGCATCTCTGCTGTAACATGACATTTTCTAAGGCTTCCATTGGCTCTCAGAAGGCGCCAGGAAGTGTAATGGGGTGTCTGCAGTCTCTGGTCAAAGTACAGCAGCTCTGTTTGTGAGTGGTCAGGCTGGGAACAGTGACACTGGAGATGCGCGTTCATGAGAATTCTCAATTTTTTTCTTTCAACCTTTGAATGAATACAACGTCGCCCGGTTGGAATATTATCGCTATTTTACGAGAAAAATAGCATAAAAATTGATTTTAAACAGCGTTTGACATGCTTCGAAGTACGGTAATGGAATATTTTGACATTTTTTGTTACGAAATGCGCTCGCGCGTCACCCTTCGGATACTGACCTGAACGCACAAACAAAACGTATTTGGTATTTGAATATAACTATGATTATTTGGAACCAAAACAACATTTGTTGTTGAAGTAGAAGTCCTGGGAGTGCATTCTGACGAAGAACAGCAAAGGTAATTCAATTTGTCTTATAGTAAATCTGTGTTTGGTGAGGGCCAAACTTGGTGGGTGTCATATTAGCTAGCCGTGATGGCCGGGCTAAGTACTCAGAATATTGCAAAATGTGCTTTTGCCGAAAAGCTATTTTAAAATCTGACACCGCGATTGCATAAAGGAGTTCTGTATCTATAATTCTTAAAATAATTGTTATGTATATTGTGAACGTTAATCGTGAGTAATTTAGTAAATTCACTGGAAGTTTGCGGTGGGTATGCTAGTTCTGAACATCACATGCTAATGTAAAAAGCTGGTTTTTGATATAAATATGAACTTGATTGAACAAAACATGCATGTATTGTATAACATCATGTCCTAGGAATGTCATCTGATGAAGATCATCAAAGGTTAGTGCTGTATTTAGCTGTGGTTTTGGTTTTTGTGACATATATGCTTGCTTTGAAAATGGCTGTGTGATTATTTTTGGCAGGGTAATCTCCTGACATAATCTAATGTTTATGCTGTTAATGCTGTATAGCCTTTTTGAAATCAGACAATGTGGTTAGATTAACGAGAGTCTTGTCTTTAAAATGGTGTAAAACAGTCATATGTTTGAGAAATTGAAGTTATAGCATTTTTGAGGTATTTGTATTTCGCGCCACGCGATTCCACTGGCTGTTGACTAGGTGGGACGCAAACGTCCCACCTTGCCCAGGGAGGTTAAAATCAGCCATTTCCAGCTACAATAAACATTTACAACATTAACAATGTCTACACTGTATTTCTGATCAATTTGATGTCATTTTAATGGACAAAAACAAGGACATTTCTAAGTGACCCCAAACTTTTGAACGAGATAGTTAGTTTTATATATATATAGTTTTTTATATATATATATATATAAAAAACTAACTAACTAACTAAAACTAACTAACTAACTAACTAACTAACTATCACTATGTGGACACCTGCTCGTCGAACATCCCATTCCAAAATCACGGGCGTTAATATGGAGTTAGTCCGCCCCTTTGCTGCTTTAGCAGCCTACACTCTTCTGGGAAGGCTTTCCACTAGATGTTGGAACATTGCTGCTGGGACTTGCTTCCATTCAGCCACAAGAGCATTACTGAGGTCGAGCTCTGATGTTGGGCGATTCGGCCTGGCTCGCAGTCGCCGTTTCTAATTCATCCCAAAGGTGTTCGATGGATTTGAGGTCAGGGGTCTGTGCAGTCCAGTGAAGTTCTTCCACACCGATCTTGACAAACCATTTCTGTATGGACCTCGCTTTGTGCATGGGGGCATTGTCATGCTGAAACAGGAAAGGGCCTTACCCAAACTGTTGCCACAAACTTGGAGGCACAGAATCGTCAAGAATGTCATTGTATGGTGTAGTGTTAAGATTTCCCTTCACTGGAACTAAGGGGCTTAGCCTGATCCATGAAAAACAACCCAGACCATTATTCCGTTTCCATCAAACTTTACAGTTAGCACTATGCATTCGGGCAGGTAGCCTTCTCCTGGTATCCGCCAAATGCATATTCGTCAGTCGGACTGCCAGATGGTGAAGCGTGATTCATCACGCCAGAGAACGCGTTTCCACTGTTCCAGAGTCCATTTGCGGTGAGCTTTACACCACTCCAGCCAACACTTGGCATTGCGCATGGTGATCTTAGGCTCGTGTGTGGCTGCTTGGCCATGGAAACCCATTTCATGAAGCTCCCGACGACCAGTTCTTGTGCTGACGTTTCTTCCAATCAGTTTGGAACTCGGTATTGAGTGTTGCAACCGAGGACAGAAGATTATTACGCTCCTCGCGCTTCAGCACCCGGTAGCCGCGTTCTATGAGCTTGTGTGGTCTACCACTTCGCAGCTGAGCCGTTGTTGCTCCTAGACGTTTCCATTTCACAATAACAGCACTTACAGTTGACCGGGGCAGCTCTAGCAGGGAAGAATTTTCACAAACTGACTTGTTGGAAAGGTGGCGTCATATGACGGTGCCAGGTTGAAAGTCACCGAGCTCTTCAGTAACGCCATTCTACTACCAGTGTTTGTCTACGGAGATTGCATGGCTGTGTGCGCAATATTATACTCAAATCCACTAATTTGAAGGGGTGTCCACATATCTTTCTATATATAGTGTATATTTATTTGTACTATAACAAGGCACATTTTGAAAATAGACCTAGGTCTCAATATATCTTCCCTGTTAAAATAAAGGCTAAATAAAACATTTAAAAAATATATATGAAAAAGTTGGGTTTGAGGTTCTCCAAAGGTTCTCCAAAGTGTGATAAAGGCGTTATAATGAGGAGGGCAAATTGGGCATCTGCTCCTCAATCTCCGGGTCATATTTCATCTCTGAGAACTTCCAAGGCTATCAACAATGGAAGGAGGCTTCAGCAAGAAGTTGCTTCTCAAAGTGGATGCTGTCCCTTCCATTAACATGGCTTCTAACACATTTCAAATAGCCAACAGCCCCAGCAGAGACCAAGCATTATCACATGCATGGAAGTGAAGAGGGTAAATTAAAGAGCTAGCTTGCTAGCTTGCTACCACTATGCTAACGTTTGCTAAATAACACTGATAAAACGAACCAAATGTAAATGTGTGCCCGCTGTTGGTATCTAATGGCTGATGCTGTCATTGATAGTAACAAGCCTATGGGAAAGAGTCATTTTCAAGGTGTTTGTTGTGCCTGCACGTTGCGGTAATTCGTTGTTTTGTTGCTCTGGGGAGTTTTCCATGCGGCCTGGCGAACTGAAATGCGAAGCTTCTGCATTTGGGAGAAGCTCCAGAGCAAGGCTTTCTTTGGAGGGGTGGATTTTGGTCAATGGGAAAGTATACTGCTGGAGCCGTGAATTGTGTTTTGGGAGCTGCTGGCTGTCTGTCTGTGTGCGTGTGTCTGTGTGTGTGTGGATGGTTCGTCGGATGGATCCACGCGGGTTGATGGACACCAGCAGAATTTTATTCTGACATCTGCTATGGGCTAGGGCAGATTTTAGCAACGGAATACTGCCTGCCGAGCGCAGGCTAAACTGAAACGTGACGCTCCGGACATTGATCCGATCGCAGATCGGGTGGCATTTAGGAGACGCCCCGGAGCCATGCTTTCTTTGGAGTGGGGATTGGGGATTTTGCTCCATAGGAATGTCTTTTTTTTTTTTCTTAGCGTCAATGTGGTCACATTTGCTTCTTGTTGAAGAGGCAGCACATAATGTTAGCTAGCTATACTCTTCCTCCATTTCTGAATTAATTTGTGGCCATTTCTTTTTAGCTGGCAAAATAAGTGAACTAGATTTTGTTTGTGTACTGCCATATGTCAATAACATAGCTAGGTTTTTCACTGGTATGAGTTAGAAAATATCCTAAACCTAGCTAGATAGACAGTGATAGCCGCAAGCTATAACCGGGGAGAGAGGGAGGAGAGAATTCACTTTCGGTTCCATCTGCTGCTGGCTTGCAAATTTTCACTCAAATATGTTTTTCCACATGTAATAGATTAAATTAGATTATTATTCTACAATCGTGTCAATATGTTGTCAACATTTCCTCGCAGCCGTTTTTCTATACTATCCAGGCTGTATTACAACCGGCCGTGATTGGGAGTCCCATGGGGTGGCGTACAATTGGCTCAGCGTCACCCGGGTTTGGCCGGTGTAGGCCGTCATTGTAAATAAGAATTTGTTCTTAACTGACTTGCCTTGTTAAATAAAAAAAAATATTTAAAAGTACCAGTTTACCATGTACAGGAGGCTACAGGCAATATGTTCCTTCACCGTGTGAGTCACAGAAATTGCCAGAAAGCCCCGAACGCAAGATTGTAGTGGTTTTTATATGCAAGGAGCATATATTGTGCAATTGTAAACTGCAAATAAGTTTTATCCTATGTATATTAGCTAATATACATCACCAACTACATGTACATAAATATCTGATAAAGGTCCATCATCTGCTACCTGGACTATAAGGGGATAAAGTGTTTAATATGATGCATGCGGCATCAGATGGCAGATTTAGACGATTCTAATCTAATAGCCTTGAGAAAACACGTGCCTCTTAATTTTGATCAATGTTGGTAAGTAAGAACGTAGAGAATGTATGGTGAACTGCTTTCTTTGAGTGTTATGAGCCATATTCCTAATGATTCACTGCCTCTTTGAACAACAGGTGAGATCAAGAGGTATAGAGAGCACTCGAACAGCAACTCCCCCATTCCGGTCCCATTACCTTACATGGCAGAGACCTACAAGAGGCCACCCAGGTCAGAACAGGTTTGACTTGAGAGATATAAAAGGGCATGGTGTGTGGGCAGATTTCTAGTTGTGTGTATGTGTAAATAGGTGATGTAATATGTTAGAAATACATAGACTGAGTGTACAAAACATTACAACACCTTCCCAATAATGAACTGCACCCCTCCCCCTCATTGTATATCCAAATCTTGTGTTTGTAGACAGAATTCAAGCTATATTAGATCAAATCCAGACAGGAACTATTATTTTAGCAGGTGACCTACACTGAATATAACAAACATTAAGAACACCTCCCTAATATTGGGGGGAACACCAATAGGAGTGTCATCTGATGAAGATCGTCAAAGGTTAGTGCTTCATTTAGCTGTGTTTTGGATTTTTGTGACATATATCCTTGCTTGGAAAATGGCTGTGTGGTTATTGTTGTCTATGTACTCTCTTTACATAATCTAATGTTTTGCTTTCGCTGTAAAGCCTTTTTGAAATCGGACAATGTGGTTAGATTAACGAGAGTCTTGTCTTTAAAATGGTGTAAAATAGTTGAATGTTTGAAAAATTGAAATTATAGCATTTTTGAGGTTTTTGTATTTCGCGCCACACTCTACCATTGGATATTGGCGAGGCGTTCCGCTAGCGGAACGTCTGTCCTCAACAGGTCTACCCTTTTGTTGGGCTCCGAAGCCTGGACACAGTACAGAAGACACATTAACCTCTCTTGGGTAAGGGGGCAGTATTTTCACATCCGGATGAAAAGCGTGCCCAAAGTAAACTGCCCAAAGTAAACTGCCTGTTACTCAGGCCCAGAAGCTAGGATATGCATATAATTGGCAGATTTGGATAGAAAACACTCTAACGTTTCTAAAACTGTTAAAATAATGTCTGTGAGTATAACAGAACTGATATGGCAGGCGAAACCCCGAGGAAAAACCATCCCCCCCAACAAAAAAATTCAGCCTACCACTATTTTCAATGGTTGTCACTTTTATTATAAGGTGAAGTCCTTCCAGATTGCAGTTCCTAGGGCTTCCACTAGATGTCAACTGTCTTTAGAAAGAGTTTCAGGCATGTTTTTAGAAAAATTTGCCAGAAATGGTCGTTTAACTAGGTGGCTCCCATTTTGGCTATAGTGTTTCCAAGCGCGTGAATGAGAGCGCGTTCTTTGGCATTTTTCTCCGGTAAAGACAATAACAATTCTCCGTCTTAAATTGTATTGTTTATTTACGTATCAGGGTACCTAAGGTTTGATTATAAACGTTGTTTGACTTGTTTGGAAAAGTTTATTAGTAACGTTTGGGATTCATTTTGTATGCATTTTGATGGAGGGAAACCGGGTGGATTATTGACTGAAGCGTGCCAGCTAAACTGAGTTTTTATGGATATAAAGAAGGACATTATCGAACAAAAATGACCATTTGTGATATAACTGGGACCTTTTCGAGTGCCAACAGAAGAAGATAATCCAAGGTAAGGCAGTTACTATATCGCTATTTTTTGTATGCGGGGAGCTGTCCTCATATAATCGCATGATGTGCTTTCGCCGTAAAGCCTTTTTGAAATCTGACACAGTGGCTGGGTTAACAAGAAGTTAAGCTTTATTTTGATGTTTTACACTTGTGATTTTATGAAAGTTAAATATTTATAATTCTGTAGTTTGAATTTCGCTCTCTGTAATTTCACCGGATGTTGGCCAGGTGGGACGCTGCCCATAAGATGTTAACATCCTTGAGGCCTTTAACACCCAGTGCCTTTAACGGATCCTGGGCCTAACATAGGAGGACAGGGTACCCTACATCAACAGACAAACCCGAAACATGAGCATTGAAGCGTTTCTTGCTCAGAGACACCTGCATTTGCTGGGGCATATGATCCGCATTCACCAGCAGATCCTCTATGGCCACCTGGAAAATGGTCAGAGGTCTGCCGGGGGACAAAAGAAAAACGCATAAAGGACCACAGCAAGACCCTCCTGAAGCGTTGTGAGATCCAGCCTGTAAACATGGAGTGCCTGGCAACAACAACCGCCATACCTGGCATTCCACCTGCGTGTCACACACCTCCAGGACACAATCTCAAAGAGGAGAATTGAACGGTGAGCACAACGGCATCAGTGTGCAGCAGGGGCACCCCTCTCTGTTGTTGAATTCACCTGTCCCTCATGTGGCAAACCTGTGGCTCTCGAATTGGCCTGCACAGACCCATACAATGGCACAAAGAAAGCCCCCCCACAACAATCAGGAGCAACGTCAACATCAACATTGATGGAAAACCATAAGTAAGTAAGTGTGTGTGTGTGTGTGTGTGTGTGTGTGTGTGTGTGTGTGTGTGTGTGTGTGTGTGTGTGTGTGTGTGTGTGTGTGTGTGGGTGTGTGTGTGTGTGTGTGTGTGTGTCAGGAGTATTACCCCCATCAGTCTCAGTGTAATTATAGAGGGTTCCCAGACTGACACCTGCTCATTATGTTGTAGATCATAAAACCTCACTGATTACAGAGACGCCAACGTCCCAGGTGTCAGACCTCCCTCAAGCACTGCCACGCGAACACACACATACACAGTATAAACACAATAAAACAATAGCTCCAGGTGTAAGCTGTGTCCTCAGTACCAATGTCACCATCTAAACTCAGTTAGTGTAATCAAGTTAATGTGATGCTAGAGCTGGCTAATGAAGTCACCCTCTCCCATAGTCTAAGGGAGTGGAGTTATGACTTTGTAGTGGGGCTTTCAAACTCAACGTGTGTGTGTTTTTTACCTTGTAGCCTTAGGGAAAACACACCTTCCATTTGATGGCAACCCCTTCTCCGAAACACTGGGGCATATTACCCACAGACAGACAGGAGGAGGGAGGAGAGAGAGAGATGGATATGGAGGGGGGAGAGGGAGAGAGAGAAAAAGCGCAAGTGCGAGAAGCAGAGAAAGAAAGATGGAGGGGGATAGACAAAATGTGGGGATAAAGGACAAAGAGAAATAATGTATGCTGGACTCCTATATTTCATCAGTTCAACAGCACTGTAGAAACTAAGACAGGCTTCCTGCTGCGCAACCTCATGACAAATCCCCAGACAGCACGAGACTATTAGCGTGTGTGAGAATCTTCCTCACACACTTCTTCACACTAACTCATTCATTACCAACACATACTCAGACATCCATGCACGGAGACAGAGTCAGACCCAGACATTTATCACATACTAACTGAAAAGAATGGCTTCAGAATATCCCTCCAGTTTGTGTGTCAGGTCCAAAGCCCCCAGACAGAACCCATCTTAAATACTTCAGCAGCAGAACCTCTGGCGCCATTGGGGCTCACTGGACTGGGCTAAATCCCGAGGACTGTTGTCTCACTACTGAATGGGCCTGCTCCCCAGCCAGGAACCTAGCTAGCTAGCCCCACAGGAAATCACCATTCTAAATACCACAATGATACGGTGGCCAATGGAGTGAGGCCCAGGGAGCGCCCGTCAATTGAGGTAAAACTTGCCCAAGTTAATCCTGCCCCTGCAGTGTAATGACAGCCTAAGCCGATCATTCATGCTCCCCCTCCCCTTCCTTCCCCCACCCATTACCACCACCCTCCAAACCCACCTTCTCACCGACATATCAACTCAGAGTCAGACTCAGCCTCCCTATTCCGTTTCGGCTCAGGGGTAAGGAATTAAATTGTCTGGAAGGACATTTTCCATTTTCCTGTACAGCACATACAGACAGTGAATAAAGCCAAGTTAGCCAGGCAGCCACAAAAACACATTCCTGTCTGAATGGTGTTGTGTTCTGTTCTGGCCCAATTACTTCAGAGGTGACTCTGTCAGGGCACCACACTCTACAGGTCCTCTGAAGGGATAAGGCTAGTTAGGGGATTTAACAGATCAGTCATGGAAAACAAGTGCCACCTCTCTCTCTGAAAGTTTTTTCATTCTTTCATTCTCTCTATCCTTCCTTCTCTAAGGTTAATGTTACACAATGCCGTGATTCAGTATTTTTTTTATTTAACTAGGCAAATCATTTAAGAACAAATTCTTATTTACAATGACGGCCTACCCCGGCCAAACCCAGATGACGCTGGGCCAATTGTGAGCCACCCTATGGGATTCCCAATCAAGGCTGAATGTGATACAGCCTGGATTTGAACCAGGGACTGTAGTGACACCTCTTGCACTGACATGCAGTGCCTTAGACCGCTGCGCCCCTCGGCAGCCTGGGAGTCATGCGTTAATGAGTCAAACAATTATCAGGCTCCTAAATTGTTTGCATCCCTCTCATGTAAAATGTAAATAAAGAGATGGGAATCCCTGTACAGTACATTAGATGAGGATAGCATGATGTGGGGACACAAACTCTGTGTTTGAATAAACCTTCTACATGGGCCATTATTATTCAGACTGGCTTAATGCCATATCCTGTCTAAAGGTCCGTTTTTATGGCTTGACTTATAGAGGTGATTCAGAGGCTGTATGGATCATATTACTATGACATGTGGATCAGACTAATATGCCACAATAAATACTGGGAAAAACTGTACAGAGATACTAGAAATATGGTCATGTGTCTGTTTTGGGAAATGACCACTAGTCCTCTTTTTGTCTGGATCTCAAGCCAAACCAATAGCACCACCTTAATCCTCTCAAAACAGGAGAGACAGAGATCGAGATTCTCCCTTCCCCAGCCCCATGGGTATCATGCTTTAAATTCTGCCTTCAGCTCATTCACATTAACAAACGAGAACATTAATTACATTCCCCCAAAATATCTCAAAAGGTGCGCGTGTGTGTGTTACTTGTGGTGCGTGCGTATGTCTGTGCGTACGTGCGTGGGTGGGTGCATACGTATGTGCGCATGTCTGTGTGTGCTCACGTGCGCGTCTGTGCCAAACACTTTAGAGCACTGCTAAAATACCTCAGGGTGTAGTACAGGGAAGAACAAAAAAAAAAAATCTATGAAATGTATGCATTCACTACTGTAAGTCGCTCTGGATAAGAGCGTCTGCTAAATGACTAAAATGTAGTCAAAAAATGTACCGCAAAATATTACCATGTTCCAATTAGGTAAAAACGAATTATGACAATTTGAGAAACGAGAGACTAAGAGAGAGAGGGGTACTCTCGGACTGCATGTGAACAGTTATCTGAGGTAAAGCCTATTATAAGAAAGCCTCAATGCAGAACTCAGCAGCATCAACAGGCTTCCATTGTCAGCTGTGTCAGTGTCACATGATACCATACCTAAGCACACTAAGACCCATATTAACCACCATTCCCCCTCTAATGCCTTCTCTCCTTTCCCCTGTGATCCGCCTACCTCCATGCATAATCCGGGCCTAAGCTGATTGTTCATTGGGCCATCTGACCAAGCAGACAATGGGAAAGACAGAGGGCTTTTCTCTGCTTTCTCCTTAAAGGGAAAAGGCAGGCCATTGTCACACACTGTGATCTGTTACCACCCTTTCAGATGGACTACAGAGACGGCTTACCACAGGAGGTTGGTGTCACCTTAATTGGGGAGGACGGGCTCGTGGTAATGGAATATGGAGCAGAATGGTATCAAATACATGGTTACATGCCATTCCATTTGCTCCGTTCCAGCCAATATCCCCTCAGCAGACTCCTGTGCTGGTTACTTTGGGCCTAGTGTTTCTGTAGGCAAATGTGGTTGACCATGTGGTATGTACATTTTGTTAGTGTGCAAATTACTCACATATTCTTCAAATAAAGCCAACCAAAGGCTAACCCAAACATTTACTAAGATTACATTTCTCAATGATTCACATGCTCACATTGTCCCACGGAGTTCCCCAAATATTTCCATACACTCAGGTGGGAATAATTCTGCCTACAAATGACATGACTAATATCAAAACACACACACTCTCATAATCTTCCGTTTGTCTTTGTGGACCCATCCCTTTGTCAACAGCACCCTGTGGGCCGCAGGACAGGGGTGTTCCTGCATTCTTAGGGGCTTTGTGCTAATGCTAATGTGAGACACTAACAATATACTGCCACAGTTCCACCAGCCTACATCAAGGACCTGGCAGCTGTCCAGATAGAGACATGAGAGAAATAGAGAGAGAGTGGGCCATTGGGGCATGCCATGTGGGCACCTTCTCCTATTGATCATGAGCTTGCTGGAGGCATGAATGGCATAGTGTCTTATGAAAGGGCACGATTGAGTGTTTGCTTTATCGCTGCCTACATCTGTACATTACCGCTGATGGATAGATACAGGACACCAGATGCTCCCAGTTAGACCCTTTCCTTCTAGATTTGTGTCACTAACAAGCGCATCACAAAGTTAAAGTTCGGACAGAGATATGGTCTGAAATCCTCCTGTGCTTCAGGCAAGACTACGACATTGTGAAAAGAAATCGACACTTCGTAATGTGTCATATGAACATTTATGAACACACTAAGAACCAATGTTTTCACACTACCTATACCCAATTCGAAACCAAACTAAAAAGCAGGTTGTTACATGCGTCAGCCAAGGGTAGAAAGAATACCTGGTCAGTTGCACAACTGAATTAATTAAACCAAAATGTGTCTTCGGCATTTAACCCTCTGAATCAGAGAGGTTTAGGGGGCTGCCTTAATCAAGGTCATCAGCGCCCGGGGAACAGTTGTTGTTGGGGGTTAACTGCCTTGCTTAAGGGCAGAAAGGCAGATTTTTTTTATACCTTGTCGGCTCAGGGTTTCAAACCAGCGACCTTTCAGTTACTGGCCCAGCGCTCTTAACCACTAGGCTACCTGCCGCTAGGCTACTCTGATTGATAGCGGAATGATGCCAAAGTCAGGAGGATTTTGTCAGGAGGACATAGGATAGAAAGAGAGAGGCTCAAGGGAAGCCTATAAGCTGCATCTGACAGCCTGCATGTGAAATCGATAGACCTCCCTTCGTTCGGTCTCCCTTCCACACCTGGCTGTGAACAAAGCTTCTCGTGCTCGCTCTGTTCTCACACTCCCTTTACATATTTAATGCCCTTTTCCACTCTTTATTTACGTTAAGCATCTCAATTCAACCCATACATGGTCCATTTGTACTTACCTGATTGTGGCTGGTTATATACACTATACTAGATGTGCTGAAGTTGGGGGTTGCAACCTAATCTCATGAGACATTCCATTTCAAAATTGAAACAGATCCATATCTAAAGTTTCTAGCATGTTTTCTCAGTCATACGTGGGCAAATCTAGCACACTACAAGTGACACATTGCCTTGAATTCGCCACTTTCCCATTCCTCAACCAGTTGGAGGTCGAGAGAGGTTACTCCCAGCTGGCACTTGGAGCCACCGAACCAGCCATGACTTGCCCATCACCTGCCACAGCCGGCTGTCACACTGGGTGGCACCCCTCCGTCCCTTGCACACTCCCAGCCCCCACCACCTCTTACTCAGGAGAGGGAGTGAGAGGGATAGTGAGAGAGAGAAGCATTAACAGATCTTGGGCCAAGTTCACTTCACACATCTCAAATCTTGCCATTGCACAATGCCTGTGGAGATGGAATCTCATAGAGAATACTGTATGTGTTTAGCACTGCCCACAGAAATACTGGCCCAACCAGAAATACCACCTGCCCCCAGAGAGGACAGGGTTCCATGTCAAGGCATGTCAAGCCTGCATCCATCACACAGAAAGGCCTCAAGTAGCTGTTTGGTCTCAAGAGAGTGTGTCGATTTCATATTTCACTGTGGCGGTATCTCAATACAGAATGTTAAAAGGGCAGCTCTATAGCCCAGAAAATATCATAACATGATCTTGCAACACTGGTCTTTGACCTTTCTGTGACCTTACTGACCCGTACATACATGAGGGCGAGCCACTACGCTGATCACAGTCAAGAATCAGAATATATTAGATTATTTATAAAAGGGAAAAAACTGCAGTATAAGGTTTTTACAAAATCAGCCAATATGCTAAAAATAAACACAGGCGAGAGAGTCTCCTCCCTCTAGGTAGGGGTGAGAAGTAGTAGCACGAGAAGCATCTGTCTTGCAGACCCTCTTTTGCTGCTTCAGGGAGAGAAACACAGATCTTGTGTATTTGAGATGAGGGATGTTTCCTCTGTTGGAGGATGGAGAATCGGTATTATTCAGTGGTATAAAGTTCTTAATTCGTTTATTTGAGTATCTGTACTTTACTATTTATATTTTTGACAACTTTTACTTCACCACATTGCTAAAGAAAATAATGTACTTTTTACTCCATACATTTTCCCTGACAACTACTACCCAAAAGTAGTAGTTACATTTTGAATACTGAGCAAAATGGTCACAAACTATCACAAATCGTCACAATTCACACACTTATCAAGATAACATCCCTTGTCATCCCTACTGCCTCTGATCTGGCGGACTCAAACACAAATGCTTTATTTGTAAATTATGTCTGGGTGTTGGAGTGTGCCCCTGGCTATCCATAAATTAAAAAAAACAAGAAGATTGAGGCGTCTAGTTCGCTTAATATAGGGATTTTGAAATTATTTATATTTATTATATATTTATTATTTATTTAGCAATTACATTTACTCTTAATACTTAAGTATATTTAAAACCAAATACCTTTAATCTTTTACTGGAGAAGTATTTTACTGGTTGACTTTCACTTTTACTTGATTCATTTTCTATTATGGTATCTTTATTTTTACTCAAGTAAGACAATTGAGTTTTTCCACCACCAGTATTATTTTGGCTGTGAAGCAGATGGTGGAATGTATCAAATAACTATGTTGATTACCTTGTCAATAATTGTAGCATAATAAGCAGCACACTTTTAGTATGTATGCATATATTACCATAATTTTATTGAGTTCTCCACCATCTACAACTAAAACTATTTTAATGAGTTGTCCAAAGTAGTACTTTTCAAAGACATTAGAGTGCCTTGTCTGTGATTATTTCAGAATATTCTATTAATCTCTAAACATGCTTTTCTAAGGGATCATACTACACAGAAAGACATCTACCTTTGTCATACCCAACTGCATTCATGTTAGCAAGGAGCTAACCTGGTCCCTACCAGGTTAAGCTTTTGCTAACATGAATGCAGTTTGGTATGACAAAGGTAGATGTCTTTCTGTGTAGTATGATGCCATAGAAAAGCATTTCAAAGGTAGATGTCTTTCTGTAGCAATGTCTATCGCAGTGCATGCATGTGTGTGCATATACTTTACGTACTGTATGTGTGCTATGACAGGGGTTCCTTGGTCATGAATGACTCAGGCAAGCCTGTCCTCTCCTTCCTGACACTGATGCTTATTATAGGGTGCTGGAGTTCTTGGGCGACTGGCTCGCCAAGGCCCCAAACAGTCACTCACGGCCCCTCCGGTGTCTAATTCATACTCCTACATCAAGCTGCCGGCTCACATTGTGGATGAAATCTAAGTGAAATGGACTTGCCGGGGCCCTGGGATCAATACCACATGAATATCACCTAGATGGCTGTGCTGGAAGGCTGGCTTTCTTGCAATGACTGTGTAGAGGGGGGTGAAGAGGGGCCCAGTAAATCTACCCCCAGGCTGGCAGCTCTGACAGGGGGCTGTGAGTGGCTGTGTGGGGCCTTGTAGAGCCAGTTGCCCATGAGCTCCAGCACCCTATAATAAGCATCAGTGTCAGGGAGGAGAGGACAGGAAATCCCTGTGAGAGCACACATACATACAGTATATGCACACGCCACACACACATGCATGCACTGTGATAAACATTGCGACACTGTTCAAATACCAAATAAGCATATGCAGTGCAAGCAAAAACAGAAAAGGCATAAATCACCTTAAAAAACAGCAACAAAAAGGGCAGCTGAAAATCCACAACTATTGGAGTAGGAAAGATAGAGGAAAGATTATTGCCAAATCTATTGTAATTGAAGGGCAGTCAGTCAAAATGCATAATGAGTAGAGAAACCATATCTATAGGCTTATGACAGCATGTATGTTTTATGCATGCCATTGAAGACTGATGAAACAATAGTTTAATAACAATTTTCCTCTGCCTCTCTCTTATTCACCTTGAGGCAAAGCTGACAACCTAATGGCAACAGCAGCACATCAGGATTCAGTGCAAAGTATTGCTAACTTGCTATCCTAACATCTGGTGTCTCCTAATACTTCACACTCTAAACTCTTTTGTGAAGAGAAACCGGTCTTGTTTCTTGACCCCTCCATAATACATTCACATTTGAAGTGACCTTGGCAGGATAAAGAGCGCCACGTCTAATTATCTCCTCCGTTTCTTCCCTAGAGTAGTTCCTTTCAGAGCCTCTTTTGTTGGCCTGTCGAATTACCCCCTGGGCTTTGATATGACTGAACACTAGTGGCGGTCCGTGACGTTTAAGATGTAGGAGGACAAATGTATTTTTTTATGAGAATGGCCTTTTTCTATTACAGCATATCAGATGACTGTCATTCATATTCCATTCACCCAGCTCAATGTAACCTCGATAGGTTTAGGCTACTACATGATACTCAACTTTTCCCTATGCCCAGCATGAGGTTGCTACAACCTAGCCTATGAATTAAAGTTGACAACAGGTCGAGAAAAATTTGAGTAATAAAGGTGACACACATTGACACATTCAATACCGTGTTGCACACTCTTGCCTGCATCTAGCTGAATCTGGGGTGTAATCATTTGTCCAACAGCTGCAAACGAGAGTTTCTATTGGACAAACAGAATCAGCGGAATGAATACAGCCCTGATCACATGTAAACACACTTCACTTTCATAGCAGCCACATACAAAAAGCATGATTTTTTAAATTTTATTTAACCTTTATTTAACTAGGCATCCCTTTGATCGATGTAGAATTCCTTTCCGCATCTACGTGATCTCCTGTCCTAACCTTTTCCCTTCGCTTGTGGACCTCAGTGCACAACACATCAGCTGTCTGTGACCAGGCAAAAAAAAACATATATGATGACAGAAAAGCATATTTTAATTGTAAGTTTATTATGTTACTCGTGTTTGCTTTGTAGCCAGAGCAATGCTGCCGTGCGAGTGGTCATGTGCTGAATGCATGGACAGGACATATATTCTTGGAAATAGTGAAATTTGGAAATAGACCTGCACCTGAATTTTGAGAGTTATTTGACAAGGTGTCAAAGAAACAGCAGAATATGCTCTTCCAGATACTATAGGGAAATCCAAAAGTTTTATCTGCATGTGACTCTGAAGGAGGATTTGATAAAGGGATGTTCCTTTCCCTGAATCTGTCAATTACAAGATGTGCCCATCTCTTCATGTACAATTGATAGGCCTAATATGTTAGATCAGATTACTATTATTGTCAATTTAATCTTGTCTATAGGGTAACTCTTATTTTGTGTGAAATTAGTTTCGGTATAGTTTCGATGGGCCGGCTGTACAGGCTGACAAGCATCGTTTGTTTCCCTCTCATCAACTTGGATAGAGTCAAGGATATGTTTTGCATTATTCTAAAGGCCTACTGCAACACATAGCATGTTTTCATTAAAATAAATGTGACCAACGGGATCGATTCGGTCTAATGTAGCAAAATTTGAAATGGTGTTTTATACATTGGATAAAAATAGACACTCCGAGCTAGAAAATGGTATATCATACACTACAGTTGAGGAACAATGGGAAAGTAATCCTGCTTTGAAAATTGATAAACTTGTAACCTCACTTTTGAGAAAATGTTTTGGTACATACTGGGAAGCTCTTCTTTGTCTACACCCTTTCAGAATTGTTCAAACCCAGCATTAGCCCCACCCATCTCTTTAAGGATTCACATGTGAGGCTATGTACTAAACAACCAACGATTTCAAGACTAAAGGCTGGTTTATACTATGGGTGTGTTCGTAAATTTAATCTGGAATGCCAGAGTGTGAAATCTCAGAGCGTTGTCAGATTGGCCGTTTGTAAATTCAGAGCATTTCACTCTCGGAGCGTTCAGAGTACACACTGGACGTCTCTGGGGGGAAAAGTAGGGTTGATCCGAGCATTCTGACCCTAACAACAGCAGTCAAGTACCAAAGCTAACTGGCTAACGTTGGCTAGCTTGCTAGCTACTTCCAGACACAAATGAGAGAACAATCTGACCATTTTACTCGCCCTAGCAGAGCTGGTTAGGCTGTTTTCATGTTATTCAGAGCGTTGGTGACTGCAACTGTGCTGCTGGCAACAATTTGATTACGCTTTTTTGCCAACATTTACTGACACTGGCCATATTCAATAGGTATCATTTATTCTCCGCTCTGGCACACTCAGACGAGAGTGCTCTGAAATTGGAGTAGATAGCCAGAGTGAATTGTCTATCGACAGTTGTCGCAATGACATCATAAACATTCTATTTAAATATTTACTTGCATTGTGGGGTCTTTTGTTTAGACAAGAAGCTAGCTAGCTAGCAAAACAATGAACTATAATCCCAACTCATAACGTTACTACCCTGAATCTGCAGGTAGCTAACATTAGGCTATAACTAGCAAAGCAAATGGTTCTGAGATACGAATAATATTACTACACAGATCATACACGTAATGTTAGCTAGCTAGCCAGCTAATGTTAGCTAGCTAGCTAACAGTACGCTTTAACTTGAAATTAAATCACTTTCTGACAAAATTAGAAATGTATAATATCTGAAAATGTAGACTCTAGACTCTCTTACCCGTATACATGGATGGACGCTTCTCCCTCTCTGTCACGGATGCCATGGTTTCCCTTAGTTTGAAGATGTAATCCGGAGACAGGTATTTTATACAACATCTTTCTGTGTGTTCTCTTTTAGACTTCATCTGCATATTTACAATCAAATGACAGAATTTTCTCCATCTCCTTAGCTACCCCTACCGCGGTCAATAGCACTGCACCCCCCACAGCTACTCGCCCAAGCCTTCCCCATTTCTCCTTCTCCCAAATCCAGTCAGCTGATGTTCTGAAAGAGCTGCAAAATCTGGACCCCTACAAATCAACCGGGCTAGACAATCTGGACCCTTGCTTTCTAAAATTATCTGCCGAGGTCAAGGTCAAGGTCCTAAACGATATCGTAACCGCCATCGATAAGAAACAATACTGTGCTGCCGTATTCATTGACCTGGCCAAGGCTTGACTCTGTCAATCACCACATCTTCATCGGCAGACTCAACAGCCTTGGTTTCTCAAATGATTGCCTCGCCTGGTTCACCAACTACTTCTCTGATAGAGTTCAATGTGTCAAATCAGAGGGCCTGTTGTCCGGGCCTCTGGCAGTCTCTATGGGGGTGCCACAGGGTTCAATTCTTGGGCCAACTCTTTTCTCTGTATACATCAATGGTGTCGCTCTTGCTGCTGGTACGCAGACGACACCATTCTGTATACTTCTGTCCCTTCTTTGGACACTGTGTTAACAACCCTCCAGACGAGCTTCAATGCCATACAACTCTCCTTCCGTAGCCTCCAACTGCTCTTAAATACAAGTAAAACTAAATGCATGCTCTTCAACCGATCGCTGCACGCACCTGCCCGCCCGTCCAGCATCACTACTCTGGACGGTTCTTACTTAGAATATGTGGACAACTACAAATAACTAGGTGTCTGGTTAGACTGTAAGCTCTCCTTCCAGACTCACATCAAACATCTCCAATCTAAAGTTCAATCTAGAATTGGCTTCCTATTTCACAACAAAGCATCCTTCACTCATGCTGCCAAACATACCCTCGTAAAACTGACCATCCTACCGATCCTCGACTTCGGCGATGTCATTTACAAAATAGCCTCCAATACCCTACTCAATAAACTGGATGCAGTCTATCACAGTGCCATCCGTTGTCACCAAAGCCCCATATACTACCCACCACTGCGACCTGTACGCTCTCGTTGGCTGGCCCTCGCTTCATACTCGTCGCCAAACACACTGGCTCCAGGTCATCTACAAGACCCTGCTAGGTAAAGTCCCCCCTTATCTCAGCTCCCTGGTCACCATAGCAGTACCCACCTGTAGCACGCGCTCCAGCAGGTATATCTCTCTGGTCACCCCCAAAGCCAATTCCTCCTTTGACCGTCTCTCCTTCCAGTTCTCCGCTGCCAATGACTGGAACGAACTACAAAAATCTCTGAAACTGGAAACACTTATCTCCCTCACTAGCTTTAAGCACCAGCTGTCAGAGCAGCTCACAGATCACTGCACCTGTACATAGCCCATCTATAATTTAGCCCAAACTACTACCCTTCCCCTACCGTATTTATTTATTTTGTTCCTTTGCACCCTATTATTTCTATTTCTACTTTGCACTTTCTTCCACTACAAATCTACCATTCCAGTGTTTTACTTGCTATATTGTATTTACTTTGCCACCATGGCCTTTTTTGCCTTTATCTCCCTTATCTCACCTCATTTGCTCACATTGTATATAGACTTATTTTTCTACTCTATTATTGACTGTATGTTTGTTTTACTCCATGTGTAACCCTGTGTTGTTGTATGTGTCTAACTGCTTTGCTTTATCTTGGCCAGGTCGCAATTGTAAATGAGAACTTGTTCTCAACTTGCCTACCTGGTTAAATAAAGGTGAAATAAATAAATAAATAAATAAATACTCTAATTCCACTGATTTCAAAACTTGGTCACTTCTACTACGTGATATTTTTTTTTCTCTCTAAAAAAAAGCGTTAGAAAGGATTACCTACACATACTGACCAGCTCATATTATAGACAGAAGCGCCTACATGGCAGACCAATCCAAACTCATCTCTCGGCATGTCCAGCCCACTCATTATCTCATCCATTACATTACATTACATTACATTTAAGTCATTTAGCAGACGCTCTTATCCAGAGCGACTTACAAATTGGTGCATTCACCTTATGATATCCAGTCATCCAATCATGGATCGCGTCAAGGTTGTTGCCTTTTTCAAACGCTAAACCAACTAGGCTTGTGATTGTAATTTTTTTTTGGTATTTACAGATGGCATACAAGTTTGTTATTAAAGGCACATGAAACTTCACATGTTCCAGAAGGCATTTCTGACAAAAAACGCATTTTGATAAAAATAAAAAAATACGTTCAAATGGCACTCTTGTGAAGTAGTGACGTGCGACATACGCCTAGTTTCCTGAAACGAATCACAAATGTAATTCATAATAGAGTTACAGTAAATGAAAGTCCTGTAACAGCTTATTTTTACAAACTAAAACGTTAGAGAATGGTACTAACCTGCAAGGCGCAGGTAGCCAAGTGGTTAGAGCATTGGACATGTAACAGAAAGGTTGCATGATCGAATCCCCGAGCTGACAAGGTAAAAATCTGTTGTTCTACCCCTGAACAAGGCAGTTAACCCACTGTTCCTAGGCCGTCATTGAAAATAAGAGTCAAGGAAATGTTTTGCATTTTAATCAAATCAAATTTTAATTTGCCACATGCACCGAATACAACAGGTAAAATGCTTACTTTCAAGCCCTTAACCAACAATGCAGTTTTAAGAATAACAAACAATTAAAGAGCAACAGTAAATAACAATAGCGGGGCTATATACAGGGGATACTGGTACAGAGTCAATGTGCGGGGGCACTGGTGTCGAGGTAATATGTACATGTAGGTAGCGTTATTAAAGTGACTATGCATAGATAATAACAGAGAGTCGCAGCAGTGTGTGTGGGGGGGTGGGGGCAATGCAAATAGTTTGGGTAGCCATTTGATTAGCTGTTCAGGAGACTTATGGCTTGGGGGTAGAAGTTGTTTAGAAGCCTCTTGGACCTAGACTTGGCACTGCAGTACCGCTTGCCGTGCAGTAGCAGAGAGAACAGTCTATGACTAGGGTGGCAGGAGTCTTTGACAATTTTTAGGTCGTTCCTCTGACACCTTCTGGTATAGAGGTATTGGATGGCAGGAAGCTTGGCCCCGGTGATGCACTGGGCCGTACACACTACCCTCTGTGGTGCCTTGCGGTCGGAGGCCGAGCAGTTGCCATACAAAGCAGTGATGCAACCCATCAGGACACTCTCAATGGTGCAGCTGAAAAACCTTTTCAGGATCAAAGGACCCATGCCAAATCTTTTCAGTCTCCTGAGGGGAACTAGGTTTTGTCGTGCCGTCTTCACGGCTGTCTTGGTCTTCTCAGACAGGGAGAGGTTGAAAATGTCAGTGAAGACACTTGCCAGTTTGTCAGCGCATGTTCGGAGTTCACGTCCTGGTAATCCGTCTGGCCTTGCGGCCTTGTGAATGTTGACCTGTTTAACCTCTCTGGGCTAGTGGGACCGTCCCACTCTATTCAACGGCCAGTGGAACAGCGTGGCGCGAAATACTAAAACCTCAAAATTGCAATAATTTCAATTTTTCAAACATACGACTATTTTACACCATTTTAAAGATAAGACTCTCGTTAATCTAACCACATTGTCCAATTTCAAAAAGGCTTTACAGCGAAAGCAAAACATTAGATTATGTTAGGAGAGTACATAGCCCAAAATAACCACACAGCCATTTTCCAAGCAAGCATATATGTCACAAAAACCCAAAACACAGCTAAATGAAGCACTAACCTTCGATGATCTTCATCAGATGACACTCCTAGGACATTATGTTATACAATACATGCATGTTTTGTTCAAGTTCATATTTATATCAAAAAACAGCTTTTTACATTGGCGTGTGATGTTCAGAAAATGTATCCCCACCGAAAACGTCCGGTGAATTTACTAAATTACTCATCATAAACGTTGACAAAATACATAACAATATTTTAAGAATTATAGATACAGAACTGCTTTATAGAATTGCTATTTCAGATTTTAAAATAGCTTTTCGGCGAAAGCACATTTCGCAATATTCTGAGTACATAGCTCAGCCATCACGGCTAGCTATTTTGACACCCGCCAAGTTCGGGGCAACCTAAACTCAGAATTACTATTAGAAAAATTGTATTACCTTTGCTGATCTTCGTCAGAATGCACTCCCAGGACTGCTACTTCCACAACAAATGTTGTTTTTGTTCCAAATAATTCATAGTTATGTCCAAATACCAAATTTCGAGACAAAAAAATTCAAAATGTTCCATTAATGTACTTAGAAGCATGTCAAACGCTGTTTAAAATAAATGTTTATGGTATTTTTCTCGTAAAATAGCGATAATATTCCAACCGGACAATAGTGTATTCATTCAAAGAGAAAAAGAAAAAACAGCGTGGTCTCATGAACGCGCATATCCAATCTCTTAGTCACCAGGCAGACCACTGAGAAACTGAGCTACCATACTCTGCCCAGTGACAGGAGACACCTCAATCCGCTTTCTGAAGGCTTTAGAGAGCCAATGGAAGCCTTAGAAAGTGCTACGTAACCCCAGAGATACTGTAGTTTCGAAAGGGACTAGAAAGAAGAACTACAAATTCTCAAACAGGCCACTTCCTGCTTGGAATTTTCGCCTGCAATATGAGTTCTATTATACTCACAGACACCATTCAAACAGTTTTATAAACTTCAGAGTGTTTTCTATCCAAATCTACTAATAATATGCATATTCTCATTTCTGGGCAAGAGTAGTAAACAGTTTAAATCGGGTACGTTTTTTATCCGGCCGTGAAAATACTACCCCCTAGCCCAGATTAGAGGTCGACCGATTAAATCGTAATGGCCGATTAACCTCTTGGGGCTAGGTGGGACGCTAGCGTGCCACCCGTGGTGCACTCCATCAACAGCAGGTGCATTTCAAGAGCGGCAAATTTGAATCCAAATAAATGTCAAAATTCAAATTTTTCAAAAATACAACTATTTTACACCATTTGAAAGATAAACATCTCCTTAATCTAACCACGTTTTACGATTTCAAAAAGGTTTTACGGCGAAAGCATAAATTTAGAGTATGTTAGGACAGTACATTTACAAGAGTTGTGTGTAATGTTTTGTCAAGTCAAAGACAGGGTCACCAAAACCATAAAACCAGCTAAAATGATGCACTAACCTTTTACAATCTCCATCAGATGACACTCCTAGGACATTATGTTAGACAATGCATGCATTTTTAGTTCTATCAAGTTCATATTTATATCCAAAAACAGCGTTTTACTATGGCATTGATGTTGAGGAAATCGTTTCCCTCCAATAACCGGCAGTCAAGTCAGCGTCACAAATTAAATAATTAAAATTAGAAAACATTGGTAAAATATTATATTGTCATTTAAAGAATTATAGATTTACATCTCTTGAACGCAATCAACTTGCCAGATTTAAAAATAACCTTACTGGGAAATCACACTTTGCAATAATCTGAGCACTGCGCCCAGAAAAATACGCGTTGCGATACAGACTAGACGTCATGTTGGGGAGATCTAAAATCGAAAATACTATGTAAATAATCCATTACCTTTGATTCTCTTCATCAGATGTCACTTCCAGGTATCACAGGTCCATAACGAATATAGTTTTGTTCAAAAAAGCTCATCATTTATGTCCAAAAATCTCCGTCTCGTTAGCACATGATGTAAGCCAGCCGGACTTCTCGTCATGAACGAGGGGAAAAAATATATTTCCGTTCGTTCAAACATGTCAAACGTTGTATAGCATAAATCATTAGGGCCTTTTTTAACCAGAACATGAATAATATTCAAGGTGGACGAATGCATACTCTTTTATAACGTATTGGAACGAGGGTACCCAACATGAACTCGCGCGCCAGGTGTCTAATGGGACATCATCGTTCCATGGCTCTTGTTCGGTCAGATCTCCCTCCAGAAGACTCAAAACACTTTGTAAAGGCTGGTGACATCTAGTGGAAGCAATAGGAAGTGCCAAAATATTCCTAAGCCCCTGTGTTTTTCAATGGGATAGGTTTAAAGTCAATACAACACATCAGGTATCCACTTCCTGTCAGAAAATGTCTCAGGGTTTTGCCTGCCAAATGAGTTCTGTTATACTCACAGACACCATTCAAACAGTTTTAGAAACTTTAGAGTGTTTTCTATCCATATATAATAAGTATATGCATATTCTAGTTACTGGGTAGGATTAGTAACCAGATTAAATCGGGTACATTTTTTTTATCCAGACGTGCAAATGCTGCCCCCTAGACCCAACAGGTTAATTAGGGCAGATGTCAAGTTTTCATAATAATCGGTAATCGGTATTTTTGGCCACCGATTTTTTTTTAAAAATAACTTTATTTTTTACACCTTTATTTAACTATGCAAGTCATATTAAGAAAACATTCTTATTTTCAATGACGGCCTAGGAATGGGGGTTAACTGCCTTGTTCAGGGGGGATTCGGGGATTCGTTTTTGCAACCTTCCGGTTACTAATCCAATCCAACGCACGAGGAGCCTGCATGGCAGGCTGACTACCTGTTAAGCGAGGGCAGCAAGAAGCAAAGGTAAGTTGCTAGCTAGCATTAAATTTATCTTGTTAAAAACTATCAATCTTAACATGATCACTAGTTAACTACACATGGTTGATGATATTACTAGTTTATCTAACGTGTCCTGCGTTGCATATAATCGATGCGGTGCCTGTTAATTTCTCATCGAATCACAGCCTATTTTGCCAAACGGGTGTTGATTTAACAAACGCATTTGCGAAAAAAGCATTGTCGTTGCACCAATGTACCAAACCATAAACATCAATGCCTTTCTTTAAAAGGCAATAAACAAGTATATATTTTTAAACCTGCATATTTAGTTAATATTGCCTGCTAACATGAAATTGTGTCACATCTCTAGCGTTCATTGCACGCAGAGTCAGGGTATATGCAACAGTTTGGGCCGCCTGGCTCGTTGCGAACTAATTTGCCACAATTTTCGGTAATTATGACATAACATTGACATAACATAACTCGTAAGCATTCATTCAGACATCACCTTTGTGCGTTTTGCCAGCAGCTCTTCGCTGTGTTTCAAGCTGCATATGACTTCAAACCGGGTGGGTATAATTTGTGGAACGTTCCAACAGGAATCTATTCCAAAAACTTCATAAATAAGAAGGTTGCCAAAAAACAACACATGCAAAGTTGTATAGCGGCAGAATAAGATACCGGGTAGTGAGTGGTCTATTTCATTGCGTTTTTCACTCATCACGTTTATTCCGAAAAATGTCTGTCCTCACTCTGGTTGCCTATAGACAAACATTAAGAATAAGCTACGTGGTGAGTTGATGCCTATTCGGCAGCTAGTTAGCTAGGTTTGTATGCGTTGCTACTTTGTATGCGTCGTTGGTTGGCAACCTTTTACTTTATGTTTTTTGGAACAGATTCCTGTTGGAACGTTCCACAAATTATACCCACCCCTTCAAGCCTGTCAACTCCCAAGATTAGGCTGGTGTAACCGATGTGAAATGGCTAGCTAGTTAGCGGGGTGCGCGCTAATAGCGTTTCAAATGCCACTCACTGAGACTTGGAGTGGTTGTTTCCCTTCCTCTACATGGGTAACGGTGCTTCGAGGGTGGCTGTTGGCGATGTGTTCCTGGTTCAAGCCCAGATAGGAGCGAGGAGAGGGACGGAAGCTATACTGTTACACTGGCAATACTAAAGTGCCTATAAGAACATCCAATAGTCAAAGGTATATGAAATACAAATCGTATAGAGAGAAATAGTCCTATAATTCCTATAGTAACTACAACCTAAAATTTACCTGGGAATATTGAAGACTCATGTTAAAAGGAACCACCAGCTTTCATATGTTCCCATGTTCTGAGCAAGGAACTTAAACCTTAGCTTTTTTACATGGCACATATTGCACTTTTACTTTCTTCTCCAACACTTTGTTTTTGCATTATTTAAACCAAATTGAACATGTTTCATTATTTATTTGAGGCTAAATTGATTTTATTGATGCATTATATTAAGTTAAAATAAGTGTTCATTCAGTATTGTTGTAATTATCATTATTATAAATAAATAAATGGCAAATAAATAAATAAATAAATAAATAAATAAATAAATAATTCGGCCGATTAATCGGTAGCGGCCCTTTTTGGGCCCCAATAATCGGTATCGGCGTTGAAAAATCATAATCGGTCATACTCTAGCCCAGACAGGTTAAAGGTCTTACATCGGCTGTGGAGAGCGTGATCACACAGTCGTCTGGAACAGCTGATGCTCTCATGCATGTTTCAGTGTTTCTTGTCTCGAAGCGAGCATAGAAGTTATTTAGGTCGTCTGGTAGGGTCGTGTCACTGGGCAGCTCTAGCAAAACAGTCCTGTAGTTTAGCATCTGCTTCATATGACCACTTTTTTATAGACCGAGTCACTGGTGCTTCCTGCTTAAATTTTTGATTGTAAGCAGGAATCAGGAGGATAGAACTATGGTCAGATTTGCCAAATGGAGGGCGAGGGAGAGCTTTGTACGCGTCTCTGTGTGTGAAGTAAAGGTGGTCTACAATTTTTTCCCTCAGGTTGCACATTTAACATGCTGATAGAGATTAGGTAAAACTGATTTAAGTTTCCCTGCATTAAAGTCCCCGGCCACTAGGAGCCCTGCCTCTGGATGAGTGTTTTCCTGTTTGCTTACGGAGGTATACATCTCAATGAGTGTGGTTTTAGTGCCAGCATCGGTCTATGGTGGTATGCATAGTAGCATGTTTTCATTTCCCTTACAATAAATTTGATTAGAAAATAGAGTTATAGTAAATAAAACAGTCCCATAACAGCTTCTTTTTACAAAGTAAAACATAAAAGAGAATGTATCAACCCACAATTCACATGGTCACATTTGCTGCTGATAAATAGGCATAACACAAATTCACCATTACACGAGTGTCTTTCGAAATTATATCAACCTCTTCACCCTCCTTATCATTCAGTTAGGCCCAATTTAAATTAAATTGTGAAGTAAGGTGCACAATAATTGCCCATTCATCTATATCATTCATTCACTGAGGAGAGAGAGACGCATTAGCGCCTGACTGGGTACCAATGTCCTACAGCACATTGTCTTGGCAGATTAAGTTGGGAATAGGTGTGAAAAAAAAAAACTGGTAAAAAAGCTCTAAATACTTTTCTGTTTGTGATTTCAAAATTCTGACAAATTAGCAGTGTAAAATACAAACATTTAGGAAAAGTCAAGGAAGGAGCAGGACATGGCTATTTTGGGGGGGGGGGGGGGGCTGATGTTTTTTTCACTTACAAACTCAAACATCAGTGGCCTAGTGGTTAGAGCGTTGGACCAGTAACCGAAAGGTTGCTAGATCGAATCCCCAAGCTGACAAGGTAAAAATCTGTCGTTCTGCCCCTGAGCAAGGCAGTTAAGGATACTATAGTTATCACATTTTACATTCGATTTATTAACTACAAAAAGGTGAGATGTGTTTTTAATTCTAGTGCTGCTCTGCACACGCACAAGCTTATTAGCTAACATTTGCTCTGGTCCAACATTAAACCAACTGGGAATTTCAAAGACATTCAAAGTTCCTCCATAGAAGCCATAGAATTCTAATTCAAGCTTCCTCCATCCTTTCCCACAAAATTTCAGTTGCATCTCACGCCCTACACTGTGACTGGCAAGCACAGTGTGTGATTGTCTTTCATTATGATTAAACCATGGCTGTTACGGAAAAATACAATTTACTCTTAATGACTTTCCTATACAGATTCAGTGTGTGTTTGGTGAGTCCAGATCAGAGGCAGTAGGGATGATCAGGCATGTTCTTTTGATAAGCATTCAAAATGTAACGAGTACTTTTGGGTGTCAAGGAAAATGTATGGACTAAAAAATAAATTATTTTCTTTAGGAATGTAGTGTAGTAAAAGTAAAAGTTGTCAAAAATATAAGTAGTAAAGTATAGATACCCTTCCAAAACGATTTAAGTACTTTAAAGTATTTTTTACTTCAAATACTGTGACGATTATGGAATTTACGATTAATTGTCATGGCAACGGCGATTGTCATAATGGTTATTTTTGTTAAATTTTTTTTAGCTTATAATGCATCTCAGGAAATTAGCTACAACAAACCTAATGAATACAACTCCACTTCGGTGACACCCCTGTCTCAAAAACGAATGTTTAACCTGTTAGGGCTAGGGGGCAGTATTGACACGGCCGGATTAAAAACGTACCCGATTTAATCTGGTTACTACTCCTGCCCAGTAACTAGAATATGCATATAATTATTGGCTTTGGATAGAAAACACCCTAAAGTTTCTAAAACTGTTTGAATGGTGTCTGTGAGTATAACAGAACTCATATGGCAGGCCAAAACCTGAGAAGATTCCATGCAGGAAGTGGCCTGTCTGACAATTTCTTGCCCTTCTTGATTATCTCTATGCATTACAGAGGATCTCTGCTGTTACGTGACACTTCCTACGGCTCCCATGGGCTCTCAGAAGGCGGGCAAAAAGCTGAATCGTGGCTTTGCAGGCTCTGGCTGAAAAAAAGTAGCGCGTTTGGGTAGTGGCTGGTTATTGTACTGTGAGACTCAGGCGCGAGACTCAGGCGTGTGCCTTGTTTTCTTTCGTCTGTTTACCTAAACGCAGATTCCCGGTCGGAATATTATCGCTTTTTTACGAGAAAAATGGCATAAAAATGGATTTTAAACAGCGGTTGACATGCTTCGAAGTACGGTAATGGAATATTTAGAATTTTTTTGTCACGAATTGCACCATGCTCGTGACCCTTATTTACACTTCGGATAGTGTCTTGAACGCACGAACAAAACGCCGCTATTTGGATATAACGATGGATTATTTTGGACCAAACCAACATTTGTTATTGAAGTAGCAGTCCTGGGAGTGCATTCTGACGAAGAACACCAAAGGTAATCAAACTTTTGTAATAGTAAATCTGAGTTTGGTCAGGGCTAAACTTGGTGGGTGTCTAAATAGCTAGCCGTGATGGCTGAGCTGTGTACTCAGAATATTGCAAAATGTGCTTTCACCGAAAAGCTATTTAAAATCGGATACCTCGACTGCACAAAGGAGTTCTGTATCTATAATTCTTAAAATAATTATGTTTTTTGTGAACGTTTATCGTGAGTAATTGTTAGTAAATTCCCCAGAAGTTTGCAGGGGGTATGCTAGTTCTGAACGTCACATGCTAATGTAAAAAGCTGGTTTTTGATATAAATATGAACTTGATTGAACAAAACATGCATGTATTGTATAACATAATGTCCTAGGTGTGTCATCTGATGAAGATCATCAAAGGTTAGTGCTGCATTTAGCTGTCTTCTGGGTTTTTGTGACATTATATGCTAGCTTGAAAAATGGGTGTCTGATTATTTCTGGCAGGGTACTCTGCTGACATAATCTAATGTTTTGCTTTCGTTGTAAAGCCTTTTTGAAATCGGACAGTGTGGTTAGATTAACGAGAGTCTTGTCTTTAAAATGGTGTAAAATAGTCATATGTTGAGAAATTGAAGTAATAGCATTTCTAAGGTATTTGAAAATCGCGCCACGGGATTACACTGGCTGTTGCGTAGGTGGGACGAATTCAGATTATGTCAGCAGAGTACCCTGCCAGAAATAATCAGACACCCATTTTTCAAGCTAGCATATAATGTCACAAAAACCCAGAAGACAGCTAAATGCAGCACTAACCCTCACCCTCCGATCCAACAGGTCCCAGATGTGCTCAATGGGATTGACATCCAGGCTCTTCGCTGGCCATGGCAGAACACTGACATTCCTGTCTTGCAGGAAATCGCACACAGAACAAGCAGCATGGCTGGTGGCATTGTCATGCTGGAGGGTCATGTCAGGATGAGCCTGCAGGAAGGGTACCACACGAGGGAGGAGGATGTCTTCCCTGTAACGCACAGCGTTGAGATTGCCTGCAATGACAACAAGCTCAGTCCGATGGTGCTGTGACACACCACCCTAGACACTGACGGATCCTGCACCTCCAAATCAATCCCGCTCCAGAGTACAGGTCTCGGTGTAATGCTCATTCCTTCGACTATAAACGCGAATCCGACCATCACCCCTGGTGAGAAAACTGCAACTCGTCAGTGAAGAGCACTTTTTGCCAGTCCTGTCAGGTCCAGCGAGGTTGGGTTTGTGCCCATAGACGACGTTGCAGCTGGTGATGTCTGGTGAGGACCTGCCTTACAACAGGCCTACAAGCCCTCTGTCCAGCCTCTCTCAGCCTATTGCGGACAGTCTGAGCACTGATGGAGGGATTGTGCGTTCTTGGTGTAACTCGGGCAGTTATTGTTGCCATCCTGTACCTGTCCCGCGGGTGTGATATTTTGATGTACCGATCCTGTGCAGGTGTTGTTACACATGGTCTGCCACTGTGAGGACGATCAGCTGTCCATCCTGTCTCCCTGTAGCGCTGTCGTAGGAGTCTCACAGTACGGACATTGCAACTTATTGCCCTGGCCACATCTGCAATCCTCATGCCTCCTTGCAGCATGCCTAAGGCACATTCACACAGATGAGCAGGGACCCTGGGAATCTTTCTTTTTGTGTTTTTCAGAGTCAGTAGAAAGGCCTCTTTAGTGTCCTAGGTTTTCATAACTGTGACCTTGATTGCCTACCGTCTGTAAGCTGTTAGTGTCAACGACCGTTCCACAGGTGCATGTTCATGAATTGCTTATGGTTCATTGAACAAGCATGGGAAACAGTGTTGAAACCCTTTACAATGAAGATCTGTGAAGTTATTTGGATTTTTACAAACTATCTTTTAAAGACAGGGTCCTGAAAAAGGGACGTTTCTTTTTTTGCTGAGTTTAGATGAGAGCAACCCCTTGACGCCAGTTAAACGCATGCTATGTATCCACTCATGTTTCTCTTGGGAGGAGCTTGATTGAGTGGGTTATGAAATATGCACTGAATATCATACTCTACACGTTTAGCTTAGATACCGGCCTCAGAGTCAGCTGGGTCTGTAGCCATATTGGGTTAATTTTGAAAGACGTTAATTTAGTTCAAGACTATTACAAAGAGACCAGTGAGTGTGAATTAATAATAGAGGTAAAAGTATAAGAGAGGTGGTTACAAATGATTACAAAATAAAAAGCTATCAATGTTGTTTTTGGACCCACAGAGGGGAAACATTTCCACCACGAGCTAGACCAACCAACATCTGGAGGGAGAGATAGGGAGAGAGAAAAGCAAGAGAAGAGAGAGAAATCAATTTGTCCTGGACAGATCAGATAACTTCCCTCTTAATCTAAGCAGCACTATTTGTGTGGTCCTGGGTGGAATTGTGGATAGCCAATGAAAAGACAGAGGGAGTGATTTTGTCATATAGAGTGACATGCAGTTTTGTCTCAGAGCGGGTCCTCAGTGTGGTGCTGTAACCCCCTAGGTGTCCCCCAGACCATTCTCCTCCCGTCCTCCCCAGCCTTGTGTGATTAAGCAATGTACTTATGCGAGGAGTGCTGTGCTCTGCAGTCCTGTCTCTGCTCCCCTTCCCACTGATATATTAATGTGGCAGGGCTACGTGAATGTGCCAGACCCCGACTGGGTTACTCATCTTACAGGCAGCGGAAAATCTAACTTATCCATGTGTGTTTTTTATGAATTTCAGCTTGACACCAAGTGCTGTGATTTGTATACCCCGTCAAGGCAGGCACGCTCTTCGCCAGGGGCCCCATTCATCTTCCTCTCTGTCTCTGACTCTCAGCTTATTTTATATAGCCTGAGTAGCCAGGCTACCCAGAGAATGCAAAGTGTTGTTGGTTTTCCAATTGTTTCATTTTGAACAGAACCATTCTTTTTTTGGTTTCGTTCCACTGTTCCGACCAGCAAAATAAAGTTCTGAACCGGTTTGAACCCCAAAAAAGTACTGGTTTATATCATTCCTTTCTGTTTCTTTTAAAAACCTCTGAAATCGACATTTAGCTCGACATTAAATTACTTCACCAATCAGTGCGGCTAGAACAGCTTGCTATGGAGTAGGTAAGCAATTTAATCTGTAAAGGAAAGTCGTTAAGAGCAAATTGTATTTTGCCGTAACAGCATGGTTTAATCATAATGAAAGACTGTACACTGTGCTGCCAGTCATGGTGTAGGGTGTGAGATGCAACTGAAATTTTGTGGCTGAGAAGAGAGCAAGAGAGGATGGAGGAAGCTTGCCTTGAAGCGCTGGGCATTTTGTTATGACATGCATTATTCTGAATTAGTCCCACAGAATTATACCTACGTTGGAATGGCTTCTATGGAGGAACTTTGAATGTCTGAACTTCCCAGCTAGTTTAAAGTTGGACCAGAGCAAACATTAGCTTGATAGCTAACAAGCCTGTGTGTGCAGAGCAGGACTAGTATTAAAAACACAACTTACCTTTTTGTTGTTAATAAATCCAATGTGAAACGTGAGAACTACAGTATAGTATCCTTAACTAGCATTGAAAAAGTAAAATCAATTTTTTTAATAAACATATTTCCCTAATTTCTGAATCATGCTTGTAACATTGTCAGTAGGCTACAGTAACCTATACTTCAGAAGGGAGGGGCAGGTAGCCCACACACACACACACACACACACACACACACACAGGCAAAGATTTCCAGCTGCCTGGCAGACGTTGGAATAAGTTTCTGCGTGGCAGAGTGAGGGCTTTGCATAGGCGCTTTGTTGTAATTTTTGTGGGACTGAAAAAAATGTTAATAAGAACATTATTAACTGGCTCCCAAGCTTTTAAACAAGAGTAGGCCGTCATTGTAAATAAGAATGTGTTCCTAACTGACTTGCCTAGTTAAATAAAGGTTAAATAAATGTAATAAATAAAATAACGGTTCTGTTGCGGAACTGTATACTTTAGTTTCCGGTTCGGGTTCTGTTTGTCAAATAATTTAGTTATTTTCCGTTTTTCTGTTCTGTTCCCAGAACCAGTTCCAACCCTTGCTTTAAAGTCAAGGCTGAATCAACATAACATCGCCTCATCTGTGCAACCAGCAGACACACATGGAGAAGTGTGGGGGAGTCCAATCACTTGTATGATGATCCACAGACAACACACCACTGTAATTGGTTATTGGAAGAAAATCATGCTGATGTTGGGCGCTGCAACATCCCAGTTCACCAACTAAATAATAAATAGCATGTAAATCTCTGTTGACACAATCAGATGTTCCTAGTGAAGCGTCACAGTTCCCTTTGAGCTCTTTTAATTATCTGCATGTGATTTAATCATTTTCTAATTTCAAGCCATTCCTCTTAATGATTTGCCTCATAACAATTCATATTTGCAAACATGGTTTTGTTGCATATGTGTGTTGTGTATGACACACTATTGTGTTGTATCTATCTTAATAACATTGAAAAGTCATTTTCATGGCATATACAGTGATTAATATTATGGTGTTTCCATTCAGGAAAAAAAAATACAAAAAACGAAACCTTAAGGGTTTCCATTAGGATGGAATGGAAAATATGGCGCTGTACAACGTGACGGTCGGGAGTAGGCTACAGGATTAGAGGATTCTAAATTCTTTGCCTTCATTAGACAACTTTGTTCTAATATTTCTGTAAATCAGTGACATTTATTCCCATAGTAATTCGTTACGGATCCATAACTAAATCAAAATCTGCATTTTGAAAGAGTATTTTTTTATCTTTATTTTATTAATGAAATGTGGTTATTCGTTTATTAGGCTACTGTGCAGTCTACAATACATACTGTAGTAAACATGGGAAAGTGCCTAATTCCTTAAATAAGGGAGAGCAGGCCATGTCTGTACTACAGAATGTAGGGCACGCAGGAGACCAGTGTTATTTCATAGTTGTGATGTCTTCACTATTATTCTACAATGTAGAAATGAGTAAAAATAAAGAAAAATCCTGGAATGAATAGGTGTGTCCAAACCTTTGACTGGTACTTGCTTAATTAATTTCATTAATATTATGGTGTTTCTACTCCATGAAAAATGAAAAACCGTCTGGGTTTCCGTTAGGATGAAACAGAAAATATGGTGCTGTACAATGTGACGCTCATAAATTCAGAGCATTGTCAGATTGTCAGTTTGTAAATTCAGACCATTTCGCTCACACTGGACGTTCGGGCCTAGGAGTAGATTGATTTGAGCATTCTGGCCTTACAACGGCAGTCTTCCCATTGTTTCCTATGGGGGAAATGTAAGCCTGGGCAGCTAGCTCGATTGTCATCAAATGCTAGCCCCAAAATACGTTTTGCCCTTGGAACGCTGAGCTTTCCCCATTGTTTTCCTATGGAGAGGCACGCTGGTCTATTTCGCCAAATATCTCACTGTGTATATTTAGTTTTTTTCAAGTCGGGCACCATTTTAGGTCAGGACAATCTCCTCTTCGTAATTATGTAAGTCTGGGCAGTGTGCTCGTTTGTCATTGATCGCTAGACCAGAAATAGTCTGAAGTTTTTTTCCCCCTTACTTTTTCATTACGCAGACATAAGCACAGTTGACACCATCGAGGTGCAGATGTTTACTTTCTACACAAGTTGTTTCCAATTTTCAGATTTACACCACATAAACACAGCCATTTTCACCGGACTATCTGTTGTCATCTGTTGCTGCCAAATCATGATTTCCCTGGGAGTTAGCTTTGCAATAACCAAGCGGTGAGACACATAGCACTCTATATTTAAATGTTTCAGGTACACTCTGATAGGTGTCTGCGTCACATACAGTATCTTCTATTGACATTATCTTTTATTGTTTGTCCTCATGCGTCTGTTTTTCAGCATAAAGTACTCTGTAGCCACAGTGTGGAGACCAGGTGAGACCACACATACACAATAACAGTCTCTCTTCTTCACTTCATCCCTCTCCCCCTTCTCCCTAAATCCTCTAGGTTAAAATCAGCTGTTTTGGTTAACCCCTCCCGCATCTGAACTGGCTGACAGAGGGCACAGCATGATCATAGTTGAGATGTCACTTGGTCGGGTCTACAGGAAGTATTATTAAAGAGAAATGCATATAATTAGTAGATTTGGATAGAAAACACTCTAAAGTTTCTAAAACTGTTAAAAATAATGTCTGTGAGTATAACAGAACTCATATGGCAGGCAAAAACCTGAGAAGATTCCATGCAGGAAGTGGAAATCTGATTTGAAGAATCACCTTCAACACTTTGCCTGTGAAACACACCGTGAGTTAGGATTCCACTAGATGTCAACAGCCTTTACAAAGTGGTTTGAGTCTTATCCGGTAAAAACTGACCGAATGAGAGGCCTGGAAAGTTGGTCATAAGGGAAGGGCCATTACTACTATGATGCAGGGGCCCGTGGGTACCCTTTCGTTCTGAAACCTTTAGTAAGACAATGCAATCGTCCGCCTTGAATATTATTGAAGCTCTGATTGAAAAAGGCCCTAAAGATTTATGTTATCCTCTTCAGCATCTGATCCCGTTAGCGGGATCAAAATCCAGCGAAAAATCATATCGCCAATTAGCATTAAAAAAAAAATCATAATTTAAAAAAAAAAAAAATAATATATATATTTTTTTTTTATAGATACACCTCTCCTGAATCGACCCACGTCGTCCGATTTCAAAAAGGTTTTACAGGAAAAGCAAATCATTAGATTATATTAGATGAGTCCATCGTAAAAAGCAGCTTCATAGCCATTTTCCGACCAACCACTTGCATCACATATAATCAAAAAACAGCTACATGCAGCACTAACCTTTTACAAACTTCATCAGATGGCACCCCTAGGACATCATGTTATACAATGCATGCATTCTTTTGTTCAATAAAGGTCATATTTATATATAAAAACAGCATTTTACATCTCTGTCTGACGTTGACTTCATTATTTCCCCTCAAAAGCGTCCCGGTAAACAATGCTGCATTTCAATAAATTACTACACTATAACGATTTTTGAAATGTATATTGTCAATCTAACATTTATAGATGAATATCTCTTGAGAACACCCGTCATACCAGATTTTAAATTAACTTTACTGGGTAATCACACTTTGCGATAAAAGGAGATGCGATACTCAGAAAATGAGCTAATATACAGAGCTCGGCGCCATCTTGGACGCAATAGCATGAACCATCTCATCTTGTATAATATTGTCAATAATCGCCTACCTTTAGTTGTCTTCATCAGAAAGCATCCCAGGTCCACAACAGATGTATTTTCGGTCAAAAAGTCCATACTTCACGTTCCATTAGCCTGATGTTGGTAGCGCGTCCTATGGCTCTCTCCAAGCGCAGCTCTGAAGTTCAGAATAAATGCAATCCTCGCGCATGTAGGTTCGTTCAAACATGTCAAACGTTGTATAAAATAAATCTTCAGGGCCTCTAACACCAAGAGAGCCAATAAGATTCGAGGGGGATGATGTCATGGCCTTTAAAACCGTATCCAAAGGTGGGGGCAGACATGGCCGCCGGCGTCATAATGGTGATGGCCCATCCCCTGTGACCAATTTCAAACTCGTGTCATTCACTGAGTTTTGACTCTATAAGGCTCAAACCACTGTGAAAGGACTGGCGACATCTAGTGGAAGCAATAGGAAGTGCTCAGTGAACCATTGCTCACGGTGTGATTAATAGGCAAAGTGATGAAGTCGAGTCCACAATTCAGAATTACACTTCCTGTTTCAATCGGTCTCGGGGTTTTGACTGCCATATGAGTTCTGTTATACTCACAGACACCATTCAAACAGTTTTAGAAACTTTAGAGTGTTTTCTATCCATATATAATAAGTATATGCATGCCCTATCTTCTGAGTTTGATTAGTAGGCCGTTGAAAATGGGAACGATTTTTTTTCAAAATGCGCTGTGGCGCCCCCTATCCTACGGTATCCTCAAGAGGATAACAACGTTTGATATGTTTGAACGAACGTAAATATATATTTTTTGCACATTCGTGACGACAAGTCCCGCGCGCCTCATACATTATGAGTAGCCTTCGGAACGCACTAACAAGAAGGAGCTATTGGGACATAAATTATTAACTTTTTCGAACAAAACTACATTTGTTGTGGACCTGGGATTCCTGGAAGTGCCTTCTGATGAAGATAATCAAAGGTAAGGGAATATTTACAATAGTATATTTGATTTTAGATGGTTCCAAAATGGCGCTAACCTGTATCGCCTAGCCTATTTTTCTGAGCATTGCACCTCGTTTATTGCAAAGTGTGATTTCCCAGTAAAGTTCTTTTTAAATCTGGCAATGCGGTTGCATTCACGAGATGTTAATCTATAATTCTTTGAATGACAATATTACATTTTAACAATGTTTTCGAATAGTAATTTTGTAAATTGTAGCGCTGATCACCGGAAGCATTTGAGGGAAAATATTTTCTGAACGTCACGTGCCAATGTAAAATGCTGTTTTTATATATAAATATGAACTTTATCGAACAAAAAATGCATGTATTGTGTAACATGATGTCCTAGGAGTGTCATCTGATGAAGATTGTCAAAGGTTAGTGCTGCATTTAGCTGTGTTTTGGGTATTTGTGATGCATGCTAGTTGCTTTGAAAATGGCAGTGTGATTATTTTTGGCAGGGTACTCTCCTAACATAATCTAATGTTTTGCTTTGGCTGTAAAGCCTTTTTGAAAATCGGACAACGTGGTTCGATTCAGGAGAGGTGTATCTATAAAATGGTGTAAAATAGTCATATGTTTGAGAAATTGAAGTTATAGCATTTATGATGTATTTGTATTTCGCGCGACGCGATTCCACTGGCTGTTGACTAGGGTGGGACGCAAACGTCCCAGGTTCCCAGACAGGTTAATGACCTAAGGCTCATATTTCTGTGTGTTATTATATTATAATTAAGTCTATGATTTCATAGAGCAGTCTGGCTGAGCGGTGGTAGGCAGCAGCAGGCTCATAAGCATTCATTCAAACAGCACTTTACTGCGTTTGCCAGCAGCTCTTCGCAATGCTTCAAGCGTTGCACTGTTCATGACTTCAAGCCTATCAACTCCCGAGATTAGGCTGGCAATACTACAGTATAGAGGTTGACCGATTATGATTTTTCAACGCCGGTACCGATTATTGGAGGACCAAAAAAGCCAGTACCGATTCATCGGCCGATTTTTGGGGGGGGTTTATTTGTAATAATGACAATTACAACAATACTGAATGAACACTTATTTTAACTTAATATAATACATCAATAAAATCTATTTAGTCTCAAATAAATAATGAAACGTTCAATTTGGGTTAAATAATGCAAAAACAAAGTGTTGGAGAAAAAAGTAAAAGTGCAATATGTGCCATGTAGAAAAGCTAACGTTTAAGTTCCTTGCTCAGAACATGAGAACATATGAAAGGTGGTGGTTCCTTTTAACATGAGTCTTCAATATTCCCAGGTAAGATGTTTTGGGTTGTAGTTATTATAGGAATTATAGGACTATTTCTCTCTATTTGATTTGTATTTCATATACCTTTGACTATTGGATGTTCTTATAGGCACTTTAGTATTGCCAGTGTAACAGTATAGCTTCCGTCCCTCTCCTCGCTCCTACCTGGGCTCAAACCAGGAACACGTCGACAACAGCCACCCTCAAAGCAGCGTTACCCATGTAGAGCAAGGGAAACAACTACTCCAAGTCTCAGAGAGAGTGACGTTTGAAACGCTATAAGCGCACACCCGGCAAACTAGCTAGCCATTTGACATCGGTTACACCAGCCTAATCTCGGGAGTTGATAGGCTTGAATTCATAAACAGCGCAATGCATTGCGAAGGGCTGTTTGAATGAATGCTTACGAGCCTGCTACTGCCTACCATTGCTCAGTCAGACTGCTCTATCAAATCATAGACTTAATTATAACATAATAACACACAGAAATACGAGCCTTAGGTCATTAATATGGTCGAATCCGGAAACTATCATCTCGAAAACATTTTTTTTTTCCTGTCAGTAATTTATCTAACGGGTGGCATCCCAAAGTCTAAATATTCCTGTTACATTGCACAACCTTCAATGTTATGTCACAATTACGTACAATTCTGGCAAATTAGTTCGCAACGAGCCAGGCGGCCCAAACTGTTGCATATACCCTGACTGCGTGCAATGAACGCAAAATGACACAATTTCACCTGGTTAATATTGCCTGCTAACCTGGATTTCTTGAAGCTAAATATGCAGGTTTAAAAATATACACTTCTGTGTATTGATTTTAAGAAAGGCATTGATGTTGATGGTTAGGTACAGTCGTGCAACGATTGTGCTTTTTTCGCAAATGCGCTTTTGTTAAATCATCCCCTGTTTGGCGAAGTCGGCTGTCTTTGTTAGGAAGAAATAGTCTTCACAGTTCGCAACGAGCCAGGCGGCCCAAACTGCTGCATATACCCTGAATCTGTTTGCAAGAGAAGTGACACATTTTCCCTAGTTAAAAGAAATTCATGTTAGCAGGCAATATTAACTAAATATGCAGGTTTAAAAATATATACTTGTGTATTGATTTTAAGAAAGGCATTGATGTTTATGGTTGGAGCAACGTGTACCTAAGCGATTATATGCAATGCAGGACAGGCTAGATAAACTAGTAATATCATCAACCATGTGTAGTTAACTAGTGATTATGATTGATTGATTGTTTTTTATAAGACATGTTTAATGATAGCTAGCAACTTACCTTGGCTTCTTACTGCATTCGCGTAACAGGCAGGCTCCGCGTGGAGTGCAATGTAAAGCAGGTGGTTAGAGCGTTGGACTAGTTAACCGTAAGGTTGCAAGATTGAATCACCGAGCTGACAAGGTAAAAATCTGTTGTTCTGCCCCTGAACAAGGCAGTTAACCCACCGTTCCTAGGCCGTCATTGAAAATAAGAATGTGTTCTTAACTGACTTGCCTAGTTAAATAAAGGTCTAAAAAAATATATATACTTTTTATTATTATTATTATTATTATTATTATTATTATTATTATATATATTTTTTTTTTAAATAGGCCAAATTGGCATCCAAAAATACCGATTTTCGATTATGAAAACTTGAAATCGGCCCTGATTAATCGGCTATTCCGATTAATCGGTCGACCTCTACTACAGTACCTATTAGAACATCCAATAGTCAAAGGTATATGAAATACAAATGGTATAGAGAGAAATAGTCCTATAATAACTACAATTTAAAACTTCTTACCTAGGAATATTGAAGACTCATGTTAAAAGGAACCACCAGCTATCATTTGTTCTCATGTTCTGAGCAAGGAACTTAACGTTAGCTTTTTTACATGGCAAATATTTAACTTTTACTTTCTTCTCCAACACTTTGTTTTTGCATTATTTAAACCAAATTGAACATGTTTCATTATTTATTTGAGACCAAATAGATTTTACTGATGTATTATATTAAGTTAAAATAAGGGTTCATTGTTCATTCAGTATTATTGTTATTAACATTACTACAAAAATATATATATATAAATAAAAATTGGCCGATTAATCGGTACTGGCTTTTTTGGTCCTCCAGTAATCGGTATCGGTGTTGAAAAATCATAATCGGTCGACCTCTAGTTTCTAGTCTATTGCATAGTCACAATGTGTAATCGTTGATGTCCCAGGAGCAGGAGTGGTAAACACTGTTGAAGTGTATAATTGTAATATATACTGTTGAAGTCAGGAAGTTTACATACACTTAGGTTGGAGTCATTAAAACTTGTTTTTCAACCACTCCACAAATTTCTTGTTAACAAAATATAGTTTTGGCAAGTCGGTTAGGACATCTACTTTGGCCATGACACAAGTCATTTTTCTAACAATTGTTTACAGACAGATTATTTTACTTATAATTCACAGTATCACAATTCCAGTGGTTCAGAAGTTTACATACACTAAGTTGACTGTGCCTTTAAACAGCTTGGAAAATTCCAGAAAATGATGTCATGGCTTTAGAAGCTTCTGATAGGCCAAATTACATCATTTGTGTCAATTGGAGGTGTACCTGGGCATGTATTTCAAGGCCTAAATTCAAACTCATTGCCTCTTTGCCTGACATCAATGGAAAATCAAAAGAAATCAGGCAAGACCTCAGAAAAACAATTGTAGACCTCCACAAGTCTGGTTCATCCCTGGGGCAATTTCCAAACACCTGAAGGTACCACGTTCATCTGTACAAACAATAAAACACAAGTATAAACACCATGGGACCATGCAGCCGTCATACCGCTCATGAAGGAGACGCGTTCTGTCTCCTAGAAATGAACGTATTTTGGTGCGAAAAGTGCAAATCAATCCCAGAACAGCAGCAAAGGACCTTGTGAAGATGCTGGAGGAAACAGGTACAAACGTATTTATATCCACAGCAAAACCAGTCCTATAACGACATAACCTGAAAGGCCACTTAGCATGGAAGAAGCCACTGCTCTAAAACCGCCATAAAAAAGCCAGACTACAGTTTGCAACTGCACATGGGGACAAAGATCGTACTTTTTGGAGAAATGTCCTCTGGTCTGATGAAACTGTTTGACCACAATGACCATCGTTATGTTTGGAGGAAAAACGGGGAGCTTGCAAGCCGAAGAACACCATCCCAAATGTGAAGCACGGGGGTGGCAGCATCACGTTGTGGGGGTGCTTTGCTGCAGGAGGAACTGGTGCTCTTCACAAAATAGATGGCATCATGAGGAGGGAACATTATGTGGATATATTGAAGCAACATCTCAAGACATCAGTCAGGAAGTTAAAGTTTGATCGCAAATAGGTCTTCCAAATGGACAATGACCCCAAGCATACTTCCAAAGTTGTGGCAAAATGGCTTAAGGAAAACAAAGTCAAGGTATTGGAGTGGCCATCACAAAGCCCTGACCTCAATCCCATAGAAAATCTGTGGGTAGAACTGAAAAAGCGTGTGCGAGCAAGGAGGTCTGCAAACCTGACTCAGTTACACCAGCTCTGTCAGGAGGAATGGGCCAAAATTCACCCAACTTATTGTGGGAAGGTTGTGGAAGGCTACCCGAAACATTTGACCCAAGTTAAACAATTTAAAAAGGTAATGCTACCAAATAGTAATTGAGTGTATGTAAACTTCTGACCCACTGGGAATGTGATGAAAGAAATAAAAGCTGAAATAAATAATTTGCTCTACTATTATTCTGACATTTTACATTCTTAAAATAAAGTGGTGATCCTAACTGACCTAAGACAGGGAATTTTTACTTGTATTAAATGTCAGGAATTGTGAAAAACTGAGTTTAAATGTAGTTGGCTAAGGTATATGTAAACTTCCGACTTCAACTCTATTATTTAGTATAAAATAACAGTCAAAAGTTAGGACACACCTACTCATTCAAGGGTTTTACTTTGTTTTTACTATTTTCTACATTGTAGAATAGTGAAGACATCAAAACTATGAAATAACACATATGGAATAATGTAGTAACCCAAAAAGGGTTAAACAAATCAAAATATATTATATTTTAGATTCTTCAAAGTAGCCACCATTTGCCTTGATGACAGCTTTGCACACTCTTGGCCTTCTCTCAACCAGCTTCACATGGAATGCTTTTCCAACAGTCTTTAAGGAGTTCCCACATTGTTGGCTGCTTTCCTTCTCTCAGCCAGCTTCATGAATGCATTTCAATTAACAGGTGTCCCTTCTTAAAAGTTATTTTGTGGAATTTCTTTCCTTCTTAATGCGTTTGAGCCAATCAGTGTTGTGACAAGGTAGTGGTGGTATACAGAAGATAGCCCTATTTGGTAAAAGACCAAGTCCATATTATGGCAAGAACAGCTCAAATAAGCAAAGAGAAACGACAGTCCATTACTTTAAGACATGAAGGTCGTTCAATGTGGAAAATTTCAAGAACTTTGAACGTTTCTTCAAGTGCAATTGCAAAAACCATAAAGCGCTATGATGAAACTGGCTCTCATGAAGACTGCCACAAGAAAGAAAGACCTCTGCTGCAGAGGATAAATTAATTAGAGTTAACTGCACCTCAGATCGTAGCCCAATCTGGGGGTGGCAGGTAGCCTAGTGGTTCAACATTTTAAGAACTGACTTGTTGGAAAGGTGGCATCCTATGACGGTGCCACATTGAAAGTCACTGAGCTCGTCAGTAAGGCTATTCTACTGCCAATGTTTGACTACAGAGATTGCATGGCTGTGTGCTCAATTGTATACACGTCAGCAACGGTTGTGGCTGAAATAGCCAAATCCACTCATTTGAATGGGTGTCCACATACTTTTGTATATATAGTGTCGGTGTTCCTCCAGGTGGGAGAGGGCAGTGTGGAGGCAGTATGCGAATTGGAATGGGTCCAGGGTGTTTGGGTTGATGTGAGCCATTACTAGCCTTTCATGGCTACAGATGTGAGTGCTATGGGGCAATATTCATTTAGACAGTTACCATGGCGTTCTTGGGCATAGGGCCTATGGTGGTCTGCTTGAAACATATAAGTATTACAGACTGGGTCAGGTTGAACATGTCAGTATAGACACTTGCCAGCACATGTTCTCAATCAAAGCATGACTTTCCCACAGTCTGCATATTTCCACCAGATAAGAGGCTTTAAAACTCAACACAAAACATCGGTAAAGCTGTATCCACATTTACACGTTGGAATGCAATTTCGGGATTTCAGGTCCAGAAATGTTAATCTAGAATTAAAGTAGCAAACAATACCATTGCGTTATCATGACAGGGTAGCCGACGCACTGTTTGAATAGCCTACTTCCAAGGGGGAAATACGGGCTAAACGATTAGGCGAATATACGAATAACATACCCTAGACTATCCGTCCCTTTACATACCATAAAGGTATAACAAAAAGCGGGAATACGTAGTGGATTCTGATCTGGAATGCAGAGGGGAAAGTCTTTCTCACAAAACAAGCACTATCCTCAGATTCGAAGCAATCTAATAAAAACACGTTTCCATAACAAAGTTGTCTATTCTTATGAAGAGCCCATTATCTCAGTAAGCCCTCTTCATTATGCAATAAATCGAGCCTTCAGTCGCCTATGAATAAAGTTAACTGGAAAACATACTGCGACACCTTTCACACCCCTTTTCAGGCTCAACACATCGATTTAGAGCTTGCCAAACTGGATGCATCGCTTCCCAAGTGCGCAGTGACTTGAAAACAGGAAGAAAGGGCTCTTTACCTGTTGGTCCCTCTATGCCTTCGGCGTAGATTTGAACGGCCAGGAGCAGCAGAAAAGCACAGGTGTTCATTGTGTTGTTTTAGTCCAGTTTGGAATATCTGCAGAAATCATTTCAGTGACTCCTCGAGGAACGATTTGCAAGTTGTGGACTCCAGCCTATCGATTCCCGAATTCTTGCTCAAACGTAGTTGCGAGACAACCGCAGTAGTGCAAGCCGTACTAACTGACGTCAGGATAAACAGTACAAAACATTTTCTCTCTTCCCCCCAAGCACACTTTCTGTCTCGATATGTGTGTGATTAAAAATACGCGACGGACGCCTCCAAGTGGCGCCTTCTTGCAACTATTCTGGCGCTTGAAGATTTTTCTGAGGTGAGATTGAACTCGCTACATGTCTCTCTGTGCGTGCGTGTGTGTCTGTGTCTCGCCAAGCATTCACATACATCCACCTAGTCTCCATCAAAATATAGTAGCTGATTGGTTCTGGGTGCTGAGGTTATCCACCTGATGATCTCCCAAAAGATGTCACACCAGATCCACTCAAAGTAGCCTCAACAATGGATTCACTGGTGGCTTTATGATCACAGGTGAGATGAGCAGATCTGCAACAATGGACATAGTCTGTCAGTCTATCTGCAGAATGGGAAACAGATTAATTATCCTAACAGCTTCACAGGCTGAGTGGATAAGGCATTTTTTTTTTAGCACACAAGAAAAGACCATGTACCTTTTGACCCATGAATAGGAGTAGCTTGTGAGGAGCCAACCACTGTGGCTGGCTGTTATGTCATGACTTGGGGAAGGGAAGGGACATAGATATCCAAATATTAATCCATCTATCAATGTAAATGTACTCTGTATAGCTCAGTCTCTATGACATTCTACTGTGTAGGCTATGGGTATGTGTGACTTGTTCAGAGGTGCATATCTTTACTCCATAAAGGATGCACCCAGATAAAAATATACCATATTGAACAGCGGGGACTGTGAAGAGACACATGCACAGACAGACGCACATGGATTTTTGTTGTTGTAGATATATGGTAGTAGAGGGCACACAATGTGTTGTGAAATCTGTTGTGAAATGTAATGTAACATTTTTTATTGTATATAACTGCCTTCATTTGTGTTGTGAAATCTGTTGTGAAATGTAATGTAACGTTTTTAATTGTATATAACTGCCTTAATATTGCTGGATCCCAGGAAGAGACAAGAGAAAATACTTCAATTTGAGACATTAAAAGATCAGGTAATGGGGATCCATAATAAATACAAAAATACAAATACATTTGTTTATGGGAGAATCTCAATTGCATGCTCCTCACGTCCTCTCTCCTCACCTCCTTCTCAAAATCCATTGGAGGAGAAGGTCAGAGGGGAGGAGCTTTCTTTTCCAATAGGTTTTGAGAAGGAGGCGAGGAGAGAGGTCGTGAGAAGTAGGCCGTTGAGATTCTCCCAATGTATTATTCTGAAGAAGAAGATTCCTGCATGTTACTGATCTGTTAAAGTCTCAAATTGAAGTATTTTCTCTTGTCTGGTCTGTTTAGTGATTCAAAATCATTGTTACATGTTCCATCAGACACTTTAGCCCTTAGCTAATCCTTCAATACAGGTTAAGGACACTTAAATGAGAATGCTTGGTCTGTCACTCTTACCAGTCATTCACCTGACATCTATTTTCAAACATGTCATTGATTCAACACAAAGCCATGGACACGGATAATCTTGTGAGTTTAATGGACCATTAAGTCAGGCATGATGGCACGTTTAGATTAGTTCATTTGCCAGCCAACCTGTTTGCTGCCATGTGATTACATACAGCAACATGTATTAAGACATTGCAATGTGATTTATTTCATGAATTGCCACATATTGTCACATATAAATGGTGTCCTCACATATTTATATTGGAATTACATGGGCCTTGTGACTCATAATTCAAGTTAAATCTTTTAGGAAGCTGAAAAGTGCTGACAAGGCAACAGCATCCCACTGGGCACAGCACGTCATTTCAACTTGGTAATATTTGGTAGAGACATTGATCAATGAGATTTCAACCTATATTCACCACTCAGAAAGATAGTAAACAGTTATTTAATTTCGGTACTATCGAGTTTGAAAACTATACTTGACTAATAATCAACTACATTTAAATATTGGATTGAGGTTGAGAACACATTGTGATCTGATTTGACCAGAACACATAATGAATTCAACAGGGATTATCACCAATCCATGATGTGTATTGATTATATGTTTAGAAGTAGTTGCCATTTTGTGATGTAAGCTTTTTTACATTAAATAAGGATAAAAGTACCCTGATACAGTATGTACACTGAACAAAAATATAAACACAAAGTGCAACAATTTCAAAGATTTTACTGAGTTACAGTTCATATAAGGAAATCAGTCAATTTAAATGAATTCATTAGGCCCTAATATATGGATATCACATAACTGTGAATACAGATATGCAACTATTGGTCAAAGATACCTTAAAAAATAAGTAGGAGACGGGGATCAGAAAACCAGTCAGTGTCTGGTGTGACCACCATTTGCTTCATGCAGCGTGATACATCTCCTTCACATAGAGTTGATCAGGGTGTTGATTGTGGCCTGTGGAATGTTGTCCCACTCCTCTTTAATGCTGTGCGATGTAGCTGGATATTAGCGGGAACTGGAACTCGCTGTCATGCACGTCGATCCAGAGCATCCCCAATATGCTCAATGGGTGAGTATGCAGGCCATGGAAGAACTGGGACATTTTCAGCTTGCAGGAATTGTGTACAGATCCTTGTGACGGGGCCTTGCATTATCATGCTGAAACGTGATGGCGGTAGATGAATGGCACGACAATGGGCTTCAGGATCTCGTGCATTCAAATTGCCATCGATAAAATGCAATTGCGTTCGTTGTCCGTAGCTTATGCATGCCCATACCATAACCCCACCGCCACCATGGGGCACTTTGTTCACAACGTTGACATCAGCAAACCGCTCGCTACTAACACGCCATACACGGCGTCTGCCATCTGCCCAGTACAGTTGAAACCGGGATTCATTTGTGAAGAGCACACTTTTCCACCGTGCCAGTGGCCATCAAAGATGAGCATTTACCCACTGAGGTTGGTTATGACGCCAAACTGCAGTCAGGTCAAGACCCTGGTGAGGACAACGAGCACTCAGATGAGCTTCCCTGAGACGGTTTCTGACAGATTATGCAGAAATTTTTCGGTTGTGCAAATCCACAGTTTCATCAGCTGTCCGGGTAGCTGGTCTCAGACGATCCCACAGGTGATGAAGCCGGATGTGGAGGTCCTTGGCTGGGGTGGTTGGTTACACATTGTCTGCGGTTGTTAGGCCGGTTGGGCATACTGCCAAATTCTATAAAACAACGTTGGAGGCGGCTTATGGTAGAGAAATGAACATTTAATTCTCTGGCAACAGCTCTGGTGGACATTCCTGCAGTCAGCATTCCAATTGCACACTCCCTCAAAACTTGAGAGCTCTGTGGCATTGTGTTGTGTGGCAAAACTGCACATTTTGGAGTGGCCTTTTATTGTCCCCAGCACAAGGTGCACCTGTGTAATGATCATGCTGTTTAATCAGCTTCTTGATATGCCACACCTGCCAGGTGGTTGGACTACCTTGGCAAAGGAGAAATGCTCATTAACAGGGATATGAACAAATTTGTGCACAACATTTTATAGAAATACACTTTTTGTGCACATGTAAACATTTTCTGATAATTGATTTCAACTCATAATACATGGGACCAACACTTAACATGTTGTTTTTATATTTTTGTTCAGTATATAATGCAACAACAACTATTAAGAACAGTACAGTACCAGTCAAAAGTCTGGAAATACCTACTCATTCAAGGGTTTTTCTTTATTTTTACTATTTTCTACATTATAGAATAATGGTGAAGACATTGAAACTATGAAATAACACATATGGAATCATTTTTATATTAGCGATTTTTCAAAGTAGCCACCATTTGCCTTGATGACAGCTTTGCACACTCTTGGCATGCTCTCAACCAGCTTCATCTGGAATGCTTTTCCAACAGTCTTGAAGGAGTTCCCACATATGCTAAGCACTTTTTGGCTGCTTTTCCTTCACTCTGCTGTCCAACTTATCCCAAACCATCTCAATTGGGTTGAGGTCGGGTGATTGTGGAGGCCAGGTCATGTGATGCAGTACTCCATCACTCTCCTTACACAGCCTGGAAGTGTGTTGGGTCATTGTCCTGTTGAAAAACAAATGATAGTCCCATTAAGCGCATGGATGGCATATCACTGCAGAATGCTGTGGTAGCCATGCTGGTGCCTTAAATTCCTTGAATTCTATATAAATCACCAGCAAAGCACCCCCACACATCACACCTCCTCCTCCATGCTTCATGTTAGGAACAAAAAATCGTAAATTTGGATTCATCAGACCAAAGGACAGATTACCACCGTTCTAATGTCCATTGCTCATGTTTTTTGGCCCAAGCAAGTCTCTTCTTATTATTAGTGTCCTTTAGTAGTGGTTTCTTTGTAGCAATTTGACCATGAAAGGCCTGATTCACGCCGTCTCCTCTGAACAGTTTGTAACGGTTTTGACTTGAGGTTATCATTTATAGGGGTGCCAGGTAGGTTGTGCCTACCAGAGAAAATATTGGTTTCTCCTTTTAGTTTGGGAGGGAATGAGTCCCATCTGGTCCGTCAAGTCTACACCAATACAAAGGACTCATGTAAAAGTCAGGATGGAAATACACTTTTCATAAACCCTTAAAACATTGGAAAGAACTTACAAAACAACTGTATTCTTTTGCGTGGTTGTATTAACAACATAAATGATCACACACAACAATATAACGATAATGAGCTTTAAACAGCTCTGGTTCCTCCAGAAATGTCCTGTACCTCGGGCCTAAAAAGAGTCCAGCCTGGTAAACAAGTTCAGGGAACTCAAGTGACCTTAGTCACGCAATGTTTGTCCGTTCATCCCAGTGTAGCGTAAACTCAGTGTCAATCATACAATCAAAATAACAAATATTTTACCACACAACTGTAAAGCGTATCACATCTTAATAAGTCCTCAACTACAACTAACTACATAAATCATCACGGTATACATCACACCAAAACAAATGAAATACCGTATACAAAAAAGGTTGTAGTCAGTCGGTCTGTCAGACAAGCCAATCCGCCGACAGATCTCCAGCGGAGAAAGGCCACGAAGAACAACGGAGAGGTGTAGTCCACGTATGCAAAGAGTGGATCCGATCCTGGGTAAAACTTGCTATTAGGCTACACAAAGCACACTTTTAAAGCAACACAACAAACGGAAGAGAGAAGCTTCAGAACTGAGGGTTGAACACATCCCCATTCACGTTTCCATCACAACCCCACTTTTGCGCAGCTGATGCTGGCTATTTAATTGGGAATTAAAGGGAAATTGCCCTATTGGAAGGAGAAGCACTGAGACGGTTCAGAAACATTCAGGGCCGTCACAAGTTGATGTTGAGATGTGTCTGTTACTGAACTTTGTGAAGCATTTATTTGGGCAGCAATTTCTGAGGCTGGTAACGCTAATGAACTTATCCTCTGCAGTAGAGGTAACTCTGGGTCTTCCTTTCCTGTGGCGGTCATTTTTTATCATAGCGCTTGATGGTTTTTGCGACTGCAGTTGAAGAAACTTTAAAAGTTCTTGTAATTTTCCACATTGACTGACCTTAATGTCTTAAAATAATGATGGACTGTCGTTTCTCTTTGCTTATTTGAGCTCTTCTTACCATAATATGGACTTGGTCTTTTACCAAAGAGGGCTATCCTCTGTATACCACCACTACCTTGTCACAACACAACTGATAGGCTCAAACGCATTAAGAAGGAAAGAAATTCCACAAATTAACTTTTAACAAGGCACACCTGTTAATTGAAATGACTACCTCATGAAGCATTTCGCTACACCCGTTATAACATCTGCTAAACATGTGTATGTGACCAATAACCTTTTGAGAGAATGCCAAGAGTGTGCAAAGCTGTCATCAAGGCAAAGGGTGGCTACTTTGAAGAATCTGTTTAACACTTTTTTGGTTACTACATGATTCCATATGTGTTATTTCATAGTTTTGATGTCTTCACTATTATTCTACCATGTAGAAAATAGTACAAATAAAGAAAAACCTTGAATGAGTAGGTGTGTCAAAACATTTGACTGGTACTGTAAAGACTAGATTAAATCAATGTCACACAGCTCACTTTGGGCACACACCACCATCCCACAAGTCCAGAGATTGGCAGACAAGCGATGGTGCTCTCTGCCACTGTTTGAAGGAGACTGAAAGTTTTGTGACCGGTATAGTCAACGTCTCGCCGGGTAGCTTTGGCTGGTGATGACTTGGTGGCAATGCTGCTGGATCCGCATAGGCCACCCGAGCCGAGGAGAAGGTTCCCCCAGACTCCACAGCAGTGGAGGGAAGATGGGAAAGGACATCTAGTGTGGGCTCAGTCTCCGTAGCAGGCAACTCCTGAGGACTAGCGGGGGCCGAGGACATGATATGTCCCTCCCCGGTCTCAGTTGCAGCCATGCCTGACAACAGGCTGGAGGCAACTTCTAGCTGCTGTCCTCCATATGACTGTCCCATGTTCTCCACTGCAACCTGTTGAAGAGGGCTCCCCTGACAAGAGGAAGCCCGGATCTGGTCTTCTGTTGCATAATGTGAAGATTGTATATTCTGCTCAATAGTGTAAAAACAGGCATCCTATTCTCCATATGGCGTATGCAGCGATGTACATGGCGCTGCAACTCCCTTGTACTCCAACGTAGACGAATAATCCACACACTGGGTTATTGAGGATGAGGCCCCACCTGATGCTGAGTAGTATCCCACAGGTGGAGGAGAAGGGCCATAGGGTGCTCATTAAAAGCTTACTTGCAAGCCCTTAACCAACAATGCAGTTCAAGAAATAGATTAAAGAAAATATTTTCTAAATAAACTAAGGGAAATAAAAGTGAAACAATAAAATAACAATAACGAGGCTATATACAGGGGGTACCGGTACCGAGTCATTGTACGGGGTACAGGTTAGTCGAGGTAATCTTTACATGTAGTTAGGGTTAAAGTGATTATGCATAGATAATAAACAGCGAGTAGCAGCAGTGTAAAAACAAAAGGGGGGGGGGGGGGGGGTCAATGTAAATAGTGTAAACAGCTGTGTAAACAGCTGTGGTTGCCCTTCAGGGACTCTTTATTGTGGTCAAGGAGGACACCAGCTCCAGCGGTGTCCGGTACTTCCCAACCTGGGATCCACAAGAGCAGAGGGACGGTCACGTGATCTTCCACCTCCTGGGGAAAGAGTGAGTATTCCCTTTTCATCACTTTCTGCTAAACTCTTTTTGGTGTCCATCACACTAGTTGACTGTCCCTCATGCACTGGGTCTACAGCGTTAGCGGATTCCGGTGCCGCGGGGAACTTTATTGACCAGACCCTTGCCTCCTCTCTGAACATCATCTCATACCCACTCTCCGGTACCTTCACACACATCATCCAACCACTCACCCTCACCGTGGAGTCCATTCATCAGGAGAACATCCCCTTCATCACCAGTTCCCAAGATCATCTTCGGCCTACCTTGGCTTCAACGCCATAACCCCACCATCTCATGGTCGAGGATGAGAATCACAGACTGGTCACCCAAATGCCAGAGGGCCTGCTTCCCCATCCCCTGTGGTTCCACATCAGTTGAGAGTCCTGTGGTTGCCCTTCAGCCCAACAACCCGTAGGTATTTTCCAAGACCGTGCCACCTGTCTTCCTCCTCATCGCAGGGACTGGGACTGTGCCATCAACCTGCTTGCAGGTTCTGAGCCCCCATGCAGACGCATCTACCCTCTGTCAGTGGCTGAGACCAAAGCCATGGAGGAGTACATCCAAGAGGCCTCCAACAAGGTTTAAGTCGCACGTCCACTAGTCCTGCATCAGCTGGTTGAGTAGACGAGGCCTTCTGTCTACTCAAGTGACATTTCACCTCCGCCCTATTGCTCAAACACCCAGATCCCAGGATATCCTTTGTGGTGGAGGTGGGCGTGGGGGCAGTTCTGTCTCAACGACAAGGTAATCCACAGAAATTGTATCCGTGTGAATATTACTCTAAGAAACTGTCCCCTGCAGAGAGGAATTACGGTGATCGAGAGCTCCTGGCGGTGAAGTTGACATTAGAGAAGTGGTGATACTGGCTGGAGGGCACCAAGGACCCATTCGTCATCCTCACCGACCATCGGAACCTGGAGTACATACAGACAGCAAGGAGGCTGAATCCGCCCCAAGCAAGGTGGGCCCTTTTCTTCACAAGATTTGACTTCACGCTGACCCATCGCCCAGGTTAAAAAAACACCAAGGCCGATGCCCTGTCCCGTCTCTACAATTCGGAAGAGGGTCCTGTCCAGAATGCACCAATAATCCCATCCTCCCGAGTCATAGCCCCTGTGGTCTGGGCTGTAGATGTGGACATCTGCCAGGCTCTGGAGAGGGAGCCCACACCCATTAACTGTCCTCGCAGTGATGCAACCAGTCAGGATGATGCAGCTGTAGAACTTTTTGAGGATCTGAGGACCCATGCCAAATCTTTTCAGTATCCTGAGGGTTTTGTCGTGCCCTCTTCACAACTGTCTTGATATGCTTGGACCATGATAGTTTGTTGGTGATGTGGACACGAAGGAACTTGAAGCTCTCAGCCTACTCCACTACAGCCCCGTCGATGAGAATCGGGGCATTTTCGGTCCTCCTTTTCCTGTAGTCCGCAATCATCTTCTTTGTCTTGATCACGTTGAGGGAGAGGTTGTTGTCACGTTGAAGGCCAGGTCTCTGACCTCCTCCCTATAGGCTGTCTCATCGTAGTCGGTGATGAGGCCTATCACTGTTGTGTCATCAGCTAACTTAATTATGGTGTTGGAGTCGTGCCTGGCCAAGCAGTCATGAGTGAACAGGGAGTACAGGAGGGGACTGAGAACCCACCCCGGAGGGGCCACCCTGTTGAGGATCAGCGTGGCAGATGTGTTGTTACCTACCCTTACCACCTGGGGTCGGCCCGTCTGGAAGTCCAGGATCCAGTTGCAGAGGGAGATGTCTAGTCCCAGGGTCCTTAGCTTAGTGATGAGCTTTGAGTTCACTATGGTGTTGAACGCTGAGCTGTTTGTAGTCAATGAATAGTATCCTCACATAGGTGTTCCTTTTGTCCAGGTGTGAAAGGGCAGTGTGGAGTGCAGTAGAGACTGCATCATCTGTGGATCTGCTGAGGCGGTATGCAAATTGGAGTGGGTCTAGGGTTTCTGGAAACGTGTGATTAGTGTTGATGTGGGCCATGACCAGCCTTTCAACGCAATTGATGGCTACAGACGTGAGTGCTACAGCTCAGTAGTCATTTAGGCAGGATATCTTTGTGTTCTTGGGCACAGGGACTATGGTGGTCTGCTTGAAACATGTTGGTATTACAGACTCAGACAGGGAGTAGTTAAAAATGTCAGTGAAGACATTTGCCAGTTGGTCAGTGGAGTACATGTTCTGGTAATCCGTTTGGCCCTGCGGCCTTGTGAATGTTGACCTGGTTAAAGGTCTTACTCACATTGGCTACAGAGAGTGTGATCACACAGTCGTCCAGAACAGCTGATGCTCTCATGCATGTTTCAGTGTTACATGCCTCAACACGAGCATAGAAGTAATTTAGCCCGTCTGGTAGGCTCGTGTCACTGGGCAGCTCGCAGCTGTGCTTCCCTTTGTAGTCTGTAATAGTTTGCAAGCCCTGCCACATCTGACGAGCGTCGGAGACGGTGTAGTACGATTCAATCTTAGTCCTGTATTGATGCTTTGCCTGTTTGATGGTTCGTCGAAGGGCATAGAGGGATTTCTTATAAGCTTCCTTGAAGGTGGCAGCTCTACCCTTTAGCTCAGTGCAGATGTTGCCTGTAATCTATGGCTTCTGGTTGGGGTATGTACGTACAGTCACTGATGAAGCCAGTGACTGATGTGGTGTACTCCTCAATGCCAGAAGAATCCCAGAACATATTCCAGTCTGTGCTAGCAAAACAGTCCTGTAGCTTAGCATCTGCTTCATCTGACCACTTTTTTAAAGACCAAGTCACTTGTGCTTCCTGCTTAAGTTTTTGTTTGTAAGCAGGAATCAGGAGGATAGAATTATGGTCAGATTTGCCAAATGGAGAGCGAGAGAGCTTTGTATGCGTCTCTGTATGCGGAGTAAAGTTGGTCTAGAGTTCTTTTCCCCCTGGTTTCACATTCAAAAATGAGATAAAACGGATTGAAGTTTCCCTGCATTAAAGTCCGCGGCCACTAGGAGCGCCGCCTCTCGACGAGCGTTTTCCGTTTGCTTATGGCCATATACAGCTCATTGTGTGCGGTCTTAGTGCCAGCATTGGTTTGTGGTGGCGAGCAAAACATTGTGACTTCCTTAGATATCGTGCACCAGCTGTTTACAAATATACATAGACCGTCGCCCCTTGTCTTACCAGAGGCTACTGTTCTATCCTGCCAATACAGTGTATAACCCACCAGCTGTATGTTATTCATGTCATCGTTCAGCCACGACTCGGTGAAACATAAGATATTACAGTTTTTAATGTCCTGTCACTTTACTTCCCCTATATCTGGCACTCCCATAGGTTCTTTCCCCAGTCAGTATTGTTTCTTCGTCTATGTGAAGACGCCACTGCTATGTCGTCTACGTATGTTTGTTGGTTTATTAAATGTACTACCTGCTTCTCGACTCTCAGTCTGTGTTGCAAGTACTGTGCGCCTCCCATTGTCGGTTCTGGACTTGGGGATTGTGAAGAAACGCCTGGTGGCATGTCTTGACGGGTATACACGGGTGTCCAAGCTGTGTACTAATAGTTTAAACAGACAGCTCGGTACATTCAGCTTGTCAACACTTCTTACAAAAACAAGTAGTGATGAAGTCAATCTCTCCTCCACTTTGAGAATTGAGAGTTTGACATGAATATCATTGTATGCATATCACATATCATGTACTTTTAAGGTGCTGTGCTGTGCTATTCTGAGCCAACTGAAATTTTCCTAAGTCCCTCTTTGTGGTACCTGACCACACGACTGAACAGTAGTTCAGGTGTGACAAAACTAGGGCCCGTAGGACCTGCCTTGTTGTTAAGAAGGCAGAGCAGCGAGTTTTTTATCGACAGACTTCTCCGCATCTTAGCTACTGATGTAGCAACGTGTTTTGACCATGACAGTTTAAAATCCAGGGTTACTCCAAGCAGTTTAGTCACCTCAACTTGCTCAATTTCCACATTATTTATTACAAGATTTAGTTGAGGTTTAGGGTTTAGTGAATGATTTGTCCCAAATGCAATGCTTTTAGTTTTAGAAATATTTAGGACTAACTTATTCCTTTCCAACTCATTCTGAAACTAACTGCAGCTCTTTGTTTAGCGTTGCAGTCATTTCAGTTGCTGTAGTAGCTGACGTGTACTGTGTTAAGTCATCCCCATACATAGACACACTAGCCTTACTCAAAGCCATTGACATGTCGTTAGTAAAGATTGAAAAAAGTAAGGGGCCTAGACAGCTGACCTGGGAAATTCCTGATTCTATCTGGATTATGTTGGAGAGGCTTCCATTAAAGATCACCCTCTGTGTTCTGTGAGACAGGTAAATCTTTATCCACAATATAGCAGAGGGTGTAAAACCATAACACATATGTTTTTTCCAGCAGCAGACTATGATCGATAATGTCAAAACCTCTACTGAAGTCTAACAAAACAGCCCCCACAATATTTATATCATCAATTTCTCTCAGCCAATCAAAAGTCATTAATGTCCTTCTCTATAAGTGCGCTGAAAGTAAACAATTTGTTTACTGTAAAATAGCATTGTATCTGGTCAAACCTATTTTTTTCTGTAACTTTACTAAATGTTGGTAACAGGCTGATTGGTCAGCTATTTGAGCCAGTAAAGGGTTTTTTACTATTCTTAGGTAGTGGAATGACTTTTGCTTCCCTCCAGGCCTGAGGGCACACACTTTTAAGTAAGCTTAAATTTAAGATATGGCAAATAGGAGTGGCAATATCGTCCGCTATTAACTTCAGTCATTTTCTATCCAAGTTGTCAGACCCCGGTGGCTTGTTATTGTTGTTGTCACGTCCTGACCATAGTAAGTTGTTATTTTCTATGGTAGAGTAGGTCAGGGCGTGACAGGGGGTGTTTGTCCATTTTTGTATTTCTATGTTTAGTTTCTAGTTTTGTAATTCTACGTTGGTTTTTGTTTGGCATGACCTCCAATTAGGCAGCCGGTTGTCGTTGTCTCTAATTGGAGGCCATATTTTAAGTTGATGTTTGTCCCACTTGTGTTTTGTGGGTGATTATATTTTGTGAGTGTGTTTGTTCCTCCTGCGTCACGGTTTGTTGTTTTGTTCCTTCAGTTTATTTTTTGTATCGCATTAAGTTTCACTGTCCAATAAATATGTGGAACGAAACCGACGCTGCATTTTGGTCCGATCATTCGAACAGCCGTGTGTCACGTCCTGGCCAGTATAAGGGTTAATTGTTATTGTAGTTTGGTCAGGACGTGGCAGAGGGTATTTGGTTTATGTGGTTCGGGGTGGTGGTTTTTCTAAAAAGGGCATTTGATTTATGTATTCCGGGGTTTTTGGGCACTGTTCCTTGTTTATGTAATTCTATGTTTAGTCTAGGTAATCTGTTTCTATGTTGAGTTAATTGGGGTGGACTTCCAATTGAAGGCAGCTGTGTGGTGTTGCCTTTGATTGGAAGTCCTATATTAGTTGGGTGTGTTTGTCTGTGTATTTGTGGGAGATTGTTTCTTGTTTTGCTGAGTGTGCCTTTCAAGACTGTTTCGTTGTTCGTAAGTTCGTTTCGTTTGTTGTTTTGGTGTGTTCATTCTGAGTTAATAAATGTCAAGATGAGCGTACACATACCTGCTGCGTTTTGATCCTCCATTACCAACGACAACCGTGACAGAATCTCCCACCATCAAAGGACCAAGCAGCAGAGGAAGGAGCAAAGGGATTTTGAGTTGGACTATGGTGAGAGATGGACTTGGGAGGAGATCTTGAGGGGAGAAGGCTCCTACACTTGGGAGGAGATCCAAGCAGGAAAGGATCGCCTTCCATGGAGACAGGTGGTAAGAGAGAGGGAGGAAAGGCGAAAGGCTGGTATGGACCGGGAACGTTTCCGAGGAACACGACTGGCATTGAAGCACGAGAGGCACCCCCAAGATTTTTTTTTTGGGGGGCACACAGGTAGTTTGGCTAGGCATAGGAAGAGCCAGAAGCCAGCTACCCGTGGTTATATGGAGGAGCGTATGAGGTGGAGAGCGCCATGTTTCGCTGAGGAGCGCACTATCTCACCCATACGCACGCACAGTCCGGTGCGCGTTATTCCAGCCCCTCGCAGGTGCCGTGCTAGAGCGGGCATCCAGCCTGGTAGGAGGATGCCTGCGCAGCGCATCTGTTCGCCGGTACGCCTCCGAGGACCAGGCTACCCAACTCCCGCTCTACGCACGGCTACCATCAGGCCCCTGCACAGCCCAGTCTGCCCTGTACAAGCACCCTGCTCGTACAGGGCTACTAGTTCCATCCAGCCAGGACGGGTTGTGCAGGAGGTAAGATCAAGACCGCCTGTGCGCCTCCATAGCCCTGAGTTTCCAGCTCATGTCTCTCGTGCGTACCCGGAAGTGCATCACCCGAGTCCGACTCGTCCTGTTCCCGCACTAGCCTGGAGGTGCGTGTTCCCAGTCTGGTACGTCCAGTACCAGCACCACGCACCAGGCTTCAAGTGCGTCATCCCAGTCTGACGTCGCTAGAACTGCCCGTCAGTCAAGAGTCGCCAGAACTGCCCGTCAGTCAAGAGTCGCCAGAACTGCCCGTCAGTCAAGAGTCGCCAGAACTGCCCGTCAGTCAAGAGTCGCCAGAACTGCCCGTCAGTCAAGAGTCGCCCGAACTGCCCGTCAGTCAAGAGTCGCCCGAACTGCCCGTCAGTCAAGAGTCGCCCAAACTGCCCGTCAGTCAAGAGTCGCCCGAGCTGCCCGTCAGTCAAGAGTCGCCCGATTCCGCGCGTCAGTGAGGAATCGCCAGAGCCGCCCGTCAGTGAAGAGTCGCCAGAGCCACCCACTAGTCAGGAGCTGCCAGAGTGGCCAGACTGCCCGGAGATGCCAGAGTGCCCGGAGATGCAAGAGTGGCCAGACTGCCCGGAGATGCCAGAGTGGCCAGACTGCCCGGCGATGCCAGAGTGGCCAGACTGCCCGGCGATGCCAGAGTGGCCAGACTGCCCGGCGATGCCAGAGTGGCCAGACTGCCCGACGATGCCAGAGTGGCCAGACTGCCCGGAGATGCCAGAGTGGCCAGACTGCCCGGAGATGCCAGAGTGGCCAGACTGCCCGGAGATGCCAGAGTGGCCAGACTGCCCGGAGATGCCAGAGTGGCCAGACTGCCCGGAGATGCCAGACTGCCCGGAGATGCCAGACTGCCCGGCGATGCCAGACTGCCCGGCGATGCCAGAGTGGCCCGACTGTCTTCCGGGACTGCCAGAGTGGCCCGACTGTCTTCCGGGTCTGCCAGAGTGGCCCGTCTACCCGGAGCTGCCGGGGTGGGTCGTCTGCCCGGAACTGCCTGAACCAGAGCCACCTCCAGATATAGGTGGGTTGGGGAGGGGGGGTGTAGCACAGTGCCGTCGTTGACGGCAGCCACCCTCCCTTCCCTCCCTTTAGTTAGGGGGATTTTTTTGTTGTTGTTTGGGGTTTTTGTTATTTTTGAGGTGCTTCCGGGGTTAGCACCTTTAGGGGGGGGGGGGGGGGGGGGTACTGTCACGTCCTGGCCAGTATAAGGGTTAATTGTTATTGTAGTTTGGTCAGGACGTGGCAGAGGGTATTTGGTTTATGTGGTTCGGGGTGGTGGTTTTTCTAAAAAAGGGCATTTGATTTATGTATTCCGGGGTTTTTGGGCACTGTTCCTTGTTTATGTAATTCTATGTTTAGTCTAGGTAATCTGTTTCTATGTTGAGTTAATTGGGGTGGACTTCCAATTGAAGGCAGCTGTGTGGTGTTGCCTTTGATTGGAAGTCCTATATTAGTTGGGTGTGTTTGTCTGTGTATTTGTGGGAGATTGTTTCTTGTTTTGCTGAGTGTGCCTTTCAAGACTGTTTCGTTGTTCGTAAGTTCGTTTCGTTTTGTTGTTTTGGTGTGTTCATTCTGAGTTAATAAATGTCAAGATGAGCGTACACATACCTGCTGCGTTTTGGTCCTCCATTACCAACGACAACCGTGACACCGTGACAGTTGTCGACAACAATAATGTTTTCATCTCTTCCACACTCACTTTACGGAATAAGAAATTACAATGCTTGTCTTTCAGAATTTGATCAGATATAGTTGGATGTGTAGTGTCAGAGTCTGTTGCTGGCAAGTCATGGGTAAGTTTGCTAATCTTGCCAATAAAAAAAATCATGAAAGTAGTTTTTTGTACGTTTTTTTGCATTGTTTGTAATGTCTTTTTTATGTTTTTTAATGAATTACGGAATAGTAAGTAACTAGCATGTTGGGGCACCACAGGAAAATGTTGCTTATTGAGTTGCAATTTCTCAAATATAACTCTTCAGACATTTTATTATCGATTATGGTCTTCTATTAATGTATTATGACCTCATCAGTCTCCTTCCTGAATGTCGCAAACTCTTGGATATCTGCCAAGTTAATAAAGAGATCACTGACCATTTCGAATCCCACCGTACCTTCTCCGCTGTGCAATCCGGTTTCCGAGCTGGTCATGGGTGCAACTCAGCCACGCTCAAGGTACTAAACGATATCATAACTGTCACCGATAAAAGACAGTACTGTGCAGCCATCTTCATCGACCTGGCCAAGGCTTTCGACTCTGTCAATCACCACATTCTTATCGGCAGACTCAATAGCCTTGGTTTCTCAAATGAGTGTCTCTCCTGGTTCACCAAAACCTTCGCAGACAGAGTTCAGTGTGTCAAATCGGAGGGCCTATTGTCCGGACCTCTGGCAGTCTCTGTGGGGGTACCGCAGGGTTCAATTCTCGGGCTGACTCTTTTCTCTGTATATATCAACGATGTCGCTCTTGCTGCTGGGTGATTCCCTGATCCACCTCTACGCAGATGACACCATTCTGTATACATCTGGCCCTTCCTTGGACACTGTTAACTAACCTCCAAACGAGCTTCAATGCCAAACAACACTCCTTCATTGGCATCCAACTGCTCTTAAACACTAGTAAAACCAAATGCATGTTTTTCAACCGTTCGCTGCCTGCACCCGCCCGACTAGCATCACTACTCTGGACGGTTCTGACCTAGAATATGTGGGCAACTACAAATTCCTAGGTGTCTGGCTAGACTGTAAACTCTCCTTCCAGACTCATATCAAACATCTCCAATCCAAAATCAAATCTAGAATCGGCTTTCTATTTCGCAACAAAGCCTCCTTCACTCACGCCGCTAAACTTACCCTAGTAAAACTGACTATCCTACCGATCCTCGACTTCGGCGATGTCATCTACAAAATAGCTTCCAATACTCTACTCAGCAAACTGGATGCAGTCTATCACAGTGCCATCCGTTTTGTTACCAAAGCCCCTTATACCACCCACCACTGCGACCTGTATGCTCTAGTCGGCTGGCCCTCGCTACATATTCATCGCCAGACCCACTGGCTCCAGGTCATCTATAAGTCTATGCTAGGTAAAACTCCGCCTTATCTCAGCTCACTGGTCAGGATAACAACACCCACCCGTAGCACGCGCTCCAGCAGGTATATCTCACTGGTCGTCCCCAAAGCCAACACCTCCTTTGGCCACCTTTCCTTCCAGTTCTCTGCTGCCAGTGACTGGAAAGGAATTGCAAAAATTGCTGAAGCTGGAGACTTACATTTCCCTCACTAACTCTGAGCTGCTAACCGATTGCTGGAGCTGTTCATAGTCCATCTGTAAATTGCCCACCCAATCTACCTACCTCATCCCCATATTGTTTTTATTTACTTTTCTGCTCTTTTGCACACCAGTATCACTACTTGCACATCATCATCTGCTCATTTATCACTCCAGTTTTAATCTGCTTAATTGTAATTACTTTGCTACTATGTCCTATTTATTGCCTTACATCCTCACTCCATTTGCACACAATGTATATAGACTTTCTTTTTTTTCTATTGTGTTATTGACTGTACGCTTGTTTATTCCATGTGTAACTCTGTGTTGTTGTTGTTTGTGTAGCACTGCTTTGCTTTATCTTGGCCAGGTCACAGTTGTAAATGAGACCTTGTTCTCAACTAGCTTACCTGGTTAAATAAAGGTGAAATTATTATTTAAAAAAAACAACCCTAGCATCATAAATCATGAATCAGCGATATACAAATTGGCTTCATTATTTATTTACTAACTAACTAATCAATCACAGAATTACATAAACACACACACAATAGTTATACATTGGTTACTATCCTGACACAAAGAAAAGTCCCTAGTGGACGAAACCGATATAACGTCTTGGTAGAAAAAGGAAAGGGGTGGGGACAGCTCAAGAGTGGGAAACTCAGAGCGGACCCACTGTAATACAGTTGCTAACTACACTCATGGAAATGCTAATACTTTGAATATGAACAGCCGCTCATTCGAAAATAAATTGCAATTTACATATTTACAAGTGTATGCCTTTGTTGTCCTTCCCTGTGACCGCCAGTCCGTCTGCTGGATAGTCAGTTGACAGAAAGTCTATGGTTTGTCCACCAGAGATCAAAGTCTTTCGTAGTTGTAGCTTGTTATAATGGATACGTCAGAGTACCATTCGGTCGTTCGACAGGTTGTGTTTACTAGACTAAAGTACTTAAACAGCTGCAGCCTGAATAATTGGTCTTTAGTTTGTAGATTTCTTAGCCATTTCAACGTGGGAACTCCCGTCCCTGCATTTGTGACTAAATGTACATTTTGTCAAGAGTCCTTTTATTAACTCTGTGGAAAAGGGCGTTCCATGACGTTTGGGTATAGTGTCTGTGCTCAAGGAGACATGGCCACTGACTGAGCACAAGATACTATGAAAAACAATTCTCATTTAGAAGACTAAGATCACATTGTTATCTTTCCAAAAGTATTCTTATGCTTCATCATTTATTTTATACAACATTCAGATGCAAACCCCATAATTGAGAAGTGTATACAAACAAAGAAACAGTGACGTGTGTTTCCTGTCCTTCATGAGGTCACCAAATGAAACAAACTCGACATGACTGTTCATTAAGTGTCCAAGGACCTCTCCAACTGCTTGGAATATAGAAATACTTTTCAATTACTCAACCTTTTGATGTCCAAGTGTATCTCTGTGTTCCACAGTCACATTCCAATCTCAAATACTACAGAGGCCAGAAGCAGAGTATTTTACGACCGCCATAAAGCGGCCCCCTCCACCTCTCCCCCTCTGTGGGAGAGAGAGGGCGCTGTAGAGCGGACCCACTGTAACCTGATCCAGGGTCCATCGGCAAGATAGAACAGCTGCCACCGGTAAGACAAGGGGTGGAGGTCTGTGTCTATTTGTAAATAACAGCTGGTGCATGAAATGTAATATTAAGGAAGTCTCACGGTTTTGCTCGCCTGAGTTAGAGTATCTCATGATAAGCTGTAGACCACACTATTTACCAAGAGAGTTTTCATCTATCTTTTTCGTAGCTGTCTATTTACCACCACAAACCGATGCTGGCACTAAGACCACACTCAACGAGCTGTATAGGGCCATAAGCAAACAGCAAAATGCTCAACCAGAGGCGGCGCTCCTAGTGGCCGGGGACTTTAATGCAGGGAAACTTAAATCCGTTTTACTTAATTTCTACCAGCATGGTAAATGTTGTAATGGGAAACCCTAGACCCACTCCAATTTGCATACTGCCCCAACAGATCCACAGATGATGCAATCTCTATTCAAATCAAATCAAATCAAATGTATTTATATAGCCCTTTGTACATCAGCTGATATCTCAAAGTGCTGTACAGAAACCCAGCCTAAAACCCCAAACAGCAAGCAATGCATGTGAAAGAAGCACGGTGGCTAGGAAAAACTCCCTAGGAAAAACTCCCTAGAAAGGCCAAAAACCTAGGAAGAAACCTAGAGAGGAACCAGGCTATGAGGGGTGGCCAGTCCTCTTCTGGCTGTGCAGGGTGGATATTATAACAGAACATGGTCAAGATGTTAAAATGTTCATAAATGACCAGCATGGTCAAATAATAATAATCATAGTAGTTGTCGAGGGTGCAACAAGCACGTCCGGTGAACAGGTCAGGGTTCCATAACCGCAGGCAGAACAGTTGAAACTGGAGCAGCAGCACGGCCAGGTGGACTGGGGACAGCAAGGAGTCATCATGCCAGGTAGTCCTGAGGCATGGTCCTAGGGCTCAGGTCCTCCGAGAGAAAGACAGAAAGAGAGAAAGAGAGAATTAGAGAGAGCATATTTAAATTCACACAGGACACCGGATAAGACAAGAGAAATTCTCCAGATGTAACAGACTGACCCTAGCCCCCCGACACATAAACTACTGCAGCATAAATACTGGAGGCTGAGACAGGAGGGATCAGAAGACACTGTGGCCCCATCCGATGATACCCCCGGACAGGGCCAAACAGGCAGGATATAACCCCACCCACTTTGCCAAAGCACAGCCCCCACACCACTAGAGGGATGTCTCCAACCACCAACTTACCGTCCTAAGACAAGGCCGAGTATAGCCCACAACGATCTCCGCCATGGCACAACCCAAGGGGGGGCACCAACCCAGACAGGAAGACCACGTCAGTGACTCAACCCACTCAAGTGACGCACCCCTCCCATGGACGGCATGGAAGAACACCAGTAAGCCAGTGACTCAGCCCCTGTAATAGGGTTAGAGGCAGAGAATCCCAGTGGAAAGAGGGGAACCGGCAAGGCAGAGACAGCAAGGGCGGTTCGTTGCTCCAGCCTTTCCATTCACCTTCACACTCCTGGGCCAGACTATACTTAATCATAGGACCTACTGAAGAGATAAGTCTTCAGTAAAGACTTAAAGGTTGAGACTGAGTCTGCGTCTCTCACATTGGTAGGCAGACCATTCCATAAAAATTGAGCTCTATAGGAGAAAGCCCTACCTCCAGCCGTTTGCTTAGAAATTCTAGGGACAATTAGGAGGCCTGCGTCTTGTGACCGTAGCCTACGTGTAGGTATGTACGGCAGGACCAAATCGGAAAGATAGGTAGGAGCAAGCCCATGTAATGCTTTGTAGGTTCGCAGTAAAACCTTGAAATCAGCCCTTGCCTTAACAGGAAGCCAGTGTAGGGAGGCTAGCACTGGAGTAATATGATCAAATTTTTTGGTTCTAGTCAGGATTCTAGCAGCCGTATTTAGCACTAACTGAAGTTTGTTTAGTGCTTTATCCGGGTAGCCGGAAAGAAGAGCATTGCAGAAGTCCAGCTTAGAAGTAACAAAAACATGGATTCATTTTTCTGCGTCATTTTTGGACAGAAAGTTTCTGATTTTTGCAATGTTACGTAGATGGAAAAAAGCTGTCCTTGAAACAGTCTTGATATGTTCTTCAAAAGAGAGATCAGGGTCCAGAGTAACGCCGAGGTCCTTCACAGTTTTATTTGAGATGACTGTACAACCATCCAGATTAATTGTCAGATTCAACAGAAGATCTCTTTGTTTCTTGGGACCTAGAACAAGCATCTCTGTTTTGTCCGAGTTTTGTCCGAGCTTCTTTATGTCTGAAACACAGGCTTCTAGCGAGGGCAATTTTGGGGCTTCACCATGTTTCATTGAAATGTACAGCTGTGTGTCGTCCGCATAGCAGTGAAATTTAACATTATGTTTTCGAATGACATCCCCAAGAGGTAAAATATATAGTGAAAACAATGGTGGTCCTAAAACGGAACCTTGAGGAACACCGAAATGTACAATTGATTTGTCAGAGGACAAACCATTCACAGAGACAAACTGATATCTTTCCAACAGATAAGATCTAAACCAGGCCAGAACTTGTCCATGTAGACCAATTTGGGTTTCCAATCTCTCCAAAAGAATGTGGTGATCGATGGTATCAAAAGCGGCACTAAGATCTAGGAGCACGAGGACAGATGCAGAGCCTCGGTCTGACGTCATTAAAAGGTCATTTACCACCTTCACAAGTGCAGTCTCAGTGCTATGATGGGGTCTAAAACCAGACTGAAGCGTTTCGTATACATTGTTTGTCTTCAGGAAGGCAGTGAGTTGCTGTGCAACAGCTTTTTCTAAAATGTTTGAGAGGAATGGAAGATTCGATATAGGCCGATAGTTTTTTATAATTTCTGGGTCAAGATTCGGCTTTTTCAAGAGAGGCTTTATTACTGCCACTTTTAGTGAGCTTGGTACACATCCGGTGGATAGAGAGCCGTTTATTATGTTCAACATAGGAGGGCCAAGCACAGGAAGCAGCTCTTTCAGTAGTTTAGTTGGAATAGGGTCCAGTATGCAGCTTGAGGGTTTTGAGGCCATGATTATTTTCATCATTGTGTCAAGAGATATAGTACTAAAACGCTTTAGTATCTCCCTTGATCCTAGGTCCTGGCAGAGTTGTGTAGACTCAGGACAATGGAGCTTTGAAGGAATACCCAGATTTAAAGAGGAGTCCGTAATTTGCTTTCTAATGATCATGATCTTTTCCTCAAAGAAGTTCATAAATGTATTACTGCTGAAGTGAAAGCCATCCTCCATTTGCGAATGCTGCTTTTTAGTTAGCTTTGCGACAGTATCAAAAATAAATTTCGGATTGTTCTTATTTTCCTCAATTAAGTTGGAAAAATAGGATGATCGAGCAGCAGTGAGGGCTCTTCGATACTGCACGGTATTGTCTTTCCAAGCTAGTCGGAAGACTTCCAGTTTGGTGTGGCGCCATTTCCGTTCCAATTTTCTGGAAGCTTGCTTCAGAGCTCGTGTATTTTCTGTATACCAGGGAGCTAGTTTCTTATGACAGATGTTTTTAATTTTTAGGGGTGCAACTGCATCTAGGGTATTGCGCAAGGTTAAATTGAGTTCCTCGGTTATGTGGTTAACTGATTTTTGTCCTTTGACGTCCTTGGGTAGGCAGAGGGAGTCTGGAAGGGCATCAAGGAATCTTTGGGTTGTCTGAGAATTTATAGCACGACTTTTAATGCTCCTTGGTTGGGGTCTGAGCAGATTATTTGTTGCAATTGCAAACGCAATAAAATGGTGGTCCGATAATCCAGGATTATGAGGAAAAACATTAAGATCCACAACATTTATTCCATGGGACAAAACTAGGTCCAGAGTATGACTGTGGCAGTGAGTAGGTCCAGAGACATGTTGGACAAAACCCACTGAGTCGATGATGGCTCCGAAAGCCTGTTGGAGTGGGTCGGTGGACTTTTCCATGTGAATGTTAAAGTCACCAAAAATGTGAATATTATCTGCTATGACTACAAGATCCGATAGGAATTCAGGGAACTCAGTGAGGAACACTGCATATGGCCCAGGAGGCCTGTAAACAGTAGCTATAAAAAGTGAGTGAGTAGGCTGCATAGATTTCATGACTAGAAGCTCAAAAGACGAAAACGTCATTGTTTTTTTTTTTGTAAATTGAAATTTGCTATCGTAAATGTGAGCAACACCTCCGCCTTTGCCGGATGCACGGGGGGTATGGTCACTAGTGTAACCAGGGGGTGAGGCCTCATTTAACACAGTAAATTCATCAGGCTTAAGCCATGTTTCAGTCAGGCCAATCACATCAAGATTATGATCAGTTCATTGACTATAACTGCCTTGGAAGTGAGGGATCTAACATTAAGTAACCCAATTTTGAGATGTGAGGTATCACAATCTCTTTCAATAATGGCAGGAATGGAGGAGGTCTTTATACTAGTGAGATTGCATTCCACACTGCCCCTTCCCACCTGGACAAAAGGAACACCTATGTGAGAATGCTATTCATTGACTACAGCTCAGCGTTCAACACCATAGTGCCCAGCTCAGCGTTCAACACCATAAACTCATCACTAAGCTAAAGACCCTGGGACTAAACACCTCCCTCTGCAACTGGATCCTGGATTTCCTGATGGGCCGCCCCCAGGTGGTAAGGGTAGGTAACAACACATCTGCCACGCTGGTCCTCAACACAGGGGCCCCTCAGGGGTGCGTTCTCAATACCCTCCTGTAATCCCTGTTCACTCATGACTGCATGGCAAAGCATGACTCCAACACCATCATTAAGTTTGCAGACAACATAACAGTAGTAGGCCTGATCACTGAGAACGATGACACAGCCTAGAGGGAGGAGGTCAGAGGCCTGGTAGTTGAGGTGCCAGGATAACACCTCTCCCTCAACGTGATCAAGACAAAAGAGATGATTGTGGACTACAGAAAAAGGAGCCCCGAAAACGCCCTCATTCTCATCAACTGAGCTGTAGTGGAGCAGGTTGAGAGCTTCAAGATCCTTGGTGTCCACATCATCAACAAACTATAATGGTCAAAACACACCAAGACAGTCGTGAAGAGGGCACGACAACACCTATTCCCGCTGAGGAGACTGAAAAGATTTGGCATGGGTCCTCAGATCCTCAAAAAGTTATACAGCTACACCATCAAGAGCATCCTGACTGGTTGCATCACTGCCTGGTATGGCAACTGCTCGGCCTCTGATCGCAAGGCACTACAGAGGGTAGTGTGTACGGCCCAGTACATCACTGGGGCCAAGCTTCCTGCCATCCAGGACCTCATACCAGGCGGTGTCAGAGGAAGGCCCAAAATATTGACAAGGAATCCAGCCACCCTAGTCATAGGCTGTTCTCTCTGCTACCACACGGAAAGCAGTACCGGAGCACCAAGTCTGTCAAAAAGGCTTCTTAACAGCTTCTACCCCCAAGCCATAAGACTCTGAACAGTTAATCAAATGTCTACTCAGACTATCTGCATTAAAAAAATAATAATCATATTTTTAACCTATATTTTTAGTTGTCTCCCCCCATTTTTATGCTGCTGCTGCTCTCTGTTTATTATCCATGCAGTCACTTTACATACATGTACATATTTCCTCAATTACCTCGACTAACCGGTGCTCCCGCATATTGACTCTGTCCCGGAACCCCCTGTATATAGCCTCTCCCCTTTTATTTTATTGCTGCTCCTTAATTATTAGTTATAAATATATATATTGTTTTTCTTAAAACTGCATTGTTGTTTAAGGGCTTATAAGTAAGCATTTCACTGTTAGGTGACTCTACCTGTTGTATTCAGTGCATGTGACAAATACAATTTGATTTGGTCTGATTCAATGAATGATGGAGCTGAGTTTTCCTTTTTGTCCAAAATATCATTTAACCCTCCTGTTGTGTTCGTTTCATGTTAATTCATTCTGGTTTCCCAGTCCAAAATGGCCACCCCATTATAGCTGATTATAAATCCATAATAATACATATAGTATCACCTAATGTTGTGTTAGATATTTTTATCAACTCAAGTTCTTGTGACCATTACAAGTTTTGAACTTCTATTTGCTATTTATGGCCTGTAGGCCTCATTGACCTGAGCTCATACAACTCTTTTTTGAGTAAAAAAAGCATAATGTGTTGATTATTTTGACTATAACAAATACTCAGATTAAACATACTGTGCTATTTATCACAGACTACTTTGTGTCAAAGTTTAACAAGGACATATTGTTTTGAAACCATTTCAAATGTTTAAATAGTGGCAGGATTTTATGCCATCAACCCGGGATATGGCGTATCTCGTTGGCCCCGGGGTCATCCTGATAACATTTTCAGCCAACAGCCGACCTCTCCTCTCAGGTGGGGATGAAGACCAGTACAAATTCCCATTCTGTGACCAGAATGTAACAACAAGCAGGGCCCTCTTCCTCATCACTGGATTGTTCCACATCGGTTGTCTCTTGGTCTGGATCATATTGTGTATTGTCTTCAACTTCTGACCCTTCCTCCTCTAATGCATCTTCACTGTCAGTTCCCTGGTCTCTCTCCTCCTCACCAGTGTCATGATCAAAGATATGATCAAGAGCATCACATTCATTATATTCTTTGGTCATTGTGCTGCCACATAATGAATTGTGAGCAAGGCCTCAAAAAAGCTTTATATACCAGAGCTGTGAGAAAAGTTATATATATATTATTGAAACAATATTGCAATGGTTTGTGAGAATGCCAACAGGTGTGGTTCCCATGGGGGAAAGATTCTATTGGTTAACGGTTCCTGTAGGGGTTGCCATGGAAGCCAAGAAGGGGAGTGAGGTGTGTGTGTGTGTGTGTGTGTGTGTGTGTGTGTGTGTGTGTGTGTGTGTGTGTGTGTGTGTGTGTGTGTGTGTGTGTGTGTGTGTGTGTGTGTGTGTGTGTGTGTGTGTGTGTGTGTGTGTGTGTGTGTGTGTGTGTTAAGGGTTAAGGTGCTCCAAAGGTTTTTACTATCATTAATTTATCTTTGATTCATAGTATAGTTTCTTCTTTTTATTCAGTTTAGTCACATGATTTCTCAATTTGCAGTACATTTGCCAATCGGTTGTGATGCCAGACTTACTTGCCATATCTTTTGCCTCATCCTTCTCAACCATATCAATTTTCAATTCCTCATAAATCCACAAGGATTCAACAGATTTACAGTCATTTTCTTAATGGGTGCATGCTTATTAGTATCTGGAATAAGCAATTTCATAAATGTGTCAAGTGCAGCCTCTGATTGCTCCTCATTTCACACCACAGACCAGCAAATTTTCTTTATATCATCAACATATCAAAGATGGCGTAGCAGTCGGACATGTGTTTGTCTTGTCCCGTCTTGTCCCATGTAAATAGTCGGTCTCATCGTTTTTTTCCCGAATATATTTTAATCTCACTTTCCACCTACAATCTAAATATACTTTCCTGCGAACCCGCCCCACCCAATGTGGTAAGAATCTGCTATTTAAATACGTTATAACTGGAACCTTCACCAGAATCTAGTCAACTAGTAGCTAGTAGTCACTGTTAGCCACGGCTAGTGGTCTTCACCTTTAGCTCGGTCACCAGCCAGCTTTAGCTCGGTCAATACCTGCCAGTCTGCACAGCTCGATATCGGACAGCTTTTCTCCACCACATCACCGGATTCCAGTCCAGCTAGCTAGCTGCAATCAAGTGGCTACCGCTGGCTAACGCCTCTGTCCCAAAGCAAGCACCAGTTAGCCTTGAGCCAGCATCAATCTATGCCCATCTCCCAGCTAGCCGAAGAGGTGTACTCGGTAATTCGTGGGCTACAATACCTCTTTTGCCAATTGGCCTGGACCCATTATTGCCGACATGGAGCCCCACCGATCCATCACGACTGGCCTGCCGATTTAATCGTCCAATGTGGTTTCAACAGGCTTTTCCGTTGTGTTATCACCGAAGACCCATTTGCTAGCCCCGGCCCGCTAGCTTTTTGAATGCCGTGCCTCCCGCTCGCCAAGCATAGTAGGGACTACCAAACGGCTCGCGGGCTCACCTATTGCTGCTCATTGGACCCTGTGATCACTCGGCTACACATGCCTCTCTCTAATGTCAATATGCCTTGTCTTCTGCTGTTTCGGTTAGTTATTGTTTTATTTCACTGTAGAGCCCCTAGTCCAGCTCAACATGCCTTAGATAGCTCTTTTGTCACACACCCCACACATGGGGAGACCTCACCTGGCTTAGCTGGTGTCTCCAGAGATGCAAGCTCTCTCATCGTCACTCAATGCCTAGGTTTACCCCCACTGTACTCACATCTTACCATACCCTTGTCTGTACATTATGCCCTGAATCTATTCTACCATGCCCAGAAATTTGCCCCTTTTATTCTCTGCTCCCAACGCAATAGACAACCAGTTCTTATAGCCTTTAATCGTACCCTTATCCTACTCCTCCTATGTTCCTCTGGTGATGTAGAGGTTAACCCAGACCCTGTAGCCCCCAGCATCACACCTATTCCCAAGGTGCTCTCATTTGTTGACTTCTGTAACCGTAAAAGCCTTGGTTTCATACATGTTAACATCAGAAGCCTCCTCCCTAAATTTGTTTTATTCACTGCTTTAGCACACTCCGCCAACCCTGATGTCCTAGCCGTGTCTGGTTCCTGGCTTAGGAAGGCCACCAAAGATTCTGTCACGGTTGTCGTAAGGAGAAGCGGACCTAAGTGCAGCGTGTGTGTCGTTCCACTTTTTATTTACACTGTGAAACTTTGCAATACATACACAAATAAACTGACCGAACAAAAACAACAAACCGTGACGCAGAGGTGAAACATACACTGACTCAAAAATACAATCTCCCACAAACCCAGGTGGAAAAAAACCCTACTTAAGTATGATCTCCAATTAGAGACAATGAGGACCAGCTGCCTCTAATTGGAGATCATCCCAAACAAAACCCCAACATAGAAATACAAAACTAGAACCTGACAACATAGAAGAAGAAAAAACCTGTCACGCCCTGACCTACTCTACCATAGAAAATAACATCTTTCTATGGTCAGGACGTGACAAATTCTGAAATTTCCATCCCCAACTACAACATTTTCCATCAAGATAGAACTACCAAAGGGGGCCGGGTTGCAATCTACTGCAGAGATAGCCTGCAGAGTTCTGTCATACTATCCATGTCTGTGCCCAAACAGTTTGAGCTTCTACTTTAAAAGATTCACCTTTCCAGAAATAAGTCTCTCAATGTTGCCACTTGTTATAGACCCCCCTCAGCCCCCAGCTGTGCCCTGGACACCATATGTGAATTGATTGCCCCCATCTATCTTCAGAGTTCGTACTGTTAGGTGACCTAAACTGGGATATGTTTAGCATCCTGGCCATCCTACAATCTAAGCTAGATGCCCTCAATCGCACACATATTATCAAGGAAGCTACCAGGTACAACCCTAAATCTGTAAACATGGGCATCCTCATAGATATCATCCTGACCAACTTGCCCTCTAAATACACCTCTGCTGTCTTCAACCAGGATCTCAGCGATCACTGCCTCATTGCCTGCGTCCGTAAGGGGCCCGCGGTCAAATGACCACCCCTCATCACTGTCAAACACTCCCAAAAACACTTCAGCGAGCAGGTCTTTCTAATCAACCTGGCCCGGGTATCCTGGAAGGATATTAACCTAATCCCATCAGTAGAGGATGCCTGGTTGTTCTTTAAAAGTGCTTTCCTCCGGGCTTCTGGTGACGCAACTTAGGAAATGGATGCTGAGTTTTTCGTACTGCACATCGGTTGGGTATTTCCCCCCCTAAATTCAAGTATTTACTCTGAGCATTATAATAACTTACGCAAAATGGGAAAGGGGAAAATAGGAAAAGGTTGTGGAGCTACAACAACAGCCCGTAACAAGACAGCAGAAGATATAATCGTTGATGAACCCGAGATGGCTAATGCTAGCGCAAATAAGATAGCAGCAGCAAAAGAACCCTCATTTCATGAGGTGATTAAGGAGGAATTGCGTGAGGCGCTCACATGCTTACGAGAGGAACTTCGAGAAGATGTAAGAAAATAACTAGATGAGTTCAAGAAGGACATTAACCAGAAACCTGAAGAAAACAAAAGAAGAACTTCAAAGCATATCTACTAGAATGGGGGATGCAGAACAGTGCATTGGGGAAACGGACACATAGACACAACGGTCAAGGAAATGCTTGAACAGTCACTGAAAAGCCAACACCCACTACAGGCAAAAGTGACAGAACTCAAAGGTTTCTCACGGCGAAACAACATTATACTTTATAACGTAGTAGTAGTAGAGTGCGCAGAAAAAGACTATGCCCAAATTTGTGGAGAGAGCACACCAAGCTCTGGCCTCAAAACCCCCCAATGGCGCCCCACCAAGATCCATAGTAGTACGCTTCCTAAAATTCTCAGTCAAAGAGAAAGTCTTACATGCAACCTGGAAAAAGCCTGTTAACTTCCAAGGCCAACGAGTGTTCTTTGGTCATGACTACGCGGGAGAGATACTGAAAAGAAGGAAAGAATACACCCCCATTAAGAAGGCACATAAAGAGAAGGATATTCGCTTCCAAACACCATTCCTGGCAAAAATGCGGGTATTTCTGGAAAATGGCCCGGTTACATACGAGCATGCAGACGAGGCGGTTGAGGACCTGAAGTCGAGGGGCATCCCAGTGGAGTATACCGCCAGGAGAAAGGCGACATCACCAGCGGAAAGACTCGAGCAGGCTATCCCATGGATCGTTGTCGACAAGCAGAGTCATGGAAAAAGAGGGAAACCACCTCGGCGAGAGGACGTTCACATCCGAGAGAGACTCAGGCATTTCCAATTGGGAAGATGGAAGACACTGAATCGGATTTAACAGAATTAATAGTTACCGTGAGCTGTTAAGACGTTGGGTTGTTACGGTTGACATTGCAATAGGTAAAATATCTCCCCTATTTTCCCCCAATGGTGAGTAGCCAAAAGTATGTGTTCTTTAGGAACACACTAAGTAGCGTCACGTTAAGAACATATATATTAGCTAAGGATTAATGACACATTGACAATGGGGTGACAGAAGGGCATATCAAGGGGAAGATTCATGATATGCACGCATGACCGATATAGTTTTCACTTTGTCACATCGTCTACAGAAGGTGGCACCTCTCCCCGGTCGGGCGGTGCTCGGAGGTCGTCGTCGCCGGCCTACTAGCTGCCACCGATCTATGTTTCTGTGTCCTTTTGGTTATGTCTGTTTAGGTCTGCACCTGTTCTGTGTTAGTTAATTAGTGGGGTATTTAGTTTGCCTGTTTCGTTTGGGGATTTGTGCGGGATTATTTTTGTCATTCCTTTTGAGCGAAGGGGTATTGTTTAGCCTCTCTACGCTGTGCTTTCTTAGGCATTAGGGTTGCCGGGCTGCATCCCGTTCCGCTGTATTAGGAGCTGTTCTCCTACTTGTGTGTGCGTGTGCGCCCTGCCTTGTTGCGGCATTTCTGTATATATATTAAAACGTGTGGTTCACGGACCTCAGTCTCCTGCGCCTGACTTCACCCCTCCTGCTATCCAAGTGTAACGTGACACACTTATAATTAACCGATGTGTATAAGCGACGAAATAGGCGCCCTTATTATTTTCGGTTCCAACAGGTCTTGTTTGTGACTACATCACGCATTTTCATATCTGAGCGAGGAGCCACTGCAGACAGGCTCATCCCATCAAACCCCAGAGGCAAGAGACAGTCCTCGGACATGGGAGTCCAAATACCAAAGTATTTTCCCACTTTGGTTTACTTTATTATCGTTCTTGATTTTTCGTTCATTTTTAGGCTCATTATAAGCAGGCAGATATGGTGCACAGGTTTTTTTATTCATATCGATGCATCATCGGGAATTTAAGGTCATAAGTCTCAATGTAAACGGACTGGGGAGTGCCATCAAGAGAAGTAAGGTAATAGCAAAGATGAAACGGGAGAAAGGTGACATACTATTCTGTCAGGAAACTCACTTATCCACACCTGAACACGAGAAACTCAAGAAAATGGGATATAGGAATACTTTTTTTTCTTCTTACCAAATGGGTAGAAGGGGAGTTGCAGTCTTGATCCCAAATTCAGTTCATTTTGAGTTTATGTCAGAAATAAAAGACAAGAGGGTAGATTTATACTTGTTAAATGTAAACTGGATAACAAGAAAGTTACATTATTTAATGTATACGCACCCCCAGGGAGTGACATGGTCTTCTATTGGAAGGTGTTTGATTTAATTGCCACAGAAACCTCTGGCACTCTTATCTACGGAGGGGATTTTAACAGCACAAATCAAAATAGGAAAATGAGTCTAGTTGCTAAAAAGATAAATAGGATATTGCAGGATCTAGGACTGCTCAATGTATGGCGTGACACCCACAAGACCGATAAGGAATATACTTTTTACTCAGCCCGCCATACTGAACACTCCAGGTTAGACTACTTTTTCATGTACAATGCAGATAGACACAGGCTTAAGGATTGTAGGATCGGGCAGAGCGACTTATCAGATCATAATGGAGTTTACCTTACTCTACACCTTGATAGTAAACCAATAAATACTATATGGAGACTTAATACAAGCATGCTGAATGATCCAGCATTCAAGGAATCAATAAAGACAGAATTGAACGTCTATCTGGAGAATAATGATAACGGGGAAGTATCTCCTGCTACATTGTGGGATGCAGCTAAGGCGGTTATTAGAGGAAATATCATAGCCACATCATCTCTCAAGAAAAAGATTAAAGCACAGAAACTGCTGAAATTACAGGAAACACTAAGAAACTTAGAACGATCTCATAGTCAATACAAAGATCCTCTTATATTATGAGAGATTCAAAAGGTAAAACAGGAAATTTACCAGATTTATAGAGAAGAATTAGAGAAAAAGCTCAGGTTCCTGAAACAATGATATTATGAAGCAGGTTCAAAGGCAACCAAATTACTAGCATGGAGACTCAGGAAACCGCAAGCACAGAATACCATTTTCAAAATAAAAGACCCCAAAACAAAGAAGATCCCATGCAAATTAGATGAAATACAGAATGCATTTGAATCATATTACACAAATCTGTACAAGCAACCAGAGAAGGCATATGCACAGACAATAGAGCATTTTTTGAACTCACTTGATCTCCCCTCAATTGGGACAGAGCAAAATGATAGACTGAATTTAGAAATATCCACCGGAGAAATGAATAAAGCAATATCTCAACTAAAAGTAAACAAGTCTCCAGGAACTGATGAATTCCCTTCAGAATGGTTCAAGACCTTCAGAGAACAAGTAACATCTCTACTTAAGGCCTGTTTTAACTGGACTCTGCGGGAGGGGGGTCTCGCACCATCATGGAGAGAGGCCATCATATCTGTAATCCCAAAAGAGGGTAAAGATAAGAAGGAATGCAGTTCATATAGACCTATCGCAATTCTTAACACGGATTATAAACTATATGCATCAATAATAGCCAAAAGAATGGAGAACATAATCCCAGAATTGATTGACGGAGATCAAACTGGTTTCATACAAAATAGGCAAACACAGGACAATATAAGGAGAACACTACATGTCATGGACCACATTACTCAGAATAAGACAAGTGCAGTATTTATCAGTCTAGATGCAGAAAAAGCATTTGATTCAGTGGGATGGGATTACCTATTCCAAGTTATGGAAAGATTTGGTTTCAACAAAGAAGTGATACAGTGCATCAAAACACTGTATTCATGTCCGACCGCTAGAATAAAGATAAATGTACATTTGTCACGAATGATAAAATTAGAGCGAGGGGCAAGACAAGGCTGTAATCTTTCACCCCAGCTCTTCTCCTTGTACCTCGAACCATTAGCACAGGCAATGAGACAGGACCCAACTTTAGAGGGAATAACAATAAGAGGCAGTGAACATAAGATATGCATGTATGCTGATGACATTCTGTTATTCCTTAAAGACCCAGGCTCAAGTGTACCTAGATTGATGGATGTTTTACAAACATTTGGAACATATTCAGGGTATGTGCTTAACTTTCACAAGACCCAAGTCCTAGTATATAATTATACCCCACAGGAAGAGCTGAAGAGTAGGTGTAACTTCCACTGGACCTCTTCATCCATTAGATACCATCTACCAAAAGATACACCCAAACTTTATTGCATGAATTACAATCACATCAACAAGAAAATATATGATGACCTAGACAGGTGGAATTCACTTCCCTTAGATCTTAGTATTAGAATTAAAACAATCAAAATGAAAATCCTGCCGAGGTTACTTTATTTGTTCCAATCACTGCCCATAGAAATCCCACCTAAACAGTTTAGGGAATGGGATAAACGGATAACAAGGTTTATCTGGAACAGTAAGAGACCAAGAATTAGATATACAACATTACAATTACCAAAAAACTGTGGGGGTATGGCCTAACCAAACCTAAAAGATTATTTTGTGTCAGCCCAATTGAGACCTCTGGTGTGTTGGTGCAATTCAGAATACGAATCCAAATGGAAAGACATTGAGACTACTTGAGACAGAGATACCCATACAGTCAGTTTTGGGAAATAAGGGCATGGTAATAGAAATATCAATAGACAAAATCAGTGGATTAATTTCTCTCTGAAGACATGGCTAAACCATGTCTTCAGAGAGAAATTAATCCACTGATTTTGTCTATTGATATTTAGGGTAGTTAAACGAAATAATTTAGACAGAGAGATCAAACTGCTGAGTTGGCCTGCATACAACCCGAGCTTCATCCCTACAACTCAGGACAGCAGATTTAAACAATGGACACAGAAAGGCATCACATCATTCTGTACAATTATAAGGAATGGGGACCTAGATAACTTCCAGGACCTAAGTAAAAAATATGGCTTGGATAAACAAGATTTTTACAGATACAGAAGTTCGACACTATTTCTTAAGGGAGATAAGAGTGACTGATCCTCGAGCACCTCAAAAATGTATCAAAGTATTCACTAATGCATACAACTTGGGGAGTAACAAAAAAAAAGATTTAAAATCTCTACTTGGGTATTCAATTCTCAAAGAAACATTCTACAAACTATATTAAAAAGAAATGGGAGAAGGAACTTAACATTGAAAGAACTGATGAAACATGGTTGAACATATTAGAGACTCAACAAAGCTCCACCAACTCAAGGTCATGGAGAGAATTCTGTTGGAAGAATGTTATACGTTTCTTCATAACACCTAAACTGAAATCAAAACAGACTGGCTCCCTACATGCTTGTTGGATAGAATGCGGTCTATCGAGGGTGGATCACTCTCATATCTTTTGGACCTGCCCAGCAATTGAAACTTACTGGGGATAAATAAGATCTAACATTGGAAAAATAATGGGATTTGACATAGAACAAACATTCATTTCTTTGTACTTGGTTAAATACCTGGTAACTTACACAATAGAGAAAAGTACCTCTTGAAGGTCCTATTGGCAGCCAATAAAAAGGCTATCACTGGGAAATGGCTACAAAAAGACCCTCCCACAGTGACACAATGGATAGACATTGTAAAAGAAATACACCACATGGAGCGTAGTGACCTTTGCTTTAAGAACACAAGAGGAGAGAGGTCAGGAATACTGGGAAAAATGGGTTTCGTACTTCAAAAAGGTCTAATTCAAAGATGTCAATGTAACTAATATGATGGTGTGACGTGCACTGTAACTGCCAGATCTTTTTTGTTGTTCTTTTATTTTACTTTATTTGTACTTTCTTTGTGTTCCTACAATAAAAACAAAGTATAAACATTTTTTTAAGTGCTTTCCTCACCATCTTAAATAAGCACGCCCCATTCAAAAAATGTAGAACTAAGAACAGATATAGCCCTTGGTTCACTCCAGACTTGACTGCCCTTGACCAGCACAAAAATATCCTGTGGCGTACTGCATTAGCATTGAATAGCCCCCACGATATGCAACTTTTCAGGGAAGTCAGGAACCAATATACACAGTCAGTTAGGAAAGCTAAGGCTAGCTTTTTCAAACAGAAATTTCCATCCTTTAGCATTAATTCCCAAAAGTTTTGGGACACCGTAAAGTCCATGGACAATAAGAGCAGCTCCTCCCAGCTGCCCACTGCAATGAGGCTAGGAAATACTGTCACCACCGATAAATCTACAATAATTGAGAATTTCAATAAGCATTTTTCTACAGCTGGCCATGCCTTCCACCTGGCTACCCCTACTGTCACGGGTGTCGTAGGGATTGGACCAAAATACCAAAATGCAACGGGAGTGTGTATACTGAACTTCTTTTTTATTAGGCAGAAAGAAGGAAAAACAAAACAAAACACACGTATACAAAAACAACGACGATAAACAGTCCTGTAACGCGTACAGCTATACAAGGAACAACTACCCACAAAATCCCATAGAAAAAACACCCCTCTTAAATAGGACCTTCAATTAGAAGCAACTAGGAGCAGCTGCTTCCAATTGAAGGTCAACCCAACAAACACCACATAGAAATAGACATACTAGAACTAACATAGAAATAGACTAACAAGAACATAACCCAACAAACGCCAAAACACTCTAAACAAACACCCCTCTTAAATAAGAACACAGCCCAACAAACCCCTAAACACTCTAAACAAACACACCCCTGCCACGTCCTGACCAAACTACAATAACAAATAACCCCTTATACTGGTCAGGACGTGACACCTACCCCGGCCAACAGCTCTGCAGCCCCCGCAGCAACTTGCCCGAGCCCCCCCCCCCACTTCTCCTTCACCCAAATCCAGACAGATGATGTTCTGAAAGAGCTGCAAAATCTGGATCTCTACAAATCAGCTGGGCTAGACAATCTGGACCCTCTCTTTCTAAAATTATCTGCCAAAATTGTTGCAACCCCTATTACTAGCCTGTTCAACCTCTCGACTGGAAAGCTGCTGTGGTCATCCCCCTCTTCAAAGGGGAGACACTCTAGACCCAAACTGTTACAAACCTTCGAAAGCCAAGTTAACAAACAGATCACTGACCATTTCGAATCCCACCGTATCTTCTCTACTATGCAATCTGGTTTCCGAGCTGGTCATGGGTGCACCTCAGCCACACTCAAGGTCCTAAATGATATCATAACCGCCATCGATGAAAGACAGTACTGTGCAGCTGTTTTCATCGACCTGGCCAAGGCTTTCGACTCTGTCAATCATCGTATTCTTATCGGCAGACTCAATTGCCTTGGTTTCTCAAAACCTCTGGCAGTCTCTATGGGGGTGCCACAGGGTTCAATTCTCGGGCCTACTCTTTTCTCTATATATATCAATGATGTCACTCTTGCTGCTGGTGATTCTCTGATCCACCTCTACGCAGACGGCACCATTCTGTATACATCTGGCCCTTCGTTGGACACTGTGTTAACCTGTTAGGGCTAGGGGGCAGTATTGACACGGCCGGATTAAAAACGTACCCGATTTAATCTGGTTACTACTCCTGCCCAGTAACTAGAATATGCATATAATTATTGGCTTTGGATAGAAAACACCCTAAAGTTTCTAAAACTGTTTGAATGGTGTCTGTGAGTATAACAGAACTCATATGGCAGGCCAAAACCTGAGAAGATTCCATGCAGGAAGTGGCCTGTCTGACAAGTTGTGTTTCATCTTGGCTCTTTTTATTGAAGACTAAGGATCTTTGCTATAACGTGACACTTCCTACGGCTCCCATAGGCTCTCAGAGCCCGGGAAAAAGCTGAACGATATCGAGGCAGCCTCTGGCTGAAACACTTTATCGCGTTTGGCAAGTGGCCGATCAGAGTACTATGGGCTTAGGCGCGTGCCCGAGTCGACCCCATGCTTTATTTTCTTTCGTCTGTTTACCTAAACGCAGATTCCCGGTCGGAATATTATCGCTTTTTTATGAGAAAAATGGCATAAAAATTGATTTTAACCTGTTATGGCTAGGGGGCAGTATTTTCACGGCTGGATAAAAAACGTACCCGATTTAATCTGGTTACTACTCCTGCCCAGTAACTAGAATATGCATATAATTATTGGCTTTGGATAGAAAACACCCTAAAGTTTCTAAAACTGTTTGAATGGTGTCTGTGAGTATAACAGAACTCATATGGCAGGCAAAAACCTGAGAAGATTTCATGCAGGAAGTGGCCTGTCTGACAAGGTGTCGTTCTTCTTGTCTCTGTTTATTGAAGAGTGAGGACCTTAGCTGTCCCGTGACACTTCCTACGGCTGCCATAGGCTCTCAGAAGGCGGCAAAACGCTGAATCGTGGCTTTGCAGGCTCTGGCTGAAACAAAGTAGCGCATTTGGGTAGTGGCTGGTTACAGTACTGTGAGACTCAGGCTCGTGCCCGCGTCGACCGAAAGCTTTGTTTTCTTTCCTCTGTTTAGCTAAATGGACATTCCCGGTCGGAATATTATCGCTTTTTTACGAGAAAAATGGCATAAAAATGGATTTTAAACAGCGGTTGACATGCTTCGAAGTACGGTAATGGAATATTTAGATTTCTTTTGTCACGAATTGCGCCATGCTCGTCACCCTTATTTACCCTTTCGGATAGTGTCTTGAACGCACGAACAAAACGCCGCTATTTGGATATAACAATGGATTATTTTGAACCAAACCAACATTTGTTATTGAAGTAGAAGTCCTGGGAGTGCATTCTGACGAAGACAGCAAAGGTAATAACATTTTTGTTATAGTAAATCTGACTTTGGTGAGTGCTAAACTTGCTGGGTCTCTAAATAGCTAGCCCTGTGATGCCGGGCTATCTACTGAGAATATTGCAAAATGTGCTTTCACCGAAAAGCTATTTTAAAATCGGACATATCGAGCGCATAGAGGAGTTCTGTATCTATAATTCTTAAAATAATTGTTATGCTTTTTGTGAACGTTTATCGTGAGTAATTTAGTAAATTCACCGGCAGTGTTCGGAATGCTAGTCACATGCTAGTCACATGCTAATGTAAAAAGCTGTTTTTTGATATAAATATGAACTTGATTGAACAAAACATGCATGTATTGTATAACATAATGTCCTAGGGTTGTCATCTGATGAAGATCATCAAAGGTTAGTGCTACATTTAGCTGTGGTTTGGGTTTATGTGACATTATATGCTAGCTTGAAAAATGTGTGTCTGATTATTTCTGGCTGGGTACTCTGCTGACATAATCTAATGTTTTGCTTTCGTTGTAAAGCCTTTTTGAAATCGGACAGTGTGGTTAGATTAACGAGAGTCTTGTCTTTAAAATGGTGTAAAATAGTCATATGTTTGAAAAATTGAAGTTTTTGCATTTTTGATGAATTTGAATAACGCGCCACGGGATTACACTGGCTGTTGAGTAGGTGGGACGCAAGCGTCCCACCTAGCCCATAGAGGTTAACAAACCTCCAAACGAGCTTCAATGCCATACAACACTCCTTCCTTGGCCTCCAGCTGCTCTTAAATGCTAGTAAAATTAAATGCATGTCACGGTTGTCGTCTGGAATGGAGGACCAAAACGCAGCAGGAATGTGGATGCTCATCTTGTATATTTATTTAAATAACAAGAACACCAAAAAACAACAAAACAAAACGAAACGAACTCACGATCAACAAAACAGTCTTGTAAGGCTCACACACGCAAAACAAGAGACAATCTCCCACGAACACTAACCCAAACAATTACCCATATTTGGACTCTCAATCAGAGGCAACGAGAAAGCACCTGCCTCCAATTGAGAGTCCAACCCCCCATTAACCTAAACATAGAAATACAACATAACCCGAAAGAACATAGAAATACCAAAACATAGAACATAGACCAAAACCCCGGAAATAATAAATCAAACGCCCTACTACATAAAACACCACCCCGAACCACATAAAACAAATACCCTCTGCCACGTCCTGACCAAACTACAATAACAAATAACCTTTATACTGGTCAGGACGTAACAGTACCCCCCCTAAAGGTGCAGACCCCGGACGCACCTCATAAATAAACAAAAAAAAAACAACAACAACAACAACAACAAAAAAATCCCCCTAAACTAAAGGGAGGGAAAGGAGGGTGGCTGTGCTACACCCCCCCTCCCCAACCCACCTATACAGGTGGTGGTTCAGGCTCCGGCCTACTGTCCTCCAGAATGCAGACAGACTTAATCCGTTTCGGGCCGTAGGCAGACTCCCCTTGTTCCGGATCGTAGGCAGACTTCTTCCATTCCACACTGTCGGCAGACTCATTTGAAACACTGTTACTTATATTTAGTTCTGGATCATTAATAGACTTACTCAGTTCCGGGTTGCTGCTAGACTCCTTTGGTTCCGGGTCATAGGCAGACTCACCCTGTTCCAGGTCACAGGCAGACCCCTTCGGTTCCAGGTCACAGGCAGACCCCTTCGGTTCCGGGTCACAGGCAGACCCCCTCGGTTCCAGGTCACAGGCAGACCCCCTCGGTTCCGGGTCACAGGCAGACCCCCTCGGTTCCGGGTCACAGGCAGACCCCCTCGGTTCAGGATCACAGGCAGACCCCCTCGGTTCCGGGTCACAAGCAGACCCCCTCGGTTCCGGGTAGACGGGCCACTCTGGCAGCTCCGGGCAGGCGGGCCACTCTGGCAGATCCGGCGCGGCGGGCCACTCTGGCAGATCCTGCGCGGCGGGCCACGCTGGCAGATCCGGCGCGGCGGGCCACTCTGGCAGATCCGGCGCGGCGGGCCACTCTGGCAGATCCGGCGCGGCAGGCGACACTGGCTAATCCGGGCAGACGGGCCACTCTGGCTGATCCGGGCAGACGGGCCACTCTGGCTGATCCGGGCAGATGGGCCACTCTGGCTGATCCGGGCAGACGGGCCACTCTGGCTGATCCGGGCAGACGGGCCACTCTGGCTGATCCGGGCAGACGGGCCACTCTGGCTGATCCGGGCAGACGGGCCACTCTGGCAGATCCGGGCAGACGGGCCACTCTGGCAGACCCGGGAAGACGGGCCACTCTGGCAGACCTGGGCAGACGGGCCACTCTGGCTGATCCCGGCAGACGGGCCATTCTGGCTGATCCGGGCAGACGGGCCACTCTGGCTGATCCGGGCAGACGGGCCACTCTGGCAGATCCGGGCAGACGGGCCACTCTGGCAGACCTGGGCAGACGGGCCACTCTGGCTGATCCCGGCAGACGGGCCATTCTGGCTGATCCCGGCAGACGGGCCACTCTGTCTGATCCCGGCAGACGGGCCACTCTGGCTGATCCCGGCAGACGGGCCACTCTGGCTGATCCCGGCAGACGGGCCACTCTGGCATCTCCGGGCAGACGGGCCACTCTGGCATCTCCGGGCAGACGGGCCACTCTGGCATCTCCAGGCAGACGGGCCACTCTGGCAGCTCCGGGCAGACGGGCCACTCTGGCAGCTCCTGACTAGCGGGCGGCTCTGGCGGCTACTGACTGACGGGCGGCTCTGGCGACTCCTGACTGGCGGGCGGCTCTGGCGACTCCTGACTGGCGGGCGGCTCTGGCGACTCCTGACTGGCGGGCGGCTCTGGCGACTCCTGACTGGCGGGCGGCTCTGGCGACTCCTGACTGGCGGGCGGCTCTGGCGACTCCTGACTGGCGGGCGGCTCTGGCGACTCCTGACTGGCGGGCAGCTCTGGCGACTCCCGACTGGCGGGCAGCTCTGGTGACTCCTGACTGGACTCTGTTGCCGGATACTCTGGACTGCACATTAGTGCCAAACTCTCGAGGCTGGGCTAATGCACTGGAAGCCTGATGCGTGGTGCTGGTACTGGAGGTATCAGCCTGGGGACACGCACCTCAGGGCTAGTGCGGGGAGCGGTAACAGGCCGAGTCGGACTGGGTTGGCGCACTGGAAGCCTGGTGCTTGGTGCTGGTACTGGACGTGCCAGACTGGGGACACGCACCTCAGGGCTAGTGCGGGGAGCGGGAACAGGCCGAGTCGGACTGGGTTGACGCACTGGAAGCCTGGTGCGTGGTGCTGGTACTGGACGTGCCAGACTGGGGACACGCACCTCAGGGCTAGTGCGGGGAGCGGGAACAGGCCGAGTCGGACTGGGTTGACGCACTGGAAGCCTGGTGCGTGGTGCTGGTACTGGACGTGCCAGACTGGGGACACGCACCTCAGGGCTAGTGCGGGGAGCGGGAACAGGACGAGTCGGACTGGGCTGACGCACTGGAAGCCTGGTGCGTGGTGCTGGTACTGGACGTGCCAGACTGGGGTTTCGCACTTCCGGGTCCGCACGAAAGACAGGAACTGGAAACACCGGGCCATGGAGGCGCACAGGCGGTCTTGATCTCACCTCCTGCACAACCCGTCCTGGCTGGATGGAACTAGTAGCCCTGTACGAGCGGGGTGCTAGTACAGGGCGAACTGGGCTGTGCATGCGTATGGGCGAGATTGTGCGCACTTCAGCAAAACACGGCGCCCTCCACTCCATACGGTCCTTTATATAAACACGGGTAGCTGGCTTATGGCTCGTCCTTGGCCCAGCCAAACTACCCGTGTGCCCCCCCAAAAAAAATTATTGGGGGTGTCTCTCGTGCTTCTCCCTCTGCGCTTACAAGGCCTCGTACATCTGCCTCTCCGCCTTGGCTGCCTCGATTTCCTCCCTTGGGTGACAGTATTCCCCAGCCTGGTGCCCAGGTCCAGCCCCGTCCAGAATTTCCTCCCAGGTCCATTTCTCCCGCCAGTCCATCTCGAAATCCCTTTGCTCCTTAAAGTCCACCTGTTGCTCCTTCCTCCGCTGCTTGGTCCGTTTGTGGTGGGAGATTCTGTCACGGTTGTCGTCTGGAATGGAGGACCAAAACGCAGCAGGAATGTGGATGCTCATCTTGTATATTTATTTAAATAACAAGAACACCAAAAAAAAAAAAAAAAACGAAACGAACTCACGAACAACAAAACAGTCTTGTAAGGCTCACACACGCAAAACAAGAGACAATCTCCCACGAACACTAACCCAAACAATTACCCATATATAGGACTCTCAATCAGAGGCAACGAGAAAGCACCTGCCTCCAATTGAGAGTCCAACCCCCCATTAACCTAAACATAGAAATACAACATAACCCGAAAGAACATAGAAATACCAAAACATAGAACATAGACCAAAACCCCGGAAATAATAAATCAAACGCCCTACTACATAAAACACCACCCCGAACCACATAAAACAAATACCCTCTGCCACGTCCTGACCAAACTGCAATAACAACTAACCTTTATACTGGTCAGGACGTGACAATGCATGCTCTTCAAACGATTGCTGCCCGCACCTGCCCGCCCGCCTAGCATCACTACTCTGGACAGTTCTGACTTAGAATATGTGGACAACTACAAATACCTAGGTGTCTGGTTAGACTGAAAAACTCTCCTTCCAGACTCACATTGAGCATCTTCAATCCAAAATTAAATCTAGAATCGGCTCCCTCTCTAACTTTAAGCATCAGCTGTCAGAGCAGCTTACCGATCACTGTACCTGTACTCAGCCCATCTGTAAATAGCACACCCAACTACCTCATCCCCATATTGCTATTCATTTTTTTGCTCTTTTGCACCCCAGTATCTCTACTTGCACATCATCATCTGCACATCCATCACTCCAGTGTTAATGCTAAATTGTAATTATTTCGCCACTATGGCCTATTTATTGCCTTACCTCCCTAACCTTACTACATTTGCACACACTGTACATAGATTTTTCTATTGTGTTTTTGACTGTACGTTTGTTTATCCCATGTGTAACTCTGTGTTGATGTTTTTGTCGCACTGCTTTGTTTTATCTTGGCCAGGTCGCAGTTGTGAATGAGAACTTGTTCTCAACTGGCCAACCTGGTTAAATAAAGGTGAAATAAAAAAATATGAATCACTACAAAACATATTGTTTGACCACTTATACACTATATTAGGCCCAGCCTTTGGAACTTTGGTTTTTCTAGATATGGCTATGATATTGTGATCACTACAACCGATGGATTTGGATACTGCTTTAAAATAAAGTATTAACGATGTGATCAATACATGTTGATAATTTCATACCTGGCTAGTTTGTAACTACCCCTGGTAGGTTGGCTGATAACCTGAATCAGTTTGCAGCCTCTGGTTACAGTTTGAAGTTTTTTCTTCAGTGCGCAGCTTGATGAGAACCAGTCAATATTTAAATCACCCAGAAAATATACTTTTCTGTTGATATCACATACATTATTAAGCATTCACACATATTATCCAGATACTGACTGTTAGAACTTGGTGGTATATAGCAGCTTCCCACCAGAATGGGCTTTAGGTGAGGCAGATGAACCTGTAGCCATATTACTTCATCAGTATTTAACATTAGATCCTCTCTAAGCTTTACAGGAATGTGGTTCTGAATATAGACCGCAACACTGCCCCCATTGGCATTTCTGTATTTTCTGTAGATGTTATAACCATGTATTGCTACCACTGTATCATCAAAGGTATTATCTAAGTGAGTTTCAGAGATAGGATATGAATCTCATCTGTTACTAGCAAGTTATTAACTTCATGAACCTTGTTTCTTAGGCTGCATATGTTAATGTGGGCTTTTTTTTAGCACTTTTCTGGGATGCTTGATTGTTTTTATTGCTTTACTTGGAAACTTATCATAAGTAGACATGCTCATATTATTTATATTTGAGCTGATAGTTCTTAGTGATGAGCTTCGAGGGCACCATGGTGTTGAACGTTGAGCTGTAGTTAATGAACAGCATTCTCACGTAGGTGTTCCTTTTTGTCCAGGTGAGAAAGGGCAGTGTGGAGTGCTGTGGATCTGTTGGGGTGGTATGCAAATTGGAGTGGGTCCAGAGTGTCTAGGATGATGTTGTTGATGTGAGCCATGACCAGCCTTTCACAGCATGTCATGGTCACAGATGTGAGTGCTATGGGGCGATAGTCATTTAGACAGTTTACCTTAGCAATCTTGAGCACAGGGACTATGGTGGTCTGCTTGAAACATATTACATACGGAGTCAGGGAGAGGTTGAAAATGGCAGTGAAAATGTGACATGGATCTGATGTTGCATATTCAAAGTATTTACAACACCACATGACATGAATTGTGTTTCAGTTTTCTAACCATTCTATGTGAAATTAGCAATGCAATTTCAACGAATACATGACTGATCTAACAACTAGTTAGTCAGGTAGTTATTGTCTTTAAATTGAAGTTTTACCTTAATTTCAATGCTTGCAACGCTGGTGGGAATTATAAGAAACAGTAATGGTTGATTACTTTTGCAAATCCAAATGTGTTTCAAACATAGATTCAATGTCACAATACATTGACAGATTACATTGAAACAACGTTGATTCAACCATTTTGTGCCCAGTGGGATACTAGAATGATCCAAGGTAGCATTAGAACAGAGTTTGAATGTCATTCAACACTGTGGCCCCAGAACGCCCAATTGGATCAAACCTCCATTTGCAGGCTGTTTCATCATTCATTTTGTTGCCCCGCCTGAACATTAGAGACGCTGGATTGGATTAAATAGGGGAAACAGACGCACACCCCTGCCGAGAGCGACGTCTCTGAGCCTGCAAGGAGAGCTCACGTCCCAGTCTCTAATGTAGTTAGCCGGGGATGGCAGATGAGCGATGGATTACTCTGCAAATGATTCAATTTGACCAAAGAAGCAAAGTGAATGTCAAGCTAGCTTCTGGAATCACACCTGGGTGATGCAGGCAGCCATTTTGCACCTTAATAGTCCAACCACACCACAAATTGACTTAGCCACTTTGAAACCGGAGGGTAATTTGCCACACAGATGTGGGGGTTGGGATAATATGCTGCCTGAATCCAATACAAGGATAGGTGGACAGAGGCACACTGACAGTGTGGATGTGTTAAGTGGTCAACTAGACCAGCAGCTGCTACTATCAACCCTCTGTAAACAAACACATCTGGAGAACCAAACAGATTAGCTCTTGCCTCTAATCAAGAAAGGTTACGATTCCAATCCCCAAGGAAACAAAAGTAATACTCTACATCTATGACCCAACATAGACTCAAAAGTCCCCCACCTTCACAATCCCTAGACAGTGTGTTAAATTGTCAGTCTGACTCAGGTTCTCCTGAATGCTTTCCTCAACCTAATAAAGGGACATGCTTTCCTCAACCTAATAAAGGGACAGAGGGCCTGTTTGGCCCTGTCCGGGGGTATCATCGGATGGGGCCACAGTGTCTTCTGATCCCTCCTGTCTCAGCCTCCAGTATTTATGCAGCAGGCTGCAGTAGTTTATGTGTCGGGGGGCTAGGGTCAGTCTGTTACATCTGGAGTATTTCTCTTGTCTTATCCGGTGTCCTGTGTGAATTTAAATATGCTCTCTCTAATTCTCTCTTTCTCTCGTTCTGTCTTTTTCTCGGAGGACCTGAGCCCTAGGACCATGCCTCAGGACTACCTGGCATGATGACTCCTTGCTGTCCCCAGTCCACCTGGCCGTGCTGCTGCTCCAGTTTCAACTGTTCTGCCTGCGGCTATGGAACCCTGACCTGTTCACCGGACGTGCTTGTTGCACCCTCGACAACTACTATGATTATTATTATTTGACCATGCTGGTCATTTATGAACATTTTAACATCTTGACCATGTTCTGTTATAATATCCACCCTGCACAGCCAGAAGAGGACTGGCCACCCCTCATAGCCTGGTTCCTCTCTAGGAGTTTTTCCTAGCCACCATGCTTCTTTCACATGCATTGCTTGCTGTTTGGGGTTTTAGGCTGGGTTTCTGTACAGCACTTTGAGATATCAGCTGATGTACGAAGGGCTATATAAATAAATTTGATTTGATTTGATGATATAAATGTTGAACAGAGCCTCTGTCATTGCCATATATTTAGATCAGAGAGATTCCACAGCAGCGGCAGGCGGTCACTTCAGCTGAGCCCTGATGAATAGGGTAGTGATTGGGGGTTGGATTCAAACCTACAGCACCTCTCAGATGGAATCAGGGAATCCAGACAGCTTCGTTCTCTGTGTAATATACTGTATGCTACAGGTTCCATTGGGAAACACTGAATTATGTTACATCAATGTCACAGGCTAAGCCGTCTCGATAACATCATGACATCAGACCTGTGTAGGTAATGTAGTGCGGCTCAAATTATCCATACATCCACACAATATTCAAAAAAAATTTGCAGTCGGGAAAGGCTTGCCGACTAGTGGCCAATGTGTTCTTAGTCAACTTACCTGGTAAAATAAGGGTAAAATAATATAAATAAAATACTGCGACAACTAGGAAGTAGTCAAGAGCCAATAGAAAGAGAATCATCCAGGAGCCAATTGAAAGAGGGGGTTTGTTTTCCCTGAGAGGTTTGTAACTGATGGGCCTGAGAGATGAGAGCAACAGTGTGTGATTGTGGGGCGTTCCTGCTTTTGGGGCGTTCCTGCATGTGGGCGTTCCTGCAGCTGCAGGAACACCCCCCTTAAACATCCCATAGGTCCGTCTGAAAAAAGGTGTGACACACTCATATCTAAGGGTCCATAGTAATTGACAAGTGACCAGCTATTCTTAGAGCTATATGTGTACTTTTCAGGGTTGAAGGTAAGACCCAGGTGCAGACAGTGTCAAAGTAACAAAAGTTTATTAAATCGAACACGGGCAGGTAGGTACAGGACGGCAGACAAGCTCAGGATCAGGGCAGGCAGAGGTCGGTAATCCAGAGTAGTGGGGAAAAGGTACAGGACGGCAGACAAGCTCAGGGTCAGGGCAGGCAGAGGTCGGTAATCCAGAGTAGTGGGGAAAAGGTACAGGACGGCAGACAAGCTCAGGGTCAGGGCAGGCAGAGGTCGGTAATCCAGAGTAGTGGGGAAAAGGTACAGGACGGCAGACAAGCTCAGGGTCAGGGCAGGCAGAGGTCGGTAATCCAGAGTAGTGAGGCAAAGGTACAGGACGGCAGGCAGGCTCAGTGCAGGCAGAAAGGTCAAAACCGGGAAAACTAGAGAACAGGAACTATAGACAAGACAGGAGCAAGGGGAAAACCGCTGGTAGGTTAGATGAATAAAACGAACTGGCAAACAGACAAACAGAGAACACAGGAATAAATACACAGAGGATCATGGGGAAGATGGGCGACACCTGGAGGGGGGTGGAGACAATCACAAAGACAGGTGAGACAGATCAGGGTGTGACAGTACTAGCTAGATCAGGGATGGACAAATTTTATTTGTATTTTTTGGGAACAGTCAGGGTCTCAACTTACTGTTGTGAGTTAGAATAATATAATACACAATGTGCAATTTCGAAATTTGGTTGCGCATCATCAGTTTTCTCTTCTTATATCAGTCACTGATAGTCAATTAGCCCATGTCAGCTAACATTTTTTAGATTACTAAATTAGTTTAGCGGCCAGCTATCTAAACTTGTTAGCAGGTCGAAATACCGGCCGGGAGGCATTCATTTTGTTAGTCAGTCTCACTTCAATGTAACCCTTTCCTCCAGTCAAATTACCTAGTGGCCTCATGGGTGGAATGTTATTAATATTTTTCTTCATTTCATAATTAATAAACATTAAAAAAAATATGGTTTTGTTATATTTCAGTATTCTATGATGTCTATAAAGTGTAATATTGGGATGCAAACTCAAAATGTAATACATTTCAACTCTATACCTGACATGTTACAGGTGTCTTAATTTCTTTGAGCCCATAACCATGTGTCTGAGGTGTATATTTTTATTTCGAAGTAGATTTGTTTAAGTCCTCCAAGAAAGACACTGTCACCCTGATTTAGCCCAATGTAGTAAAAGGTTAAATACAATTATATCATATTAAAAACAGCAAATATTTCTCTCCGCCCTATTGAAATAATTTGTAGAATTGCAGGAAATGAGCTGTAAAACAGCAACATTCTCTCTATACTCCATGGCAAAATGTATAGAATTGCACAAAATGAACTCTAAAACAAAAATATATATATCTATGCTGTCAAGAGAGTGGCCACAAAATTGTTTTGCTCACAGTGTGGGGTGGGGGGGAGATGCAGGAACACCCACTTGCAAGAACACCCCAAATTGCAGGACGTCACTAGTTAACAGAGCCACAAAGTCATTAACCCCGCCTATTTCTACAATTTATCTTCGTGAAATCTTATTTTAAACCTAACCCTAACCACACTGCTAACCTCATGCCGTAAATTAAGACAAAAAAGCGAATTTCTGTTTTCATACATTTTTACAACATAGAACATTTTATCTAGTGGAAACGCGAATTGCGGACAGCAAACACACCCTTCTCAATGAGAGGGGCCTGAGAGATGAGGTCTGCAGCTATAGTTTATTGGGATTCATTCGGTCCTTGAGCGAGAAGGGAGTAGCTGCAGCCCCATATGGCGATCAGAGTATGGGTGTGTGGCAAGGAGTGGGCGTTTCGAAAGCAAGCAGCTAATTAGTCATACCGCACCACCTAACCCTTTCTGCATTTAAACTAACCATTGCCCGTGTTTTGTGTTTGCTTTTCATGTATAGTGTAATTGTTGTTTATTGATGTGTTCATTCAGGGCTCATCTGCGAAATAGACCGTGGTCTCAGCATGACTCCCTGCTTAAATAAAGGTTAAATAAAATACAATAAAACCCTTTCCTAACCTTATGCTAATTATCCTAACCTGCTACGTTAATTATCTTAACCTGCTACGATAAAAACATTGTTTTTTACATATGCTGTGTATCATCTAGCCAAAACCTTTTGACACACCTACTCCTTTTTACACGCCCACTCCTTCCTTTCAACACAGCCACATGCCCACTACTCCGGGGTGCACCTACCCATAGTTGCCTTGATGTAACTGGTTGAATCAACATGGTATCCATGTAATTTCAACCAAAAACTTCAACGGAATTTCGTAATTTTTTCCACCCAAGTTTGAACCTAAATCCAATGACATGGGGACATTTTTTGTTGAGTTCACATTGAATTCCGTTTGTTGACAACTCAACTAAATGTAAATAAAAACTAGAATTTGAACTGGTGTCTGTGCCCAGTGGAATATTTTCCCAAAGTTTTGTCCCAAAAAACAAACCAACAAAATTATGCAATTTCAATATTCCTCACTGAATCTGGAACTCTGCACCTTTTTTTGTAAAAGAAACCAATGGTGACTCCATACCGCTACCTCCGCTCTATAAGCCTCCATTCTCTGTGCCAACCCTACAATCACGGTATTACGATGTAAATGTAAAGCAATGACAGTGTGGGTTGTTGTCATCGGTCTTTCATTTTTCTACTGAATGAATTCACAGATAGAGATCTCATATGCAATGGGTTTTTAATTAAACTTTTACATAACAAGTTTGTACAGTTGTCATTATCAGTCTTACTCAATGTAGTGAATTTACTCTCACAATTAAAGGTGCTATGAAGTTTCAATATATATATTTTTTCAATCGTTGTTAGGTAGATGATGTGGGAGGAAAGTGACAAACACTAAAAACGTTTTGCTTAAAACTGTAGCAAACATGTTGGCAGGTTTAAAAAAGAATCACAAAATCATTTAACTTTTCCCCCATATTTTTTCTCTTCTCATCTCCTCCACAACTTTAGGTGATGGGAGCGCATAGTGAAATATTGGCTCCATTTCCTGGGTATTTAATAACAAAAGTGGGACAGTATCAGAAAACAGATGGTCTCATATCAATAAGAAAGGGATCTAAACAGTAACTGAGCTACTAAAAAAGAGAAAACTATAACACTACAGACGCATCACTCGGTATGTTAAGTAATAACGCAAAATATTTTCTTATACAAAATAATAACCCGAAAGAAGGCAATATGATGCCGAAACATTGGTGGTTTACCGAATACATTTCTGGGAGGCTTATACATAGTGTGTGAATATTTATTTTTATAGTATACCAAATAATAAAACATTAGATGTGTATGCATCAGAAGCATCAGAACCTATAACAACCAAAACATTTATCATGGAGCATTCCATTACTAACAAAAATGGACAACAACGTTTTTAATTTGAACTTGTGCAAACTTCAGGAAGAAAAAAGATTTAAAGGAATATTCTAATGTTTGCACACAAAATCCTTTCGACAACTTTGGACTTGCTAGAGTACTGCCCAGTCTGTGCTGTCATTTTGATGCCAATATGTAATCAAATCTGAACTAAAGGAAACAGGAACCATCTGCGCTATTATAATTTGGCCGTTTGTTCCATTCTGGGTTCTGCTATGATAATTCAGAACCCAGAACAGAACAGCCAAATGATAATAGCACAGATGGTTCCTATCTCCTGGTGTTCTTGAGAGGAACAGTGAGTTCTGCGTCTCAGAGTAGGAGTGCTGTTTAAGGATCAGGCCCCCCCTTTTATTCATTATGATTTAAAATACAAAACTGATCCAAGAGCAGCAATCATACGCTTTATGAATACAAGCTGTGATTTACAGGAGTTGATGAGAACTACTGAAGAGGTTGTGATAAAACCCTGTAGGGGAGAGTGGGGTAAGGTGAGCCAAAGGGGTAAGTTAGGCCACTCTTGTTTTTAGGAAACCATACACAAAACATGTCTTATTTGACCAAATATTTAGGAAGAGCTCTGTGAAGAAAGAAACCACATGGAAAAAGTGGTAAGCAAGTTAGGTCCATAAAATGAATTTATTGTGTTAAGAGTTTTCATGATGCTTGTACTGTATCTAAACCAGTGTAGATCATTTTAAGATCGTTCTGTACATCAGTTGGGGGTCTCTATAAGCTTCAATATGAGGTCCTAAACCTAGCATGAAAGTGCATCCTTGTAGCTGTGTGGGGTAATATAGTCAAAATGTTTGCCATGGGGTGAAAGTTGAGCCAATGGCCATGGGGTAAGATGAGCCAATGGCAAGTTGAGCAAATGTAAGTGTTTTCTTCTCATTATCGCTGGGATATGAGGTGACAACAGGGCCTAAGTTAAAAGTGTTTTAAAAAAGTACAAAGAGTTTATTAGGTTTTAAGCCAGTGTTAAATATGCTTTAAATTATTAAAACACAAAAAAAGCAATTGTGATTGTGTTGATTTGTGTTTAGGAAATAAAGGTAGACAGTGTTTTAAAACAGTAGTGGTAATATTTAATTCAGTACAGAAATAGGCGGCTTAACTTACCTTGTCCCGCAAAACTGTAATATTTACATAATTCTGATTATTTCCAGGGATACACAACATCCTGAAATAAATGTAGACATCTTTGTTAGAAAGAATACAATATTTCCCTTGACAAAGAAATGGCTCAACGTAGCCCACTCTCCCCTATCATTAAGTATATCAATGTCCTTGATGATGAAGACCATGGGTAATTAAAGTACTATGAGCCCTGCAGTAATAAACACCATGTGAAAAAGTACTGTACGTTAAAATTATGTTACACATATAGCCTAAAATCTGAAATGTCTGTGTGGAGTTACTCATGACATGACATGGCGAAGTTCACCTTCTTGCTCTCTTCCACACAGACACACAGTCACACACACACACTCTCTCGCTCGCTCGCTCTATTCTCTTTCAACTGTATTCCTTACGGTTCTCTCTTCTCTCACATGGATTTACGTTCTTTTAATGCCCTCTTCGTGCCAAAGACATGCTCTTCATTATACAACCCTTCCTTGTTCCTCCTCCTCCCCCTCTTCCTCCATCTCTGATTGAGCCCCCACTGTTCCCAGCCTAGTGTGTCTGAATCCCTGGAGTGTCCAGTAGTACCTCCTGCTGCACAAGTACTATCCTCTCCTCCCCCAGCCTCTGGCTCTCCATGTCCCCAGAGTCCTGCTCCCTCTTCTGGGTTAGATGAAGCACCTGTAGAGGGGTCCCCACCCATGACTCTGTGGTTGTGTTGTGCACAGTCACCCTGGAGGCTGCATGGAGAGCCACAGACCTGGCGCTGCCTCTCTTTCCTGCAGAGGTGTTGCCAGTGGTGTAGTGGCTGAAGAGCTGGGAGCCGGTGGGGAGTTGGGCCAGTGTGGCCACAGGCAGGCCGGCCACATTGAGAGGCTGACCCACTGGGGATGTGGTGATGGGAGATAAGACGATGGACGATTGTGTGGTCTGGTTCTGAGGCTGGGTGGTGGAAGAGCTAGAGTGATGCAGCCGCGGGCACTTTGAGAGGGTGGCCTTGGAGAAGCTGCCCATGTAGAGGTGACCAGGGCTGGGTGGGGGCTCATCCTGCCTCGGCGTCCTCTGGTCCTGCAACTGGTCGTCCAGCACTGAGGAAGGACACATGGTTGTACTGGTATAACATTGGGCAATGAACAGTGTGTGGTATCCCAGGAGGTCTACCCCGGGGGGTGATAATAGAGGGGAGGTACGTGATGCAACGTTTGGCACTGTGGCACACCACCAGAGAGAACCGGGAGAGACCGACACAGAGCCAAAGCTGAGAAGAAGGACCGAGCCAAACCTACGTGATTTTCTTTGTTATGTTTATTTTATGGCCTAGTAAAGTTGTGTTTGCTGACTAAAACCTCACTGTCTCTGTGTTAATCTCTGCGCACTCAACCCAACACCCCACGGTTAACCACAAGTGAAATAAGGAAACCTAACATAGTAATAGTCTGTATACATATCAGGTAAGCAAAAATAACTTAAGCAATGGTGTTACTTTTAGTGCAGGGATCCAAACCTATATATTGTAAGTACAGTACAAATGGTGTTGTGCAATCTAGAATCCCATAGGAGAACCCTTTGAAGAACCCCTTTTGGTTCCAGGTAGAACCCATTACAGAGGGTTCTACATGGAACCCAAAATAGTTGTTCCCGGTAACCGAAAAGGGTTCTACCTGGAACCGAAAAGGGTTCTCCAATGGGGACAGCCGAAGAACCCTTTTTGAACCCTTTTTTTCCAAGAGTGTATGTTTTCTCATTCCAAGCTCACATCCAAGCTTACATTCTCTCACCATTAAGAGCATTGTGGACCTGCTGCTGGTTGTCATCAGTCTCACTGCGTCTCAGGTCCAGAACCTTCCTCACTGAGTCCAGCAGCCCAAACATCTCAGAAAGGGAGTTCAGCACAACAGCATCTGACACAACAAAACACATTACAGTAACAACAAATAGACAGGCAATTCAAATAAATCAGTCCAACAAATTAACCAATCCCCAATTATACTTTTTTTCTACGAAACTCTTGCTAATCCACCTCCCTCTATATAAACCTGCTAAATACACTGAGTACAGGTGCTCAACAGTTTCCCGTGTGTACCAAGAATGGTCCACCACCCAAAGGACATCCAGCCAACTTGACACAACTGTGAGAAGCATTGGCGTCAACATGGGCCAGCATCCCTGTGGAACGCTTTCGACACCTTATAGAGTGCATTCCCCGACAAATTGAGGCTGTTCTGATGGCAAAAGGGAGGGTGCAACTCAATATTAGGAAGGTGTTCTTAATGATTTGTACACTCAGTGTACATGTTACCCACAGAACATTACATTTTTTTACTCTCTGATATTTCATACATGTATGTATTATGTAAGTATTTGTGGGAACCTATCACAGAGTGTGTAAGCTCACCGGCTTCTTGCAAAATGGCCTTCTCACTGCGGACCTCCACTCCTCTCAACATGGCCACCAGTTCTGTGCGGAAACTGGATAACACCTCCCCCATCAGGCCAACGTCTGCTATGCCTCTCCAAAAGCTTAGACTGCCATCTAGAGAAAGGCAAGAGATGTGCCATGATTAGGAAAGTGGAATGGTGTTGGGGGAATGTGTGTGTGTATGTCAAGACGTCAGATGTGACCAGGATGCCTTTTTAGTCATCAAAGTGACTTTCCTTAGTACTGTAAGTCCCTAAGAAACATGTGTGAGTGTGTGTGTGTGTGTGTGTGTGTGTGTGTGTGTGTGTGTGTGTGTGTGTGTGTGTGTGTGTGTGTGTGTGTGTGTGTGTGTGTGTGTGTGTGTGTGTGTGCGTGTGTGCGTGTGTGAGTGCGTGCCACCATGCGTGCGTTAGTGTGTGTGTTTATACTGTCTGTGTGTGTGAACGTGTGTGCGTAAGTGCATGCCTGTTTGTGTGTGTTTACATTAAGCTAACGATCAATGTATCCCTGTTGTTGCTATACTGACCAGGGATGATATCACCCCTTTTCCTCTTGACATGTCCATTGGCTGTGCTGGTGATGGGAGGAGCTGGCCCAGGGCTCCACTCCACTGTAGTGTAGGCCTTCTCCTCTAGCCTCTCATCTGACACTGCAGCATGGCCTCCATCTACTATACACAGAGAGCCACCAACACACATCAAATCACTCCTCCAACATCTCATGTCATCACTCATATCACTAGCTCAAATTCTGATTCAGTTCTGTTGTAGACATTTGGTTGTAAGCAGTGGTAACAACAGTGTGACTCTGCAAGTGCCTTCACAGCACAGGGTTTTCAATCCAAGTTTTCCTACTTCTAGATTCCAGTCACTGCCCTTTGCAGTGATAAAATAGGTGCCACACCAAAGACTGCTGAGGGCAATTATTCATTGATGTTTTGATGTAGTCCATTTCAAAATATGAGTGGTACAGTTTATGAAGGTGAAGTGTAGTTTGTGCAGGGCTAAAAACAGCAGTTAAAAAAATGGCAGCAGTCACGGGATATGAGAGAGTAAATGTGTACATAGTAAACGTGTACTGTAGTTAGGTAAGCCCTCGGCTGATAGACACACTGGGCAGTGTGTAGTCAGCCATTGGCTGATTGGCTGATAGGCTCACTTGGCAGAGGGGAAGGGGGGGGCTGCATGGCGCTGCCCGGAAAGAAGCGGGTGCTGTTGATCAACACGTCAAACTTGGTGCTGCGGCAGGTGTTGGTGCACACTGTGTCATGCTGGTAGAAGTCAATCTGACCTGAGTCCATCATTTTCCTGCATAGAGGACATAAGAGAAGATTTATTTTATGATTAGTTATATAATAATAAACATTTTTATCACTATATCTAATCCAGTCTGAAAATAGCTACTTCTAGTTGCGACAATATGTGTATTTCACAGTGAAATGTTTACAAGTGGTTTATGAATTCAATGTTTTATCAAAGCTTTGCTTGTAACAAAAGCTTCTGATCTGATATGTAGAGATGAAGGCAGCAGACTAAACCACAGATGGACAGAGAACAAGTGCAAACACGAAGATGGGGTGTGAAATGCATCACTCAGCAATTTGACAGCGTGATATATGATCCTACCACCACAAGAACGCTGCTTACTAACTGCTAGTGGAATGTATGGGGCAAAAAACCTCCAGGTAACCCAATGCAGGCAAAACAAGAAGATCCCAGACACATAATGACCCCAACCTGCACTTGTCTTTTTCCTAGCACTGATTCTGCTTATAGATGCTTTATTTAATAAAGTTTTAACTTGTGATATGTGGTTGTCTTAGCTTCTTTAGTTGTATGCACTGACTGTAAGTATCTCTGGATAAGAGCGTCTGCTAAATGACCAAAATGTAAATGTAAACCCTGCCCTCCACCCAGTATGACGCAGCGTACCTGAGCATCACCCCTCCCAGTCGGATGGCCCTCTTCCAGTCCTTCAGTGTGGCTTTCCCTGCCATGTGAACAAACTGCTTGGGGCTGATCAGCTGGTCATTGAACTGCAGGGAGGAGAAAAAGCAACACAGAGAATCACAGGCACAGAAAGAGTTAAATAATAATAAAAAATCTCACATGCTTTCATATCGACAATGCAAAATGATCTATGAACACAAACACACAACCCCCCCCCCCCCACACACAAAAACAGCACACACACAGGTGCACATACACGCCAGCGTGTTTCTTAGTGACACACAGTACTGATGAACAAGTTACTTAATGACTGGTACCTTGACACATCTGACGTTGATGCCAGGACAGACAAACTTCTTAAACAGGAGGACTGCTTTGCTTTCGCCACAGGTGATGGGGTATCCATACTCAACCTCCTCACCCTCCGCAAGATTGTCTTCTAGCATCCATAATGGTAAAATACAATATAAACACACAGTATATAACATACACAATATCACAAGCAAGCATCCGTACATCAAAAACACAACAAAACAAAATAATACGAATGATACATCCAGTTTTAAAAATTTACTAGATGATGTATACAATACAAATCTAATCTCCACATTGAATGTAGTAATGAATTAAAATACTGGTCATACAAATAAGCAATAAGAAACAAAGCGTCTTGTGGAATCTTACCATGATGTGTCTCTATGGCTAGGACAGTAGAGCCAGTGTCAGCGTTGTCCTCATTTGCCCTGTAGGAGGCAACAAAGTCCACTATTTCATGCAATATTCACCACTCCCACTGAGGCAGCTGTTACACTGTACAGTATATAACAGAACCTGCTATCAGAATTCAACACTTCAACGACAGTTTTATCTTATTCTTGATCTTATAACTGACAACTTGGATGTCTAGAAAAGCACACTTTGTACACTTAAAAAAAATACTTTTTTGTTATATTTGTAATTTCTTAGTGTAATTACATCACGCAGTAATGATAAATTAAATTAGTTACTAATTGCAAATAGAATTTAGAGAGTTTTGCGTTTTGTCCAAATGGTAACTCAAACCCTCCACCCTGTTGTGTCCAGTGCCCCCTCTTTGAATTGCAGCTGTGGTTTAAAGTCTTACCCCTGTATGATGGGCTGCAGATCGAGGATGACCTGAGTCTTGCGGCTCTCACAGTGCTCCCCTTCCTCCTCCTCTTCCTTCACCATCACTATGTTCCTTGAGGACACTGTGATCTCAGCACTTGCCATGACCACTCCCTGGGCTGCTGTAGGGACAGGCATATTTATTTATATATTATATTTATACCTTTATTTAACCAGGCAAGTCAGTTCAGAACAAATTCTTATTTACAATGACAGCCTAGGAACAATGGGTTAACTGCCTTGTTCAGGAGCAGAACGACAGATTTTTACCTTTTCAGTTTGGGGATTCGATCTAGCAACCTTTCGGTTCCCGGCCCAACGCTCTAACGACTAGGCTACCTGCCACCCCATGCACGCATTCACACACACGCACACACACACACACACATACACGCACACGCATGCACACACACACACACACACTGATGCGTTTCAGCATACTGTATAGAGGCCCATGTTACACTAGTCCTAAATAGTATTGTAGGTCGTGACATGCAATAGTAGCTATTGAGAATAGATCCATATTGAATTTATGGCACAAATGGTTCTGACTGGGCTTTCTTCTCATGTAATCAAATAATTTATCATCTGACAAAAAGTATTTTGCGTGAAGGTTATGAGCCATTACTAGTATGGGTTACCCCCATTAAAAAAATAAAATAAATAGGGGTTAACAAAAACAGACTGATAGGACAGACTGACAAGTTGAATTGTTCTTTCCCTAACTTTGGAATGGTTTGTAAGAAGAAATAGAGAAAACAACATTACCACTTAATTGCATGTGGTGCTAAAATCCTGCATTCTAGGTAGCTACATAAGTAGCAGACAGTGTAGTCTCTCATTGGTTATTCTGGGTGCTGAGATTACCTACTGTACTAACCAGGGGTGGGTAGGTTACATTTTAAATCTAATCCGTTAACAGTTACTAGTAGACCTGTCCAAAATTGTAATCAGTAATGTAACTTTTGGATTACCCAACCTCAGTAATGTAATCTGATTACTTTCCATTACTTTTGGATTACTTTCCCTTAAGAGGCATTAAGAAGACAAAAATGTATGTTACCAATTGAACTACATCTATTGCAGGGTAAATAAATGTTAGTTTACATAGCTGGCCATACATGGATGTAAAATTTTACTTTATGGGTTGGTTATGTAGGATTCTTCTAACCCCTCGCTTTTTACTACATATAATAATACGATTCAATTCTATCTTTACATTAATATAATTTATAAATCCAGAAATGGATGTAGCAACTACAGACTGCCCTTTAGGTCTATTCAAAAGTGTATGAGTTTGATCATGTGTCCATTAGACCAATGGATCTTCTTTTTTTTATTTTTAATCAGCATGAATTAGATTGAACAATAAAAAAACCACTTTTATTCCACAGGCTGGGATCTGCACTATGCAGCTGTTGCAAGAGCGCATTTTTTATTGGCTGTCCACTGGTTTCAAAAACAATGCTTTACAGGCAGCTTAAACTTCTTGAATTCAACCATTTTTGGGTTCAAATGCACATTTAGATTTGTGAACAGCCATCCACAACAACCACAATCCATAAAGCGCAAATGGCTAAATGAGAGAGCAGCAGTGTGATTCACATCAATGCGCCATGTAGATATCAATAATAAGTGATATCCGTATCACCGTAGACGACACCACTGCTGTCATGCTTACTTCCAAGCGTTTATTCAAATTTGATCATCTTTGGATGCCGACAGCAGTAGCACCAATGCAAGACATATCTTGGACTGTAGCCTACCAAAGCCTGTTCCTGCTCTTTTCCCGTGATCCATCAAACACATTTGGTGTGTCATCATAGTGGTCTCTGATCTGTGGTCAGACTCGCTCAGTTGGAACAAACTTAAATTTGTGCCTTTTTCCAATGCTGATTTGAATGTCATTGAGAAAACAAAGAAGAGTGAAATATATTTTTTCGCAAACATCCTTTCTGAATTTAAAAGTAATCCTCGAAATAATCATCTAGTTTTTCAAAAATATATGTAATCTGATTACAATATTTCTAGCTGGTAAACATAACCCTGGTAGTAACAATGTAAGTACACACACTGTACATAAAAGTAGCCAATATTACAGTGAACAAAAATATAAACGCAACATCTAAAGTGTTAGTTCCATGTTTCATGAGCTGAAATAAAAGATCCCAGAAATGTTCCATATGCACAAAAAGTGTATTTCTCTCAAATTTTGTGGACAAATTTGTTTACATTCCTGTTAGTGAGTATTTCTTGTTTGCCAAGATAATCCATCCAACTGACAGGTGTGGCATATCAAGAAGCTGATTAAACAGCATGATCATTACACAGGTGCACCATGTAAGGCCAAATTCAATGTTTCATCAAATATATACAGTACCAGTCAAAGGTTTGGACACACCTACTCATTCAAGGGTTTTTCTTTATTTTTACTATATTATACACTGTAGAATAATAGTGTCTTCAAAACTATGAAATAACACATCATTTAGTAACCGAAAAAGTGTTAAACAAATCAGAATATATTTTACATTTCAGATTCTTCAAAGTAGCCACCCTGTGCCTTGATGACAGAATGCATTTCAATTAACGGGTGCCTACTTTGAAGAATATAAAATATTATTTGTTTTAAAAAATGTTGGTTACTACATGATTCCATATGTGTTATTTCATAGTTTTGATGTCTTCACTATTATTCTACAATGTATAAAATAGTAAAAATAAAGAAAAACCCTTGAATGAGTAGGTGTGTTCAAACTTTTGACAGGTACTGTATATATTTGATGAAACATAGAATTTGGCCTTACCAATATTAGCCCATAGACATGCATTGAATAACAGATTCATACATGGAAAAACAGATAGTCAAAATTGTAATCAAAAGGAAGTATGTTTTCAAGTGTCTGTCCTATATCGAAATTCTAAGAAAGCTTAGGATAAAAATCAAATACATTTTACCATGGTATTACCTGTATACCTTTGATGTGGAAATGCCCTATTCACTTCCATAACTTTTTCGGCCCGGTAACAGGTTACCTTCCTACGCGTACCGTGACACTCGTAGAGCAAAACACCATCGTGAGAGTAATCTTTCTATTGAGGGGTTATGTTAATTTGTAGGACAAACCGTTTGGACACTACAGACGTTTTTGTTAGAAGACGGATTTTCGAGATGTCTCCTGGCCTGACAAACACCGCTGTAGCTCTGCCACCTTCCACCGCAAAACGCAGAAAGTCGAAATCGGCCTTTGAGACGCAGCCCATGTAAAACAACAGATATCTGTAGCTTAAACAGACAGATTTTGATGGCGATGTTTTATTTTATTTATTTATTATGCCTCGAGCAGAGCATAATATTTTACGGCTGAAGCATAGAAATGCACTATGCATAAATCGCTCCGCCATTTCCTGGTTGCTAAAATTCGAATAGTTTGCCTAATTTCAGTTTATATGACAAAACAAGCAAGGTTAGTGTAGAGAATCATTGTACCATCTAAACCACAGTGGAATATATTTTCCATAACCAAAAATATTGTACAAAACCGACTCGAGACACAAAAAAGGGAAGCAAAGAAATACAACACATAGAACAGATCTACAGCTTCATAGACTTGCATTCAACGACAATGACAGATCTACAGTATAAGCCACATTTCTATGTGAATTTGGTCTGGTCGCCCAAAAAGTTACATATTGCAGCTTTAAATGCCCTTATTGTGTATGAGATGTAAGTAGGATTGGAGTGATGCATTTTCAAAATGGTACAGTAAAATAGCTTCCAGTCCATAACATAGATAGGGGAGTAGTTGTTCTCTATTAATCCATTGAGTTTAACTGCCATTATTACGTATGCGATGTATGTGTATTTTCAAAATGGTACATATTTGAAACAGTATGTTAAACTTGAGTCTCCAATATGAGATATACTATATATCTTATGGAATATGAAATGAAACTAACTCAGTAATTGCAATAGCAATCTATTTGAATTAGCTCTTGAAATTAAATCATAACTATTCATATTTTTATTATAATATTAGACAATAGGTTATAATCAATATAAAAATCTAATCATGGCTTTATTATTCAGAATACGATTTTAATCCAATCTGTGCCTTTATAAAGTGCTTAGATGTTTCTTTTCTGCAATACTGTATTTCTGACCTATTTCATGACATCCAAATGCAATCATAGTTATGTGGAATCTCAATCCCTAAAGAGGGTCAAACCAAACTATCGCCTGAGAGGCATTGTCTGTGGTAGAAGGTGATAGTTGCTGATAGTGCCATTCCTCTTATCTCAAAAGCTTACAATTAGAAGCATATTGCAACCATGATAACAGGACATATCAAAAGTAAAAGCTTATCTTCAGTACAAGTGTGTCACGCCCTGACCTGAGAGAGCCGTTTTTCTTTGTTTGGTTAGGTCAGGGTGTAACATCGGGTGGGCATTCTATGTGTCATATTTCTATGTTTTTTTCTCTTCCTGTGATTGACCTAGTATGGTTTCCAATCAGAGGCAGCTGTCTATCGTTGTCTCTAATTGGGAATCATACTTAGGCAGCCCTTTTTTTCCCCCCTCCTTCAGTGTAGGATCTTGTTTTTGTCAGCTCAGTAAGCCTGCAGAACGTGATGTTTGTGGTTTCTTTGTTTGTTATTTTGTTTGAGTGTTCTGAGTTAAAATAAATATAAATATGAGCACTTTCCACGCTGCACCTTGATGTACTCGTTTTGACGATCGTCACAAAGTGAAAATATTTAACGTAGGCCAATCAATGCAGTGTAAACATTATTATGTAGCCTCCATTACTACAAATCAATGGTGGAAAAATATTGCTCTTCAACTGCAACTTGAAAGTTTTATTTTTATGTTTACATTATCTGTAATCAAGTTATCTGAATGTACATTGAACAACAATATAAACGCAACATGAAACAATTTCAAAGATTTTACTGAATTCCAGTTCATATAAGGAAATCAGTCAATTGAAATAAATTCATTAGGCCCTAACCTATGGATTTCACATGACTGGGAATACAGATATGCATATGTTGCTCACATATACCTTTCACAAAAAGGTAGGGGCGTGGATCAGAAAACCAGTCAGTTTCTGGTTTGACCACCATTTGCCACATGCAACTCTATCTTTCGCATTGAGATGATCAGGCTGTTGATTGTGGTCTGTGGAATGTTGTCCCACTCCTCTTCGATGGCTCTGCGAAATTTCTGGATATTGGCAGGAATTGGAACACAATGTCGTACACGTCAATCCAGAGCATCCCAAACATGCTCAATGGGTGACATGTCTGGTGAGTATGCAGGCCATGGAATAACTGGGACATTTTCAGCTTCCAGGAATTGTGTACAGATCCTTGCGACATAGGGCCGTGCATTATTATACTGAAACATGAGGTTATGGCGGCAGATGAATGGCACGACAATGGGCCTCAGGATCTCACCAGGACCTCAGGACGTCTGGGCATTAAAATTGCCATTGATAAAATGCAATTGTGTTCATTGTCTGTAGCTTATGCCTGCCTATACCATAACCCCACCATGGTGCACTCTGTTCACAACGTTGACATCAGCAAACCGATCACCACACGATGCCATATGTCCGGTACAGTTGAAACCGGGAATCATCTGTGAAGAGCACACTTCTCCAGCATGCCAGTGGCCATCGAAGGTGAGCATTTGCTCACTGAAGTCGGTTATGACGCCGAACTGCAGTCAGGTCAAGACCCTGGTGAGGACAATGAGTGAGGACAACGAGCATGCAGACGGTTTCTGACAGTTTGTGCAGATATTCTTTGGTTGTGCAAACCCACACCTTCGTCAGCTGTCCGTGTGGTTGGTCTCAGACGATCCAGCAGGTGATGAAGCCGGATTTGGAGGTCCTCGGCTGGCGTGGTTACACATGGTCTGCAGTTATGAGGCCGGCCAAATTCTCTAAAATTATGTTGGAGGCGGCTTATGGTAGAGAAAATAGCATTCAATTATCTGGCAACAGCTCTGGTGGACATTCCTGCCAATTGTGTTGTGTGACAATCTGCACATTTTGGAGTGGCCTTTCATTGTCCCCAGCACAAGGGGCACCTGTGTAATGATCATGCTGTTTAATCAGCTTCTTGATATGCCACACCTGTCAGGTGGATGGTGTTAGGTGGATGGATTATCTTGGCAAAGAAGAAATTCTCACTAGCAGTAATGTAAACTACACATTTTCTTTGAGAAATAAGCTTTTTGTGCATATGGAAAATGTCTGAGATCTTTTATTTCAGCTCATGGGACAAACACTTTACATGTTGCGTTTAGATTTTTGTTCAGTATAGTTTGCAACTGTCACGTCCTGACCAGCAGAGGGAGTAGTTGTGTAGTATTTTGGTCAGGACGTGGCAGAAGAAGTCTGTATGTGTTTTCTAGTATGTCTGTTTCTGTGTTAGTCTTGTGACTCCTGATCAGGAACAGCTGGATATCGTTGTTCCTGATTGGGAGTCATATATTAGGAGTGTGTTTTTCACCTGGGGTTTGTGGGTTGTTGTTTTAGCACTGCTTTATGTTAGTCTGCTAACTGGTCCTGGCGGTCTATTGTTTCTTGGTGTTCATTTTATTCTAATTAAATAGAAAGATGAGCATTCACATCCCGTCTGCGTTTTGGTCATCCATTCACCACGACAGCTGTTACAGCAACATTGCCAACCTGGAGGAAAAACGTAATTCAGTTTGGCCTAAGTGTGCTCTATACACAAAATTAACACACATTAACATATGTTGATGGGGTTTAAATTGGCGATTTCCTAGCCATCCTCAACATAGACTGTAAAAAGAATAGTCACACACTGTTACACCTATGACACTAATCTAGTGAGCACTATTGTATCTTCGCCCAAGCAAGGCATTTGATTGGTCTGCCATATAGCAAGGCATTACTGATTTACACCGGGTCTCCACCCCTATTTAGCTATTTTTCTGCCATGAACTTCCTCAGGCTTACCTGTAGAAGGGAATCCTGGTTCTCGACGAGGCAAGCTTTGTAGAAACCTAGCGCCGGGCCCTAAGACTCTAGGGGTATACAATATGCATTTCTTAGTTAAAAAGACAGGTGCTGCTGATAATACCGCAATCTTCGTCGAGGCAGAGGACATCTATGTGTAGCCCATGTATCTGATGCTGTCTGGCCAAAAAGAGTGTCATACTCTTTTTTTGGCAAGACCGCATCAAATACATGGGCTACATATAGTGGGACAGAGTGGCGCTGTCATTTTTACAGTTAAATAACGTCTTTACTATAAAACCTATAAAAAGGAGGGAGAGGCGGCGGGGGGGGGCTCAGACTGGCCTCTGCCTGGGACCCTCAAATCACAAAATCCAAGGGAACTTTCTCTTGGGGACCTTTGTCTGGTTCCCTGTAAGTTCCGATGGCCATCACGGCCAGGACCTTTTTTAGGAAGTTCTCAGGATGTTAATTTTACTAGTCCTTAGGACATTGTGAGATGGACCCAAGGGAATGTGCTTGAGGACGTTTTTAGGATGTTCTTGGGATGTTCGCTCATGGTCCCATGGTGGTTTTGTTTTGTCTAGTTCCCGCTTTGTCCCGGGGACAAACCAGACAAACGTGTCAACCCCTTTGTTATGACAAGCCGAAATAAGTTCAGGAGTAAAAATGTGCTTAACAAGTCACATAATGAGTTGCATGGACTCACTCTGTGTGCAATAATAGTATTTAACATGATTTTCTTATGACTTCCTCATCTCTGTACCACACATATAATTATCTGTAAGGTCCCTCAGTCGGAGCAGTGAATCTCAAACACAGATGCAACCACAACCAGGTTTTACAATGTCTCACAAAGAAGGGCACCTATTGGTAGATGGGTAAAAATAAAAGAAGCAGACATTGAATATTCCTTTGAGCATTGTGAAGTTATTAATTACACTTTGGATGGTGTATCAATACACCGAGTCACTACAAAGATACAGGTGTCCTTCCTAACTCAGTTGCCGGAGAGGAAGGAAACCACTCAGGGATTTCAACATGAGGCCAATTGTGAATTTAAAACAGTTACATAGATTTAAACTATGTAACTGTTCTGTGATGGCAGAACACTGAGGATGGATCCACAACATCATAGTTACTACACAATACTCTCCTATTTGATAGAGTGAAAAGAAAGAAGTCTGTACGGAATAAAAATATTCCAAAACATGCATCCTGTTCGCAACAAGGAACTAAAGTAATACTGCAAAGAAATGTGGCAAAGCAATTCACTTTTTGTCCTGTTTGGTGCAAATCCAATAAGACACATTACTGAATACCACTCTCCATATTTTCAAGCATAGTGGTGGCTGCATCATTTTATGGGTATGCTTGTTAACATTAAGAATTGGGTCATTTTTCAGGATAAAAAGAAACAGAATGGAGCTAAGCACAGGCAACATCCTAGAGGAAAACTTGGTTCAATCTGCTTTTCACCAGACACTGGGAGATGAATGCACCTTGCAGCAGGACAATAACTTAAAACACAAGGCCAAATCTACCCTGGAGTTGCTTACCAAAAAGACAATAAACGTTCCTGAGTGGCCAAGTTACAGTTTTGACTTAAATCTACTTAAAAATCTATGGCAAGACCTGAAAATGCTTGTCTAGCAATGACCAACAGACAATTTGAAGAATTTTTTAAAGAATAATGGGCAAATGTAGCACAATCCAGGTGTGGAAAGCTCTTAGAGACTCATCCAGAAAGACTCACAGCTGTAATCGCTGCCAAAGGTGCTTCTACAAAGTACTGACTCAGGGGTGTGAATACTTATGTAAATTAGATATATATATTTTTTTTTTCATTTTCAATAAATGTGCAAACATTTCTAAAAAAACAAAATGTCACTTTTTTATTATGGGGTATTTGTTTAATACATTTTTAATTCCGGCTGTAACAACAAAATGTGGAATAAGTCAAGGGGTTTGAAAACTTTCTGAAGGAACTGTAAATGCCATTGTCATGTAAGTAGTTTGGAGGAGTGCATTTTCAAAATGGTACAGTAAAAATTACTCTAGATCATAACATAGATAGTGGAGTAGTTATACTACATTAATCCATTGAGTTTGATGACAAAGTATATGAAACGGTCCTTTAATTTATTCTTTAACATAGGATAAATTCCATTATTGTGTGTGATGTAATTAGGTTTGGAGGAGTGGATTTTGTAAATGGTACAGTAAAGATGCTTCTAATACATAACTTGATAGAAGAGTAGTTGAAAACATTCATCCATTGAGTTTTCTGACAAAGAATTTGAATCAGTCCTTTAATTTAGTCCCCATTATAGGATAAATGCCATTATCACATATGCAAGTATTCAGACATTCAACATTTTGTTATATTACAGTCTTATTCTAAAATGTTTCAAATTGTTTTTGTCCTTCAATCTACACACAATATCCCACAATGACAAAGCAAAAACAGGTTTTTAGAAATGTTTCAAATTTATAAAAAAACAAATAACTGAAATATCAAATTTACATAAGTATTCAGACCCTTTACTCAGTACTTTGTTGAAGCACCTTTGGCAGCGATTACAGCCTCGAGTCTTCTTGGGTATGACGCTACAAGCTTGGCACACCTGTATTAGGGGAGATTCTCCCATTCTTCTCTGCAGATCCTGTCAACCTGTCAGGTTGGACCCTCTCAAGCTCTGTCAGTTTGGATGGGGAGCGTCCATGCACAGCTATTTTCAGGTCTCTCCAGAGATGTTAGATCGGGTTCAAGTCCGGGCTCTGGCTGGGCCACTCAAGGACATTCAGAGATTTGTCCCCAAGCAGGGATAAATTAGGGTTAGGGTTAGCATTGTCTTGGCTGTTTGCTTAGGGTTGTTGTCCTGTTGGAAGGTAAACATTCACCCCAGTATGAGGTCCTGAGCACTCTGGAGCAGGTTTTCATTAAGGATCTCTCTGTACTTAGCTTCGTTCATCTTTCCCTCGATCCTGACTAGTCTGCCAGTCCCTGCCCCTGAAAAACATCCCCACATCATGATGCTACCACCATAGGATGGTGCCAAGTTTCCTCTAGATAAGATTGTGCCAGGTTTCCTCCAGATGTGTCGCTTGGCATTCAGGCCAAATAGTTCAATCTTGGTTTCATCAGACAAGAGAATCTTGTTTCTCATTGTCTGAGATTCTTCAGGTGTCTTTCGGCAAACTCCAAGCGGGCTGTCATGTGCCTTTTACTGAGGAGTGGCTTCCATCAGGGGCGGAAATCCCGGGGGGGACAGGGGGGACACGACCCCCCCATCCTGGGAAAAATATGATTTGTCCCCCCCAATATATCACTGAAACATAACTATGTAATTTAAATAATATTAATAATACGCAATGAAAGCAATTGTGCTGATTATAGACACTTAATAGCGCGTTTTTAAGTTTCAAAAGATTGCGACCCCCCCACCCTTTGCATCACAATGGTTTGATCCGCTGCCAGTTCCTTAGATTGCTAGGTAACAGAGAGGTCGTATCTACTGTAAGTTAGTGCTTCAAAGTCCCTGTGATAAGGTTAGCGATAAACTGAAATCCAAACTGAACAGAACTACACTCTCTTCTACCATTGTCTTAAATATATTTAATGGTCTCGTTGCAAAAGCTAAATTGTCGCAAGGGAACTTTTATTTATTTATTTATTTTATTTCACCTTTATTTAACCCGGGTAGCAAAGATTATAGCAAACACCACTGAAACTGAATTGGTGCTCGCTAGCTTTGCAAATTCAGCTATTGTTGGAAGCCAGCCAATATGAAACAAACTATTAAAATTACAAAAGGTTGCAGCATATGTTGTGTAAATGGTGAACTCATACAGCTGTCAACTCTTGTCATTTTAATCCGTTTCACATTTGCTAGCTACCTTTTAGATCGAAGCCCAAATAGAATGATTGAAGATGATAGAAGCCCATCTCCTACTGTAAATAACCTACACACTATGTGTGTAGCCAGCCAGCCAGGTAGAAAAATGGCAGAAAAATAAAAGACGGACATCAGAGTATTTTTCAATACACCAAAACGCATAGTAAGAACCCTAGTAGCCTAATATCTCAAAGACTAGTTGATAAAATGTTTATAAGAAAGAAATGAAATTCTAATGGAAATGTTTCACAATGATGTCATTAGGCAGAGCAGGCAACATATGGCACACAGACAGCAGAGTTGGGGACAGATATGCAGGGACAGACTGGCAGAGACAGGGAGTCTCAGGTAAGTTTGTTGAGTCTTTGTTTGGCAACATTATGAAAGGTTCTCAATTTTTTTGACTTGTAAAATAGGAACATAATTGGAAAATGCCATGGATACCCCCACTCTCAACTTAAACTGGTGACTGAACTAAGATTTGTTAAAGGCAATGGTATTGCTGTTGTGATTAGTTCTGTAGTTTTAGGTACCGGTAGTTAGGAGTACGGCAAACACCTTATTTCTTTGGTTCCTCAATATACATTTACCATATTACAATGTAGGCTATGTGTTACAGCACTACTTTTGGTGTCCCCCTCAGGAATTGCTCTTGAGAACATTTCATGTAATTGTCCCCTCCAAAGTTGATATCAGATTTTCGCCCCTGGCTTCCATCTGGCCATTCTACCATAAAGGCCTTATTGGTAGAGTGCTGCAGAGATGGTTGTCCTTCTAGAAGGTTCTCCCATCTCCACCGAGGAACTGGAGCTCTAGCAGAGTGACCATCGGGTTCCTGGTCACCTCCCTGACCAAGGGCCTTCTCCCCCGATTGCTCAGTTTGGCCAGGTGGCCAGCCCTAAGAAGAGTCTTGGTGGTTCCAAACATCTTCCATGTGAGAATGATGGATGCCACTGTGTTCTTGGGGACCTTCAATGCAGCAGACACTTTTTGGTATCCTTCCCCAGAACTGTGCCTCGACACAACTTGTCTCGGAGCTCTACGGATGATTCCTTCAACCTCATGGCTTGGTTTTTGCTCTGATATGCATTATCAACTGTGGGACCTTATATAGACAAGTGTGTGCCTTTCCAAATGATGTCCAATCAATTGAATTTACCACAGGTGGACTCCAGTCAAGATGGAGAAACATCTCAAGGATGATCAATGGAAACAGGATGCACCTGAGCTCAATTTCGAGTCTCATAGCAAAGGGTCTGAATACTTATGTAAATAAGGTATTTCTGTTTTGTTTTATTTGTAATACATTTGCTAAATAAAAAAAAAAACGTTTTTTGATTCGTCATTATGGGGTTTTGTGTGTAAAAAATAGTTTAATCAGTTTTAGAATAAGGCTGTAACGTAACAAAATGTGGAAAAAGTCCAGGGGTCTGAATACTTTCCGAATGCACTGTAGGTTTGGAGGGGTGCATTATAATAATGGAACAGTAAATCTAGATGCTTCCAATCCGATCCATAGATAGTGGAGTAGTACATTAATCCATTGAGTTTGCTGAAAAGTATTAGAAACAGTCCTATAATTGAGTCTATAATATGGGACAACAACTGTGGACGGAAACGTGGTTTATGTGAAGTGGTAAAAGGAATTAAACCCTATCAAAAAAGATACCAAGTTATTCAAAAATTAGGAAAATCCGATGGACATCCACTATAAAACACCAACAAAGGTTTCGGAGATATTAGCCAGCATTCCCAGCGCATAAACCACTTTGGCAGTTGCGTGCCTCTCTCTCTCCTTCACCCACTCAAACTGACGTTATGTTGGTGCGGCGGCACGCACACAACCAACCAATGTGTACATAGTACACACCATTCCAGACAAGGCAATCGAAAACACAACGTAAACCAACCAGAAACGATACAATATTATTTGAACTGAATAATCTGTGTTTTTCTTACCGTTTTACTGCAGAGAATTCATCATTTGCTTGCAGAGAGTTGTCAGAACATGCGCTGTACTGCTGCTTCGCTACACTTCCTGCAACGAAGGCAGTATTTGCCTGTGAGAAGCATCTGTCCTACTGTCACGAGAAGCGGTTGTTCGCACGCGATGTGTATATCGGTCAAACTGCTCTACTCCGAGTGCACCGCTTGCTTGAGCACCACGGAATGGTTTAGTAAAGGATAAGGCTAAATGACTAGAATAGCTCACAACAACGACAAATATACTGTTTTATTTGACCGCACGTATCATCATTAGGCCACTAAAGGAGTGTTGTTATAATACACATATATTATTTGCATGCAATAAGTGATGTTTGTTGAGCGTGTAAAATGATTTAGCATAATAAATAGGTAGACATTAATGCACACGTTGTACTAAAGGGTAGCGGACTTTTACAGTTGTGTACAGTAGGCTAATCATAGAGCGCACATAGTTTTATTAGGCTATGGGTTCAACCCATAGCCTAATAAATTATTAGCACTCAATTAAACTCTGAAAATATAGGGAATGTATTCTCACCTGCTCTAATGCATTTTGCACAACTCAAGTAATTTCAAGTTTTAGGGGGTGGTTGTCACTAAGCACGGATCTAGGACCAGCGTATCCCCCTCGTCGACAAGAAATAACAAGTTATACTGACCTTAGATCAGCATTTATGAGTCCACATCTAGCAAGACCCCCTTATTTGGGAAAGCGATTCTTGAAGTGATTTAATTGACACATCTGGAAGCCAATGAAATCTCACTTCATCTCCCTGTGCCCAATCGTAAATATTCAATGCCTCGTAATTTAGTAATTTCTACAGAAGTGAACTGAGTAGTGTTATTCCAGGGTTTGAGGGTTTACTCCTTGCTTTTATCCGCGGAAATCATGTTCTTGAAACCTGGACAGATTAGAGAGGCTGTGAATTATTTGGGCAGTTTTTGGATCGTCTTTAGTGTCGTGTTTATAATTGTCAACGGACAGGAGGGTAAGCTATTTATTCCCTTGTATATGTCCTCGTCAATGTACAGAATAGTATAATATCTGTAGAGCAATAGTCAACCAAAGACATTAGACTAGCTATCTTTTTTATAAATCGCTTACGATATTTTTATTGAGATAATTACTCTGAGCCTTGACTGGATAATTATCAAATAACTCTATAAATTGTAGGCTATTATATTTATATTAATAAAGTTGTGTAATTGAGTTGGTACTGTAAACTGAGTTTAATCGACATGAATATCCTCCATAAATGAGCATATTTACAGATTATCTTCATGTCATTTTAATGTTGTGTTACTTTATTGAAGATATTTTCATCACTTTATATGTTCTTTTTTTGTTGGCTGAGGGCTACACACATTGTCCACATTTGAAACCGTTTGACCTTTTCTAAAGTGGCTATTGGTGACATAAATAGACAATGTGCTCCTGCTGCAATTTCCAGTTTTCAGAAGCTATATATCATAGATTATTGATCAATCAGATGATGCATGAGTTTAATTCAGGTTTCCAATAAAAGTCCTCATAAACAAGGTAGCTGTTGTATTGGTCAATTAAAGGTACACTGCCCTTCTTTGGTAACTCACTCTTATTGGCAAAGTGTGAGGTGTGTGTACCAATCCTCGTTTGGAGCTGTTCTGCTTGTGTTAGTCATTCCAAGTATTTACGACAAACTGAGCATCCTTTCCATTGCTGAGCATCCTTTCAAGTCATTTCCAAGAGTAAATATTTTATGTAAAAACCCTTTCACACACAGTTGACTTCAGCAAAAGGGGTCAACACTAGCTTTGATAGGGTTTAAATTAATATAAGGGTACAGTTATAGCCTAGTTGTAACAACACTGGCTCAGTGCTCCTGTGAATAACTCTCTTCCACACATGGGGTGGATCAAACCAAAGCCACAAATATCTTTGGGTCTGTCTGGAGCAAACAATCCCGATAGTTCAAAGGTCATCTGTGATGTCATGGTGGCATTCCATTGCAGATAGTGAACTCTCAACTGTGTTTACCTATGTGGTTCAGGGCCAGTAACCGAAAGCTCGCTGGTTTGAATACCCAAGCCGACAAGGTGAAAAATCTGTCGATATGCCCTTGAGCAAGGAACATGACTATAATTTGCTCCAGGGGCGCTGTACTACTGCGGCTGACCCTATAAAACAACACATTTAATTGCACTTGGTGTATGTGACAAAACATATATACATATTTTTTCCCCCCACTATTTCCCACAAGAAGACTTGTGGGACATGGTATTTAACAATCAGGCAGGGGTCAACATGAATCACACATATATGGAAACTTACTGTGAATGTCCACACAGATCTGGGCTCTCTTGACACATTTTGTTTTGCTGTTGGGGATTTAGTATCTTCACAGAGGAAGATGACCAACTCATGGTACATTTCTTCCTCTGAATCACTTTGGCACCAGAGAGAAGCAAGAGACAAATGCACAAGAAAAAACATATCAATCCTCTCCTGGTCTATGAACAACTCAGGGTGTGTTGTCATGCTCTGATTGACACAGCAGTATTGTGTAGTGACAGATTGCACAGCTAAACATCCTGTCTGGTAGTACAGACCTGTGAGGGCCTGCCAGCAAATCAATAGATTTTGGTCCAATACAGAGCTGATGATTGACTACAATTCCCTATCATCTGTCCAGTTATTACTACACTACCGGTCAAAAGTTTTAGAACACCTACTTATTCAAGGGTTTTTCTTTATTTTTTAAAATGTTCTACATTGTATAATAATAATGAAGACATCAAAACTATGGAATAACACATACAGTTGAAGTCGGAAGTTTACATACACTTAGGTCGGAGTCATTAAAACTTGCTTTTCAACCACTCCACACATTTCTTGTTAACAAACTATAGTTTTGGCAAGTCGGTTAGGACATCTACTTTGTCCATGACACAAGTAATTTTTCCAACAATTGTTTACAGACAGATTATTTCACTTATAATTCACTGTATCACAATTCCAGTGGGTCAGATGTTTACATACACTAAGTTGACTGTGCCTTTAAACACCTTGGAAAATTCCAGAAAATGATGTCATGGCATTAGAAGCTTCTGATAGGCTAATTGACATAATTTGAGTTAATTGGAGGTGGATCTGTGGATGTCTTTCAAAGCCTACCTTCAAACTCAGTGCCTCTTTGCTTGACATTATGGGAAAATCAAAAGAAATCAGCAAAGACCTCAGAAAAAAAATTGTAGACCTCCACAAGTCTGGTTCATCCTTGGGAGCAATTTCCAAACGCCTGAAGGTACCACGTTCATCTGTACAAAAAATAGCACGCAAGTATAAACACCATGGGACCACGCAGCCGTCATACCGCTCAGGAAGGAGACGCTTTCTGTCTCCTAGAGATGAGCGTACTTTGGTGCGAAAAGTGCAAATCAATCCCAGAACAACAGCAAAGGACCTTGTGAAGATGCTGGAGGAAACAGTTACAAAAGTATCTAAAACAAGTCCTATATTGACATAACCTGAAAGGCCGCTCAGCAAGGAAGAAGCCACTGCTCCAAAACCGCCATAAAAAATCCAGACTACGGTGTGCAACTGCACATGGGGACAAAGATCGTACTTTTTGGAGAAATGTCCTCTGATCTGATGAAACAAATATAGAACTGTTTGGCCATAATGACCATCATTATGTTTGGAGAAAAAAGGGGGAGGCTTGCAAGCCGAAGAACACCATCCCAAACGTGAAGCACGGGGGTGGCAGCATCATGTTGTGGGGGTGCTTTGCTGCAGGAGGGACTGGTGCACTTCACAAAATAGATGTCATCATGAGGGAGGAAAATTATGTGGCTATATTGAAGCAACATCTCAAGTTATCAGTCAGAAAGTTAAAGCTTGGTCGTAAATAGGTCTTCCAAATGGACAATTACCCAAGCATACTTCTAAAGTTGTGGCAAAATGGCTTAAGGACAACAAAGTCAAGGTATTGGAGTGGCCATCACAAAACCCTGACCACAAAGCCCTGACTTCAATCCTATAGAAAATTTGTGGACAGAACTGAAAAGTGTGTGCGAGCAAGGAGGCCTACAAACCTGACTCAGTTACACCAGCTCTGTCAGGAGGAATGGGCCAAAATTCACCCAACTTATTGTGGGAAGCTTGTGGAAGGCTACCTGAAACGTTTGCCCCAAGTTAAACAATTTGAAGGCAACGCTACCAAATACTAATTGAGTGTATGTAAACTTCTGACCCACTGGGAATGTGATGAAAAAAATAAAAACTGAAATGAATCATTCTCTCTACTATTATTCTAGCATTTCACATTCTTAAAATAAAGTGATGATCCTAACTGACCTAAGACAGGAATTGTTACTAGGATTAAATGTCAGGAATTGTGAAAAACCAAGTTTAAATGTTTTTGGATATGGATTTTGGCTAAGGTTTATGTTAACTTCTGACTTCAACTGTATGGAATCATGTAGTAACTGAAAAAGTGTTCAACAAATCAATATATATTTTGTATTTGAGATTCTTCAAATAGACACCCTTTGCCTTGGTGACAGCTTTGCACACTCTTGTCATTATCTCCACCAGCATTTCAATTAACAGGTGTGCCTTCTTAAAAGTTAATTGGTGGAATTTCTTTCTTTCTTAATGCGTTTGAGCAGTTGTGTTGTGACAAGGTAGGGGGGTAAACAGAAGATATCCCTATTTGGTAAAAGACCAAGTCCATATTATGGTAAGAACAGCTCAAATAAGTAAAGAGAAACGTCAATCCATCTTTACTTTAACTTGTTGGGGTGTAGGGGGCAGTATTTTCACGGCCGGATGAAAAACGTACCCAAATTAAACTGGTTACGACTCTGGCCCAGAAACTAGAATATGCATATTATTAGTAGATTTGGATAGAAAACACTCTGAAGTTTCTAGAACTGTTTGAATGGTGTCTGTGAGTATAACAGAACTCATATGGCAGGCAAAAACCTGTGAAAAATCCAACCAGGAAGTGGAAAGTCTGAGAATTGTAGTTCTTCTTTTGATTCTCTATCGAAACTACAGTTTCTGTGGGGTCACGTTGCACTTCCTAAGGCTTCCATTGGCTGTCAACAGCCTTCAGAAAGTGGTTTGAGCATTCTCCTGTTACTGGGCCGATAATAGGAGCTCAGTCACTGAGTGGACTGCCTGGAGACAAAGGGATTGGATATGCGCGATCCCGCGAGCGCGCCGTTCCTTCTTTTTCTTCTTGAATGAATATGCTATTGTTCGGTTGGAATATTATTTCAATTTTACGTTAAAAATACCATAAAGATTGATTTTAAACAGCGTTTGACATGCTTATAAGTACGGTAACGGAACATTTTGACTTTTCGTCTCTGGTTCCGCGCTCGCGCGTTATGCCTTTGGATAAGTGATCTGTACGCACGAACAAAACGGAGGTATTTGGACATAAATATGGATTATTTCGAACAAAAACAACATTTCTTGTGGAAGTAGCAGTCCTGGGAGTGCAAAGGTAAGATAATATTTCTAAGACTAATTCTGAGTTTAGGTTGCCCTGAACTTGGCGGGTGTCTGTATAGCTCGCTGTGATGGCTGAGCTATGTACTCAGAATATTGAAAAATGTGCTTTCTCCATAAAGCTATTTTAAAATCTGACACAGCGGTTCCATCCAGGAGTAGTCTATCTATAATTCTTAATATAATTGTTAAATATTTTGTCAACGTTTATGATGAGTATTTTTGTAAATTGATGTGCACATTCACTGGAAGTTTTGGTGGGAATACATTTTCTGAACATCATGCACCAATGTAAAATGTTGTTTTTGGATATAAATATGAACTTTATCGAACAAAACATACATGTATTGTGTAACATGATGTCCTATGAGTGTCATCTGATGAAGATCGTCAAAGGTTAGTGCTTCATTTAGCTGTGTTTTGGGTTTTATTGACACATGTCCTTGCATGGAAAATCGCTATGTGATTATTTTTGTCTATGTACTCTCCTAACAGAATCTAATGTTTTGCTTTCGCTGTAAAGCCTTTTTGAAATCGGACAATGTGGTTACATCAAGGAGAAGTGTATCTTTAAAATGGTGTAAAATAGTTGAATGTTTGAGAAAGTTGAATTATGACATTTTGTTGTTTTTGAATTTGCCGTCCTGATATTTCACTGGCTGTGTCCCGCTGGTGGGACGCTAGCGTCCCACGTAGCCCATAGAAGTTAAGACATGATGGTCACTCAATAAGGAACATTTCAAGAACTTTGAAAGTTTCTTCAAGTGCAGTTGCAAAAACCATCAAGCGCTATGATGAAACTGGTTCTCATGAGGACCGCCACAGGAATGGAAGACCCAGAGTTACTTCTGCTGCAGAGGATAAGTTCATTAGAGTTACCAGCCTCAGAAATTGCAGCCCAAATAAGTGCTTCACGGAGTTCAAGTAACAGACACATCCCAACATTAGCTGTTCAGAGGAGACTGTGTGAATCAGGCTTTTCATGGACGAATTGCTGCAAAGAAACCACTGCTAAAGGACACCAAAAAGAAGAAGAGACTTGCTTGGGCCAAGGAACGAGCAATGGATATTATATTGGTGGAAATTTGTCCTTTGGTCTAGAGTCCAAATTGTAGATTTTTGGTTCCAACCGCCGTGTCTGTGAGACGGATGAGACGGTGAACGGATGATCTCCGCATGTTTATTTCCCACCGTAAAGCATGAGGAGGTGTTATGGTGTGGGGGTGCTTTGCTGGTGACACTGTCTGTGATTTATTTAGAATTCAAGGCACACTTAACCAGCATGGCTACCGCAGCATTCTGATGCGATATGCCATCCCATCTGGTTTGGGCTTAGTGGGACTATCATTTGTTTTTCAACAGGTTAATGACCCAACACACCTCCAAGCTGTGTAAGGGCTATTTTACCAAGAAGGAGATTGATGGAGGGCTGCATCAGATGACCTGGCCTCCACAATCACCCGACCTGAACCAAATTGAGATGGTTTGGAATGAGTCGGACCACAGAGTGAAGGAAAAGCAGCCAACAAGTGCTCAGCATATGTGGGAACTCCTTCAAGACTTTTGGAAAAGCATTCCAGGTGAAGCTGGCCAAGCTCATCAAGGCAAAGGGTGGCTATTTGAAGAATCTCAAATATAAAACACTTTTTGGGTTACTACATGATTCCATATCTGTTATTTCATAGTTTTGATGTCTTCACTATTATTCTACAATGTAGAAAATAGTAAAAATAAAGAAAAACCCTTGAATGAGTAAGTGTTCTAAAACTTGTGTTATTACTTTTGGTATATCTGCCCCTGAAAGTGAGGGTTTTCAGAAGGATATCCATCATTATTTAAACGTTTGATTATACGTCTGAGACAGTTGGAAAGCCCAGTCTGTCTAGAGAGACCTAAAAGCAGGACGCACGTATGGACCAGTAGCAGGAATGCCAGGGTGTAGGCTATTCACTCCATGGAACAACCAACAGCTATAACGCATGAGTTAAAGCTTAGGTTGATACCAAGCACTGAGGAAAGAGAGAGAGAGCCCTACTAGACAAGACCTTCATGAGACAGGCCAGGTCAAAGACAGGGTGAGAGGGGAGGAGTGTAGGGGGGAAGCCCGGCCTGCCAACCCAAAAACGTCCCAGAATACAAGGAAAACTGCTCCCAAGCAGACTGGATGGTGACACAGATCCACGCTCTGTTGCCCACAGCTACAGTTTGTCGCACTGGTATTTCCAGGGAATCCTAAGGGACAGGAAAAGGGGCGGTAGTGGTGAGAAGTTATGGGAGTTAGTCAGAGAAAGAGAAAGAGATGTGAGAGAGAGAGAGAGAGAGAGAGAGAGAGAGAGAGAGAGAGAGAGAGAAATAAATAAAGTGAGAGAGAGGAGAAAGAAAGAAAGATAGAAGTGGCCCAGTGGAAGAGTCTCTTAGCCGGACAGGAAAGGCTAACCAGTGTGACGTGTATGTGACATGTGAGTGGAAAGTAACAGAGACCACCAACTCTTCATGCAAACTTAATTTTGAACCCAAGGGAGAACTGCGCTTCTTTCTGTCTACCCTGGGAGCGTGGGTGTCCTTGGCTTGACCACAGTACAACTTTAAGCCAGCCATCCAACCCCACAGACCCTCTATGACCTAATGCACTGACTCATCCAAACAGTCACATTATGAATGTGTCTAGCTAAATATTTGAGTTCTTTCCGTTACAAAAAATAGTTAGTCATAGCCACAGAGGTAGACCATGCTGTGTTGTTGTCTTAGGTCTCTCTTTATGTAGTGTCTTGTTGCCTCGCTTGTCGTGATGTGTGTTTTGTCCTATATTTGTATTTTATTTTTATTTTTAACCCAAGCCCCCATCCCCGCAGGAGGCCTTTTGCCTTTTGGTAGGCCGTCATTGTGAATAAGAATTTATTCTGAACCGACTTGGCTAGTTAAATAAAGGTTAAATAAAATAAAATAAATAGGAAAAATGTAAGAATAGGGCACAAAGAAGAGGTACGACACAGAGAACTAGCAGGAAAACATTGATGAAAATGAAATAGAAACAGAATGGAAGGATGATGAGTTTGCTCAACACTCCGTAGTATTAAGGATTAGTCCCTGTAAGGAGTGCTAAACAGAGGGTATTGTTCAATCAAACATGTTAACCCGTTAAAGAGTTATGATTGCGGTTTTGGATTCAAATGACACAAATGACACAATCAAACACACTTTCTCATTGCCTTTGAATAATAGTATTTTCCACTTCAATAGTTTTGATTGCATAGGGCCTTCAATCTCTTTTTATTGTAAGCAGTGTCCAGCAGTGTTGAGGAGGACTGCTTCAGCGGCTGGTTGTTTTAGGAAATCTTGCGGTTATGATCTCAGGAGTGTAAACATCTCCTGCTCTACTGCGCACACTCAGTGCTCCCTCCCTGGAGACTCCTATTACTCACCTTGTCTGGGAAAGGAGCCCTATAATTAACAGAGCTCTAAATAGTGTCCTTACCGTATTAACATCATTAATGAAGGTCCCTGTTATGTACTGTGACTAAACAGTGGTTAACTTGGCCGTCCCTTCTGCTAACAAGCCTCAGCTGCCCCTCCGTACCGCCTACACTGCTAGTCATGCATTCATTCACTTCTCACACCTACACACCAAGCGGTTAAGGATTTCCTGGAAATAGCCATTATCGTATTTGTGTGAACATTTGACATTACTGAGGATTTACCCTGGATGCCAAAGCAACATTACCATACACAGTGTTAGGATATATAATTTGCCTGGAATTAGTCACCAAAACATTGCATATATGGCAGATGTATTATGTACAAGTACAATAACTGTTATAACTGTAAGTTTGGTTGTCTTCATATTTCAGGCAATGGCTGCGGGCACACTGTGATGGCCACAGAGAGTGGCACCCTGGCCTCTCAGAACTACCCGTGGACCTACCCTGTTGATTCCTGGTGTAAGTGGAGACTGCGAGTTCCAAAGGGACGTACACTGCACTTCCTCTTTGGGGACTTTGACGTGGAAAGGAGTCCGGACTGCAGGAATGGCTCCCTCACCATCACACCCAACAACGGAGCTCCCAGCCTGGGTAAGACTCTCCAGTGCACACAGGGCCGCAGACCTGACTGGCTATGTGCTTGTCTCTACTTTTACTAAGGGATTTACTGTACTTGCTATTGACAAACTATTTTTATAGTGAGATTTTGAATTCTCACTCAAGTTCTAACTGACTGAATTAATGCTTGTCATTAAGACAAATCCACCCACTTCTGATGGACCACTTGATCTGTCTCTTTTGTTAAGTAGTTAATTCAAAACCTATCTTTGCTACTAGTAAAAGCCATGCAGTGTAGCCTGCAGAGAGCACATGAACACAATTTCACTGCCAATGCATCTCTGCCAATTCTACACCACTAAGGTGCATCCACCCATACCTTGTGGGCACAAGGGTATGATGCCATTCCTAGATATTAGATAACAATTCCAGAGGCTGTAACTATTCAGTTACCCTGCTTATTATATTGTTTTTATTAGCGGATTCCACAGGGGCAACCTCATGCTGTTCTGGAGCTCACTTCATGTCATCTGTTCACACAAGCATGGATGGTCTGCAGTACTACACAAACATGACTAGACCACACACTAGCCTAGTGTGTAAAGCCAGACTGCCCTGCCTCCAGGCTTCCAGCTTGGTCATGTTTGTGCTGATATGTGTGTGTGTGTGTGTGTGTGTGTGTGTGTGTGTGTGTGTGTGTGTGTGTGTGTGTGTGTGTGTGTGTGTGTGTGTGTGTGTGTGTGTGTGTGTGTGTGTGTGTGTGTGTGTGTGTGTGTGTGTGTGTGTGTGTGTGCATTCTTGCATTCGTCCGTGTATGTCTGCATGCATGCGTGCATCTGGCACAGACATTTGTGACATTTGTGACAGTACAAAAAACACAAGGTGATATAACATACCAAGTAAAACATTACGTAAGTAAAGAGACATGTATAGCTTTTTCATGTGTGGCGTATGCGTTCTTACGTGCATGCATGCCTGTCTGTCTGTCTGTCTGTCTGTCTGTCTGTCTGTCTGTCTGTCTGTCTGTCTGTCTGTCTGTCTGTCTGTCTGTCTGTCTGTCTGTCTGTCTGTCTGTCTGTCTGTCTGTCTGTCTGTCTGTCTGTCGTCTGTCTGTCTGTCATCCACAGGCCCCCTGTGTGGACAGCTTGAAGACTCAGATAAAAATGTGACTGTAAACAGCAATGAGGTGACAATAGTATTCAACTCTGGCCCCCATCACTCAGGCCGAGGGTTCCTGCTCTCCTACACCACAGACCAACACTCAGGTATGGCCCAATTCATCACACACTGCTCACAAATGTTTACTTTCTATAGCTATCTTTGTTTATACAACTGTGCTACATATGGAAATGCTTAATCTAATTTAATTCATTCATCAGCTGACGATAATATATTATTTTCCCACGTGTACAGTAGCTCTGCTGTGGCACTTTCTCAGTGAAAGCAATAACCCACACTGTAAAAGAAATTGAAAAAAAGACAACATACAATTGTCAGGTTGCAATAGGATTGTGAGTTTGCTCAACATTGCTCAGCATACTCAACATTTGGGTATATAGCTGAACCAACATACAGTGTTGCCTTCCAAAGGTTAACATGAATTTGTAATTTTACTCAACAAGCTTTTCCAAATTCACTCACTTTGAGCAGAGTTTGTTGAGTGAACAAATGTGAACACATTAGCTCAAATTCTTGTCCATTTGAAGGCCACTCAACTCAGAATAACGCTGATTAAGCAATTGGTTAAGTTGTATTTTTTACAGTGGCCCTACCTCATTGATGTAAACAACAGTGCTGAAGAGCACCCACTGTGATCATAATTGTTGTTTTTCTGCTCGTCACCTACATCACTGGTAACCCCCAAAGTGCTGCTAAGCAAGTTGAAAGGCACAAACAGCCATTACTGAGGTGTCAAAGAGACTGGAAACATGCTGTAATTTCATACCCAGCTGCATTCAAGTCCAGCACTAGAGTTGATGGAGTCACAGGCATGAAGTCAGTTTAATGTATGCACACATGTTTACACCAATTGAATTTGTACGCCAATGTTTGTATGTGTGTTGGAGTGATGGAAACAGGAGACAAAGGGCTATGAGACAGGGGTTTAATTCTAGATACATGGAAAGTTGGATGTATACAGAGGGTGCGGGGCAACAGCAGGCCAACAGCAGAGGGGCTAAGGACCTTAGAGACGGGGAAAGGGACGATAAAACGAGGGGAAAGTTTGCTGGACTCCACCTGGAGAGGCAGATCCCGAGTAGAAAGCCATACCCTCTGCCCAAGACGGTAGCGGGGAGCAGGGGTCCGGTGGTCTTGACCATGGAGGTGGTCTTGACTATGGTGACGGGAAGTCCATGGATCCAGAAGACGTGCTGCACCATGAGTTGGGCCGTCTCCTTAGCTGAGGGCAACTTAGGAAGGAGGATAAAATGGGCGGCTTTGGAAAACCTATCCACCACCGTAAGGATGGTGGTGTAGCCATCTGACGGAGGGAGACCCGTGACGAATTCCAAGGATATATGGGCCACCAAAAACGTTGTCGGATGATAGCCAAGGTCCGACGGGAGCCAGGATGACAGGTGAGTCTCGAGGAATGTGCCCATTCCAGGACCGGAGCAGAGGCATCCGGGACAAACATCCGGTTAGCCGCGAATAACAGGGCCCATCTCGCCTGCCTGGAGTTGAGGCACTTGGCAGTGCAGAGATATTCCAGGTTCTTATGGTCCATCCACACCAAGAATGGATGTTCCGCCCCTTCTAACCAGTGCCTCCACTCTTCCAACGCCATCTTAACTGCGAGTAATTCCTGATTTCCCATGTCATAGTTCCTCTCAGCGGGGTTAAGACAATGGTAAAGGAAGGCGCAGGGATGCAGCTTCTGGTCCTGGGCAGAACGCTGGGACAGAACAGCCCCCACTCCGACATCCTAAGCGTCGATCTCCACTACGAACTGAGGGAACGGGTCCAGATGGATTAAGATGGGAGCTTTAGGGAAGGTCTGAGAATGCCCAGTCAGCTGCTGGAGACCATGAGAACAGAACCTTGGGAGAGGTGAGTGCAGAGAGCGGGGAAGCAAGGGTGCTGTAACCCCAGATGAAACGACGGTAGAAATTAGCAAACCCCAGGAAATGTTGCAGCTGCACTCTGGATGTGGGTTGAGGCCAATCCACCACCCCTCTTACCTTGTCAGGGTCCATCTGAATATTCCCTGCAGTGATGACGTATCCTAGGAATGGTGGAGAGATGGAACTCACATTTCTCCGCCTTCACGAAAAGCTGGTTCTCCAGGAGACGCTGGATGACCTGTCGGACATGGAGGACATGCTCTTGAGCTGACCGGGAATAAATTAGGATGTCCTCGAGATAGACCAACACAAATCGGTTCAACTGTGGGAGCATTGGTCAGTCCGAATGTTATCACTAGGTACTCGTAGTGCCCACCAGTCTTGTTAAAGGCTGTCTTCCACTCGTCTCCTTTCCGTAACCGAACCTGATGGTAGGCGTTTGGAAGGTCCAACTTGGAGAAGATGACCGCTCCCTGGAGAGTCTCGAAAGCTGAGGAGATGAGTGGTAGCGGGTAACAGTTTTTAACCATAATGTCATTGAGGCCCCGGTAGTCGATACATGGTCTTGTCCTTCTTCTCCACAAAGAAGAACTCTGCGCCGGGGGGGGAGACAGAGGGACGCATAATCCCTGCTGCGAGAGAGTCCTCATTGTACCCCTCCATCGCTTTGGTCTCCGGACACGACAGGGAACAAAGTCTCCCCCGAGGCGGAACGGTGCCGGGGATAAGGTCGATTGCGCAGTCGTATGGCCAATGTGGAGGAAGAGATGTGGTGCGGCCAGAGTTGAAAATCTCCCGTAAGTCCTGGTACTCTGCGGGAATGGCGGAGAGATCCGAGGCTTTACTCAAGCCCGCGGGGAGATGTCCTGGGGCAGGCTGCGCCGACTTCAGACAATGTGCATGGCAAATGCGCTCCAACCCATGATGGAAGACATAGCCCAGTCAATTAGGGGATTGTGCCTCTGGAGCCATTAAAACCTCAAAACCATGGCTACATGAGGAGACTCCTGGAGAAGAAACTGCATAGCCTCACTGTGGTTGCCTGACACTCGCAGGTTGATAGGAACCATATTGTGGGTGACTCTGTCAATAGAGCGCCCATCCAGTGCTCTAATGTCCATCGGGATGGAAAGGGGTTGTGTGGAGATACCCAGCTCCGACACAAGGGTAGTGTCCATAAAGCTCTCATCAGCCCCAGAGTCAATGAGCACCCGGATGAATTTGGACTGGTCTCACAACAACAGGGTAGCATAGGGGGTTACGAGTGTACTCGTACCTACTGATGAGCCTGGTCTTTTAATGGGCAGCTAGATAAGAAGTGTCCCGTAGCTCCACAATACAGACAGCTCTTGGTGTTCAGTCTGGGTAAGCGCTCAGCAGGAGACAATCTAGCCCTGCCCAGTTGCATGGGTTCCGGTGGAGGCGAGTCGACAGCCCTCGGTGATCTCCGAGGGAACTCGGGTGACACCGGATTCTCTCGGAAATGTAGACTTCGGGGATTTCCGGGATTCCTTGGAAGCGAGTTGGAATTTGAAGACGAGCAAGGGCGACAGGGAACAGACCCACTTTCCCTAATACGTTCCGGATGGTCAAGGCTATGAGGGAGTCGAGATCCATGGGCTGCAAGCTCATCTTTAATCACCTCGGAAAATCTGTAAAGGAACATTGTATTTGCGACAAATCATTCACTAAACCCTAAACCTCAACTCAATCTTCTAATGAATAATGTGGAAATTGAGCAAGTTGAGGTGACTAAACTGCTTCGAGTAACCCTGGATTGTAAACTGTCATGGTCAAACCATATTGATACAACAGCAGCTAAGATGGGGAGAAGTCTGTCTATAATAAAGCGCTGCTGTTCCTTCTTAACAGCACTATCAACATGGCAGGTCCTACAGGCCCTAGTTTTGTCGCACCTGTACAAATTGCAATTGGCTCAGAACAAGGCAGCACGTCTGGCCCTTGAATGTACGAGAGCTAACAATAATAATAGGCATGTTAATCTCTCCTGGCTCAAAGTGGAGGAGAGATTGACTTCATCACTACTAGTATTTGTGAGAGGTATTGACATGTTGAATGCACCAAGCTGTCTGTTTGAACTACTGGCACACAGCTCGGACACCCATGCATACCCCACAAGACATGCCACCAGAGATCTCTTCACAGTCCAGAACAGACTATGGGAGGCGTACAGTACTACATAGAGCCATGACTACATGGAACTCTATTCCACATCAAGTAACTCATGCAAACAGTAAAATTTGATTTAAAAAAACAATAAAAAATACACCTTATGGAATAGCGAGGACTGTGAAGAGACACAAACACAGGCACAGACACATGCATACACAGACATGATACCATACAACTATACACACATGTACACATGGATTTTGTGTTGTAGATATGTGGTAGTAGAGTAGTGGCCTGAGGGCACAGACTTAATGTGTTGTTAAATTTGTTGTGAATGTATTGTAATGTTTTTAAAATTGTAGAACTACCTTAATTTTGCAGGACCCCAGGAAGAGTAGCTGCTGTATTGTATTGTTAACAAATGACAAGAAAATCATATCAAATGTAAACTGAATATTGTATTTTGAAAAGCAGATACAATACTTAGATTGAATATGTGTCCAAACTAAATGAGTGATTTGGTGCAGTAAACAAGTGACTTTGTGAATGTGTCTGTTGTACTCAGTCAATTGAAAATGTGCTTAGAGTTTTGAAACATGAGCCTTTTTGATTATCTGTTTTGATTTTTGTGCTTCAAATTGTAAACATGTACCACATACTTGTGAAAATCATTCCCAAAAGAAGGAGATGTTTTGACTTGACATTGTTGCCTCATTGATAGTAGAATTAGTGTCACGGATCCCTCTGGAACTTTCATTGCGCACACCTGGCCCCTATTCTCACTGATTGTATTTGTATATATGTGCCCTTTGATCACCATGGTGCTGTTGGTTATTGTTACTATGTCTGTTGGTGCGTGTGAGTAGCTGTGCGGTGCGTTTTGGGCTTTCGTGCCCTTGTGGATTGCGCAGATGATTGCGGGTCTCATCTCATGTGATAAACATTGTGCGCTAGTGTTATTTATTCAAAAAGGCACGGCGTGACGTAATTTGGGGCTTAATAAAAAAAAAAGATTACGCATTCCTGCGCCTGTCTCCCGAATCTTTTATACCAGCGTGACAATTAGCAATGTGTGCACTGATCTTTTTTGGGGTCATAAAATGACCTTTTACCCAATTTACAGCCACAAATAGTGTACGGTTAAAGAGTTTTCTTCTCCAATTCGAGCTAAAGTGGTTTGTATATCCCTGTTTCCTGTTATTTGCTCAGTTGTTTATGAAATGCAGCTATGTCTGGAGCCAGTGCCACAAATTGCACTCTGTCACGTTAACACACAAGAGGCATTCTCTCTGCTCTGTGAGTTAAGTCACAGATGACAAAATACTTAGTCACATCTACAGTAACAATCACAAGTCCCCTGTACGTGCATGTGTGTGTATACTGTATGTGCGTCTGTGTACGTGTCTGTATATGTGCGTGTATGTGTGTGCCTGTCTGTTTGTGTTACTCACCCGTCCATTGCGAAGTTCCTTAGAATTATCCTGAGAGTGGACAGATGTTTTTTGTTTTGTTTGTTTACTAACCCATATTCTATTTGATTTCAATACCAGGTCTCATTTCGTGTCGACAGAGAGGAACACATTTTATCTCCCAGCAGTTTAGGTAAGTGTAGAACTCTGGCTATTTCAGTAGTCACTTCTCAGCGTTGTTTTTGCTGTCAACCAAATTTTGTCTTTACAGGCTTGTTGAGGAATTATTAACATATGGATATAGAGAAACTGTGTGTGAAATGGTGGACCTCTGTGACACGTGACTCCTCTTCTCCAGTGTGTACTGTCCTGCTGGGTGTAAGGACATGACAGGGGACATATGTGGTCACTCTGAGCAGGGTTACAGAGATGTGAGTATACTGCCTCAGCTCCAGTTTCACTTCCTCATCAACTCAGCCTTGTGATAATGACATCGGTTGCACTGGCCACTTGAGGAAGGCTAAAAAGTGGAGAGATGCAAAAGTTTATTGAAACTATTTGTTCTCTTTCTCTTATTCTCTTTCTCAATCTCTCTCTCTCACAAACACACACACACACATTCCCCCACCCCACCCAGACGTCAGTGTTGTGCAAAGCTGCAGTCCATGCCGGGGTGGTGTCAGACAACCTAGGAGGACAGATCACTGTGACCCGTGGGAGGAGCCTCACACTTTATGAGTCCAGCTTTGCCAACGGCATTCTGTCCAAGATGTATGTTTCTATCCACATCATATTGATATGGGTTTGGGAGAAAGGGATGCATATTCATTATTCATGATGACATACTGTGTTAATATTTGCTGTATTCAGAAAGGTAACATTTCATATAATCTGTTTCATATAATGTAATCTAATCAGCACTCCAGGACCTCTGTAGGGGTTATTGGGGAGCTGAAATGTGGGCCACTTACTGTATATGGATCCGCTCTTGCTTATGGTATACAGGGATGCCATTCATAAACATTGTTGTTTTGACAGGGGATCACTGTCTGAAAAGAAGCTGGTCTTCGCCAAAGGTAAGCGGAACCAGGAGATATAATGCCAGACTGAATTAGCTGTTGCAAGTTATCTTCCTCTGCAGGGCCGGTTCCAGTTATAAGCGACATAAGCGGTCACTTAGGGCCCCCAGCCACCAGGTGCAATTTTGAAATTTGGTTGTGCATCTGCAGTTTTTATTTTGTTTTATCAGTCAGTCACTCAATTAGCCATGTCAACTAAACATTTTTTCATTTGGCAGTTAGTCTAGCCAGCTAACTAAACTTGTAATAATCATGTCCGAAATCCGACCAGGCACGCACCATTGATTTTGTTAGTCATTCTCACTTAGATATCATATTAACATGGAATAAGTCATAAACTGCAACATTTTCTCTCCCCCCCTTAGCAAAATGTGTAGAATTGTGGGAAATGAACTTTAAAACATAAATTTTTCTCTCCACCGTCAAGAGGGATGCCAGTAAAATGTTTTTCCGCAAGATGCTTAGGGCCCCCAAAAAGCTAGAGCTGGCCCTGTTCCTCTGTCACTTCAACTCTCTTCTTGCCTCTCCTCTCCAACAGAGTGTAATGATGAACTGACTGTGTCTGGTTTCAATGCATCTTCCATCTGGAGAGAAGTGAACAGACTAGGGCAGCTTGTATTATGGTCCCCTAAGAACATGGATGCAGAGGGACAGTTACTACCCTGGGCATCGGACGCTAGTGACCAGGAGCCCTGGCTGGAGCTAGAGCTTACAGACAAGAGCAGTGTCACAGGTCAGTGAACATTTATGAGGTGATGTTCTTCTCCCCTCATGGCCAAAATAGGAGTTTAATTTACTACATCCACTATAATTAGCTTTGAGTTGTTATTAAAATGAAAATATGAAGATAGAAACCACAGTTTTTTCATTGAACTCAAAATACTATTTTGCTGATTTCAAACGCTATTCATTGGATGAAAAAAAACGTACAGTTCCAGCTGTGATGTTGATAGGCAAACTTCTAGTTAGATTTGCCAAACAATCAGTGTGTAGCCTATTATGAATGTGGTCTGGAGTGTTGAAAAAGACACGCTGTGTTTTCCCAGGAATAATAACAAGGGGATCGGCTGACTTCTACATCGAATCTTACATTCTCCTTTTTAGCAAAGACCGCCACAACTGGAAGGTCTACAAAGCTGCTCTCAGCAGAGAGAAAAAGGTATGCTGCCTGCAATGTTTTCTTCGACATTTACTGATCAATTTCCTATCTGTGCTAAGTTTTCCTAGCTGCGCTGAGCAAACAGAGACTGTGGGAGGCCGTAGAACAGGGAAGTGCTGTTAGTCATCTAAGAGAACTAGCTTAGTTAATGTCCCTCTTCTTGGCCTGTAGGTGTTTGAAGCCCACTCTGATGGTCATCTGAGGGTTCTCAATAGCCTGTTTCCTCCAGTGGTGGTCCAGTACCTCCGGCTGCAGCCCCAAAGCTGGCAAGGTAGAGCGTCAGCACACGTCCAGGTCCTGGGCTGCCCTCTCCCCAAGAGCCACCCCAGGCCTCGCTCCTCTGGGGGTAAGGCTCAACCATACATTCCAGATAAAAACAGTCTAGAAGATGTGAATACTACATGCTCTTAGCAACTGAGCCACTAGAATAAACTCTCCATTATATTGTATGGTAAATTGCAATTGTGGCATCAGCAAGAGATAATGCAGTTTGTATGCTGGATGCCATTCATATCATATCCTCCAACTCTCTCTATAGGATCTCCATCCTTAAAAGTTGATGTTAGCACAACACCTCATCTCAATCCAGTCCCCACAGAGGGCCCTGTTATCATAAAGGACTCAAGCCTGAGTATGTACCTAATGTGTTCAAACTCCTAAAAGTCCTTTCAGGGATCATTTTGCTATTTGAGTTTGAATTTTAGGAGATTAGGTATAAAAAAATATACATTGGATTATTATTTGATTAAACATTTAATTTGGCCCTGCTGCTATTAGCCCATAGAAACGCATTGAATAATGTATTCATACATGGCAAAACAGAGGCAATTCAAGGCAATTGGCAGATCAGTGGTACCGACTTCCGACTAGTCTTGTGACTCTTGTGGGGGTCGTAGAGCAAAATGGAGAACACCATCGTGTTCGTGTAAGTCTCATCTTCCCATATATTAGTTTGTAGCCCAACCAGACATTATCATGAGAAGACTGATTTTTGGGATGTCTCCTGGTCTGAAAAACAATGCTGTAGTTCTGCCAACTCCCATCGCAGATGCGGAAGGCCGACATCTAGCCTAAACAGATGGATTTTGATAGGGATTTTTGTATTATGGTAATTAGATTTACACACAGATGCAGGCATTGACTCTAGGGTTTTTTAAAGTACTTTATGTTTTTCAATTTGAACTACAGCAGTTTCTGAGGAATTTAATTTGTATTTTATTGATCGGAATAAGCCTTGGGGCCACCATGCCTTTTATAACAGCTGTAAAAATGGTTGTACGACAGTATCGATTTTGATGTTAGATTGCTTATTTGCTTGACACTGGACTTCCTTCACATTGTTATAAAGCACATAGCTAAATAATAGTTTAAAGCTGGCCTTTCTTCAGCAGCGGTTAATTGTTGTATTGACCGTTCAGCCTAGCATGCTAATGACTCCTCCTGTGCCCTGCAGGCTCCAATCAGCCAGTGATAGTTGCGGTGGGCGTGGTCCTCGGACTGATCCTGTGTGTTAGTTGTCTGTTGGCTGGAGTCTGGTGGAATAGAAGGTATTGTAACACTATACCATATGTAGTTAGCAGTCCAACACCCACTCACTGGCTATCCTCCCAATGCTTGATATTTGAATCAGTTTCAATCAGATCAAGTGTTAACCGGCAATAGCTCAATAGCTGTCGGAGGTGTAACTGCATTAGAGCTGTCAAAACGGTGAGCGGCTGCTAGTGTAGTCATTGTTACTAAGCCACACCGATCCCTCTCGTGTTAAATTCACCTCAGACACCGCTGCCATCTCCAACACCGCTAAGCGGATGTTGGCTAGTGTGGATCTCAGAGAATCTAGCCCTTAGCTGCCAATAAACGCCCAGATAACACAAAAGTGTCCACATACATTCCAATGTTATTCTGACACATTATGGCAATGATAAATATGATAAATCATTATGGTGTAGTTCGATTAATTTGATTTGTTGTCTTGTTGTCTTTTATAGGAAAAAAGCTGCACACATGAAACAGTATTCCTTATCCAAAGGTATTCTTGCGCATTGCTCACTATTGTTTTACTCTTACTACTCTTCCAGGACCTCTCTGAAAGTGTTTTTGTCTGTCTGTCCAGCAGCCTCTCAGAGTTTCCAGGAGAAGAGCCTCCCCTGCTCCGACTCTGAGCTTATCTCCTACCCTGTAGAGCGGGGTGTCCATGATGCTTTACCCAACCCTCCTCTCAATGGTAAGAATGCACAAACAACCCAGCCTTTTCAACAGAGCATGCCAGTGAGGCTGGGTATATACCCTTAAGCTTTTCTTCATGATATGTATTACTCTGACCTTTCCTCTATCAGCTGCATGCCTGACCCTGAATTAGTTATAGAATTGTTCTATCTATCTATCTATTTTTATCTCTCCGGCCGACAAACACTCTTCCTTTAAATGCCTTAGAGTAAAAAATATAACAAATCCTCTATAGAACTTTCTGATCTTGTTATGATGATAAATCAGGGGCCAAGGCTAGAAAAACTGACTATAGCTGATAGGTATATTTTCAAGGCAATTGAGAAATAGATTAAATTCCTCAATCAAGAAAGCTAAATCTAGGTCATTTCTAAGTTTTATCTCAGACTCTGTTGGTGATCTGTAAACATTTTGGAAAACAGTTAATGAACTGAAGGGTGGAAATTCCTCTCTTTCCCTGCCTAAGCAAGTTGTGTATGACTCTGGCATCATTACTGAGAAAAATGAGATAAGTGATGCTTTCAATCAGCATTTTATCTCGGCAGGCTTTTTATTTGAACGAAATGGTGGTTTAATTGAACCTGGTCAGCCAGTTGACTGCCTAACCTTCTCCCAGCCTCTAGTTGGATCAATGGATGTTCCGTCAACTTCTAGTGAATCTTCAATCGGAATTTACTATCCTGCAGAAAGCCTTTGTTGAACTGAAATTGGAACTTAATGCCAGTAAAACCAAGTATATGTTATTTTACAAATCAAGTAAAAATGTATCTGATGATTTATGCATAAGTACTTTGGATGGTGCCCTCGTTGCTGGTGTCCTCATTTATAAATATCTGGGTAGCTGGATTGACGAAGAGCTGTCCTTCAAAAAGGATGTTGATTAATTAGTTAAGAAATTAAGAATTCAAATAGGTTTCTTCTATAGGAGCAGGTCCTTTTGTTAAATACAGTTGAAGTCGGAAGTTTACATACACCTTAGCCAAATACATTTAAATTCAGTTTTTCACAATTCCTGACATTTAATCCTGTTTTAGGTCAGTTAGGATCACCACTTTATTTTAAGAATGTGAAATGTCAGAATAATAGTAGAGAGAATGATTCATTTCAGTTTTAATTCCTTTCATCACATTCCCAGTGGGTCAGAAGTTTACATACACTCAAATAGTATTTGGTAGCATTGCCTTTAAAGTGTTTAACTTGGGTCAAATGTTTCGGGTAGCCTTCCGCAATAAGTTGGTTGAATTTTGTCCCATTCCTCCTGACAGAGCTGGTGTAACTGAGTCAGGTTTGTAGGCCTCCTTGCTCGCACACGCTTTTTCAGTTCTGCCGACAAATTTTCTATAGGATTGAGGTCAGAGCTTTGTGATGGCCACTCCAATACCTTGACTTTGTTGTCCTTAAGCCATTTTGCCACAACTTTGGAAGTATGCTTGGGGTCATTGTCCATTTGGAAGACCCATTTTTTTAACCTTTATTTAAAACTAGGCAAGTCAGTTAAGAACAATTTCTTATTTTCAATGACAGCCTAGGAACTGTGCATTAACTGCCTTGTTCAGGGGCAGAACAACAGATTTGTACATTGTCAGCTCAGGGATTTGAAATTGCAACCTTTCAGTTACTAGTCCAACGCTCTAACCACTAGGCTACCCTGCGACCAAGCTTTAACTTCCTGACTGATGTCCTGAGATGTTGCTTCAATATAACCACATAATTTTCCTCCCTCATGATGCCATCTATTTTGTGAAGTGCACCAGTCCCTCCTGCAGCAAAGCACCCCCGTGCTCACAACATGATGCTGCCACCCCCGTGCTTCATGTTTGGGATGGTGTTCTTCGGCTTGCAAGCCTCCCATTGTTATTTATTCCGGGCAATAGGTTCAGTACACAAAATCTCGTATCGCAATCTTTTTGTCCATATTGCCCTCTTGCATAAACTTCCGCCATACCTTAACCCGTTATTAACCTTCAGATCTGTAAGTTACCAGACCCGGACTCAGGGATGGCCAACCCTGGAGATCCCTTCAATCTCCACCGAGTTAGAAATATCTGCTTTTAGTTTTTTTGCGTGTGGAATGATCTTCAAAAGTCCTTAAAGTCTTTAAAGTCCTTAAATGTTAGAGGGCCATTTTACTGAAGAATGTTTGTGTTTTGCTTTTCGTGTTTTGTGTTTGCTTTTAATGTATTGTGTAATTGATGTGTATATAGATATGTAGTGTAATGGTTGTTTAGTGATGTGTTCGTTCAAGGCACATCTGCGAAAGTGACAGTGGTCTCAGCATGACTCCCTGCTTAAATAAAGGTTAAATCAACAAAAGAAAATAGGAAGAAGACATGCAGTTGTCAGATGTTATCTTTTTCTATTTGCCAGATGATGTATTCACAGTAGTCCAAGAGCCAGAGACATAGCAGTTCCTTCTTCATAATCTTGAAATAAGAGAGGCATGTCAAGCCTAGCCTGGTTCCATGTCTGTTTGTGCTGTATAGCCAACTCCTAGGCTATACAGCACAAACAGATCCAGGACCAGGCTATCCTGCCAGGGCAACAGGACTACACATACACATCTCCCCCCGCTTACTATTGCTAGGCCAATGAATATTCACATGGACTCATCTCATTGCAATTCTGGACTGTTTCAATATTACTCAACAATTTTCCCACTCACATCAAGGGATACTTGATCTCGTCTGCTCTGTTAGCCTCAACCTAACTCATATTTCCCCTTCTCAGTTCTCACTGTTTGACCACAATATTCTTAATTTCTCTCTTCTCTCATACACACCCCAAAACATTAACAAAAGCCTCCTCTCCTTCCGCAACATCAAAGCTGTTAACCCCCTCCAACTCTCTGATGCCATCTATTCTGCCCAGCCCCTTGTCCACGCCCCCAACTTACCTGATGAACTAGCTGCCTAATTCAACACTGCTCTACCTGCCTCCCTCAACTCTCTGGCCCCCCTTCCCCTCTTCCTCCTCCCCCTGGTTTACCTCTAAGCTCCGCACCCTGAAGCAAACTGGTCGCCTGGAGCGCTTGAGCAGGAAGTCTGGGCCCACCGTCCACGCTAAAGCCTACAAACTCCACCTCTCCACCTACAGAGATGCCCTCAGTGCTGCCAGGTCCGCCTACTTCTCCAACATCATCAACAGCTCCAATAAGAACTCCCGAACTCTGTTCTCCACTGTCAGCAAACTACTTCAGCCCCATGACGACACCTTCTCTACTCTCTCCACTGAACTGCAAATCCTTCCTCCAGTTTTTCAAGGACAAGATCACCAAAATAAACTCATCACTGACTGATCAATCTCCCTCAGCCGCCCCTCCCCCTGTCAACCTCCCAACTGTCACCCCTGAAACTTGCCCCCCATTGACTCTCCATATATCTCAAAACTCATCATGTCATCCAAGACTACAACCTGCTCCCTGGATCCCATCCCCACCGTTCTCATCAAAGCCTGCCTGCCTGCTCTCTGTCCATATATCACACACATTGTCAACCTTTCCCTCATCCATGGAACTGTCCTCTCCAACTACAAAACAGCTGCAGTCACCCCCATCTTAAAACCTTTTACGGCTAGGGGTTCGCTAGCGGAACGTTTCGACAACATCCGGTGAAATGGCAGAGCGTGAAATTAAAAAATAATTATTAGAAATATTTCTACATTTCATACATTCACAAGTGCAATACACCAAATTAAAGCTTAACTTCTTGTTAATCAAGCCAACGTGTCAGATTTCAAAAAGGCTTTACGGCGAAAGCAAACCATGCTATTATCTGAGGACAGCACCCCATCAAACAAACACATGACAGTCATAATTCAACCCGCCAGGCGTGCCACAAAACTCAGAAATAATGGTATAATTCATGCCTTACCTTTGAAGATCTTCTTCTGTTGGCACTCCAATATGTCCCATAAACATCATAAATGGTCCTTTTGTTCGATAAATTCTGTCATTATATCTCCAAAATGTCCATTTATTTGACTCGTTTTTGACTCAGAAAAACACCGGTTCCAACTCGCGCAACATGACTACAAAATATCTAATAAGTTACCCGTAATCTTGATCCAAACATTTCAAACAACTTTCCTAATACAACTTTAGGTATTTTTTTACGTAAATAATCAATAACATTTAAGACGGGATAAACTGTGTTCAATACAGGACGAAAGCAAAGTGGAGCGAGCTTTCAGGTCGCGCGCCCCAACCACAACAGTACACTAGACTCAACCCTCGTTCTGAACAGCCATACTTCTTCATTACTCAAAAGAAAAACATCAACCAATTTCTAAAGACTGTTGACATCAAGTGGAAGCGATAGGAACTGCGAGCAAGTGCCTTAGAAATCTAGATCCACATAGAAAACCCATTGAGAACACTGTCACCTCAACAACAACAAAAATTCCTGGATGGTTTGCCCTCAGGGTTTTGCCTGCCAAATAAGTTCTGTTATACTCACAGACATAATTGTAACAGTTTTAGAAACTTTGGAGTGTTTTCTATCCAAATCTACCAATTATATGCATATCCTAGCTTCTGGGCCTCAGTAGCAGGCAGTTTACTTTGGGCACGCTTTTCATCCGGACGTGAAAATACTGCCCCCTATCCCAAAAAGGTTAAAAATCCCCAGACTGGACACTACCATTCTCAATCACTTCCGCCCCATTTCCAACCTCCTTTCAGGGCCTAAAATGAACACCTGCCACCTGCCAATGCGGGTAGCTTTTGGCATTGGCGGGTAAGCGGTCTATTTCACCAGCCACGTTGGCGGGTGGTCACCAGCCACGTTGGCGGGTGTTTTCATAGCTAGTAAATTAATCGCACAAAGCCAAAGAACTAAGAATCCTATATAGGCGCTGAAAAACTGCCTGGCTGGGGGCTGTGTGTACATGAAGAGCTGAATGAAAGATACATTTTTAAAAGCTGCGCAGAGGCATAAAAGTTGGTTTAATTTATTTGAAACGAAAGTCTACTAAAGTGAGACTTTGTCCTTGTGTTTCTTGGCTATTTACATAGTTTTTTCACAAGTGAATTTGTTTTTCTATGTTTGAATTTCAACTGTTAGGGAAGAGAAGACAACGCTTCAACTAGTTAGACTCAATCTCACAGGCACAAATATGACTGGAGTCCCTCTACCATATAACCTCCGGCCCTTAAAGGGGCAGGTGAACATTTTTGTCTCATCTGTGATATTTGGTTAAAAGACTTGGGTCACAAAAAAATGAAATTAAACAATATACCACATTACTTCTTACTAGTAATACATTTATTGTTTTAGAAACAATGCAAAGCATGCTCATCCGTTTTTTTGTGTTTTGTTGGTGTAATTTTAGCAACAACAAAAATATTTTGGCTGGTAAAAAAACTGATTGGCTGGTATATTTTTTTAATCTACCTGCCCCATTGGCTGGTGGACCAAAAAGTTAATTTTATACCCTGCTTCCCTTCCTTGCCAAGACTCTGGAATGGACTGCTGCCTCCCAATTCCAAACCCACCTGCTAATCGAGTCCTTCCAGTCTGGTTTCCCTCACCCCCACTGTACTGAAACTGCACTCCTCAAAGTTGTCAATGACCTCCTCACCTCTGCTGATGACCTCAACATCCTGATTCTTCTCAATCTAAGTGCCGCTTTTGACACAGTGAGCCATCAGATCCTCCTCACCAGGCTTCAGGGTCTGGGTGTTGAGGGCACCGCAGTCATGGCTACAATCATACCTTACAAACCAGACCCTCAATGGCCACAACTCAGACTCAGCTGAAGTTACACAGGGTGTCCTCCAGGGCTCTGTGCTGGGCCCCTTACTCTTCATTATCTACATCCTCCACCTTGGTCAGATCCTCCGTCACTTCAACCTTGACTTCCACTGCTATGCCGACACCACCCAGATCTACCACAACACCAAATCCTTCCTCAACCCGCCTCTGACCCACATTGAATCCTGCCTCTCTGCAATAAAAACATGGATGCAACAAAACTTCCTCAAGTTCAACAGTGATAAAACGGAACTCCTCATGATAGGCACCAAATCCACCCTCACCAAAGCTGGCAACTTCACTACTGTCTCTCCCTCCCCTCACTCATGTAACCTTGACGTCATCCTGGACTCCACCCTCTTCCCCCTGCAACATTGCCAAAGTCAAGTCCTCCCTCTCCCGTCCTGCCACTGAAACCCTCATACATGCATTAATCTCCTCCCGTCTTGACTATTGCAACTCACTACTCCGGCTTCAACTCAAGCTCCCTCCTTAAGCTCCAAATTGTTCAAAACGATGCAGCCCTTCTCACCCACACTAAGTTCTGGCAGCACATCACCCCTGTCCTCCATGAGCTTCACTGGCTCCCTGTCTCCCAACACATTGATTACAAGACCCTCCTTCTGACCTACAAAGCCCTCCACCACCTTCCCCCCCCATACCTCTCAGACCTTCTTCTCCCCTACCAGATTAAGATTTAGATCACTTTATTGATCAATTGCACACAAGGTCCAACCAAAATGTTACTTCCGCTTTTAACCCAACCCCTCCGAAAGACACACATACATAAACAGGTTTTAGAGAAGTACAGGGGGCTGCCACACTGGGGGCCCAGTGAGCTGTCATTGTGGGGGGTTAAGTGCCTTGCTCAAGGGCACAACGGCAGGCAATGGCCTCTAGAATTCTAACTGGCAACCCTCCGCTTGCTGGCTCGCCTCTAACCACTAGGCTACCTGCCGCACCAACCTACACGCTCACTCCGTTCCACCACAGCAGGCCACCTTGACATCCCCAGGTCCAAGCTCCAGAGCTTTGGCGACAGGGCCTTCTCTGAGGTTGCTCCTAAGCTCTGGAACTCCCTCCCTCCAGCCATCCGTGACTCTGAGTCCATCACCATCTTTCAGCCCAACCTTTTCCAAACTACTCTGCTCCCTCCCTCCCCCTCTCTCTCTCTCTCTCTCTCTTTCTCTCTCACTCACATCCTCTGACTTGGCTGGCCAGTTTGCAGAGCTCAGACCAGGCTTGACAAGCAAACAGCTTTCTCCATGGGCTGCCCATTCTTCCCCTTCGCTTAGTCCGTCTCCCAATTGCAGTATAAACATTCCTCTCTTTGGTCTGCGGAGCCCGCTCTGAAAGAGACCCTTTAATTGGAGCTGGATAAAGGGCACTCATGCCAGGGAAGCACAGCCTCCCCCTCCCTCCCACAGATGAAGGGGCACTACACTGAGAAGGCCAGTGATAAACAGGACAGAGGGTCAGTCGCTAAGACAATTATAGGCGTCTCTAATTAAAATAGCTCCCCCTCAGAGGTTGGGTGAGGGATAGGGTCTGAGGCCTCCCCTGTCAGCCCTCATCCCAGTCACTAGAGATCGGCCATTGTTTGTGGCCACAGAGCTCTTTTAGGGGCTCAACAATGCCCATGATATGAGCCCTACTGAGTATGAGGGAGGCACTTTCAAGACATGGCTGGAGGGAGTACAGAGCAACACTTTAATTTGAATGTATTTTTATGAGCCCTACTGTCATGACAACATACCCCAGTACTGTAAAAAAAACATTTAATCTAGGAAAGTCAGTTAAGAACAAATTCTTATTTACAATGACGGCTTACACCGGCCAAACCCGGACGACGCTGGGCCAATTGTGCGCCACCCAATCACGGCCGGTTGTGATACAGCCTGGATTCGGACCAGGGTGTCTGTAGAGATGCCTCTAGCACTGAGATGCAGTGTCTTAGACCACAGCACCACTCGGGAGCCCAAGCCCCTGCTTGTACAGTCCTGGGGTATGTTGTCATGACAAGTCCTTAACCCCTGTTACCCTTTCTGAAATTAAGGATGTTACATTTAAACTGTACTTCAGCTACAGTGGCAAGAAAAAGTATGTGAACCCTTTTGAATTACCTGGATTTCTACATAAATTGGTCCTAAAATTTCATCTGACCTTCATCTAAGTCACAACAATATACACACACAGTGTGCTTCAACTAATAACACACAAATGAATGTACCGTAATTTCCGGACTATTAAGCGCACCTGAATATAAGCCGCACCCACTGAATTAAAAAATATATATTATTTTGAACATAAATAAGCTGCACATGTCTATAAGCCGCAGGTGCCTACCAGTACATTAAAACAAATTAACTTTACACAGGCTTTAACGAAACACGTCTTGTAACAAAAATAAATAGGCTTTAACGAAACACGGCTTGTAACAAAAATAAATAGGCTTTAACGAAACACAGCTTGTAACAAAAAATAAAAAATTAGCAGTAAGCTTTAGTTGTCTTTTTGCACTGAGTCAATTCCTCACGCTGCTGTTTTCAACGTCTTATCATCGACTCATTAAGACCAAGCTCCCGTGCAGCAGCTCTCTTTCCTTTTCCAACAGCCAGATCAATCGCCTTCAACTTGAAAGCTGCATCATATGCATTTCTCCGTGTCTTTGCCATGATGAGGGTGACAAAATGACTAGCGTAATCAGAATGATGGGAAGTTTGAGAGCGCTCGATTTAATCTAAACAGTAAACAAAAAAGTTGTTTGACCTTAACCCGTTCAGCAATTTCAATGGTCTAATGAAAGCTTCATGCCGCCAAAGCGTGGGAAAAAAGTTGCGGTTTATAGTCCGGAATATACGTTAGTTTTCTTGTCTATATTGAATACATCATTTAAAAATTCACAGTGTAGGTTGGAAAAGGTATGTGAACCCCTAGGCTAATGACTTCTCCAAAAGCTAATTAGAGTCAGGAGTCAGCTAACCTGGAGTCCAATCAATGAGACGAGATTGGAAATGTTGTTTAGAGTTGCCCTGCCCTATACAAAACACTCACAAAATGTGAGTTTGCTGTTCACAAAAGCATTGCCTGATGTGAACCATGCCTCGAACAAAAGACATATCAGAAGACCTAAGATTAAGAATTGTTGAATTGCATAAAGCTGGAAAGGGTTGCAAAAGTATCTCTAAAAGCCGTGATGTTCATCAGTCCACAGTAAGCCAAATTGTCTATAAATGGATAAAGTTCAGCACTGTTGCTACTCTCTCTAGGACTGGCCATCCTTCAAAGATGACTGCAAGAGCACAGCGCAGAATGCTCAATGAGGTTAAGAAGAATCCTTGAGTGTCAGTTTAAGACTTACAGAAATCTCTGAAAACTGCTAACATCTCTGTTGACGAGTCTATGATACGTAAAACACTAAACAAGAATGGTGTTCATGGGAGGACACCACGGAAGAAGCCACTGCTGTCCAAAAAAACATTGCTGCACATCTGAAGTTCGGAAAAGAGCACCTGGATGTTCCACAGCGCTACTGGCAAAATATTCTGTGGACAGATTAAACTAAAGTTGAGTTGTTTGGAAGGAACACACAACACTGTGTGGAGAAAAAAAGGCACAGCACACCAACATCAAAACCTCATCCCAACTGTAAAGTATGTTGGCGGGAGCATAGTTGTTTGGGTCTGTTTTGCTGCCTCAGGGCCTGGACAGCTTGCTATCATCGCCGGAAAAATGAATTCCCAAGTTTCTAAAGACTTTTTGCAGGAAATGTAAGGCTGTCTGTCCGCCAAATGAAGGTCAACAGAAGTTGGGTGATACAACAGGACAACCAACCCAAAAGACAGAAGTAAATCAACAACAGAATGGCTTCAACAGAAGAAAATACGCCTTCTGGAGTGGCCCAGTCAGTCTTGACCTTCAACCCGATTGAGATGCAGTGGTACGACCTCAAGAGAGCTGTTCACACCAGATATCCCAAGAATATTGCTGAATTGAAACAGTTTTGTTAAGAGGAATGGTCCAAAATTCCTCCTGACCGTTGTGCAGGTCTGATCCGCAACTACAGAAAATGGTTGGTTGAGGTTATTGCTGCCAAAGGAGGGTCAACCAGTTATGAAATCCAAGGGTTCACATACTTTTTCCACCCTGCACTGTGAATGTTTACACAGTGTGTTCAAAAAAGACATGAAAACTTATAATTGTTTGTGAGTTATTAGTTTAAGCAGACTGTGTTTGTCTATTGTTGTGACTTAGATGAATATCAGATCAAATTATATGACCAATTTAAGCAGAAATCCAGGTAATTCCAAAGGGTTCACATAATTTTTCTTGACACTGTATATGTTTCTGGTGCTTCATAGAACTAGAAATAATATGTGATCTCTGTGACACATTCATGTTTGTTGTGTTTCTGCTTGCCCAGACTATTCAGAGCCAGATGTGATGGTTTGGGGGCAGAAGCTTGGCTCCACCTTCCGGCCCACAGTGGAGGAGGGCTACACCGTCCCCTTCACTTTCAACCTCTATGACACCCCTGGAAAGCTCCTAGAGCACACTGAGCCCCTGACCCCGGAGCCCGAGTATGCCACCCCATTCAGTGACCAGCACCCAGATCCCAATCTGGCAACTCCACAGGGGACACTAAACAACAACAAACATGTGCTGCCTATGGTTTCTACAGGGACAAGGACCACAATAACCCAGGCCCAGTATGACTGCCCCTCTCACAGAGAGTTGCCCAATGGCTATTGCACTACGTCTCTCCATGCCAATGGCTCACGCCCGGCCAGTGTGGTCTACACTGAGCCTGAGCTCCTGTTGTCTGACTCCCTACTACAGCACACATATGAGGAGCCTTTCTGAATACAGCAAGCTCAACCAGTATTGCTGAAGTGTTACATATTGCACGCAATAAATGTAAAGGTAATTTACGATTGAGCCGATACATGCAGCATTTACTGTGAATGCAGTCTCCGGTAACACAGGAACATTGTCTTTAAATTTAAATCACACTGTAACCCTGAATTTCAGCAATACGGATTGAATAGAGCCCAACCTAGTACACACAGACTTATTCTTTTCATTGTCTGTGTGTACCAGGTTGCACTTGGTGGCACCATTGGCTGCTCTCTGCTTGGCACTCCCACCCCTTGGGCCCTCCTAATGGGTAGAGTAGGGACCATTCATGACCAGTACTGTCCAATGTTGATGACCTGTTATTTGCAAGAAAATGTGTCTAATGGCTTAGCATTGGATGGCTATAGGCTATATATTGATTCCAATTAACTAATATATTTCGTAAATAAAACGGCACAAAAAGTAAAATATAAATTACAAATCAAAGTTGAACATATTTGAAAGCTGAAATTATAATTGAAGTGTCATATGAACTTGTTATACAGTTTAAATCATTCTTACAGGAGCTGTACAAAAAAAGAGCATGTCTTGGAAAGAGCAATATGACTGTCTGATTACAGTGTATTATCTTGTATCAAGTTGTGACACCATTTCACTCCTCTGTTTAGATAATGCTTACTATTTTTCGTTTTTTACTGTGATATTCTTTAAAGAATTTTCAGGAGAACTTCATGTTCACAGAGTGAACTGAATGACACTGAAAAGTGAATATTTTTGTACAGGAAAAATAAATACAGTGACGAATATAGTTATTTCTATTATATTTAACACTATATTATCTGGGCCTCAAATGTTTGTACAGAGATAAAAGTGTGTGTTGTGGTTGAATAAAACTGACACACAAACGTGCTTTGTTGACATCTTGTGGTAAAGAAAAATGATGTGTGAAGAAAACATTAAGACCAATCATTTTTATTTAGTATTAAATTATGTTATGCCCAAATTTACCCATACACAATCACATTGACCAGTTGTGGGTTATTGACTAGGCTACACGTGATATCAGTTTTTGGGGATTGCGTTCACATTCATATTGTAGATTGAGCAACATTTCCTTCATCAGACACTGGGGGCAGGAGTACGTCAATTTGGGTGTACCGGAAATACAGTTATTCAAATAGAAAGATCTGAAAAAAATCTGACTTTCTAGCCATATACGGGTTTGTGTTGTGTGGACTTAAATTTGCTAGTTCAAAACATGGGGAGATAGTGTTTGTTTTGTCAGGTAAGTATTTAAAACATATATATATCTTGGGGAGATTACATGTAATTTTTTCCAGCTAGTTTGCACAGCGTAATGATTGTGGGAAGATCTCAATTATTTACTCTTCGTGTCCTCTCTCCTTCTCAAAAACCCATTGGATGAGAAAGCCAGAGGTCCCGCCCTTCTGACCCTCTCCCCCAATGGGTTTTTGAAAAAGAGGCAAAGAGAAAGGAACGTGTGCAATTGAGATCCTCCCCATGTTGTGTTAGCAGGTATCTAGCTGGCTAATAACTAGCTAGCAAGACGGCTAAGGTTAAGCCAGCTGCATTTATGGCTTGACATTAAAATGTAACTTTCGAGTGAAATATAAAGGTATTTATTTTCTATATGTAGATACGCTTGCTTGGACCATTCCATGGAAAATGTGACCGTTGTGTCTTCAAGCTGAATCTTTGCTAAATCTGTAACGTTACCTAGCTAAATCACGTTAGCCTGCTAACTAACGGATGTTAACTGAAATTATCTGTGGTTGTGATGCATTTGTTACTAGTTTTTCAACATGATTACGGCTTCCTCTAGTTAAATTCAACGCTTGTCTCACGATATCATACAATCAACATGTGCTCAATCAATATTTATCCAGTTAACGTGAGTCGGTCGGCTAGCTAGTCAACAAACATAGCTAGCTGTCACCTGAGTGTTGATATGCCCATACGCAATAATGTAAGACTGACAGACGGTGTAATGTTGTTGGTTTGCCAGCAGTAATGTGTGATATTTGTTTTTTAACTACCCAGTAAATATCCATAGAAATATCATGCCAGGTTTTGTAACCTAGGTTTTAGTTAGCTATTTAAAAGTGTCAGACTAGCTAACTACCTAAATGTCATGATATGACTAGGGCCCTGTAAGATCTGTAGAATATTTCCCCAAATTGTTTTCTCATTTCTTTTTCCAGGTTTCTCATTTTCCAAGTCTTTTCAGGTTTTCATGCACAAAATCACACTTAATATTGTAGTCCACAACAATGCTTTAACTACACCAAGAGACCACTTTTGAGGTCTGGGGAAAAATAGAAGAAATGTGGGTTTTGGGGTGTAGTTAGCCTTTAATGCAAGTGTGCACCAGCAAGAGACCCTTGTTTGGTTGGCTATGTTTCTGTAGTGCTCATGTGATTGCGTTGATGCAAGTAATCATGATATCATTCTGTGAGGCAGGCATAGGCATTTTTGTAGTTAACATTTTAATTAAGAAGGTTTTTGAGAGTCTTTCTATTTCTACCAGAAGAGATTACACAAAGTGTAGACATACGCGAGCACCGCACACCCACAGACGGGCATTTCTCTGCCGTTTCCAAAAGTTGCAGGCAAATATGAATAACTGATGCATTTTTTTAATGTCTTATGATTAACTTGGGCAAATTATTGCATTTTCTAATGTTTCATACATTTAGTACATTTCTACTAAGTTCAGTAAAATTGTTTATTGTTGATTCCGTCCGCGTTCTCTGCAGCGCAGATTTTATAAGGCCCTAGTCATATCCCATGTACCATTTTACCCTCACCCTGACATTCTGTGTGTTGTTGATTGAGGGCGCAAGGGGCTTTTTGTCTCACACTTTTCCATTCTGATTCCAGTTTCACGGACCTGGTCCTTACGACGACAGTGCAGACCCAGAGAGAGGCACCACCATCTGACATCCTAGGTCTGGAAGATTATGACCCAGTACCAACCACAGTCCAACCGTTCCAACTTCTTCACCGTGAAAGCCGAGGCCTCCTCAACACCACCTCTCGCCACCAGCATGGCCAATAGCAGCGCTGCCGCTCCAGGGAAGGTGATGGGCACACCTGGCCCTGCCGGCAGAATTAGCCCAGAAGGAAGTCAGGTGAGTCCTCATATCCATCTCCTCATCACCAACCTGGGGCATGTTGGAAAAAGTTTTGCGACAGAAAATGTAAATGTATCTTTTTAATTGGACAGGAAGTCCCTCCCTATTTCAGTTCGGATTTTTCCATTTGGTAGCTAATAAACACGACCTTGGTATACTCCAGCTGGGTGATGTTTTTCAATAGAATTGTTCAAAGAATTCACTAAAACTGTGAGGTACAGTTACTACTTGGCTTTGCATATATTGATGCCAATCCTTCAGTTTCATGTGCTGGTTGGTTCTGTAAAAACCAACCATCTCCCTAGCCAGATGCCAAGTTTGAGTGTACAATGACTTTGTAGCTACTCTGCTTGACTGCTTCTAGTGCACCATTGACTATGACTAACAACCTGTTTGCCCTCCACTCAGGTGTTGAGTAAAAAGAAGCTGCAGGACCTAGTAAGAGAGATTGACCCCAATGAGCAGCTTGATGAGGATGTGGAGGAGGTATGTTTACTACAGTAGCTCAGAAGTGTCTTTCACTGAAGATGGCGTCCCAAAACCACAATCCCAAAACCAACGGCTGCCTGTCAGCTGGCCCGCCATCGCGACTAGTGCATGCAATGTTTTGAAGCCTCACCACTTGTGACCTGAGGTCCCCTCTGTCTTCCTCTCAGATGCTGCTGCAGATTGCAGATGACTTCATTGACAGTGTGGTGACGGCTGCCTGTCAGCTGGCCCGCCATCGCAAGTCCAACACCTTAGAAGTGAAGGACGTCCAGCTACACCTGGGTGAGTAAAAGAACAGGCTGATACTGGCTGATGGTTGGAGCAGCAGCCGCTGCAGTCAGGGCTCTACGCTGAACTTTTTTTACAAGGAACACATGTGCGCCTAAGTTGAGAAATGTTGGCGCACACAAAGAAATTTAGGATCACAGTATTAGAGGTAATAACGCTAGAATCCTTAATTTTTCTAGGCTTACTGGTGCTTCTAAATAACAAATCCAGGTCACACAGCTAAATATTTTGGTGCATATGTGAGTAAAATGCTCTCACTGTAGAGCCCTGGCAACTATTGTGGCATAAGCAGTGTTTGTCTCCATTACTGGAATGATTAATTTACTATGGCAAAAATGAACAGTCTTGAGAGCCATGGGTGTAGCAGTTTTGAGTTTTAAAGATATGCATATAAAAAGTGGATGAAGTTAATGGACCATTTCCTGTTGAGTGTATTTTCTCTTTGATTTTTATTCTCACTCCCTGTGTTGTCTGCCACTTAACAGAGCGCCAATGGAACATGTGGATTCCTGGCTATGGTTCAGATGAGATTCGGCCGTATAAGAAGGCTTGTACCACAGAGGCCCACAAACAGGTTTGTTTGTCACACTTTCATCTTGATCACACCCAGGGTTCAAATTTGTACTAATGAATTGTGCTAAACGTTCAATAATTAAAATATACAGTGCTGTGAAAGTATTTCCCCCCTTTCTGAATTTCTCTATTTTTGATACTGAATGTATCTTCAACCAAAACCTAATATTAGACCAAGGGAACCTGAGTTTACAAATAACAAAGAAAGATATAGTTATTTTATTAATTAACAAAGTTATGCAACCAATTTCCCTGTGTGAAAAAGTAATTGCCCCCTTACACTCAATAACTGGTTGTGCCACCTTTAGCTGCAATGACTGCAACCTAATCTCATCGAAAAAGTTGACTCAAGTTTGCTAAAAAGCACCTGGAAGCACCTGTATGATCATCAAGACTCTTAGAAGAATGTTCTATGGACAGATGAGTTAAAAGTATAACTTTTTGGACGACACGGGTCCCATTATGCCTGGTGAAAACCAAACACTGCATTCCACAGTAAGAACCGTATACCAATGGTCAAGCATGGTGGTGGATGGTAGTGTGATAGTTTTAGGATGCTTTGCTGCCTCAGGACCTGGACAACTTGCCTTAATAGAAGGAACCATGAATTCTGCTCTGTATCAGATAATTCTACAGGAGAGTGTCAGGCCAACCGTCTGTGAGCTGAAGCTGAAGCGCAGCTGAGTCATGCAGCAAGATAATGATCCAAAACACACAATCAAGTCTACATGAAAATGGCTAAAAAGCAGCACATTTGAAGTTTTGGAATGGCCTAGTCAAGGTCCAGACCTAATCCCAATTGAGATGTTGTAGCAGGACTTGAAATGAGCAGTTCATGCTTGAAAACCCACATGTTGCTGAGTTAAAGCAATTCTGCATGGAAGAGTGGGCCAGACATCTTTACAAATGAAGCATTTGTGTTTAGTGAGTCTGCCAGATCAGAACAGGAATGTTCTCTTGATAAGTGCGTGAATTTGACAATTTTCCTGTCCTGTTAAGCATTCAAAATGTAATGAGTACTTTAGGGTGTCAGGGAAAATGTATTGAGTAAAAAGTACATTATTTTCTTTAGGAATGTAGTGAAGTAAAAGTTGTCAAATTTAAATAGTAAAGTACAGATAACCCAAAACACTACTTAAGTAGTACTTTAAAGTATTTTTACTTAAGTACTTTACACCACTGGAAATAAGTATGTAATTGTGTTATTTGTTCACTCAGGTTCCCGTTGTCTAATATTAGGTTTTGGTTGAAGATATAACATTCAGTATCATAAATATGCAAAAGTAGAGAAAATTAGAAAGGTGGCAAATACTTTTTCACAGCACTGTACATGTATTATATATTTATTATTTTTGGTGTATTGTTTGTTTAGGAAGTATTGAAAATAATTTAAATCATTTAATATGCGGTTGTCTTACCTAGTTGAATGCACTGACTGTAAGGCGCTCTGGATAAGAATGTCTACGAAAAAATGACCTAAGTGCAATAGTGATTGAGCATGTTTTTCATTTGTCTCATCCAGAGAATGGCATTGATCCGCAAAACAACCAAAAAGTAGCAAGACCTGGAACCAGCCTCGCACAAACACTCTGTGCTTTTTGTCTCTTAGTTTTTTCTCTGTGTATTTCTAATAATGGGGGACATTCTTTCACCCACGTCTTCATCTCCCCCAGGTTTTGTGTGTGATTTGTCAGCTCCATCATCACACAAGTATTTTGATATCGAGTCCTTTTTAATGCTTTTCACCACAAACTGGCCAAAATCACACACTCCTCATTCAGTGTAAATGTACACTCAGGTATGGAGTGTTGTTTTTGGACAGTGTTTTGTTTTTGGAATTATCTGTTCAACTTTACTTTTTTGTTCAGGAGTAACCACCAAACACACACACCTTAAATATGGTGGTGGTTACCATACTCTTTCCCACTTTTTTAATTTTATTTTGTCTGGCATGCGTTTGCTGTTGTGTGTTTAGTTTTTGTCACATAAACCCCCTTCATCTAACATCAGAAATGTACACCTTTTGCAGGTAGTTAGTTTTCAGGATACTGTCATGGCACTATGTTTTTGTGTGCTGTAGGGATCTGATGTCATCTTCATAGTTCATTAGAAAATTACCCAGGACATTGTTTTTCATAAGATGTCAACAATTAACTGATTATTATTCAAAAATAATAAATATGTGAAGTATTGCTTGTATCGCCAGACTGCAGTGAGATGGGGTGGGGTAATGGTCCTTATTTGGGGATGTGTAGGGAAGCAGTAACATTTGTTTTACTTTATATGACAGTGTTTTAGTTAAACCTGTTCTTTTTATTCCATAAATAAAACAAGATTCATATTTCACTTGGCATTTGATTTGTGTGTTTATTTCACTGTTAAGTCATGTTCTTTCTCATTTGTTGGAACCTTGAGTTTTTCGGAGTTCACTTTCTACATAAATGGATTACATCAGTATATCACTATTCAGGGTAAATAGATTTGACTAGATTTCTGTAACTAATACCACTGGGATAGAGTTTCTTGATTCTGGAGGACAAACTAATGACCTCCTTCAGAAAAGTCCCTGTACACACACTTGCAAGTATTTTACATGTGTTATGTCTATTTCCATGTCATGACAAATTGTCGCAATAGGTAATGGCCATCTTGTAAAACTTATTCTCATCCGGTGGAGCCTCAAGTCAAGATTATTTTATGATCTTTTATCCAAGATGGCAGTCAGTTTTTCAAGAGAGGCATTGTGACATGGCATACATGACAAAACAGCACAAGTCCAAAGACCCAACTCAGGAACAGCACCTTCTGTTGTTGGGTATATTGATCTTGGGATTCTGTAGCTGTCCTAAGGTTGCACGTGGAGCCAAGCACTTCACCCCGTCCCAGCCCTCTTGTAGCTGCACCTCCCCACTCAGCAGGCCCTGGTACACCCGACGGGTCAGCAGCTCAAAAGCCTCCGTCACACACTGACCAGTCTTAGCCGACGCCTCGATGTAGGGCATCCCCAGCTGGCCTGCCAGTTTCTCAGCCTCGTTATGGCCCACCACCCGCTCTCCCTGGGCCACCCGGTCATTCTTGTGGCCCACAAGTACAAACAGCACCGTGTGGGGCTGCACATGTTCACACACCTCTGCGTGCCACTCCTGCACATGCTCAAAGGAAGCACGGTTAGTCAGGTCAAACACCAGCAGGCCCCCCACTGAGTTACGGAAGTAGGACCGAGTCACTGACCTGAGAGAAAAGAAAAACATATCATCAAAAAGTGAAAGTAATTGTGTAAAATTGTACAAAAAAAATATGGTATCAATTTATGGATGTGAATCAATGATTAGCAGATATGTTGTGATAATTACTATGAACTCATACACATTGGTAAATGTTAACCTAAATTAGGCTAATGTTGACTATGTATGGAGGAACTCTTGTCTATTGCATCTGCAAAAGAGGTTGTGGTGTTCATTGAAGGGAGGTTTCACCAGAATAGGCATCCTCTTTGAACGACCCCTAGTAGTGTTTCAGTAGAGGTAGTCAGACTCATTGTGTCTGGATATCTTACAATTGTAGACTAAATACTAAAGTGCCTATAAGAACATCCAATAGTCAAAGGTATATGAAGTACAAATGGTATAGAGAGAAATAGTCCTATGAGTCCTATAATAACTACAACCTAAAACTTCTTAACTGGGAATATTGAAGACTCATGTTAAAAGGAACCACCAGCTTTCATATGTTCTCATGTTCTGAGCAAGGAACTTAAACGTTAGCTTTTTTACATGGCACATATTGCACTTTTACTTTCTTCTCCAACACTGTTTTTGCATTATTTAAACCAAATTGAACATGTTACATTATTTATTTGAGACAAAATAGATTTTATTCATGTATTATATTAAGTTAAAATAAATGTTCATTTTTTTATTCAGTATTGTTGTAATTGTCATTTATTACAAATATATATACAGTTGAAGTCAGAAGTTTACATACACCTTAGCCAACTACATTTAAACTCAGTTTTTCACAATTCCTGACATGTAATCCTAGTAAAAATTCCCTGTCGTAGGTCAGTTAGGATCACCACTTTATTATTTAACAACGGCTCGGCCGCAAAGTGGTAGCTCACAGAACGGGACTGCCAAGTGCTGAAGTGCATAGCGCGTAAAAAACTGCTGTCCTCGGATGCAACACTCACTGCTGAGTTCCAAACTACCTCTGGAAGCAACATCAGCACAGTAACTTTTTGCCAGGAGCTTCATGAAATGGGTTTCTATGGCCAAGCAGCCGATCACCATGCACAATGCCAAGCGTCGGCTGGAGTGGTGTAAAGCTTGCCGCCATTGGACTCTGGAGCAGTGGAAATGCGTTCTCTGGAGAGATGAATCATGCTTCACCATCTGGCAATCCGACTGACATTTCTGGGTTTGGCAGATGCCAGGAGAACGCTACCTGCCCCAATGCATAGTGCCAACTGTAAAGTTTGGTGGAAAAGGAATAATGGTCTGGGCTGTTTTTCATGGTTCGGGCTAGGCTCCTTAGTTCCAGGGAAGGGAAATCTTGACACTACAGCATACAATGACATTCTAGACGATTCTGTGCTTCCAACTTTATGGCAACAGTTTGGGGAAGGCCCTTTCCTGTTTCAGCATGACAATGCCCCCGTGCACAAAGCAAAGTCCATACAGAAATGTTTTTTCAAGATTGGTGTGGAAGAACTTGACGGGCCTGCACAGAGCCCTGACCTCAACTCCATCGAACACCTTTGGGATGAATTGGAACACCGACTGCGAGCCAGGCCTAATCACCCAACATTAGTGCCTGACCTCACTAATGCACTAGTGGCTGAATGGAAGCAAGTCCCCGCAGCAATATTCCAACATCTAGTGGAAAACCTTCCCAGAAAAGAGGAGGCTATTATAGCACGGGGGACCAGTACGGAAAAAAATGTATGAAATGTATGCATTCACTACTGTAAGTCGCTCTGGATAAGAGCGTCTGCTAAATGACTAAAATGTAAATGTAATAGCAGCAAAGGGGGGACCAACTCCATATTAATACCCATGATTTTGGAATGAAATGTTCCACAAGCAGGTGTCCACATACTTTTGGTCATCTAGTGTATATAATATATACTAACACATATGCCATTTAGCAGACTCAAATTACAGTCATGCGTGCATACATTTTCCGTATGGGTTGCCCCGGAAATCGAACCCACAACGCTGGCGGTGCAAGAGCCATACTCCACCAACTGAGCCATACAGGACCACAATGACATGCATGAGAAATACGTGCTGCTCTGATTTGGACCAACTGCAACTTGCCTATGTCTTTCTTTGCTGCACCTGACCACACAATTGGACAGTAGACCAGGTGCAACAAAACTAGAGCCTGAGTCTGGTTGACTGACATATCAAGAAAGCAGAGCAATGCCTTACGGACAGACCTCATCCCATTTTAGTAACCATTGAGTTCATATGTTTTGACCACGATAACTTGCTATCTAGGGTGACAGCCAGCGGTTTAGTCTCTTCAACTTGCTCAATAGCCGCATTAGTCAACAATAGATCCAGATTAGGTTTAGGGTTGAGCGAATGTTTTGTCCCAAAAATTATGCTTTTAGTTTTTGAGATATTTAACACCAGCCTATTGCTAGTTACCCATTCTAAAATGGACTGCAGCTCTATGTTAAGGGTGTCAGTTATTTAATTTACTGTTGCTGCGGACGGGTATAGTGTTGAGTCTAAACTACCTCCATACTTACATTCACACATTTAAACCAGTACCGGTTACCATCAAATGAGTCCTGTTACACTCAATGGAGTTGTAGTACAAAACGGAGACCACCATTGTGTTTGTGAGAGTCTCATCTTTCCATAGCATGGTCAAATTAGTTTTGGATGCCACAGACTCTTTCATGAGAAGACCGATTTTCGGGATATCTCATGATCTGACAAACACTGCTGTAGATCCGCAGACGCGGAAGGCCGTCATAGGCGGATGCGGTGGATCGAGTCGCAGACCATGCAAAAAACAGATACCTCTAGGTTAAAGTGAAGGATTTTGATGGGATTTTTTTTATTATGTAACTTAGATTTATGCACCGGTGCGTCAACAGACTCTAGGAGGATATTATTCAAGGTCAGTGGAAGGTTATTAGTAAACACAGAAAACAATAATGGTCCAAGCCGGCTGCCCTGCAGTACACCATACTCAACCAAATTTGCATTAGAGAAGCTTCCATTAATGTTTTCTGGTTGAATAGGGCAATGGCCCGTCATGTATAGCCTTCCCTGTAGCTCAGTTGGTAGAGCATGGTGTTTGCAACGCCAGGGTTCTGGGTTCGATTCCCACAGGGGGGCAGCACAGAAAAAAATGTATGAAATTGTATGAAATGTATGCATTCACTACTGTAAGTCGCTCTGGATAAGAGCGTCTGCTAAATGACTAAATGTAAATGTCATTGGGCAAAAGCGGAGAGGGAGGAGCGCCCTTCTCAAAACAGTAATCTGCGCTGCTCGGTCATGTTGTCAACAAGGCAGCTAGGTGCATCGTCCAGAAAGATACAACATCTCTTTTCCATGAAATAAAGATTTGAATTTTCAAACTATTTTTCATTGGGAAGGCAGATAAAGCATTTTGGTAACACTTTACTTGAAACCCGGCTCCATAACATGTTATGACACGGTCATAACCATATCATATGTCAAAACAGATGACATTACTTGTCATAACACTGTCATGACCCATATATTTACACCAGTTGTGACATATATTAAGTTATTTTATGGCTGGTTATGAAACCTACATTTATTCAAATGTTTGTTCCCTACCAAGAAGTTTCCTTGCGTTTCTTATTAAGTCCTTTGTTGTTATTGTAATGAATTCTTTACAGTCATGTTTTTGTCCCATCATATTTTAAATAACTTGTAGAAAATACACTTTCACACATCATAAAACATTATGACCATCCTGTGTCACTTCAATTGGACTAAGAAAATACACTTTATGGCATTGTCAAGAAGCATTATGACTACACAGTGTCACTTTACTTGGACTAAGAAAATACACTTTATGACACTGTCAAGAAGCATTATGACTATCCTGGGTCACTTTACTTGGACAAAGAAAATACACTTTATGACACTGTCAAGAAGCATTATGACTACAGTGTCACTTTACTTGGACTAAGAAAATACACTTTATGACACTGTCAAGAAGCATTATGACTATCCTGGGTCACTTTACCTGGACAAAGAAAATACACTTTATGACACTGTCAAGAAGCATTATGACCATCATAATCATATAAGCCAGACAGCCCTATCATGTACATACCTTTATGTTAGTCATCAGTCAAAAAGAGGGTGTCTTACCCTGCTCCTGAAATCTGCTCCTGCATTCACCCCAGTAATCAGAAAACAAGCATTGGGGTAGGTACATGTCTGACATCAATGTGTGCACAATTACAATGATAATTTAATATGGTCAATTTCAGAAAATGTTATATAACATAGCCTACTTGTTTATGTTGTAATGGAATGTTTTGCCGTGTGTGGTAGGTTTTGTGGGTTTTAACAATCTTATGTAGGTGTCAAAACCAGCCATAAAATAACGCAATATTTGTATGTCACAACAGATCTAAATGCATGTGTCATGACAGTGTTATGACCATATTATGACCGGTTATAACAAGTTATGTGAGCTGTTATGACATATTATGTCATGGTTATGACTGTGTCATAACATGTTATGATGCTGGGTGTCAAGTGTTACCAGCATCTTTATAAAAAGCAATCACTTTTGCTTGTGAAAACAGAGAATCCTACTTAATCACTCAACGTGCTTGATTACTTCACTTTTGTTTTGAGCCGACTTCACCATTTACCAGAGCGGGGCACCTGGCTCACACCCGGGAGGCAGCACAGTTCCAAAACGACAATCACTTTTCACCCTGTTCAAACTCCTCCTACCAGGGTAATCCGGGCCAGATAAATGAACCCCCTTATTGAATAGGGCTCTGTTGTTTCATCACCCTCAACGTGTTCAAAGGATAACAGTCGTTTGAGACCGAAAAGCCCTATATGGATTGACCAACTATGCATGTCCTGCCGAAGTGCCAGCATGCCCTGCCGAAGGACCCTATCATGCTGAATAGGTGGTGAGTATACTGGTAGCTAGACCATAGACTGCTGGTTATGTATATTTTGATAATCATTATCACTATCATTGCTAGCATTAGCACTATAATCGCAAGCCAGATATCTGAAGTGAAATAGAAAGGTGAATGCAGTAATCAGGTTTTATATTTGTATTTATTATGGAACCCCATTAGGTGCTGCCAAGGCAGAAGCTACTCTTCCTGGGGTCCGGCAAAATTAAGGCAGTTACACAATTTTAAAAACATTACAATATATTCATTACAGAATTCCCAAAACACTGTGTGCCCTCAGGCCCATACTCCACGACCACATATCTACAACGCAAAATCCATGTGAACATGTGTGTTTTGTGCGTATGTTATCATGTATATATGCATGTGTCTGTGCTTATGTTTGTGTTGCTTCACAGTCCCCGCTGTTCCATAAGGTGTAGTTTTACCTGTTTTAAAAAAAAATCTGATTCTACTGCTTGCATCAGTTATATAAAAAAAAATATTGAACCTTTATTTTACTAGGCAAGTCAGTTAAGAACAAATTCTTATTTACAATGACGGCATACACCCCCGGGCGACGCTGGGCCGCCCTATGGGCTATGTGCGCCGCCGTATGGGACTCCCAATCACGCCCGGGTTGTGATACAGCCTGGATCAGTTACCTGATGTGGAATAGAGTTCCATGTAGTCATGGTTCTATGTAGTGCTGTGTGCCTCCCATAGTCTGCTCTGGACTTGGGGACTGTGAAGAGACCTCTGGTGGCATGGTATGCATGAGTGTCTGAGCTGTGTGCTAGTATTTTAGACAGCTCGGTACATTCAGCTTGTCAACACCTTTACAAAAACAAGTAATGATGAAGTCAATCGCTCTTCCACTTTGAGCCATGAGAGATTGACATGCATGTCGTGTACTTTTAAGGGCCAGCCCTCTTCTGAACCAACTGCAATTTTCCCAAGTTCCTCTTTGTGGTACCTGACCACACTACTAAACAGTAGTCTAGGTGCGACAAAACCAGTAGGACCTGCTTTGTTGATAGTGTTGTTAAGAATGCAAAGCAGCGCTTTATTATGGACAAACTTCTCCCCATTTTAGCTACTGTTGTATCAATATGTTTTGACCATGACAGATTACAATCCAGAGTTACTCAAAGCAGTTTAGTCACCTAAACTTGGTCAATTTCCACATTATTCATTACGAGGTGTAGTTGAGGTTTAGGGTTTAGTGAATGATTTGTCCCAAATACAATACTTTCAGTTTAGGAAATATTTATGGATAACTTATTCCTTGCTACCCATTCCGAAACTAACTGCCGCTCTTTGTTAAGTGTTGCAATCCTTTCAGTCGCTGTAGTAGCTGACGTGTATAGTGTTGAGTCATCCCCATACATAGACACACTGGCCTTAGTCAAAGCCAGTGACATGTCTTTAGTAAAGATTGAAAGAAGCAAGGGGCCTAAACAGCTACCCTGGGAATTCCTGATTCTACCTGGATTATGTTTGAATGGCTTCCATTAAAGAACACCCTCCGTGTTCTGTTAGACAAGTAATTCTTTATCCACATTAAAACATGGGGTGTAAAGCCATAACACACGTTTTTCCAGCAGTAGACTATGATCGATAATGTAAAAAGTTGCACTGAAGTCTAACAAGACAGCCCCCACAATCATTTTATCATACATTTATCTCAGCCAATCATCAGTGATTTGTGTAAGTGCTGTGCTTGTTGAATGTCCTTCCCTATATGTGTGCTGAAAGTATGTTATCAATTTGTTTACTGTGAAATAGCATTGTATCTGGTCGAACACAAGGGTTGGAACAGGCTGATTGGTCGGCTATTTGAGCCAGTAAAGGGGGCTTTACTATTCTTGGGTAGCGGAATGACTTTAGCTTCCCTCCAGGCCTGAGGGCACACACTTTCTAGTAGGCATAAATTTAAGATGTGGCAAATAGGAGTGGCAATATCGTCCACTATTATCCTCAGTCATTTTCCATCCAGATTATCAGACCCCAGTGGCTTGTCATTGTTGATAGACAACAATCATTTTTTCACCTCTTTCACACTGACTTTACAGAATTCAAAAGTACAATTCTTCTCTTTCATAATTTGGTCAGATATACTTGGATGTGTAGTGTCAGTGTTTGTTGCTGACATGTCATCCCTAAATTTGCTTATCTTGCCAATGAAAAAGTAATTAAAGTAGTTGGCAATATCAGTGGGTTTTGTAATAAATGAGCCATCTGATTCACTGAATAATGGTTGAGTTGGCTTTTTTGGCTTTTTTCCCAAAGATTTAATTTAAAACCTGTTGTGGATAGGGGGCAGTATTTTCACGTCCGGGTGAAAAAAACGTACCCGATTTAATCTGGTTACCACTCTTGCCCAGAAATGAGAATATGCATATAATTAGTAGATTTGGATAGAAAACACTCTAAAGTTTCTAAAACTGTTTGAATGGTGTCTGTGAGTATAACAGAACTCATATGGCAGGCAAAGACCTGAGAAGATTCCAAGCAGGAAGTGGCCTGTCTGACAATTTGTAGTCCTTCTGTTGCATCTCTATCAAAATTACAGTATCTGAGCTGTTACGTGACACTTTCTAAGGCTTCCATTGGCTCTCTAAAGCCTTCAGAAACTGGATTGACGCGTCTCCTGTCTCTGGGCAGATAACAGGAGCACAGTTTGTCAGTGGACTGCCTGGTGACAGAGAGATTGGAGATGCGCGTTCATGAGACCTCGCCATTTTTTCTTTTCCTCTTTGAATGAATACAACATTGTCCGGTTGGAATTTTATCGCTATTTTACGAGAAAAATAGCATAAAAATTGATTTGAAACAGCGTTTGACATGCTTCTAAGTACGGTAATGGAACATTTTGAATTTTTTTGTCTCGAAATGAGCTCGTGCGTTACCCTTTGGATAGTGACCTGAACGCACGAACAAAACGGGGATATTTGGACATAACTATGGATTATTTGGAACAAAAACAACATTTGTTGTTGAAGTAGCAGTCCTGGGAGTGCATTCTGACGAAGAACAGCAAAGGTAATACAATTTTTCTAATAGTAATTCTGAGTTTAGTGAGCCCCGAAGTTGGTGGGTGTCTGAATAGCTAGCCTGTGATGGCTGAGCTATGTACTCAGAATATTGCAAAATGTGCTTTCGCCGAAAAGCTATTTTAAAATCTGACATAGCGATTGCATAAAGGAGTTCTGTATCTATAATTCTTAAAATAATTGTTATGTATTTTGTCAACGTTTATGATGAGTAATTTAGTAAATTCACCGGAAGTTTGCGGTGGGAATGCTAGTTCTGAACATCACATGCTAATGTAAAAAGCAGTTTTTTGATATAAATATGAACTTGATTGAATAAAACATGCATGTATTGTATAACATAATGTCCTAGGAGTGTCATCTGATGAAGATCATCAAAGGTTAGTGCTGCATTTAGCTGTGGTTTGGATTTTTGTGACATATATGCTTGCTTTGAAAATGGCTGTGTGATTATTTTCGGCTGGGTACCCTCCTAACATAATCTAATGTTTTGCTTTCGCTGTAAAGCCTTTTTGAAATCGGACAATGTGGCTGGATTAACGAGAGTCTTATCTTTCAAATGTTGTAAAATAGTCATATGTTTGAGAAATTGAAGTTATAGCATTTTTAAGGTTTTTTGTATTTCGCGCCACGCTCTACCATTGGATATTGGTGAGGCGTTCCGCTAGCGGAACATCTGTCCTCAACAGGTTTTAATGTGCTCCAAAGCTTTTTTACTATCATTCTTTATATAGTTTATCTTTGTTCCATAGTATAGTTTCTTTTTGTTTTATTTAGCTTAGTCACATGATTTCTTAATTTGCAATACGTTTGCCAATCAGTTGGGCGTCCAGATATATTTTCCATACCTTTTGCCTCATCCCTCTCAACCATACAATTTTTAATTTCTCATCAATCCACAGGGATTTAACTGTTTGTACAGTAATTTCCTTAATGGGTGCATGCTTATTAGTAACCGGAATAAGCAATTTCATAAATGTGTCAATTGCGGCTTCTGGTTGCTCCTCAATACAAACCACAGACCAGCAAATATTCTTTACATCATCAACATATGCATCATTATAAAACTTCTTGTATGACCTCTTTTACACTATATTAGGCCCAGAATTTGGAACTTTTGGTTTTCCTAGATATGGCTATTATATTATGATCACTACATCCTATGGATTTGGATACTAATTTCTGCAGCATTAGTAAAGATGTGACCAATACATGTTGATGATTTCATTCCTGTGCTGTTTGTAAATACCCTGGTAGGTTGACTAACAACCTGAACCAGGTTGCAGGCACTGGTTACAGTTTGAAGCTTTTTCTTCAGTGGGCAGCTGTTGAGAGCCAGTCAATATTTAAATCTTAAATATTTAAACCCAGAAAAAATACTTTTCTGTTAATATCACATACATTATCAAGCATATTATCTAGATACTGACTGTTAGCACTTGTTGTTCTATAGCAGCTTCCCACAAGAATGGCCTTTAGGTGAGGCAGATGAACCTGTAGCCATATTACTTCATCAGTATTTAACATTAGATCGTCTCTAAGCTTTACAGGAATGTGGTGCTTTATATAGACCACAACACCGCCCCCGTTGCCATTTCTGTCTGTTCGGTAAATGTTATAACCATGTATTGCTACCACTGTATCATCAAAGGCATTATCGAAGTGAGTTTCAGAGATATAATATGAATGTCATCTGTTACAAGCAAGTTATTGACTTCATTGACCTTGTTTCTTAGGCTGCATATGTTAATATGGGCTATTTTAGCACTTTTCTGGGTTGCTTGGTTATTTTTAATGCTTTACTGGGAAGCTTATCAGAAGTAGACTTGCTCATGTTACTTATATTGGAGCTGATAGCGCAGGGTGAGCTGCACAAAGTGGTCTTCCTACTAGGGCACACCGCCTCAGTGTTAACAGTGTAACTCTGGTTCATAGACTCATGATTACTGCATACAATAGCTGTAGGATCAACAGAGGTATTCAGGGCAATTAGGGGGACATACATTAAGTTACTGATATTGTGTCTGCCAACGCCCCTAGGATAGTGTATATTTGATGCAGCATTATGACGACTCATTGTCACAATGGTAGGGATTACCTGAGCTGGTCTTGGGTCATTGATAAGTCATTGTTTCAACTTAACCTTGAAATGCGAGGACAGAGTCCAGGAGCCAAGATGATTTAGATGGACTCCGTCATTCCTGTAGAATATTTTCCGTTTCCAGAAGGTCTCAAAGTTATCTATAAAAGTGACTCCAGCAGAGCTACAATAATCTTTTAGCCAGATGTGTAATGCCAGTAGCCTGCTGAATCTTTCACACCCAACGATGGTACTGGACCTGAAATGGACCTGAAATGATTGCCCGTTTTTTGGAGTCTTTTAATGCTAAAATCAGTTCTTTAAAATCCATGTTCAGATGTTCTGAGCTAGCCCTCCTGATGTCCTGTACTCGTGCTCCTGGGTAGCACTGTCGTAACATTTTTTGTATTTTACTCGCATAAAAGATTTGGATGGAAACTTGGTTATACAGTGCATTGGAAAGTATTCAGACTCCTCGACTTTTTCCACATTTTCTTACGTTACAGCCTTATTCTAAAACTGATTAAATTGTTTTTCCTCATCAATCTACACACAATACCCCATAATGACAAGGCAAAAACAGGTTTTTAGAAATGTTTGCAAATGTAAAAATATTACATTTACATAAGTACTCAGACCTTTTACTCAGTACTTTGTTGAAGCACCTTTTTCAGCGATTACACCCTCAAGTCCTGTTTCGGTACAAGCTTGGCACAACTGTATTTGGGGAGTTTCTCCCATTCTTCTCTGCAGATCTCTCAAGTTCTGTCAGGTTGGATGGGGAGCGTCACTGCACAGCTATCTTCAGGTCTCCAGAGATGTTAGATCGGGTTCAAGTCTGGCTGGGCCACTCAAGGACATTCAGAGACTTGTCCCGAAGCACTCTTGCGTTGTCTTGGCTGTGTTGTTGTCCTGTTGGAAGGTGAACCTTCGACACTGTCTGAGGTCCTGATCACTCTGGAGCAGGTTTTCATCTAGGATCTCCCTGTATTTTGCTCCGTTTATCTTTCACTCTATCCTGACTAGTCTCCCAGTCCCTGGCGCTGAGTGGCTTCCATCTGGCCACTCTACCATGAAGGCCTGATTGATGTGCTGCAGAGATGGTTGTCCTTCTGGAAGGTTCTCCCATCTCCACAGAGGAACTCTGGAGCTCTGTCAGAGTGACTAACGGGTTCTTGGTCACCTCCCTGACCAAGGCCCTTCTCCCTCGATTACTCAGTTTGGCCTGATCAATGGAAACAGGATGCACCTGAGCTCAATTTCAAGTCTCATAGCAAAGGGTCTGAATACTTATTTAAATAAGGTAATTCAAAAAACATGTTTTCGCTTTGTCATTATAGAGTATTGTGTGCAGATTGATGAAGAAAAACATGTATTTAGTCCATTTTAGAATAAGGCTATAACGTAACAAAATGTGGAAAAAGTCAAGAGGTCTGAATACTTTCGGAATACACTGTAGTACCTGTTTGTTACCTATTACCTATCCTAACTTCCATTGGTGACTATGTGTGTATGTGTTCACAGAAACATGTATGGAGCCAGCTCATGGATACTTGCAATATGATGTGATGAAGTCCAGAATGACAGACAGGTTTGATACTGATGTCTCTGAATGGAGAGAGACCTGACACAGCATGAACATTTTACTAGACAACTTTTACTTGTATTGTCTTTTTTTATTATTGAAATGAATGGTATCAGTCAATATGGGGAGGGAGAAGCCCAGTGTATTCTGCACCAGGATCTGGTAACTCCTGGTGTATACAGGACACAATATAGGAAGGTATGACCACTCTGACATGTTTACCAAGGTAGCCCCATTACCACCAAACAAAATGTTGATAGGCACAGTATCTGTATTGGCTGGGAATGACAATGAATGATGAAAGGTGCACATTGTTATATTAGCAGAACACTGATTCTATGGTATTATGTAAAGGGTTGTTAATTCTACATGGACCTGTTACTACATTTGAAAGTTATCAAAACACAGTTCAGAATATCTACATAAATTCAGCAATTGCATTCTTCTCATATTGCTCTGGAGGCTACAGACCTATTCAAAGTTTCCTTTGAAATATTCAAATGTCATGCCTTAAGGGGTCTACCGTTGTACATCCCCCCCACAGAGAGGATTAAGCAGATTGTTTCTCTCACTATTGCAAATGGAAATAAATGAACTCTTCAGCTCCCCTTTCGTCACTGAATAATATCAACAGTGTTGGGGAAGCTACTCTGAAAATATAGTACCAAGCTACCAATTACTTCACACTGGAAGAAATTAAGCTTCACTAAAGCTAATATAATTGATTTGACTAAAGTTACTTTGAAAAAGTAATTCACTACATCCAAACTACTTTGTGATAAATTATCACATCCCTGGAGTCCCAGTCCCAAAATCAATTTTTTTCAGCTTTTTTCACATTGTAAAAGTAGATCAGTGTTATTTCCTGATAGTTGCTGGTTGAAAATACAATCTACACAGGACCTTCTAATCATCAGGTTTGCATGAGCGGGGGTTTTGGCTTTCAATGGTGACATCACCATGCAGTAAATTGGTTAATAGCCAATAACAGCTAGTTTTCAGTTTTTTGCTAAAAAGCTATTTTTGCCCATTTTAATGAAAGTCTATTACAGTAAGATACTTAATTGTTACGCAGAAAGTATTTGATATTGACTTCCGGCGCCGACAGAGATGGCCGCCTCACTTCGCGTTCCAAAATAACTATGCAGTATTTTGTTTTTTAATGTGTTATTTCTTACATTGTTACCCCAGGTAATCTTAGGTTTTATTACATACAGTCGGGAGGAACTATTGGATATAAGAGCAACGTCAACTCACCAACATTACGACCAGGAATACGACTTCCCGAAGCTTTTCCTCTGTTTTGCCCACCACCCAGGACAATGGATCGGATCCCAGCCGGCGACCCAAAACAACGACGCCGTAGAAGGGGCAGACGGAGCGGTCTTCTGGTCAGGCTCTGTAGACGGGCACATCGCGCACCTCTCCCGAGCATACTACTCGACAATGTCCAGTCTCTTGACAACAAGGTAGCCTAAATCTGTGCAAGGGTAGCCTTCCAGAGAGACATCAGAGACTGTAACGTTCTCTGCTTCACGGAAACATGGTTCACTCGAGACACGCTATCGGAGTCGGTACAGCCAGCTGGTTTCTTCACGCATCGCGCCGACAGAAACAAGAATCCTTCTGGTAAGAAGAAGGGCGGGGGTGTATGCCTTATGATTAACGAGACGTGGTGTGATCATAACAACATACAGGAACTCAAGTCCTTCTGTTCACCTGACTGACATTTACATTTTAGTCATTTAGCAGACGCTCTTATCCAGAGCGACTTACAGTAGTGAATGCATACATTTCATAAATGTTTTTCTCCGTACTTGCCCCCCGTGGGAATCGAACCCACAACCCTGGCGTTGCAAACACCTTGCACTACCAACTGAGCCACACAGGACTTAGAATTCCTCACAATCAAATGCCGACCGCATTATCTACCTAGAGAATTCTCTTCGATTATAATCACAGCCGCATATATCCCCCCCAAGCAGACACATCGATGGCCATGAACGAACTTCATTTGACTCTATGTAAACTGGAAACCACATATCCTGAGGCTGCATTTATTGTAGCTGGGGATTTTAACAAGGCTGATCTGAAAACAAGGCTACCTAAATTCTATCAGCATATCGATTGCGCTACCAGGGCTGGCAAAACCCTAGATCATTGTTATTCTAACTTCTGCGACGTATATAAGGCCCTCCCCCGCCCTCCTTTCGGAAAAGCTGACCACGACTCCATTTTGTTGCTTCCAGCCTATAGACAGAAACTAAAACAGGAAGCTCCAGGGCTCAGGTCTGTTCAACGCTGGTCCGACCAATCGGATTCCACACTTCAAGATTGCTTCGATCACGTGGACTGGGATATGTTCCGCATTGTGGTGAACAACAACATTGACGAATACGCTGAGTCGGTGAGCGGGTTTATTAGCAAGTGCATCGGCGATGTCGTACCCACAGCGTCTATTAAACAACATCTTTGCTCGCAAAGGCCAATACAGTGCCACTGACACGGCCCACTACCAAAACCTGCGGGCTCTCCTTCACTGCAGCCGACGTGAGCAAAACATGTCAACCCTCGCAAGGCTGCAGGCCCAGACGGCATTCCCGGCCGCATCCTCAGAGCATGCGCAGACCAGCTGGCTGGTGTGTTTATGGACATATTCAATCAATCCCTATCCCAGTCTGCTGTCCCCACATGCTTCAAGAGGGCCACCATTGTTCCTGTTCCCAAGAAAGCTAAGGTAACTGAGCTAAATGTCTACCACCCCGTAGCACTCACTTCCGTCATCATGAAGTGCTTTGAGAGACTAGTCAAGGACCATATCTCCTCCACCCTACCTGACACCCTAGACCCACTCCAATTTGCTTACCGCCCCAATAGGTTCACAGACGATGCAATCGCAATCGCACTACACACTGCCCTAACCCATCTGGACAAGAGGAATACCTATGTGAGAATGCTGTTCAATGACTACAGCTCAGCATTTAACACCATAGTACCCTCCAAACTCGTCATCAAGCTCGAGACCCTGGGTCTCGACCCCGCCCTGTGCAACTGGGTCCTGGACTTCCTGACGGGCCGCCCCCAGGTGGTGAGGGTAGGTAACAACATCTCCACCCAGCTGATCCTCAACACTGGGGCCCCACAAGGGTGCGTTCTCACCCCTCTCCTGTACTCCCTGTTCACCCACGACTGCGTGGCCATGCACACCTCCAACTCAATCATCAAGTTTGCAGACGACACTACAGTGGTAGGCTTGATTACCAACAACAACGAAACGGCCTACAGGGAGGAGGTGAGGGCCCTCGGAGTGTGGTGTCAGGAAAATAACCTCACACTCAATGTCAACAAAACAAAGGAGAGGATCATGGACTTCAGGAAACAGCAGAGGGAGCACCCCCCTATCCACATCGACGGGACAGTAGTGGAGAGAGTAGAACGTTTTAAGTTCCTCGGCGTACACATCACAGACAAACTGAAATGGTCCAACCAAACAGACAGCGTGGTGAAGAAGGCGCAGCAGCACCTCTTCAACCTCAGGAGGCTGAAGAAAATCGGCTTGTCACCAAAAACACTTTACAGATGCACAATCGAGAGCATCCTGTCGGGCTGTATCACCGCCTGGTACGGCAACAGCTCCGCCCATAACCGTAAGGCTCTCCAGAGGGTAGTGAGGTCTGCACAACGCATCACAGGGGGCAAACTACCTGCCCTCCAGGACACCTACACCACCCGATATCACAGGAAGGTTAAAAAGATCATCAAGGACAACAACCACCCGAGCCACTGCCTGTTCACCCCGCTATCATCCAGAAGGCGAGGTCAGTAAAAAAAAAAGAAGCTTCTATCTCAAGGCCATCAGACTGTTAAACAGCTATCACTAACATTGAGTGGCTGCTGCCAACATACTGACTCAATTCCAGCCACTTTAATAATGGAACAATTGATGTAATAAATGTATCACTAGCCACTTTAAACAATGCCACTTCATATAATGTTTACATACCCTACATTACTCATCTCATATGTATATACTGTACTCTATACCATCTACTGCATCTTGCCATCTTGATGTAATGTATCACTAGCCACTTTAAACAATGCCACTTTTATATGTTTACATATCCTACATTACTCATCTCATATGTATATACTGTACTCTATACCATCCACTGCATATTGCCTATGCCATTCTATATCATCACTCATTCATATATTTTTTTTTATGTACATATTCTTATTCATTCCTTTACACTTGTGTGTATAAGGTCATTGTTGTGAAATTGTTAGGTTAGATTACTCGTTGGATATTACTGCATTGTCGGAACTAGAAGCACAAGCATTTCGCTACACTCGCATTAACATCTGCTAACCATGTGTATGTGACAAATAAAATTTGATTTGATATTGATAGAAAAACATCTAACAGAATGTGTAACTTGGCCTATTAAACACAAAAACTGTTTCAAGTGACAATTAGGCAGGTCTGATGCCAAAAAAGAAAGACAATTCTTACCTACTTCACCCATATGTATTTTTGCCAAAAAGTATTGTGTAGATAGCTACACCTCTAAAATGGCAACAACAAAAAAGTTAACTATTGAAAACACTACCAAGATTTTAATGTAGTTCAACTACCACCAAGATACAGCAAAATGTAGTGAAATTGAACTATATGTAGTGAAATTACTCCCCAACACTGAATATCAACTCATGGGGTAGAGAGGGAGACAGATAATGATAAACCAGACTATAAGGAATGCTTGCACTATGGTCAAATGTGCAAGTATGTGACAGTTAAAAGAACCTCCTAACCATTGATTCACAGGGAATATTTTGTTTGGCTGCGGTGAGTCACAGAGGATTGGATGGACGATCAGAACACGTGACCACAATCTTGGTCTTATTCAGTTTGAGTTAATTCCACAAATTCAAATCTAATTCAATTCACTCTCCCTGTAAATGTCATTCAATTACATTTCCAGGTCAGCTTTTGAATTCAGAGACTATTAAATTCCAATGTACAATTCCAACTGAATTCTAATTCCAATGCCATAATGTGAAGACTCAAATTGAATTAAACATTTCAAATTAAATTGGAATTGACCCAACCCGGGCTGGAATGTTCATAGCATTAAAGTTAGAAATACGAAATAGAGTAGATGTGAGTATTTTATTCACATTGAATACAGTAACCTACCTACATATCTACGGTATCTGCAGACGGGTGTCTACCCGGTGTTCATTACATTCTGTAAGGAGGGTGGGTCTGATGCACCTTACTCCTATATAGGTTATATTGTATTTGTTGGATTTTCCTTTAGGCAAAGACTGATGAATACTCCTATTGTGGAAAATACCCAAATCAAAAAGCAGGTACTTTATCAGGGTATTGCATTTGCATGAACACTGTAGTTGTGTGCAGAGAAGGGAAATAGAGAGGGGAAGTTGCAGCTCTCTGAAGGGAAAGGGTGCATTCTGCCCCATATCAAGGCAAGCCTTGTATTTCCTGTTGTCAATATGGTTAGTTCTCACTAGTAAGAATTGTCCTTTTATGGGAACAATCCTATCCCCCTGAGCCTCTGTAAAATACCCAGTTTGTGTACATCATAGCATTAAAATCAAATCAAATTGTATTGGTCACATACATGTGATTAGCAGATGTTATTGCAGGTGTAGCGAAATGCTTGTGCTTCTAGCTCTGACAGTGCAGTAATATCTAACAAATTACACAACATATACCCAATACACACAAATCTAAGTAGGAATGAATTTAGACTATATACATATATGGACGAGCGATGTCAGAGCGGAACGGACTAAGATACAGTAGAATAGTATAGAAAAATAGTATATACATATGAGATGAGTAATGCCAGATATGTAAACATTAAGTGACTAAGATACCGTAGAATAGTATAGAATACAGTATATACATATGAGATGAGTAATGCCAGATATGTAAACATTGTTAAAGTGACTAGTGTTTAATTCCTTGTTGGCAGGGATTCCTAGTCTATGCCTATAGGCAGCAGCCTCCAATGTGCTAGTGATGGCTGTTTTTCAGTCTGATGGTCCCAGCTTTGATGCACCTGTACTGACCTCACCTTCTGGATGATAGCGGGGTGAACAGGCAGTGGCTTGGGTGTATGGTAATCATGAATTTACATGATTTATGCCATGGAGTAGAAAGCAGGTCCTTCAAGTCAGAAACGTAACAGGGTGGTGGATTAGTAAATTAATAGCTAACAATACAAAATGTTGTGATGTTGTAGGCTGAATGTGTTGTTGTGGTAATACATCACAGTACTGTTCTTTACCTGAACCTCTCCTGGCCTGCTGTGTCCCAGAACTGCAGTTTGACCCGAACGCCTGGCTCCACTTCCAGGAAGTGCACGTAGAAGTCCACCCCTACTGTCTGGTTGATGCAGTCCAGAAACATCTCCTCTGTGTAACGCTTCAGCAGGGACGACTTGCCCACTGTCGAGTCCCCTAACATGATGATCCTGAACTGGTACTGCCACAGAGTCAGGTCCATAGCAGCTGCTGAGGACTGTAGAGAGGGATAGGGCAGATGGAGGGAGATATGGAGAGAGGGATTCCCCTCAGGAAGCCAGAGGCAGATAGTGTTTTGACAAGCTGGAGCTGGTTCCTCGACGCTCCCTCTGAGGAGAAATAGTGCCTGAGGCACTTCTCAGCACTCCTCACAGCTCCCACATAGAACAGTCTCTGTCCGTAGTGTCAGCAGCCAGGAAACACCCTCACATTGTTGATCCCCTGCTGCGAAAGTGTGTTTGGTTCAGTGTGTGTGCTTGCTCCTCAAATCCTCAGTGAAAGCACCTGTGGAAGAATGTCCATCCCATAGAGTTCTTAAGTTGTTATGCTGCCGTCCTCCTTCATGTAGATCTTGACTGATATTGTACAAGCATGTGCATGCGTGTATGAGTGTTTGGTAGGGGTGGGGACTTCCAAAGTTTGCCTGTTTAAACTTGATACTTGACAAAGAGAGGTGCAAGAGTGTGAGAGGGAGGGCTCTCCAATGGAAAGGGAGGGGTGTGCAGATGGAAAGAGAAAAGGGGAGTTTCGGCTCTCTGAAGGGAAAGGGTGCATTCTGCCCTGAATCATGTGTTTCCTGTTATCACTATTTGACACTATGTTTCACTAAATAAGAATATGACATGGGTTGCAAGCACTCATTTTATATCAAGTTGTCAGGAAACATACATTGAATTGTAGCCTCCCCCATAGCCCACTATATGGGTACAGTTGAGCCTCTGAAAAAGGGAAGTGGACAACAATACAACCTAAACTCTCCGAGGACTCACACGAAGGGGCTATTGGGATTTTAATAGCTCAGGATATGTAAACTGTGCTTTATTTCATAGGTTGCCAAATCGATCTCTCTCAAGTCAAGACAGGAACTTGCACATTCAGTTGTAAGGATTGTCATTGGAAACAAGAGGGACTGGTGCACACTGAAAAGGGTGGTCTATTCAGGGTCACAGAATATCACTAGTCTTATATCAAAGCTGATCTCAAACAATTATAAAAGTTAAATAAATTCAAGGCTTTCTTTCTGTTATATAAAAAAAATTTAAAGGATGATATTGAAATAGTGCTGAATGGAAGATGGATAAAATTCACACAGATTTTTTATTTTCATCTTCCATTCATTAGTGCATCACTGTTTTATTCAATAACACCTGGCTGGGTGTTTTTTTCTGAGGGAAATTGACAAGCACATACATCTCTTACTACATTTACATATTATCAAACTGTATTCACACTGTTGTTTGTCATTGTTCTTGGCCAAAGTTTCACTTTGAAGAATACCATTTTTTTTTTAAAGGGGGGGGGGGGGTTGGGTCATAGTAATGCCGATATGTTGCATTCAATTGTTCAATTCAATTGTTTAAAAATAGTCAAAAATCTAGCCATTTTAGTTTCCTGCATCATTTCAGAGAGCTACTTTTCTCAGTAACGAGACCTTCCGTTGGGTGACAGAAAAAGGTATTTATTTTCAGGTAGATGAGCGGAGGCTGCTGTATTGAGTTCAAACAGGTGATGTGAACTGTAACATTAGTACCAGCATCAACAGAGTAACAGGTGCATGTAACTGGTAACTCCTAGAATTTCAGTTCAGCAATTTCAGAGTCTGGAGAGCTGCTGTCACTGCGGTCACTGTATGTGTCTCTGTAACACAAGGGACAGAGTTATATGCATCCATAATACTTTTTCAGGATGATATGATAAGTCAAAGATATAAACTAGGTATAGCATTACAAAAATCCAATACTGGCTGGGTAACTTTTTTCATTCCCCTTTACGCCAGCCCAAATGCCGCTCATCTTGCTTGCCTCCATCTGATGGAGTAAAAGGAAATCATGAGAAATACAATGATCTGCATGGTCTTACCGTGGTGAGAGGCGACAACCTTTCTGTAGGTAGCTCTGGAGTTTCCCTGCTGCAGCCAGCAGGAGGCCAAAGTAGGGGGGCGAGGGCTTGATGGGACGAGAAGTGAACTCTGGGTGGTACTGCACTCCAACAAAATAGGCATGATCTGAAACAACACAGGTGGGAAGATGATTGGTTTGAGATGGATGCTACGGACATTTACATTTCGGTTGGCATAGCTACAACTGTCAATACATTTGATACCCCTAAAAATGGTGTTACATTTTTTTGTTCAATTCAGTCAAGAAAGTACTTTATGAAGTGATAACGCACTATTTAACAATAACATTTCCAAGAGCCAGACAGTGGAAAACACTGAAATGTCTCCATGGTTAACTCACCATCCAGCTCAATGACCTCCATCCTCTCTCCCTCTATATCTTGGCCGACAAAATGGAAGCCCCTCTCCTCAAAGTGGTGCTTCAGCTCAGGGTTCACCTTAGAGGACATCCACACTTAGAATGTAATACATGTAACACTTCCATCTGCAAATGGATTGTCTTCCAGTAACATGTAATGTAAAATGTACTTTAAAAATGTAACGCAAATATACACATCATGACTCGTTTCAGCTCTTATACCTCAAAGCGGTGACGATGCCTCTCGTCAACATATTCAGCATCACCATACAGCTTTCCTGAAAATAAATACAGAATATTATCAACCATTATAACACACCAAACCCTATGTGGTTTTGCCAAGATTAGCACTCACTCAAAATGCTGGTGTTGGATTTGAAGATTGTCCGCCTCTTCCCCAACCTCATAGTCCCACCCATCTGCCCAGGGTTGTGTTCTGGCATGTCAATCACCTGTCAAAAAAGGACCAGAAAAATCGCAATGTTCGTGAGCCAAAACTCAGTGAGAAGTGACAGAGATGGACTTGATTACTATGGCATACCTACCACAGGGTGTTTAGATTCTGGGTGGAATTCAGTAGAGTTGGCATCTGTTATGGAAATAAAAAAATACGTATTTCAGTTCCATTTTCAGGTTTGCGAGTTGAACATTTAACTTATGAACATTCTGGAATTATGCAACATACACCTCAAGGATACAATGATTACTGATTCAAATATTACCTTGCCAGCCAAGAACATTGCGGGCAAATTCACACACTGCCAACTGCATGCCCAAACATATCCCTGCAAAAAGACAATTGGGATTAAATGTGTGCAATAAAAAAAAAAAGTCAGGCTGAACTAGTCTGATCAGAATTTCTGATGGAAGAGTGACATACAGAATATAATTTCCATTTAACAAAACATGCTAAACTGACGCATGATACATGACAATACTATTGATTAATTTGTATTTAATTAATGCTTAAATACATCTTACCTAAAAATGGCTTTTTCTTTTTCCTGGCCCAGCTGATAGCCTGGATTTTCCCCTCTGTCCCCCGTACACCGAAGCCTCCAGGTACCAAGACACCACTGTGTGTATGAGACAACATTGATCCTTCACTGACTGGAGAACACAGCTCCCTTGGCTTAGGGTTACAATTACACATGAAAATAAAATGTATTCACAATGCTCATGTAAATTCTGTGGGATTTATGGTGTCAAGCAGCCATTATATTGAGTTGCACCCCCCCCCCCCCTTTTGCCCTCAGAATAGTCTCAATTCGTCAGGGCAAGGACTCTACAAGGTGTCGAAAGCTTTCCACAGGGATCAATTAAAATATAATTTTATTTGTCGCATACGCCGAATACAACACGTATAGACCTTACAGTGAAATGCTTACTTACAAACCCTTAACCAACAACACAGTTAAGAAAAAAATTCCTTTGAGTGGATCATTCTTGATACACACACGAAACTTTGGAGCGTGAAAAACCCAGCAGAGTTGCAGTTCTTGACACAAACCAGTGCGCCAGGCACCTACTACCATAACCGTTCAAAGGCACTTAAATATTTTGTCTTGCCCATTCATACGGTTAGGTTCAAATTTTTTGGAGTAAATAACTCATGGACACTAAAGAAGCTTGACCAAGTTTAACTCTTCCCAAAGGGTCGACACAGCTGTATTCAGACCAAGAAATCCCCCCGAGGTGGTATTCATACCCCACTTTGGGTGGAGTCTCCTCCTCATCACTAAACATCACATCATTCTTGCTAAGCAGGAAACTAAGTGATATGAGCCTTCAACGGTTTCTCCCCTTATCAATACTGTCACATGCAATTGTTTTCCCTGCACTCAGCCCCTCCCTAGCTTCATTATGGCACCCCTCATGTCTCTTGTGTAACTAATGTTCCTATACTCTGAGCATAACAATGTTCAAAGTTTACTCCAGAAGCCAACAGTCCCTCCTTTTGAACAATGGCTTCCTACTGTTCAATTTACATAAACTTGGAAATTACTTATAAATGAACAAATAATGCTAAAAAAACATGAATCAAAAATAAAAGATAAAACATGATTATAAATGAACGAACAATGGTAAAATAAACTCCAAAGTGAGGTTTACAAACTCAGAGACTTATGGCATCTGTTCTATGATCACACCATACACAATTTTATTTCCATCTCTCGTCACACAATAAAAATGCCATTCCAGCTGAATCTGCTGTCTTGTTCCATGTCAGATGGAACGCTTTTTGTTTCTCCACTTTCTCTTTCTGGTTCCTAAGAGAGTGATAGCATTAGACTAGGAAAGCAACAAAAATACATAAAACATAACAGCATTAATAACATGTGAAGATGTGCACAATTATTTTTGCATGACAACCCAAAGTTTAAAAACATGACAATTCCCACTCTCTCTTAGCCTGACTATGTCTTCAGGATACTTTTATGCTGAGGTTGGCAAAAATGTAAGCTCTAAAAAAGATTCCTCATGCTTACACCCAGTCTTCCCCGTCAGACTACAGGATCCAAGAGGTGTTCCCAAGCCATGTCATTCTCACTTTGATCCCCATCATCTTCCTCCAAGGCCACCTGATATATACGTGCGCTAGCCTTAATCAATTTTACCTCATCTTGAGGTAACTAAACACTGTGTAGTTGTTTTAACATCAATGTCTTCAACATGTTGTTCAGAGTACAATTACCAGAGGTGTGGACTCGAGTCACATGACTTGAACTCGAGTCAGACTCGAGTCACAAATATGATGACTTGCAACTCGACTTTAACTTTAACACCAATGACTCGTGACTTGAGCCTTATGACTCGACCTGACTTGATACCCTCCCCATGCCCAAATATAAAAAATGAGGCTATTAAAAAAAAAGTGTGCAGCACATCAACACTTCATTTAACGGATTACAGTTTGAATCGGACAGCAGCCAATCAAATTGTGCGTGACAGTGTAGAGGAAGTTCGGCGGGTGAATTCAGATGGAGCCCTTGGAAAGATGATACCCCAAATTATTATTTTCGGATATAAAGACCTGCTGTATCAACAAAAAACTGATTGCAACTTGCAAAACATAGGGGAAAATAATTACAGATTACAGCGCAACTATTTCCAACTTTGTTCAACATTTGAAGCTGCACAAAGAATGGTAAGTCGTGGCTAATATAGCCAACAGCTATCCATCACACGAGGTTGTGTGTTTATGAGTGTGTGTAACTTGTTTCATGGGTTTCTTTTTGCTGGCTTGTGATGTCTGGAGCCTGTATTGTTACGTGCGCTCCTCACTGCTTGCCTAGATTAGACTTGCAGATTGACTCGCCAGCACGCTGTTTGGAGCTGGAAAAGATCAAATGAGCACATTTGCTGCAGAGTGCCTCCTAGAATGGTTGTGTACTCTTCCTAACCTGCTGATTACGGCGAGTGCTTGAACCTCTGTGTTTATGCTTCACACAAATCCCGCCATCCCTCTCTCTGCTGTCCTCCGCAGTTTTTAGCTTTCTCCATTGATAATGAATGAAGAACGGCGGGTTATTTCATCTGAGGCACCGCATTCAGATACAGTTTTCCAGATAGAAATGCAATACATAGATCTGTACTCAATTCTCTACTCTACACGGCAAAGGCTGTTGTAGGTGATGTATTTCTATGTGAATTGCCATGTTGGATGGCCAGCAGATACTCTGCTACTTAATTAATCTACAGGAGAGCAACCACCCCACACGACCCGACCCAGCCTACCACGCCTCTCCCGCTGTCAGAGGGGTGGGGGGTCTTTCTCATGGCTACCCATGTATTTCCATGGAAATATAACGTTTATTTGGAAAGTAATAAATATATAGATATTTTAAAAGCATTCATGATTTGCGTAAATGTAATACACTAACTATTACTCGTTAAAAATATGAAGTGGTATTACATTTGCTGAAGAGCACATTATGACTAGTTTAGGACTTGAAACTTGACGGTCTTGACTTGAGACTTGACTCGGACTTGCCTGTCTTGACTTGGGTGCTAAGACTTGAAAAAAATAAAACCACAAAATGTCTCATGATATCAACAAAAAAAAAACAAGGCTTTCTGAGTTTGCAAGGAGTGTTTGGCTATATAATTTAAATGTGTTACCTTTAGAATCCATTCCCCTGGCATTTCGCCTAGATTCTTCAACCCCAAATAAAATTTCCTGTGGCAAATTTAGCCCATTTCTCGTCGTAAGGAAACCGCAATATTTTAACCCTGGCCTCTACTAAAAATGTGATCTCATACGTCTTCCATCATATAGAAACTGTAATCTCTATGAACCACTAATCGATCGAACAGAGACAATACACCGCTAGGTGAAAGTTCCATTCCTGCTACTTTCCAGAGTATTTGTTGTTGCCGTTTTGAAAACGATGCAAACGCTTGCCTGGCAGCATTTCCTCCGAATACAGCAGGCTCCATACCCACTTTACACTCCCTTTTCCAATGATCAATAGCGCCACACCTAAAACAGGACTCGGTCTCCCTACGCTTTGATGCCTTTCCGCTACGTTTCTTTGTCTTATCTTGGCCATTGAAACTATAGTTAGTGCTTTTCTGTATGGCCCTATTAACCCCTCGCACGTCTGCGAGGTTAGCGGAGTTATAGTCCACTCTCAAAACATCGTCTTGAATTAAATCTACTACCCCGCAATTACCGTTTTGATCACAGGGTTCAAACCTACCATCAAAGCAGAACTGCAAATTCTATCAATACACTCCCGTTCCCAGTCTTTCTGTGGCAGAGTACTGGTACTCATTCCGGGTTTATCGTGATACATTTTTTGTTGATAGAATGCTGACATCAAAACACTGGTATATTGAGCTTTTGATTCTGGTTTTGTGTCTTTGTGCCAAGTCATAATTGCCTCCCTGAATTCTTTATTTGATTTGAATTCTCCGTCAGCAGGAAAATGTTGTCTAATTTTATCTAATTTTCAAAAAATTTCTCATATTCCAGCCGAATTGGTAGAATGCTTGTGCGCTTCTTTCAGCAGCCTCCATGGTTTCATTAAAATCCCTAGCTCCGTTCTACAGGGAGAATCGGAGTCGTTTGTCGACATATCAATAGTTATTATTCCCTAAAGTCTCCCGACGGTGTCCAGGGTATTGTCACAGAAGTTGTCATGGAGAGAAGACCAAGGCGCAGCGGGTATGTGGATACTCATGGTTTTAATTTCAAAAGAGTAAAGTATTCACTGACAAAACAATAAAGATAGCAACAGTTTTACAGGCTATATAAACGCAGTGCAAAACCAACTACCCACAACCCCAAAGAAAAACACACACACCTATATAGGACTTCCAATCAAAGGCAACTCAACACACCTGCCTTCAATTGGAAGTCCCAATCACCAACACAAACATTCACACACACAAAAACTGCCACGTCCTGACCCCAAAACTAATACAATAGCTCCATCTGCTGGTCAGGACGTGACAGGTATTTTAGATTCCTTCACTCCCGTCTATAATATACACCTTCTATTAACTAGTTGACAAGTTAGCACTACACACTTCCCCGGATAATAATTAATTTGTCACGGCACTTAATACTTTGTATTAGAACCGATACCATAGCGTCTGCAAATGTATTACTGGAGAATACGGAGGACTTAATGTCCTATTCCAGTCCTACCTCAAATATCACTATTATTGATAACCCACATCATCTCTCATGTCTCCCTCTCCCCATACGGCATAAACCAACCTCTCTCCGTATCGATACTGCTACTACATGTAAATCAAACAGAGTTCAAATATCCTATTTTTTATTTTTAACTCACTAGATTCTAGAACTCTCGTCTTACAAAAACTTACTGCAACTGGGACTTTTGTCCCTTTTACAGTTATTGCAGGTGAATACCCCAACTAGGGACCTATCCTAATACGGAACCTACCCTCCCCAAGGGCGGCAGGTAGCCTAGCGGTTAGAGCGTTGGACCAGTAACCGAAAGGTTGCAAGATCGAATCCCCGAGCTGACAAGGTAAAAATATGTCCTGCCCCATATGTCGTTCTACCCACTGTTCCTAGGCCGTCACTGAAAATAGGAATTTATTCTTAACCGACTTGCCTAGTTAGAAAAACCTCCATTCGGGACCTATCCTTAAAGGAACCTACCCACTTATATTAGCCTGTATCCCGCAGAGGAAAACCTCCACTCGGGACCTATCCTTATGGAACCTACCCTATACCAGATATAACAAATGTTCAAAGTTTACTCCAGAATCCAACAATACACACATACACAACCCATGTCTCAATAGTCTCAAGGCTTAAAAATCCTTCCTTAACCTGTCTCCTCCCCATCTACACTGTTTGAAGTGGATTTAACAAGTGACATCAATAATGCATCATAGCTTTCACCTGGTCAGTCTATGTCATGGAAAGAGCAGGTGTTTTTAATGTTTTGTATAGTCATTGTAGGTATTTTGCTGTAGACTCACTCAGCACTGCAGAGTTTCTGCCAGGCCTCGTGGTACTTCACAGGCTCCTCCTGCAGTGTATTTGGCTCTAGGTCTGCAGAGTCGATAAACTGCAAGAGGAAGACTGAGGGTCAGTGGGAGGTGGGTGGCATAAGAACATGACATACAGTAATCATCTTTGTTATTATAACATATCATATAAGGCCATATTTAACACAGTCCATTAGAACAGAGCTTCTCATAATCCTTTGTCTAAGGACAAGCAAGGTTTGGTTAGCACAAAAGACAACATCAATGCCACCGATGTAAGCAGAGCCGCCTCTTCCTACACACAGATGCTGCGCGTAGAGACCTGCAGTCGCTATGGGGCCTCCAACCCCCCACAGTCACTCAATTAGCCCATGTCAGCAATTTTTGGGGGGATTGCTAGGTAAGGTAATCTAGCCAGCTATCAAAATCTTGTAGTAATCGTCACCAAATCATCACTAAATTACCGACTGGGCACACAAGGCATGTGCCCAGGGGCCCTGAACTCCAGGGGGCCTCCATTCATTTTGTTAGTCAATCTCACCAGTAACTCTCACTACTTTTTCCAATCTTTACTAACAACATATCACTGGCTTAAGTATGCGGATGACTCAACACTATACATGTCAGCTACTACAGCAACTGAAATGACTGCAACACTTAAAGAGCGGCAGTTTGTTTCAGAATGGGTAGCAAGGAATAAGTATGTCCAAAATATTTCCAAAACTAAAAGCATTGAATTTGGAACAAATCATTCACTAAACCCTAAACCTCAACTATATCTCGTAATGACTAATGTTGAAATTGAGCAAGTTGAGGTAACTAAACTCCTTGGAGTAACCCTGGATTGTCATGGTCAAAACATTGATACAACACTAGCTAAGATGGGGAAAAGTCTGTCCATAAAAAAAGTGCTGCTCTGCCTTCTTAACAACACTGTCAACCAGGCAGGTCCTACAGGCCCTAGTTTTGCCACACCTAGACTAGTGTTCAGTAGTGTGGTCAGGTGCCACAAAGAGGGACTTTGCAGTTGGCTCAGAACAGGGCAGCACAGCTGGCCCTTAAAAAGTACACGGAGAGCTAACATTAATGACATGCATGTCAATCTCTCATGGATCAAAGTGGAAGAGAAATTGACTTCATCACTACTTGTTTTTGTTAAGACGTGTGAACAAGCTTTACAGTCCCCAAGTCCAGAACAGACTATGGGAGGCACACAGTACTACATAGAGCCATGACTACAAGGAACTCTATTCCACATCAGGTAACTAATGCAAGCAGTAGAATCAGATATATACTGCTCAAAAAAATAAAGGGAACACTTAAACAACACAATGTAACTCCAAGTCAATCACACTTCTGTGAAATCAAACTGTCCACTTAGGAAGCAACACTGATTGACAATACATTTCACATGCTGTTGTGCAAATGGAATAGACAACAGGTGGAAATTATAGGCAATTAGCAAGACACCCCCAATAAAGGAGTGGTTCTGCAGGTGGTAACCACAGACCACTTCTCAGTTCCTATGCTTCCTGGCTGATGTTTTGGTCACTTTTGAATGCTGGCGGTGCTTTCACTCTAGTGGTAGCATGAGACGGAGTCTACAACCCACACAAGTGGCTCAGGTAGTGCAGCTCATCCAGGATGGCACATCAATGCGAGCTGTGGCAAGAAGGTTTGCTGTGTCTGTCAGCGTAGTGTCCAGAGCATGGAGGCGCTACCAGGAGACAGGCCAGTACATCAGGAGACGTGGAGGAGGTCGTAGGAGGGCAACAACCCAGCAGCAGGACCGCTACCACCGCCTTTGTGCAAAGAAGAGCAGGAGGAGCACTGCCAGAGCCCTGCAAAATAACCTCCAGCAGGCCACAAATGTGCATATGTCTGCTCAAACGGTCAGAAACAGACTCCATGAGGGTGGTATGAGGGCCCGACGTCCACAGGTGGGGGTTGTGCTTACAGCCCAACACCGTGCAGGACGTTTGGCATTTGCCAGAGAACACCAAGATTGGCAAATTCGCCACTGGCGCCACTGGCGCCCTTCATCTTCACAGAGGTTCACACTGAGCACATGTGACAGACGTTACAGTCTGGAGACGCCGTGGAGAACGTTCTGCTGCCTGCAACATCCTCCAGCATGACCAGTTTGGCGGTGGGTCAGTCATGGCGTGGGGTGGCATTTCTTTGGGGGGCCGCACAGCCCTCCATGTGCTCGCCAGAGGTAGCCTGACTGCCATTAGGTACCGAGATGAGATCCTCAGACCCCTTGTGAGACCATATGCTGGTGCGGTTGGCCCTGGGTTCCTCCTAATGCAAGACAATGCTAGACCTCATGTGGCTGGAGTGTGTCAGCAGTTCCTGCAAGAGGAAGGCATTGATGCTATGGACTGGCCGCCCGTTCCCCAGACCTGAATCCAATTGAGCACATCTGGGACATCATGTCTCGCTCCATCCACCAACGCCACGTTGCACCACAGACTGTCCAGGAGTTGGCGGATGCTTTAGTCCAGGTCTGGGAGGAGATCCCTCAGGAGACCATCCGCCATCTCATCAGGAGCTGGATCAGCCTGTAGTGTGGTTTTCCACTTTAATTTTGAGTGTGACTCCAAATCCAGACCTCCATGGGTTGATAAATTGGATTTCCATTGATTATTTTTGTGTGATTTTGTTGTCAGCACATTCAACTATGTAAAGAAAAAAGTATTTAATAAGATTATTTCATTCATTCAGATCTAGGATGTGTTATTTTAGTGTTCCCTTTATTTTTTTGAGCAGTGTATATATATATATTTTTTTAAACAGGTAAAAACACAACAACGGGGACTGTGAAAAGACACACAAAGGTACAGACACATGCATACATTGTGATATTGTTGTATGGTGGTATTAAACATTTTGTACTGTAGATATGTAGTGGTGTAATAATGTTATATGATGTACTATTTTATCTTTTGTTTTATAAGTAATGTAAGTGATTTAATATGTTTGGACCCAGGAAGAGTAGCACGGCATAAGTCATGGCAAAATGTGTAGAATTGCAGGAATTGTTCTTTAAAACTGCAAAAATCTTTGTCTGCCCTATGGCAAAATAAATAGAATTGCATGAAATGCACTTTAACACGACAAAAAAAGATGATTCACTGCCAAGAGGGAGAGCACTAAAATTTTAAGCCTGTGAAAAAGGCTAGAGACGGCACTGGATGGAAGTAACATTATCTCAATCCAAAGAGGGAGCATGGGTGAATATGACTGTGTTCCATACCTTGATCTCTAGTTTGTGGTTGATGGCGAGGGCTGAGTGCTCCAGGGCCTTGATGACAGAGGCATATGAGTCAGAGAACTTTGTGTACTTCCCTACCAGGGCGACGGACACATGTTCCAGGAGTCGGTCAGACCTGAGAGGAGACAGTTTAGTTTCAACATGTTCCGAGGACCCTGGGGTATCAAGTCAATATATATTTTAGACTAAAACATGGTAAAATACTCAATCAAACCAGGGTGAGACTCCCAATACAGTATGGGGAAATTCCAACCCAAGTTAATCGTGCATAAATTGAACATAATTTCCCTTTTTATGCACATCTCTCTATACGCGCATTTTGACCTTGAACTTAAGCATGAGAATAGCACGCTATTCAACCGCTTTTCATTTTGGGTGGAGATCAAAGAAATGAAGGTGTGGCGGAGGTGTGTGTCTAACAGTATTCTGACCTTGACTTAATTCCCTCATAATTCCACCACCTTTAGGCACGATGAAATGATGAATAAGGTCGAGCAACAAGTCAGTTCCAATTGGAACATCTACTTTATTTGATCAGATAGAAATAACACCATTCTCCATGCACTGTAATTTACTAATTGATAAGAGCTAGGTAAACATGTAAGCTGTTTGGATGAGGGGATCGTAAAAATAAATGACAGTATTGTTTTAGATCTATTTTACGTTATGATCGCTGGAGACTGTATTAACAAATGTGAACCCAGTCATATGGAAACACACACACAGACACACGATAACATACGCAATATACACATGGATTTTGTGTTGTAGATTTGTGGTAGTAGAATAGTGGCCTGAGGGCACACAATGTGTTGTGAAATGTATTGTAATGTTTTAAAAATTGTATAACCGCCTTAATTTTGCTGGAAGAGTAGCTGCTGCTAAATATGTGTATGCGACCAATAACATTTGATTTTATTTGCTGCCTTGGCAGCAGCTAATGGAGATCCATAATAAATACAAATATGGCAGCAAACTGAAGCAAATCAATATATCACCTTTTCCAAAGTCACCTATATGAAATGCAGGCCTTATAACTTCAGATGAAATTTGGAGACTCAAGCTATAGGCTTCTGAAGCCATGCACCAATGACAGTATAGCGCCAAACCTAGAGTTGATTTATGATTTCTAGAATGTTTTAATTATTTGCCCAGACTTTTTACTGTATTTTAAAAAAAACAATTTGTATAGTGTTAAATATGAACCACTATAGGTAGCCACCGTCAGTTATAACGACATAAATGTATAAATGTCACCGACTTGTGTTAGTTTCCTTACATTTTGCATCATTCCATTACATCATTAGTTTACCTTTCTTTCCTCTGTCACACTCATGTGGTTGTTCCTGAGAATCGCTAGCAATAGTCGATCATATTAGGCTAACGTACACTACATGGCAGGAAGTATGTAGACACCCTTTCAAATTAGTGGAGTCGGGTATTTCAGCCACACCCGTTGCTGACAGGTGTATAAAATTGCGCATACAGCCATGCAATCTCCATAAACAAACATTGGCAGTAGAATGGCCTTACTGAAGATCTCAGTGACTTTCACCGTGGCACCGTCATAGGATGCCATCTTTCCAACAAGTCAGTTAGTAAAATTTCTGCCCTGCTAGAGCTGCCCCGATCAACTGTATGTGCTGTGATTGTGAAGTGACAATGTCTAGAAGCAACAATGGCTCAGCCGCGAAGTGGTAGGCCACACAAGCTCACAGAACACGACCGCCTAGTGCTGAAGTGCGTAGCGTGTAAAAATCGTCTGTCCTCGGTTGCAACACTCACTACCGAGTTACAAACTGCCTCTGGAAGCAACATCAGCACAAGATCTGTTCGTCGGGAGCTTCATGAAATGGGTTTCCATGATCGAGTAGCTGCACACAAACCTAAGATCACCATGCTCAATGCCAAGCGTTGGCTGGAGTGGTGTAAAGCTCGCCGCCATTGGACTCTGGAGCAATGGAAACGCATTCTCTGGAGTAATGAATCACACTTCACCATCTGGCAGTCTGACGGACGAATCTGGGTTTGGCTGATGCCAGGAGAACTCTACCTGACCCAATGCATAGTGCCAATTGTAAAGTTTGGTGGAGGAGGAATAATGTTCTGGGTCTGTTTTTCATGGCCTCCAGTGAAGGGAAATCTTAACACTACAGCATCCAATGACATTCTAGATGATTCTATACTTCCAACTTTGTGGCAACAGTTTGGGGAAGGCCCTTTCCTGTTTAAGCATGACAATGCCCCGTGCACAAAGCGAGGTCCATACAGAAATGGCCGACAGCAACTTTGTCATCACAGTTCCATGATTAGTAAGGATTATAGTAGATTTATAGGACTAATGTGCATTTTTTTCACCTTCTAATATTTCTTGGTTTGAACAATTGAATATGGCAACTTTCAGGATGAATCAATGTATGTAGTTCTATCCTTGAGCTGTTCTTGTCTATTAATGTTCTGTATTATGTCATTCTGTATTATGTTTCATGTTTTGTGTGGACCCCAGGAAGAGTAGCTGCTGCTTTTGCAACAGCTAATGGGGATCCTAATAAAATGCCCCAAAAAATATTTTTGATTCACCAATATATTTTGTGCGTAAAGACTCTCCCAAACTGTTTTTTACAAATTATTATTCATAAATACCTTCATAACACTAAATAATGTACAAGATCAGAGTATTTTTTACATCTACCAATTGGTGCTGAAAAGGAGAAGTCTATTTAGGCCCACATGGCTTTCTTTCATTGATCCCTAATATTCTTAACTGTAAAAAATTAAAGGTACACCACATTTAAAGGGATGACTTTAGATAACTGTACTGAAAACCCTCTTGAATGAAAACCTAATGAGAAAATCTGTTGGCCAGCAAGTGAGAGGGATTTCAGCAGTTGAATTACATTTATTCAGCGCACGCAAGGGAACCACACCGGCAAAGCCCGTTACGCACCTGCATAAGGTCAGTCTGAATACCAACTACTGAGAAGTGAGTCTGAATCTGGCGCTATGTCAGCATGTAGTAAAAATCTAAGTTCCACAGTAACCTTGTCATATGTTGTACTATAGTGATGTTACATTTGATACCGGAGCTCCGAGGCATGCGTCGAAATCACAAAGCAGTCTACTTGAAAGCAGTGTGCCGATGCCTGTATCACTTTATCAGAGGCACGAGATTAATGATGTCCTAAGCTTTGTTTCGTTGCACAACCACCTGACTGGTTTGCTATTGCTTTTGGTTGAAGACAAAAGGCTACACTACGTGCGATACGGCGTTTGGGACGTCATCTATAATAATTTTGCTGCTCTAAATTATTTTGACCAGCAGGTGCCACTAGTGTACGCTGTATTGAGTAAAGCCTTGAGTAATGAACCTACAGTATTTCAACACAATTAGCTGGAAAGCCTCAATGCTTCAGGAAGCTTTGTTTCCCCATCACTATTGTACTACAGCAGAGTAGTGCTACATTCAGAAGCCTATTTCTGCCATAAACAGTCCAACTGGACTACAATTCCCACATGGCCATGGGGGTGAGCCAGGGGTCCCCTTCACCTGTCAGACATCTCCTTCCACTTGGTGAGCATCTTCCTGGCCCTCATCTCAATAGGCAGGTCCAGCCGCTGGCAGATGTAGCCCACCACCCCCTGGTCTTCCAGTAGTAGGGGTACTCTGTAGATGGACGACACATCTGCCACGCAGATCACCTGGGGACAGGGAGAGAGAAAAGCATAAGAATCGGATTACGTTTTTCAAAAGTATATGAAATGTTGCTGGTTGACGTTACATTAACTTTGTTCTGGGTTGTGTTCATTTAGGCACGCAACGGAAAACGGAAACTCGTCACGGACAGAGAAGGCCTTACCTGCGTGGGCTCTACGTGACAGAACATGGAGATCTTCTCTTTGACAGCGTTCTCCAGAGGTGTCGCACAGCGGCACATGATCTGAAAATACATTAGGAGAAACACCTTGCCATAGTTAGCCAATTCCAAGAGTCCCAAGGCAAAAGGATGAGGGAGTATCTAACTCACCAGATCTGGGGAGAGTCCTAGTCCACGGAGCTCTCGGACACTGTTCTGAGTGGGTTTAGTCTTCTGTTCTCCTGTGGCACTGGGCTAAAGGCAGACAAAATTACATTTCAGTTCTCAGTTAAGCATCATTGTAAAACCTTTTACTTGAAACACAACTGATGTACTTTTGAGACTAAGTTAAAGTGTTCATGATGTTTTACAATGCTTATGTAAGAGACTGTGTTTTGATTCAATTGTGTGTGTGTATGTATTAATGTAGTAAAGGGCTGACACTTTTGGTACAGATGTGCTTTGTCACAGCGCTGAAATCAGCTTTCAAACAAGCTCTACTCTGCGTGTGTGTGTTAAAGCTTTTACCTGTGGGACTAAGCTGACGTGAATGTTGCAGAAGTTATCCCTCTTCACCTTGAACTGGAACTGTCTGAAGGCCTCGATAAATGGCATGCTCTCAATGTCTCCCACAGTGCCTCCCAACTGTCAACACAGGACACAGCCTGAGACCTCAACATTCACTAGGCAAAAATGCAAGAAACCATCTAAAATGGGAAGGTACTATCTGAACTGCTTGTTTTCCATTGCACAACATTTTGAAATGTATTGCTACAGTGTGCCCTAATGAATATGACCCAGCTTAACAATCGCTGGCTGAAACCAGACACCAATAACAACTGCATGGGGACAATCACAACGGCCTATAATGAGTGACCCATAATAAGACAAACTTGACTACACTGTGGCTCGTACCTCTATAACACAGACTTGTGGCTCCACCCCATCGTCATCCACTGAGATCTTGGCCTGCTTCACCACCCACTCCTGAATGGCATCTGTGATGTGTGGCACCACTGAGATAAGAGAGAAAACATCAGCAAAATAGAATCAGCATCTGCAGAAACTCGAGATCAGCATAGAAAAAAGGACTATGGAGAGACCCTTACAAATCAACACAACTACTAGGAGTGATGTCATAGGTTTCCAGGTGTTGCCCTAATCCCAATGCCCCTTGCCTAGCAGAGAACCCTTGTTCTCTCGCTCACCCTGTACAGTTTTGCCCAGGTAGTCTCCCCTCCTCTCCTTGTTGATGACTGACTGGTAGATTTTGCCGGTGGTCAGGTTGTTGTCCCTGGTTAACCTGATGTCCAGGAAGCGCTCGTAGTTTCCTAAATCCAGGTCCACCTCACCTCCATCGTCCAACACAAACACTTCACCTGGATGGGTGATGCAGCTCAAGTCAATTAGATAGGCATGCATTGATTGGCCTAGCCCTCACCGATTAAATGCTTTAGTCTGAGAGAACTCACCACCCAAATGCACTCACCATGTTCATAAGGTGAGAAGGTGCCAGCATCAATGTTGATGTAGGGGTCGATTTTGATGGCAGTCACATGCAGACCACAGGACTTCAGGATTAAGCCCACACTACTGGCAATGATGCCCTTGCCAATTCCGGATATTACACCTCCAGTGACCAAGATGTACTTCATAGTGGCATGTGAAACCTAGAAACAAATAGAAGATGACAATCAATGTTAGACAACAGAAAACATGTTCGCAATATCCCTATAGGTTAGTGCTGAGGGATTAACCGAAATGTCTGTTATTGTACAGTTTTTAAAACAACTGAGACGTCGGTTCAATTGTTTCTTTCTGTGACCTCAAGGTCGGGACAGGGATCAGAAAACCAGTCAGTATCTGGTGTGACCACCATTTGCCTCACGCAACATCTCCTTCGCATAGAGTTGATAAGGCTGTTGATTGTGGCCTGTGGAATGTTGTGCCCCTCGTCTTCAATGGCTGTGCAAAGTTGCTAGATATTGGCGGGATTTGGAACACTTCAATCCAGAGCATCCCACACATGCTCAATTGGGTGACATGTCAGGTGAGTATGCAGGCCATGGAAGAACTGGGACATTTTCAGCTTCCATGAATCATCTACAGATCCTTGCGACATTGGGCTGTGCATTTTCATGCTGAATCATATGATGGCGGCGGATGATTGGCATGACAATGTGCCTCAAAAGCTCGTCTGCGCATTCAATTTGCCATCGATAAAATGCAATTGTGTTTGTTGTCCGTAGCTTATGCCTGCCCTTACCATTGTCCCATAGTGGCGGTTGGATTCTCGGTTCACAATATTAAAACCACTGACAATCTGCCCGGTACAGTTGAAACCAGTATTCATCTGTGAAGAGCACACTTCTCCAGAGCTCCATTCGCAATTGAAGGTAAAAGCCCTCATCTCTGTGCACTATTTGCATCAGCTGGTATCAAAACCTGGGGGAGTACAGACATTTTCCCACTGAAGTCGGTTACGACCCTGGTGAGGACGACAAGCACGCAGATGATTGTCACTGAAACGGTTTGTGCAGAAGTTCTTCAGTTGTGAAAACCCTGAGTTTCATCAACGGTCCGGATGGCTGGTCTCAGACGATCCCGCTGTTGAAGAAGCCGGATGTGGAGATCTTGGGCTGGCATGGTTACACGTGGTCTGCGGTTCTTGAGACATCTGTGGCATTGTGTTGTGTGACAAAACTGCACATTTTAGCACAGCCTTTTATTGTCCCCAGCACAAGGTGCACCTGGGTAATAATCATGCTGTTTAATCAGCTTCTTGATATACCACACCTGTCAGGTGGATAGATTATCTTGGCAAAAAAGAAATGCACACTAACAGGGATGTAAACAACTTTGTGCACCAAATTGTGCATATAGGACATTTCTGGGATCTTTTATTTCAGCTCATGAAACCAACACTTGTTGCGTTTATATATTTGTTCAGTGTAGTTTAGCACAGAAAACGTGCTAATTAACTACAATGACCAAAATCCATTGCGCATCTACTTTTCCGGTCTGTGTGGTGGACAGACAGGAGAATGCACGATCGAGAGGGCTAGAGAGCAGTTGCTTTGAGAGGTACCTAAGTGATTTATAGTTGGTATTCAGCATTCATAAAATTATGCCTTATTTACATTGATGAACTACTAAAAATAGTGTTTTTGTCAGACAGCATAGGTAGCAGCAGCTCTATAGAAATGAGATTATGACTTGGAATGAAATAATAATGTCATCAAATAAACCAAAATGTAATAAACACAATTGAAATATTTTATTAAAGTAATGTGAATAAATTATGGTTAATAAGTGAGAGGTTTACCATCATGAACCATTTATTATTTGTTTTATTCTGTGTTAAAGCATTCAACCCACAAAATGGATAGTGCATTTAATGTTTAAAAAAAATGTACGAAACCAAAAACCGGGATTATTTTTTAATAATAGAACAGAAACCGAACAGAAAATACAGTGTCTTTATCAAAATAATGCTTTTGCATATTTTCAGTGTGGAAACCGTCTATGTTTAGGGGGGTTATAGCCTAGGCTAATCAATTCTAAATGTCACTAGCAGTTCGCAAAGTATCCAAAACTGAAAATAGACGGCATGCAATTATTACAAAACCGCAGCTCATTGTTGGAACACATACACTATATATACAGAGGGACACACCTTCAAATTAGTGGATTCGGCTATTTCTGCCACACCTGTTGTTGACAGGTGTATAAAATCAAGCACCTAGCCATGCTATCTCTATAGACAAACATTGTCAGTAGAATGACCTTACTGAAAAGCTCAGTGACTTTCAACATGGCACCTTTCCAACAAGCCAATTCCTTAAATTTCGGTCCTACTAGAGCTTCTACGGTCAACTTTAAGTGGTGTTATTGTGAAGTGGAAACATCTAGGAACAACAACGGCTCAGCCGCAAAGTGGAAGGCCACACAACCTCACAGAACGGGACCACCAAGTGCTGAAGCACATAAAAACCGTCTGTTCTCGGTTGCAACACTCACTACCGAGTTCCAAACTGCCTCTGGAAGCAACATCGGCACAATAACTTCATTTGTAGCTTCAAGAAATGCGTTTCCATGGCCGAGTAGCCGCACACAAGCCTAAGATAACTATGCGCAATGCCAAGCAAAACACCAGTCTCAACGTCAACAGTGAAGAGGCGACTCCGGGATGCTGGCCTTCCAGGTAGAGTTCCTCTGTCCAGTGTCTGTGTTCTTTTGCCCATCTTAATCTTTTCTTCTTATTGGCCATATGGCTTTTTTCCCTTTGCAACTCTGCCTAGAAGGCTAGCATCCTGGAGTCGCCTCTTCACTGTTGACATTGAGACTGATGTTTTGCGGGTACTATTTAATGAAGCTGCCAGTTGAGGACTTGTGAGGCGTCCGTTTCTCAAACTCTAATGTAGTTGTCCTCTTGCCCAGTTGTGCACCGGGGCCTCCCACTCCTCTTTCTATTCTGGTTAGAGCCCGTTTGCGCTGTTCTGTGAAGGGAGTAGTACACAGTGTTGTACGAGATCTTCAGCTTCTCAGCAATTTCTCGCATGGAATAGCCTTCATTTCTCAGAACAAGAAAAGACTGACAAGTTTCAGAAGAAAGGTCTTTGTTTCTGGCCACTTTGAGCCTGTATTCAAACCCACACATGCTGACGCTCCAGATACTCAACTAGTCTAACGGCCTGTTGTATTGCTTCTTTAATCAGGACAACAGTTTTCAGCTGTGCTAACATAATTTCAAAAGGGGTTTTGTATGATCAATTAGCCTTTTAAAATGATCAACTTGGATTAGCTAACACAACGTGCCATTGGAACACAGGAGTGATGGTTGCTGATAATGGGCCTCTGTACGCCTATGTAGATATTCCATTAAAAAAAATCAGCCATTTCCAGCTACAATACTCATTTACAACATTAACAATGTCCACACTTTATTTCTGATCAATTTGATGTTATTTTAAATAGCCAAAAAAAAGTGCTTTTCTTTCAAAAACAAGGACATTTATAAGTGACCCCAAACTTTCGAACGGTAGTGTATAGCGCACTTGATTTGCTCATCAGGCCCACTGGGAAGGCAGAGTTTGAACCTTCAGATACATGAAATGAGTCAAAATGGGAACACCTCACCTATCTGGTGCGGAAGGCAGCTGAATCGGGTGCAGCTACTGCTAACAGCGCTAGATGAATAAATACAAATAAATTGGAACGCAAGACTTCAGCATTGGGTTTTTTACAGAAATGTTTGGCAATCACCTATGAATGTCTTGGAGATCAACCGGTTGGTAGCCACCGGTGAAGAGGGAATGGTCAAAATGCAATTGTGTGAGTGAGACACGGAGGGGAAAGGGAATTTAGGGAGAACTGTGTGATGCTTGCCTTTGTTTATTTTTTGTTGTGGCGCGCAAACCATGTACAACTGGAACCCTAGAGTCAAAGCAAAGTAACGTTGTCTTCAAGACAAAATTACATATTTCTTCGGGACAAGCCACAAAGCATATTCCCTGGTTAAAGATGCACTATGCAGAAATCGCTCCGCCACTTCCTGGTTGCTAAAATTATAATAGTTTGCCTAATTTCAGATTGTGGCAAAACAAGCAATGTGTAGTGTGAAAGATATTTTCCATAACCCAAAATATTATATTTTCAGCTGTTTGAAACTGGCGTACAAAACTAAGTAAAAGACGAAAAAACGAAGCTTAAGAACGGGAAGCATAAAAATAGCGCACATAGAACAGATTTACTGCTTCTTACATGCTGACCACAAATAAATGTACACATACATGTTATTCAATCATTGCACCCACCCTGCTCGCGAGCATCTGCGTAGCCAGGCGCTAAAATAGAATTTGGTTCTAAACTCACCAAAAAAAGAAACGTCCTCTCACTGTCAACTGCGTTTATTTTCAGCAAACTTAACATGTGTAAATATTTGTATGAACATAAGATTCAACAACTGAGAAATGAACTGAACAAGTTTCACAGACATGTGACTAACAGAAATGGAATTATGTGTCCCTGAACAAAGTAACAGTCAGTATCTGGTGTGGCCACCAGCTGCATTAAGAACTGCAGTGCATCTCCTCCTCATGGACTGCACCAGATTTGCCAGTTCTTGCTGTGAGATGTTACCCTACTCTTCTACCAAGGCACCTGCAAGATCCAAGACATTTCTGGGGGGAATGGCCCTAGTGCTCACCCTCTGATCCAACAGGTCCCAGACGTGCTCAATGGGATTGAGATCCGGGCTCTTCGCTGGCCATGGCAAAACACTGACATTCCTGTCTTGCAGGAAATCACTCACAGAACGAGCAGCATGGCTGGTGGCATTGTCATGCTGGAGGGTCATGTCAGGATGAGCCTGCAGGAAGGGTACCACATGAGGGAGGAGGATGTCTTCCCTGTAAAGCACAGCGTTGGGATTGCCTGCAATGACAACAAGCTCAGTCTGATGATGCTGTGACACACGGCCCAGACCATGACGGACCCTCCACCTCGATCCTGCTTCAAAGTACAGGCCTCGGTGTAATGCTTATTCCTTCGACAATAAACGCGAATCCGACCATCACCCCTGGTGAGACAAAACAGCGACTCGTCTGTGAAGAACACTTTTTGCCAGTCCTGTCTGGTCCAGCGACGGTGGGTTTGAGCCCATAGGCAACGTTGTTGCCGGTGATGTCTGGTGAGGACCTGCCTTACAACAAGCTTACAAGCCCTCAGTCCAGCCCCTCTCAGCCTATTGCGGACAGTCTGAGCACTGATGGAGGGATTGTGCGTTCCTGGTGTAACTCGGGCAGTTGTTGTTGTCATCCTGTACCTGTCCCGCAGGTGTGATGTTCGGATGAACCGGTCCTGTGCAGGTGTTGTTACACGTGGTCTGCCACTGTGAGGACGATCAGCTGTCCGCCCTGTAGCGCTGTCTTGGGCTTCTCACAGTACAGACACTGCAATTTATTGCCCTGGCCACATCTGCAGTCCTCATGTCTCCTTGCAGCATGCCTAAGGCACGTTCATGCAGATGAGCAGGGACCCTGGCCATCTTTCTTTTGGTGTTTTTCAGAGTCAGTAGAGAGGCCTCTTTAGTGTCTTAAGTTTTCATAACTGTGACCTAATTGCCTACCGTCTGTAAGCTGTTAGTGTCTTAATGACCGTTCCACAGGTGCATGTTCATTAATTGTTTATGGTTCATTGAACAAGCATGAGAAACAGTGTTTAAACCCTTTACAATGAAGATCTATGAAGTTATTTGGATTTTTACAAATTATCTTTGAAAGACAGGGTCCTGAAAAAGGGACGTTTCTTTTTTTGCTGAGTTTATTTGTTACGCTCAAGTCCTGCCTCTCCCATCTCCTCATTGGTTTTTAGGAGCATATACCCACGTGGCTGATTGAAAGATGAACAGAGTTCCACACTCCAGTCGGTTGTGGTAATGCACCTTAAAGTTGGTTGCCAACCGCCATATAAAATCAAAATAAGAAGCCTGAAGGAGGAGAGATGACTAGAAACAAATTCAGTTTACCGTTTTATCTGTGGATTAATTGTCGTAGTAGAGTACCTTATGCATATCATGCAAAATAACAACCCAATATTTATATCCCAGGACTAATTAGCTAGCAACAGCAAGTTAGCTAGCTAAATTGCCATTAATGTTTAATGCTTTTCGACCTGTCCCCAAATAAATATAATTGGTTCAGAGTTTGTTTTGATATTTCAACCTGCGTGTGGGGGGGACAAACTCAACATGTGTGGTCTGGGCAGCATGTAAAGTTGAACTTCATTCTATTTTTGACGCATTATGTGCTGCAAGTCCCGCCTCTCCCATCTCCTCATTGGTTTTTCAAAGCACATACCCACAGGGGTGATTGAAAGATGAACAGAGTTCCACACACCAGTCCACTTGGTGGCAGTAATGCACCTTAGTTAGTTGCCAACCGCCATATAAAGTCCACAGAAGACTGAAGGGGGAGTGATTACTAGAAACTAAGTAGGTTTCCCCTTTTATCTGTGGATTAGTTAGAGAACACATGATTCCGTGTGTCAAATTATACAAAGATCCAGAAAAATGGAACATGTGCATTTCAATGTTTATATCACAGGACAAATTAGCTAGCTCGCTAAATGTCCATGAATGTTTTGGCCTGTCCCCAAATTAATATAGTTGGTTCAGAGTTAGTTTTGATATTTCAACTTGCGTGTCCTCATCGCATCTGGTGTGGATGGCCAAAATCACTATGATCGCGATGGTGAACGCACGTGTAGACTTACTATCAGTTAGAATGACAGGACATATAACTCACATTTCTATGTGAATTTGGTCGGGTTGCACAAAAAGTTACATATTGCAGCTTTAAAGATTGAGTTTTGATGTCTGTTCGAGTACTCATGGCCATCCCATTTCAGGGAAGTTAGAAACCAATATACACAGGCAGTTAGAAAAGCCAAGGCTAGCTTTTTAAAGCAGAAATGTGCTTCCTGCAACACAAACTCAAAAAAGTTCTGGGACACTGTAAAGTCCATGGAGAATAAGAGCACCTCCTCCCAGCTGCCCACTGCACTAAGGATAGGAAACTCTGTCACCACCGATAAATCTACTAAAATTGAGAATTTCAATAAGCATTTTTCTACAGCTGGCCATGCTTTCCACCTGGCTACCCCTACCCCGGTCAACAGCACTGCACCCCCCACAGCAACTCGCCCAAGCCTTCCCCATTTCTCCTTCTCCCAAATCCAGTCAGCTGATGTTCTGAAAGAGCTGCAAAATCTGGACCCCTACAAATCAGCCGGGCTAGACAATCTGGACCATTTCTTTCTAAAATTATCTGCCGAAATTGTTGCAATCCCTATTACTAGCCCGTTCAATCACTCTTTTGTATCGTCTGAGATTCCCAAAGACTGGAAAGCAGCTGCGGTCATCCCCCTCTTCAAAGGGAGAAACATTCATCAAATAAGTTATGAATAAAGGTCAACCGATTAAAATCGGCCAAGCCGATTAATTAGGGCCGATTTCAAGTTTTCATAACAACCTGTAATCTGCCTTTTTGGATGCCGATTACATTGCAATCCGCGAGGAAACTGCGTGGCAGGCTGACCACCTGTTACGCGAGTGCAGCGTGAAAAGGACCTTGTGGCTGCAAGGAGCCAAGGTAAGTTGCTAGCTAGCATTAAACTTATCTTATAAAAAACAATCAATCTTCACATAATCACTAGTTAACTACACGTGGCTGATGATATTACTAGGTTAACTAGCTTGTCCTGCGTTGCATACAATCAATGTTAATTTATCATCGAATCACAGCCTACTTCAACTTCACCAAACGGGCGATGATTTAACAAAAGCGCATTGCTGAAAAAAGCACAATCTTTGCACAAATGTACCTAACCATAAACATCAATGCCTTTCTTAAAATCAATACACAGAAGTATATTTTTTTTAAACCTGCATATTTAGTTAAAAGAAATTCATGTTAGCAGGCAATATTAACTAGGGAAATTGTGTCACTTCTCTTGCGTTCAGTGCAAGCGGAGTCAGGGAGGGTATATGCAACAGTTTGGGCCGCCTGACTCGTTGCGAACTGTGAACTAATTTGCCAGAATTTTACATAATTATGACATAACATTGAAGGTTGTGCAATGTAACAGCAATTTTTACACTTAGGGTTACCACACGTTCGATAAAATACGGAACGGGTCCGTATTTCACTGAAAGAATAAACGTTTTGTTTTAGTTTCCGGATTTTACCATATTAATGACCAAAGGCTCGCATTTCTGTGTTTATTATATTATAATTAAGTCTATGATTTGATAGAGCAGTCTGACTGAGCGGTGGTAGGCAGCAGCAGGCTCGTAAGCATTCATTCCAACAACACTTTACTGCGTTTGCCAGCAGCTCTTAGCAATGCTTAAAGCACAGCGCTATTTATTACTTCAAGCCTATCAACTCCCAAGATTAGGCTGGCAATACTAAAGTACCTATTAGAACATCCAATAGTCAAAGGCATATGAAATACAAATGGTATAGAGAAACAGTCGACGTGTCATAATTCCTATAATAACTACAACCTAAAACTTCTTAACTGGGAATATTGAAGAAATGGGAATATTGAACCACCAGCTTTCATATGTTCTCATGTTCTTTTTACATGGCACATATTGCACTTTTACTTTCTTCTCCAACACTGTGTTTTTGCATTATTTAAACCAAATTGAACATGTTTCATTATTTATTTGAGACTAAATAGATTTTATTTATGTATTATATTAAGTTAAAATAAGTGATCATTGTTCATTCAGTGTTGTTGTAATTGTCATTATTACAAATAAATAAATAAATATAAACATATACAAACATATATAAAAATATATATTTTTTTAAATCAGCCGATTAATCGGTATGGTTTTTTTTGGTCCTCCAAAAATATTGGCGTTGAAAAAACATAATCGGTCGACCTCTAGTAATGAATGATATAAATGCCAAGGGACTTGTTGTCGTAATACACTACAAGTTAGATGGATCGACATCTTAGTCTTCATTGATATCATGTAATGTTAGCCTAATGCCGCATTCAAACTAAACTGGGAACTCGGAAATATCCGACTTCTGTCGTTCAAGACACATTTATTTATTTCACCTTTATTTAACCAGGTAGGCAAGTTGAGAACAAGTTCTCATTTACAATTGCGACCTGGAACCTGGAAACACATGGAAACTCGGCGGGGGAAAAAATCTGTTTCGACTGTGAAAAATCGTGTAACACTCATCCAACTCGGAATTCCAAGTCGAAAACTCGGGAATCTTTCTAGAGCTCATACCTTCCGACCTGAACAGCACTGTAATGATTTGACCTTATTACTTCTCGAATCTTCCCGAATTCCCAGTTGTCTTGAAAGCACCATAACATTCAATCATGTCATGTGGTAGCTGTAATACACTCACCGTAGTGTTTGGATCTCCTCTATTACATGAAAGCCGTTCATGTTTGTATGTTCACTTCTAACTACTATAGTGTTCTATGTGGATGTAGTTTATTTTGTCTGGTGCTCGAGACGGGTTGTTTACCCAGTTTCAACTTGTCACAATTGCGGAAATCCAATGGCGGGAAATAAAAATGGCACTACAGTTGAATAACAGAACATGCAAGGAATTGCGAATTCCTCATGGCTATCACATCGTTTCTGTTTAGATCATTTTGTTTATACACTAAAATATAAATCACATGATATGACAAGTATAGCCAGCCAGGTTCGCTGCTTCTTACATGATCTTGCTAGCTAGCGATGTAAAATGACTTTATCAACACTGGCAGAGTCCATTACCGTTGCATCATTGCGACAGTAGACCTCACTGGATCAAGCTACGAAACTAATCCGTAGCTGTCTTGCTAACTGGCTGGTGTAGTTAGCACTGCAAGCTCGTAGCTAGCTTCTACTCGACTTGAACTCACCGAATTATACAAATACTGATAAAATCTTTCTCACAAGCCCCATGAGGATCACACATGAAATGGTATAAAGTCAATTCTTCATGTATTCTGTGTCATGAACGATATTGTTACTACTTGCCTGCGCACGTCCTTCTGTGTTGGTACACGTGTGGCGTAAACTGACACAAAAGAAGACCTCGTAGCCGCATAAACAAGGCAGAATTGAATGCAACGATTTACATATTACAAAGTGAAAGGATTGACTTTGCATGCAGCCCAGCTAAATGGTGTAAACTTTGCTGCGCACTGCACAGTAAACACTCATGAGCAGGACTTGAGCAACGTCACTACCTCTTCATCGTCACTGTTGTGTTTGCGGTAGAAATTGGTACTTGCTTGGAGAAAGCACGACAAGAGGGAAAGAAGGCTGGCTTCAAGGGCCCACACGCGTTTATCGAATGATTACTGGGTAACTCTGTTGACATTAACCAAATTGGAACTGTGAGTACTACCATGAGTACAGTTAATGTACTGCCACGAATCAATGCACCGTTCGAACTACAACTGATGAACACTTGCCAAAAAAAAGAGGAAGTAAATAGATTTGTTATTCTGTTAACCACCACCTCAGCCGAGCGTAGTTTTCCGTCGGAGTAATCCTCTCAAGGTTCACTGTTTGTTTTATTGTTCACATTACTACTTGTTATCTAATTTGTGTTCTTTCTTTTTTTTTTTAATGCAGGAGTTCGTTTTCAATTCAGTCAGTATCGTTAGTCTGAATGCTAGGGGTTTGAGAAATCCTACAAAAAGGAAAGCTTTATTTTTATATTGTAAACGCAGTAACGCAGATTTTGTCCTTCAGGAAACTCATTCGGGTGAAAGGATTTAAGCAACAAATACTCAGAGGCTTTTCTAATTATTTTAGGGGATTTTAATGATCGTTTTCCTCCTAGAACGAGTCAAAGCCCTCAAAATAGTAACGTTATCATTACATTATGCAAGGATCTCTGTGTTGAGGATGCCTGGCGTTATTTCAATCCAGGTGCAAAGGGTTATACCTGGACCAACAAAACTATGTCACGTAAATCTAGACTAGATTTATTCCTAATTTCCCCTTTTTTGTTACAGTTTGTTATAGATGTAGATCATCAGTTGGCTCCCTTTTCTGATCATCTCTTGATTTCCCAGCTACTAAAAAATCTAAAGGTACTCGAGGATATTGGAAATTAAACAACACACTTCTTAAAGATTCTACTCTCATTGAAAACATGAAATCATTAGCTAAAGATATGTTTGCAAGAAAAGACTTGGGTCATGGAAGTAAATGGGAATTTTTCAAATATAAAGTCAGAGTGATAGCCATTAAATGTGCCAAAGAGCTGATGCAATTAAAGAACCTTAGAGAAAAGGAGATGATGAGCATGCTTGACAGTTTTCCAAAGAAAGATAATCTATCTGAAGAAGAGGAGTCTGTATTCAAGTCTTTACAACTAGAATTAGAACAGCTTTACACGGATCTGGCAAAGGGTGCGTTTGTAAGGTCAAGAGTAAAATGGTATGAAGAGGGGGAAAGAAACACTAGTTACTTTTTTGCACTTGAAAAGAGGTACTACAAAAGAAAATCTATAACTGCACTCAAAATTAACGATGTTTTATGCAAAGATCCCATTACAATATCATCATTTGTCAATTCATTTTATGAAAACGTTTACAGCTCTCAATTTCAGGAAGACGGTGGTGAAAGTTACATTTGCCACATTCGGAATTATGTCCCTGTAATTCAGGATGATTTCCACTCAGTTTGCGATTCACCTGTGTCAACTGAAGAAATTAGAGAGGCTCTGAATTCAATGAAAAAAGGGAAATCACCTGGCCCTGATGGCCTGTCAGTTGAATTCTATAGACAGTTTTGGGAGTTACTAGAAGACCCGTTTTTCAATATGTTTCAAGATTGCATTAAAAATGGGGAAATGGTCTCCACTATGAAACAGGGCCTTATTTCATTGATTCTGAAGCCCGATAAAGACCCTTCTCTCATTGACAATTGGAGACCAATTACTTTATTAAATATTGATTACAAAATGATTGCTCTGGTTTATGGCAAAAGATTAAAGAAAGTAATAGATACCATTATAAATGAGACTCAAACAGGACTTATGAAGGGCCGTCACATAAGCTCTAACATTCGTTTAGTCTTGGACCTTATAAATTATTTAGATGCAGTTGACTCAGATGTGGTTGTCTTATTTTTGGACTTCTGTAAAGCCTTTGCCACAATTGAACATTAATTTCTTTAGGTCTCTTAAACTTCTGGATTTGGTGAAAATTGTATTGAAGTAATTTGCATGTTTTACAAAGATATAAATAGTTATGTGCTACTAAACCTTAATACTTCCAAAATATTCAGTATCAACAGAAGTGTACGACAGAGATGCCCAATTTCGCCATTTTTATTCATTTTGGATGTGGAACTTCTATCTCCAGATATTCTGAATAATGCAAATTTGTATGGCTTAACCATTTTTAACAAAGAAATCAAAATTTCCCAACTGGCTGATAATGCTACACTTTTCTTAAGAGGTAAAGACCAGGTCGCCCATGCCCTTAATGCTATAACTGCATTTTCTATTGCATCAGGATTAATACTGAATGTTTCTAAATGTGAAATCTTATGTTTATTTGACTCTGATGATAAAGAAATAGAAAATATTCCTGTAAAGTACTGTGTTAAATATTTAGGAATACATCTGTCAAAAAAACACTTAGTCAGACAACATTTGAATTTCTCTCCTAAAATTAAGAGAACTAAAAATATATTTAATAATTGGCTACAAAGAGATCTTTCTATACTTGGGAGAATACTTCTGTCCAAGGCAAAGGGACTGTCTCATTTTGTGTACCCCCTCATTATTGTTATGTGTAAATCCTGCTACTTGTAAAGAGATCAATAAGACCTTTCTTGACTTCATCTGGAAAAATAAGTCTCACAAACTCAAAAAAATCAGTCCTTTCTAACAAAAGAACTGAAGGCGGTCTAGAAGTGTTGGATTTTGTTGACATAATTAACACTTTCAAGAAACTGGTTGAAAAAATGTTTGATCAATACTGATTCAATATGGTATTTCATTCCAAATAATGTGTTTAATAAATTGAGAGGTCTTCAATTTTTACTGAAATGTAATTATATTCCTGAAAGATTACCTGCTAAATTGGCTAGGTTTCAACAACAAGCTTTAATGGCCTGGAAAATATGTTTCCTGCACAATTTTTCCACACTTAAAGCTCTTTTGTGGAATAATTCAGACATGACTATAAGGAATAAGTCATTGTTGTACCCCAGCTGGCATGAGAGGAATATTGACTTTGTTGTTGATATTTTCGACAACAAGGGTAATATTCTCACATATGAACAATTTATAACATTGAAAGAGTTTCCAATACCTTTCAGAGAGTTTATTTCTGTGATCAAAGCCGTTCCCAGTGGTCTAACGACACTAATGAAAACTCATCTTAGCTTTGGTAATGATCAAAGTTTATCCAGAACTCAGATTGGAAGACATGGGCTTACTTGAGAGATTGTAATAAATATATAAGACAAATTCTTCATTCACAAAACCAACTTACACAGAGAGGAAGGTTTTTCTGGAACATGCTTATTCCTGACATTGTCTGGAAAATGCATGGTTAAGGCCTTACAAATATTGTATACCAAACAAAGTTAAGGAAGTGCACTTCAAAATTTGACATAAGATATATCCATGTAATTCTATGATATGCATATTAGTGGCTATTGATGATATCTGTGTTTTCTGTGAAGAAGGTGAGAATCTCTCACTTAGAATTTTGGGAAAACCTTGCAAAATACTTATTTACCATTATGAACTATGTTTTTGACATGAAATATATATGTTACTATTGCAATGATAACAAGACCACTGAAATGATTGTGATTTTTTTTTTCTTGTTGCCAAATACTTGATACACAAACAAAAATTCCAAAATTCTATACCAAAATTACATTTTGTTTTGATTGAATTGAACTATTTTATTAAAACATTAACCTTAGTGAACAATAACAACAACAACATTTTCTTAAATCATTACAATAAGACTTTTTCAGAGTGATTACAATTGCACTAGAATTGTTTATTTTTTTGTTTGTTCCAGTATTTTCTCATTAATACCTGCGTTCTGTTTTGTATGATGTAAGAATGTAAATTGTTGATTTGAATTTAAAAAATCTATTAAAAAAAAAGGTACTTGCTTGGAGTCTACAACAGTAATGCTTGCTTGGTGTGCAACTACCAGTGGTGTTAAGTATAACCAGGTATACCGGAATATAATGACCTCTCTGGTACAATTTAGCTAACGACGTTAAATAACGTTATTGCTGGTTATTTAACAATAACACCCCTTTACCTTTTCCACATTTTGTTGTGTTACAAAGTGGGATTAAAATGGATTTAATAGATTTATTTTTTTGTCAAAATACTAACGATTATAAAATACAAATAAACGAATGCATCTTGATTATATAAGTATTCAACCCCGAGTTAATACATGTTAGAATCCCATTTGGCAGCGATTACAGCTGTGAGTCTTTCTGGGTAACTCTGTAAGAGCTTTCCACACCTGGATTGTGCAACATTTGCCCATTTTAATTATTTTCAAAATAATTACAACTGTAACTCAGCCTCTCAGGAACATTCACTGTTTACTTGGTAAGCAACTCCAGTGTAGGTAGATTTGGCCTTGTGTTTTAGGTTATTGTCCTGCTGAAAGGTGAATTAATATCCCAGTGTCTGGAAAGCAGACAGAACCAGGTTTTCCTCTAGGATTTTGCCTGTGCTTAGCTCCATTCCATGTGTTTTTCATCCTGAAACTCCACAGGCCTTAATGATTACAAGCATACCCACAACATGATGCAGCCATCACTATGCTTGACAGGTTTTTATTTAACCTTTTATTTAACTAGGCAAGTCAGTTAAGAACAAATTTTTATTTTACAATGAAGGTCTACCCCAGCCAAACCCTAACCCGGACGACGGTGGGCCAATTGTGTGCCGCCCTATAGGACTCCCAATAACATCCGGTTGTGATACAGCCTGGAATCGAGCCAGGGTCTGTAGTGACGCCTCTAGCACTGAGATGCAGTGCCTTAGACCGCTGCGCCACTCGGGAGCCCAAATATGTAAAGTGGTTCTCAGTAATGTATTGGATTTTCCCCAATTATAACACTTTGTATTCGGGACAAAAAGTTAATTGTATGTCACATTTTTTGCAGTATTTATTAAGTGCCTTGTTGCAAACAGAATGCATGTTAAGGAATATTTGTTTCCTGTACAGGCTTGCTTCCTTTTCAAATCAAATCAAGCTTTATTTGTCACATGCACTGAATACAAGTGTAGACCTTACCATGAAATGCTTACTTACAAGCCCTTAACCAACAGTGCAGTTCAAGAAGAGTTAAGAAAATATTTAACAAATAAACTAAAGTTAAAAAAATAACACTAACAATAACGAGGCTATATACAGTGGTGGCCAAAAGTTTTGAGAATGACACAAATATTAATTTTCACAAAGTCTGCTGCCTCAGTTTGTATGATGGCAATTTGCATATATTCCAGAATGTTATGAAGAGTAATCAGATGAATTGCAATTAATTGCAAAGTCCCTCTTTGCCATGCAAATGAACTGAATCCCCCAAAAACATTTTCCACTGCATTTCAGCCCTGCCACAAAAAGACCAGCTGACATCATGTCAGTGATTATTTCGTTAACACAGGTGTGAGTGTTGACGAGGACAAGGCTGGAGATCACTCTGTCATGCTGATTGAGTTCGAATAACAGACTGGAAGCTTCAAAAGGAGGGTGGTGCTTGGAATCATTGCTCTTCCTCTGTCAGCCATGGTTACCTGCAAGGAAACATGTGCCGTCATCTTTGCTTTGCACAAAAAAAGGCTTCACAGTGAAGGATATTGCTGCCAGTAAAATTGCACCTAAATCAACCATTTATTGGATCATCAAGAACTTCAAGGAGAGCGGTTCAATTGTTGTGAAGAAGGCTTCAGGTCGCCCAAAAAAGTCCAGCAAGCGTCAGGACCGTCTCCTAAAGTTGATTCAGCTGCGGGATCTGGGGCACCACCAGTACAGAGCTTGCTCAGGAATGGCAGCAGGCAGGTGTGAGTGAATCTGCACGCACAGTGAGGCAAAGACTTTTGGAGGATGGCCTGGTGTCAAGAAGGGCAGCAAAGAAGCCACTTCTCTCCAGGAAAAACATCACGGACAGACTGATATTCTGCAAAAGGTACAGGGATTGGACTGCTGAGGACTGGGGTAAAGTTATTTTCTCTGATGAATCCCCTTTCTGATTGTTTGGGGCATCTGGAAAAACTTGTCCGGAGAAGACAAGATGAGCGCTACTATCAGTCCTGTGTCATGCCAACAGGAAAGCATCCTGAGACCATTCATGTGTGGGGTTGCTTCTCAGCCAAGGGAGTGGGCTCACTCACAATTCTGCCTAAGAACACAGCCATGAATAAAAATGGTACCAACACATCCTCCGAGAGCAACTTCTCCCAACCATCCAGGAACAGTTTGGTGATGAACAATGCCTTTCCCAGCTTGATGGAGCACCTTGCTATAAGGCAAAAGTGATAACTAAGTGGCTCGGGGAACAAAAGATCGATATTTTGGGTCCATGGCCAGGAAACTCCCCAGACCTTAATCCCATTGAGAACTTGTGGTCAATTCTCAAGAGGCGGTTGGACAAACAAAAACCCACAAATTCTGACAAACTCCAAGCATTGATTATGCAAGAATGGTCTGCCATCAGTCAGGATGTGACCCAGAAGTTAATTGACAGCATGCCAGGGCAGATTGCAGAGGTCTTGAAAATGAACGGTCAACACTGTAAATATTGACTCTTTGCATCAACTTCATGTAATTGTCAATAAAAGCCTTTGACACTTATGAAATGCTTGTAATTATACTTCAGTATTCCATAGTAACATCTGACAAAAATATCTAAAGACACTGAAGCAGCAAACATTGTGGAAATACGTTTTGAGAATGACACAAATATTCTTGTCCGGTGGCCATTTGATTAATTGTTCAGCAGTCTTGTGGCTTCTGGGTTGAAGCTGTTAAGGAGCCTTTTGGTCGTAGACTTGGCACTCCGGTACCGCTTACCATGCGGTAGCAGAGAAAACAGTCTTTGACTTGGGTGACTGGAGTCTGTGACAATTTTATGGGCTTTCCTCTGACACCGCCTATTATATAGGTCCTGGATGGCAGGAAACTTGGCCCCAGTGATGTACTGGGCCATACGCACTACCTTCTGTAGCGTCTTACGGTCAGATGTCGAGCAGTTGCCATACCATGTGTGTGGGGAACAGAGATGAGGTAGTCATTAAAAAATCATGTTAAACACTATTATTGCACACAGAGTGAGTCCATGCAACTTATTATTTGACTTGTTAAGCACTTTTTTAATCCTGAACTTATTTAGGCTTGCCATAAGAAAGGTGTTGAGTACTTACTGACTCAAGACATTTCAGCTTTTAATTGTTTTATTAATTTGTAAGCATTTTACAAAAAACATAATTCAACGTTGACATTGTGGGGTATTGTGTGTATGCCAGTGACCAAAAAATCTCAATTCAATAAATTACAAATTTGGGATGTAACACAACAAAGTGTGGTCCAAGTAAAGGGGTGTGAATTCTTTCTGAAGACACTGTAGTTAGCTAGCCATCTTTTGATCTGGCAAGCCAGGCTAGCTAATATAACTAGCTAGCTAGATACCTCATTTGAACGTAGTTAGGTCGTAGCTCATACAAGTTTACTGTGTATTGTCTAGATAATCCTGGTTATGTAACGTTATCATTTGATAATGCTAGTAAGGCAGGCTAGCTAGCTGGCTACAGGCTACAGGCTAGCTAACGTTAGCCTTCAAGTCGTATTTGCAAGTTATTTTGTAGCTCATACAGGTGTATTCCGTTTTGTTTAGGGCAAAACTTAGTAATGGATGTAGTTAACTCATGTCTGAGTCTGACTAATACAGTGAACTATTGGTGCTTTCAATAGTTCTGTCTATCGCCTCCTTTGAATTCCATGCTGTCACAGTTACCAGCCCTTTCAAGCTTAACATCCTTATCATTTATCACCCTCCAGGTTCCCTTGGAGAGTTCATCAATGAGCTTGACGCCTTGATTCCTTTCCTGAGGAAGTTCCTTTCCTGATGATGGCTCACCTCTCACAGTTCTGGGTGACTTTAACCTCCCCACGTCTACCTTTGACTCATTCCTCTCTGCCTCCTTCTTTCCACTCCTCTCCTCTTTTGACCTCACCCTATCACCTTCCCCCCCTACTCACAAGGTAGGCAATACGCTTGACCTCATCTTTACTAGATGCTGTTCTTCCACTAATCTCATTGCAACTCCCCTCCAAGTCTCCGACCACTACCTTGTATCCTTTTCCCTCTCGCTCTCATCCAACACTTCTCACTCTGCCCCTACTCGGATGGTATTGCGCCGTCGCAACCTTCGCTCTCTCTCTCCCGCTACTCTCTCCTCTTCCATCCTATCATCTCTTCCCTCTGCTCAAACCTTCTCCAACCTATCTCCTGATTCTGCCTCCTCAACCCTCCTCTCCTCCCTTTCTGCATCCTTTGACTCTCTATGTCCCCTATCCTCCAGGCCGGCTCGGTCCTCCCCTCCTGCTCCGTGGCTCGACGACTCATTGCGAGCTCACAGAACAGGGCTCTGGGCAGCCGAACGGAAATGGAGGAAAACTCGCCTCCCTGCGTACCTGGCATCCTTTCACTCCCTCCTCTCTACATTTTCCTCTTCTGTCTCTGCTGCTAAAGCCACTTTCTACCACTCTAAATTCCAAGCATCTGCCTCTAACCCTAGGAAGCTCTTTGCCACCTTCTCCTCCCTCCTGAATCCTCCTCCCCCCCCTCCCTCTCTGCGGATGACTTCGTCAACCATTTTGAAAAGAAGGTCGATGACATCCGATCCTCGTTTGCTAAGTCAAACGACACCGCTGGTCCTGCTCACACTGCCCTACCCTGTGCTTTGACCTCTTTCTCCCCTCTCTCTCCAGATGAAATCTCGCGTCTTGTGACGGCCGGCCGCCCAACAACCTGCCCACTTGACCCTATCCCCTCCTCTCTTCTCCAGACCATTTCCGGAGACCTTCTCCCTTACCTCACCTCGCTCATCAACTCATCCTTGACCGCTGGCTACGTCCCTTCTGTCTTCAAGAGAGGCTTGGATTGCGTCCTACCTGACAGGTCGCTCCTACCAGGTGGCGTGGCGAGAATCTGTCTCCGCACCACGTGCTCTCACCACTGGTGTCCCCCAGGGCTCTGTTCTAGGCCCTCTCTTATTCTCGCTATACACCAAGTCACTTGGCTCTGTCATATCCTCACATGGTCTCTCCTATCATTGCTATGTAGACGACACACAATTAATCTTCTCCTTTCCCCCTTCTGATAACCAGGTGGCGAATCGCATCTCTGCATGTCTGGCAGACATATCAGTGTGGATGACGGATCACCACCTCAAGCTGAACCTCGGCAAGACGGAGCTGCTCTTCCTCCCGGGGAAGGACTGCCCGTTCCATGATCTCGCCATCACGGTTGACAACTCCATCGTGTCCTCCTCCCAGAGTGCTAAGAACCTTGGCGTGACCCTGGACAACACCCTGTCGTTCTCCACTAACATCAAGGCGGTGACCCGATCCTGTAGGTTCATGCTCTACAACATTCGCAGAGTACGACCCTGCCTCATACAGGAAGCGGCGCAGGTCCTAATCCAGGCACTTGTCATCTCCCGTCTGGATTACTGCAACTCGCTGTTGGCTGGGCTCCCTGCCTGTGCCATTAAACCCCTACAACTCATCCAGAACGCCGCAGCCCGTCTGGTGTTCAACCTTCCCAAGTTCTCTCACGTCACCCCGCTCCTCCGCTGTCTCCACTGGCTTCCAGTTGAAGCTCGCATCTGCTACAAGACCATGGTGCTTGCCTACGGAGCTGTGAGGGGAACGGCACCTCTGTACCTTCAGGCTCTGATCAGGCCCTACACCCAAACAAGGGCACTGCGTTCATCCACCTCTGGCCTGCTGGCCCCCCTACCTCTGAGGAAGCACAGCTCCCGCTCAGCCCAGTCAAAACTGTTCACTGCTCTGGCACCCCAAAGGTGGAACAAGCTCCCTCACGACGCCAGGACAGCGGAGTCAATCACCACCTTCCGGAGACACCTGAAACCCCACCTCTTTAAGGAATACCTAGGATAGGATAAAGTAATCCTTCTAACCCCCCCCCCCCCCCTAAAAGATTTAGATGCACTATTGTAAAGTGGTTGTTCCACTGGATATCATAAGGTGAATGCACCAATTTGTAAGTCGCTCTGGATAAGAGCGTCTGCTAAATGACTTAAATGTAACTGGGAGGGGAAAAAACTAGGTCAAATCATGACGTCAGTGATCTTCAGGCCGGAAAGTCAGAGCACTAGAAAGATGCCTGAGTTTGCAACTTGGAATTTCGAGTTGGAATACCGTTCAAAACTACGTTTCCCAATCGGAGCTAATTTTTGTCCACACGCCCACTAATGAATTTCTGGCTACACCATTGGGGTTAGGCATAAGGTTATCTGTGTGGTTAAGGTTAGGTTTAAAATCACATTTTAAGAAGAGAAATTGTAGAAATAGGCGGCCTGTATGACTTTGTGGTAACTAGTGACAACCTAGAATTATCTTGACCGAGTTACTGCCCTGATGACACAGACGGCTTCATCAACAATGGTAATGTGTGTTATGTGAAAAGTTGTATACAAAATAAATATCCAGTTTGATAAACTAGTAATTTAATTTTCCAGCCAAGCAGATACAAGTAGTAGAGTCATTTTGGTTGTGAAGTACATTATCAAAACACTTAGTCCTTTCTTTATAACAACGAAATGTGTTACTTGGCTGTCTATTGTATCACGCTGTCACAGGCCCTACCAGTCAACACCACCTCATAAGATGACGAAGTACATTGCCTGCTGCAGTTGTTCGAGAGATGTCCAGTTTCATGCAACATAGAAAAGACCAGCAAGGGGACCCTCAGAATCACGCAGACATGCCCTTCCTGTGAGCATTCCTATAAATGGAACAGTGGGGACACTTGGATCAGGTTGGTGACATTTGACCTGGTCAAGGTCAAACAGTTGTGAGTTTTGTCCCAATTCACCTTCAGAACATAGCCTGGTTCCACCAGGCTGATCACTGCGTTTACCATAATATTTCACATTACATATCATGACATCTGAAGTGAAATAGAAAAGGTGAACGCAATGATCAGGTTGATTTCACCATGCTAATTATAACCACCATTGATAATGTAATTAGTGCTCTGTTTGTGTGACTGACCAGTATCTCTTGAGGGGCCAGGAGCTCATCTATGCTGCCATGCCCTTCAATGGGGCGCTGGCAAAGAACTTACCTCCAGCCTCACTTCTTGCGTGCTTACTAATGGTCGTCAATGGAGAGGTAGGTAGGTAGGTAGGTTTAGTCTGATCTGTTCAAACTTTAACATAGTATATCACATATCCTAACAGGCATTGGTAATCTAACAGTGACTGTATGTGTTCACAGATGCATCTATTGTCCCAGCACTAGGAGACTTGCAAGATGATGTGATTAAGTCCAGACTGACATACGGGCTTAATACTGATGTCTCTAAATGGAGAGAGACCTGGTACTTGGCATGAACATTTTACTTGACAACCTTTACTTGTCTTTTTTTATTATTGAATTGAATGGTATCAGTCAATATGGGGAGGGAGAAGCCCAGTGTATTCTGCACCAGGATCTGGTAACTCCTGGTGTATACAGGACACCATATAGGAAGGTATGACCACTCTGACATGTTTACCAAGGTAGCCCCATTACCACCAGACAAAATGTTGATAGGCACAGTATCTGTATCGGCTGGGAATGACAATGAATGATGAAAGGTGCACATTGTTATATTAGCAGAACACTGATTCTATGGTATTATGTAAAAGGTTGTTTATTCTACATGGACCTGTTACTACATTTGAAAGTTATCAAAACACTTAGTTTAGAATATCTACATACATTATTTTTTTTTAAACTTTATTTAGCTAGGCAAGTCAGTTAAGAACACATTCTTATTTACAGTGACGGCCTACCAAAATGCCTCCTGTGGGAACGGGGGCTGGAATTATTATTATTTTTAAACACACATCACGACAAGAGAGACAACACAACACTAAATAAAGAGAGACCTAAGACGACAACATAGCATGACAACAAAGCATGGTAGCAACACAGCATGGCAGCAGCACAACATGGTAGCAACACAAAACAGGGTACAAACATTATTGGGCACAGACAACAGCACAAAGGGCAAGAAGGTAGAGACAACAATACATCACGCAAAGCAGCCACCACTGTCAGTAAGAGTGTCCATGATTGAGTCTTTGAATGAAGAGATTGAGATAAAACTGTCCAGTTTGTGTGTTTGTTGCAGCTCCTTCCAGTCGCTAGCTGCAGCGAACTCAAAAGACGAGCGACTCAGGGATGTGTGTGCTTTGGGAACCTTTAACAGAATGTGACTGGCAGAACGGGTGTTGTATGTGGAGGAAGATGGCTGCAGTAGGTATCTCAGATAGGGGGGAGTGAGGCCTAAGAGGGTTTTATAAATAAGCATCAACCAGTGGGTCTTGCGACGGGTATACAGAGATTACCAGTTTACAGAAGAGTATAGACTGCAGCGATGTGTCCTATAAGGAGCATTGGTGGCCGACTGGTAAAGAACATCTAGTCGCTCGAGAGCATCCTTACTTGCCGATCTATAAATTACATCTCCGTAATCTAGCATGGGTAAGATGGTCATCAATCAGGGTTAGTTTGACAGCTGGGGTGAAAGAGGAGCAATTACGATAGAAGAAACCAAGTCTAGATTTAACTTTAGCCTGCAGCTTTGATATGTGCTGAGAGAAGGACAGTATACCATCTAGCCATACTCCCAAGTACTTGTATGAGGTAACTACCTCAAGCTCTAAACCCTCAGAGGTAGTAATAAACACCTGTGGGGAGAGCGGCATTCTTCTTACCAAACCACATGACCTTTGTTTTGGAGGTGTTCAGAACAAGGCTAAGGGCAGAGAAAGCTTGTTGGACACTAAGAAAGCTTTGTTGTAGAGCGTTTAACACAAAATCCGGGGGGGGGGGGGCCTGAGTATAAGACTGTAAATTCAGCAATTGCATTCTTCTCATATTACTCTGTCGGCTACTAACCTATTGAAATATTCCTCCGGCATCTCCCCATACATCTGCCTGTTGTTATTGAACTCAACCTGCAGGAGGTTTGTTTGTTTGTTGTGATTGAGTGGGGGGAAACCACTGTGGGCAAGGTTCTGACAGATGGGTGTGTCTTGGTGGCAGCAAGGACACACCCAAGAAACACCCACATCAAACCACACCGCCAAGCGAAATCACATTTAGCTTCTGTCATGGTCACCAGCATTTCTTGAGGAGCAAGCCAAAAAACGAGTCCAAATCAGCGGGTGCAATTCCCCTTTTAAGTTATCTCATTAGTCATTCAATTCTATGACCTAATATATTTTCAAAACAGCCTAAATTACATTTACTTTAGGGGCCCAAATGTGATTTGATTGTTAAAAATGTCGAAGGGGATTCTCGTGTTTTATTATTGTTCAAACTCGTTTTACATCTTGATACACACAGAGGCTGGGAGGCCTACTGTTGTGGGAGGCAGAAGGTGGCCACATCTTGTGGCAGTCAGTTCTATGACCACCAGACGGCATGTGAGCTCTATCATTGTTTTTGTTTACCTGCTTGATGATGTACACTGAGTATACCCCCCTACAAGGTGTCAAAAGCATTCCACAGGGATGCTGGCCCAGGTTGGCTCCAATGCCCAGGTTGGCTCCCACAGTTGTGTGAAGTTGGCTGGATGTCCTTTGGGTGGTGGACTATTCTTGATACACAGAGGTCAGGTGTTGAGTGTGGAAAAACCCAGCAGCGTTGCAATTCCTGACACAAACCGGTGCACCTGACACCTACTACGATGTCCAGTTCAGGCAAATAAATATCTTGTCTTCCCCATTCACCCTCTGAATGGCACACAAACCATGTCTCAAGGCTTAAAAATCGTTCTTTAACCTGTCTAATCCCCTTCGTCTACACTGATTTGAAGTGGATTTAACAAGTGACATCAATAAGGGATCATAGCATTCACCTGGTCAGTCTGTCATGGAAACAGCAGGTGTTCCTAATGTTTTGTGCACTGTGTATAATTTACCCTTTACAATTTACTTTCTGTAAGTAATTTATATTTAAAGAAAACCCTAAATGACAAAAGCAGGGAAAGACCTCAGCCTGACCTGAAAATACAGTATTGTCACAATCACTTGAACAGGAATGCAGACATGCATAGACGTACATGTGACATAATATTTTACAGTCCTAAGGGAATTGAAAAGTAATATAAATTGTATCCTTTCTCAAAATACTACTATTACAACACTACAATGGCATACAATCAGTTTCACCTACATACTCTCCCTCCCTGCTCCAGTCTAGCTCTCCATAAATGAGAGTGGGGATTTTAATTAGTTTCTGCTCATGATCTTGATCTAATTAAAGCCTTCGTCCCTGCCATGTCATTTTCATAAGCTGCTCCCTTCAATTACATATAACAACCTAGCACATTCAGATATTAACCTTCTGTGTGAAGTGTCTCCTTCCCTCGACTTATCTACTTGCGCATTTAAAAGAATACATAGGGAAGCTTAAAGATAATTCCACGATAGTTTAGCTATTGTATAATTTATTTCCCATTTTTCTCTGACAGATTCTTGTAGATAATGAGAAGTTGGTGTGTCAGTTCTCCTGGTATATGTTCCAAATCTGGTAAATAAATGTTATTTTTAAGAAAAACTCTCAAATTGATGGCTCAGTCAAATACCACCAGTCGTCATTCTGGACACGTTAACTACTGATGTTGTGACCCTCTCTAACCCTGACTCTACGAAACTGAATGAATGAAGTGAGGTCAACAAGGCCTGGGGATATATGTCAATTGTAGATTCAAAATTGCCCCAGAATAACTCCAGGCTAAAACCCTTGACCAGAGGGGAGTTATTAGACTTCAAGTTTGACCTGATTTATCCATGCACAATACATCAGAACTCAATCCTTTGAGAGGAGCTAAGATGACAACATGGTGCCCCATTACAGAAAATCGGTGTCTTATCATCCACTTTGTGAAATATTGATTCTAAATACAGACTTTAATTTCGTGCTGGTTTTAAAAGTACCTCCACTTTGGTCCAGCAGCAGGGCTGGGGTCAGATGCCATGCATGTTCCACTCTCCCAGCAGACCTCCAGGGGCCTGGGGGTTTCAAAGCTTAGTGAGGGTACAGTGAGTGACTAAAGTGGCTGAAGCAGATCATGGACGAACAAAGAAACATTACCCTTAGGGTCCCCATCCACATTATTTATGAATGATACACTTTCTCCTGGTTTTGGAATGTGTGAGATTTGATTTCAGTGAACACACATGGTCATTTAGACATAAAGCCGTACTTCACTATCAGAAACTTCAGGACCAAACTACTATTATAACAAATAGACGCAAGTGTGAAGGTTGAGTGTTGTAGCGAACTTGAGATATGACTTCAGTAATTCTTAACAGTGGCTATAATGTGACAACTTGGTTAGGTACTGCAGTAAATAAGTCTGAGAGAAAATTATGCCTCTGAGAAATGCAGCGCTGCCTCTTGGAAGAGCTACAAACATGGAGTTTGTCGTCATTATGTTAAACCCGGTTAATACACTGTGTTGGTCTGAGTATCCTATCACAGCGTCCTTCCAGCCCAAGCCACAATTAACTAGGAAAACAATCTTCAGTTGGAGGGTGTTGTCTGTTGTGGGTCTGCGCTTTATACAAGTCCTCCCTGTGTCTAGAATTAATTAAATGTTATCTGGGAAAATAACGTGAGAAAAAGAGAGAGTGGGACTGGAAGGCAAGTAATGGTTGATACCCAGGGGGGAAATGAGAAGGTCACCAAAGAGGGGGGGGCGGAGAGAGAGGGCGAAAATACCCTCTATGCTAGATTAACACCCGGTGTGCCACTGCTCTGTTATCTGTGAGCTGGCGTGTGGACACTAGACACAGAGGCCAACATATCCCAGATTCCACTGCTGTTTTCCTAGCTCAGCTAATAGCATGTGGCTTCTTCAGCATTGCTCTTCAGAGCCAAGACACAACCAGAGACTGGGATTCTGGTACCTCCCTGAAAACAGATGACAATGGGTTTTTTTTTCCTGCCGCAGACCCCCCCTCCACGAGGGCTGTCGGGTTAGAGGAGGGAAATGAGAAGGACAAATTAATTTAAAACATATGCTCTTGTCCATTTGCAGTCCGCCCCTTCGAGAAACGACACGCCTACTCGACGGCAGACTTGAGAACAAGATCATAAGGCCTCATTTATCAACCCATGTGTGCAAACAAAATATTTGACTGTATTTTGTGTAGAATTATGAATATTTGGGGTTATTATGGGTTATGTACAGTTAGCTATGACACATCTGGACAACTTTTCAATCCTGTGTATCATACTCATAATCAGTATTATGAGTATGATACAACACTGAAAATATTATATGAACCCCAATGCCATGTGACCCTATTACATCTCATAGAACACATAATTATGTATTCAGATGGTGGGCTACTGAACAAGCATCTCACTGAACATGCATCACTAATTCGGTTATTCAATCATTTTGTTGTGTCCACTTCAAGCCTGCACAACTATACTAGCAGTGGTCTCTGACAAACCAAAGATGTGTGACTTGTTCAGCACTTTGAGTGCCATGTGGAGCTCTAATGGTTCATAAACAAATCAAATCAATTTAGCTGATTAGTGTCTAAATGCATTTGAGTGTTCTGTCATTCACAGTTAATTGGCATTGCTTCCATTTCAATCTGACATGATTTGATTGTGTTGTGAAGACCATTGAGTTTCAAAGTAACCCTCTGTTTCTCCAAATAAGAGCAACCCCAGCTAGCACATAACGTTCTGAGAACCATATGTTTCTTAGAGCTTGGTGAGAGCATGGTTGTCCTTTGGTTATTTTGCCACAATGCTCTGGGAATGGTGCAAGATACCCAGATACATAACGTTGTGAGAACCACATGTTTCTTAGGTGGGAATTTCAGTACATAATGTTTTCTGCAGGTTTCCTCGTGGTTCTATGTAAGGATGTTCTCAGAACATTAAAGCTTTCCATAAAAAAAAAGTTACTAAAAACAGTAACATTCAGAGTGTTCTACAAATGTTATTTAAAAACATAATTTCCGTTCTCAGAATGTTAATTACACCTCCCGGGAAAACTTTCAGGGAACCATAGTAAAACATTCTCAGAACCTCCCTGCAACCTAAAAATGTACTGTACGTTCCCAGAACAGATCATTTTCACCTCCGTTCTTAGAACTTAAAAAATTCACTAGGTCTAAGGCACTGAATCTCAGTGCTAGAGGTATCACTACACACCCGGGTTTGATCACCGGCTGTATCACAACTGGACGTGATCGGGAGTCCCATAGGGCGGCGCACAATTGGCCCAGTGTCATCTGGGTTAGGATAGGGTTTGGCTGGGGGAGCTTTACATGACTCACCGCACTCTAGCGACTCCTTGTGACGGGCAGGGGGCCTGCAGGCTGACCTCGGTCGTCAGGTGAACAGTGTTTCTTCCGATACATTGGTGTGGCTGGCTTCCGGGTTAAGCCGGCGGGTGTTAAGAAGCGAGGTTTGGTGGGTCATGTTTCGGAGGACGTATGACTTGACCTTCGTCTCCCGAGCCCGTTAGGGAATTGCCGAGATGAGACAAAATACATGGAAACTTATGGCTTCGGTCCCCAAACTAGCACATTTGGCTCCTTGGAAGTAGTGGCAATGTAAGTTTTTGCTTTCCCGTTGGTTCTGGAAACAAAGCCTCTGTTTGTTCTCAGAATGGAAATTATAGGTTATTTGAAGGTAATTAAATAACGTTCTGAGAACATGTTTCAATAAGACTTAACACTGCTAGCTTAGTTTGGGTTAACTGATTTGAACTCCAAGCACAGAACATATGGAAATTCAATTGCTTAGGTATTAATCATGCAAACACATACATTGTTTTGTGGCACGGCATCAGTGAGATTCTAAACTATGATCTTCTGTTCTCTAGCCATGGAATTAGTCCACTGCGCTAACAGGATTGAGCGAGCATGCCATGTTTTTTTATTTTTACTCATAGAAAGCGTTTTATTTTAGTCTATTCAAACAGACCCCATTTCAAAGGAAACAAGCACTCGTTAAGATCAGGTGTGGCCAATTAGTGGGTGCGACCAACACACCTGATCACACTTAACACGATAGAGATTGAGAGTTTTGTTGACGCTGAGAACGAAATATATATGCATTTAAATAACATTCTCAGAATGTTTTTTTAACGTTAGTTTTATTTTTACTTTATGGAAAGTTTTCTTCATGTTCCGAGAACATTACTTTAAATAGAACCATAAAGCAACCTTCAGAAAACATTTTGCTGAAGTACTGAAATTCCCACAGAAGAACATTGTTTCTTAATGTTCTATGGACGTTCTGAGAACATTACTTTAAATAGAACTATGAGGAAACCTGTAGGAAACGTTATACTTAAAGTACTGAAATTCCTACCTAAGAAACATATGGTTCTCAGAACGTTATGTGATAGCTGGGTCATCAGTCAAATGGTTTATTTCACCACAGCTCCTCTGAACCTCATGAGCCTTTTTCCACTCACAAAGGAGCTACAGTAGTACACAATGGGAGTTTTCTATTTTGGTAGGCCTTATCAATAGAGGATCTATCTCCAGTATCTGAGCCTTGTCTCGGCCTGTTCCTTCCATGAGAAGTGTTCATGAGAAAGAGTATGACAATGGAGGGCTTGACTTCTTGGGCGGTTTCTACTACAGGTCACATGGACCTAGGAATGTTAGGAACATGACCCTACAGAGCCAAAGATGTGGTTGGTTTTAGCCCTAGTGTCTGAGACTGACACTGGAGGGCTATAACAGCGTTAATGTAACGCTGACTAGAAGAGAGACAGAGGTCAAAGAAATGCATGGGATGACACGGGAAGAACTGTGAGATCATTCCAGGAAATTATTAAATACATCAATTGTCTTTTGTTGCATGGAGCAACAGAAAAAAGCTATTGATCAACAGAAACCAAGTGTCTCCTGCCTTTCCCTTACTTACATGCTGCAAAATATTCTAACCTTATTGTCACCTTATTATCTTATTTATATTAGACCCCCTACCTCCTGAGCATCTTTAGCACTGCTGTTTATGGGATGGGGAGTGTCGCTGCACAGCTATTTGCAGGTCTCTACAGAAATGTTCAATTGGATTCAAGTCCGGGCTCTGGCTGAGCCACTGAAGGATAGTCAGAGACTTGTCCTAAAGCCAGTCCTCTATTGTCTTGGCTGTATGCTTAGGCTCGTCGTCCTATTGGAAGGTGAACTTTCGCCCTAGTCTGAGGTCCTGAGCGCTCTGGAGCAACTTTTCATCAAGGATCTCTCTGTATTTTGCTCCGTTCCTCTTTCCCTCAATCCGACTAGTCTCCCAGTCCCTGCCGCTGAAAAACATCCCCACAGAATGATGCTGCCACCACCATGCTTCACCGTAGGGATGGTGCCAGGTTTCCGCCAGATGTGACACTTGGCATTCAGGCAAAAGAGTTCAATCTTGGTTTCATCAGACCAGAGTATCTTGTTTCTCATGGTCTGAGCCCTTTAGGTGCCGTTTGGCAAACTCCAAGCGGGCTGTCATATGACTTCCATCTGGCCACTCTACTATAAAGGCCTGATTGGTGGAGTGCTGCAGAGATGGTTGTGCTTCTGGAAGGTTCTCCCATCTTTTCAGAGGAACTCTGGAGCTCTGTCAGAGTGACCATTGGGTTCTTGGTCAGCTCGCTGACCAAGGCCCTTCTCCCCCGATTGCTCAGTTTGGCCGGGGGCAGCCAGCTCTAGGAAGAGTCGGTGGTTCTAAACTTCTTCCATTTAAGAATGATGGAGGCCATTGTGTTCTTAGGGACCTTCAATGCTGCAGAAATGTTTTGGTACCCTTCTAGAGATCTTTGCCTTGACACAATCCTGTCTCGGATCTCTCTGACAATTCCTTCGACCTCTTGGCTTGGGTTTTGCTCTGACATGCACTGTCAACTGTGGGACCTTATCTAGATAGACTGCTGCGCCACTCAGGAGCTCTAAGACACTGCATCTCAGTTCTAGAGGCGTCACAACAGACCCTGGTTCGATTCCAGGCTGTATCACAACTGGATGTGATTGTAAGTCCCATAGGGCGGCGCACAATTGACCCAACGTCATCCAGGTTAGAGTTTCGCGGGGGTATGCCGTCATTGTAAATAAGAATTTGTTCTTACCTGACTTGCCTAGTGTTATGACTCTCGCTCCTGGGTGAGGATCAAAGAAATTCCCCCCCTCCCACTCTCTCCCATCAGAGAGGAAGGGGGGGAAGTTGGGCTGGCTTTATGATTTAACAACCGGTCGTAAACTTTCTCTCTCTTGCCTTTGCAGTATTGAGAATGGAATGTCTGAGTGTTACAACAGAGAGATACTTGCCAGTACTTTAACATCAAAAGATTGGACATTGAAACAATATTTCTAACTTAAAGAATGTGGGAAATGGTCGGTGGGAGTCAAACATAATCATGTCATATCAATTAGCATTTTGTGATGTCATTACGGATGGTATAACAAAATAACTGTAACTCTGAAAGTAGTCACGTCCTAATTACCAGATTTACATCTAAATGTTGTAAAACTTATATGATTAAATATGGAACTATTTGTGAAAAGATAGCAATGTGATTTTAGCCTTCTAAATGTTTTTCATAAACTTTTGCCAAGTCAGTAACCACGCCCACGTGTGCACAGACATTGTGGCAACGTGATGGAACCGCCCTCCAAGGCGAGTGCTTACTCGCTGAAGAATTAACATATTAGACCAAAACATGCCGGGTTGCTGCCGGTGTGTAAAATGGTCCTAGCTGTACCCTGAATAATCAACCATTTAGACAAGAGAACATGAGGATCATCCACATGTTGAAATAGTTAAATCTCTACAGACCAGTATGATTGCAATTTAAATACAGACTAGACAGCGTGGAGTGGTGGGTACACGGCTGACAAATGGTTTAAAACTACCAGACCAGAAAATGGTAAGACTCTGAAACTCTCGAGTGAAGAAGATAAAGACTACATCAGAACATTCAGTCTGCAGCTGTCTAAGTACTTTAGTCTAGTAAACTCGACCAAAGATCACCGTGTGTGGAACATTTAAAGGATCCAGCCTAACAAAGACGAGAGGGGAAGACATCTGAAGGATTTGATCTAACGGACACTCCTAGACAAAATAACCTACTACAACTACAAAGGACATTGTGAACTCTGGTGGACAAACCAGAGACTTACATCGAACTATTCGCCATAGTCGGATCGAGTGGTTTCAACAGAGAGACGACAAAGACAGACAGTCATCTACGCGTATGTAAACTCAGCAAAAAATAAATGTCCTCTCACTGTCAACTGCATTTATTTTCAGCAAACTTAACATGTGTAAATATTTGTATGAACATAACAAGATTCAACAACTGAGACAAACTGAACAAGTTTCACAGACATGTGACTAACAGAAATTGAATTATGTGTCCCTGAACAAAGGAGGGGAGGGGTCAAAATCAAAAGTAACAGTCAGTATCTGGTGTGGCCACCAGCTGCATTAAGTACTGCAGTGCATCTCCTCCTCATGGACTGCACCAGATTTGCCAGTTCTTGCTGTGGGATGTTACCCCACTCTTCCACCAAGGCACCTGCAAGTTCCCGGACATTTCTGGGGGGAATGGCCCTAGCCCTCTCCCTCTGATCCAACAGGTCTTAGACGTGCTCAATGGGATTGAGATCTGGGCTCTTCGCTGGCCATGGCAGAACACTGAGATTCCTGTCTTGCAGGAAATCACGTACAGAACGAGCAGTATGGCTGGTGGCATTGTCATGCTGGAGGGTCATGTCAGGATGAGCCTGCAGGAAGGGTACCACATGAGGGAGGAGGATGTCTTCCCTGTAATGCACAGCGTTGAGATTGCCTGCAATGACAACAAGCTCAGTCCGATGATGTTGTGACACACGGCCCCAGACCATGACAGACCCTCCACCTCCAAATCGATCCCGCTCCAGAGTACAGGCCTCGGTGTAACGCTCATTCCTTCGACGATAAACGCGAATCCGACCACCACCCCTGGTGAGAAAAAACGTGACTCGCCAGTGAAGAGCGCTTTTTGACAGTCCTGTCTGGTCCAGCGACGGTGGGTTTGTGCCCATAGGCGACGTTGTTGCCGGTGATGTCTGGTGAGGACCTGCCTTACAACAGGCCTACAAGCCCTTAGTCCAGTCTCTCTCAGCCTAATGCGGACAGTCTGAGCACTGATGGAGGGATTGTGCATTCCTGATGTATCTAGGGCAGTTGTTGTTGCCATCCTGTACCTGTCCCGCAGGTGTGATGTTCGGATGTACCGATCCTGTGCAGGTGTTGTTACACATGGTCCGCCACTGCGAGGACGATCAGCTGTCCATCGTGTCTCCGTGTAGCGCTGTCTTAGGCGTCTTACAGTACGGACATTGCAATTTATTGCCCTGGCCACATCTGCAGTCCTCATGCCTCCTTGCAACATGCCTAAAGCACATTCACGCAGATGAGCAGGGACCCTGGGCATGTTCTTTTGGTGTTTTTCAGAGTCAGTAGAAATTCCTCTTTAGTGTCCTAAGTTTTCATAACTGTGACCTTAATTTCCTACCGTCTGTAAGCTGTTAGTGTCTTAACGACTGTTCAACAGGTGCATGTTCATACATTTTTTATGGTTCATTGAACAAGCATGGGAAACAGTGTTTAAACCCTTTACAATTAATATGTTAACCTCTTGGGGCTAGGTGGGACGCTAGCGTGCCACCCGTGGTGCACTCCATCAACAGCAGGTGCATTTCAAGAGCGGCAAATTTGAATCCAAATAAATGTCAAAATTCAAATTTTTCAAAAATACAACTATTTTACACCATTTGAAAGATAAACATCTCCTTAATCTAACCACGTTTTACGATTTCAAAAAGGTTTTACGGCGAAAGCATAAATTTAGAGTATGTTAGGACAGTACATTTACAAGAGTTGTGTGTAATGTTTTGTCAAGTCAAAGACAGGGTCACCAAAACCATAAAACCAGCTAAAATGATGCACTAACCTTTTACAATCTCCATCAGATGACACTCCTAGGACATTATGTTAGACAATGCATGCATTTTTAGTTCTATCAAGTTCATATTTATATCCAAAAACAGCGTTTTACTATGGCATTGATGTTGAGGAAATCGTTTCCCTCCAATAACCGGCAGTCAAGTCAGCGTCACAAATTAAATAATTAAAATTAGAAAACATTGGTAAAATATTATCATGTCATTTAAAGAATTATAGATTTACATCTCTTGAACTCAATCAACTTGCCAGATTTAAAAATAACCTTACTGGGAAATCACACTTTGCAATAATCTGAGCACTGCGCCCAGAAAAATACGCGTTGCGATACAGACTAGACGTCATGTTGGGGAGATCTAAAATCGAAAATACTATGTAAATAATCCATTACCTTTGATTCTCTTCATCAGATGTCACTTCCAGGTATCACAGGTCCATAACGAATGTAGTTTTGTTCAAAAAAGCTCATCATTTATGTCCAAAAATCTCCGTCTCGTTAGCACATGATGTAAGCCAGCCGGACTTCTCGTCATGAACGAGGGGAAAAAATATATTTCCGTTCGTTCAAACATGTCAAACGTTGTATAGCATAAATCATTAGGGCCTTTTTTAACCAGAACATGAATAATATTCAAGGTGGACGAATGCATACTCTTTTATAACGTATTGGAACGAGGGTACCCAACATGAACTCGCGCGCCAGGTGTCTAATGGGACATCATCGTTCCATGGCTCTTGTTCGGTCAGATCTCCCTCCAGAAGACTCAAAACACTTTGTAAAGGCTGGTGACATCTAGTGGAAGCAATAGGAAGTGCCAAAATATTCCTAAACCCCTGTGTTTTTCAATGGGATAGGTTTAAAGTCAATACAACACATCAGGTATCCACTTCCTGTCAGAAAATGTCTCAGGGTTTTGCCTGCCAAATGAGTTCTGTTATACTCACAGACACCATTCAAACAGTTTTAGAAACTTTAGAGTGTTTTCTATCCATATATAATAAGTATATGCATATTCTAGTTACTGGGTAGGATTAGTAACCAGATTAAATCGGGTACATTTTTTTTTATCCAGACGTGCAAATGCTGCCCCCTAGACCCAACAGGTTAAGTTATTTGGATTTTTACGAATTATCTTTGAAAGACAGGGTCCTGAAAAAGGGACGTTTATTTTTTTGCTGAGTTTATGTATTGCATTCTTTTTCTGAATGAGCGGTTATTAGCGTATGAAGTATTTGTATTTCTGTGAGTGTAGCTTACAAATGTCCCGATAGTTGAATTCCTTTGCCTCTCCCTTTCCCTCTCTTTCTGCATCCTCCATTTTGTTATAACCAAATTGTCATGCTTTGTTAGTCCGCTAGGGACTTTTCATTGCATCATGTTAGTAATCAATATAATGTATACTGTGTTTATGTAATTCTGTGTGATTATTTAGTTAGTAAATAAATAATTAAGCCAATTTGTTTATCACTGTATTATGATTTAGACTAAGGTTCGTGTAGATTCAGAATGAGACTGATATGAGGTAATACAAATTAATAATTGACTGTTATTTATGTAAGAGATATATCTTTAGAGTTTTAACACGGGAGATAACTCATTAAATAACTTTTCCCGTGGTGCCCCAAGATGGCTAATGAGTTAATTGTTACATGATTCATTTAATCACGTAATAATTAAACATAGTTAATTATGGATCCCTTCACGCGCCAATCCCTTTAGCGGGATCGATTTGACAACATCCAGTGAAATGGCAGCGCACCAAATTCAAACTACAGGAATATCAATACTCAACATTCACGAAAATATATATGTGTAATACATCAAAATAAAGCTTAACTTCTTGTTAATCCAGCCGCTGTGCCAGATTTCAAAAAGGCTTTATGGCGAAAGCAGACCATGCGATTATCTGAGGACAGCGCCCCACATACAAACACATGAAAATAATTTTTCAACCAGGCAGGTGCGCTGCAAAAATCAGAAATAGCCATGTAATAAATGCCTTACCTTTGAAGATCTTCTTCTTTTTGCAATCCCAAATGTCTCACTGACACAATGAATGGTCGTTTTGTTTGATAAATTCCTTCTTTATATCCCCAAATGTCAATTTATTTGGCGCGTTTGATTCAGAAATGCACCGGTTCCAACTTGCCCAACATGACTACAAAGTATCTAATAAGTTACCTGTAAACTTGGTCCAAACATTTCAAACAACGTTCCTAATCCAACCTCAGGTATCCTAAAATGTAAATAATCAATAAAATTTAAGACGGAATAAACTGTTTCCAATACCGGATAAAAACAACGTGAAGCGCGTTCCAGTTCACGCGCACCAAAACAGTAGAGTCCACCTGGAGTGACACATACAAAGAACAGCCCAACTTCTTCATTTCTCAAAAGAAAAACATTGAACAATTTCTAAAGACTGACATCTAGTGGAAGCCATAGGAACTGCTACCAGGTTCCTCATAAATAGGGCTTCCCATAGAAAACAATTGGAAAATACAATGACCTCAACAAAACAAATTCCCTGGATGGATTGTGCTCGGGGTTTCGCCTGCCAAATCAGTTCTGTTATACTCACAGACATTATTCTAACAGTTTTAGAAACTTCAGAGTGTTTTCTATATAAATCTACTTATATGCTTATCCTAGCTTCTGGGCCTGAGTAGCAGGCAGTTTACTTTGGGCATGCTTTTCATCCGGACGTCAAAATACTGCCCCCTAGCCTTAAGAAGTTTTAATTGATTTCATAAGATAACAGTTATCACATTAATGATAGTCACTTCTCGACACTAGTTAAATATATATTTTTTAATGGCAAAATGAGAAGAATTGTATGAAATTTGTTATAAAATTGCTACATTTTCTTTCCGTCTCATGGCAAAATGTGTAGCATTGCAGGAAATTAACATTAAACAAAAATAAAATCTCTATGGCAGCAAAACGGGCCAGTGAAATGTTTTGTCCGCTAGGTGGTGGGCCCTCAAAAAGCTAGGGCTACAGGTAAAATTAATTTAGTTGAGAGTTAAATTACTGAACTTCCCAAATCAGTTCCCTGAATGTTTGGGGTATGGATGTGAGTACGCAGACCTGCTCATCACCCACTGCGGCCCGTTATGATGAGTTCCGATTATTTTGTGGCCCCCAACAAGTGGCAATTTTAGCATGTAAATCTTGGTTGGGTCAAACAAAAAAAACAAAAAAATGATGCATGCCAGCAAAGCCCCTACACAACACTAAACAATACATTAATTGCACTATAACGATGACAAACGATGCCCACAACCTGTTATGGCCTACATAAAGCTTTCCCAACAGCAGTCCTAACACCTTACCACTGCTACACCTGGTTATCAGTGGTATCAGAGGAGCCTTGTCTGGCAGCAAAACAGTTCATTCAACCTCATTTACTGCCCTTTAAAAAACATAGCTGACTTGCTTATACACATTTGGTTTCTACTGACAATTGAGATGTACAAACTATGGCATGAGGGGACGACGAGTGGATAAGAGGCAATCTGTAATTTCGATTAATGAGCGGACGTAGCCCATATAACTATTTGTTCAGCACTTTTGAAATGTACAGCGACAGAATTCAGAACATGGGCCGTTCTTACAGTATTCTCCCTGTACACCAAGTCAGAACCGTAGGATAAATTAAGGGGGCATATACTCAGTCAATGAAAGCTCTTACAATATTGGATGATGACATTTCTCTAAAACAGGCTATAGGCTACACGTGCACCACCAAGTCAGAACAGTAGGCTGTTATGAGGGGAAAAGGAACCAAATTATTAGGGTGAAGCACATGGGCTACTAACAGCTTACTACACAACATAAATGTAGTTTTACCTTAGCTACAGTACACGTATATCCCTGGCACAATACATAATTTATGCAGCAGCATACAAGACATTTTTGGACTCGCCTTGTTGTGCTGTGCTCACTTGAACAGGAAGATGACGTGGTGGTCCTTTGTGGGAAAATGTCATCAAAGTCTGACATTCTCAGGATTTATGGTGCTTTCAAGACAACTGGGAACTCGAGAGAAAAAAAATAAGTTGAATCATGACATCAGTGATCTTCAGGTCGGAGGTCTGGAAAGAGGCCCGAGTTCCCGACTTGGATGACTGTTCAAAACATATTTTCCCATTCGGAGTTAGTTCCCAGTTGTCTTGAACTCACTGAAGACTGAGATTTCCCAGTTTCGAGTTTTCAGTTGTTTTGAACGTGGTAGAAGTCATGCTGGAACGACAGCATGGCCAATGTTGAATGTTTGGAAAAGAGACCCTTAAAACCAGACTTGGACTACACACCTACTCCACTGAATAGCAGGCTAGTGATTGCTTCGCAATGCTTGCAGTTAGACTCCTTCCATGATTCCTTCCAAACCACTCATTGCTGAATTTGCGATTTCCAACTTGTGTAATGTTTATATCCAATGGCCGATGAGCACCAATACGCATGGCAGCACCCAAGGGGCTTGAATTTTCAAGCTCTCCACGTAGATTCTGCGGTGACGTAGTGTCCCCATGAGTGACAGAACACTGAGCCAATCACGGCGCAACTAGAGAACATTACCAACCCCTACACTCCGTATTTTCCGATGGCTGCCCCACCATCACAGAAACCACTGAGCTAGGCTGAAACACCTGCATTTTGGAACTGCCTTACTCAAGAAAGGAAAAAAAAGAGACCATGTTTGTATGCAGCTTTATTAACTCAATGATTTTATTTATTTTTGACATTGTTTGCAAACTGATGTGACACGTATTAATGCCAAAATAACATGCACAAAAAAAATTTGTTGTTCTTGTTCCCTGTTTTGCATGTTAATACATGTTACATATCAGTTTGCAAGCAATGTAATAAATAAATAAAATCATTGAGTTAATAAACCTGTCCTGAATGACGGGTCACCACTGCCCTCACCCCATCAAAGTTGCCCATCGCTGGTCTAAAAAGTGTGCTCAATGGAGGATCCTTTGCATTCTTTCTGAGCAGACACAGCCTCTTGGACTGTTGACTCAAACTCATGTTTCCTCTCTCTTGCTCTCTCTCCTTTGTTGCCAGACTAGCTTGGAATGCACTTGTGTGATCACTCTCCACTGAGGATAGCGATTAAGTTGTTGGTTAATTATCTCTTACATAGGAGTGCATTTGCACATAAGACATGTAAAAACAACAACAGAGCAACAGCGAGAGAATGCAGTCCTCAGCTATTTGTAATGGCGATAGGGCGTAAGAGAAATGGGTATGATGTTTCCACATATCCTTTTTACCATATGCTATGAGGCTTTTTAACACAAACACTTAGATTTTTATATTTATTGATGATGTGCTGTTTTTAGTGTGTGTGTTCTTGTTGTGTTTTAATGGTGTATTTATTGGTAATATATGTAGTGGCTGGTGCTATCAAATTTGTCCTTTGGGGGATTATTTTATGGATGTGATTTCACATTAATTGCAGGGAGTATGTGTGTGCATGTGGTGGGAGGTGTTAGAAGAATTTATGCAGAAGAGTTATGCTGATTCCACGTTTCACAGACATACAGTAGCAGGTGTGTTAGGGTGCATGGGTGAATTGTGCGTGAATTTATTTGGGTGCGCGTGTCTGTGTAGTGCACGTGGGTGTGTCTGTGTGCATGCTTGGGGGTTGTCCGTGGAATTGTAGGAGGCTGTGTTAAGTCTGAGGATTAAAGGAACCCAGACACAGGACAATGTTTATCTATTCTACATCAATACAATTCCTTGAGAGTGGAGTGCCTTGTTTCTAGGAACCAAAAAAAAAACATCTCAGCAATGTTCAGGTAAACATTGAAGGTTGCCACAACCTCAACCTTTTGGTTCTTCTCTCATGTGGATGTCCTGTTTTCTGACATGAATTTATCTTTCTGCCTTCCATCCCTCCACTCACTGGACACCACACTGAAAACAGGAATCTTTATGCCTGGTTCCTCAGTAACTATGTAAGTAAGTGATGTACAGGACAATGACACTACATTTCTAGGGAAATAAACCATGACACAGGGTTGTGATGTGCATGAGATGTTTAGATTCTCCACCTGTGTGTCAACTTCTAGACTTACAGTAGTACACACATCTGCTCAGGTTTGAGAGGGGACACTATTGAATTAAACAAACAATGACGTACTGTACCATAGTTACGCAGTTAGTAGAATATAAACATTACTTTCCCTCTTTCGGAAGATCTGCTATAAGCATAACCATTATCAGCAAGGTATCATTAATCAAATTGTATATACTATAACTGGAATTATAAGGGATAGGTTAGTTTGCATTTTTACTTGACTAATAATGTGACTGGACTAAGCCGTCATTGATTGTGTTGTGGCCTGCGTGTTGTCAGTGTATGGTGCCCATTCTGCCGGTGGTGCATTCATCTCCTGGTCACCCAGAAACAGATCTCACCAGGAAGACGGAGCGACAGACTGCCGTGGCCAGGTTGAAGGTGTCTCCTCCCTGCAGCAGCCCACAGATGGAAGATGAGGTCATTATTTGCTGTGGAGCCTTTCTGTTCTCTCCCCGTTTTCTTTCTGCAATTCCAGGTGATGGTAATCTGATGGTAAATTCATGGAGGGTTGAATTGCATCACTGCAACGATTTTTTAATTCAATTACAATACTATGCGTCTTTTCAGACTTTAGAAAAGTAAAAGCATTATCCACCAATTAATGAAAAGGATGTGAAAAGAAGCAGTGTTCATATAAGCGATTGGAAAGTGTCCAAATATAATAAGTGTGTGTTTATTTGTTGTTTCTCATAAATCATCACGGTGCCCCATGCATCAACACAGTGAGTGATTGATTTCTCCCACACCATTTTTTTTATAGATGCTGTTGTAGACAGCAGGTGAGACGGCAATGTTCAAAAGGAGTGTAGTCTGAATACACCCCCTGTTCAAAACAAATATACCCTGTAAACAATAGACAGGCAAAAGTGGGGCAACTTGTGCTGCCCTGGTCACTGTGGGTGGGCTGTGGGCTGTCATTGCCATGGTGCCAGCCAGGTCCTCCAGATATGCTGAGAACAATGAGGAGGGCATGGGTAAATCCTGTGTTTACATGCTTAGTGTACTCTGTGTGTGTTGTCGCAAACAGCTACCAGTTCCCTTCACAGCAGCAGCCAGCGTGGGCAGCTAGGGGTGTCAGCAATTATCCCTCTCTCTCTTTCAGCTTCAGGCTACAGTATATTGATATCACGGATATCACTTCCTGTGCTAGTGTGCTTTTGTAATTGCTGTGCGTTGCAGTAAAAATACTATTGGCTTGGCTTTCCTCCCTCAAAATGTGCCAAATACAAATATGCGGAGTTGTGCACTGGATTCTAGAAACATTGTAGGCGAATTGACTGCATAGTTTGTGCTATGGGAGGTTGCTGTTGATCTTTTAACGACATGCCCAAGACCAGTTCATTGGAGCTGTGGCGTTTTCTCCTTTGTTTTATTCAGCAACTGAAATGGCCAGAGACGTGATGAGGTAAAAATATTGTGCCCACAATTGAACTGAATTCAGTTATCTCTCTTTGCCTGGATGGCCAGACAGCAACAGCAACATAACTCATCTCATCAGAGTAGGAATTTACTGTTCTTATATGCCCTCACACTTAACATTGAGCAACTTACTGGCACTTCTACAGATTTGAAGCCAGAGGTACGGTCTAAATTATTTAATTATCAATTATGTTGTAGCTATGCTTTTTCAATATAATCGTATTGCTTGAAGGGTTTGATGTCAGAAACAGAGTTATTTCCATAATTCCTGACTTTGTGGCTCACTTCAGTCTGCGCTAACGGTGGGCCTGCTTTGTCCCGTCCACCCTGGGTGTAGCGTACCTTCAGGGGCAGTAGTAATCTAAAGCTCTGGGTTAAGAGGAGTGTGTGGTGAGCCCACCGCCGCGGACACTACATTAGCATGTCAAAGCCTCCCCAGGCTCTGGATATATTTGGAAAGCCAATTTGGAATGACAAAGTGCAGACAGACACAGCTGATCCACAATATAGGCCTGGTTAAGTTCTTCCTCCCAGGGACCAGCTGCTCCACTGACCCATCCCTCTCACAGCAGCATCTCAATTCACAATATCCATGTAAAGAAAAGAGAGGGGATATTCATCCACGTGGGTAGCAATGGAGGAAGGGAAAGCTATTTTTTTTACACCTTAAATATCTTATTTTCCCATATACTCTAAACATTTGTCTGATTTATTAAAATCTGTGACAATTGAATGGTCCTCTTGGTTAAAAAAATATTGGTTGTCTTGTAATTGCCAGGTGCTTCATCTTTGGTGGTGAGTGACATTATTACCCTTCTCCCTAGGCTAATGTAAATAGATGTGGCAGCTGAGATACAAACAGGCTGCTGTTTCTACTGAGTTTTATGACGGTAACAAATTTAGAACAGAAGTGATCCTTGTCTTGAGTGATTTCACCCAAGGCCGTTGCAGCTTCTGTCAGTTGGGACACTGAATATACCAAATCAAATCACATTTTATTTTTCACATACACATGGTTAGCAGATGTTAATGCGAGTGTAGCGAAATGCTTGTGCTTCTAGTTCAGACAGTGCAGTAATATCTAACAATAATATCTAACAGTAATATCTAACAATTCACCAACAACTACCTAATACACACAAATCTAAAGGGGTGACTGAGAATATGTACATGTAAGTATATGGATGAGCGATGGTGAAGGTGCAATAGATGGTATATAATACAATATATACATGTGATATGAGTAATGTAAGATATGTAAACATTATTAAAGTGCCATTTTTTAGAGTGCATTGTATAAAGTGACTAGTGATCCATTTATTAAAGTGGCCAGTGATTGGGTCTCAATGTAGGCAGCAGCCTCTCTGAGTTAGTGATTGCTATTTAGCAGTCTGATGGCCTTGAGATAGAAGGTGTTTTTCAGTCTCTCAGCCCCAGCTTTGATGCACCTGTACTGACCTTGCCTTCTGGATGATAGCGGTGTGAACAGGCAGTGGCTCGGGTGGTTGTTGTCCTTGATTATCTTTTTGGCCTTCCTGTGACCTCGGCTGCTGTAGGTGTCATGGAGGGCAGGGAGTTTAACCCTGGTGATGCATTGTGCAGACCGCACCACCCTCTGGAGAGCCTTGCGGTTGAGGGCGGTGCAGTTGCCGTACCAGTGATACAGTCCGACAGGATGCTCTCTATTGTAGATCTGGAAAAGTTTGTCAGGGTTTTGGGTGACAAGCCAAATTTCTTCAGCCTCCTGAGGTTGAAGAGGCACTGTTGTGTGAGTGGACCATTTCAGTTTGTCTGTGATCTGTATGCTGAGGAACTTAAACTTTCCACCTTCTACACTGCTGTCCCTTTGATGTGGATAGGGGGGGTGCTCCCTTTGCAGTTTCCTGAAGTCCATGATCATCTCCTTTGTTTTGTTGACGTTGAGTGAGAGGTTGTTTTCCTGGCACCACACTCCGAGTGCCCGTCTCGTCATTGTTGGTAATCAAGCCCACTACTGTTGTGTCATTTGCAAACTTGATGATTGAGTTGAAGACGTGCATCTGGACAACAGTGAGTACAGGAGGGGGCTGAGCACGCACCCTTGTGAGGCCCCAGTGTTGAGGGTCAGCAAAGTGGAGATGTTGTTTCCTACCTTCACCACCTGGGTGCGGCCCGTCAGAAAGTCCAGGGCCCAATTGCACAGGGCGAGGTTGAGACCCAGGGCCTCCAGCTTGATGAGCTTGGAGTGTACTATGGTGTTGAATGCTGAGCTATAGTTAATGAACAGCATTCTTACATAGCTATTCCTTTTGTCCAGATGGGGTAGGGCAGTGTGCAGGGTGATACCTTCCTCCTATTTGGGAGCACCGACACAAACTGGCTACGGGATTTGTCACTTCCCTAACTATATTGTGTGCTGAATGACAGGATACCAGTTGCGACCTTTAGGTCCCACTCGACATGTTTTCCTGGATTTGTGTTTGACGTCCAAATGGAAATGGACTGTTTCCTCCACTCTCAATTTCCAGCACGCCACATACACCTGACCTACTAGACTAGATCTACAGGAACACACACACAGAGAGAGAAATTACATTTCAAAATTATGAACATAGCCTTGTTCCTAAGACACATATAGAAAAAGACAAATGATGAGAAGTAGAACATGTATTGGATCTGCCTCAGTGGTGCAAGCAGCTCTTCCTGCTACAAGGGGGCCATTACATAAGTGGATTTGAGCCAGGGAGAAGAGGACTTGTTTGGAGTCATTGATGCAGTGATCTATATTTGGAGCCTGAGCCCGGAGAAACGGACGTGCAGGGCTAAAAATAGCCCGAATACCCCAGTTTGGGAAGCTTTGTTCCATTCCACTTTCCTGCCACAAGGAGACTAACTGAGCATGCTCTGGAGAACTGCTTCTGATTGACCAATAACAGCACAGGCAGCGTGGGAGGGAGTGTGGGAAAAGAGAGAGGGGGATGAGGGAGAAGAAGGGAGAAGATGTGGAGACAGGAAGAGGCTTGTAGTTCTGTGTTGTGATAGGCCAGTGAGGAATGATACAGAAAGAAGTGGTTGGCTCTAGTTAGATCAATTACATATGAAGATGCAATATCGAGTATACCATTACATACATGCAATCCCCAGTAGACAACATTAACCAATCCTTACGGAAAGTCAGATCAGCCATTGCATTATTGTTATTTCACATGAATTTCATCATAGGCTACCACACATCAAATTAATTGTTTGTGGTACAATTATATTGTGTTCTAAGGAATTGTCAAACATGAAACTTTTCTAAGTGGGCATTTTAAGGATCTCCATCTTTGATTCTTTGTCACAAGTAGTTACACTCCCACACAGCAAAACAATAGGACAAAAACAAGATGGTATAGCTGCAGGGTCCAGAGAGAAGTTGTCTCAAGGCCTCAGCATGCTTCAGTTCGGCTGGCGCCTAGAACCAAACAAGTGTGCTCATATAACACAGGTGGCAGCTTATTTGGGGAGGACGGGCTCATGGTAATGGCTGGAGCGGAATCAGTAGAATGTTATCAAATACATCAAACACAACGAGAAAAAAAGGCAATAGTACTGTTTCTGCATTTTGAGACGTCGTAGCCACTTCCTTAAAGTCAAAATTAATCTATAACAAAAGGATGTAATTTTCCTTGAGTTATTTGTTTCATTAGTCCATTGTTGACATAGTCCCAAAAATGTTTTGCTTGTCAGCAATAACAAAAAATTTGATGACAGATTTCTTGAGTTATCGATTTATTAATTCAGACTCTTTTGTGGAAGTGTATACTGGCTATGACATCTGAAAATGGACAAAGAGTGCTATTGACACTTTTTTTTCAAATTTTTCAAGCTGTCTTTTGAGGGAGTACCTGAGCACACACGTTCAGTTTGCATAGCCGAGTTCGCCAGCAGAACTGTGTCATGCAAGCGCCTTTAACCTGTTATGGATAGGGGGCAGTATTTTCACGGCCGGATAAAAAAACGTACCCGATTTAATCTGATTATTACTCCTGCCCAGAAACTAGAATATGCATATAATCATTAGCTTTGGATAGAAAACACTCCAAAGTTTCTAAAACTGTTTGAATGGTGTCTGTGAGTATAACAGAACTCATTTGGCAGGCCAAAACCTGAGAAGATTCTGTACAGGAAGTACCCTGTCTGACCATTTCTTGGCCTTCTCGATCATCTCTATCCAAAACAGGGGATCTCTGCTGTTACGTGACACTTCCTACGGCTCCCATGGGCTCTCAGAAGGCGGCAAAAAGCTGAATGGTGGCTTTGCAGGCCCTGGCTGAAAAACATTAGCGCGTTTGGATAGTGGTCGGTCAGAGTACTATGAGACTGAGGCGCGTGCACGAGTCGACTCCATGTTTACTTTCTCTCTCTTTGAACGAAAACAACCACTCCCGGTCGGAATATTATCGCTTTTTTATGAGAAAAATTGCATAAAAATTGATTTTAAACAGCGGTTGACATGCTTCGAAGTACGGTAATGGAATATTTAGATTTTTTTTGTCACGAAACGCGTCGGGCGCGTAACCCTTCGTCACCCTTGGATAGTGTCTTGAACGCACGAACAAAACGCCGCTATTTGGATATAACTATGGATTATTTGGAACCAAACCAACATTTGTTATTGAAGTAGAAGTCCTGGGAGTGCATTCTGACGAAGAACAGGAAAGGAAATCAAACTTTTCTAATAGTAAATCGGAGTTTGGTGAGGGTCAAACTTGGTGGGTGTCAAAATAGCTAGCCTGTGATGGCGTGCTATCTACTCAGAATATTGCAAAATGTGCTTTCACCGGAAAGCTAATTTAAAATCGGACATAGCGAGTGCATAAAGGAGTTCTGTATCTAGAATTCTTAAAATAATTGTTATGTTTTTTGTGAACGTTTATCGTGAGTAATTTAGTAAATTCACCGGAAGTGTTCGGTGGGAATGCTAGTTCTGAACGTCACATGCTAATGTAAAAAGCTGGTTTTTGATATAAATATGAACTTGATTGAACAAAACATGCATGTATTGTATAACATAATGTCCTAGGCGTGTCATCTGACGAAGATCATCAAAGGTTAGTGCTGCATTTAGCTGTGGTTTTGTTTTTTGTGACATTATATGCTAGCTTGAAAAATGGGTGTCTGATTATTTCTGGCTGGGTACTCTGCTGACATAATCTACTGTTTTGCTTTCGCTGTAAAGCCTTTTTGAAATCGGACAGTGTGGTTAGATAAAGGAGAGTCTTGTCTTTAAAATGGTGTAAAATAGTCATATGTTTGAAAAATTTAAGTTTTTGTATTTTTGAGGAATTTGTAATTCGCGCCACGCCTATCATTGGATATTGGAGTAGGTGTTCCGCTAGCGGAACGTCTAGATGTAAGAGGTTAAGTCACAGTCAATGCTGCTGCTGCAGATGTGGGGTTGGGTGGGTGGTAGAAACCCAGTCTCTGCCCACTGCCCCCAGAGAGGGGAGCAGAAACAAGAAGCCCAGCTGTTATTAACAATGGACCTGTCTCTCACCATCCAGGCCTCAAAGGGCATCTTTCACTCCCCATTTCACAAGGGAGGCTTCCAATGGATGCTCGCCAGGACATGCCCATGTGCAAGGCAGTTAGGCAGACGTGTGTGTGTGTGTGTGTGTGTGTGTGTGTGTGTGTGTGTGTGTGTGTTTGTGCATAGGCGTACGTACATGCATGTGTCTGTATTGGGAGGAAAGATAAAGAATATATTCTTGAGATGCATATTATGCATGATGCCACATTAAACCACATTTAGGAAACCCCTCACAACATACTGTAAACTCTATACTGCCCATACTTCCTGAATGTTCATACTTCTTTCCTCCCTAAAATATTGAACTATCTGCATCATTGTGGAACTGCCCTCTCTACTTAGCATTCATATAAGGAGACTAGAGACTTTGACCGTTAATCATGTTACAATCACCTCCAGGCTTTGGACCCTAATCGCATCGATATGGGAGGAGGGGTCCTAGATCTGCACAGTCATGCTCTGGCAGTTGGTCCCACCCAACCAGCCCAGAAATCACAGGGTAGACTTCTTTTCTCCATTGACACGAAGTAGAATATACACTACCGTTCAAAAGTTTGGGATCACTTAGAAATGTCCTTGTTTTTGAAAGAAAAGCAAATTTTTTGTCCATTAAAATAACATCAAATTGATCAGAAATATGGTGTGGACATTGTTAATGTTGTAAATGACTGTTGTAGGTGTACAGAGGCCCATTATCAGCAACCATCACTCCTGTGTTCCAATGGCACGTTGTGTTAGCTAATCCAAGTTGATCATTTTAAAAGGCTAATTGATCATTAGAAAACCCTTTTGCAATTATGTTAGCACAGCTGAAAACTGTTGTCCTTTAGACTAGTTGAGTATCTGGAGCGTCAGCATTTGTGGGTTTGATTAGAGGCTCAAAATGGCAAGAAACAAAGAACTTTCTTCTGAAACTCATCAGTCTATTCTTGTTCTGAGAAATGAAGGCTATTCCATGCGAAAAATTGCTAAGAAGCTGAAGATCTCGTACAACACTGTGTACTACTCCCTTCACAGAACAGCACAAACTGGCTCTAACCCGAATAGAAAGAGGAGTGGGAGGTCCCGGTGCACAACTGAGCAAGAGGACAAGTACATTAGAGTGTCTAGTTTGAGAAACTAAATAAGTTTCTAAACACTTCTACATGAATGTGGATGCTACCATAATTACAGATAATCCTGAATGAATCGTGAATAATGATGAGTGAGAAAGTTAGACGCACAAATATCATACTCCCACCAAAAATGCTAACCTCCCCATGTTATTGTAATGGTGAGAGGTTACCATGTCTTGGGGGTATGATATTTGTGCGTTTGTAACTTTGTCAGTCATCATTATTCATGATTCATTCAGGATTATTCATAATCATGGTAGCATCCACATTAATGTAGAAGTGGGAGGCCCCGGTGCACAACTGAGCAAGAGGACAAGTACATTAGAGTGTCAAGTTTGAGAAACAGACGCTTCACAAGTCCTCAACTGGCAGCTTCATTAAATAGTACCCGCAAAACACCAGTCTCAACGTCAGCAGTGAAGAGGCGACTTCTAGGCAAAGTTGCAAAGAAAAATCTCAGACTGGCCAATAAGAAGAAAAGATTAAGAAAGGCAAAAGACACAGACACTGGACAGAGGAACTCTGCCTAGAAGGCCAGCATCCCAGAGATGCCTCTTCACTATTGACGTTGAGACTGGTGAGGGAGCACCCCCCTATCCACATCGAAGGGACAGCAGTGGAGAAGGTGGAAAGTTTAAGTTCCTCAGCATACACATCACAGACAAACTGAAATGGTCCACTCACACAGACAATGTGGTGAAGATGGCGCAACAGTGCCTCTTCAACCTCAGGAGGCTGAAGAAATTTGGCTTGTTACCCAAAACCCTGACAAACGTTTACAGATTCACAAATCGAGAGCATCCTGTCGGGCTGTATCACAGCCTGGTACGGCAACCGCATCGCCCTCAACCGCAAGGCTCTCCAGAGGGTGGTGCGGTCTGCACAACGCAACACCGGGGGCAAACTACCTGCCCTCCATGACACCTACAGCAGCCGATGTCACAGGAAGGCCAAAAAGATCATCAAGGACAACAACCACCTGAGCCACTGCCTGTTCACACCGCTACCATCCAGAAGGCGAGGTCAGTAGAGGTGCATCAAAGCTGGGACCAAGAGACTGAAAAACAGCTTCTATCTCAAGGCCATCAGACTGCTAAACAGCAACCACTAACTCAGAGAGGCTGCTGCCTACATTGAAATCCAGTCACTGGCCACTTAAATTTTTTTTCATCACTAGTCACTTTAAACAATGCCACTTTAAATAATGGCACTTTAATAATGTTATATCTTACATTACTCATATCATATGTATATACTGTATTTTATACCATCTATTGCACCTTGTCTATGCCACTCAGCCATCGCTCATCCATATATTTATATGTACATATTCTCATTCACCGCTTTAGATTTCTGTGTATTAGGTAGTTGTTGGGAAATTGTCAGATTACTTGTTAGATATTACTGTACTGTCAGAACTAGAAGCGCAAGCATTTCGCCACACTCGCATTAACATCTGCTAACCATGTGTATGTGACCAATAATATTTGATTTGATTCAATTTGACATTGATGCGGCTGGCTTCCGGGTTAAGCGAGCAGTGCGTCAAGAAGCAGTGCTGTTTGGCAGGGTCATATTTCGGAGGACACATGGCTCTCGACCTTCGCCTCTCCCGAGTCCATAGGGCAGTTCCAGAGATGAGACAAGATCGTAACTACCAATTGGATATTTTATTTAACTAGGCAAGTCAGTTAAGAACAAATTGTTATTTACAATGATGGCTTACCCCGGGCCAAAAACGAACCCGGACGACGCTGGGCCAATTGTGCGGATATCACGAAACTGGGGAGAAAAATGTGTCACTGATCCCCCCCGGTACTGCTGCTCATTCTGTTCACCAGTTCCAGAGGTCGACATCACCGGCCTTCTAGGCTGCACTGAACTGTCATTACGCACACCTGGTTCCAATTCCTCACTGATTGTGTTTGTATGAATGTGTCCTTTGTTTCCCCATTGGGCTGTTGATTATTGTTCCCATGTCCGTTGGACGTGTGAGTACCTATGCGTTGTCGCAGCCTGTGCTGCGTGTTTTGTGCATTGTGTATTATGGGTCTCGTCCCGTGTCGTTCTACGAGGTTTATCTTCGCTCTTTTGTTTGGGTACATCCCAGTGTTTTGTATACGTGTTTGTTTTATGTGTATTAAAAACCCAGATGACGTATTCCTGCGGCTGTCTCCAAACACTTTACTCCAGCGTGACAAAAGGGGGTAAAAGTAAAAAAATATATTATAAAAATTGACACTACATTATTTACCATTCATTTCTATTGGGCACCAAATCTTCTGAAACACAACCAAAACATAAGCAAATGCATCCAAGCTTGATGTAGTCATTGCATGCTATGAATATGGGACCAAATACTTAAATTCTTACTACTTTAATACACAAGTGAATTTGTCCCAATACTTTTGCTCCCCTAAAATGGCGGGACTATACAAGAAGTGCTGTAATCTCAAAATGGTTCCCCCGATATGTATGAGAATACCCTCTAATTAAAGCTGCCAGTCTGCACTTTAAACTCATAGTAATTGTCTGACTTCAAATCCAAACATTTGGAGTATACAGCCAACAGAAGAGAAAATGCAAAACTGTCCCAATAGTTACGGAGGGCACTGTAAATATGACAATTTTGATTTCCCTTTCTCACGATCATTAGGCAGTTTAGGTTTATGATAGTTTGTGTCTGAGGAAGTGCATGACAGAGCCTGAGTCTGCGAGACAGCGTAGAGACTAGACGTGTGTGTGTGTGAGACAAAGACATGGTGTGTGATGGTGTTTTGTGTACATGGCAGTCCCACAGGAAACTCTAAACAGAGGTCTTTCTCATACAATACAAGCACAGGCCAGTGTTCCCCTGGGAGTCCACCAGCCTCACATACCCCTCCACCTCTTCCACCAGGAACTCCCCCTTCACATACACACATATGCGTACGCACATACACGACAGGAGGTTGGTGGCACCTTAATTGGGGAGGACGGGCTCATGGTAAAGGCTGGAGCAGAATAAGTGCAATTGTATCAAAAACATCAAACCCATGGTTTACATGGGTTTGATGCCATTTGTGCCGTTCCAACTATTATTATGAGCCTTCCTCCCCTCAGCAGCCTCCACTGACATACACACATGCGCGCGCACACACACACACACACAGCGTGCCCCTCTCCTTCACACGCAGCTGTCCACAATGCCCTCCCTCTGTTTATTCATCTCGACCCTGCCACTGATACCCATCTCATTCTATATCAAATTCACCAACTCACTCACTCACTCACTCTTCCCCTGAAAAACTGTTTTCCTTGTCTTCTATTCTTCCATTCTTTTCATTCTGTATCCTGAGTGGAATAATTTGGTTTGGAAAAATTCTTAGACAAGTAGTGGCCCTGAGAAAACTGATCTCTATTCATGCACATAGGCATACTCCTGATGACAATTGACATTGAATCCAAACAAACATATACAGTACCAGTCTTCTTCAAAGTTGCCACCCTTTGCCTTGATGACAGCTTTGCACACTTTTGGCATTCTCTCAACCAGCTTCATCTGGAATGCTTTTCCAACAGTCTCGAAGGAGTTCCCACATATGCTGAGCACTTATTGGCTGCTTTTCCATCACTCTGCGGTCCAACTCATCCCAAACCATCTCAATTGAGTTGAGGTCGGGTGATTATGGAGGCTAGGTCATCTGATGCAGCACTCCATTACTCTCCTTCTTGGTCAAATAGCCCTTACACAGCCTGGAGGTGTGTTGGGTCATTATCCTGTTGAAAAACAAATGATAGTCCCACTAAACACAAACCAGATGGGATGGCGTATTGCTGCAGAATGCTGTGGTAGCCATGCTGGTTAAGTGTGCCTTGAATTCTAAATAAATCACTGACAGTGTCACCAGCCAAGCACCATCACACCTCCTACTCCATGCTTTACAGTGGGAACGACACATGCAGAGATCATCCGTTCACCTACTCTGCATCTCACAAAGACATGGTGGTTGGAACCATAAATCTAAAATTCAGACCAAGGACAGATTTCCAACAGTCTAATGTCCATTGCTCGTGTTTCTTGGCCCAAGCAAGTCTCTTCCTCTTATTGGTGTCCTTTAGTAGTGGTTTCTTTGCAGCAATTTGACCATGAAGGCCTGATTCACACAGTCACCTCTGAACAGTTGATGTTGAGATGTGTCTGTTACTTGAACTATGTGAAGCATTTATTTGGGCTGCAATTTCTGAGGCTGGTAACTAATGAACGTATTATCTGTAGCAAAGGTAACTCTGGGTCTTCCTTTCCTGTCTTCCTTTCCTCATGAGAATTTTCTGGATTGATTGACCATGTCATAAAGTAATGATGACTGTCATTTCTCTTTGCCATAATTTGGATTTGGTCTTTAACCAAATAGGGCTATCTTCTGTATACCACCCCTACCTTGTCACAAAACAACTGATTGGCTCAAACACATTAAGAAAGAAATTCCACAGATGCATTCCAGATGACTCCTAATGAAGCTGGTTGAGAGAATGCCAAGAGTGTGCAAAGCTGTCATCGAGGCAAAGGTTGGCTACTTTGAAGAATCTCAAATATAAAATAGGTTTTGATTTGTTGAACACTTTTTTTGGTTACTACATGATTCCAGGTGTGTTATTTAATAGTTTTGGTGTCTTCACTATTATTCTACAATTTAGAAAATAGTAAAAATATAGAAAAACCTTTGATTTAGTATGTGTCCAAACTTTTGACTGCTACCGTGTATATATATCTATATATTTGTTTTTATACAACGTCATGAAATGAATGTCAATGACCGTAACTTGATAGCCTAATCAAAATGATAGTGTACATCAAGGGACATGATCATGTAGTTGCATCAACACCCAACCTAGTCAAAACCATCAGGACGCTCAGCAGTTTGTACAGTATGTGAATGAGTAAATTATGAAAAAAACAGTATGATCGTATTTATGCTTATGGGGTTTCACTGGTCTTTATAAATGTATGCAGTGTTATCACTATTTTCTCAACAAACAAAAAAACATACAGAATGCTATAAGGCAACCAAAGCAACATGATCACCTATGTCAAGTACTCCCAAACTGGGGTACGTGTTCAAATAAAAAAAACATTTTTTAAAATGTATTTATTATTTTTTATATATTTTTTATTCACATTTTCAAACAGTCCATTTATATTTTCCAGCGGGGCTATACATTTGGGTGATTAAAAAAATAAAATCTCACCTGAGTAGCCTCATTTCCCTGCCAAAAATAAAATTAAACCATCTATTGTTCAGTGAAATAACAACACAATGCCAAATACAGGTAGCCTAGTCAAATAATTAACATCCAATCACATTAACTCTCTCGCGGGAATTACACTAACGGTCCGTATGTAGCCAAGCGTAGCTGCTGCGCATTCCATTTGCCTTGAAAATTGATAAATGGTTAAAAAATAAGGCCCGTATTCATAGAGACACATACCCGCTCTACAAGTAATACCGCTACTACAAGCAGTTCTACACCTGCACCTGTCGATGACACAAGTTGTTCTGCTTCCACGAGCACATCCAATGCTAGCATCAGTAATTCTACATTTGTTGGTAGCCCAGCTAGCATGGACACTGACAGTTGTGAATCTGATGCAGCCTGAAGAGCTACTGCCCACTTACCAGGGAAAGCACCGAACAACAGACAAGGACATTGGACCATCGAAGAGGCGCAAGTATGATGAAAACTACATTGATTTGGGGTTCACTTATATTGGGAGTAGTGCCTTTCCTCAGCCACAGTGTGTTATATGTGCAAAAGTATTATCTCACAACTCGATGAAACCTTCACTCTTGCGCAGACATTTAGAAACAAAACATGCCCATTTTAAAAATTAGCCACAGGAGTTGTTTGAGTCCAGAATTAAGACGACTTTCGAGTAGTAAGACATGTATAAAAGCAACAGATACCATTAATAAGAAGGGGCTATAAGTGTCTTATATGGTGAGCTACCGAGTGGCTAGGACAGGCAAGCCCCATACTATTGTGGAGGACCTAATTCTTCCTGCTGCCTCGGATATGATTAGGACATAGCTGGGGGAAAAGGCCAAAAAAAACTATACAGACAATGACTTCATCAAACAACACTGTTTCACAAAGCATCAGTGACATGGCAGGAGATGTTTTGAAACAATTACTGCTTCGCATACAAGCCAATGAATTCTATGCATTACAGCTGGATGAGTAAACACACATGGCGGGCCTGGCACAGCTCCTGGTATATGTCTGTTACGTTTATGGGGGGTCAATTAAGGAAGACATCCTCTCCTACAAACCACTGGAAACCAGGACAACAGCAGTGGATATTTTTTAAGTATTGGACAGCTTTGTGACATCAAATGGACTTTGGTGGTCAAGATGTGTTGGTATCTGTACTGATGGTGCAAAAGCCATGACAGGAAGACATAGTGGAGTTGTAATGCGCGTGCAAGCAGTTGCTCCCGACGCCACTTGGGTACACTCCACTTAGGTACACTGCAGCATCCACCGAGAGGCTCTTGCTGCCAAGGGAATGCTTGACAGCTTGAAATACATTTTGGACACTACAGTGAAAATGGTTAACTTTGTTAAAGCAAGGCCCCTGAACTCTTGTGTATTTTATGCACTCTGCAATGATATGGGCAGCGACAATGTAACGCTTTTACAACATACTAGAAGTGCGCTGGTTAACAAGGGGCAAAGTATTGACACTTTTTCTTTAATTGAGAGATAAGCTTAAAGTTTTCTTTACTGACGATCATTTTCACTTGTCTGTCTGCTTGCACGACGACTAGTTTCTCACACGACTGGCCTATCTAGGTGATGTTTCTTCTCACCTGAATGATCTGATTCTAGGATTACAGGGACTCTCCGAACCTATATTCAATGTGCGGTACAAAATTGAGGCTATGATTAAGAAGTTGGAGCTCTTCTCTGTCTGCATTAACAAGGACAACACACAGGTCTTTCCATCATTGTATGATTTTTTGGTGAGCAAATGAACCCAACCTTACGGACAATGTCAAATGTGATATAGCGAAGCACCTGAGTGAGTTGGGTGCGCAATTACGCAGGTACTTTCCCGAAACGGTTGTCACAAACAACTGGATTCGTTAACCCTTTCATGCCCTGCCTCCAGTTCACTTACCGATATCTGAACAAGAGAGCCTCATCGAAATTACAACAAGCGGTTCTGTGAAAATGTAATTTAATCAGAAGCCACTGCCAGATTTCTGGATTGGGCTGTGCTCAGAGTATCCTGCCTTGGCAAATCGAGCTGTTAAGACACCGATGCCCTTTGCAACCACGTACCTATGTGAGAGTCGATTCTCGGCCCTCACTAGCATGAAACTAAATACAGACACAGACTGTGTATGGAAAAAGACACTCTCTCCAATACAACCCAACATTGCAGAGTTATGTGCATCCTTTCAAGCACACCCTTCTCATGAACAATTGTTGATGAACAAATAAGGTTTTAAATGTCAGATGGCTAAGTAAAGAGCAAAATTATTGATTATTATTATATTATAATTTGTGCCCTGGTCCTATATGAGCTCTTTGTCACAACCCACGAGCCGGGTTGTGACAAACTCACACTCATTCTTATGTTTAATAAATGTATCGTAAAGTGTGTGTGTGGCAGGCTTACAATGAAGACAAAAAAAAAAACATTTCAGAGTGCGCTGACCCTGGTGCTAGAGGGGGTACGCAGCTGGAGGTTGAATGTTTGAAGGGGTATGGAACTATAAAACGTTTCGGAACCACGGACCTATGTTATTTACATTGTCTCCATTAGGATATCTGTCTCATCCAAGCAATATTCCCACATTTGGCTAATCTCTACCAGCTGTATTATACCATGCTCTCTTTTTCGTCGGACTTCCCAGGAGGTTCACAAAGTGACACTAAGCATTATCACCTCTCCCGCACCTGGTCTTCTCTATAAATCACTTTTATAGGTGGGATTCCCCATAATGGGTTAGACTGCCTTCAAATAGATTCCTCTCTCAGTTATTGTCTTTTCAAATTGTGTTTATAAGTTTCGTGCTGCAACAATCAATAAATGGCAATCTATCCAATCCATAATACTGTTAATAGCTGTCTCGTTTGGAGTATTTTATCAATCATTGACAAAGTAACAATAAAAGCAAGCCATCCTGCATCCTTCGGCCTATAAACACCTTCCTTTGCCACAAACACACACACAGAAGGGAAATTGAAAGTCTGCTATTGAACCCTGGCAATATCAGTGCCCATCCGCATCCTCAGAGACACAATAACTGGAAGTGATTAACAAGGTCTGTGACAGCCATCCCTTCACTGGAAACGCTGCAATTCCTTCTAGAACAACATGCCTCTTTCAAACCAGAGGATGTGGGAGTGACAACTAAAGACTCCTCCTGAAACTATTATGTTCCAGGAAAAAGCTGGATACAAAGCCATAAAGCTCGAAAAGGTGGAGTCTCACTTGTGCTCAACTAAGTTGTTTCTGTTTGGAAAAAAACAATAGCAGTGAAGTGTTTAGGCAGGCAGAGGCATTTGTACTCACATCAAATATGCAATTCACCCCATGGTTGGGGTGAACCATGATACTATATGGGAGAGAATTCAGATGCTGTGGGGCTCTAGGCTAGATTGGATTGTTCCCGCTTCCTAATATGTGTTACATACCAGAAGAATCCCATTCATAAACAAGCTTGAGGATAAACATTTCCATGTGAATCTAATCTTTGATAAACCTCAGGTAATTCTATAAGGGACATCTTCATGACAATACAGCTAGCACATAGCCTATAATACAGCATCTTAACAATCTTCTTTCTATATGTGTGTATAGAACACGTGGAAAGCAGCTGGGGCATCATCATTTATTTGTATTTTTTTTATTTAACCTTTATTTAACTAGGCAAGTCAGCTAAGGACAAATTCTTATTTACAATGACGGCCTACCCCAGCCAAACCCAGTGTCACGGGCGTCGTATGGATTTGACAAAAATGCAGCGGGAGTGTGTATACTCATCATTTTTTTATTAGGCAGAAAGAAGGAAAACCAAAACAAAAACACGCGTACACAAAAACAACGCCGATAAACAGTCCTGTAAGGCTTACAGCTATACAAGGAACAACTACCCACAAAATCCCATAGAAAAAACACCCCTCTTAAATAGGACCTTCAATTAGAAGCAACTAGGAGCAGCTGCTTCCAATTGAAGGTCAACCCAACAAACACCACATAGAAATAGACATACTAGAACTAACATAGAAATAGACTAACAAGAACATAACCCAACAAACCCAGAAAAACTTTAAACAAACACACCCCTGCCACGTCCTGATCAAACTACAATAACAAATAACCCCTTATACTGGTCAGGACGTGACACCCAGACAACGCTGGGTCAATTGTGTGGGACTCCCAATCACAGCCGGGTGTGATACAGCCTATATTTGAACCAGGTTACTGTATTGACGCCTTTTGCACTGAGATGCAGTGCCTTAGACCGCTGCGCCACTCGGGAGCCCAAGGAAAACCTTCTCTATCGTCTTGTAATTAATGTTCTTTGGGAATGTGTAAATATAGTTGCTCGCTCTTTTAGACAATTACGCAGAACGTAGACGGCGGATGTCAGCAAAAATGTTCGTGCTCAGGGACTCGAGAGATGACCTTCGGAGTTTTATGTCCCCTCCTTTTCCCCACAACAGAGATTAGTTTATGTTGTCATTAGTTCCTGCCTATTTCCAGGGACTTGGGAGTTGGGATACTTTGGAATCATGCGGGAACTCAAGCCTTCAATTTTCTCCTCCATAACTAGCTTTCAAGATGCACATAACGTTCTGAGAACCATTATGTTGCTTAGAGGTTGGTGAGAGTGTGGTTGTCCTATGGTTATTTTGCATACAACCTTTCCACAACGTTCTGGGAATGGTTCAGGATAGTTGCTTGACTTTGGAATTTACATTTACGGAACTTGACAAAATAACAATTTTCTTGGTATTTCATTATCAACAGAACGTATCCTAAACGTTCAAACACAGTTACATATAATTACATTTTTGATAATATTCTAGGAACGTTTTCCAACTGGTTTGACATTGGGAATGTTCTCAAATAGTTCAGAGAATGTTAAGAACCAACATTCTTCTGTGGGAATTTTAGTACTTCAGCATAACATTTTCTGCAGGTTTCCTCATGGTTCTATTTAAAGTCATGTTCTCAGAACGTTAAGAAAACTTTCCATATAAACCACAAGAAAACATTAGTAAAGTTCAAAGAACGTTCTAAGAATGTTAGAGAGTGAACGTTATTTATAATAAGGGTTACATGGAGGAAATCGGACATCTCTGAAATGAAAATGGATGGCCTTCACTTCAGTAAAATACATTTGACCTAAACCCTCCCTGAACGCTTGAAAAACAACAACTATACCCAAAATAAGAATTATCACAAAGTGGATAGCAAAGAATGTGTTTACCATTTACCCCCACAGACCAGAGCCTTAGATATGCAGTTTTAGAAACTGTTCTTCGTCCTGTAAGGATTACATAGCTCTGCAGGAATTTTGATAGCACACAGGGCTGTGGGCCAGAAGGTTGTTGGTTCGCAGACCACCGTGGACAAGAGTAGGCGTGGAAAGATCTCCTTTATAGTAAAATAATTGCATGAGTCTATCATCGTATTTGCAGGTCCAAGAAAAAAATTGCCCTTTATAAACATTTCATGCCATTCTACGTAATTTTACATATTAGCGGAATCTTTTTTTACCACACAAATTAACGAAATTACAGGCTAAGAATGGACAGAGAGATAGGCCTATGTGTTCATCTTATCATATTTCTCCAATGCCAAATTAGCAACAAAACTGTCAGTGTTCACAAATAGTTAAATCTGAGACGTAATTAGGAATCAGAGCATGATACTGTACTTTCAAAGGTTTGGCCTACTGACGCATAAAAAAGTACAGTGCATTCGGAAAGTATTCAGACCCCTTCCCTTTTTCCACATTTTGTGACGTTACAGCCTTATTCTAAAATTGACTACATTTTAAACAAAAATCAAAAATCTACACACAATACCCCATAATGACAAATGTGAAAACAGGTTTTTAGCAATTTAGGCAAATATATTACAAATAAAACAAAGTATTCAGACTCTTTGCTATGAGACTCGAAATTGAGCTCAGGTGCATCCTGTTTCCATTGATCATCCTTGAGATGCTTCTACAACTTGGTTGGAGTACACCTGTGGTAAATTCACTTGATTGGACATGATTTGGAAAAGAACACACCGGTCTATATAAGGTCCCACGGTTGACAGTGCATGTCAGAGCAAAAACCAAGCCATGAGGCCGAAGGAATTGTCCGTAGAGCTCTGAGAAAGGATACCCTTCCCCACAGATCTGGGGAAGGGTATCAAAATATTTCTCCAGCATTGAAGGTCTCCAAGAACACAATGGCCTTCATCAATCTTAAATGGAAGAAATTTAGAACCACCAAGACTCTTCGAGCTGGCTGCCCGGCCCAACTAAACAATCGGGGGAGAAGGGCTTTGGTCAGGGAGGTGACCAAGATCCCAGTGGTCACTGACAGAGCTCTGGAGTTCCTCTGTAGAGATGGAAGAAGCTTCCCAAAAGGACAACAATCTCTGCAGCACTCCATCAATCAGGCCTTTATGGTAGAGTGGCCAGACAGAAGTCACTCCTCAGTAAAACGCACATGACAGCCCGCTTGGAGTTTGCCAAAACGCGCCCAAAGACTCTCATACCATGAGAAACAAGATTCTTTGGTCTGATGAAACCAAGATTGAACTTTTTGGCCGGGATTCCAAGCGTCACGTCTGGAGAAAACCTGGCACCATTCCTATGGTGAAGCATGGTGGAGGCAGTATTATGCTGTGGGGATGTTTTTCAGTGGCAGGTACTGGTAGACTAGTCAGGATCGAGGGAGAGATGAACGGAGCAACGTACAGAGAGATCCTTGATGAAAACCTGCTCCAGAGCACTCAGGACCTCAGACTGGGGCGAAAGTTCACCTTCCAACAGGAAGCACACAGCCAAATACAGGTGAGCCAAGCTTGTAGAGGATTATACCCAAGAAGACTCGAGGCTGCCAAAGGTGCTTTAACAAAGTACTGAGTAAAGTAAAGTGTCTGAATACTTGTGTTTTATTTGTAATACATTTGCAAAAATATCTAAAACCTTGTGACACTGCCCTGGATTACTGACCTCTGCCTGCCCTGACCCCGAGCCTGCCTGCCGTTCTGTACCTTTCGGACTCTGCTCTGGATTACTGACCTCTGCCTGCCCTTGACCTGTCGTTTGCCTACCCCCCGTTTGTTCCCCCACGTTTGTTCTTTGAACTGTTTGCATCTGGGTGTTATCCTGAGGTCTGGTAGTACGAACTGGCCATGACTGACCCAGCAGACTCGGACCAGCTCCGCAACGCCATCTCCTCCCAAGGAGCCACCATTGGGAGACACAAGGAGTTACTCCATGGTCTTATTTGTCGGATCCCAGACCTTGGTAGAACACCATGACTGTGCCTTGAATATATTGCTGGAGCAAATCTGCAGATTATCTGTGAGGCCGCCAGCCACAAGAGTAGCTTCCCAGCCCCCCAGTAACACTGCTGTTAGCAGTGCATCTCTCCAGGCCACCCCGGCTTCCCGAGAACTCTGCTTACCTCCTCTGGAATGCGTCGCTGAAGGGTCAGGAACCTGTTGTGCGTGTCTCTCCCAGTGTTCCCTCATCTTCAAGCTGCAGCCCTCGTCCTTCCCCTCGGACGGCTCGAAGATAGCGTATCTCATAACGCTAATGTCCGGGAGGGCTCTCGCCAGGGCAACTGTGGTGTGGGAACAACAATCTGCTGTGTGTTTCAGCCTGGAGGAGTTTGTGGTGAAAAAGGTTTTCGATTCTCTGTTGTCCGGGAAAGAGGCTGCCCAGAAGTTACTCCAGCTTCGCCAAGACTCCCGCAGTGTGGCGGACTATGTGGTTGATTTCCGCACACTGGCTGCCGAGTGTGCCTGGAACCCGGAATCACTGTTCGACACATTCCTTCATGGATTATCGGAGGAGGTTAAGGATGAACTCACAGCCTGGGAGCTGCCTACGGATCTCGATTCGCTCATCGCCTTGACCATCTGGATCAGTAACATAGGAGGGAGAGGAGGTCTGATTCCGGTCCCAATCGCTCGCCCAAGGATTCCACCTTGCCGCCGAGGAACTCTGGAAGTCTCCGGTGTCTAAGTCCGCGAGAGGATCCGAGCTTACCCGTGTTCCCCCGAGAATCTGAGGTCTGCCGACTCGCCTTTTTTGGAGAGCTAGGCTGTCTCCAGCCAAACATTTACACAGACTTAACACCCAGAGTTGTCTGTATTGCGGAACTGCCGGTCATTACGTGTCTACCTGTCCTTTAGAGACCAGGCTCATAAGTAGGTACAAGTACTCTGGTGGGCCATACGAAGAGGTTTTCTTCCCTTACTCACACCCTTCTCCATGCCATCCTGCTCTCTCTGCTTTCTGCTCTCTCTGGGTTCTCATTGACTCTGGGGCCAATGAGAGTTTCATGGACGCCACCCTGGTGTCTGAGCTGGGCATCCCCACTCAGCCCCTCTCCAGTCCCCTGGATGTTAGAGCACTGGATGGGCGCTCTATAGGCAGGGTTACCCACAATACTACTCTATCCACCTGCGTGTGTCCGGGAACCACAGTGAGTCTATACAGTTTATGCTCATCAAGTCTCCTCAGGTTACAGTGGTATTGGAGTTTTGGCTCCAGCAACACAATCCCCTTAACAACTGACTGCTGGTGCTATCGTGGGCTGGAGCCCGTTCTTACATGCACATTGTCTGAAGTCGGCACAGCCTGCCCCGGGACTTCTTTGTGTGGGCTCAGAAGATGCCTCAGACCTTTATGCTGTTCCCGAGGAGTACCAGGATCTCCAGGAGGTTTTCAGCAAGGCCCGGGCCACTTCATTTCCTCTGCATCGACCCTATGACTGCAGGATTGACCTTCTTCCGGGCACTACACCACCCGGGGGATGTTCTCTATTCACTGTTGGGTATGGAGACCAAGGCTATGGAGACGTATATCGAGGACTCCCTGGCTGCAGGGGTAATCCGTCCTTCTGCCTCCCCCGCAGGAGTAGGGTTATTTTTTGTGGAGAAAGACAAAACTCTGCGACCGTGCATCGACTAACAGGGCCTCAATGACATCACCAATAAGAGCCGCTACCCGCTACCACCTTTCGAGCCGGTCCAGAGGGCCACTAAGTTAGACCTGCATAAGGCCTACACCTGGTACGGATACAGGAAGGTGACGAGTGGACACTATGAATACATGGTGATGCCATTCGGTTTAACCAATGCTCCTGCTGTGTTCCAGGCCCTGGTTAATGACGTTCTCCGGGATATGTTCATCTACCTCAACGACATCCTTGTCTTTTCCTGCTCGGCTCAAGAACAAGTTCTCCACGTCCGACAAGTCCTCTGGCATCTCCTGGAGAACCAGCTGTTTGTCAAAGCCAAAAAATGTGAGTTCCATCGCTCCACCATCTCATCCCTTGGAGACATCATCACTGCTGGGAATGTGCAGATGGATCCAGGAAAGGTGATAGCGGTTGTGGATTGGCCCCAACCCACGTCCAGAGTGCAGCTGCAACTATTCTTACGATTTGCCAATTTCTATTGCCATTTTATCCGGAGTTACAGCAACCCTGGCTTCCCGCCTTTCATCACTCACCTCTCCCAAGGTCCCATTCACATGGTCCCCAGTTGCTGACCGGGCGTTCGTGAACCTTATGCACCGTTTCACCACAGCTCCTAATTTGATCCATCCGGACACGTCCCATCAGTTCGTGGAGGAGGTAGAAGCTTCGTACTGTCCCAGCATTCTGCCTTGGTCCTTAAGCTGCATCCCTGTGCCGCCTTCTCCCATCGCCTTAATGCCACAGAGAGGAATTAGGATGTGGGGAATTAAGAACTACTCGCGGTGAAGACGGCCTTGGAGGAGTGGAGACATTGGTTAGAGGGGGCGGAACTTCCATTCGTAGTGTGGACGTATCACAAGAACATACAATATCTCCGCACCACCAAGCATCTCAACTCCAGGCAAGCACGATGGGCCCTGTTGTTCACCCGGTTCAACTTCACCATCTCCTACTGCCCGATGTCTAAGAATGTTAAGCCAGACCCGCTTTCACGCCACTACTGCCAGCTTCCACACCCTCGAACCCAGAGACCATTTCTCCTACCTCGTGCCTGGTGGCTACCCTCGCCCTCGCCTTGACCTGTCGTTTGCCTGCCCACTGCTTTTGTAATGAACTATTGTTTCTTCGAACTGTCTGCATCTGGGTCTTATCCTGAGGTCTGATAGTCTGAATAGTTTCCAAATGCACTGTAAGCTTTAACTGCTGGCTACTCTTCTTCCGTGGCTTAACCCAATGAGAGAAGGTCACAAGCGTTTCTCTACAATCTGGGTTTAAACAGTGAATAGCTTAATCAATTGATAGCGACAGAATGTAATTATTTTCCAAGCAAAGTCAGCCTCTGAATGTCAAAGAAACAAACAGTGATATCTCCATATGCATCGGAGTCACGTCTTTCCCGGGTATTACAGCTTGTTTCTATCATAAAGTATTGTGGACCCAAGGGCTGTTATAGGTCACTTCATATAATCAGATCCATTTTATTTATTTTTTAATCTTAAGCTAAAAAGGGATAGGCCTGTGCTTCTTTTATAAAAGGTAGGCCTATGGCATACCCTCATACCCCCTCAGTTTGAGTCTTGGTTTCAACTTAACAGCTGTTAAAGGACACAGAGGTAGGCTATTTAAAGAGTGCATGGTGTGTGGAGGAATTGACCAACAAATCTATGGATATAGCAGCCTACAGCCTAATTTCTGTCAAACAGGTAGGCCTACCTCTTATTTCTTAAATAGGAAGAAATAGGCTCCAACACAAAGCCCTCTTGTTAAAATGAAGACGGTTTAAATGAATTATGCCTACTCGAATTTGCCTACTTTCAGCTCCATGACCTGTTCATTTCCGATTGATTGTGCCGTGGCTGCTGCTTCAAGTTTTAGCCCCACAATGTTTCTCGAGTCTGGCTTATTGTAAGATCAATAACTCTGATAAATACATCATGGGCAAGAAACATATTGTTTTTATTAAAATAAATTACAGTAGTAGCAAGCTATCAAAGTTGACCTCAGGTCCTCCTCATCTTCACACTCTCCTTCTCAAACTGAACAGAACATATGCTATAGACTAGGCCTAATCAACAACAAGAACAAAGAAACCTTTGACTCTCCTATTGAACTGCCACGTAGCCCTACACAGAGACTATTGCAAATCTGTCAAGGCAGCAGCTACTCTTCCAGGGGTCCAGCGAAATTAAGTCAGTTTATACAATAACATTATTCACAGATTTCACAACACACTGTGTGCCCTCAGGCTCCTACTCCACAACTACCACATACACTACCGTTCAAAAGTTTGGGGTCACTTAGAAATGTCCTTGTTTTCCACAAAAACATAAATGAAATTAGTTGCAAAATGAATAGGAAATATATTCAAGACGTTGACAAGGTTATAAAAAAAATTATGATTTTTAATTGAAATAAAACTTTGCTTTCGTCAAAGAATCCTCCATTTGCAGCAATTACAGCCTTGCAGACCTTTGGCATTCTAGTTGTCAATTTGTTGAGGTAATCTGAAGAGATTTCACCCTATGCATCCTGAAGCACCTCCCACAAGTTGGATTGGCTTGATGGGCACTTCTTACATACCATATGGTCAAGCTGCTCCCACAACAGCTCAATAGGGTTGAGATCCGGTGACAGTGATGGCCACTCCATTATAGAAAGAATACCAGCTGACTACTGCTTCCCTAAATACAGTTGAAGTCAGAAATGTACATACACCTTAGCCAAATACATTTAAACTCAGTTTCACAATTCCTGACATTTAATCCTAGTAAAAATTCCCTGTCTTAGGTCAGAATAATAGTAGAGAGAATGATTTATTTCAGCTTTTATTTCTTTCATCACATTCCCAGTGGGTCAGAAGTTTACATGTACTCAATTAGTATTTGGTAGCTGTAACAGATTTCGTCGTCTGAAGAAGATGAATCATCGGACCAAAACGCAGCGTGGTAAGTTTTCATGCTTATTTTAATAACTGAACACTAAAACAAAAAATAAAGAGAATACTGAAACAGTTCCGTAAGGTGCAAACACTAAACAGAAATTAACTACCCACAAAAACCCTGTGGGAAAAGGCTTCCTAAGTATGGTTCCCAATCAGAGACAACGATAGACAGCTGTCCCTGATTGAGAACCATACCCGGCCAAAACAAAGAAATACACAAAACATAGAAAAGGGCACATAGAATGCCCACCCTAGTCACACCCTGGCCTAACCAAAATAGAGAACAAAAACCTCTATGGCCAGGGCGTGACAGTAGCATTGCCTTTAAATTGTTTAACTTAGGTCAAACATTTCAGGTAGCCTTCCACAAGCTTCCCACAATAAGTTTGGGGAATTTTGGCCTATTCCTCCTGACAGAGCTGGTGTAACTGAGTCAGGTTTGTAGGCCTCCTTGCTCGCACACACTTTTTCAGTTCTGCCCACAAATTTTCTATAGGATTGAGGTCAGGGCTTTGTGATGACCACTCCAATACCTTGACTTTGTTGTCCTTAAAACTTCTTCAGGATTGGTGGGTCCCCTGTCGGACGGTTGAGCTAACGTAGGCTAATGTGATTAGCGTGAGGTTATAAGTAACAAGAACATTTCCCAGGACATAGACATATCTGATATTGGCAGAAAGCTTAAATTCTTGTTACTCTAACTGCACTGTCCAATTTACAGTAGCTATTACAGTGAAATAATACCATGCAATTGTTTGAGGAGAGTGCACAGTTTTGAACATGAAAAGTTATTAATAAACAAATTAGGTACATTTGGGCAGTCTTGATACAAAATGTTGAACAGAAATGCAATGGTTCATTGAATCAGACTAAAACTGTGCACATACACTGCTGCCATCTATAGGCCAATATCTAAATTGCACCTGGGCTGGAATAATACATTATGGCCTTTCTCTTGCATTTCGAAGATGGTACAAAAGAAATTGTTCTTTTTTTCTTTGTATTATCTTTTACCAGATCTAATGTGTTATTCTCCTACATTCCTTTCACATTTACACAAACTTCAAAGTGTTTCCTTTCAAATGGTACCAAGAAAATGCATATCCTTGCTTCAGGGCCTGCGCTACAGGCAGTTAGATTTGGATATAATTTTAGGTGAAAATTGAAAAAGGGGCCGATCCTTTAAGTTAAGAGTTTGAAGGCTCTCTTGTTGCATCTTTCCGTCTAAATTAATACTGTATTATCATGACTCAATTCCTAAAAGATCAGCTTAATTTTAAATATGACCTACTATAAACGCTTTGACCACAATGTTCTGTCCAATTGACCATGTGTAAAATCTGGACCATCCCAAATGGAAAAGAATCATGAAAATCAAATAAGAATCTTGTATGGAAGAAGATTATTTGTACAAAAATCTAATAAGATTTTGGATGTTTTTCCTTATTTGTCAGTGGTGTATTTTATTTGTATATGTGTTAACTTGTGCCTTATGACATACACCATTGAATACATGATTAATGTGAATTTCCTACAAAGACATGATATGACATTTGAGACAAATATGAATTATATTAGTCATCTATGAATAGTGTATGTTCTGATAATGTAACCTTTACAAAATAACTGCTTTCCTTATACTGTCCTACCAAGCAAAAAGGCAGTAATTGCTCATAGCGTGGAACTGAGAAAAATGGCTTATTTACCTTGGTTTCACAGTAACTTTATGCAGTTACTGCTAACATGACCCCCATTTTCTTCAAAACAATAGAGGCAGGATACTTGTCCACATGATTAAGCATGTATTTAATGTAGCAAAAATGACTAACTCATTTTTCGACCAAATTAGCAGTTACTGCCTTTTTGCTTGGTAGGGCAGTATAGGTTTCACATGTTTTTTTATATGTTGACTTATAAAAAAACAGACAATTACTCAAAGATAAATACCATTTTTGTATATACATTTTCATGTATGAGTTTCCATGGTTAAGGCTGGGCAGCATCTCCTAATGGACAGTTGTTTTATCTACAGCTATTCCTTTGGTCTCCTATCCAGGGTTTTAACCAAGCCCAGCCTTGCTTAGCTTTGCTCTTTGTCAGTACCAATGTGCTATCGTGAGAATGATTGTTGAGAGATGTCCACTTATTAACTAAATAGATTCACTGCTGCTATCAAAGTCATTCCTCCTTCACCCCCCCTCCTCTCCTCTCTCCTCCTCCCCCTCGTCTTCTCTCCTCCTCTCCTTTTGCCTTCCTCTGTCCTTCTTTCCTCTCCTCCACCACCTCGTCTCCCTTCTACAGTGCCTTCGGAAAGTATTCAGACCTCGACTTTTTCCACATTTTGTTACGTTACAGCCTTATTCTAAAATGTATTAAATAAAAAATAAATCCTCATTAATCTACGCATAATACCCCATAATGACAAAGAGAAAACTGGTTCAGACATTTTTGCAAATTAATAAAAAATATAAAACAGAAATACCTTCACGTAAGTATTCATACCCTTTGCTATGAGACTCGAAATTGAGCTCAGGTGCATCCTGTTTCCATTGATCACCCTTGATGTTTCTACACCATGATTGGAGTCCACATGTAGTAAATTCACTTGATTGGACATGATTTGGAAAGGCACACAACTGTCTAAATGTTGACAGTGCATGTCAGAGCAAAACCCAAGCCATGAGATCGAAGGAATTGTCCGTAGAGCTCCGAGATAGGATTGTGTTGAGGCACAGATCTGGGGAAGGGTACCAAAAAATATCTGCAGCATTGAAGGCCTCCAAGAACACAGTGGCCTCCATCATTCTTAAATGGAAGTTTGGAACCACCAAGACTCTTCCCAGAGCTGGCCGCCCGGCCAAACTGAGCAATTGGGGGAGAAGGGCCTTGGTCAGGGAGGTGACCAAAAACCCGATGGTCACTCTGACAGAGCGCCAGAGTTCCTCTGTGGTGATGGGAGAACCTTCCAGAAGGACAACCATCTCTGCAGCACTCTACCAATCAGGCCTTTATGGTAGAGTGGCCAGACGGAAGCCCCTCCTCAGTAAAAGGCACATGACAGCCCGCTTGGAGTTTGCCAAAAGGCCCCTAAAGACTCTCAGACTGTGGAAACAAGATTCTCTGATCTCTGGTCTGAGGAAACCAAGACTGAACTCTTTGGCCTGAATGCCAAGAGTCACATATGGAGGAAACCTGGCACCATCCCTATGGTAAAGCATAGTGGTGGAAGCATCATGCTGTGGGGATGTTTTTAAGTGGCAGGGACTGGGAGACTAGTCAGGATCGAGGAAAGATGAACGGAGCAAAGTAAGAGAGATCCTTGATGAAAACCTGCTCCAGAACCTCAGACTCGGGCGAAGGTTCACCTTCCAATAGGACAACGACCCTAAGCACACAGCCAAGACAATGCAGGAGTGATTTCCGGACAAGTCTCTGAATGTCCTTGAGTGGCCCAGCCAGAGCCCGATCAAACATCTCTGGAGAGACCTGAAAATAGCTGTGCAGCAACACTCCCCATCCAACCTGACAGAGTTTGAGAGGCTCTGCAGAGAAGAATTGGAGAAACTTCCCAAATAAATTTGTGCCAAGACTGTAATCGCTGCCAACGGTGCTTCAACAAAGTACGGAATAAAGGGTAAAGGGTCTGAATACTTACGTAAATGTGATATATATAAATGGAAATATATATATAAAAGCTGTTTTTGCTTTGTCATTATGGGGTATTGTGTGTAGATTGGTGAGGGGAAAAAAACAATTTAATCCATGTTAGAATAATGCTGTAATGTAACAAAATGTGGAACAAGTCATGGGGTCTGAATACTTTCAGTATGCACTGTTTTTGATGAGACCTTAGAAGGCTTAGCTTACATGTCTCATGTATCTTTTTTATATAATATATGCAACATTTATGCTGTGTCTAAATGTTATGTCAGACATTACAACTGTATTTGCTGCTATATGTATTGCTTACAAGTTCCAGGTAGAAGGGCTCCCGAGTGGCGCAGTGGTCTAAGGCACTGCATCTCAGTGCAAGAGGTGTCACTGCAGTCCCTGGTTTGAATCCAGGCTGAATCACATCTTGTCATGATTGAGAGTCCCATAGGGTGGCACACAATTGGCCCAGTGTCGCTGGGGTAGGCTGTCATTGTAAATAAGAATTTGTTCTTAGCTGACTTGCCTAGTTAAATAAATATATAAGAAGGTTGTTCTCTACCTTTTTTGTGTATTTTAACTGTTGCTTGTATTCTATAATGTGTAAATTGTGAAATGCAGGACTCCCTTGTAATAGAGACCATGGGGACTACCTGTTGGGACTACCTGTTGAAATAAAGGTAAAATATGGGATGTTTATTTTAGTTGACATTCTAAACAAATGGCTACCAATGACTGACTCTTTCTCGCGTAGGAGCATTGGGCCAGTAACTGGTAGGTTGCTGGATCAAATCCCCGAGCCAACAAGGTAAAAATCTTTTGTTTTGCCCTTGAGCATGGCAGTTAACCCCCAACAACAATTGCTCCCCGGGCGCCGATGATGTCGATTAAAGCTGTATGTCCACCAGATGCGCATACGTTTTCCTGTATGTTGTTTTTGCCAGATGTCTAGTCCGCATTTTCCGTACTTGAAGCACAATTGCTTCGCAAGGCTGCAGAATATTTCTGCTAAAAATTATGAATGGAGACACATTGCCAAACAATTGGATTACCTGGTCAGTTGAATGTGAAATAATTAACTGGGAAGTGGAAGCTTACATAAAGTGTCCACTATATATACACAAAAGTATGTATGTATACACCCATTCAAAATAGTGGACACTGCTATTTCAGCCCCACCCATTGCTGACAGGTGTATAAAATCGAGCACACAGCCATGCAATCGCCATAGACAAACATTGGCAGTAGAATGGCCTTACTGGAGAGCTCTGTGGCTTTCAACGTGGCACCATCATAGAATGCCAGCTTTCTAACAAGTCAGTTCGTCACATTTCTGTCCTACTAGAGCTGCCCCGATCAACTGTAAGTGCTGTTATTGTGAAGTGGAAATGTCTAGGAACAACAACTGCTCAGCCCGCGGTAGGCCACACAAGTTCACAGAACAGGACTGCGGAGTGCTGTAACGCAAACGTGTAAAAATTGTCTGTCCTCGGTTGCAAAACTCACAGGCAAGTTCCAAACTGCCTCTGGAAGCAACTTCAGCACAAGATCTGTTCGTCAGGAGCTTCATGAAATGGGTTTCCATGGCCAAGTAACCGCACACAAACCAAAGATCACCATGAGCAATGCCATCCGTAGGGTGGAGTGGTGTAAAGCTTGCCCCCATTGGACTCTGGAGCAGTGGAAACACATTTTCTGGAGTTTAAAAATATATATATTTAACTAGGCAGGTCAGTTAAGAATAAATTCTTCTTCACAATGACGGCCTACACCGGCCAAACCTGGGCCAATTGTGCGCCGCCCTACTCACAATCACAGCCGGATGTGATAAAGCCTGGATTCAAACAAGGGACTGTAGTGACATTTTTTGCACTGATATGCATTGCCATAGACCGCTGTGCCACTCGGGAGTGATGAATCACGCTTCACCATCTGGCAGTCCGATGGACAAATCTGGGTTTGGCAGATGCCAACTGCAAAGTTTGGTGGAGGAGGAATAATGTTCTGGGCTATTTTTCATGGTTCGGGCTAGACCCCTTAGCTCCAGGGAAGGGAAATCTTAACGCTACTGCATACATTGACATTCTAGACAATTCTGTACTTCCAACTTTGTGGGAACAGTTTGAGGAAGGCCTTTTCCTGTTTCAGCATGACAATGCCACCGTGCACAAAATGAGGTCCATACAGAAATGATTTGTCGAGATCGGTGTGGAAGAATTTGATTGGCCTGCACAGAGCCCTGACCTCAACCCCATCGAACACCTTTGGGATGAATTGGAATACCGACTGCAAGCCAGGCCTAATCGCCCAACATCAGTGCCCGACCTCACTAATGCTCATGGCTGAATGGAAGCATGTCCCCGCAGCAATGTTCCAACATCTAGTGGAAAGCCTTCCCAGAAAAGTGGAGGCTGTTATAGCAGCAATGGGGGGGACCAACTCCATATTAATGCCCATGATTTTGGAATGAGATGTTTGACGAGCAGGTGTCCACAAACTTTTGATCATGTAGTGCATCTAGCAAAGTGGTTAGCTTTGTAGTTAGATAGCTAGTAAAGCAACACTCAAGTTGAAAATATTAAACGCATGCGGTACACAGAAAACACCGCAGCGTTGCGGACTGCTCCATTGACAATAAATGACTCCCGCCGGAACGCAGAGTTTGAGTTATCTGGTGGACACGAGGCTTAAGGCAATCCCCCGCAACCCTGACTCAGAGGGGTTGGGTTAAATGCGGAAGACACATTTCGGATTTAATGCATTCAGTTATGCAACTGACTAGGTATCCCCCCTTTCCCTTTCTCTCTCATACAGACGCTGTTGACAATTTAATAAAGCTAGACTTTGTCAACCGTATCTCTCCCACAGCTTCCTAGCCAAAATGACAAGAGTGTGGGTGAGTGGAAAAACAGGAAGTGGATGAGACGCTGGTGGGCAGACTGCGTTCCCGTTTTGCCACCTGGAGACAGACACGTACTCATCAGGACATTGCTCAACACACAACCCATGGTGCAAGCTAGATAGCCTCCCCCCAGTCAGGAAGACAGCCTGGCTGTTTCCTGTTAGTACTGGTACAGGCTGGCTGTCAGCTCACATGTGGTATTGCTGTACTGTACCTGGTGGCAGGTAGCCTAGTGGTTAGAGCATTGGGCCAGTAACTGAAAGGGTGCTGGATCGACTCCCCAAGTGGACAAGGTAAAAAGCTGTCGTCCTGCCCCTGAGCATGGCAGTTAACCATCTGTTCCCTGGGTGCCGCGGATGTCGATTATGGCAGCTCCCTGCACCTCTCTGATTCAGAGGGGTTAGGTTAAATGCAGAAGACACATTTCAATTGAATGCATTCAGTTGTATAACTGACTAGATTTACCATATGAGGCAGCTATTGACCAAGATATGAAGCTCCTTGTCAGTCGTACATATTAAACCATATCTCTTTGTTAACCAGGATGAAGAATGCAGAATTAGCAGCATGTACAGTGTATTTACACATTTACACAGTGTATTTACACAGCATATCCTCAAGTTATAATTGGATTGTGTATAATTTTGTAAATAAAATGAGTAATAGTGAACGTGTTTAACATTCTCGTAGTACACACACACACAAAGTGGGCGGCTGAACTGTCAGCAGTCGGGTGCTTCGGGAGACATTTGAATTCCCAGAAATCCTGTAGTATGTAGATGTCCGATGGAGATCTACCCTGAGCAAATAGCGTGTGATGCAAAACATCGGCTGCTCTATGTAGGTCATATAAAGCGGTGTAGCTACTAGCTAGGATGTCTAAATTACACTCCCACTATTGTAAATAGCTACAAAAACAAGAGCTGTTTTCAATGCAGGAAAACCCAAGTAATTCCCTTTGTAGTGAGTTAACATAAATTGAGTTAGTGCCCTCAGCGAGTGATATCCCAGCTCACGAGGGAGAATGTACTGGTGTATGTAAGTTGCTGAGCTGTTCAAAAGGCTGCCATGTCGTGATTCACTGACTTTCTTGTTTATGACCATAGATTTATACTGAAGTAGTGAGTAAGGCCCCCCTAACACAGATGTAACAGATCTGTTTACACTCAGTCAGAAAGAGTAGAGCGGAGCAGGAGTGGGGGTGGGGGCAGAGGAGGAGGGTTGGTGTCAGTGGGTGCTTTGGCCCCCTTGGCTCCTCCTGACATCTGTGAGTCAATTAGCTGACTGGAGAGAAAACATCCCTGCCCCCTCCACCAAACAACCCTCGGCCAGGCAACAGCCCCAGCCTGCTATCCATACTGAATTTGAATGCAGCCTGCCTGGTGAGAGGTTGGTGGGGGAGGGGTGCTAGTCAGAGCGAGGGGTGGTGGGGGTGAGGAGGTTGGATGTCAAGAATGTGGCTCATGGTCTGTCTTTTGTATTAGACTGGTGCACAACGGGCTGGTCTGCTACACTCTTAGAAAAAAAGGTGCTATCTAGAACCAAAGAGGGTTCTTCGGCTGTCCCCATAAGAGAACCCTTTGAAGAAACCCTTTTGGTTCCCAGGTAGAACTCTTTCCACAGAGGGTTCTACATGGAACCCAAAAGGGTTATTCTATGGGGACAGCCTCAGAACCCTTTTGGAAACCTTTATTCTACAGTAGCTTACCACAGCTCCCCACTGACTCCTATGTAAAAACCAAAAGGCCCTTTTGCTAGCTACCTTTCTAAAGTAACACACAATGTATAAACAGGATGAACAAATTAACCCACCCACAACATATTGATGAAGTCCACTCTTTCTGTTCCTCTATTTATTTTAGCTCTCTTTCTGGCTCACCTCTCAAAATACTGTACATTCACTTTGCTTATCTTTTCCTTCTTCCCCCCGGATGGTGCGTGCCACATTCCCTTCACCGTCCGTCTCCGATGATCTCCTCCTTATCCTTGGGCTAATGCTATGGAACTATGCTTCAGTCACATCGCTAATTATTTAAGCGCCACCACCTCATTAACAGTGTTGGGAGATAATAAATGTTTATGGGCCATTCTTCACGTAGACCGCCATTCATGTCCCTCAGCCCTCCTCCTGCCTGCCTCACGCTCTATCTCCGTTTGTCCACCCTGGTCTCTCTCCCCCTCGGTCTCCTGGTTTCGTCAGGTTTCTGGCTTTTATTAGGGATCGGCGTCCCATCAACGGGACAGTTGTAAATCATGCAGCGCCTTGTCACGATCACAGATTTTAGAGAAACAACAAATATCGGTACATATAAGTGTCTTAGATCAGCTGAAAGCTTAAATTCTTGTTAATATAACTGCACTTTCCAATTTACAGTAGCTATTACTGCGAGAAAAAAATGCCATGCTATTGTTTGAGTAGAGCTCCTAACAACAAAACACTTTTTTTCATCGCAATAGGTTTGATAAATTCACCTCTGAAGGTGAAATGTGTACTTACATTCTGAAATCTTGCTCCGATTTATCATCCAAAGGGTCCCGGAGATAACATGAAGTGTCATTTTGTTAGATAAAAATCATTTTTCATATCCTAAAAAGGTCCATATAGCATGCACGATCGATTTTGTATTTCCACTCGTTCAATTTGCAAAGAAAGAAATCTGTGAAAATCTAACCCTAAACGTTGTTTCAACCAGTCATGTATTCCTCAGAGGTCCTAGAATGTAACTTAGTATATCCTATAGGACACCAACTGTGGTCAGAGAGCAACGCCTTCATGGCACGCCGATCTTCACTTGATCAACTCTAACTTTGTCAAATAAGCACCATTTTTAAGAACAAATTCTTATTTTCAATGATGGCCTAGGAACAGTGGGTTAACTGCCTTGTTCGGGGGCAGAACAACAGATTTTTACCTTGTCAGCTCAGGGACTTGATCTTGCAACCTTTCTACCTTAGCCCAATCGGGGTCAAACAAAGTTAGCTCGATAGCCAATGAGCTGGGCTTTATGGTAGTATCCGGAAACCCTGCATCTGTCGAAAAATGTAGCTGCTAACCTTGGGCGACAGCATGACTTTTCCTTTTGGACAAAAATTATAAGAATATTCAGAGTTATGAAAACTGGTTGTTTTGCAAATTTTGAACTTATAATATGGCTACTAATACTGTCCAAAATCTAAATCAAAGTCCAAGTATACAGATTTGACAATATTCTTGCAGAATAATGTAATATGAATGCAAATGTCTCCTTCACAATTTTCACAAATGTACCTGGGTGACTTCACACTAAATGTCATGTAGTTCGCTCATACTTCAAGTTATCCATCTGAAGCTTTGCACATACACTGCTGTCATCTTGTGGACACTATCGGAATTACAACCAGAGTGAAGGCTAGAAGGGGGTAGAAAAAAAAGATGACGGTAAAAAAAAAAAAAAAGTAGTTCTTTATTTTCTTCTACCAGATCTATTGTGTTATTCTCCTACATTCAATTCACATTTCCACAAGCCTCAGTGTTTCCTTTCAAATGGTACCAAGAATATGCATATCCCTGCTTCAGGGCCTGAGCTACAGGCAGTTAGATTTGGGTATGTAATTTTAGGCTTAAATTGAAAAAAAGGGGGCTATCCCAACTGAATATGAGGACTGTGGAAATGCTGCAGCTGGATGCCGAGCAGGAAATGCAGTGAAGACCGAGAGATACTGTAGGGAACACAAAAATACAATGTTGTGTGGATTGTGGAAATGTCTTCACTACATTATCGGGAGAAAAATGTATGACTCTAGCCACCTTTATACCTGGTTCTAATATGCGTCTTTGTCCTGTGTCCTCATTCTGATTGTGCCTACATTTTTAGGCAGGTGTAGACGATTAAGAGACACACTGAACTGATTTAGATCAGATCTTACAAGTGTAAACAGGCAAGATCAGGACAAGATAAGGATGAAGGACGCATGTTAGCAACAGGTGTAAACAGGGCTAGAGCGATGGTGTCTTTTAAACTGAGCCGAGTGACAATAGGAGAGTGACCGGGAAAACTGGTCACAGATACAATGCACATTCAGAAACAGTAACTCATCACTAGACAGAATGAAACCGGCAGGCATTGATCATTAATTATTTTTTAAATGATTCAGCGTTGATATATATTCTAGGATAGACCTGTTCATTTACAACAGATATCCAATGCCTCAAATAAATCATCTAATTCAGTATCAGGCTTTCCTTACTGACCAGGGCTGTCCCATTGCATAAGGATGGGAGACAGGCGCAAGAATACGTAATGGGGTTTTTAAATTGTTGACCCAAAACAAAAGAGCGAGGTGTAAATCTGTAAAATAATAACAAGTGCACAAAAATACACGTAACACCAAAAACAAAACAGCACAGGTACTCACAAGACCAACGGACATAGGACAATGATCAACAGAGTGCACATATATAAACATACTAATCAGGGAGAATGGGAACCAGGTGTGCGTAATGAGACAAGACAGTGCAGGGTTGGTGGTGATGATCCAGTTCAGTGACAACTAGAAGGCCGGTGATGTAGACCTCCAGAGCTGGTGAACGGAATGAGCAGCAGTACCGGGGGAATCCGTGACAAGGGCACTGTTTTCATTTAGGGATGGAGGCCAGCCTGTAGTATTGATCTCTGGGATTGGCTCATACCCTTTAGCTATTGAGATTGGCTTGATCGATCACACTGCCTACAGAATTCATAAATAAACACAACCTTCATGGCTGAGGTATGGACAGTGTTGGTAAGAACACTGGACTGACATTAGATTAGATTGATATCTCTTATTCTATTCCATGGCGTTTTTTCTATTTACAACTTATATGAATTATTATGAGCTACATAAATCAAACAATGCACCTCAACCACTCAGTCAAACTTGTTTGTTTGATGGGGGTAGTAATGTTGAGAATGCTGCTCATGGGGCTTTCTAGACTATGGTAAGAGATTATAGAACTGAATGAAAACATGCCAAACGTGTGTCCCTAATCAAGGGAAGCTTAGCAGGTTTCCCCCTATCCAAATTTCCCTCACCCACCCCACCACAGTGCTCAAGGCAGGCCCTCCCATCCCCCACCCATCCCCCACCCCCCAGCCTTGATTTAGCCAAACTGCACCCTCAGAGCTGTCTCACTGTACACAACACTCACTTCTGATTGGGCGCTGGGTCCAAGAGGATACCTTGAGTGTATTTATAGACGTCTCTCATTTACCAGAACAATAACAATTCCCCAACCACACCACCACCCCCAAATGAAGAAAGCGCGAGCATAGCCTGGATGTACAGTACTTTTACTTTTGGGTTGTTGTTGAATTGCGGAAGCATGGAATTTTGGGGAAAATTAAGTTCACTTTTCTAGATTCATATTTATTTAAATGTGTTTGGGTAGATTCTAAATAAACTAATATGGCAGCTTAATGACTTTAAAATGTGCTTACCATTATGATAACATTGTGCCACCGAGTAGTAACACCAATGACGGGAACACCAATGACAAATTTGAGGTCATTTAGGATTTTCTTACACGGAGATAAGAATCTCCATATGTTCAAATCTAAGGTTAAAAATAAGTTACAATAATTCACTAAAGTCATATGACTAATCATTTTGATAAGAATGTAATTTCACTTAATTTAAAATGACTAAAACCAAGACACCTTTTATTTAGACACACCAAATTATCAATGGAACCCTCAAATTTATGACATACTAAAAATGTGTGATTAGCTAATATTTTTTTATTTAATATAGATCCCTCACCCGATAACAGTTTTCCACTGGAGGGAATGCTCAAGGTCCATGTATATATTTGTAATTTGTGATTTTCAAAGCAGTAGGGATACATATTATATTTGTATTTTAGTAGCCTTCTTAGGTTTTTTTTATCAGTACAATATATGTGTCACGCCCTGGCCATAGAGAGGGTTTTATTCTCTATTTTGGTTAGGCCAGGGTGGGCATTCTATGTCCTTTTTTCTATGTTTTGTATTTCTTTGTTTTGACCGGGTATGGTTCTCAATCAGGGACAGCTGTATATCGTTGTCTCTGATTGGGAGCCATACATAGGCAGCCTGTTTTCCTTTGGGTTTTGTGGGTGGTTACTTTCTGTTTAGTTCATGTCCCTGACAGAACTGTTTAGCTGCCGTTTGTTTTCTTGAAAGTGTTCTATTAAAAGTTAATGATGAGCACTCACCACGCTGCGCCTTGGTCTACTCCTTTCGACGGCCGTTACAATATGAAATACTTTCGAGCATTCAAAGTAATAGATATGTCTAAATCCCCAAGACATTGCACTACAACTCTACTCATCACTACAGTGGCAAGCCAATTTGCTTGTCCTTAGTACTTTTAACAATACATTTAGGTAAAGTTTTGCAGTATGAAGGAGTTTTATTATGTTTTATCATTGATAAACAGTTAAATATAATCCAAAACATCTATGATATATACCTCTGTGTAATTTTTAAGTGTTTTTCCGAGGGAGGCAAATGCCACCGCAATTCAAGAATGAACCTTTCACAACCTGTAGAAAACACAACAGGAGATTTGAACACAAGACAATAAATATAAGACTATAGCTGTAGGATAATTATTGGTCATCTGGCTAGATCTATACTCTCCCAGCTATGTTTTTAGATGAAGTTAGTGTGATAGCACATGTTGAAAGGGAACAAAAAAATAATGTGGTATCACCTGTGTTTATCCAGATACCCATTATCCAGAATTAACCCATTTACTCAATTCACTCTCAACAATTCACAATTCAAAAATTAACTGTCTAACAATTCACTCTTCTGTGCTTTGTCAATATCTTTAACAGGTGTGCAATTAAATAAAAACAGTGGTACTGGTACAGTTTGATGAATAACCCCACAGTGTATTGTGTGTACCCTGATCAGGCGTGACCCGGTTTCTGGGCATTACAGACAATCCCATTGAAAGAAGTGGCCTTTCAGGTTGAAGCATGTGCAAGCTTTTTCCTAACCACTCCACCATATTGCTTGCTATGATAGCACAAGCTCTCCCAACCAACCATAAGGTTCAATGCTACAGCTCCTGAGCAACCATACCGCTCAATGCTAGCGCTCATTACCGGGCGGAGAGAGCGAGTGTGTGAGAATTAAGGTTGAACTACCTGTTCCTAGATCAGTGTCCACTGGCCAGCTGATTAGCTCATGCTGTGGTGCGGCATAGTTTCCCATCAGGCTTCCTGTCTAATCCCCTGCTTCACTGTAAACACGAGGAAACTCACACAGACTGAGCCCATGAAACCAAGCACTGGGAGTCAGTTAGTTACTGTGGAGTAGATTCATTCAGGCAAGGCCTTGTCCGCTCTGTCAGCTGTTCAATGTCAGATTCAAACTCAAGCAATCAAGGATTCAGGGTCAAAGCTATATCGTTATTCAGATGAAACACGTCAAAATATCAGGAGAACAATTGGTATTGTATGGGGAGGCAGGTAGCCTAGTGATCAGAGCGTTGGGCCAGTAACCGAAAGATTGCTGGATTGAATCACCAAGCTGACAAGGTAAAAATCTGTCCTTCTGCCCTGAACAAGGCAGTTAACCCACTGTTCCCCGGTAGGCAGTCTTTGTAAATAAGAATATGTTCTTAACTGACTTGCCAAAAAAAAAACACTCTTAAAATCGAGAATCCACAGATGTAACATAAAAAATCAAATCAAATCTTACTGGTCACATACACATATTAAGCAGATGTTATTGCAGGTGTAGCCAAATGCTTGTGTTACTAGCTCCAACCGTGCAGTAGTATCTAACAATTCACAACAATACACACAAATCTAAAAGTAAAAGAATGGAATTAAGAAATACATAAATATTAGGACGAGCAATGATGAGTGGCATTGACTAAAATACAGTAGAATAGAATACATTATATACATATGAGATGAGTAAAGCAGTATGTAAATATTATTAAAGTGACTAGTGTTCCATTATCAAAGTGGCCAGTGATTCCATGTCAATGTATATAGAGCAGCAGCCTCTAAGGTGCAGGGTTTAGCAGCCGGGTGGTAGCCGGCTAGTGATGGCTATTTAACAGTCTGATGGCCTTGAGATAGAAGCTGTTTCTCAGTCTCTCGGTCCCAGCTTTGATGCACCTGTACTGACATCACCTTCTGGATGATAGCGGGGTGAACAGGCCGTGGCTCGGGTGGTTGATGTCCTTGATGATCTTTTTGGCCTTCCTGTGACATCGGGTGCTGTAGGTGTCCTGGAGGGCAGGCAGTGTGCCCCCGGTGATTCGTTAGGCAGACCATACCACCCTCTGGAGAGCCCTGTGGTTGAGGGCGGTGCAGTTGCTGTACCAGGCGGTGATACAGCCTGACAGGATGCCCTCAATTGTGCATATGTAAAAGTTTCTGAGGTTCTTAGGGGCCAGGCCGAATTTGCGCCTTCTTCACCACACTGTTTAGATTGTCAGTGATGTGTATGCCGAGGAACTTGAAGTTTTCCACCTTCTCCACTGCGGTCCCGTCGATGTGGATAGGGGCGTGCTCCCTCTACAGTTTCCTGAAATCCACGATCAGCTCCTTTGTTTTGTTGATGTTGAGGGAGAGGTTATTTTCCTGGCACCACTCCGCCAGGGCCATCACCTCCTCCCTGTAGGCTGTCTCGTCATTGTTGGTAATTAAATCAAATCAAATTGTATTTGTTACATGCGCTGAATACAACAGTGACATGTTTACAAAACCTTAACCAACAATGCAGTTTTAAGAAAATACCTAAAAAGATAAGAAATAAAAGTAACAAATAATTAAAGAGCAGCAGTAAAATAACAATAGCTAGACTATATACGGGGTACTGGTACAGAGTCAATGTGCGGGGGCACCGGTTAGTCAAGGTAATTGAGGTAATATGTACATGTAGGTAGAGTTATTAAAGTGACTTTGCATAAATAATAAACAGAGAGTAGCAGCAGCCTTAAAGAGGGGGATCAATGCAAATAGTCTGGGTAGCCATTTGATTAGATGTTCAGGAGTCTTATGGCTTGGGGGTAGAAGCTGTTTAGAAGCCTCTTGGACCTAGACTTGGCACTCCAATACCGCTTGCCGTGCAGTAGCAGAGAGAACAGTCTATGACTAGGGTGAATGGAGTCTTTGACAATTTTTAGGGCCTTCCTCTGACACTGCCTGGTATAGAGGTCCTGGGTGGCAGGAAGCTTGGCCCCAGTGATGTACTGGGCCGTACACACTACCCTCTGTTGTGACTTGCGGTTGGAGGCCGAGCAGTTGCCATACCAGGCAGTGATGCAACCAGTCAGGATGCTCTCTATGGTGCAGCTGTAGAACCTTTTGAGGATCTGAGGACCCATGTCAAGTCTTTTCAGTATCCTGAGGGGGAATAGGTTTTGTCGTGCTCTCTCCTGAGGGGGAATAGGTTTTGTTGTGCCCTTTTCACGACTGTCTTGGTGTGCTTGGACCATGTTAGTTTGTTGGTGATATGGACACCAAGGAACTTGACACTCAACCTGCTCCACTACAACCCTGTCAATGAGAATGGGGGCGTGCTCGGTCCTCCTTTTCCTGTAGTCCACAATCATCTTGTCTTGATCACGTTGACGGAGAGGTTGTTGTCCTTGCACCACACGGCCAGGTCTCTGACCTCCTCCCTATAGGCTGTCTTGTTGTTGTCGGTGATCAGGCCTACCACTGTTGTGTCGTCTGCAAACTTGATGAATGAGTTGGAGGCGTGTGTGGCCACGCAGTCATGGGTGAACAGGGAGTACAGGAGAGGGCTGAGCACGTACCCCTGTGGGGCCCCTGTGTTGACGATCAGCGAAGTGGAGGTGTTGTTTCCTACCTTCACCAAAAGTTTCAGTTTTAACACCTGTAACAAAGGTAGTTATAATGCCTGTAACAAGAGAGTGCTCTGCTTTGTTGTATGTAGTCATCTGATTGCAGCGCCCTCTCGGGCCAATAAGTGACATGGCTGGCTGTTAAGCAATATCCAACCACACACATTGTCACGGCTGTGAATGACTCATGATCTACATTGTGAACAACTGTCTCATCATTCTGGACTGCTGACCCTGTTCCTCAGAAAGCAGATCACTTGTGTAAGGTGGCCTTATTGCACTATGTGTCCGTCACCATGATAATATTAATTATGGCACAGTAGAAAAACATTTTGCAACGGAAATTGAAAATGAGTGTTTCTCATTGGACAAGTTCAGGTATTCTCTCCCGGATGAAGTTTTCTTCTGTTTGGTGGATAATGAATATGACCAAGGGCTTGGGAAAAGAAGTGGTGGTATAAGTACTGATGTATGACAAGGGAGAAAGTTTATTGAGCTGCTCAAAAAGTATCCACATTTGCTATTGTAGGAAAGTGTCACGGTTGTCGTCGGTGAAGGAGGACCAATACGCAGCAGGTACGTGTATGCTCATCTTGAGAATTTATTAACTTCAAAAAATGAACGTACAAAATCACAAAACAAAAAGAACGAACGAACAACTACAAACAGTCTGGCTAGCATAGGCTCAACACAGAACAATCACCCACCAATAACACATACAAACACACCCTAATATATGGGACTCTCAATCAAAGGCAGATAGACAACACCTGCCTTCAACTGAGAGTCCCAACCCCAATCAACCAAACATAGAAACACACACACTAGACTAACCATAGAATTAACTAAACATAAACCAAAACCCGGAAATACTAAATCAAACACCCTTTACACAAACACACCACCCCGAACCACATAAAACAAATACCCCCTGCCACGCCCTGACCAAACTACAAAACAATTAACCTTATATACTGGCCAGGACATGACAGTACCCCCCCCTTAAAGGTGCTACCCCAGAAGCACCTTAACAAAAAATAACCCCAAGCAACACCAACAAAAAGTCCCCTTTTCTAAAGGGAGGGAAGGGAGGGTGGCTGCCGTCAACGACGGCACTGTGCGACACCCCCCCTCCCCAACCCACCTATTTCTGGAGGTGGCTCTGGTTCCGGCCGTTCCAGGCTGTCGGGCCACTCTGGCATCGCCGAGGGGCAGTCGGGCCAGTCTGGCATCGCCGGGGGACAGTCTGGGCAGTCTGGCAGTTCGGGACAGTCTGGGCAGTCTGGCCACTCCGGCAGTTCAGGGCAGTCTGGCCACTCCGGCAGTTCAGGGCAGTCTGGCCACTCCGGCAGTTCAGCGCAGTCTGGCCACTCCGGCAGTTCAGCGCAGTCTGGCCACTCCGGCAGTTCAGCGTAGTCTGGCCACTCCGGCAGTTCAGCGCAGTCTGACCACTCCGGCGACTGTTGACTGACGGGCAGCTCCGACGACTGTTGACTGACGGGCAGCTCCGACGACTGTTGACTGACGGGCAGCTCCGACGACTGTTGACTGACGGGCAGCTCCGACGACTGTTGACTGACGGGCAGCTCCGACGACTGTTGACTGGCGGGCAGCTCCGACGACTGTTGACTGGCCGGCAGCTCCGACGACTGTTGACTGGCGGGCAGCTCCGACGACTGTTGACTGGCGGGCAGCTCTGATGATGACTGTTGACTGGCGGGCAGCTCTGATGATGACTGTTGACTGGCGGGCAGCTCTGATGATGACTGTTGACTGGCGAGGCTGGGTTTACGCACTTGCAGTTTAGTGCGGGGAGCGGGAACAGGACGAGTCGGACTGGGTGGACGCACTTCCGGGTCCGCACGAGAGACAGGAGCTGGAAACCCAGGGCTATGGAGGCGCACAGCCGGTCTAGATCTTACCTCCTGCACAACCCGCCTTGGCTGGATGGAACTAGTAGCCCTGTACGAGCGGGGTGCTCGTACAGGGCAGACTGGGCTGTGCAGGGGCCTGATGGTAGCCGTGCGTAGAGCGGGAGTTGGGTAGCCTGGTCCTCGGAGGCGTACCGGCGACCAGATGCGCTGCGCAGGCATCCTCCTACCAGGCTGGATGCCCGCCCTAGCACGGCACCTGCGAGGGGCTGGAATAACTCGCACCGGACTGTGCGTGCGTATGGGTGAGATAGTGCGCTTCTCAGCAAAACATAGCGCTCTCCACCCCATACGCTCCTCCATATAACCACGGGTAGCTGGCTTCCGGCTCTTCTTACGCCTAGCCAAACTACCCGTGTGCCCCCCCCCAAAATTTTCTTGGGGGTGCCTCTCGTGCTTCTCCATCAGCGCGTCCACTCTGGCCTCGTACCACCGCCTCTCTGCCTTGGCTGCCTCAATTTCCCACTGCGGGCGGCGATAATCCCCAGCCTGATGCCAGGGTCCGGCCCCGTCCAGAACTTCCTCCCAAGTCCACTTCTCCCGCCAGTCCAACTCGAACTCTGTCTGCTCCTTCCTCTGCTGCTTGGTCCTTTGGTGGTGGGTGAAGGAGGACCAATACGCAGCAGGTACGTGTATGCTCATCTTGAGAATTTATTAACTTCAAAAAATGAACGTACAAAATCACAAAACAAAAAGAACGAACGAACAACTACAAACAGTCTGGCTAGCATAGGCTCAACACAGAACAATCACCCACCAATAACACATACAAACACACCCTAATATATGGGACTCTCAATCAAAGGCAGATAGACAACACCTGCCTTCAACTGAGAGTCCCAACCCCAATCAACCAAACATAGAAACACACACACTAGACTAACCATAGAATTAACTAAACATAAACCAAAACCCGGAAATACTAAATCAAACACCCTTTACACAAACACACCACCCCGAACCACATAAAACAAATACCCCCTGCCACGCCCTGACCAAACTACAAAACAATTAACCTTATATACTGGCCAGGACATGACAGTACCCCCCCCTTAAAGGTGCTACCCCAGAAGCACCTTAACAAAAAATAACCCCAAGCAACACCAACAAAAAGTCCCCTTTTCTAAAGGGAGGGAAGGGAGGGTGGCTGCCGTCAACGACGGCACTGTGCGACACCCCCCCGCCCCAACCCACCTATTTCTGGAGGTGGCTCTGGTTCCTGCCGTTCCAGGCTGTCGGGCCACTCTGGCATCGCCGAGGGGCAGTCGGGCCAGTCTGGCATCGCCGGGGGACAGTCTGGGCAGTCTGGCAGTTCGGGACAGTCTGGGCAGTCTGGCAGTTCGGGACAGTCTGGGCAGTCTGGCAATTCGGGACAGTCTGGGCAGTCTGGCAATTCGGGACAGTCTGGGCAGTCTGGCAATTCGGGACAGTCTGGGCAGTCTGGCAATTCGGGACAGTCTGGCCACTCGGGCCACTCCGGCAGTTCAGGGCAGTCTGGCCACTCCGGCAGTTCAGGGCAGTCTTGCCACTCCGGCAGTTCAGGGCAGTCTGGCCACTCCGGCAGTTCAGGGCAGTCTGGCCACTCCGGCAGTTCAGGGCAGTCTGGCCACTCCGGCAGTTCAGGGCAGTCTGGCCACTCCGGCAGTTCAGCGCAGTCTGGCCACTCTGGCAGTTCAGCGCAGTCTGACCACTCCGGCGACTGTTGACTGACGGGCAGCTCCGACGACTGTTGACTGACGGGCAGCTCCGACGACTGTTGACTGACGGGCAGCTCCGACGACTGTTGACTGACGGGCAGCTCCGACGACTGTTGACTGACGGGCAGCTCCGACGACTGTTGACTGACGGGCAGCTCCGACGACTGTTGACTGGCGGGCAGCTCCGACGACTGTTGACTGGCGGGCAGCTCCGACGACTGTTGACTGGCGGGCAGCTCCGACGACTGTTGACTGGCGGGCAGCTCCGACGACTGTTGACTGGCGGGCAGCTCTGATGATGACTGTTGACTGGCGGGCAGCTCTGATGATGACTGTTGACTGGCGAGGCTGGGTTTACGCACTTGCAGTTTAGTGCGGGGAGCGGGAACAGGACGAGTCGGACTGGGTGGACGCACTTCCGGGTCCGCACGAGAGACAGGAGCTGGAAACCCAGGGCTATGGAGGCGCACAGCCGGTCTAGATCTTACCTCCTGCACAACCCGCCTTGGCTGGATGGAACTAGTAGCCCTGTACGAGCGGGGTGCTCGTACAGGGCAGACTGGGCTGTGCAGGGGCCTGATGGTAGCCGTTCGTAGAGCGGGTGTTGGGTAGCCTGGTCCTCGGAGGCGTACCGGAGACCAGATGCGCTGCGCAGGCATCCTCCTACCAGGCTGGATGCCCGCCCTAGCACGGCACCTGCGAGGGGCTGGAATAACTCGCACCGGACTGTGCGTGCGTATGGGTGAGATAGTGCGCTTCTCAGCGAAACATAGCGCTCTCCACCCCATACGCTCCTCCATATAACCACGGGTAGCTGGCTTCCGGCTCTTCTTACGCCTAGCCAAACTACCCGTGTGCCCCCCCCCCCAAAATTTTCTTGGGGGTGCCTCTCGTGCTTCTCCATCAGCGCGTCCACTCTGGCCTCGTACCACCGCCTCTCTGCCTTGGCTGCCTCAATTTCCCACTGCGGGCGGCGATAATCCCCAGCCTGATGCCAGGGTCCGGCCCCGTCCAGAACTTCCTCCCAAGTCCACTTCTCCCGCCAGTCCAACTCGAACTCCGTCTGCTCCTTCCTCTGCTGCTTGGTCCTTTGGTGGTGGGTGAAGGAGGACCAATACGCAGCAGGTACGTGTATGCTCATCTTGAGAATTTATTAACTTCAAAAAATGAACGTACAAAATCACAAAACAAAAAGAACGAACGAACAACTACAAACAGTCTGGCTAGCATAGGCTCAACACAGAACAATCACCCACCAATAACACATACAAACACACCCTAATATATGGGACTCTCAATCAAAGGCAGATAGACAACACCTGCCTTCAACTGAGAGTCCCAACCCCAATCAACCAAACATAGAAACACACACACTAGACTAACCATAGAATTAACTAAACATAAACCAAAACCCGGAAATACTAAATCAAACACCCTTTACACAAACACACCACCCCGAACCACATAAAATAAATACCCCCTGCCACGCCCTGACCAAACTACAAAACAATTAACCTTATATACTGGCCAGGACGTGACAGAAAGAGGAACTAAAGGAGAGTGGAGATCACACAGCATAACAATGTCTTCAGCAGTGTTGGGGAGTAGTAAACTACAGTCGTGGCCAAAGGTTTTGAGAATGACACAAATATTCATTTTCACAAAGTCTGCTGCCTCAGTTTGTATGATGGCAATTTGCATATACTCCAGAATGTTATGAGGAGCGATCAGATGAATTGCAATTAATTGCAAAGTCCCTCTTTGCAATGCAAATAAACTGAATCCCCTAAAAACATTTACACTGCATTTCAGCCCTGCCACAAAAGGACCAGCTGACATCATTTCAGTGATTCTCTCGTTAACACAGGTGTGAGTGTTGACGAGGACAAGGCTGGAGATCACTCTGTCATGCTGATTGAGTTCGAATAACAGACTGGAAGCTTCAAAAGGAGGGTGGTGCTTGGAATCATTGTTCTTCCTCTGTCAATCATGGTTACCTGCAAGGAAACACGTGCAGTCATCATTGCTTTGCACAAAAATGGCTTCACAGGCAAGGATATTGCTGCCAGTAAGATTGCACCTAATCAACCATCTATCGGATCATCAAGAACTTCAAGGAGAGTGGTTCAATTGTTGTTAAGAAGGCTTCAGGGTGCCCAAGAAAGTCCAGCAAGCGCCAGGACTGTCTCCTAAAGTTGATTCAGCTGCAGGATCGGGGCACCACCAGTACAGAGCTTGCTCAGGAATGGCAGCAGGCAGGTGTGAGTGCATCTGCACGCACAGTGAGGTGAAGACTTTTGGAGGATTGCTTGGTGTCAAGAAGGACAGCAAAGAAGCCACTTCTCTCCAGGAAAAACATCAGGGACAGACTGATATTCTGCAAAAGGTACAGGGATTGGACTGCTCAGGACTGGGGTAAAGTCATTTTCTCTGATGAATCCCCTTTCCGATTGTTTAGGGCATCCGGAAAGAATCTTGTCCGGAGAAGACGAGGTGAGCGCTACCATCAGTCCTGTGTCATGCCAACAGTAAAGCATCCTGAGACCATTCATGTGTGGGGTTGCTTCTCAGCCAAGGGAGTGGGCTCACTCACAATTCTGCCTAAGAACACAGCCATGAATAAAGAATGGTACCAACACATCCTCCGAGAGCAACTTCTCCCAACCATTCAGGAACAGTTTGGTGACGAACAATGCCTTTTCCAGCATGATGGAGCACCTTGCCATAAGGCAAAAGTGATAACTAAGTGGCTCGGGGAACGAAACATTGATATTTTGGGTCCATGGCCAGGAAACTCCCCAGACCTTAATCCCATTGAGAACTTGTGGTCAATCCTCAAGAGGCGGGTGGACAAACAAAACCCACAAATTCTGACAAACTCCAAGCATTGATTATGCAAAAATGGGCTGCCATCAGTCAGTATGTGGCCCTGAAGTTAATTGACAGCATGCCAGGGTAGATTGCAGAGGTCTTGAAAAATAAGGGCCAACACTGCAAATATTGACTCTTAGCATCAACTTCATGTAATTGTCAATAAAAGCCTTTGAAACTTATGAAATGCTTGTAATTATACTTAAGTATTCCATAGTAACACCACACAAAAATATCTAAAGACACTGAAGCAGCAAACTTTGTGTAAATTAATATTTGTGTCATTGTCAAAACCTTTGGCCACGACTGTACATATAGTTCAACTAGTAATTTAACTACATTTTTCTGTAGCTTGGTGGTAGTTGAACTACATTAAAATCTTGGTCGTTTTTTTCAATAGTTAATTCATTACTTTTTTTACCATGTAGCTAACTACTGGAACTCAAAAATATCAAAAATAATAATAATAACAACAAAAACACAAGAGACAAAGCTACCTACTGGGCACAGATGTCAATTCAACGTTTGTTCAATGTAATTTAATTGAGATGACGTGGAAACAATGTTGATTCAACCAATGTGTGCCCAGTGGGTAAGTACACATGGGGGTTACGCAAATTCAAAGGACACAAATGTAAGAAAGGTACCATCCTGTAGGTTTTTGCTCCAACCCTAATATAGCTCACCTGATTCTAATAATTAGCTGGTTGATAATCAAAATCGGGTTAGTTACAACTGGGGTTTTAGCAAAAACCTACAGGGGGTTTACTCCTCAGGAACAGGGTTGGAGAGCCCTGATATAAATTGACTGTGAAGGATGCCCTTCCATGAAATTATATTAGATGAAGCAAGTATGGAAAGGATTTGATTGTCCTCATACTCAAGCTTTGGATTGCTTTTCCAGTCCAGCAAGCATCAGAAAACCAGTTTTGGCATGCGAGGTAATGAACACCACTAAAGCTTACATCTTTCCCAAACAAACAATGACATGCTTAGACAGGCACGCACACACACACACACACACACACACACACACACACACACACACACACACACACACACACACACACACACACACACACACACACACACACACACACACACACACACACACACACACACACACACACACACACACAGTGGAGGCTGCTGAGGGGAGGACGATTCAGAATAATGTCTGGAACGGAGCAAATGGAATGGCATCAAACACATGGAACGCATGTGTTTACTGTATCTGATACCATTCCACCCATTCTACTCCAGGCAGTACCACAAGCCTGTCCTCCCCAATTAAGTTGCCACCAACCTCCTGTGACACATAGACACAGATAAAATAAATAAATATTTGCTACATTGCTGAGGGCATGCTCATTGGAAGCTCCTCCCCCATCCCTTAGGCCACAGTTTACAAGGGGAGGGAAGGAAAGACCAGTGGAGAAACATACAAAAATTGCCCAAATTATGTTCTGAGATACCTGTGACACAAAACTGCTGTATATGTATATCCTATAGTCTACGACATGCCTCAAATGTTGGAGACAAGCAATATAGAGGATGTATTCTAATTTATATAGACCAACCATACTCTCCTTTGCATTATAATATTTATTTAACTAGGTAAGTCAGTTAAGAACAAATTCTTATTTACAGACGGCCTACCCTGGCCAAACCCTAACCCGGACAACGCTGGGCCAATTGTGCGCCGCCCTATGGGACTCCCAATCACAGCCGGTTGTGATACAGCCTGGAATCAAACCAGGGTCTGTAGTGACGCCTCTAGCACTGAGATGTAGTGCCTTAGACCGCTGCGCCACTCTGGAGCCCTATGACTAATGTATACAAAGATAGTCAGATTGCATTCTGCACTAGATCAAAACAGAGTGGGCAGTGCAGATTTGATTGGTGTATTCATATCATAGACCTGAATAGGGCACTAACCAATTCTGATGCAAATTTGGGCAAAAGTTTAGGCCCTGCCAGAAAACAAAGACTAGGCAATGCACATGTGAATGTAAAAAAACATGTACATCTACACATGTACATTTGTTTCAGACAGCTATTGCCATGTTGAATGGGGACAGTTAGTAAACAGAAAAAGCCATGTGGATTCTCTATAAAGCCTAACAGACAGGATTTGTGAGTTTTTCAAAGTCCACACACCTGAGGCCAAAAGTCATAAGCACCTGCTTAAAGTGACAATGACAAAGGCAAGCGTTAGGCAAGGGTTCACCCACAAAAGATGTGCTCTACACTAGTGGTTCCCAAACTTTTTAATAGTCTCGTACCCCTTCAAACATTCAACGTCCAGCTGCGTACCCCTTCTAGCACCAGGGTCAGCGTACTCTCAAAAGTAGTTTTTTTTGTCATCATTGTAAGCCTGCCATACACACACCTTACGATACATTCATTAAACATAGGAATGAGTGTGAGTTTGTCACAACCCGGCTCGTGGGAAGTGACAAAGAGCTCTTATAGGACCAGGGCACAAATAATAATATAATAATAATCAATAATTTAGCTTTTTATTTAGCCATCTTCCATATAAAACTTTATTTGTTCATCAAAAATTGTGAATAACTCACAACAGGTTAATGAGAAGGGTGTGCTTGAAAGGATCCACATAACTCTGCAATGTTGGGTTGTATTGGAGAGAGTCTCAGTCTTAAATAATTTCCCACACACAGTCTGTGCCTGTATTTAGTTTTCATGCTAGTGAGGGCCGAGAATCCACTCTCACATAGGTATGTGGTTGCAAAGGGCATCGGTGTTTTAACAGTGCGATTTGCCAAGGCAGGATACTCTGAGCGCAGCCCAATCCAGAAATCTGGCAGTGGCTTCTGATTAAATTCAATTTTCACAGAACCACTTGTTGCAATTTCGATGAGGCTCACTTGTTCAGATGAGGCTCTCTTGTTCAGATATCGGTAAGTGGACTGGAGGCAGGGCATGAAAGGGATAACGAATCCAGTTGTTTGTGTCATCCGTTTCGGGAAAGTACCTGCCTAATTGCGCACCCAACTCACTCAGGTGCTTCGCTATATCACATTTGACATTGTCCGTAAGCTTGTGTTCATTTGCACACAAAAAAATCATACAACGGTGGAAAGACCTGTCTGTTGTCCTTGTTAATGCAGACAGAGAAGAGCTCCAACTTCTTAATCATAGCCTCAATTTTGTCCCGCACAATGAATATAGTTGCGGTGAGTCCCTGTAATTCTAGATTCAGAACATTCAGGCGAGAAAAAACATCACCCAGATAAGCCAGTCGTGTGAGAAACTCGTCATCGTGCAAGCGTTCAGACAAGTGAAAATGATGGTCAGTAAAGAAAACTTTAAGCTCATCTCTCCATTCAAAAAAACATGTCAATACTTTGCCACTTGATAACCAGCACACTTCTTCTGTAATGTTGTAAAAGCGTTACATGGTCACTGCCCATATCATTGCATAGTGCAGAAAATACACAAGAGTTCAGGGGTCTTGCTTTAACAAAGTTAACCATTTTCACTGTTGTGGCCAAAACGTCTTTCAAGCTGTCAGACATTATCTTTGGCAGCAAGAGCGTCTCAGTGGATGCTGCAGTGTACCCAAGTGGCGTCGGGAGCAACTGCTTGCACGCGCGTTACCACTCCACTATGTCTCCCTGTCATGGCTTTGCGCCATCAGTACAAACACATCTTGACCACCAAAGTCCATTTGATGCCACAAAGCTGTCCAGTACTTAAAAAAATCCATTCCTGTTGTCCTGGTTTCCATAAGAGGAAGTCTTCCTTAATTGACCCCCCATAAACGTATCAGACATATACCAGGAGCTGTGCCAGATCCGCCACGTCTGTTTACTCATCCAGCTGTAACACATAGAAAATCACTGGCTTGTATGCGAAGCAGTATTTGTTTCAAAACATCTCCTGCCATGTCACTGATGCTTCGTGAAACAGTGTTGTTTGATGAAGGCATTGTCTGTATAGTTTTGTTGGCCTTTTCCCACAGCATTGTCCCAACGATATCCGTGGCAGCAGGAATAATTAAATCCTCCACAATAGTATGGGGCTTGCCTGTCCTAGCCACTCGGTAGCTCACAATATAAGACGCTTCTAGCCCCTTATTAATGGTATCTGTTGCTATTATACATGTCTTACTACTCGAAAGTCATCTTAATTCTCGCTCAAAAAACTCCTGTGGTTTATTTTTCAAATGGGCATCTTTTGCACATATAACACACTTTGGCTGAGGAAAGGCACTACTCACAATATAAGTGAACCCCAAATCAATGTAGTTCATATTTGCGCCTCTTCGATGGTCCAATGTCCTTGTCTGTTGTTCGGTGCTTTCCCTGGTAAGTGGGCAGTAGCTCTTCGGCTGCATCAGATTCACAACTGTCAGTGTCCATGCTAGCTGGGCTAACAACAAATGTAGAATTACTGATGCTAGCATTGGATGTGCTCGTGGAAGCAGAACAACTTGTGTCGTCGACAGGTACAGGTGTATTACTGCCGGTAGTAGCAGTACTACCAGTAGAGTTGGTATGTGTCTCTACTTTTTTAACCATTTATACATTTTTGAGCAAACGGAATGAGCAGCATCTGTGTTTGGCTGCATACAGACCGTTAGTGGAATTCCCGCGAGAGAGTAACGGTTAATGTGATTGGATGTTAATTATTTGACTAGGCTACCTGTATTTGACATTGTGTTGTTATTTCGCTGAACACTAGATGGTTTCATTTTATTTTTGGCAGTGAAACGAGGCTACTTAGGCGAGAAAAAAAACTTACACAAATGTATAGCCCTTTGGAAAATATAAATGGACTGTTTGAAAATGTGAAGAATTGTTTTTTTTACGAAAATATATATTTTTTTACGTGAATCATTTTCATTTGGTGTACCTCCAACGGCATAACCAGGGGTACGCATACCCCAGTTTGGGAATACCTGCTTTACACAATGGGTTGCTCAAAATACTAAGTTGTTTTCATTCAATTGCAATTGCAGGCTAGGGTCCTTGTGGTGAAAGGAGATCTGAGGCACGTGCATCTGCAGTCAGAGCACACTATCACAACAGCCACTGCAGCCAGTGGCCTAGAATAGCACAGGCATTCCACTGCCCCTCCCCGTCCACACTCAGGCAATGCACAGCAGACTGGTGTGTCACATGGACTCTCAGTGATCTTCGAGATGAAACACACACACACACACAGACACACACACACACACTCATGCACTCACTCACACACTCCAGTAGGTATAGACAAATAGACACACACACCACCTACCTATATATTATAATTAAACATTTCCCACTGTAACTCTTATGAATTACATAGTATTTGTGTGTTAAACCAAAACCCAGCAACATCTTAGCAACAAGATATTTTTATTATAACACATTGTTGTCCACATTCATCAAAGAAAGGGAGAAACCATAGCGATAGGCTCCAGAGTGGTGCAGCAGTCTTAGGCACTGCATCTCAGTGCAAGAGGTGTCACTGCAATCCCTGGTTCGAATCCAGGCTGTATCACATCTGGCCGTGATTGGGAGTCCCATAGGGTGGCACACAATTGGCCCAATGTAGTACTGGTTTGGCTGGGGTAGGCTGTCATTGTAAATAAGAATTTGTTCTTAACTGACTTGCCTAGTTAAATAAAAAGTTGACTACTTTAAAATGGCAGAAGCATGGACGTCCTCAATGGCATTGCCCATACTAAAACTGGCCTCTGTCATTCTCTATGGGAGAATCCTTGATTATTAAAAAAATACAGAGGGGGTATTCAAATTGGCTAGTGTGTCACAGTACGCCACTCCTTTTTTCTATGCACATGCACAACTATATTAAGTAGAGACCAATCGGAACAAAGGAGAGGCAACAGTAGCTCCACCTCTCCCTCCCCCCATGCCTTCCCCCAGAGTTTTTTTTAGATGTATAATCCCTGAGTTGACCCAGAAAATAGGCAGTTGTTTCAAGATCTGATGCGGCAATCTGTGCATCGGCCCTGCTTGAGCATGAAGCGTAACCCTGTGGAATACATACTGTAATCTGAAGACACCTCGCTTTGCAGTGCAAAACTAAAATAAAACGTAGCAGTAGCAAAATCCCTGAACTTTAATCCGAGTAGATACGGGTACGTGTTTGTTTTAATGCATTTATTGTAGAATTCGCTGTCTGGCGTTTGTGTGAAGGTCTTGGGGTTGCTGATCCATTGTTTGCCTTTTCGTTGTTTTTAGGAGTATGGGAATAATTAATCGGCAATGCAATTGTAGGCTAGACATATTTGACTGAAATAAAATAGTGGTGTGTATTAACAAAGGGAGGCGGTCGTAGACGTTATGGATGTTATGAATTGAATTTGGGAAGCAATCCTAAATGTTAACAACCATATAATATAGGCTACAGCTGTTGGAGAATGCATAATGCCAATGTATCGCCTCTTTGTTGCAACGTGCATAAAATAACCGAGCTGGTTTCATTGTGTTTGATGTGCACTGTGGAGGGAATATAAACCAAATTATAGTTAATGCATCATCACTAACCGAGACGCATTTTATAATCTATTAAATCAATCGAATATCCAGTTGTAAAGGTAACAAGGTTGATAGTTAGCCTACCTGTGTTTCAATCGGCAAGGCACAAAGGAGTATTTGCAGTGACACTGAGGAAGACATGGAAAGGCTTTCTAGTGTTAGCGAAAAGAGCACAAACCCAGCGGTTCTTGAATAGGACGCGTCTCCTGTGGTTTCACTCTGCCAGTTTAGGACATTGTTGGCTACATTCTTCCAGGAAATAATATTGCGTAATAATGTTTGAGAAATATATCGAAATAAATTGTCTTCTGCCAAATCAACCCGTTTTTCTACATGAACTGCCATAAACTGCTTTTATGCATCCAAACAGACAGGTTCCTCTAGTGCAGCCAAGTCATATGTCCATGGCATGTCACCTATTCACTAATTGGTTTCAATCGTGCCAAATGTAGGCTACTGCATGCTCATTGAACTTCTACCTACCTACATGAGGGGTTGAAAATCAACTGCATCGCTTTAACTGTGTTTCCTCTATGCTCAAAGACAGGAGCCATGGCGGATCATCTAATGATGCCCATGAACCACAGCTCTGTGGGTGGGGGCCTCCACGGCTACAGAATGGGCATGAACGGAGGCCTGCAGGCAGGCCACCAGCAGCACGTAGTGCCTCAGCCTGGCATCCGAGCCCTGCCCAATGGCCAGATGATGCACTACGGCGGGGGACCTCAGCAGCAGGCCACTATGGAGGTGGCCATGAGGCAGCGGCAGGGCATGGTGGGGCCCGTGAACGGACAGCTCAACGGGGCTCAGATGGGCCACCACCAGATGACGTCTGGTAACATAATGTACAACAACGGGCAGGCCCAGCAGCAACACCACCCCCAGCACCATCACATGAGCCAGCAACAGCAGGTCCAGCAGCACCCGCAGCAACAACAGCAGTATATGAATGGTGGTCTCACGTCCCAGCAGCTCATGGCCAGCATGCATCTGCAAAAACTCAACACCCAGTATCACGGACATCCACTGGGGCCCATGAACAGCAACCACATGGGCAACGGGGCAGCCCAGTACCGCATTGGCCCGGCCCAGCTGGCTAACATGCAGCAGATGGCCGGGCCAGCACTGGCCTTGAATGGCATGGACGCAGACATGATTGACGAGGAGGTTTTGACGTCCCTGGTCATGGAGCTGGGCCTGGACCGCGTTCAGGAGCTGCCCGAACTCTTCCTGGGCCAGAACGAGTTTGACTTCATCTCAGACTTTGTGAGCAAACAGCTGCCCAGCACCGTCAGCTGCTGAGTGAGAGAGGACCTGAGTCAATGATGCTGTGAAAGGGCCTGGAAGGGTGGAGAGATTGGAAAGTCTTGAGTAGAGTGTTGCCCACTGGAGACAACTCCGCTTTTTGTGTTGTGCCTTTCACTGTAACTGTGCTAGTTCGCCGTGAAAGGCAGAGAAGAGTGAGCGAGAGACGCTGGTCTGGATAACCACAGTGCTATGGTGTCATTTGTGAAGTGACCAGAGGTGTGGTTCTGTGTTGGGTCGCAGCTCACCTGTATAGGGACATCGTCCTCCCGCATCTCTTCCCTCCAGAGATGAATGTAAACAAAACTGCTAAATTTGAGAAACGACTCTGAACAATGTTAAGACACTTGCCTCCTACCTTGGACTCAATGGCAGTTTAGTAGTAAGATGTATTTATTTATTACTCTCTCAGAGAAATTAATATAGAACAAACCAGAGACCGACAGATCTTCCAGAGAGAGGATCAGGTGCTTTTGGTGTTTTGGGTAAGATCAGGGGAAGTAAACCCCTCAAATTCATTTTTGATCTTCCAAGAGCTTGGATTTCTCTCCAAGAATGGAGATTGCAGTACAAGTAGAATGTAATTTTATGGATTTAAATGGAAGTCCATCATAATTGAATAGCTCACTTTTGGCAAGTATTGCTTTTAGCTGCGATGTTCCCAAACCTACTGCTTGTACTGTATAAATCTGTGTTACTACAGGAAAGTCTATGTAAGATGTAGAACTGCCTTAATTATGCCAATTTATTATTAATTTCTTTACTTTATTTGTGTTTTTTTTTCTTCCCTTTGCGGTCAAGACGGGGGGGGGGGGGGGGATAAAGGGGTTTTGAGGATCAATAAAAATGGCCTGGATATAAGTGTGGCCTGCTTTTACATTCATTGCACAACTCCCTCAGCAGAGGAGAGCATTAAAGGTAACCTGGGGGCTAAAGGGAATATGCCACTTCAGGGCTTTCCAGCCTGCAGGGTCCAGGATATTAAATAACTTAATACTGAATTCATTTATCTCAAAGGTGTCCCTGTTTCTTAGGAATATCTTTATTTCCTTCAAGGTATGCACAGTCTTATGATGACTGAGACATTTACTGCTGTAAGCAGCAAATTGCCTTCAATCCTGTAATGGAAAATTATGACTGGTGTGTTAAAATCAAACTCAAAGGTGCACTGCTATCCACCAAAAAGCTGCATTTCTAAGCTGAATTCTTGACCTTTGATATGGAGAAGGACCCACATTGTGGTTTTAGTCATTGCATTCCTGATCATCCTGACTCCATTAATAAAAATCGATTGAGGAATGAATTTCCTGGTTCCTAGAAGTTACCATAACTCATATCTGTTGCTGGGTAAAAAAGTAGGTGAGATCTAGGCATGTGTATGGCGGGGGAGGTGGAGCGAGCCAGGGTTAATCTACGCTTAACTTGATGGGGGTTTAACTGAATTCATCCCATGTAAATTACTACCCCACGGGCAAAGAGAAGTATGGCACACCTTTAGTGACAGAGAATGCACTTAATGGGTGGTTGGGGAAGCAAAATGAATATAGGTTTGTGCCAAAAACAAATGAAATATACAAGCATGGCTTCCTTAAAGAAAATCTGTATATATATCCCATGCCTTTTGCAATGTTATAGCCACCTGATATCAATTCTAATGAGTTTCTTAGTATTCTATGGGGTTGGAATTTGCTTTTTGCCTCAGAGCATGGAATGCTTGATTGATGTCATGTTATGGGAATATCACCTCCACATCTAACAGTTAAAGGTGCGTTATGCAGAAATCGCTCTGCCATTTCCTGGTTGCTAAAACTCATAGTTGGCCTAATTTCAGTTAGTGACAAAATAAGCTAGTATAGTGTAGTGTCATTGTACCATCAAAGCTGCTGTGAAATATATTTTATATAACCAAAAATATTGTTTCAGCTGTTTGAAGATGGTGTACAAAACTGAAAGTAAAAGACGCAAAAACTAAACGGGAAGAACGGGAAGCGCACAAAGAGCAGATATACTGCTTCTTAGACTTGCTTTCCAGTAGAATGATAATCTATAACTCACATGTATATGTGCATTTGGTCAGGTTGCCCAAAAAGTTACATATTGCCAGTTTAAGATATTTTTTTGCAACTTGATGAGTAACAAGTCCTCGTTTTTGTCTAACTCATTCTAAAAGAGATATCTATTTTCAGTAGTTCAATTGTGTAGAACAAGTCAGCCCTTACTGTCAAATTGAAACATGGAATCAACTGGTGGCTTGCTCTAAATGAAACTCACTTGATCTTAATGTAACTTACATTTGTGTTTGCCAAACACAACAACTCTAGATTCAGCCAAGGGCATGTGGGTTTTACTTGGGTTGTCATGAGAAAGGCTGGGGCATAAGCTACAATTGTGCTGCCCCTCATGGCACCATCCATAGTAATGGTTGCAGGGTCCCTGCCCAGTCTACAGGGTCTTCCTGGAAACTGCCAGGACAGTGCAGGTTGTGCTGAGGCAGGAGGACTAACTGGCAAAACACTGGCTCCACACACTATCTGAAAACACTGCATTGATGGTTTCTTAAGCATTGTTCATCCAGAGTTAAATGGGATTCTGTCCCAAATGCCCCTGTTTGCTCACTCAATCCCTTGTTATGTTTGTTACCTACAGAGGGGCCAGTCTAGACATAGGTTAATCGGGGTGTGACTGGAAGACGTTTACAGTTAGCCAGTCTGTTTCTGTTTTTCTCTTTCTCTCAGACAAGGCAGCCCACCCACAACAACTGCTAGCTACGCAACTTGTCTTCTTCTTGTGTCGGCTTGCTGTTTTCTCTTATGTCAAAGCTCAAAACCCACATGGAGAGAAAGACCAATAGAAACAAAATTCTGCATATAAACACCAAGGAAATTCTCCAATGTGAAAAAAAGTTACATTAAAATCTACTTCTTGAAATTAAGTGGACAGACTTTTTGGTGCATGGGGATTTCTCTGTGGGATTTACCCCTAAGAGGCCCTAGGATTCCTGACAAAGACCACCCCTAAACAATGTTCAGCACCCTCACTTGGGCAGACGGATCACACTGTTGCGTATGGAAACAAGTATAGTGCTAATATTCCTCTCATTCTCTGTTAAACATGGTCCATTCTACACAAGCCTATCCATTTGTATCTCTAACAGCTCCTAGCTTCAGCACCCCCACACTGGGGCTGAAAGATCACTATGGCTGAAATATCAGATTGTTACATCTAGAAATATATTCCAAAGTGTCAATATTCTTCTCATTCTTTGTTACACCTGGTCCATTCTACACAAGCCTATCTTGAACAGCTCCTAGCTTCAGCACCCCCACACTGGGGCTGAGAGATCAGATTGTTGCATCTGGAAATATATTGCATAATGTTAATATTCCTCTCATTCTCTGTTACACATGGTAGTCAATTCTATATACACTTTACATGTCTACCTCCTGAACAGGCCCAAGCGTTCTATTTCCAGGTACTACAGCTGGTGTCGAGGCTTCCCATGAGCTCAGTGTAATCTCAGGGCCCTGCACCAATGAGGGCACAGTGGCCATTCCTAGTCACGCATGGGCTGTGGTCCCCACCCCCAACCCCTCTCTGATAAAGCAAGCTGTCCAGGCCTGCAGGCTGATCAAACATGCTAACTGGATAGTATTTTGCTATGAATTATCTGTCTCATAAAGTGCTAGCAATTCTGTGCAAAAAGTTTTTTGTCATATTTTTGAAATCATTGCATTGGCTCTCGTCTATACGCCCTTATTTGCAGTTGCATCTCATTCTGTAGGCTATTCCCTTTGTAAATATGACATTGAGTAAGCTTCTCTCTGTCCCACTAAAATATCCTATTCAGGGATTTCAATGATGTAGTAGTGATTGGACCGTTGTACTACAATGTTCTACATTACATTCTTACATAACACTATCCAAACATAAATTAGTTGTGGGACTAGTGCCCATTGTTACTATATGACTATATAATCACTATATTATTCAGAAAAAAGTTGACCCTAAAGTTTGTAGTTTAGTTGATTATTTGATGACTAAGTAGAAGCCTCACGGGAAATAGGACAGAACAAACAGGATCAGCTGCTGAGTTATTTATTGATAGCAAGGGGCAGGTTCCTGAAAGCCTGGTTGAATGTGGGAGATTGCATTATCCCGCATGCCTGCATTCTGACTATTTGCAGAGAATGGTTGTTTTAGGGTTGTTTTAGGACCTAAATCTGACTTTACCTATCTCCATCTACAAGGTAAATAAACAAACTGCAGCTTCACTGGTGTGAGATAATTCAGAGGACATCAAATGAAATTGTATTTGTCACATGCTTCTTACGAACAGGTGTAGACTTCTAGTGAAATGCTTGTAAGTCGCTCTGGATAAGAGCGTCTGCTAAATGACGTAAATGTAAAATGTTATTTACGGACACTTCCCAACAATGCAGAGATTTTTTGTGTTACATAATAGAACAATAATAACATGAGGAATAAATACACAATGAGTAGTGATAACTTGGCTATATACACGGGGTACCAATACCGAGTCTATGAGCAGGGTTACAAGGTAATTGAGGTAGATATGTACACATAGGTAGCAATAAAGTGAATAGGCAAAAGGATACATAATAAGCAGTAACAGCAGCATACAGTGCATTCGGAAAAGTATTGAGAAACCTTCCGTTTTTCCACATTTTGTTACATTACCGGCTTATTCTAAAATGTATTAAATACATTTTTCATCAATCTACACACACTACTCCATAGTGAATCAAAAAAATCAATTTTAGAATAAGGCTAACGTAACAAAATGCGTGAAAAAGTCATGGGGTCTGAATACTTTTCCGAATGTGATGAGTCAAAAGAGTGCAAAAAGGGTCAATGCAGATAGTCCGGGTAGCTATTGGTTAACTATTTACTGTAACTAACTACATAGAAGTCTTATGGCTTGGGGGTAGAAGCTGTTCAGGGTCCTATTGGTTCTAGACTTGGTACATTGGTGCCGCTTGCCAGGCGGAAGCAGAGAGAACATTCTATGACTTGGGTGGCTGGAGTCTGACAATTTTTACGGCCTTCTTCTGACACCGCCTGGTATAGAGGTCCTGCATGGCAGGGAGCCCATTACTTGCAATGCTCATGCTTTGAAATCCACCCCATCACGCTCCACGCAGTATTCTTGTTCATGTTTCTATACTTTTACAGCAATGTTTACACTGACTGAGGAAGCCATGTGAGCGTGTTTGTATGTGTGTGTGAGAGATTTTCTTTTCCCCTTGAGAGATAATACCCTTGCTGACATGTGACCGATCAGCCACGTTCCTGCAACCATTGCTGCAACATTTCCTGACATTAGCCGGCACCATCTGCAGAGACCGGGGGGTGCTGAGACGGGGCTTTTCAGCTACGATCGTCTCACAAACAAGGTCGCAGGAGACCAAGGAGAGGGCTGCTCTCCATTCAGCATGCATACCAAGACCTGAGGCAATTAGAGAAGGACCCTACAGCACATCCATTCTGCTGACAGCGAAAGCATTCTGGGAATTCGGGAATTCGGGTACACCAGAGAGGTAAGAGGTGGCCTGAACACTTTATCCCTTTGGTCAACCTCTGGCTGTGTTCACACCTGTCTCGCTACAGCACCTGGCTAGAACCACTGCCCTCAACCTGGACTTAGGGGTAAACGTAACATAGTAAACAAAAATCCAGAACTATTAGTATGATATGTTACGTTTGGTATGGTATGTATTACTTTTTGAATGTCCACCATCCATTTCGTATGAAATGTTACGAATTACAATTTGTATGATACACTACATGACCAAAATTATGTGGACATCTGCTCGTCGAACATCTCATTCCAAAATCATGGGTATTAATATGGAGGTGGTCCCCCCTTTGCTGCTATAACAGCCTTCACTCTTCTGGGAAGGCTTTCCACTAGATGTTGGAATATTGCTGCGGGGACTTACTTCCATTCAGCCACAAGAGCAGTGAGGTCGAGCACTGATGTTGAGCGATTAGGCCTGACTCGCAGTCAGTGTTTGAATTCATCCCAAAGGTGTTTGATGGTGTTGAGGTCAGGGCTCTGTGCAAGGAATTCAAGTTATTCCACACCAATCTCGACAAAGCATTTATGTATGCACCGTGCTTTGTGTACATTTGTGTGCATTGTCATGCTGAAACAGGAAAGGGATGTCCCCAAACTGTTGCCACAAAGTTGAAAGCACAGAATTGTCTAGAATGTCATTGTATGCTGTAGCATTAAGATTTCCCTTCACTGGAACTAAGGGGCTTATTCCTCCACCAAACTTTAGAGTTGGCACTATGCATTCGGGCAGGTAGCGTTCTCCTGGCATCTCGACAAACCCAGATTCGTCCATCGGACTGCCAAGTAGTGGAGCGTGATTCATCACTCCAGAGAATACTTTTCCACTGTTCCAGAGTCCAATGGCGACGATCTTTACACCACTCCAGCCGACGCCTGGCATTGCACATGGTGATCTTAGGCATGTGTGTGGCTCCTCGGCCATGGAAACCCATTTCATTAAGCTCCAGACAAACAGTTATTGTGCTAATGTTGCTTCCAGAGGCAGTTTGTAACTCGGTAGTGAGTGTTGCAACCGAGGACAGACGATTGTTACTCGCTTCAGCACTTGGCGGTCCCGTTCTGTGAGCTTGTGTAGCCTACCACTTCGCAGCTGAGCTGTTGTTCCTCCTAGACATTTCCACTTCGCAATAACAACACTTACAGTTGACCAGGGCAGAAATTCTAAGAACTGACTTGTTGGAAAGGTGGCATCCTAAGACGGTGCCATGTTGAAAGTCACTGAGCTCTTCAGTAAGGCTATTCTACTGCCAATGTTGTCTATGGAGATTGCATGGCTGTGTGCTCGACTTTATACACCTGTCAGCAACGGGTGTGGCTGAAATAGCCAAATCCACTCATTTTAAGGGATCAAATCAAATCAAATCAAATTGTATTTGTCACATGCTCCAAATACAACAGGTGTAGACCTTACTGTGAAATAATTACAAGCCCTTAATCAAGAAATAGAGTTAAGAAAATATTTACTAAATAAACTAAAGTAAAAAAACGAAATCAATGTGCGGGGGTACATGTCAATGTGATTAATTGTTCAGTCGTCTTATGGCTTGGGGGTAGAAGATGTTAAGGAGCCTTTTGGTCCTAGACTTGGCACTCCGGTACTGCTTGCCGTGCAGAAGCAGAAACAGTTTATGACTTGGGCGACTGGAGTCTTTGACCATTTTTTGGGCCTTCCTCTGACACCGCCTAGAATATACAGTACCAGTCAAAAGTTTGGACACATCTACTCATTCAAGGGTCTTTCTTAATTGTTACTATTTTCTACATTGTGGAATAATAGTGAAGACATCAAAACTATGAAATAACACATATGGAATCATGTAGTAACCAAAAAAGTGTGAGATTCTTCAAAGTAGCCACCCTTTGCCTTGATGACAGCATTGCATACTCTTGGAATTATCTCAACCAGCTTCACCTGGAATGATTTTCCAACAGTCTTGAAGGAGTTCCCACATATGCTGAGCACTTGTTGGATGATTTTCCTTCACTCTGTGGTCCAACTCATCCCAAACCATCTCAATTGGGTTGAGGTTGGGTGATTGTAGAGGCCAGGTCATCTGATGCAGTACTCCATCACTCTCCTTCTTAGTCAAATAGCCCTTACACAGCTTGGAGGTGTGTTGGGTCATTGTCCTGTTGAAAAATAAATTATAGTCCCACTAAGCGCAAACCAGATGGGATAGCGTATCACTGCAGAATGCTGTGGTAGCCATGCTGGTTAAGTGTGCCTTGAATTCTAAATAAATCACAGAGACTGTCACCAGCAAAGCACCCCAACACCATCACACCTCTCAAATTTGGACTCATCAGACCAAAGGACAGATTTCCACCAGTCTAATGTCCATTGCTCGTGTTTCTTGGCCCAATCAGGTATCTCCTTCTTCTTTAGTAGTGGTTTCTTTGCAGCAATTTGACCATGACGGCCTGATTCTCGCAGTCTTGTCTGAACAGTTGATGTTGAGATGTGTCTGTTACTTGAACTCTGTGAAGCATTTATTTGGGCTGCAATCTGAGGTGCAGTTAACTCTAATGAATGTATTCTCTGCAGCAGAGGTAACTCTGGTTCTTCCTTTCCTGTGGCGGTCCTCATGAGAGCCAGTTTCATCATAGAGCTTGATGGTTTTTGCGACTGCACTTGAAGAAACTTTAAAAGTTCTTGAAATATTCCTGGATTGACTGACCTTCATGTCTTGAAGTAATGATGGACTGTCGTTTGTCTTTACTTATTTGAGTTGTTCTTGCTGTAATATGGACTTGTTTTTTTACCAAATAGGGCTATCTACTGTATACCACCCCTACCTTGTCACAACACAACTGATTGGCTCAAACGCATTATAAAGGAAAGAAATTCCACAAATTAACTTTTAACAAGGCACACCTGTTAATTGAAATGCATTCTAGGTGACTACCTCATGAAGCTGGTTGAGAGAATGCCAAGAGTGTGCAAAGCTGTCATCCAGATGGCTACTTTGAAGATTATATTTTGATTTGTTTAACACTTTTTTGGTTACCACATGATTCCATATGTGTTATTTCATAGTTGATGTCTTCACTATTATTCTACAATGTAGAAAATAGTAAAAATAAAGAAAAACCCTTGAATGAGTAGGCGTGTCCAAACTTTTGACTGGTACTGTAGGTCCTGGATGTCAGTAACCTTGGCCCCAGTGATGTACTGGGCCATACGCACAACGCCCTATAGCGATGCAGCAGAATACCACCCTTAGGTATCATCTGGAGGAACTCCAGAACAGCTATCACGGGACGACCGAATCAAGCAACCTAGCTCACATCCGGAGCTCAGGGAACGAGGGAATGTAGACGACAGGGGATTTCAGCATTTTCCTCTTGGCCATTCGGCCCACAGTGACATGGCACCTCCCTGCCAACACAACCACAGCTTGACTTTTCCTCTTGGCCTTTCGGCCCACAATTCCCCACGTGAGGGTGCCAATGCTCCCTGCGCACTTGGTGGTGATCGCCTTGACAAAATCGTCAAAAACTTCCACCACTTTGACCCCGTTCCAGGAAAGCCAAACAACATTCTTAGCAGACATAGAGGATGGCTAACCAAACGCTACGAATGCCAACAGGCTCTACCTGTTGAAGCGAACATCCAACAGACACGTGACAAGGTTCATCCGTCTACAAGAGCAACACGTGCAAAATGACTACGCTAAACTTGCCAAGGTTTTGAAAATAGAATTCAGTGGTTCTGCGACTCGCAAACACAACAGCTCATTAGCTAACAATATCAAACAAGCTCGAAATGAACACCCACAAGCCTACTATCATAGGCTTCGTTCAGCTTACTTTGTCATGCTCACTTAAACAGCAATAGTAGACCTATTAGGATTCAAACTGTTTCTGTCAAACATGTCTCCCAACTTCATCAACTACTTGGGCCCTACTGCCCACGTTGGTTTGTCGATCTCGACACTCCGAGAGCTTGCAAGCACTGCTTTTGAAGCATCAAAAGCAAGCCGGGCTAAAAGCCCAGACAGCTCGATTTTCCATCACTCAAATTGGAAGGTGCCGCATCAGGGACAAGTGCGGTGAAAGATGACGCACAAAGGGGGTGGCTTCCAAGTAACCACCTCACCGATAACCACCGCAGTAACAATGAAGCTATGATGAACGTCCCCAACCTAACAGGTCAACAGCCTCTGGCATGTCAGAACAATGTAGGTTAGGGCCTGAATTTTTTTTCCGGACATGTTCATGAAAAAGTGCTGAAAAATATGTTTCAAATTCATGACCCAGAAACGGTGTCTCCCGTCATGCTGTACTAGAATTATTTCACAGTTTCTGGGTCACAAATTTGAAACATATAACATTCACATTACCCCCGCCCTCACTCAAATCCCTGTCCAGGGACCGCTCGTTCTAGACACAAGCCCGCAGGGTTTGCCTACAGACTTTGATACGGATGTGGAGATGCACAAGGTAAGCAGCGTTGCAACAAATGATTCCTCTCCCATTGTGATAGAGGACACACTGGGTCACGAAGGTGGGTTATCTGTCTTGAAAATCGACACAGATAACAAACTGCTCCATTCTTCCAACCCACTCCACTTTGTTGGGGATATGACGAGAAAAACCAACTCGAACAGGCTATACATTAGCGCAGTCTTGGAGGACTGTTTGACCTGTGATGCTCTGATAGATTCGGGTTCAACAATTTCCCTCATATCTGAAACTTTGCTGGGTGAACTAAAAAGGACAGTGGACCCAGCAAAACGTTGGTTGAAAACGGAATGTTGCGATACGAATCTTCAGTTTCACTCAAGCTACCGCGCCCCTAACCAAGCGTTTCCTGCTTAAACTCAACTTCGAAAGCGTGTCACTGATCCGCCCTGTGTACGTGACTAGCATTGACACTGAAAGGATGCTGATTGGGAAGGTGTAATTGACCGTTTGGTACCCCAAATGGATTGGAAAAGTAACCAAATCTGGTCACAAATAACTATGCCAACTCCGTTGACTTCACAGCATTCTTCCAAGGCTACACGCCATACATTGAGCAACGATGTGGGTTCGACGTCAGCAACTGATGCAACCCTGGTGAACTTGGTCACGAGTCCGCCATTGGTGGCAAATGACAAGGTGACAAGTTCAACTTGCGGAAAAATCCGCAATCAGTTTGAAAATGTTCAACGCAATTTCAAAAACGGCTAACTGCCATCCCCTTTTTCCTGAAAACGTTCAGATTTCCACTGGGAACGACTCCCCAGACAACACTCACCGCTATAGGGGTGTGTGCGCTATCAATCTGCATTGGAACCAAGGAAGTATCTCACTACCAACTGGCTGTCGCCGACCTCCCACATACAGTCTATGTGGGAGCGGACATTTTGGTAAGATTGGGTGTTAAACTTGATACCATACACCAAGTTCTTTGGTCTTTGGTGCAGCCAGACCAACATGCCTTGTCTTTCGACCCGGTGCGAATGGCATCTGGGCAGCCTATTCCTGAAGCTTGCAAGGTGATAACTGAATCCACCATGGTGATTCCGGCAAGAACCACAAAGGTTTCTGTAAGACTGAAACTGACGCCCGGCTACCGGATGGAAGGCACCACTGCGTTCTTCCAACCCTCTCCGTGACTATTTGACTTGGGGCTATCAATGGCAACCCGCTATTGGAACTAAATGCTAGATCCACTTACCTCCTGGTACATAATCTGACTCATGCAGATATTTTAATTCATAGGCACACTCAGCTAGAAACATTGATTGATTACTCCTTCCATCAACGAGATGGACCACATTCTTACCCAACTCGGGACGGCAGGGGCCATCATGAAGTTTGGCCATCATGAAGGGCAATGGTGCAGGACCAAGGTAAACTACGTTGGGCTTCTGGTGGGTGCTGAGGGAATCCTGCCACAGTCTAACAGAATCCAAGCAGTCCACAACATCAAAACACCTACAAACCTTCATGAGATGCGTAGTTTCTTGGGAGTATGTAATTACTCGATTCAATTCATCAAAAACTATGTCGACTTGTCAAAGCCTTTGACCTGTCTTCTTCACAAAGACACCCCATTAGTTTGGGATGTCACTCACGACGAAGCTGTGGCTTCCTTGAAAAAACCTGCTTTGCGAGGTACCCTGCCTGGTGTACCCCAACAAAGACAAGATGTTATTTTTGGAAGTCAGTTTCTCAGAGCACTGCCTTAGTGCTGGGTTGTACGAAAAATATGACAAAGACAAATGTGTGGTTGCTTACGCGAGCGAAAACACTCAACCCTGCTGAACACAAGTACTCAGAATGTGAAAAAGCGCTGCTGTCGACAGTCTGGGCGGTCAACCACTTCACCAGTTATGTCGGCGGACAAATGGTGATCATAGAAACATCACCAGCCTGTGACTTTTCTGAAAAGCCAACAAATCCGTGAGGGTGCTGAACACAACAGCAGAATAGCAGCTTGGCTGATGACACTGCAGAGCCATGATGTAGTAGTCAACTACGCAAAACCGAAAAACCTGCCTTTGTGCAGGGCTTTGCAAGTGAAACTGACTTCGCAACACCCCCGTGTAACGTAGCTCCGCCATTGCCTTCAAACCATCACTACTTTGAAGAGAACGTGTGTCTTGGCATGCCGATGGCATTTGTGAATGGCTGTTCTTACCGCCATCTAGACCACTTGCAAGCTGGTGTGAGATTGGTATGGCACAATGACATTCCATGCAAACCACTTCAATTTCAGCTAGGAAACAAGACCAGCCAGTTCGCAGAAGTGGCGGGTGTGCTTATCACACTGTAAACGGCAGTGAAACACGACTTGTCAGAACTTGCAATCTGCACCGACTCAGACTACGCCAGACTCACCTTCTTACGCCACTTACCGTTATGGAAACAAAAGCACATGACTACTTCAAGTGGCAAAGAAGTGAAAAACAAAGAGTTCATTCTAACTTGCGAAGACCTCATCACCAAATATGGCATACAGGTGTATTGGAAGAAAGTCAAGGGACACTCCAAATCACCTGGTCGTGACAGATTTGGCAATGACCATGTCAACAGCATGGCGAAATCTGGTGCAATTCACGGCACCCCTTGGGTGTTCGATGCTCGACACGCAAAAATCACATGGTATCTGAAGTAACGCGTAGCCATGTAGCACCGCGGGAAACATCTTCGCATGAACATAATGTGTTGCTAACTCATTCATTCATGAATGGTGACCTGGTAGCAATGCAACACCAAGATGAGTCCCTTGCCACTTTGATAGCTTTCCTGTCTGATCCTGTCAATCACCCAGTGTCCGAACTGGCTTTGGCTGCTTCACACGACCTGTGTTCGCTGTACGCAACTAAACAGCACCTCACACTTGTAGATGACCTACTGGTTTATGTTTCAGAAACCGACGCCACATGATGGTGGGTGGTTCCTAAAACACAAGGGTGTGTCTTACCCCTGGAGCTCGATATAGATCGACTGGGTCGGCCCAGTTGCCAGGTCGGCCAAAGGCAACAAGTATCCCCTCACAGTGACTTGGGCAATCACAAAGTGGGTGGAGTGCCTGCCCCCAACCAATGACACAGCGGAAACCACGGCCGTTCTTTTGCTCAACCACGTTTTCAGTTGTTTCGGCCTGCCAGGAGAAACCATGGACAGCGACAGAGGAACCCACTTTGAGAGGCTCCTGGGAGGCTCCTGCCCTGGCGTGGGACTGTACGCCTTGCCTGGAAGCTCCACACCATTGACCCCCGTTGGAGGCTCCGGAACGTTGACCGTCGCAGGAGGTTCCGGAACGTTGACCGTCGCAGGAGGTTCCGGAACGTTGACCGTCGCAGGAGGTTCCGGAATGTTGACCGTCGCAGGAGGTTCCGGAACGTTGACCGTCGCAGGAGGTTCCGGACTGTGGACCGTCGCAGGAGGTTCCGGACTGTGGACCCTCGTCGGTAGCTCTGGACTGGGGACCGTCGCCGGAGGCTCGGGACTGAGGGGGACGCACTTCAGGGTGAGTGCGAGGAGCAGGCACAGGACGTACCGGACTGGGGAGGCACACTGGAGGCCTGATGCATGGAGCCGGCACAGGTTGCACCGGACTGGTGACACGCTCTTCAGGGCGAGTGCGGGGACCAGGCACAGGACGTACCGGACTGTGGAGGCATACTGGAGGTCTGGTGCATAGAGCCGGCACAAATTGTCCCGGACAGATGACAAACTACGCACGGCGAGGGCGGGGAGCTGGCACAGGACGTACTGGGCTGTGGAGGCGCACTGGAGGCCAGATGCGTGAAACCGGTGCAGATGACACCAGACTGGTGTCACGCTCTTCAGCACGCCCACGCTGCAGCTCTCTCATCGCCACCACCTCTCTCCGGAATCTTTCATCAAGTTCCTCCTCCGACTCCCTGACGGTCTGTGGCTCATTCCTCGGCTCCGCCGACCACCCCGTGTGCCCCCCCCACTCCCCCAAAAATTGGGTTTTCTTTTGGGCTGTCTTTGTGGCCGCGAACCCCGGCGTAGTCGCTGTCCTCCCTTCTCTCCTTGCGTCTGCTTCGCCGGCAGGCTTTCGTATCTTGCCAAGCTTTCCTCCCAAGTCCAGGATATTCTCTCCTCGATCTCCTCGTAAGTCAGGAGGCCATCTCCTCCTGGGCACACTGCTTGGTCCTGTTGTAGTGGGATCTTCTGTCACGGTTGTGTGGAGAGACGGACCAAGGCGCAGCGTGCTCTGAGTTCCACATCTTTATTTTTGTGAAACTTACAAAACAAAAAGGAAACAAACAACGAACCGTAACATAAGAGGTATAGCATACACTAACTCAAAATAAGATCCCACAAAGACCAGTGGGGAAATGGCTGCCTAAATATGATCCCCAATCAGAGACAACGATAAACAGCTGCCTCTGATTAGGAACCATAGCAGGCCAACATAGAAATAAACACACTAGATCACCCACCCTAGTCACACCCAGACCTAACCAAAATAGAGAATAAAAAGGCTCTCTATGGTCAGGGCGTGACACAAATGACACTTCCACTGCATCTTCTGTACCAACCGGGAGATGTCGCCGCAGCCACCGCATACACGGCTCATCAATACGTGACAGAGTTGCGAAACCACCTCCAGACTACCTTTGCGTACGCTCAAGGAAAGTTGGAGAGAAGTGCAGAAGGTGACAAGACCTATTACGACAAAAAGGTCTCACACCAGGTGTTCAAGGTCGGGGATAAGGTGTGGTACTACCTATACACCAAACCCACAGGCGTTGCGACAAAGTTCCTACCCCACTGGATGGGGCCACATAAGATTCTGGTGAAGCTGTCACCTGTAGCTCATCAAATTAGAATCAGCAAAGGTCGACAAAACACCACATTAAAGTAGGTCCACAGGAACCAAATCAAGTTGTACACCCCCATGGGAATGGAAGGGGTGCTAGCCAGCACCGAATAGACAGAAACCTAGTCAGAGGTACTATGAAAATTCTTCAGTAGCCTCAGCTTATCCCTTCTAGGAGATCAGTACATTGCACCGAACATCTTTTCTTCTCTTCCCAGCTACAAGATATACGTGTTGTCACTATTGATATTGTCCTGCGCTGTGCTATCCAAAATAGGAAAATCAGAAAAATTGTTGTCAAAACATTTTCAGAAGGCGCCAGAAAGCGGAATGACGTCTCTGCAGTCTCTGGGCGAAAAAAAGCAGGAGTTTTTGTGACACTGGAGTGCGCATGCACGAGACGACTCCATGTTTTTCTTTCAGTCTATGAATGAATATAACGTCGCCCGGTTGGAATATTATCGCTATTTTACGAGAAAAATAGCATAAAAATTGATTTTAAACAGCGTTTGACATGCTTCGAAGTACAGTAATGGAATATTTTGACATTTTTTGTCACAAAATGTGCCCATGCGTTACCCTTCGGATACTGACATGAACGCACGAACAAAACGTAGCTATTTGGATATAACTATGGATTATTTCGAACCAAAACAACATTTGTTGTTTAAGTAGAAGTCCTGGGAGTGCATTCTGACGAAGAACAGCGAAGGTAATCCAATTTTTCCTATAGTAAATCTTAGTTTGGTGAGCACCAAACTTGGTGGGTGTCAAATTAGCTAGCCTGTGATGGCCGAGCTATCTACTCAGAATATTGCAAAATGTGCTTTCGCCGAAAAGCTATTTTAGAATCTGACACCGCGATTGCATAAAGGAGTTCTGTATCTATAATTCTTAAAATAATTGTTATGTTTTTTGTAAACGTTTATCGTGAGTAATTTAGTAAATTCACCGGAAGTTTGCGGTGGGTAGCTAGTTCTGAACATCACATGCTAATGTAAAAAGCTGGTTTTTGATATAAATATGAACTTGATTGAACAAAACATGCATGTATTGTATAACATAATGTCCTAGGAGTGTCATCTGATGAAGATCATCAAAGGTTAGTGCTGCATTTAGCTGTGGTTTTGGTTTTTGTGACATATATGCTTGCTTTGAAAATGGCTGTGTGATTTATTTTTGGCAGGGTACTCTCCTGACATAATCTAATGTTTTGCTTTCGCTGTAAAGCCTTTTTGAAATCGGACAATGTGGTTAGATTAATGAGAGTCTTGTCATTAAAATGGTGTAAAATAGTCATATGTTTGAGAAATGGAAGTTATAGCACTTTTAAGGTATTTGTATTTCGTGCCACGCTCTACCATTGCGGAACGTCTGTCCCTAAGCACACAGCTAGACACTGCCCATATGTTGTCCCAACTCCAAAAGTTCACAGTCACCCAGTCAGAACTAGCAGAGCTCAGGCAAGAAAAACGATTCGTCGGGCCTCTACTCTCGATAGGTGCAACCGTAGGGTCACTATTTGCCCTGGGTACCACTGCCGTCAACGCAGTCAGTCTAGCCACAGTCAAGAAAAATGTTTGGGAGATTACTGAAGAGATGCCACTTATCCAGCAACAGATGAAAGCACAGGCACTCAGGTTGCAACATGTGGGAAAGTCTCTCCAGGACACTATTCTGGTGGTAAACACACATGCTACTCTCCTGAACAAAACCCTCCCGTCTGTAGGAAAGCTAGTAGAGGTCATGAACCATGACTATGCCCATGTCCAATTGGTTCGATTGTTATTGGAAGATTTTCTCTGTGAAGTTAGCTCTTCTGTGGACCACTTGGCCATGAATAGAATCCCCTCACATATAGTGCCCCTCTCAATGGTGCACGACATATTGACCTCAGCTACTACAACCACGATAAGGTCGATACAGTCACATTTGGCCTATAGTCTGGGGTCGGCAATCCCAATACACATTGATGTTGATCGTAATGAAGTGGGATTTTTACTGACGCTGCCGGTTGTTGAACTGGAGAATATCTATAGATTGAAAACGGTTCTAAATGTAGGATTTTGGCGCGACAGTACCCATGTGAAAATCGCCACACCCCCAGTCGTAGCTTTTCAGGAAAACAATCCAGATTTCTATCTCACCCCTAACCTGTTAATGTGTACTCTAACCAAAGACGTCCACTACCTCTGTCCTAGCAAACCGTTCATCGGGATAACACTGAGCGTCTTTGTGGTCTTAAACCTATCACCAGCGAAGAACGCTGTAGAGCCAAACTAACCGCAAGGGATGGGGCCACCACCACACAAGGTGGTAGGGAATCGAGGGTTGGTTAACACACCGTTCGCGTCTGCCACTATGACTTACGAATGCCATGACTCAACCAAACAATTGAACTTCCCCAACCAGACTGTTTTTGTTAAGGTACCAGAGGGGGCGATTATCCACATAGACGACCACGCTCTATACCAACTTCCCGGAGACATGATAGACACAGAGATTGAAATGCCTGATGCTTTTGCTAAGCGTTCCTTTGAGTTACCACAAGCCATTCAAAACCAAATCCACTATGATGGACTGTTGATCTTCGCTTTTAATTAGTTAGTTAGTTGACCCAACTGACTACAAAGCAAAAGATTGGTCTGTCACCCGCTCTTGGACGGTGCCGGACAGTATCCTGACTGTTACCATGATCCTTTGTCTTATTTCCCTTGGTGTTTGCACCTACGACGTACACAGGCGCACACGTGCAATGGAAGACCTAATGAGGTCTTATACTAGGATCACCCGTGGGACAGAAGCGATCCCGATTTTCGGAAAGTTGGCAATATATCCTGAAACCACATCAGTGGGTCCATCCCCAGCCTCCTCTCCCGAATTCGCTAGGTCAGCCCTGTAACGCCCCTAATGTAAGCTTTGTCATTCAGGGTGCCATTTTTCCAAGTGCCTTAACTACCCACCTTCAAGTAGGATCGCCCCAGACATGACATTAGAGACAATGCCATGATAGAGTCAATTAGCCAAGACCTTGGACATATAAAGAACATAGTCCAAATGAGCTGAGTGTGGTAGCTATATTTTGTATATCTTTTGTTTTTATTCATTTTTGTTTAATTTCCTTTGACACTTAGGAAGTGATAGAGCCATAGGCAAGCTCCCCATACAACCACCAGTTAGAGCCATGACGCCGCTCATTTGGGGAAGAAATGTAATGATGTATTGCCTGAGTGTTGTGCGTTATTAACGTCTGCCCAAGTTACTGCCTAGATCCACTAGCCGGGACAACCGGACGATGGGCCGGAACACAGAGCCACCACCGGACCTCCCATGTCCATTCTGGTGGTGATCTGCAGCTTTCAGACATCATACCAGGGTAAACCACCAGGGGGGAACTGCTACGATGATCCACAAACCAGGACATCCGATGGTGGTGGGTTGCAACATGCAGACTCCTTCCAAGTTTAACCCACCAGAGGGGGACTGTCATGACTGGCCTGTTCGGGTCAGGTTACCGTGGACAACACTCCTACAAGAGACATCTCTCACACCCGCCAGAGGGGGAGAGATCGAGAGGTGTTTTTTCTTTTGACACCTCATGTCACTGTAAATCTTAAGGCAGCAGACAAAATCCCTTTGTCCTCTCACTGTGGAGGAATGGAATGTATGATGGGCCTATGGAGAACCTACCTCAGAACAGTAACATGCAATAAATGGACTTTGGGACAATAGGTTTCATCAGCCAAAATGGTAGTAATGACGATAGATGGAATATGAAAATGAATGTCATTTTTGTTATACTATTAAAAGTTAAATAACGACGCTATTAACGAAAACATTGTAACTTGAAGAGTTTTCATAATATGTACCCGATGTTTGCATACTGTACGTTGTGTGGAAAATGTTCAGATCAAAGAGAATGTTTTTGTAAAGATGAAATGTTAAGTTTGTTGTCTAAATTGGATCGGAGTAAAATCTAGACCTTGCCTTGTAACTAGTTATGCCCAGAGAACTTGCCCTAAAGGCAGAAACGCCCATTTCTGACCTGAGGGTATAAAACATGTGAGTTAAGAATTAACATATCAGACTAGGTGTTGGAGGCTATTTAGTAAATGACATTGCCAAAGTCGAGGATCGGTAAGATGGTAGGTTTTACGAGGGTATGTTTGGCAGCATGAGTGAAGGATGCTTTGTTGCGAAATAGGAAGCCAATTCTAGATTTAACTTTGGATTGGAGATGTTTTATGTGAGTCTAGAAGGAGAGTTTACAGTCTAACCAGACACCTAGGTATTTGTAGTTGTCCACATATTCTAAGTCAGAACCGTCCAGAGTAGTGATGCTGGACAGGCGGGCAGGTGCAGGCAGCGATTGGTTGAAGAGCATGCATTTAGTTTTACTTGTATTTAAGAGCAGTTGGAGGCCACGGAAGGAGAGTTGTATGGCATTGAAGCTCGTCTGGAGGGTTGTTAACACAGTGTCCAAAGAAGGGCCAGAAGTATACAGAATGGTGTCGTCTGCATAGAGGTGGATTCGAGACTCACCAGCAGCAAGAGCGACATCATTGATATATACAGAGAAGAGAGTCGGCCCAAGAACTGAACCCTGTGGCACCCCCATAGAGACTGCCAGAGGCCCGGACAACAGGCCCTCAGATTTGACACACTGAACTCTGTCGGAGAAGTAGTTGGTGAACCAGTCGAGGCAATCATTTGAGAAACTATGGCTGTTGAGTCTGCCGATGAGGATGTGGTGATTGACAGAGTCGAAAGCCTTGGCCAGGTCAATGAATATGGCTGCACAGTACTGTTTCTTATCGATGGCGGTTAAGATATCGTTTAGGACCTTGAGCGTGGCTGAGGTGCACCCATGACCAGCTCTGAAACCAGATTGCATAGCGCAGAAGGTACGGTGGGTTTCGAAATGGTCGGTGATCTGTTTGTTAACTTGGCTTTCAAAGACCTTAGAAAGGCAGGGTAGGATAGATATAGGTGTGTAGCAGTTAGGGTCAAGAGTGTCCCCCCCTTTGAAGAGGGGGATGACCGCAGCTGCTTTCCAATCTTTGGGAATCTCAGACGACACAAAAGAGAGGTTGAACAGGCTAGTAATAGGAGTTGCAACAATTTCGGCAGATAGAAAGAATGGGTCCATATTGTCTAGCCCGGCTGATTTGTGGGGGTCCAGATTTTGCAGCTCTTTCAGAACATCAGCTGACTGGATTTGGTAGAAGGAGAAATGGGGAAGGCTTGGGCGAGTTGCTGTGGGGGGTGCAGTGCTGTTGACCGGGGTAGGGGTGGCCAGGTGGAAAGCATGGCCAGCCGTAGAAAAATGCTTATTGAAATTCTCAATTATAGTGGATTTATCGGTGGTGACAGAGTTTCCTATCCTCAGTGCAGTGGGCAGCTGGGAGGAGGTGCTCTTATTCTCCATGGACTTTACAATGTCCCAGAACATTGTTGAGTTTGTGTTGCAGGAAGCAAATTTCTGCTTGAAAAAGCTAGCCTTGGCTTTTCTAACTGCCAGTGTATATTGGTTTCTAACTTCCCTAAAAATTAGCATATCACGGGGGCTGTTCGATGCTAATGCAGAACGCCACAGGATGTTTTTGTGTTGGTTAAGGGCAGTCAGGTCTGGAGAGAACCAAGGGCTATATCTGTTCCTGGTTCTAAATTTCTTGAATGGGGATGCTTATTTAAGATGGTGAGGAAGGCATTTTTTTTTAAATAACCAGGCATCCTCTACTGACGGGATGAGGTCGATATCCTTCCAGGATACCCGGGCCAGGTCGATTAGAAAGGCCTGCTCGCTGAAGTGTTTCAAGGAGTGTTTGATAGTGATGAGTGGAGGTCGTTTGACCTCTGACCCATTACAGATGCAGGCAATCAGGCAGTGATCGCTGAGATCTTGGTTGAAAACAGTAGAGGTGTATTTAGAGGGCAAGTTGGTTAGGATGATATCTATGAGGGTGCCCGTGTTTACAGCATTGGGGTTGTACCTGGTAGGTTCATTGATCATTTGTGTGAGATTGAGGGCATCAAGCTTAGATTGTAGGATGGCTGGGGTGTTAAGTATGTCACAATTTAGGTCACCTAGCAGCACGTGCTCTGAAGATAGATCGGGGGCAATTAGTTCACATATGGTATCCAGAGCACAGCTGGGGGCAGAGGGTGGTCTATAGCAGGCGGCAACGGTGAGAGACTTGTTTTTAGAGAGGTGGATTTTTAAAAGTAGAAGTTCAAATTGTTTGGGTGTAGACCTGGATAGTAGGCCAGAACTCTGCAGGCATATTAATTTAATTAATTTAATCATGTAATTATAAACAGTCAATCATTCGATGAACAGCAGTCGTCACATTAATCAATCCAACGTCACGACAATGGTCTATTTGCATATAGGCATCTTGCAGCTCTGATTGTTTATGCCGCACAGGTCTGTGTGGAGCATGGGCTGAGTAGTGTGTGTCAATGCAATAGAATCCTACTCTGATGTGTTCTGAATCCGTTTTCAATGTCTGGAAAATACGTATTTTTAATGTTTGGAAATACATATTTTCATCAGAACTGAAAATTAACCTGATTTCAACGTCTAGAAAATATGTCTAAAATACATATTTTCAATGTCATTTTGCTCAATGGGTAGAGAATTTCCTAGTCGGGTCTTTCCTACAAGTCTCTGGCATCCCTACTAGAATATCACCACCAGTTAGCTAAACCTGTGGGCATTCTGTTAACGCCATGGTCTCTGCTCACCTCCCTGTCAGCAGTTTAAACCTGACTCACTCATGTTTGTTCAGTGTTTGTGAAACTCACATGATGTGAGCACCACATAAAGAGCAAGGAGCTGGGAGGTCTATAAATAGCTATTTTTTTAAATGAATGACACTGTGGCTACTATTAGACATCAACAAACATAGCCTATAACCTTGGATGGGCCCTGACCATAAGTCATAAGCGTCTTGCACACAGGCACAAGTTTAACTGACACACACGCATATACACACACCTCCCTAATCGGCACTGATCAGTGGGTTTGGTCAATTAACCCTCACATGAACTTTCCTGTTTTTGCTGTGAGGATGTGGTTACATCCGCACTTTTAATGCTTCTGCTGCAATCAATACACGTCACGCACACAGGCCTAACTCTCATTCACACTTTAATTCATTGGAATAATTATCACTTTAAATCAATATCACTTTCCTAGTAAGCTATTTTGTCAGAGAAACATGAAAATAATAGGCTAACTTTGATGTAAGCATTGTTCAATGTAAGCATTGCTTTGGAGAATCTAGCTCACCAGTCAGAAAAGGTACTAAATTCAATAAGCACCCAGGTGTTACGCAACATATGGGCTAATTAAGTTGTAGCATCAATTGGGACACCTCAAAGGCAAAAACCGTATGCAAATAGTATGTCCTCTGCAAATAACATGATTGTGAGTTAATTGTGACTGACTCATGGCAGAACATGTGCCTGAGCCTCAAGGAGACAGGACTAAATCTAGATGGATGGAGCTCACCTGCCCTCTGTTGGTCAACTGTCGTTCATCTAAAATTTCCTGGAGCAATAAAGACTATGATTTCAATATTTACTCAATCTTGAGCCACTATACCAAAACTGAAAATGTTCAAAAAACAATTACTGCATAACTCATGCTATTCACTCATCTTGAGACTTTGGCCTAGATTCAATCAGATCAAGCGTTAATGTCGATAACCAAGGTGTAACTGTGTTGGAGATGTCAAATCGGTGAGCAGCTGTTCTTGATCATTTTCATGAAGCCACACCCGTCCCACTTGTGTTAGAAGTTCAGAACGAGAAAATGTGGGCTATATAGAAATTACACTCCAAATGAAAATCATTAAACAAAATGAGGACTTCTATCAGCCTAATCGAGGTGTAAATTACATCTCACATTCCAGTGTTTGAACTTGTAAACAAGGCTTCATAAGATTTATCTTAATGGCAATATCTGCTTTCGGTATGTGGATTTGACAACTAACACAGTTCGACCACCCAAACACCGCTATGTGGATGTCAGCTAAATAACTTCATGCTATGCCCATACTGTTTACAAATTAAGAAAAGTATGACTGACAGATAAACAGTTATATCTTTATTGAACATTAATACGTATGATAAAGCTCTCAATGTATGAACTCTAATAATATAGTATAAAAATTAAAAAAGTACAAATAACAGTCATTGTAAACATCCATAACAAGATAAAAGCAACAGTTTATCATGTCAGTATTTCTTCAGCACAGTATAGAGTGTTTTAATAACGTAGTGTCATACTGTTTGAAAACCATGCCTCCAAACAAAAATAAATTCAGAACAAATCCCAAACAGCTGGGAGAAACCTCGTTTTTTTTCTGGAATGAATTACACTGAACAAAAATATAAACGCAATGTGCAACAATTTCAAAGACTTTACTAAGTTAAAGTTCATATACAGAAAAGCCCTAATCTATGGATTTCACGACTGGCAATACAGATATGCATATGTTGGTCACAGATATCTTTAAAAGAAAGTAGGGGCGTGGATCAGAAAACCAGTCAGTATCTGGTGTGACCACCATTTGCCTCATCTCTTTCGCAAAGAGTTGATCAGGCTGTTGATTAAGGCCTGTGGAATGTTGTCCCACTCTTCAATGGCTGTGCGAAGTTGCTGGATATTTGTGGGAACTGGAACACGCTGTCGTACACGTCAATTCAGAGCATCCCAAACATGCTCAATGGGTGAAATGTCTGGTGAGTATGCAGGCCATGGAAGAACTGGGACATTTTCATCTTCCAGGAACTGTGTACATAACCTTGCGACATGGGGCCCTGCATTATCATGCTGAAACATGAGGTGATGACAGCGGATGAATGGCACGACAATGGGCCTCAGGATCTCGTCATGGTAAAATGCAATTGTGTTTGTTGTCCATAGCTTATGCCTGCCCATACCATAACCCCACTGCTACCATGGGGCACTCTGTTCACATTGACATCAGCAAACTGCTCGCCCACACAACACCATACACGCTATCTGCCCGGTACAGTTGAAACCCGGGATTCATCTGTGAAGTGCACACTTCTCCAGCGTGCTACTGGCCATCGAAGGTGAGCATTTGCCTACTGAAGTCGGATACGGCGCCGAACTGCTGTCAGGTCAAGACACTGGTGAGGACGATGAGCACAAAGATGAGCTTCCCTGAGACGGTTTCTGACAGTTTGTGCAGAAATTCACAGTAAACCCACAGTTTCATCAACTGTCCGGGTGGCTGGTCTCAAACGATCCCACAGGTGAAGAAGCCAGATGTGGATGTCCTGGGCTGGCGTGGTTACACGTGGTCTGCGGTTGTGAGGCCGGTTGGAAGTACTGCCAAATTCTCTAAAATGACGTTGGAGGCGGCGTATGGTAGACAAATGAACATTCAATTCTCTGGCAACAGCTCTGGTGGACATTCCTGCAGACAGCATGCCAATTGAATGCTCCCTCAAAACTTGAGACATCTATGGCAAAACAGCACATTTTAGAGTGGCCTTTTATTGTAAACCAGCACAAGGTGCACCTGTGTAATGATCATGCTGTTTAATCAGCTTCTTGATATGCCACACCTGTCCAAGTGGATGGATTATCTTGGCAAATGAAAAATGCTCACTAACAAGGATGTAAACAAATTTGTGCACAACATTTGAGAGAAATTAGCTTTTTGTGCGTATGGAACATTTGTGATCTTTTATTTCAGTTCATAAAACATGGGACCAACACTTTACATGTTGCATTTATATTTTTGTTCAGTATACTTATTTCATACAAAACAGCCAAAATGGCTTAATGCAAGTCCATATTTTCAGGGGGGTACAATTTTTTTTTTTACTTGATCAAACAAAAACAAAGAGATCAAAAACAATGTAATAAAAACTCTGGCCTAAAATGGCCATTACAGTAAAAAATGGCTACATACAGGGAGGGCATCATTGGTAGAGGTTGTTGTAAGAGAATATGGAATAGAAGAACAGGCAAGTAACATGATGGATGACGAGGAGATGTGGGCGAGTCAGTCAGTCTGCATATCCAATGCTGCTTACATTTAAAATGTAAATAAGAGAAGTTCGCCACAGGGCTTCTTAGATGCGGCAGAGAAAGAGTGGGATATATGACACCAGGTATCATAGCCTAGTGGCGGATGCGACGTGATGGTTAGTCCAGTAGTATGCAGTGCATTATATCCTGTAGAGGGGAGGGGGGGTGAGTAGTAGTAGTAGGGTTGCGGGGTGGGGGGAGCTCAATTAGGGCGTCCATGTTTGAGCTTGTCGATGTGGAATGTGAGTTTTAGGGCAGGCCCGAGCTTCAAGCCCATGTATTTCATCATCATGTCGCTGCGTAGTAACAACAGGGCTTTGCCATCAATCTCCTGCAACACATAGGAGCGGGATAACATTTTAATTTGCTATGAAGGTTATAAACTCAACAAAACACTTAAGAATTAAAAAATCCTTCCACTAAAAACAATGGCAAAACATACAGTGCATTCGGAAAGTACTCACACCCCTTGACCTTTTCCACATTTTGTTATGTTACAGCCTTATTCTAAAAGGGATTAAATAATTTGTTTCACTCATCAATGTACACACAATACCCCATAACGACAAAGTGAAAACAGTTTTTTATAAACGTTTGCAAATGTATTAAAAACCAAAACAGAAATACCTTATTTACATAAGTATTCAGACCCTTTGCAATGAGACTCGAAATTGAGCTCAGGTGCATCCTGTTTCCATTGATTTTCCTTGATGTTTCTACAACTTCATTGGAGTCGACCGGTGGTAAATTCTATTGATTGGACATGATTTGGAAAGGCACACACCTGTCTATATAAGGTCCCACAGTTGACAGTGCATGTCAGAGCAAAAACCAAGCCATGAGGTCAAAGGAATTGTCTGTAGAGCTCCGAGACAGGATTGTGTCAAGGCACAGATCTGGGGACGACTACCAAAAGAATTCTGCAGGATGAAGGTCCCCAAGAACACAGTGGCCTCCGTCATTCTTAAATGAAAGAAGTTTGGAACCACCAAGACTCAGGAGTGGCTTCGACACAAGTCTCAATGTCCTTGAGCGGCCCAGCAAGAGCCCGGACTTGAACCCAATCAAATATCTCTGGAGAGATCTGAAAATAGCTGTGCAGCGACACTCCCCATCCAACCTGACAGAGCTTGAGAGGATCTGCAGAGAAGAATGGGAGAAACTCCCTAAATACAGGTGTGTCAAGCTTGTAGCGTTATACCCAAGAAGACTCAAGTGTGTAATTGCTGCCAAAGGTGCTTCAACAAAGTACTGAGTAAAGGGTCTGAATACTTATGTAAATGTGATAGTTTTTTTTATTTTTTATAACTTTGCAAAATGTTTATAAAAACCTGTTTTTGCTTTGTCATTATGGGGTATTGTGTGTAGATTGAAAAAAAATACAAATAATGTTTTAATACATTTTAGAATAAAGCTGTAATGTCATAAAATGTGGAAAAAGTCAAGGGGTGTGAATACCTTCCGAATGCACTGTAAGTGTCCCTCTATGCTGAGTGTTCTGTCAGGCTGATACGTACATAGAGATACAATAGAATAGTACTGTTCTATTAAATTCTGTAGATACGTACGTGTTTTCTGAAGAGATCTGCGTGGGGGGCCAGTAGGGGGTCTATGTCTCTGATGAACTGCATGACGTCCTTCACCGTCCACAGGTTGGGGTCCTGGCCACTGAAACGCTCAGAGCCTGTCGGATGGCGGGTCAGAGTAGAGATACAGAGGAACTTTAGTCACCAATCACCAGTGGGGTTTGTTATTATGGGATGACGAGCAACTCCATCTAAAGTGTTACCGTAAAGCCATACACAATCCATCAATTAGCTTGGCTAAAAATGAAATGAAATCCAATGGACAATATCATTTTTGCCTTTAATGACATGCATTCCATTAAAGATAATCCTCTACCTGAAGAGCTGAGATGCAGCAACTTGGTGGGGGACCGCAGGCCCAGAGGCTGCCCTGTCGAGCCCGGGGACAGGGGGCTCTTTTTTAAGTGCTCCGAACCCCCTACACCGTTCACCATGAGGAAGGGCTCACCTGGAACAACATGGACAGGAGAGTCAATCACTACGCCCAAGTGACACACCTGTAGCTTAACTGTAGTCAAAAAGTTTGCTTAGTGGGACATTACTGACTACACCTTGGGCTGTTGCGGTGACCGTATTACCGCCACACCGGCAGTCTTGAGTTAAAATTCCATGCGACTGTTGAGTCATGGTAATCTCATCTTATGCACTCTGGACATGCTTTGGCAATACCCAAATTGCTAATGACCATCAGGTCCTAATGGCCTGGAACTCAGGGCTCTATTGTCCCTCTAACCACTCTGACATCAATGCAAGTGTTATTGAAAATCACTTATCAAAACAGTATTGTGCTTTTAAAACTCACCTCAATGTGATGATCAATTTGAAGAAAGAAGTTCAACAGCAGGTTGAAACTGAGTGTAAAACATGGTTGTTGTGGATGTTGTTTCAAAGCCTAACACAACGAAATGGACAGTGCTTCTAAGGTGATGATTCATTCAAAACACCAATACGCATACATTTATGAGCCCGAAAAATACCCGAATTAAAATTACGATTGTGCTGTTACACAATACATAGCCTACCACATAATGCACATGGCAAAAAAACATAAAACAAAACTGATTTAAGATGTCTGTGGTACATAATTGGTCAAGCCTATACAAATTTGAGTAATCGCCATTGAGTGTGGACTGTATTATTATGCATGCTGGATAGACTGGTTACCTTATGCTACACTCCAAAATGTCTATCCATGAGTCTGGAAGAGAACATAGAGCCCAAGGCGATGCAGCTGGTTGTGCAGGGCGGCTTACAGATAAGCCTACAATTATAGTGAATTTATATTTGATTTTGAATAGCCAGTTAATAGGAAAATTGTATTTTAATATTTTCATAATTAATTGGGTGACATTACCTTTCACTATACAGACTACCTCACCACCATGCGCTTCCATCGCCTCTCTCTCCTTTATTCCTTTCTCGAGTGTGCAGAGGGGCTGTCAACAGTTTAGTGAAATATGTTTTGTTGTGAAAACATGTTACCATCGATTGAAAAACGTATTGGCGGGAAAGTGCACGGCCTCCATTCGAGTGCATGCAGATGACATGTATTTTTTCCCCTCCCCATTTGATAATGAGCCATTCTAAATCTAAACAAATTGTAAGGTTTATATCATTCACAACTAAGTTGCAAAATAACTCTAAACATAGCGTATAGGACCTGTTCCAAATGATCACTTTTACACTCAACATAACCACTTCATATGCGCACTCGCTCTGGTAAGGGAAAAATATCCTTTCTATTTTATTCAGCTAAGTTCAATTATATAAAATCATATAATATAACATAATGGCACGGGACTTATAAGCATATCTTGTCAGCGAAATGAACAAGACTACAGCCTATGGCATGGAGCATAGCCAGATAACATACAGTATGCCAACTCACATTCTGTTCTTCTGAAATACATTTTCTTCATATCATGTTTCTTTAGACCTGACTAAAATAAATAATGAATTTGTGATGGTGTATATTAAATAAAATATACACCATCACAATAAATCCATTATAGTCAAGTCTAAAGAAACATGATTTGAAGAAAATGTATTTCAGAAGAACAGAATACGAGTTGGCATACTGTATGTTATCTGGCTATGCTCCATACCATAGGCTGTAGGCTTGTTCACTTAGCTGACAAGATACAAGCTGCTGATGAGCGTGCCTTTGGGACAACTACATTTAAAAAAGTCTAATCTTAGACTTTTTAAAATGTAGATGTTCCAAAGGCGTGCGCATTAGCAGCTTGTATGTGGCTTGTATGCAATTTGTATTTGTGGAGGCCTGGAAATGCTAAACGTGTTTCTGTTAATTAACGGTCACTTACCGTGAGACCGGCAGACTTTTGCATTACAAAAACCCGGCTGATCTCCAGTCCTAGCTACACACTAAAATAACAGTTTTTGTTTGTACACAAATGTTTTTCCATTAGAGGTGCATGTTTCTATTTTTATCAATCAAGTTATTTTAAATGAAGCGTTAAGGATTTCCTAAGGAGCTGTACCTTCCGAGGAGAGGCAGAGGTTTTTGGCCAGCTTGTGGGGGAGGGGGCTGTAGTAGGAGTCTTGAAGGAACCGCTTGGAGCCTCTGCCTGGACCCGTTGTGAGGCCCTCCCTAAAACTTCTCCTTTCTGGAGAGAGTCGTAATAGAAAAGAAAAACAGTGAGGAGTGAAAAGCAAATACCTACATACTTGACTCAAATCGACACTGTTGCAATGGTGAAAAGGCCAAAAAGAAACAGACAACCCTTTTCTGTCCTGAACCAACAGTAAAGTCAAGGTTATGCCCCAGTACAGTGTGTGTGCTGACCTGGGTAGGCGTGGCTGTCATAATGCAGGCCCCCTCGGGGGACGGGCTGGCTGCCAAACAGAGGGTCACAGTAGAGGTTGTGACAGAGTTTCTCCAGGAAGCGCAGGACGTACGTGACGCTGTTGACTGTGGGCAGGGTGAGGGTATGGTGCTGCTGGTCAAAGTGGGCTGCATGGGACACAGAGGGCAAGGGTTCGGCTCAGACAGCCAATTCCTCACATTTAGCAGCAATGCCAAGTGAATAGGAGATATAGAGCTTTGGTTTGATCAATTTCAGGAAAAAAGGAACTACCAGTCTGTTTTAACAACTGGTCCTGATGTAGTGCACAGGGAGGCTTGAAATAAATGAAGGAAATGCAAAGACTCTTTGATTATCTCTATAACTAAACTTCTAATAAAGCTTATAGAGAGCATAGCCCATACAGAAAGCAGGTACCAGTCCTTACCTGATATGACCTCTCCTCCGTGACCTGGCTTGAGGCAGGAGAAGACAGAGCTCTGATTGTGGGCACAGTCCACACAGGCCTGGACACACTGCTGTAGCACCGAGGAAACCCGGCCTGGACCAAAGTGGTCAGGCAGCTGCTGCACCCGCCGCCCGTCCAAGTGGGGTCCCACCTTCCCATACTTGTTCAGGTATACACATACTGTGGGACATGTAGGTAGATGCAGGGAGTCACGCACACAAACATAGAGGCATCTAACATTCAGCATGTATACCACTCTGGCTGAAAAAGGCAGATTTGATTTAATGCTCCAAACATATTTAACAATATTACATTTTCATCAACTCACAAGAATGTCCGAGGGCATTCAAGTATTCATAATAAAAGTTGCATTGCGCTCCACAGAAATCCATATGAGTGTTAATTGTAGTGATGAAGTACTACTTTGTGCGTGTGTACCTGTTGCAGCATGCAAGGCGGCGCTGGGGATTGTGGCGTTGTCCAGGGGCACCGTGCTGGTGTCTGGCTCTGGCATACTGCTGTTGGGGGAAACGGGCACAGGGTTGGGCACCACCCGCGGTTTTCTCTGTTTACACAGACACACACACATATATATATACACACAACGTTTAGTGGGGTGGTATGCGCTCATCCATAAAAATAAAATAACTTGTCCCAGGTGCTGGATTAGTTACATTGTACCTAAAAAAATAGAATTGTGTGTGTGTGGTTACCTTGCTGCCAGGCTTGGGTCCTCTCTTTTTGGGGATCTTGATGGACTCCACTTGACCCTCCTGCAGGGCCATCCTCTGGGACCAGTTGGCTGGCAGCCTCCCTCTGGGCCGGGACATGGGTCGCCCTGGGCCTGCCATGGCACCCTCCAGCCAGCCTGCTCTCTTCGCCCAGCCCAACTAAACACAGAGGAGGAGTGAGAGGACAATGTTAGGCTTAGGTCAACCACTCTAGATATCAATTGGAGGGCAAACATGACCTTTCTCAGTAGCAGTGGAATTAGAATATAAGTTAATTCTTGACCAATAAGGTCGTTATTATAAAATAGTTTTTGGGTGCTGCGACACAGGATGTAACAACCAACCCTACCCCACCCACCCTTCCCAACCATGACTCCCCAACCCGGGTCCTTGGTCTGTACCTTACTCCCCGGTTTGGGGCCTCTCTTCTTGGGGACCTTGATATGTTCCAGTCCCTTTCCGGGCGGGGGGGCCTGTGTTCCTACTCCGGCCCCCTTCTGGCCCCAGGGCCCTGTCAGCTTGGCTTTCCTGCGGCCTGGCTTGCGTCCCCGTTGGCCAGGCGGCTGTCCTGGCATGGGGTGCATGGCTGTTCCCTCGCTACCGTCTGAAAGGCAACTGAGGGTCTTGGGTAGCGCTGCTGTCCCCAGAGACAGAAAGAGTGATAGGGGGAGTGTAAAAAAAAGAAGTTCAAATAGGACGTTATGGAATCAAACAAATGCAATTTATCCTCTAGTCTAGAGATCAATATATCCATTGAAGTTATGTCATTCATTATTTCCTTCATTCATTAAAATGCAGCCTGACAGGAAACAATGAATGTCAGATTCAGGAAGTAGCATCAAAGTAACATATAACCAACCAGGAAAGAGCAGCGACTTATTCAAAATCATGACAGACTCAATGACATAACCAGCCAGTGATAGGCAATAATGCCTCTAACAACACAACACAGCAGGAGTGGTAGACCCGGCCACACACAAGTGCACATAGACAGCCTTTGTGTTAAGGAAGGCCATGGTGACCCAGTTTGCTTTCAGCTGTGGAACAAAGAGGCAACTTGTTTTATACACTTGTGTTACACTCTCTTACTGCCCTGCCGTCATCGAGAAGGATGAGAGACAGACAGAGAAAAAGTGTTGCCAGGACCACAATTACAAATTCCATCTAGACACCGTTGCCTTAGAGCACACAACAAACTATTCCTGTCTTGGCTTAAACATCAGCACCACAGGTAACTTCCATAAAGCTGTGAACGATCTGAGAAGCAAGAAGGGCCTTCTACGCCATCAAAAAGACACATAAAATTCAACATACCAATTAGAATCTGGCTAAAAATCTTGAATCAGTTATACAGTGCCTTCAGAAAGTATTCACACCCCTTGACATTTTCCAAATGTTGTTGTGTTACAGCCTGAATGTAAAATGGATTACATTTAGATGTTCTGTCACTGGCCTACACACAATACCCCATAATGTCAAAGTGGAATTATGTTTTTCAAAATGTGTACTAATTAATAAAAAAATGAAAAGCTGAAATGTCTCAAGTCAATAAGTATTCAACCCCTTTGTTATGGCAAGCCTAAATCAGTTCAGGAGTAAAAATGTACTTAACAAGTCACATAATAAGTTGCATGTGTGCAATAATAGTGTTTAACATGATTTTAAATGACTATATCATCGCAGTGCCCCACACATACAGATAATTGTAAGGTCCCTCAGTCGAGCAGTGAATTTCAAACACAGATTCAACTATAAAGACCACTGAGATTTCCCAATGCCTCGCAAAGGGCACCTATTGGTAGATGAGTAAAAAAAAAAGACATTGAATATTCCTTTGAGCATGGTGAAGTTATTAATTACACTTTGGATGGTGTATCAATACCCCCAGTCACAATTTTCAAACCTTCCATAACAAAACCATCACCTATAGAGAGATGAACCTAGAGAAGAGTCCCCTCAGCAAGCTGGTCCTATGTTCACACACAGAGCCCCTGGACAGCAACACAGTTAGACCCAACCAAATCATGAGAAAACAAAAAGATAAATACTTGACACGTTGGAAAGAATTTACCAAAAAACTGAGCAAACTGCAATGCCATTTGGCCCAGAATACCTGACCACTGAGACTGACCCAAAATTAAGGAAAGCTTTGACTATGTACAGACTCAGTGAGCATAGCCTTGCTATTGAGAGGCCACCGTAGGCAGACCTGGCCCTCAAGAGAAGACAGGCTATGTGCACACTGCCCACAAAACGAAGTGGAAACCGAGCTGCTCTTCCTAACCTCCTGCCAAATGTATGATCATATTAGACACACATATTTCCCTCAGATTACACAGACCCATGAAGAATTCAAAAACAAATCAAATTTGTATAAATTAAAAAATATTTTTATAAACTCCCACATCTATTAGGTGAAATACCAGTGTGCCATCACACCAGCAAGATGTGTGACCTGTTGCCACAAGAAAAAGGGCAACCAGTAATACACAAACACCAATGTAAATATAACCCATATTTCTGTTTATTCATTTTCCCTTTTGAACATTGTTACAACTCTGTACATAGCCATAATATAACATTTTAAATGTCTCTACTCCTTTGATACTTTTGTGTGTTTAATATTTACTGTTCTTTTCTGATTGTTTATTTTACTTTTGTTTATTATCTATTCACTTGCTGTGGCAATGTAAACATACAGTATGTTTCCCATTCCAATAAAGCCCTTTGAAAGGAATTGAGAGAGTTCTTCACTGAGATAGATATCAATGGCAGAACTTGCAATGAGTGATACAAAGCAAACAACTCACTTCACGCACACACACACAATAAAAGGGTGAGACAAACAAATACAGACCTTGCACAACAGAGGCTCCTAAGCTTTGTGAAGTGGTTCTGATTACAACCCAATCAAGCCCAGACAGACAGACAAAGACAGTGAAAGTAGACGGTAGAGTTCCTCTGCACTAAGTTACCCGTGTGACTCGTCCTCTCTGCACATTTCCTTCCTCTCTTGAGTTTTGATACACTTGCAAGGCCTCGCCAATTGGGACCGGACAAGACCAAATTCCTCATAAACCGCAGGCAATTACTCTCGCTCGTTGTAATCTCTGTGCAATTCTCACCAGAAGAAAAAGCTAACTAGTAGCCTACCGAGGCCCATCAAGCAGAACATGCTGACACTGCCTGGGAAATAATAGCAGTAGCAATAAAGACACAGACTGCCAACAGCTGTCAGATATGGTGTTAACATTTATCTTTAAACCTCACACCCTTCCGTTCTTAGGGGCCAGGCCAAGTCTAAATCACACACTGCCTAAAGTGTACGAAGCAACGATGGCGACAATATGTGCAGCATGCAAAGTTACACATGAATGCAGACACTCGCACTAACACATGACTTGGCCTGTGGGGCAATATACCAGACTTGGGTTGAAATACATGTGTATTTGACTATCTGTTATTTAAAATACTTTTTTTCTGTGTATTTGAGTATTTTCAAATACACAGCTTAAAACAAGTACTTTTATTTGAGTATTTGAACGGTTATTTGTAAAAAATAAAATAAATACTCTACCAAATTGTAATTGATAATGTTTGAAATATGTTTTTGGAAATACTATTTTCAAATACCTGGGTTAAACGCATGGGAGTGTATTTGAGTCAGTGTATTTTCAAATACTTTCCGAGAGTATATCCAAATATACATTAAAATATTAAACTTGTCTTTTCAAATATATATTAGAATACATAATTCACTTACATTTTAGTCATTTAGCAGATACTCTTTGAAGAGGTAGGGTTTCACATGTTTATGGAAGAAAATACACAACGCTGTTCTAGCTTGGTGAAAGGACAGAGAAGAGCTTGGACTGGGCTGGTGGGAGCTGCCAAGAGACCAGAGGTACATCGCATGTATGTGAAAGTAATTGAGACATTTGAAATGGTATTTGAACCCAGGTTTGTAAAATACACACACCCATAATGGTACGCACCGAAAAAGTCTGCAGGTTATAATTATACTCATGTACACGTCAGTATCAGATACAGTGCCCATCATAAGTATTCACCCCCACTTGGATTTTCTTCACATTTTGTTGCGTTACAAAGTGGGATTAAAATAGATTTCTTTTGTCACGATCTACACAAAATACTCCTTAATGTCAAAGTGAAAAGAAAATTCAATAAATGTTTACAAATTAATTAAAAATAAATAACAAAAACATCTTGGTTATATAAGCATTAATTTGTTATGGCAAGCATAAATAAGTTCAGGAGTAAAAATGCGCTTAACAAATCACATAATAGGTTGCACAGACTCATTCTGTGTGCAATAATAGGGGGTAACATGATTTTTGAGTGACTACACCATCTACACTACATAACCAAAAGTATGTGGACACCTACTCGTCGAACATCTCATTCGAAAATCATGGGCATTAATATGGAGTTGGTCCCCCCTTTGCTGCTATAACAGCCTCCACTTTTCTTCCAAAGGCTTTCCACTAGATGTTGGAATATTGCTGCAGGGACTTGCTTCCATTAAGCCACAAGAGCATTAGTGATGTTGGGCGATTCGGCGCTCCAATTCATCCCAAAGGTGTTTGATGGGGTTGAGGTCAGAGCTCTGTGCAGGCCAGTCAAGTTCTTCCATACCGATCAACAAACCATTTCTGTATGGACCTTGCTTTGTGCATGGGGGCATTGTCATGCTGAAACAGGAAAGGGCATTCCCCAAACTGTTGCCACAAAGTTGGAAGCACAGAATTATCTAGAATGTCATTTTGTATGCTGTAGCGTTAAGATTTCCCTTCACTGGAACTAAGGAGTCTAGCTCGAACCATGAAAAACAGCCCCAGACCATTATTCCTCCTCCACCAAACTTTACAGTTGGCATTATAAATTGGGGCAGGTAGTGTTCTCCTGGCATCCGCCAAACCCAGATTCATCCTTCGAACTGCCAGATGGTGAAGCGTGATTCATTACTCCAGAGAATCCGTTTCCACTGCTCCAGAGTCCAATGGCGGCGAGCTTACACCTCTCCAGCAGGACGCTTGGCATTGCGCATGGTGATCTTAGGCTTGTGTACGGCTGCTCTGCCATGGAAACCCATTTCATGAAGCTCCCGACGAACAGTGGCACTTTTGGAACTCGGTAGTGAGTGTTGCCACCGAGGACAGACGTTTTTTACGTGCTATGCGCTTCAGCACTCGGCGGTCCTGTTCTGTGAGCTTGTGTGGCCTACCACTTCGCGGCTGAGCCGTTGTTGCGCCTAGACATTTCCACTTCACAATAACAACACTTACAGTTGACCGGGGCAGCTCTAGCAGGGTAGAAATTTGACGAACTGACTTGTTGGAAAGGTGGCATCCTATGCTGGTGCCACGTTGAAAGTCACTGAGCTCTTCAGTAAGGCCATTCTACTGCCAATGTTTGTGTATGGAGATTGAATGGCTGTGTGCTAGATATTATAAAATTTGAAGGGGTGTCCACATACTTTTGTATATAGAGTGAATGTACCTCACACACTCAATTATCTTTAAGGTCCCGCCGTTGAGTAGTAAATTCTAAGCACAGATTCAACCAAAAGACTAGGGACCACTTTTTTACAAAGCAAAGACTGAATATCGCTTTGAGCATGGTGAAGTTACTAATTAGGCTTTGGATGGTGTATCAATACACCCAGAACATGTGCAGACCAGCTGGCTGGGGTGTTTACAGACATATTCAATCTCTCCCTATCCCAGTCTGTTGCCCACACTTGCTTCAAGATGTCCACCATTGTTCCTGTACCCAAGAAAGTGAAGGTAACTGAACTAAATGACTATCGCTCAGTAGCACTTACGTCATCATGAAGTGCTTTGAGAGGCTAGTTAAGGATAATATCACCTCCACCTCACCCTACACACTCCATCAGACCCCCGATGCAAAAAGAAGGAAGTTACCCCACCTAAATAATGCAAAAGTTACATTTTAACATTCATGAGAAAAGAGAGTCAACTAATAAAGCAGCGGACCATTTTGTGGTGCTGTAACGTAAAGCTGCGACCGCAGCGCAATCAATAGGAGGTGAACAGCGCCTGGTGTTGAAATTATAGCCTCGCTAACTTGTTATGCAAGAGGCTCACAGGAATAGATAATCTTCATTTTAATTTGACTTTATAAACAAGAGGGTTTAATTGCAACCTATTTCTTCCGAGCCTTACATAACATAACTTGGCTGAGGCTTGGCTATGGCTTAACTGCAACTTTCAGAAGAATTTTTTTGGGGAGTTTTTCAATTAGGCCTGCTTACAATTGCAACTTTACAAAAATGTAGCATCCTACATAAAACAATCATGTAAAGAAAAAAAGGTGATGTCTGCAAATGACTGTCTGAATGTCTTTCAGGAGTCTCGGGATAGCCTGCTCCTGTAATGACAGAACAGAAAATACTGTCAGCATGAGACCTAAATAGCCTAAGTATTTAGTATTTGCTAAGTCATATAGGCTAGTTACTTACTCAATGGGAAAAGTTACATTTCTTCTCGGACACGATCTTGTTGATGGCGGGTGAGATGGATGTGATTTTGATGTGCAGGCAGTCCTCGATTGACTTGTGTGAAAGCCGGTTTCTGTCGTGAGTCTAGATTGCGTTCATAGAAGGACTCGCAAGTGTAAGTTGATCCAAACATTGTTAGCACATAAAATGCAAGTTTCTTTATTGTGCTGTATTCCTCTGAGCTTGCCAACCAAAACGCACTCAGGGACTCGGTACTCCTGATTCTTCAACGTGCGTAAGCGCAGCCTTCCAGATGAAAAGTCCAAATCGATCTACTCAAGCTTCCTAGTAAAGGCCTCAAGTTTTTCCACCATGTCCACGACTGTTTTCCCTCTTCCTCGTAACTGCAGATTTAACCCGCTTAAAGTGACAGAACAGATCAGCCCAAAAAAAGAACGGAGGGGAAATCCTAATTTTCCAGAATGTGAAGGTGGTCAGCTGCTGCACATATTTAGCTTTTTCTGAGAAAATCGACAACCTGGTCATGCAGCTCACAGAACCGGTCCAGCGCTTTTCCTTTACTCTTCACCCGCTTTGAGGATAATACAGTGCCACTGATGCGGCCCGCTACCAAGGACTGCCACCATTGTTCCAAGATGGCCACCATTGTTCCTGTACCCAAGAAGGCAAAGGTAACTCAACTAAATGACTATCGCCCCATAGCACTCACTTCAGTCATCATGCAGTGCTTTGAGAGACTAGTCAAGGATCATGTCACCTCCACCCTACCTGACACCCAAGACTTCAATTTGCATACCGCTCCAATAGATCCAGACGATGCAATCGCCATCACACTGCCCTACCCCATCTGGACAAAAGGAATAGCTATGTAAGAATGCTGTTCATTGACTACAGCTCAGCATTCAACACCATAGTACCCTCCAAGCTCATCATTAAGCTTGAGGCCCTGGGTCTCAACCCTGCCCTGTGCAATTGGGTCCTGGACTTCCTGACGGGCCGCCCCAGGTGGTGAAGGTAGGAAACAACCTCTTCACTTCGCTGATCCTCAACACTGGGGCCCCACAAGGGTGCGTGATCAGCCCCCTCCTGTACTCACTGTTCACCCACGACTGTGTGGCGATGCACGCCTCCAACTCAATCATCAAGTTTCAAACGACACAACAGTAGTGGGTTTGATTACCAACAACGACAAGACAGCCTACAGAGAGGAAGTGAGGGCACTCGGAATGTGGTGTAAGGAAAACAAACTCACACTCAACGTCAACAAAACAAAGGAGATGATCGTGGACTTCAGGTAACAGCAGAGGGAGCATCCCCCCTATCCACATCGACGGGCCCGCAGTGGAAAAGGTGGAAAGTTTGAAGTTCTTTGGCGTACACATCACAGACAAACTGAAATGGTCCACCCACACAGAATGTGGTGAAGAAGGCACAACAGCACCTCTTCAACCTTAGGAGGCTAAAGAAATTTGCCTTGTCACCTAAAACCCTCACAAACTTTTACGGATGCATAATTGAGAGCATTCTGTCGGGCTGTATCACCGCCTGGTACGGCAACTGCACCGCCCACAACCGAAGGCTCTCCAGAGGGTGGTGTGGTCTGCACAACACATCACCAGGGGAAAACTACCTGCCCTCCAAGACACCTACAGCACCCAATGTCATAGGAAGGCCAAAAAGATCATCAAGGACAACAACCACCCAAGCCACTGCCTGTTCACCCTGCTACCATCCAGAAAGACTCACAATCATTGGCCACTAATAAATGGATCACTAGTCACTTTAATAATGATGTTTATATATCTTGCATTACTCATCTCATATGCATATACTGTATTTTATACCATCTATTGCATCTTGCCTATGCCGCTCGTTCATCGCTCATCCATATATTTATATATTCTTATTCCATCCCTTTACATACATGAAGGGAACTCTCGTGCGCCAGCTGTGTGGTTAGTGAGAAAGTGCATGTTGCAAATGTACGCTCCCTTACTAGACGTCCGACTACGTCCAATAAATCCGCGGACGGCGTCGGGCCGCTCACGGGGGCCGGATCTTCCAGGAAGTCATCGAACGGAGTCTCTCGGACCTTCCGCTTCCGTTTAATAAAATTTTCAAATTTTGGTCATTTCTTTGCAGTTCCGGATTATTCCACGGGAGGGCGAACGGAATCATATTGCAAATGTAACATATATCACCAATCACGACACGGCTTTTTCTCCTAAACGGAAAAGAATTCAAAGACGAAACTCGGTCTGCGTGGGTTTGGCATAATGGGCAGTTGGCCCCGAACAGGATGGAGTCGAGGCCTCGACGCTTTTCGAGTTAAGGCTATTTTTCTGGGATTAAAAGTCAAACAGGAAAATAGAGTGCTGATTTGACCGCTTCACATCAAACTACATGAGCCTACGGTGTCAGGAAAAAAGGAACCATGCATTTACCAATGTTCATTTCAGAGAAATTGTACAATGACACATTGGTGATATTCAACAATAGGAGGGGTTTTTTTCGAAAAAGTTACATATCCAGTTGCAGCGTGTTCAGATGAGTCCGTTAAGGCGGGTTTCGGAGCTCTGCAAGATTTCTATGATTTTCTGTGATTTTCTGAAACAACACACACTTGTTCAACCCTCTGTAAATAAGTCAGTTCTTAACATAAAGACCTAAAACTCAATATTCTATAAGAGCCTAACGTTCAGATTCCTGTGTCAACCAGAAGTGCCTTAAAATGGTGTCATAGGGGCTGTTTTGAAGGGTTAAAAAGGTCAGATCTTTCCACAACTTCATATGTGTGACTAGGCAACCCTCATGAACTGTAATTCAGTCATATATCCCATCAGATGTCAAAGAAAAGCTCTCTCACACACACACACACACACAGCAAGGACGGAGTGACACAGTGCGGTGCTTAAAGACACAAAGAGCCTGCAATGGCATTACCATTATCTCTAGGCTGTGCCGAGTTCAATGAGACGCCCCGCTTGACCGTAGCTCGTTCGGTCTGAGCACAGTGACCGTGAGAAAACTAGGCCCAAAATGATGCCTGCACCAATATGTCAAGTGCTTTTGGGTGACAGTGAGAGAACCGTTAGGGTTAGAAGCACAATTCAACCTCAGGATCGTTCCTGAGGTCCTCCCGATCTGTGCAAGCCTAACCTTGACCCTGTGGCATTAACCCTTCACAGTAAAAAGAAGGTGTTTAGATCAAAAAGTGTGCAATGACTTCTCTCTCCATAGGAATACATTGACAATTCTCCTAAATTCAACCTGAAGTCTATGTGGGTTATGAATGCCTTATGAACCTGTCTTCTATAACAATCCATCAGGCTACTGTGCGGTCTACCTGTGTCGATTCTAAGGTTCCTGGAGCAACCGGAAGTTGTTAAAATCACCCTAGAGCTATTGTCATATAAGCAACCTGCAGATAGTGAAAATCACGCAACTCAACCATCTGTCATTCAGTCAATTTTTAAGGTAGAGAGTTCATATTCAGGATTCTGTTTATGTGTACCCCAAAGACAACGTGTGTGGAGCAAGAGCTTCCTGTGACAACCGAAAGTTGTTAAAAACAGCCTAGAGCAATTGTCATATAAAACGCACATAGTGAAAATCACGCAACTCAACCATCTGTCATTCAGTCAATTCTTAAGGTAGAGACTTCATATTCAGGATTCTGTTTATGTCTGCAATTGTCATATAAAACGCACATAGTGAAAATCACGCAACTCAACCATCTGTCATTCAGTCAATTCTTAAGGTAGAGACTTCATATTCAGGATTCTGTTTATGTCTACCCCAAAGACAACGTGTGTGGAGCAAGAGCTTCCTGTGACAACCAGAAGTTGTTAAAAACAGCCTAGAGCTATTGTCATATGGCCAACCAGCAGATAGTGAAAATCACGCAACTCAACCATCTGTTATTCAGTCAATTCTTAAGGTAGAGACTTCATATTCAGGATTCTGTTTATGTCTACCCCAAAGACAACGTGTGTTGAGTAAGAACTTCCTGTGACAACCGGAAGTTGTTAAAAACACCCAAGAACTATTGTCATATGGCCAACCAGCAGATAGTGAAAATCACGCAACTCAACCATCTGTTATTCAGTCAATTCTTAAGGTAGAGACTTCATATTCAGGATTCAGTATATGCCTACCCCAAAGACAACGTGTGTCTATTCTTTTTGCAAAAAAAACTAAAACACACAATTTGGCCATAGGGACATAGTGTGGGGCTTAGAGGCTTATACCGCCTTCAATAGTTATTTTCGTTCAAACGATTCAAGAACCGTCAGACCTAGAGCTCCGAAATTTTAGAAACCTGTTCTAGAGCTCAAGTCGATAGTGCACAGTGATTTATGTGGCTCTAGAAGGTTCTCAGACCGAGAAACCGCCTCGTGCATTTGCAATATGTTCAATTCATTTTGAATATCACGGACATGGCGACATGTAGAAATGTCCCAGAGTCGCAAGACTAGGTGCATTGAAACCGCCTCGGCCCATAGAGACGGACCCCAATGTCTCTGTCCGATAGCTCATTCAGGGACCCCGTAGTAACGCCCTGAAAAAGTGGATTTTCAGCACCAATTAAGGCCATTGCTCGGGCACCGAATGACCTATCTAGCCGAAACTTGGGATTCGGGGTCGCCTCACATAGGCCTACACATATTGTCAGAGCTGGACCCGCAGCTATAACGTAACTATGTGTTTTATGTTTTTTTATGATTGAAATTGAAAGCACTGTGAATTATGGGCCTTCTCTGACATATGTGATAGTTGGCTTCTATACGAGTTGGAAAAAGTGGATTTGGTGTCAGATGGTATCAGTTTGGTGTCAGAATGACATCTAATTGACTGATGGACGCTGACTGCTGGGTGACGAGCAATGGAGAGGAACCACAGTCACTGCCCGGCCATCCCGAGTTCATCGGGCCAGTCAATTATGCATTTCTGCAGTATTTTTGAGCATGCATAAATTCGTGATGCTAAATGCCCATTGAATCATATTGCAAACGTAACGCACAATATTGCAAATGTAACGTGCATTTGCAATATGATTCAACAGCAAAAATATCACCAAAGTTGACATGATGAATCATATTGCAAACGTAACGCGCAATATTGCAAACGTAACGCGCGTTTGCAATGATTCAACAGCAATAAATATCACCAAAGTTGACATGATCAACCATATTGCAAACGTAACGCGCAATATTGCAAACGTAACGTGCATTTGCAATATGATTCAACAGCAAAAAATATCACCAAAGTTTACATGATGAAATCAACACAATGAGCGATAGAGAGGAACCACAGTCACTGCACGGCCATCCCCAGTTCATTGGGACAGTCAATTATGCATTTCTGCAGGGTTTTTGAGCATGCCAAATTCGTGGTGTTGAGGCCCGTTGAAACATATCGGTAATGCGCATCCATGCACATGGTGACCCGAAATGGGTTACCAGGATTAATTTTTTAGAAGGGTTTTAAATGCCTTTAGGGGGGTGCAAGGGGTCCATGGTTGGGTAGGGAGCACCTTCCATCAGTGCCCATCCAATATTTTGGACAAATGTAACGCGCATTTGCAATATGATTCAACAGCAAAAAATATCACCAAAGTTTACATGATGAAATCAACACGAGCGATGGAGAGGAACCACAGTCACTGCACGGCCATCCCGAGATCATCGGGCCAGTCAATTATGCATTCTGAGCATGTCAAATTCGTTAAAAATGTTTAAAGCAACAGAGTCCCACTTCTCCCTCATCATACATGACAAGTAGACTGTCTGCATTGATTCATGGCTTAACATAGGGCTATATATCATTTGGGCAGTATAAATGCCATTTGGACTATGGTTCACTGACTTTTGGGTTTGGAAACCGACTTCCTATGATCGTACATGGCAAACGGACAAACATCCTGATTTGGCACATTCAATACTTTCATACACGTATAATTGACAAAAAAAAGAATTGGACATTTCATTTGCACATTTCTAATGGCATTTGGCAAAAAAAAAAAAAAAATATGTCACTTTTGACTTCCTATGAAATCATATTCCAAATGCACAAATCATATGCCTTATGCACAAGCAAATATGTCACTTTTGACTTCCTATGAAATCATATTCAAAATGCACAAAACATATGCCTTATGCACAAGCAAAAACAGCCCAAAAAATTATGTCAATAAATTATGTCAAATGTATGTCTATACAGCTCTTATACATGTGTAATTGACATAAAAATTCAAAAAAAATCAAAAAAAACGGTCCAGAAACCACTCTTTAAGGGGTTGAAAAGTTTTCAAAAAATATGTCATTTTTTCAAAATTTGACTCTTGAATTGTGTTACATTTGCAATATGAAAATTCACAGCTGAGAGCTCTAGCCATCTATTGAAAATTTGCTGTGATTTGGCACATTCGATACTTTCATAATTGACCAAAAAAAGCATTGGACATGACATTTTGCAAAAAAAAAGAAAAAAAAAAAGTCACTTTTTTCCTATGAAATCATATTCAAAATGCACAAATCATATGCCTTGTGCACAAGCAAAAGCAACCCAAAAAACGACGTCAATAAAAAAACGTCATAAGCATGTTCATACAGCTCTTATACATGTGTAATTGACATAACAATCGAAAAAAAAAATCGAAAAACGGTCCAGAAACCACTTTTTTAAGGGTTGATACGTTTTCAAAAAAAATATCATATTATCAAAATCTGACCCTTGGGTGTAGACTTGGGTATCATTTGCTGTATGAAAATCCACGGTGGAGCGCGCTCGCCATCTATTGGAAATTTGGGGTGTTACAATTGGCAATTGCCATCGGAAAATTGCCATATGATTGGCCCGGAGATGGACCGCTTTCGGTGGTATTTACAATCGTGTGTATGATTCGTGCTATGCCAATATGTTCCCATGTTATTTTGTCCAAATTAGGGGGGTTTTCCCTTACTTAGATTTGTGTGTATTAGGTGGTAGTTGTGGAATTGTTAGATTACCTGTTACATATTACTGCACTGTCGGAACTAGAAGCACATGCATTTCGCTACACTCGCATTAACATCTGCTGACCAATACAATTTGATGTCTCCCTGACAAAGTTGATTATGCACATTACGTTATCCATTACATCTTTTAGCTCACCATTTAGTCTGGCACACAGCACACTGATGTTTGGGGGGCGATTTCCTTCAACCTGCAGACCAGGATGTGTCTGCCCACCATAAAAGAAGCCTAGTCGGTAACCACAATATTTACTTTTTCGAATGGCAGGCATGCTGCGTAAACAATTCTTACAGCTTTGTGAATATGATGTCCCCGGTGGTGTGTCCTTCGGGCGGGAATCCGTGCCAGCAGCTCTTATTTAAATTCCTTTCCATCAAAATAACATACATATACACACACACAAATAACTGTGCTACATCGGTGTTGTCAGTACACAGCAAGCCAGGGCAAAATGCTCAGACTGATTGAGCCCCTCCAGAACGATCCTATGCACATCATCTGCCAGTGCATGGACAAGGCAGCCGGCTGTTGATCCAGACAGGGGCATCTGTTTGACAGATACAATTATGCTATCCAAATAAAATAAAATGTTATTGGTCACGTACACATATTTTTCAGACGTTATCGCTGGTGTGGAGAAATACTTATGTTTCTATCTCCAACAGTGCAGTAATACCTAACAATACACACAAATCCCCAAAATAAAAGACAGGAATTGAGAAATATCAGAACGAGCAATGTCAGAGTCCGGAATATAAATATATACACTGAGTATGAGCCTTGACTAGAATACAGAATATTCACTCAGTGGCCAGTTTCTTAGGTGCACCCATCTAGTACCAGTCTGAATTCTTTGGGGCATGGAAACATTGCTCAAATTGGTATCAAGGAATCTTACGTGTGCCAGGAAACCATTCCCCACACCATTACACCACCAGCCTGTACTGTTGACACCAGGCATGACGGGACCATGGACTCATGCTGCTTACGCCAAATCCTGACTCTGCCATCAGTATGACGCAACAGGAACTGGGATTCATCAGACCAGGCAATGTTTTTCCACTCCTCAATTGTTCAGTGTTGGTGATTGCGTGTCCACTGGAGCCACTTCTTGTTTTTAGCTGATAGGAGTGGAACCCGGTGTGGTCGTCTGCTGCAATAGCCCATCCGTGACAAGGACCGACGAGTTGTGTGTTCCGAGATGCCATTCCGCACACCACGGTTGTACTGCGCTGTTATTTGCCTGTTTTTGGCCCGACTGTTAGCATGCATGATTTTAGCCATTTTCCTTCGACCTCTCATCAATGAGCAGTTTTTTTTGCCCACAGAACTGCTGCTGACTGGATGCTTTTTGTTTGTTGCACCATTCTCGGTAAACCCTAGACAAGTTTCTCTCAAACTCGGTCCATGGGACCCCATGGGGTTCACGTTTTGGTTTTTGCTTAACACAACCGATTAAAATGATTCAATTTTGATGATTAGTTGAATATGAGTCAGCTGTGTAGTGCTAGGGCAAAAAACTAAACGTGCACCGCTTGGGGTCCCGAGTACAGAGTTTGGGAAACCCTGCCCTGTCGTGCGTGAAAAGCCCAGGAGACCGGACATTTCCGAGATACTGGAACCAGTGCGCCTGGCACCGACAATCATACTACGCTCAAAGTTGCTTAGGTCACTCGTTTTGAACATACTAACGTTCAGTCTAACAGTAACTGAATGCCTCAATGCATGTCTGCTTTACAGTATATAGCAAGCCATGGCCACGTGACTCACTGTCTGTAGGAGCAAACCATTTTCATGAACAGGGTGGTGTACCTAATGAACTGTCCACTGAGTGTACTTATGAAGTTGGTAAAACAGGATGTAAACATAATTTTTTAAAGAAGTGACCAGTGTTCAAAGACTATATACATAGGGCAGCAGTCTCTAAGGTGCAGGGTAGAGTACCGGGTGGTAGCCAGCTAGTAACAGTGACGAAGTTCAGGGCAGGGTAATGGGTGGAGGCCGGCTAGTGGTGACTATTTAATAGTCTGATGGCATGGAGATAAAAGCTGTTTTTCAGTCTCTCGGTCCCTGCTTTGATGCACCTGTACGGTCTCTGCCTTCTAGATGGTAGCAGGGTGAACAGGCCGTGGCTTGGGTGGCTGAGGTCTTTGATGATCTTCTTGGCCTTCCTGTGACACCAGGTGCTGTAGATGTCAGTGTGTCCCCAGTGATGCCTTGGACTGACCACACCACTCTCTGGAGAGCCATGCGGTTGCAGACAGTGCAATTGCTGTACCAGGCGGTGATACAGCCCGACAGGATGCTCTCAGTGGTGCATCTGTACAACTTTGTAAGGGTTTGCGGGGCCAGGCCAAATTTTTCTGTTTGGATGGACCATTTCAGGTTGTCAGTGATGTGCACACAAAGGAACCTGAAGGTTTTCACCCCATCGATGTGGACGGAGAGGTTATTTTCAAGGCACCACTCAGCCTACAGTGAGGAGGTGAGGATCTTGGCGGTCTCGTTGTTGTTGGTAATCAGGCCTACCATTGCTGTGTCGTCTTCAAACTTGATGATTGAGTTGGAGACATGTGTGGCCATTCAGTCATGGGTGAACAGAGAGTATCGGTGGGGGACTAACAACGCACCCTTATGGGGCACCTGTGTTGAGGATCAGTGTAGCGGAGGTGTTGTTGCCTACCTCCACCACCTGGGGTCGGCTCCACCACCTGGGGTTGACCCAGTTGCACAGGGCAGGGTTCAAACCCAGGGCCCCCGAGTTTAGTGATGAACTTGGAGGGCACTATGGTGTTGAAGGCTGAGCTGTAGTTGATGAACAACATTCTTACATAGGTATTCCTCTTGTCCACACATGCACTGGTCTGCACATGTTAACCTGTTGGGTCTAGGGGGCAGCATTTGCACGTCTGGATAAAAAAAATGTACCCGATTTAATCTGGTTACTAATCCTACCCAGTAACTAGAATATGCATATACTTATTATATATGGATAGAAAACACTCTAAAGTTTACAAAACTGTTTGAATGGTGTCTGTGAGTATAACAGAACTCATTTGGCAGGCAAAACCCTGAGACATTTTCTGACAGGAAGTGGATACCTGATGTGTTGTATTGACTTTAAACCTATCCCATTGAAAAAGACAGGGGTTTAGGAATATTTTGGCACTTCCTATTGCTTCCACTAGATGTCACCAGCCTTTACAAAGTGTTTTGAGTCTTCTGGAGGGAGATCTGACCGAACAAGAGCCATGGAACGGTGATGTCCCATTAGACACCTGGCGCGCTAGTTCATGTTGGGTACCCTCGTTCCAATACGTTATAAAAGAGTATGCATTCGTCCACCTTGAATATTATTCATGTTCTGGTTAAAAAAGGCCCTAATGATTTATGCTATACAACGTTTGACATGTTTGAACGAACGGAAATATATTTTTTCCCCTCGTTCATGACGAGAAGTCCGGCTGGCTTACATCATGTGCTAACGAGACGGAGATTTTTGGACATAAATGATGAGCTTTTTTGAACAAAACTACATTCGTTATGGACCTGTGATACCTGGAAGTGACATCTGATGAAGAGAATCAAAGGTAATGGATTATTTACATAGTATTTTCGATTTTAGATCTCCCCAACATGACGTCTAGTCTGTATCGCAACGCGTATTTTTCTGGGCGCAGTGCTCAGATTATTGCAAAGTGTGATTTCCCAGTAAGGTTATTTTTAAATCTGGCAAGTTGATTGCGTTCAAGAGATGTAAATCTATAATTCTTTAAATGACAATATAATATTTTACCAATGTTTTCTAATTTTAATTATTTAATTTCTGACGCTGACTTGAATGCCGGTTATTGGAGGGAAACGATTTCCTCAACATCAATGCCATAGTAAAACGCTGTTTTTGTATATAAATATGAACTTGATAGAACTAAAAATGCATGCATTGTCTAACATAATGTCCTAGGAGTGTCATCTGATGGAGATTGTAAAAGGTTAGTGCATCATTTTAGCTGGTTTTATGGTTTTGGTGACCCTGTCTTTGACTTGACAAAACATTACACACAACTCTTGTAAATGTACTGTCCTAACATACTCTAAATTTATGCTTTCGCCGTAAAACCTTTTTGAAATCGTAAAACGTGGTTAGATTAAGGAGATGTTTATCTTTCAAATGGTGTAACATAGTTGTATTTTTGAAAAATTTGAATTTTGACATTTATTTGGATTCAAATGTGCCGCTCTTGAAATGCACCTGCTGTTGATGGAGTGCACCACGGGTGGCACGCTAGCGTCCCACCTAGCCCCAAGAGGTTAACACGCTTAAACGTGAAGGTGTTTAGCTTGTCCGGGAGCAAGGCATCGGTGTCCGTGACAAGGCTGGCTTTCCCTTTATAATCCATAATATACTCAATTTAATAACAAACAAAAATAATAATTTTGGTCAATCAGATGCACCATTGAGAGCATTCTGTCGGGCTTTATCACCACCTAGTATGGCAACTGCAATGCAGTGAATACCCCCTAATCAAGACACATTAGTGTTTTATGTCTCATACATTTTGGGAAATTTTCTTCAACTTTGACAAAGTATTTTGTTGAGAAATAATGACAATTTAAACCATTTTAATCCCACTTTAATGTGAAGAAATACAAGGAGGGTGAATACTTATGATAGGCACTTTACATAAAGCAGCAAGAGAGACCGTGTTAAAAAACAAAATACGTACTTACAAACACACACATACTCATAACACACACACACAACCCCACCAACAATACATAAAGATACACAATGTCAAACATAGCTATTTAACCTCCTAAACACTAAAGAGCTCACTATCGCCACACCTGCCATGGACTCAACATTGTGAAGGAGCTCAGTGCTGTCAAACACCCCTCAACATACTTTATTTTTCTAATCCTCAGATGGCAGGGTTTGTTCTGCTGCAGAGGATAAGTTCATTAGAGTTACCAGCCTCAGAAATTGCAGGCCAAATAAATGTATCACAAGTTCAAGTAACAGACACATCTCAACATCTGTTCAGACGAGACTGCGTGAATCAGGCCTTCATGGTCGAACTGCTGCAAAGAAACCACTACTAAAGGACACCAACAAGAAGAAGAGACTTGCTTGGGCCAAAAAATACGAGCAAATTTGAGATTTTTGCTTCCAACCGTCGTGTCTTTGTGAGACGCAGGGTAGGTGAACGGATGATCTCAGCATGTTTAGTTCCCAACGTGAATCATTGAGGAGGAGGTGTGATGGTGTGTGGGTGCTGTGACACTGTCTGCGATTTATTTAGAATTCAAGGCACACTTAACCAGCATGGCTACCACAACTTTCTGCAGCGATATGCCATCCCATCTGTTTTGTGCTTAGTGGGACTATCATTTGTTTTTCAACAGGACAATAGGACCTCGAAGGCTGTGTAAGGGCTATTTTACTAAGAAGGAGAGTGATGGAGTGCTGCATCAGATGACCTGGCCTCCATAATCACCTGACCTCAACCCAATTGAGATGGTTTGGGATGAGTTGGACCAGAGTGAAGGAAAAGCAGCCAAGAAGTGCTCAGCATATGTGGAACTCCTTCAAGACTGTTGGAAAAGCATTCCAGGTGAAGCTGGTTGAGATAATGCCAAGAGTATGCAATGCTGTCATCAAGGCAAAGGGTGGCTAGTTTGAAGAATCTAACACTTTTTTGGTTACTATGTAGAAAATAGTAAAAAATAAAGAAAAACCCTTGAATGAGTAGGTGCGTCCAAACTTTTGACTCGTACTGTATATTGCTTATATACTTTTCGGGATTGAAAAACGTTTTCAGTGTAAACTTATTAAACAACTAACACTAGAATGTATACAGACCCCTTGACTTTTTCCACATTGTTATGTTACAGCCTTATTCTAAAATGGATTAACCTCTATGGGCTAGGCGGGACGAATTCGTCCCACCTACGTAACAGCCAGTCTAATCCAGTGGCGCGATTTTTGAATCGTTTGAAATACTATTACTTCAATTTCTCAAACATATGACTATTTTACAGCTATTTAAAGACAAGACTCTCGTTTATCTAACCACACTGTCCGATTTCAAAAAGGCTTTACAACGAAAGCAAAACATTAGATTATGTCAGGAGAGTGCCCAGCCAGAAATAATCAGACACCCATTTTTCAAGCTAGCATATAATGTCACCAAAAACCCAAACCACAGCTAAATGCAGCACTAACCTTTTATGATCTTCATCAGATGACACACCTAGGACATTATGTTATACAATACATGCATGTCTGTTCAATCAAGTTCATATTTATATCAAAAAACAGCTTTTTACATTAGCATGTGACGTTCAGAAAAAGCATACCCCCCGCAAACTTCCGGGGAATTTACTAACAGTTTGCTAAATTACTCACGATAAACGTTCACAAAAAGCATAACAATTATTTTAAGAATTATAGATACTCCTCTATGCACTCGATATGTCCGATTTTAAAATAGCTATTCGGATGAAGCACATTTTGCAATATTCTAAGTACATAGCCCAGCCATCACGGCTAGCTATTTAGACACCCGGCAAGATTAGCCTTCACCATAATCACATTTCCTATAAGAAAAATGTTCTTACCTTTCCTGTTCTTCGTCAGAATGCACTCCCAGGACTTCTACTTCAATAACAAATGTAGGTTTGGTCCCAAATAATCCATAGTTATATCCAAATAGCGTCGTTTTGTTCGTGCGTTCTAGACACTATCAGAATGGTAATCCACGGTCGCACGCATGGCGTGACAAAAAATGTCTAAATATTCCATTACCGTACTTCGAAGCATGTCAACCGCTGTTTAAAACCAATTTTTATGCCATTTATCTCGTAGAAAAGCGATAATATTCCAACCGGGAATCTGCAATAAACTAAACAGCCGAATTAAAATACTCCACGGGGTCTAATCGCGCACGCGCCTCATTCCATTGTCACCTAATGGGATACTTGAATAAGGTGATAATCTGTTTCAGCCTGAGGCTGCCTCGTCAACCTTCATGATTTTCCCGGCTTCTGAGAGCCTATTGGAGCCCTGGGAATTGTCACGTTACAGCTAAGATCCTTACTCTTCAATAAACAGATGCAAGACGCACGACTCCTTGTCAGACAGGCCACTTCCTGCATGAAACCTTGTCAGGTTTTTGCCTGCCATAGGAGTTCTGTTATACTCACAGACACCATTCAAAGAGTTTTAGAAACTTTAGTGTGTTTTCTATCCAAACCTGAACAATAATATGTATATTCTAGCTTCTGAGTTGGTGTAGGAGGCAGTTAAAAATGGGCACATATTTTTTCCAAAATTCTCAATACTGCCCCCTAGCCCAAACAGGTTAAATAACAATTCTCAGAAATCTACACACAATACCCCATAATGACAAAGCGAAAAACAGGCTTTTAGAAATGTTAGCAAATGTACACCACTGTTCAAACGTTTGGGGTCACATAAAAATGTCCTTGTTTATGAAAGAAAAGCAATTTTTTTGTCCACTAAAATAACATCAAATTGATCATAAATACAGTGTAGACATTGTTAATGACTATTGTAGCTGGAAACATTCTTTATGGAATATCTACATAGGCGTAGAGGCCCATTATCAGAAATCATCACTCCTGTGTTCCAATGGCACGTTGTGTTAGCCAATCCACGTCTATCATTTTAAAAGGCTAATTGATCATTCGAAAACCCTTTTGCAATTATGTTAGCACAGCTGAAAACTGTTATGATTAAAGAAGAAATAAAACTGGCCTTCTTTAGACTAGTTGAGTATCTGGAGCATCAGCATTTGTGGGTTCGATTACATGTTAGTCCCTCCGATAGCATAAACCATGGCAAAATGTGTAGAATTGCAGGAAATTAGCTTTAAAACAGCACATTTTTGTCACTGTGGCCAACAGGTGGGCCTCTAAAATTTTAGATTGCCCTTTATTCATTTCAACTTACCCTTCAGCAGTGTAAAACCCTGCCTCAATCTGCTGTGCTGCTGTCCTCTCCTTCACCCTCTACTCTTTTCCAACTCTTACTCCTCTACTCTCATTTCCTGCCCTCCTTCACTCTCCTCCCCTCTGCTGACAAGACAATGTAAACAGCACGCCTTTCACAGACAGCACCTTTTCCCTATCGGTTTTTCTCCTACTTTCTCTCAGTCTCTGGTTATCCTGGATGCCCCCTTTGCCTTGGCCCCTTTTAGTGCCAGCATGAGGCCCACATAGTGGGGCATACACACGCATAGCTTTGCCTGATCCCCCCCCTTCACAGTCCTGTGCCAAGGTCTCATAAAACACACTCTTACAAAAGGAACCCATTCTCTTTCTCTCCCTTCTGTTCTTCCTCACTCATTCACTCAAATTATGTCTTCCTCCAACACAAGAGAAGGAATTTCAAAGGTGCGTTCTATTGACCTAATAAACCACTCCTCATTCAAAGGACATTTCAGAGCCTTTAACTTCAGATTTGAATTCTAAAATGTGATTTTACATGAATCAATAATGTTAAAGTCAATACCACAGGTATTAGACCACATCAATGACCACAATATAAATAGCTGACAAGTCTACAGGGTGACACAAACAAACACACATACCATACATACACAGAGACACGCACAGACCTTTGGTGCCTGGCGGCTGCAGGTTGTCCCCGGTGAGAGAGCACCAGCCCACGGGGAAGATGTCCCGGGAGTCGTAGCGGCAGTAGTAGTCGAAAGCACCCCGCCAGCCGTCGAAGGTGACCAGCACCTCCACGCCACGCAGCGCCCCCACCGTGGCCGGACAGATGAAGTGGGGGTTCTTGCGGTCCACCGCCTCCAGCTTCATGCCCACCTGGAAGGAGTTCTGCTCTGGGGCTGGGGGCTCCTGCTGGGGTACGAGGGAAAGGGAGTTGGCAGGGACGGGAGAGGTCAGTGACAACAGAGTAGGTAAATGTAGGATTATCCAGATGAAATGTGAAATAGTTCGGAAGCTTTATTTAGTTGGAAAATGTATATGATCACGTATGATGTTGTGATCCCAATGGTGAGTATGGAAGAGGAAAACAAATTATTGTTGTCTATCAACAATGACAAGCCACCTGGATCTGACAACTTGGATGGATTACTGACGATAATAGAGGTCGATATTGCCCCTCCTATTTTCCATATCTTCAATTTAAGCCTACTAGAAAGTGTGTGCCCTCAGGCCTGGGGGGAAGCAAAAGTCATTCCGCTACCTAAGAATAGTAAAGCCCCCTTACTGGCTCAAATAGCTGACCAATCAGCCTGTTACCAACATTTAGTAAAGTTACAGAAAAAAATTGGTTTGACCAGATACAATGCAATTTTACAGTAAACAAACTGATAACAGACTTTCAGCAAGCTTATAGGGAAGGACATTCAACAAGCACAGCACTTATACAAATGACTGATTAGCTGAGAGAAATGTATGATAAAAAGATTGTGGGGGCTTTTATTAGACTTCAGTGTGGCTTTTGACATTATCAATAATAGTCTGCTGCTGGAAATGGCTTTACACCCGCTGCTATATTGTGGATAATGAGTTACCTTTCTAACAGAACAGAGGGTGTTCTTTAACCTGTTATGGCTAGGGGGCAGTATTTTCACGGCTGGATAAAAAACGTACCCGATTTAATCTGGTTACTACTCCTGCCCAGTAACTAGAATATGCATATAATTATTGGCTTTGGATAGAAAACACTCCAAAGTTTCTAAAACTGTTTGAATGGTGTCTGTGACTATAACAGAACTCAAATGGCAGGTCAAAACCTGAGAGATTCCTTTACAGGAAGTGGCCCGTCTGACCATTTCTTGAACTTCTTTGCCATCTCATTCAATTATAAAGGATCTCTGCTCTAACGTGACACTTCCTACGTCTTCCATAGGCTCTCAGAGCCCGGGAAAAAACAGAATGTCGTCATCCCAGCCCCAGGCTGAAACACATTATCGCCTTTCTCAAGTGGCCGATCAAGGGACTGTGGGCTTAGGCGCGTGCCCTGGCCGCCCCCGTCTTTGTGATTTTTCCTCTGTTTGCCGAAAAGGAGATTCCCGGTCGGAATATTATCGCTTTTTTACGAGATAAATTGCATAAAAATTGATTTTAAACAGTGGTTGACATGCTTCGAAGTACGGTAATGGAATATTTCGAATTTTTTTGTCACGAATTGCGCCATGCGCACGACCCTGATATACCATTTCGGATAGTTTCTGGAACGCACGAACAAAACGCCGCTATTCGGATATAACGATGGATTATTTGGGACCAAACCAACATTTGTTATTGAAGTAGCAGTCCTGGGAGTGCATTCTGACGAAGACAACAAAAGGTAATCAAAATTTTATAATAGTAAATCTGATTTTGGTGAAGGCTAAACTTGCCGGGTGTCTAAATAGCTAGCCCGTGATGGCTGGGCTATGTAGTTAGAATATTGCAAAATGTGCTTTCACCAAAAAGCTATTTTAAAATCAGACATATCGAGTGCATAGAGGAGTTCTGTATCTATAATTCTTAAAATAATTGTTATGCTTTTTGTGAACGTTTATCGTTAGTAATTTAGTAAATTGTTAGTAAATTCCCCGGAAGTTTGCGGGGGGTATGCTAGTTCTGAACGTCACATGCTAATGTAAAAAGCTGTTTTTTGATATAAATATGAACTTGATTGAACAAAACATGCATGTATTGTATAACATAATGTCCTAGGTGTGTCATCTGATGAAGATCATCAAAGGTTAGTGCTGCATTTAGCTGTGGTTTGGGTTTATGTGACATTATATGCTAGCTTGAAAAATGGGTGTCTGATTATTTCTGGCTGGGTACTCTGCTGACATAATCTAATGTTTTGCTTTCGCTGTAAAGCCTTTTTGAAATCGGACAGTGTGGTTAGATAAAGGAGAGTCTTGTCTTTAAAATGCTGTGAAATAGTCATATGTTTGAAAAATTGAAGTTTTTGTATTTTTGAGGAATTTGTAATTCGCGCCACGCCTATCATTGGATATTGGAGCAGGTGTTCCGCTAGCGGAACGTCTAGATGTAAGAGGTTAATGGAAGCCTCTCCAACATAATCCAGGTAGAATCAGGAATTCCCCAGGGCAGCTGTCTAGGCCCCTTACTTTTTTCAATCTTTACTAACGTCATGCCACTGGCTTTGAGTAAAGACAGTGTGCCTATGTATGCGGATGACACGACACTATACACGTCAGCTATTACAGCAACTGAAATGACTGCAACTCTTAATGAGCTGCAGTTAGTTTCAGAATGGGTGGCAAGGAATAAGTTAGACCTAAATATTTCAAAAACTAAAAGCATTATACTTGGGACAAATCAGTCACTAAACCCTAAACCTCAACTAAATCTTGTAATAATGTGGACATTGAGCAAATTGAAAAGACTACAATCCAGGGTTACGCCAAGCAGTTTAAACTGTCATGGTCAAAACATATTGATACAACAGTAGCTTAGCTGAGGAGAAGTCTGTCCATAATGAAGTACTGCTCTACCTTCTTAACAACACTATCAACAAGGCAGGTTCTACAGGCCCTAGTTTTGTCGCACCTGGACTACTGTTCAGTCGTGTGGTCAGGTGCCACAAAGAGGGACTTTGGAAAATTGCAATTGGCTCAGAATAGGGCAGCACGGCTGGCCCTTGGACGTACACAGAGAGCAAACATGAATAATATCCATGTCAATCTCTCCTCGCTCAAAGTAGAGGAGATTGACTTCATCACTACTTATAGTTATTTGTGAGAGATATTGACATGTTGAAAGCACCGAGCTGTCTGTTTAAACGACTAGCACATAGCTCAGACACCCATGCATACCCCACAAGACATGCCACCAGAGGTCTCTTCACAGCCCCAACTCCAGAACAGACTATGGGAGGTGCATGGTACTACATAGAGCCATGACTACATGGAACTCTATTCCACATCAGGTAACTGATGCAAGCAGTAGAATCAGATTTAAAAAAACAGATAAAAATACACCTTATGGATCAGCAGGGACTGTGAAGCAACACAAGCATAGGCACAGACACATGCATACAATACACACATGATAACATACGCACTATACACACACAAGTACACATGGATTTTGTGTGGTAGATATGTGGTAGTGGAGTATGGACCTAAGGGTACACAGTGTGTTGTGAATTCTGTTATGAATATATTGTAATGTTTTTAAAATCGTATAACTGCCTTAATTTTGCTGGACCCCAGCATATTATGTGCGAAATGTGCAAATTAATCCCAGAACAACAGCAAAGGACCTTGTGAAGATGCTGGAGGAAACAGGTACAAAAGTATCTACATCCACAGTAAAACGAGTCCTACATCGACATAACCTGAAAGGCTGCTCAGCAAGGCAGAAGCCACTGCTCCAAAACCGCCATAAAAAAGCCAGACTACGGTTTGCAACTGCACATGGGGACAAAGATCGTACTTTTTGGAGAAATGTCCTCTGGTCTGATGAAACAAAAATAGAAATGTTTGGCCATAATGACTATCATTATGTTTGGAGGAAAAAAGGGGATGCTTGCAAGCCGAAGAACACCATCCCAACCATGAAGCACAGGGGTGGCAGCATCATGTCGTGGGGGTGCTTTGCTGCAGGAGGGACTGGTGCACTTCACAAAATATATATAATAATATATAATATATAATAATATATATCATGAGAAAGGAAAATGATGTGGATATATTGAAGCAACATCTCAAGACATCAGGAAGTTAAAGCTTGGTCGTAAATGGGTTTTCCAAGTGGACAATGACCCCAAGCATACTTCCAAAGTTGTAGCAAAATGGCTTAAGGACAACAACGTCAAGGTATTGGAGTGGCCATCACAAAGCCCTGACCTCAATCCTATAGAACATTTGTGGGCAGAACTGAAAAAGCAGGTGCAAGCAAGGAGGCCTACAAACCTGACTCAGTTACACCAGCTCCGGCAGGAGGAATGGGCCAAAATTCACCCAACTTATTGTGGGAAGCTTGGGAAAAGGCTACCCGAAACGTTTAACACAATTAAACAATTTAAAGGCAATGCTACCAAATACTAATTGAGTGTATGTAAACTTTGGACCCACTGGGAATGTGATTAAAGAAATAAAAGCTGAAATAAATCTCTACTATTATTCTGACCTTTCACATTCTTAAAATAAAGTGGTGATCTAACTGACCTAAAACAGGGAATTTTTACTCGCATTAAATATCAGGAATTGTGAAAAACTGAGTTTAAATGTATTTGGCTAAGGTGTATGTAAACGTCCGACTTGAACTGTACCTCTACTGGTATACCATCAAGCCCTGGTGTTTTTCCTGACTGAAAAGATTTTTCCTCAGGAAGTTCTGTAAGTTGGCCTTCACACAGGTCTTTCTTTAAATGTGTTAATTTTACATAATTTTTATAATTATTATAGAAATCCTTACAGTTAACATCATTCAGTGGAAATGGAGGAGACAGAAAATAAAACATTTGCTTCCGCTTTCAAAATATCATTTGGTGAATCATGGATGACTCCATTTGTAACGAGTTTCTGTAAATTCTTTTTGGTAGCATTTCTATGTTGAACATTCAAGAGAAATTGTGTACAATTCGCTATATATTTCTGTAATACATTACACTTGATCGTTCTTGAATAAGTACCTCCATTTCTTTTTCCTCTAACCTATTTTGTGCCTCTATAGTACAGTTGCCATTACTATCTACCTGCGCTGTTACTTCCTCTATTTCCTTTATTAGTCCAATCTCTTTTGACCTAAACTGCTTTTGTTTAATGATGAGTATTGTATTGAATGGCACATTTAAGTGTCCCATACAATAAGGGAACTGCTGTACCTATGAGGTGCAAAAAATGTATGAATTCTTTTGTCTTAGTTAAGAACAATTTGTGATCCAATAGGGCTTGATAAAATGCCCAATATCCCCGTCCATGTGGAAGTTCTGTAAGAGTTATAAGGTCAATCTGATGGTGGTCCGATCGCATTCGGTCTCCCATTAACACTTTTTTTTACATTGATGCCAGCAAGAAGCCTCCTCCATGTATATCTCACTAGGTTAGGGTTTTACAGCCTCCATATATCCACTAGTTCTAATGTATCTCCTTAAGTGCTTGAGGGGGATAGTTTGTAATGTGATTTCCTTTAAGATCCATTGAGGTACTTAAAACCATATTATAATCTCTCACCATAATAATAGATTGATTTGTTGCTTGTGATCTCAATAGATTATTATATACATTTTCAAAGTGTGGATTATCATTATTTGGCCCATATAGATTAATTAGCCAGATCTGTTTTTGGTCCAATAGCATATTTAAAAGAATCTTCCTTGCGGATCTGTTTGCACAGTTTGCACAGTTTGCACAATCGGATCAAAAGTTGCATTAATTAGTTTAATCACCCCTTTTGAGTTTCCATGACAAAAATATATTTATCCCGCCCAGTCCTTTTCCACCCAACCTCATCAATATTTGTAGGATGAGTTTCCTGTAAACAATAGATATTTTATTCTTTCTTTTTTAGCCTTGTAAAAATGTCATTTTTTTTATGATCAGCTAAGCCATTACAATTACAACTGGCTATACTTATTTCCCCACTTACCATAATGATACAATTATACTTACCACAACCAATGTTTGTAAACTTACCATTAAAATCACAACGATGATTAAGTGTCAATATAGCTGTACCATAATATTTACACTGTTAGGCATACTGTAGCTGCAACTTTGTAAACCTCCAATTGTCCTAATATTCCACCCACTAAAACCTTCCCCCATATCTAGGTCTGTTGTCACTAAGACCATCAGACCATCTCCCTGACTCATGTCGTGCCCCTAAGGAAAACACTTGGCGTTGGCCAGAGGGGAATGAGGGCAGTCCCATGATAACATAAATATCTATGAGGGTGCTATATAAGATAACTAACCAAATAACACACGGGAAAAGTAAAAAAATAAATAAATAGTAACAATAGATAATATTGATAGAAATAATAACAGCACAATCTTATAAATGCATGCTCATATTTAGAAAATCCTAGCAAAGGCTATAAGCATGTCAGCCCAGCCTGCTTAGTTCACTGGATACAATTGTATGTGAACCCTTAAGAATTACCTGGATTTCTGCATAAATTGGTCATAAAAATTGATCTGATCTTCATCTAAGTCACAACAATAGACAAACACAGTCTGCTTAAACTAATAACACACAAACAATTATAATTGTTCATGTCTTTATTGAACACACAGTGTAAACATTCACAGTGCAGGTTGGAAAAAGTATTTGAACTCATGGATTTAATAACTGGTTGACCCTCCTTTGGCAGCAATAACCTCAACCAAACATTTTCTGTAGTTGCGGATCAGACCTGCACAACGGTCAGGAGGAATTTTGGACCATTCCTCTTTACAAAACTGTTTCAATTCAGCAATATTCTTGGGATATCTGGTGTGAACCGCTCTCCTGGGGTTATGCCACAGCATCTCAAATCGGGTTGAGGTCAGGACTGACTGGGCCACTCCAGAAGGCGTATTTTCTTCTGTTCAAACCATTCTGTTGCTGATTTACTTCTGTCTTTTGGGTTGTTGTCCTGTAGCATCACCTAACTTCTGTTGAGCTTCAATTGGTGGACAGATAGCCTTACATTCTCCTGCAAAATGTCTTGATAGAACTTGGGAATTAATTTTTCTGTCGATGATAGCAAGCTGTCAAGGCCCTGAGGAAGCCCCAAACCATGATGCTCCCTCCACCATAGTTTACAGTTTGGGATGAGGTTTTGATGTTGGTGTGCTGTGCCTTTTTTTCCTCCACACATAATGTTGTGTGCTCCTTCCAAACAACAACTTTAGTTTCATCTGTCCACAAAATATTTTGCCAGTAGTGCTGTGGAACATCCAGGTGCTCTTTTGCAAACTTCAGATGTGCAGCAATGTTTTTTTTGGCTTCTTTATTCTTGTTTAGTGTTTTACGTATTGTAGACTCGTCAACAGAGATGATAGCATCTTCCAGAGATGTCTGTAAGTCTTTAGCTGACACTCTAGGATTCCTCTTAACCTCATTGAGCATTCTGCGCTGTGCTCTTGCAGTCATCTTTGCAGGACAGCCACTCCTAGGGTGAGTACTTTTAGAGATACTTTTGAAACCCTTTCCAGCTTTATGCAAGGCAACAATTGTTAATCTTAGGTCTTCTGAAATCTATTTTGTTCGAGGCATGGTTCACATCAGGCAATGCTTCTTGTGAATAGCAAACTCAAATTTTGTGAGTGTTTTTTTATGGGGCGGGGCATGGCAACTCTAACCAAAATCTCTCACATACTTTTTCCAACCTATACTGTGAATGTTTAAATTATGTATTCAATAAAGACAAGAAAAATACAATAATTTGTGTTATTAGTTTAAGCACACTGTGTGTCTATTGTTGTGATTTAGATGAAGTTCAAATCTATGCAGAAATCCAGGTAATTCCAAAGGGTTCACATACTTTTTCTTTCCACTAATAAAAAAATATACATATATATACAGCTCAAAAAAAATAAAGGGAACACTTAAACAACACAATGTAACTCCAAGTCAATCACACTCCTGTGAAATCAAACTGTCCACTTAGGAAGCAACACTGATTGACAATAAATTTCACGTGCTGTTGTGCAAATGGAATAGACAACAGGTGGAAATTATAGGCAATTAGCAAGACACCCCCAATAAAGGAGTGGTTCTGCAGGTGGTAACCACAGACCACTTCTCAGTTCCTATGCTTCCTGGCTGATGTTTTGGTCACTTTTGAATGCTGGCGGTGCTTTCACTCTAGTGGGAGACGGAGTCTACAACCCACACAAGTGGCTCAGGTAGTGCAGCTCATCCAGGATGGCACATCAATGCAAGCTGTGGCAAGAAGGTTTGCTGTGTCTGTCAGCGTAGTGTCCAGAGCATGGAGGCGCTACCAGGAGACAGGCCAGTACATCAGGAGACGTGGAGGAGGCCGTAGGAGGGCAACAACCCAGCAGCAGGACCGCTACCTCCGCCTTTGTGCAAGGAGGAGCACTGCCAGAGCCCTGCAAAATGACCTCCAGCAGGCCACAAATGTGCATGTGTCTGCTCAAACAGTCAGAAACAGACTCCATGAGGGTGGTATGAGGGCCCGACGTCCACAGGTGGGGGTTGTGCTTACAGCCCAACACCGTGCAGGACGTTTGGCATTTGCCAGAGAACACCAAGATTGGCAAATTCGCCAATTGCGTCAAACTGACGCAAATGGGCCGATAACAGTGAGGGACTTACATTCACAGATGAAAGCAGGTTCACACTGAGCACATGTGACAGATGTGACAGTCTGGAGACGCCGTGGAGAACATTCTGCTGCCTGTAACATCCTCCAGCATGACCGGTTTGGCGGTGGGTCAGTCATGGTGTGGGGTGGCATTTCTTTGGGGGGCCACACAGCCCTCCATGTGCTCGCCAGAGGTAGCCTGACTGCCATTAGGTACCGAGATGAGATCCTCAGACCCCTTGTGAGACCATATGCTGGTGCAGTTGGCCCTGGGTTCCTCCTAATGCAAGACAATGCTAGACCTCATGTGGCTGGAGTGTGTCAGCAGTTCCTGCAAGAGGAAGGCATTGATGCTATGGACTGGCCCGCCCGTTCCCCAGACCTGAATCCAATTGAGCACATCTGGGACATCATGTCTCACTCCATCCACCAACGCCACGTTGCACCACAGACTGTCCAGGAGTTGGCGGATGCTTTAGTCCAGGTCTGGGAGGAGATCCCTCAGGAGACCATCCGCCACCTCATCAGGAGCATGCTCAGGCATTGTAGGGAGGTCATACAGGCACGTGGAGGCCACACACACTACTGAGCCTCATTTTGACTTGTTTTAAGGACATTACATCAAAGTTGGATCAGCCTGTAGTGTGGTTTTCCACTTTAATTTTGAGTGTGACTCCAAATCCAGACCTCCATGGGTTGATAAATTGGATTTCCATTGATTATTTGTGTGATTTTGTTGTCAGCACATTCAACTATGTAAAGAAAAAAGTATTTAATAAGATGATTTCTTTCATTCAGATCTAGGATGTGTTGTTTAAGTGTTCCCTTTATTTTTTTGAGCAGTATATATATATATATATATATTTATTAGTGGCAAGAAAAAGTATGTGAACCCTTTGGAATTACCTGGATTTCTGCATAGATTTGACCATCTAAATCACAACAACAGACACACAGTGTGCTTAAACTTAGCAAGACCAGTTCTTTATGTCCATTACATGCAAGACATATTTCATGTAGTCCTCATTACATCATGTTTTATTCAGACAAAAAAAATTAAGGAAAAAGAAACAGATTCTAACGGCCGCCAATGACTGCATGTAAAAACCTATCTTAGGCATCACACTACCCATAAAGGAATACACAAGTTAAACTTACAATTGACTCTGACACAGCCATAGCATGATAGCCAAGAATACATGCAGTACTGAGAAACCAGAACGAGTAAACCTGTAAAACTAACCCTCTCTCCATCCATACACATTTAGATTTTTATTCCAGTGTCGTTGCGCTATCACCTCGGCTGTTTACACCTAGGCCTATATCATTAGGATCAATAAAAGGTAGCATAAATAGCTTAAATAGAAATATTTAATATACTTCTCGCTTAGAGAAGTGCTTCCATAAGCCAGTGGTGTTAGTTCTACCGTTAACTTGAATCAGTTTTTCTGCAACCATAATAAATACAAATGGCCATCAATGGAAAGTTTAGCTACATAGGTGTATATGCTGGGAAAGGGAGTGTGTATATGTGTACAGGTATGCTTTATAAAGAGGTCTATATCGAGAGCGTGTGCTGCTTTGTGACAGGTACCTTGTGGAAGATGCGTGCTGGGGCCATTTCGGCACCGTTGAGTGTTTTTAGAAGGAACATGGGCCAGGAAGATGCGTTCAGACGGAAGCCTGTGGAAGAGGTACAGACGCTTTCAAAAAAACTCTCATCCATACACAGTAGACGAGACCATTCATTAATGTGCATGGGGTGGGGCCATAGACATCTTTTGATATTAGCTGACACCTAGTGGACATTTAGAGAATTGCACCAAATCACACTATTACACACAGGTGTATATACTTGTATTTTTTTATTTATTTACCTAGGCAAGTCAGTTAAGAACAAATTCTTATTTACAACGACGGCCTACAACGGCCAAACCCGGACAACGCTGGGCCAATTGTGCGCCGCCCTATGGGACTCCCAATCACGGCCGGTTGTGATACAGCCTGGAAACCAAATACAGCCTAGAATACAGCCAAGAAGACAAACTGACGCAAATGGGCCGATAACAGTGAGGGACTTACATTAATTTGTCCAATAAGAAACTCTCGTTTCATTACAAAAATATTTTCCGTTGCACGTGTTGCTACAGTGTGCACTAATTAATAGACCCTAGTATTCATCAGTCTGCTGTAAATCTAACTGAGGAAGGTAAGTAGCACTGTGTGATCGCAAACAATTTAATGATCCAAGATTTAAAAAAAGAATAGGGCACATCATATCCATAATGGGTATGTAGTATCGGAGTGTGTGACGGTGTGTACGTGTGTGAAAATGTGTTTCTCTCTCCTCCTCACCCAATGGCGGCTGCAGCATGCCCGCGTTCTTCTCGCAGTTGCCAATAGGCTGGATCTCCGACGAGTCCACCAGGCGCCAGAAGTCGTTCTTGTTGTCGGAGCCATCGAGGCGCAGGCGCAGCCGCGATCCCGTCAGGCCCACCACTGTAGCAATGCAGGTGGACGTTGTATTCCGAGGGTCCTGCGCCTCCAGCTTCATGCCCGCCTTGAACTCATTCACTGGAGGTGTTGCGCCCTGGAGAGGTAGGGGAAGGTCAGAGAGGCATGCAATGATGCTGGACAGATTCAACATGCTGAGATAGGAAGACAGCATCAAGCAAGACTATGTATCGAAGGTGAGTTGAACTCACGCTGTGGTGACGAGGTAGCCCTGCACGCAACTTGAAATCAGTGTCACCCCTCGACCCAAGAGGGAATTTCTTCTTAGCCTAATGGTTCCCTAAAAAAAATCCTGCCACTTAGCAAATTTCAGGTCTTGTGAGTGGAAATTTGAATGTTGTGAGCATTCTGTGCAACTTGCACACGTTTACTGTGAACACTGGCTGTACCCGCTTTAATGATAGTTTTAGTCAGTGGCCAAGCAGGCTATTAGGGCATAATATAGGCCTATGAAAAAGGCCTACAAACAAAACCAATGGAGCAAATGCATCCCATAACATTTTCCCATGGAAATAGCTAATGATTTCTATTATATACACTACCGTTCAAATGTTTGGGGTCACCTAGAAATGTCCTTATTTTTTAAAGCACATTTTTTTGTCCATTAAAATAACATCAAATTGATCAGAAATACAGTGTAGACAATGTTAATGTTGTAAATGACTATAGTAAATGGAAACGGCAGATTTTTTATGGAGTATCTACATAGGCATACAGAGGCCCATTATCAGTAAGAGGAACTGCCTAGAAGGCCAGCATCCCGGAGTAGCCTCTTCACGGTTGACGTTCAGACTGGTGTTTTGCGGGTACTATTTAATGAAGCTGCCAGTTGAGGACTTGTGAGGCGTCTGTTTCTCAAACTAGACACTCTAATGTACTTGTCCTCTTGCTCAGTTGTGCACCGGGGCCTCCCACTCCAATTTATATTCTAGTTAGAGCCAGTTTGCCAGTACGAGATCTTCAGTTTCTTGGCAATTTCTCTCATGGAATAGCCTTCATTTCTCAGAACAAGAATAGACTGACAAGCTTCAGAAGAAAGTATTTGTTTCTGGCCATTTTGAGCCTGTAATCGAACCCACAAATGCTGATGCTGCAGATACTCAACTAGTGTAAAGAAGGCCAGTTTTATTGCTTCTTTAAATCAGAGCAACAGTTTTCAGCTGTGCTAACAATTGCAAAAGGGTTTTCTAACGATCAATTAGCCTTTTAAAATTATAAACTTGGATTAGCTAGCACAAGGTGCCATTGGAACACAGGAGTGCTGGTTGTTGATAATGGGTCTCATCTACATAGGCGTACAATCCAATAAAAAATAAATTCAGCCGTTTCCAGCTACAATAGTCATTTACAACATTAACAATGTCTACCCTGTATTTCTGATAATTTTTATGTAATTTTAAAGGACAAAAAAATTAGCTTTTCTTTCAAAAACAGGGACATTTCTAAGTGACGTCAAACTTTTGAATGGTAGTGTGTGAGGATATATACACACACATATACACACTAAGACAGAGAATTTCTACTAGGATTAAATGTCAGGAATTGTGAAAAACTGAGTTTAAATGTATTTGGCTAAGGTGTATGTAAACTTCTGACTTCAACTGTAGATGCTGCTCATTGTCATTGGTGAGACTTTGGCTGCCAGGTTTAACTTCTATCTCATATTGCTTGTTGGTCATAATTCCTACAAACTGTAAATGCCATGCCTTAGAATAATTTTGCTCTGAGTCATTTCAGGAGCAGAACTTTCACATAGGATAGTAGCATGCCCTGACATTTTGGTGAGGAGGATATACTGTAGTCTGATTAGGGGGGCTTACCTGTCTGAAGCAGTGTGCAGGTGCAGCACTAGCACCTGTTTCCTTCAGGTATTTGTCCCAACTGAAGTGCCCTGTGGGACAGAAAAAGCACAATGGCTGCTTTTTGTTGTCTACCGTTATATGTTTTTGTGTGAGTGTGTGTGGTTTTGGGGTTCAGTGTTATGGTATGTGCTAGTGTTAAGGTGTCCCCATGCCTCCCAGCCGAAACTGTTCGGAAAAGTTTGTGCATATATTATGACATCATTTTGGGACGCGTTTGTTCGTTTTGAACTTCGGTAAGGTTTATTTTTTTCAGTTGTTCGTACACACATTTTTTTCTTGAGGCAAGCCGAAGTCGGTAGCCGAAGTCTACGCCCCTTCGTTGGTCAACAGTAGGGATTCTCCAGTAAAGTCTGCTGTCATTCAACGAGAGACGACTCATTTTCATGCACATTTTTCATTGAGAAATACTGCACCAAACATCTCAGTTAGATGTAAAATTGCACGACTAAGAAGTCCTCTGCAAAAACTTCAAAATTAATTACAGATTTCTTGAATCATCTTAGATTAATTATGACTATTTTGAGGAAGTGTATACTGGCTACAGTGTCTCAAAATGGACAAACAGTACTATTACCGCTTTTTTCTCATTTTTCAAGCGAATGTATTTTGAAGTAGAATGCTTAGCCGACTTCGGCTAGCCGCCAGCTGAACTGAAGCATGCTGACGCCTTTAGAACAGTGTTATAACCAGGGGTTGGAACTGGTTCAGGGAACAGGCATTTTTTTGTAGTCCCACAAACAAACAAAAAATCGAAGCAAAGCCCTCACTCAGAAACATATTCCAATGTCTGCTTGCAAGCTGAAAATCTTTGCCAGGGTGTGTTTAGCCTACCTGCCCCTCCCCCATCGAAGCATAGGCCACTGTACTGATGTTACAAGCGTGATTCAGAAGATGGGGAGAGAGATTTTTAATTAGCTAGAGAAGAATAGATTAGCTTTTCCAATGCTAGTTAAGGACACTATAGGCCTAGTTATCACGTTTCGCGTTAAATTTATTAACTACAAAAAGGTAAGACATGTTTTTAATTCTGGTGCCGCTCTGCGCACACAAGCTTGTTAATTATCTAGCTCCAGCTTGTTAGCTATATAGGTCAAAGGACAGTCAAAGTTCCTCTATAGAAGCCGCTCCTCTTAGGTATAATTCTGGGGATTCAGATAATGCATGTCATAAGATGCCCAGCGCTTCAAGCCTCCTCCTCAACTCTCTGTTGCTCTCTCCCCACCCCGTAAAATTTCAGTCGCAATAATTTAATGAGCTAAATGTAAAAAAACAGTTGATTTAACAGGCTAAAAAAGGACCAGAAAATATGAACAAGTACTTGGCATTTGAACCGGTTCAGAACTTTATTTTGCTGGTAGGAACAGTGGAACGGAACTAACAAAAATTGTGTTTCTGTTCAGAATGAAACAATTGGAAAATCATTTTGGTTCCAACCCCTGGTTATAACTGAATATGAATGTGTTTGATTAAGGATGTTGTTTTCATTCAGCAGAAAGTTGGTGTGTGTGGTAATGTACCTCCTTGGTACTGCGATGGGACCCGGGAGGGACGGCCACTTCGGGCATGCTTGATCTGCCTGCCATCTTTCCACTCAATAGCTAGAGGAGAGAGCAGGGCACAACGTTTCAGAGACACCATTCAATTACTCAACTATCTATTCATAACTAGAAGAAATTCACTTGATCTTTAGCAACTGTCAATGAGATGTGTGAGTCCAAACTATCACATCAGCATCTGAGACTTCTATACACACATTAAAGTAGCCTAAATATAGGACCCTTCTTGAGCAGCATCATTAGAAGATGTACATTATGCTTTTCAAATGGACAATTGCATTCCATTTCTTAACATGACATTACCTTTTTGTGGCACTGGCTTCCTCATGTCCAGTAATACTGACTAAGTTCAAGACACAATAGTCCACTCTAAAGAAGGGAAACGAGAGGGGGAAACAACATTGAAGTAAACACAAACCATTTGATACTTCCCCCCTTCATGTTAGGTCAAAATTTAGGTCCAATTTGGACCTTTCTTCTACATTGTTGTGTTCTAGAAGCCAGTCTGATGTAGCCTATACTAGTGCTAGCCTGGTTAGCCTTTTAAGGGTGATTCCAGCATTATGGACATTACATTTGCACGCAAAATCAAAACTTTAATTTCTAACCGAATGGACAAACAAAATATAATATATGTGTATGTCTGTAGCACCCCTTTAGGGGAAGTGTATACCTCCAAAATAACTGACTTCTAAATATTGGCATGTTGGAGAAATAAAGCAAAAATTACCGTTATGGATGTTAGTGTCTACGGTGTCCAATACATTTTTTATATTTTGACCAACGGGTATGTTACCTGTGTAGTTACTCCTCTAAGAAAACCAATGGTCCAAACCGCATGTCTCTATCATAATCCATGAAAAGTTTATTGTAGTTCTTACTCTTGTAGGTTGGCCAAGATTAGGGTGACTCAATGGAGGCTAGAGAAGAAATGTGGTCAAAAATCTGGAAAATAGGACTGCGTCAGCTAGGCTGGATGCTGTGCGAGAACTAAGGCAAACTGACAGGTTCACTGTTGAACTTATCTTTCTTCTCAAATCCAGAGGACATAAAACAATAGAGGTAAGAAAGATATTGATTTTGAAACATGACATGTATACTGAACAAAAATATAGATGCAACTTGTAAAATGTTGGTCCCATGTTTCATGAGCTGAAATAAAAGAACCCCAGAAATTATCCATACGCACAAAAAGCTTTTCTACTTTGCTAAAATAATCCATCCACCTGACAGGGGTGGCATATCAAGAAGCTGATTAAAACAGCATGATCATTACACAGGTGCACCTTGTGCTTGGGACAATAAAAGGCCATTCTAAAATGTGCAGTTTTATCACACAACACAATGCCACAGATGTCTCAAGTTGACAGAGTGTGCAATTGGAATGCTGACTGCAGGAATGTCCACCAGAGCTGTTGCCAGATAATTTAATGTTCATTTCTCTACCATAAGCCGCCTCCAACGTCATTTTAGAGTTTGGCAGTACATCCAACCGGCCTCACAATCACAGACCACGTGTAACCACGCTAGCCCAGGACCTCCACATCTGGCTTCTTCACCTGTGGGATCGTCTGAAACCAGCCACCTGGAAAGATGGTGAAACTCTGGGTTTGCACAACCAAAAAATTTCTGCACAAACTGTCAGAAACCATCTCAGGGGGAAGCTCATCTGCATGCTCGTCATCCTCACAAGGGTCTTGACCTGACTGCAGTTCGGCGTCGTAACCGACTTCAGTGGGCAAATGCTCACCTTCGATGGCCACTGGCACGCTGGAGAAGTGTGCTCTTTACGGATATTTGCAGATGTTAACGTTGTGAACAGAGTGCCTTCCAAGGTGGCGGTGAGGTTATGGTATGGGAAGGCATAAGCTACAAAAATATAAATGCAACCATTTCAAAGATCTTACCGAGTTACAGTTCCTAAGTAAATATGTCAATTGAAATAAATTATGAATTTCACATAACGGGGAATACAGATATGGACATTTTGGTCACAGATACTTTATTAATTTTTTTTAAGGTAGGGGCGTGGGTCAGAACCTGTCAGTATCTGGTGTGCAGCGCGACATCGCCTTCGCATAGAGTTGATCAAGCTGTTGATTGTGGCCTGTGGAATGTTGTCCCACTCCTCTTCAATGTCTGTGTGAAGTTGCTGGATATTGGCGGGAACTGGAACACGCTGTCGTACACGTTCCAGAGTACCCCAAACATGCTCAATAGATGATATGTCCTGTGAGTACGCAGTCCATGGAAGAACTGGGACATTTTCAGATTCCAGGGATTGTGTACAGATCCTTACGACATGGGGCCGCGCATTATGCTGAAACATGAGAGGATGGTGACGGATGAATGGCGCTCACAATCTCATCAGTGTCTCTGGGTATTCAAATTGCCATCGATAAAATGCAATTGTGTTTTTTGTCCGCAGCTTATTCCTGCCCATACCATAACCTCACCGCTACCATGGGGCACTCTGTTCTAGAGGTCGACCGATTAATCGGAATGGCCGATTAATAAGGGCCGATTTCAAGTTTTCATAACAATCGGAAATCGGTATTTTTGGACGCCATTTTTTTTTATTTAACCTGTTGGGGGTAGGGGGCAGTATTGACACGGCCGGATAAAAAACGTACCCGATTTAATCTGGTTACTACTCCTGCCCAGTAACTAGAATATGCATATAATTATTGGCTTTGGATAGAAAACACCCTAAAGATTCTAAAACTGTTTAAATGGTGTCTGTGAGTATAACAAAACTCATATGGCAGGCAAAAACCTGAGAAGATTCCTTACAGGAAGTGCCCTCTCTGACAAGATCTTGTTCTTCTTGTCTCTGTTTATTGAAGACTGTGGATCTTTGCTGTAACGTGACACTTCCTACGGCTCCCATAGGCTCTCAGAGCCAGGGAAAAAGCTGAATGATATCGAGGCAGCCCCAGGCTGAAACACATTTGCGCTTTTGGCAAGTGGCCGATCAGATAATGGGCTTAGGCGCGTGCACGAGTCGACCCCGTGCTTTATTTTCTTTTGTCTGTTTACCTAAATGCAGATTCCCGGTCGGAATATTATCGCTTTTTTACGAGAAAAATGGCATAAAATTTGATTTTAAACAGCGGTTGACATGCTTCGAAGTACGGTAATGGAATATTTAGAATTTTTTTGTCACGAAATGCGTCGTGCTCGTGACCCTTCTTTACCATTCGGATAGTGTCTTGAACGCACGAACAAAACGCCGCTATTTGGATATAACAATGGATTATTTGGGACCAAACCAACATTTGTTATTGAAGTAGAAGTCCTGGGAGTGCATTCTGACGAAGAACACCAAAGGTAATAACATTTTTCTTATAGTAAATCTGACTTTGGTGAGTGCTAAACTTGCTGGGTGTCTAAATAGCTAGCCCTGTGATGCCGGGCTATCTACTTAGAATATTGCAAAATGTGCTTTCACCGAAAAGCTATTTTAAAATCGGACATATCGAGTGCATAGAGGAGTTCTGTATCTATAATTCTTAAAATAATTGTTATGCTTTTTGTGAACGTTTATCGTGAGTAATTTAGTAAATTTTTTGTAAATTCACCGGGGTATGCAAGTTCTGAACGTCACATGCTAATGTAAAAAGCTGGTTTTTGATATAAATATGAACTTCATTGAACAAAACATGCATGTATTGTATAACATAATGTCCTAGGTGTGTCATCTGATGAAGATCAAAGGTTAGTGCTGCATTTAGCTGTCTTCTGGGTTTTTGTGACATTATATGCAAGCTTGAAAAATGGGTGTCTGATTATTTCTGGCTGGGTACTCTGCTGACATAATCTAATGTTTTGCTTTCGTTGTAAAGCCTTTTTGAAATCGGACAGTGTGGTTAGATTAACGAGAGTCTTGTCTTTAAAATGGTGTAAAATAGTCATATGTTTGAGAAATTGAAGTAATAGCATTTCTAAGGTATTTGAATAACGCGCCACGGGATTCCACTGGCTGTTACGTAGGTGGGACGATTTCGTCCCGCCGACCCTAGAGAGGTTAACTAGGCAAGTCAGTTAAGAACACATTCTTATTTTCAATGACGGCCTAGGAATGGTGGGTTAACTGCCTTGTTCAGGGGCAGAAAGACAGATTTTTACCTTGTCAGCTCTGGGATTCAATCTTGTTACAGTTAACTAGTCCAATGCTCTAACCACCTGCTTTACATTGCACTCCACGAGGAGCCTGCCTGTTACACGAATGCAGTAAGAAGCCAAGGTAAGTTGCTAGCTATCATTAAACTTATCTTAGAAAAAACAATGAATCAATCATAATCACTAGTTAAACTAGTAATATCAACCATGTGTAGTTATCTAGCCTGTCCTGCGTTGCATATAATCGCATATAATCGCTTGCTCCAACCATAAAGATCAATGCCTTCCTTAAAATCAATACACAAGTATATATTTTTAAACCTGCATATTTAGTTAATATTGCCAGCTAACATTAATTTATTTTAACTAGGGAAAATGTGTCACGACTCTTGCAACAGAGTCAGGGTATATGCAGCAGTTTGGGCCGCCTGGCTCGTTGCGAACTAATTTGCCAGAATTCTATGTAATTATCACATAGCATTGAAGATTGTGCAACGTAACAGGAATATTTAGACTTAGGGATGCCACCCGTTAGATAAAATACGGAACGGTTCCGTATTTCACTGAAAGGAAAAACGTTTTGTTTTCGAGATGATAGTTTCCGGATTCGACCATATTAATGACCTAAGGCTCGTATTTCTGTGTGTTATTATGTTATAATTAAGTCTATGATTTGATAGAGCAGTCTGACTGAGCGGTGGTAGGCAGCAGCAGGCTCGTAAGCATTCATTCAAACAGCACTTTTGTGCGTTTTGCCAGCAGCTCTTCACTGTGCTTCAAGCATTGCGCTGTTTATGACTTCAAGCCTATCAACTCCCAAGATTAGGCTGGTGTAACCGATGTGAAATGGCTAGCTAGTTAGCGGGTACGCGCTAATAGCGTTTCAAACGTCACTCGCTCTGAGACTTGGAGTAGTTGTTCCCCTTGCTCTACATGGGTAACGCTGCTTCGAGGGTGGCTGTTGTCGATGTGTTCCTGGTTCGAGCCCAGGTGGGAGCGAAGAGAGGGACGGAAGCTATACTGTTACACTGGCAGTACTGAAGTGCCTATAAAAACATCCAATAGTCAAAGGTATATGAAATAAAAATCGTATAGAGAGAAATAGTCCTATAATAACTACCACCTAAAACTTCTTACCTGGGAATATTGAAGACTCATGTTAAAAAGAACCACCAGCTTTCATATGTTCTCATGTTCTGAGCAAGGAACTTAAACATTATCTTTCTTACATGGCACATATTGCACTTTTACTTTCTTCTCCAACACTTTGTTTTTGCATTATTTAAACCAAATTGAACATGTTTCATTATTTATTTGAGGCTAAATTGATTTTATTGATGTATTAAGTTAAAATAAGTGTTCATTCAGTATTGTTGTAATTGTCATTATTACAAATAAAAAACACAAATTGGACGATTAATCGGCATCGGCTTTTTGGTCCTCCAATAATCGGTATCGGAGTTGAAAAATCTTAATCGGTCGAACTCTACTCTGTTCACAATGTTGACATCAGTAAACTGCTCCCCCACACTGCGCAATACACGTGGCCTGCAGTTGAGGCCGGTTGGACATACTGCAAGCTTCTTGATATGCCACACCTGTCAGGTGGATGGATTATCTTGGCAAAGGAGAAATGCTGACTAACAGGAATATAAACAAATTTGTCCATTACATTTTAGAGAAATAAGCTTTTTGTGCGTATGGAACATTTCTGGGATCTTTTATTTCAGCTCATGAAACATTTTTTGTTCAGTGTAAATAAATAAACTTTTTTTTTCAGTGGAACCAACGATTTAGCAGGAGTGTTGCCCTTTCGAAAAGCCATGAAATACGACTTGACTGAAATATATTTGAGACTTGGCCACCTGTAATGGTCAAAATTCATACAATTTCCTACTTCTAATTTTCAAAAAGCATGAACTCCAACATATAGACCGTAAGCATAATTATGGATGTGTTTCATTTGGAAATGACTTACTTTGTGGATGCTCAGGTTGACTTTCCCACGGATTCGCTCTTAACACTCTCCCCTTCTGTCGGCCAGGCAGGGGGTCAGCGTTGGAGGCAGACGACCTCAGTCACCCACCAAAACACACTTAGGGCTCACTGTTGACACAGCAGCTATGGGAGAATCAGAAAACATTATAGCCAATATAGGGTATTCATTTCAAGAGGTCACCATATATTTTGGATCTTAAAAATTCTGTGAATTAATTTATTTTCACCTTTATTTAACTAAGCAAGTCAGTTAAGTACAAATTCTTATTTACAATGATGACCAGGCTGGGGATGTCTGGCTGGCTATCCTTGACTTGAGGGGCTTTGGCCCCTAACCCTGAGCCTAGGTTAATTACCAGTTGGCTACACACACAGGTCATTAGGTCAGACAAACAAACAAGTGGCTGAAATTATATTGGTCCTTAAAGTAGACTCGATTTGTTTAGCATCAAGACACAGCAGTCACAGCTACTCACAAATCCATTGTTTATAAAATGCATGCAGCCAGGACATTGAAATGAATAGCAGATAAAGGCAAACTGCCTAATTAATGTATATTTACCAAGTAGCCACGCTAATCACACCAACCATTTAAAGATATATTAACAACAAAGTAACCTTGCAGCCTTACTGTTTTTTTCTCCTAACTGGTTTAGAATAACAGATGATTATTCATACACACCAGCAGCAGTGCATCAGTAACTGTATCAAGCTAGCAAACTAGGTAGCTACATAATTTCAGCTGGCAATCAAATAGACTTCTAAATTAAGCAAGCCTTAAACTCAGTTACTGAAAATTTGCATGCTAGCAACCATTAGCTAAGTTTACATTGGGCTGACAAGTGGTCATAAATAACGGTTTCAAATATGAAATACTAAGCTATAGCGGTTTCAAATATGCAATACTAGACTATAGCAATGGAGGAGACAAAAACAATCATAATATGCAATAAAAAACCTTATAAGATCATAACAGTCTTCAGTTGGTTCTCTCAATAGAAGTGCGCCTTTTTCCCAACTCCCTCCTTTTTCCTTCCAAGAAAAAAATGACAGCGGCATTAACTACTAGGTAGGACAGACCAGCTCGCTTCTACGACCACTATTAATGATAATGACCCACGTCAATGCTGTACTAGCTGTAAGGAAAATGAGCTACCATCATTAGTCCGTGTAATATGACTAAAATACCGATTTTTAAGTTAGCCTGGCTAACATAAGATATCAAGGTTCCACACAAAGCCAACACACGGGACTCCCCTCAGGGGCAAAAGCCAAGCAATGCATCACGTTAGCTAGAAATTCAGCCAGCAAATATGTGCATTTAATAGTGAGAATATGAAGCGGTACCTACCTCCAACCTAATAACAGGGGCATGCTCGAACAACCGCTAGCTAGCACCGTCAACACCGCATGCTAACGGGCATCCTTTATGTTAGCTATCCATAGTTGGCTTGATTATAAATACATCAATAAATGCTAGATAAATTACCGGCTAAAAAGTGTTTGTTAAAAACAGGACAGCGTGTAAACAATATATTCGAGTCTGTTTACCTTGCTTTGAAATGTTTGTGGATTGAGCTAGTGGCTGTCCGCCATTTTTTTTCTTCTTCTTTAAATTTGTATTGGCGGATAGCAAACGTGAGGCGCATACACCGCCACCTACTGTACTGCAGTGTGAGGTTTCTTCTTCGTCTGTGGGATATATCAGCGGTTGGCATCCAACGTTATGGTGCATTACTTCCACATACTGTACTGGAGTGTGGGCCAGAGACAGGGAGAAACTAAATCCTACCTGCCAGCCCCGTTGCTCTTAAAAAAGATAACAAAATATTTAGTAAGAGTAATGACATTCTACTCAATATACTCTAAACTAATTTCATGTATCCCCTTCTCCCTCATACTAGATCTCAGCTTCTCTCTTTCCCCTGATACTGCCCACACTGTAGCAATACATCAAATCAAATGTAATTTATCACATGCGCCGAATACAACAGGTGTAGACCTTACAGTGAAATGCTTACATGTTCCACAGTCTCTGTTTCTTGGCAATAATCACACTTTCCCATTGGATGCTTTCCTATCACATTTAAGGACTTATTCAACTGGCTGTGTCCCACCCTGTTACGACTTCCGCCGAAGTCGGTCCCTCTCCTTGTTCGGTCGACGTCACCGGCCTTCTAGCCATCGCCGATCCACTTTTCATTTTCCATTTGTTTTGTCCTTGTCTTACACACCTGGTTTCACTCCCCCAATTACTGGTTCATTATTAAACCCTCTGTTCCCCCATGTTTGTTTGTGAGTGATTGTTTGTATGTAACACGGTCCGTTATTGTGGGCTAGATTATTGCATTGTATTATTGATTCGTTGAGTAAATTACGTGTATTACTCATATCTGCTGTCCTGCGCCTAACTCCTCTACACCAGCTACACACAGGCTTATTACAGAATCACTCACCACCAAATGGAGTCAGCAGGAGCAGACGCCCTCCCTATGGCGGTAGAGGAGCACGTCCAGCAACACGCGACCATGTTGCAACGTCTGGGCACCGCCATGGATCGCTTGCTGCAGACGATGGATCGTTGGGAGAGAGGAGGAGGTCTTCCAGCGCCTCCACCAGCCCCACTACAGCAGACCCCACTGTCCACCCCTCCTTCACCCAGTGGCATTCGGCTCGCGCTCCCGAGGGAGTATGATGGGACGGCTGCCGGATGCCAGGGGTTCCTACTCCAGCTGGAACTGTACCTGGGCCTGACTCCTCTACACCAGCTACACACAGGCTTATTACACACCCTTAATAACCTTGTAAAAAAATTGCCTCCTCTCTTCTGTCCCTTCCTGCCGTCCTCCCCTCCCTTGCTTTCTTATGTACTTCAAATAAATGCCTGCCCTTAGTATCTCTATTCCACTGCTCCTGCCATCTCTGCACCATCACTGTCCATATCAGGCTTTTTGCCTCTGCCTTGCTCATTGAAACTACAACATCAACATTCCCACTTCTAAGTGCTTGTTTAGCCAGTACATCAATTGCCTCGTTCCCCTCCACCCCCACATGGGCTGGGTCCCAAGTAAATCTTATCTGTATACCCATCTGTCTAATCCTGCCATGGGTTTGTAGCACCTCATAAAGCAGATCTTGTCTACTATGTGACCTAGAGGACTGGAGACTCATCCAACACTGCACATGAATCAGAGCAAATAACTACTCTGTCTGGCTTGACTTCCTCCACCCACTGCAAGGCCAACAGTATGGCCATCAGCTTCGCCGTATATTCAGCCAGATGATCTGTAATACGTTTCCTGCACTACAAATGCTGACCCAGTACGTCATGTCCTTTGATCTTTTGAACCATCTGTGTAAATGGCCACAAAATCCTGATGCACAGTATCCAGATGTCTCTTAAACAAATCAGATGGATCAACACCATCCCTATCTTTGTGTAGTCTCTCCAACACTTCTAGATCAACTACTGGAGGCGAGAGTAGCCATGGTGGATTTACAGGAATAGCTACCGTTGGACTAAACTCCCTTCCATACAGTCACATCTCCTTTGCCTGGATATTTCCCACCAACCCAAGCTCATGTTCTGTCTTCGTTCATGTTCCCAGCATGCCTGTAAAACCCCTTTTGCAGGATGAGACACCCCATGTCCCTGTAGGTTTACCCAATAATTCATTGCCAGCTGCTGTCTCCTAATCTGCAATGGCATATCCCCCATCTCCACCTGTAGTGCAGCCACTGGGGACGTCCGAAACGCCCCACTACATATTCTGAGTCCTTGTCCCTGTATGACATCTAGCCTTTCCAATAATGTCTGGGCTGCCGAACCATACGCTATACTGCCATAATCTATTACAGATCGGATCAATGCAACATACATGGTCCTCAATGAGGAACGCCCAGCCCCCCACCCCTTCCCCGTCAGACAGAGCATCACATTTAGCACCTTCTTACACTTTCCCACCACTCTCTCAATGTGTTCCGCCCAGGTCAGTCTAGTGTCAAATTATACCCCAAGGAACCTGAATGTCCCCACCCTCTCCAAGTTTCTCCCATATAACCTCAGGCATACCTCATCTCCCACCTTCCTCTTGGTAAAGAACACTGTCTGAGTTTTCTCTACAGAGAACCTGAATCCCCACAATAATGCCCACCGCTCTACCTCAACAATTGCTTCCTGTACCTTGCTGACTATGTATGGCACATTTCGTCCCCTCTTCCATAAGGCCCCATCATCTGCAAATAACAACCTCCCAATATCCGTCAGTACCTGAGAGTAAACATCATTGGTCATGATTGAGAACAACAGAGGACTAATCACCTTCCAAAGAGGAAATCCTTTATCCAGTTGTACGTTCTTCCTCCTACCCCATAATATCAAGCCTGATTAACAATCCCTCCTTCCACATCATATCATACGCTTTCTCCACATCAAAAAAGACAGCTACAACAGTCTCCTTGTTCACCTGAGCCTTCCTGACCTCTGCTTCCGAGTGGCGCAGCGGTCTAAGGCATTGCATCTCAGTGCAAGAGGCATAACTACAGTCCCTGGTTCGAATCCAGGCTGTATCACATCCGGCTGTGATTGGGAGTCCCATAGGGCGGTGCACAATTGGCCCAGCGTCATCCGTGTTTGGCTGGGGTTGGCCGCCATTGTAAATAAGAATTTGTTCTTAACTGACTTGCCTAGTTAAATAAAGGTTAAATAAAAAATAATAATTATACGCAGAGCACTGGGTCCATAGTTCCCCTTCCCTTCCTGAACTCACTCTGATGTGGCGATACTAGCCCCCTGCTCTCCAGGAAGCAAGTTAGCCTCTCCGTAATCATACGTTCAATAATCTTACATACATGTGATGTTAAAGCTGTTGGCCTCGTTGGGTCCTTTCTTGGCTTCTGAATTGGTACCACTACTGCCTCCTTCCAACTGCCTGGCAGTTTCCCCTCCTCCCACACTGTGTTGTACAACACCAATACCTTATCCAGTCCCTCATCACATAGATGGGACAACATAACATAGCACACCTCATCTTTCCCAGGTAAAGTTAACCCAGCCTTACCTATTGCCCTTTTCATCTCTGCCATGGTAAATGGTGCATTCAATGCATCATTTACATCCTCCCTCCTTTCCAGCACTCCAGGATGCTGCTCTCTCGTTCTCTCTCTCCCCCTCTGCCGCTCTTCTGACAAATTTGTAGAGCTATGCACTTCGACAAACGCTTTGGCCATCATCTCTGCCTTCTCCTCATCTGTTACTGCCACATCCTTCCCACTCGTCAACACTGGAAATTCCCACTCCCTTCTGACCCCACTCATCCTCTTAATCATCCCCCACACTTCTCCCACAGGTGTCGCCCTTCCAATGGTGTCACAGAACCAACGCCAACATGACCTCTTTGCCTGACGAATAGTTCTCCTCACCAGGTCCTGGGCCTGCTTATACTGAATCAGATGTTGGAAGTTATGCTTCCTTTTCAGTACTCTAAATGTCCTGTTTCTACTCCTCACCATTTCCCCACACTCCTCCGTCCACCATGGGAGTGCTTTCCTCCTCCTCCTCCCTGAACTCTTAGGTATAGCCTCAGTAGCTGCCCCCACTAAAGCTGTTCTCACCCAGTTATTCATACTATCCACATCCCGTTCTTATCCACCCGAGCCATCACCTGCTCACTCAGCTCCTGAAACTGATCCCACTTTGCCCTTCCAAACACCCACCTGCCAACTCCATCCACTGACACCTCCTCCTCTCTCCGTCCTACTGTGCATACTATGGGGTAATGGTCACTCCCTACTGTCGACTCCTCCCATACCTCCAACTCACAGATTCCTGCCATCACACTAGATACCAGAGTGAGGTCCAAGGCAGACTCTTTCCCTGTGGCTACATCAATCCTGGTCCCTCGGCCATCATTCAGGCACACCAGATCTTTCATTTCTATTAGATTTTCCATCACTTGGCCAATTCCATCCATCCGTCCCCCTGTCCACCCCAGAGCGTGTTGTGGGCATTAAAATCCCCACACCATATTACTTTACTTCTGTCCTGGCCCTCCACCCTCTCCAGCACTACCAGGTCCAATATCTGACACGGATTATAGTAGTTCACTACCACTATCACCCCTCCTATCAACCACACCTCCACCACCACATATTCCTGTTCAATACCTCTGCCTAGCATCCTGTAGGGAGGTTCTTGCTTTATGAAGGTGGCACAACCCCCCCTCCCCCTACATCTCTGTCCTTACGAACCACTACATATCCCTGTATGATAAACTCCACATTCAGTTTGAGCCATGTTTCCTGCACACAGATCACATCAGACTTAGCTGGCACTATCTACAATGAACTGCTTGAACTCCTGCCCATTAGCCAACAGGCTTCGAGCATTTCATTGTAGTAATACCACCATAACTAAGATCCAATAATACATGACTCCACCCTCGGCTGATTGAGGTCATCTCAAACCTCTTCCCATGTCAACTCTGTCATACTCAAATGTCTCCCAGCAGCTTTCACTATTATCTGGATCCTCTCTGTTTAAGACTCTACTTTAGCAGTGCTATTGATAGCTCCATTTATGAACGTCACCAGCTTTCTCTTATCTATGTATACCATAATCATCTCCCACCTACCCCGTAATCCGCGGTCTAGATTAGAGGTCGACCGATTATGATTTTTCAACGCCGATACCGATCCCGATTATTGGAGGACCAAAAAAAAACAATACCAATTAATCGGACGATTTATATATATATATATATATATATATATATATATATATATATATATATATATATATATATATATAATATATTTGTAGTAAATGACAATTACAACAACACTGAATGAACAATGAACAGTTTTATTTTAACTTAATATAATACATAAATTAAATCAATTTAGTCTCAAATGAATAATGAAACGTTCAATTTGGTTTAAATAATGCAAAAACAGAGAAGAAAGAAAAATGGAGAAGAAAGTAAAAGTGCAATATGTGCCATGTAACATTTAAGTTCCTTGCTCAGAACATGAGAACATATGAAAAGTGGTGGTTCCTTTTAACATGAGTCTTCAGTATCCCAGTTAAGAAGTTTTAGGTTGTAGTTATTATAGGACTATTTCTTTCTATACCTTTGACTATTGGTTGTTCTTATAGGCACTTTAGTATTGCCAGCCTAATCTCGGGAGTTGATAGGCTTGAAGTTATAAACAGCGCTGTGCTTCAAGCATTGCTAAGAGCTGCTGTTTGAATGAATGCTTACGAGCCTGCTGCTACCTACCACCGCTCAGTCAGACTGCTCTATCAAATATCAAATCATAGACGTAATTATAACATAATAAACACAGAAATACGAGCCTTTGGTCATTAATATGGTCAAATCCAGAAACGATCATTTTAATTTAGAAAACAAAACGTTTATTCTTTCAGTGAAATACGGAACTGTTCCTTATTTTATCGAACGGGTGGCAACCCTAAGTCTAAATATTACTGTTACATTGCACAACCTTCAAAGTTATGTCATAATTATGTAAAATTCTGGCAAATTAATTACTGTCTTTGTTAGGAATAAATGGCCTTTCAACAGTTCGCAACGAGCCAGGCGGCCCAAACTGCTACACATACCCTGACTCTGCTGGCACTGAACGCAAGAGAAGTGACACAATTTCTCTAGTTATTATTGCCTGCTAACATTAATTTATTTTAACTACATATGCAGGTTTAAAACAATATACTTGTGTATTGATTTTAAGATAGGCATTGATGTTTATGGTTAGGTACATTATTGCAACGATTGTGCTTTTTTCGCAAATGCGCTTTTGTTAAATCATCACCCGTTTGGCGAAGTTGAAGTAGGCTGTGATGCGATGATAAATTAACAGCCACCACATTGATTATATGCAACGCAGAACAAGCTAGTTAACCTAGTAATAACATCAACCATGTGTAGTTAACTAGTGATTACGTGAAGATTGTTTGTTTTATTATAAGATAAGTTTAATGCTAGCTAGCAACTTACCTTGGCTCCTTGCAGCCACAAGGTCCTCGGCGACGACGACCGCCGAGCGCCACCCGGCCGAGGAGGGGCACCATTTTCTGTGGATACTGTGACAGTACCCCTCCCCTGACGCGCGGCTCCCGCAGCCCGCCGACGCCGGCCTCGGGGACGGCCCGGAGGGCGAGGCGCCGGCCGGTCCGGACGGAGACGATGGAACTCCTGGAGCATAGTGGGATCCAAAATGTCCCCCACCGGAACCCAGCACCTCTCCTCCGGGCCGTACCCCTCCCAGTCCACGAGGTACTGCAGGCCCCCTACCCGACGTCGGGAGTCCAGGATGGCCCGGACTGTGTACGCCGGGGCCCCCCCGATGTGGGGGGGCGGAGGGGGGGGGGCGGAGGGACCTCCCGCACCTCAGCGTCCTGCAGTGGACCAGCTACCACCGGCCTGAGGAGAGACACATGAAACGAGGGGTTAATACGGTAATATGAAGGGAGTTGTAACCTATAACACACCTCGTTTATTCTCCTCAGGACTTTGAACGGCCCCACAAATCGCGGACCCAGCTTCCGGCAGGGCAGGCGGAGGGGCAGGTTCCGGGTCGAGAGCCAGACTCTGTCCCCCGGATTATACACGGGGGCCTCACTGCGGTGGCGGTCAGCGCTCTCCTTCTGTCGCCTGATAGCCCGCTTCAGGCACTCCTGGACAGCACTCCAGGTCTCCTGAGAGCGCTGTACCCATTCCTCCACCGCAGGAGCCTCCGTCTGGCTCTGCTGCCAGGGCACCAGGACCGGCTGATAACCTAATACAACCTGAAAAGGTGACAGGTTAGTAGAGGAGTGGCGTTGAGAGTTCTGGGCCATCTCGGCCCATGGCACGAACCTCGCCCACTCCCCTGGCCGGTCCTGGCAATACGACCGCAGAAACCTGCCCACATCCTGGTTGATGCGTTCTACCTGCCCATTACTTTCGGGGTGGAAACCCGAGGTCAGGCTGACTGAGACCCCCAGCCTCTCCATAAACGACCTCCACACTCTGGAAGTGAACTGGGGACCCCGATCAGATACGATGTCCTCGGGAACCCCGTAGTGCCGGAAGACATGGGTGAATAGGGCCTCTGCAGTCTGTAGGGCCGTAGGAAGACCGGGCAACGGGAGCAGACGGCAGGACTTCGAGAACCGATCCACAACAACCAGGATCGTCATGTTCCCCTGAGATGGCGGGAGATCCGTGAGGAAATCCACTGAGAGGTGAGACCAAGGTCGCTGTGGAACGGGGAGGGGCTGTAGTTTCCCTCGAGGCAGGTGCCTAGGAGCCTTGCACTGGGCGCACACCGAACAGGAAGAGACATAGTGTCTTACATTCTCAGCCAAGGTGGGCCACCAGTACTTCCCTTTCAGGCCTCGCACTGTCCGTTCCACCCCAGGATGACCCGAGGAGGGTAAAGTGTGGGCCCATCGGATCAGGCGATCGCAAACACCAAGCGGAACAAACTTCAGACCCGTGGGACATTGAGGCAGAGTCGGTTCTGACTGAACCGCCCGCTCGATGTCCGCATCCACCTCCCATACCACCGGCGCCACTAGACAGGACGCAGGGAGTATGGGAGTGGGATCGATGGTCCTCTCCTCGGTGTCATAGAGACGTGACAGTGCGTCGGCCTTCCGGTTCCGAGAACCCGGAATGTATAAAAGGGTAAACTGGAACCTAGTAAAGAACATAGCCGACCTGGCTTGATGAGGATTCAGTCTCCTCGCTGCCCGGATGTACTCCAGGTTACGGTGGTCGGTCCAGATGAGAAAAGGGTGACGTGCCCCCTCAAGCCAATGTCTCCACACTGTCAAAGCCTTGACCACGGCTAACAACTCCCTGTCCCCCACATCGTAGTTGCGCTCCGCCGGGCTCAGCTTCCTAGAAAAAAAAGCGCAGGGGCGGAGCTTCGGAGGAGCGCCCGAGCGCTGCGACAGAACTGCTCCTACCCCAGCCTCGGACGCGTCCACCTCCACTACGAATGGCAAAGAGGGATCCGGATGCGCCAGCACCGGAGCGTCAGTAAACAGAACCTTCAGATGACGGAAGGCCCTGTCCGCCTCCACCGACCACCGCAGCCGCACCGGACCCCCCTTCAGCAGTGAGGTAATGGGAGCTGCCACCTGACCAAAACCCCGGATAAACCTCCGGTAATAATTGGCCAACCCCAAAAACCGCTGCACCTCCTTCACCATGGTAGGGATCGGCCAATTACGCACAGCCGTAACGCGGGGTCACATTCCATCACCACCCCTGTGGTGGAAATGCGATATCCTAGGAAAGAGACGGCTCATTTGGAGAACTCACATTTCTCAGCCTTGACGTATAGGTTATTCTCCAGCAGCCGCCCAAGCACTTTGCGCACCAGAGCCACATGCACGGCGCGTGTGGTGGAGTAGATCAGGATGTCATCGATGTACACCACCACACTCTGTCCGAGCATGTCTCAGAGAACCTCGTCCACAAAGGATTGGAAGACAGCGGGAGCATTTTTTAACCCATACGGCATGACGAGGTACTCATAATGGCCAGATGTGGTACTAAATGCGGTTTTCCACTCGTCTCCCCCTCGGATACGCACCAGGTTATACGCGCTCCTGAGATCTAGTTTGGTGAAGAAGCGCACCCCGTGGAATGACTCCACTGCCGTAGCAATGAGAGGTAGTGTGTAACTGAACCCCACTGTGATAGAATTTAGACCTCTATAGTCAATGCACGGGCGCAGGACTCCCTCCTTCTTCTTCACAAAAAAGAAGCTCGAGGAGACGGTGATTTAGATGGCCGAATGTATCCCTGTCTCAAGGACTCAGTGACGTATGTCTCCATAGCCACTGTATCCTCCTGAGACAGAGGATATACATGACTCTTAGGAAGGACCGCGTTAGCTTGGAGGTTTATCGCACAATCCCCCTGTCGATGGGGTGGTAATTGAGTCGCCTTCGTTTTACTGAAGGCGATAGCCAAATCGGCATATTCAGAAGGAATGTGCACGGTAGAGACTTGGTCTGGACTCTCCACCGTAGTTGCATCGATGGAAACTCCTACACACCTACCTGAGCACTCCCTCGACCCCCCCTTAAGAGCCCTCTGTCTCCACGAAATCTGAGGGTTGTGAGTGGCTAGCCAGGGGATTTCCAGTACCACCGGAAACGCCGGGGAGTTGATGAGGTATAGGCTGATACGTTCCACATGACCCCCCCCCACGTCGCCATAACCAGTGGCACAGTAACCTCCCCCACTTGGCCGGACCCTAGCGGTCGACTATCTAGGGCGTGCACAGGGAAGGGGTGGTCCAGCTGAACCAGGGGAATCCCTAACCTATTAGCGACCCCCACGGTCCATAAAACTCCCAGCTGCACCTGAATCGACTAGTGCCTTATACTGGGAGTGAGGGGAAAAATCGGGAAAACAAACGGAAGTGTACATGTGGTCGACAGGGGGCTCTGGGTGTGTCTGGTGCTGACTCACCTGGGGGGTCGATGTAGTGCTCTGCCTGCCCTCCGGACTCCCAGGTGGACCCCTCCAGCACCGGTCCGCAGTGTGTCCTCTGCGTCCACAGTGGGTGCAGGAGAGGCCCCCCCCCCTCCGGTCTTCCTCGAAGCAGCTCCTCCTATCTCCATGGGCAGTGGAGCAGGAGGGCTGGGAGGTGGAATGAACAGACCCCGACTAGAACGTCCCCGGGTAGCCAGCAGGTGGTCCAGCCTGATGGACAAATCCACCAGCTGGTCGAGGGTGATGGCGTGGTCCCTATAAGCCAGCTCCCGGCGGACATCCTCATTGAGACTGCAGCGATAGTGATCCATCAGGGCCCGCTCATTCCACCCCGATCTTTATGCAGTTACTGCTAACATGACCCCCATTTTCACCAAAACACAATACAGTAGAGGAAGGATACGTGTCCACATGATTAAGCATGTATTTAATGTAGCAAAAATTACTAAGTAATTTTCGACCAAATGAGCAGTTACTGCCTTTTTGCTTGGTAGGGCAGTATACTCAAAATATGTACTGTACAGGGGTAAAATAAAACCCATACGGGAAAGGGAAAATTAACATTAATTCACACACACTAAAAAAACATTACTAACAAAAATATATACACTCCCACTCCTTCAAAAACTAAAATACAATGCTCAAGCTCTAGGGCCTGAGAGGGTGGGACCACACCACACAGTACTCCAGGAAGTTCTTCAGATGTAAAATCTTTTAATCCCCAAAATAGTTCTGCTGCAGAAACAATGATATCGATATTTCTTAACTTCCTTTCAACTTGTGTAGTTGTGTTTATCACTATCATTATAAATGACACAAAGTCCACTTCCTTCATATGAAGAATTTCTGGGTTTCTTTCTTCTTCTTCTTTGAGGTTTCTTCTTCTTTGAGGTGTATTGCCACCACCTACGGTACGGTAATGAACAAGAAAAAAATAAATCTCTTTATGTCGTGGAAATATTCGGTCAATCATATTTCATAAATACCGGAGCCTGTGAGTTCAAATATACTTTTATTACAACATAACAAAAGCCTTGCTGGTTCATGAATATAACTGCCTTTCCAGTCTTGGCACACACGTTTTATACATTATTCCTCCTTACGTCACACCCATAACAACTCGCCATAATGACTCATCCCCTCTGGCATTTAGCCACCGTTATCTTATTGCCTTGCACTAAGTTTAGTTTGGTTTCATATTAGGGCATGGAAACCGTCTAGCCACAGAAATAGTTCAAAAAGACAGACCTGTTCTTGACTAAGACAGGTGCATACATGTAGGACCCTAGCAACAGTCTTTGGTACTTTACAGAAATAACCAGACATGTCATCCTGCTAACTCCTCTGAAAGTGACACCCATGTTCTGGGAAAGACCCAAGAGGTGTAACCATAGCAACAGTACATAGTAGGCCATAACACAGTTACAGGAATAACCAGTCGTGTCCAACCCCCAGACAGGTGCATGTCTAATTGTGTCTAATGACCCAGAGCACATACAGAATGCACTAGTTTTGCTGGCTCCTTCTGAAATAAATAATTGCCACATATGTACTGGAAAAATCTCAATAACTCTTACAATACAAAAATAAAATACATTAAAAAAACATCCCACTCCTTCAATCATAGTCCAAATCACATCCCTACACAGGGTCAGGGGCCTGTGAGGACTGAACATTAGTCGACAGGATTCCTTATAATGCCTCTGCTGTAAAATCCCAGACTCCCAAAAAACGCTTAGCCACACTCACAACGATGCCTATTTTCTCAGATTTCCTCTTTGTTTCCACCGTGCAGATTATAACTGTAACCCTCTCACCAGGGTCGAATTTGACTTTCACGATATTACCTTACTTAGAATATCTGAACAGCATGGGATATTAGGTGAGAATGACATCTCCAGCAAGAATCCCTATTGTAAACTCGCTAGGGTGATGACAACTAGGGTATTAACTTTAGATAAAATTATTATAGATTTTTGTTATTATATAAGGATATGCTTTCACATGCATTTTAAATGGCACTGAAACAGTAAATGACTCCGCCATGGCAAAAGACAAGGTTCAAGATGTATATTATCACATTTTCAATGAACCACATCAAAAGAAATGACAATAATAAACCCCAATGATTTTTCACAACCCATGTCCAAATTACTGGCAAGCTTGCTTAAACCCGATGGCGCGCGTTGGAGCTAAAAAAAAATGATGACACACATAAAGTCCCGAAGCACCCCACTGTTGTGGTTCTCACTACTTGTAGATATTTCCTCAGTGATGTATAGCAGTTCCGTGCAAGTGTTCTCACAAGATCCACAGCAAGCATAGCTATCAATGCAGACAGTACTCCTTAGCAGCAACAGATATCCCATGGAAACATGAACTCGTTAGTCTTCCACAAGCAATTCTCAACAGGTCTCACACGATGCTAGGCTAACCTCGAGCTGTCAAATCCCTCCCCGATGAGATGGTAGTGTAGCTCTCTTCACGACAACAGACACAGGTTGGTTCCTTGAAACGGGCGTTTATTGCCTTGCACGTCTTTTTCTCCGATGCATCCACGTCACGCCGTGAGAACTCGTTGGCTGCTTGTCCTGAAAAGAGGTTCTTGAATCCTAAAATCCCTTGAAAGTCCCTTTGCTAAAATCCCTTGAAAAGTCCCTTTTCTTAGCCTCTGCCATCAACAATTATGACTCAGACTAAGATCTGTTAGATTGCACACAGTCAATTAACAAATTCCGTAGCAGTAACACAACAGAGAACGTTAGTTCTGGGATGGAACATAAAAACACAAACAATGGCCTAACGTTAATTTACCTGTTACATCACATTTAAATTATTATCTATACATCAATAAATCATTTATTTATTTACTACATCAAATAAACCATTAATTATGTATTAATTCAGCTTTCGCACCATGCCGTCTGCACTAGGATGAGCTTCTACAACCCTGGCAAGCTTCCACACGTTTCTTGGTGAAGTCCTTTGAATTCCCTGACAAATTTCTGGAGCATGGCGATGGCTCTCACTGCTCTGGACCAGTCAGAAAACTTAATGAAGTGATTTGCTATTGAATTCACTTCTTTCGTCTTGACTGCGTGGACATGGGCCTTGCGAAGCTCAGGGTCGGTTGTTTCTACTTCTCCCACCATTTCCTCTTCTCGTGGAAGACCCGCTGCCAAAGAAAGTCGGGTCCTTTCAGCCAGTTAGACTCTTTCAGCTGAACTGCACTTAGCCCTCTTGAGGTGTAGTCGGCTGGGTTATTTTCAGAGCTGACATATTGCCATTGTTCAGGGTTTGTGTTTGATCTTATGCGTTGGATCCGGTTTTCTACAAACGTGTGAAACCTTTTGGCGTCGTTGTTCACGTAGCCAAGGACCACCTTTGAGTCCGTCCAGTAACACTCTTGCAGGTTTTCAATCTCGAGCTCTCGTTTGACGACATCACCATTATGGACTGAAGTCACAGCTGACGACAATTCAAGTCTTGGGATAGTCGTTAGTTTGGTAGGGGCTACTCTTGCCTTACCCATGACAAGTGAGCAACTGATGTGTCCTGTTTCACTTATAGCTCGGAGATACGAACATGCACTATATCCATTGAGACTTGCATCTGTAAAGTTGTGAAGCTTGTGACGCTTGACCTCGCCAAAGCTTGATGAAAGGTAGCTTCTTGGGATCTTCAGGGCTGCAAGGTGGGGCAAATCTTTAAGCCATGACTGCCATTGTGGCAGAATGTGCTCGGGGAGATCTTCGTCCCAGCTTACTTTGTCTCTGCATAGCATCTGAAGGATATTTTTGCCAACTAGTAGGAAGGGAGCCACAAACCCCAGCGGATCATAGATGGAAGCGACGGTTGAGAGAACACCTCTCCTTGTCAGTGGATTTTCCTTAACTACGACCCTGAATTGGAATTCATCTGTTTCGACGCACCACTGAACTCCAAGTGCTCGCTCGATGTGAAGTTCTCCTAGGGCCATGTCTAGATCCTTGGTTTGGGCATGTTCTGCAAGTGGTATAGCGGCAATCACTTCTTTGTCGTTGGACACGAACTTGTGCAGCCGAAGGTTTCCTGTTTTGCACAAGGCTCTTGACTCTTCCACCAAATGTATGGCTTCAGCAGGTGACTTTACGCTTATTAAGCCATCGTCAACGTAAAAGCTTCTCTGGATGAACTTGATGGACTCTTCACTGAACCTTCCATGACCCTGCAATGCCAGATGCTTGAGTCCAAAGTTGGAGCAGCCATGGGATGAAGCTGCCCCAAACAAGTGCACCTTCATTCTGTACACAGAGGGTTTGGAGTCTAGATCGCCTTTGTCCCACCAAAGGAACCTTAGGTAGTCTTGGTGTTCCTTTGCAACGTGAAACTGATGAAACATCTTTTCAACATCACACATTATGGCGACTGGACCTTTTCTAAATCGACATAGCACTCCAACTAATGTGTTAGTCAGGTCTGGCCCGGTGAAGAGATGATCGTTTAGGGAGGTTTCTTGACAGCGTGCCGAACAGTCGAAAACCACATGGATCTTCCCAGGTTTGTGGGGGAGGTAGACTCCATGGTGCGGAATGTACCATGCTGGTTGGTTATCAAGTTCAGGCTGTGGAACCTTCTCAGCATCTCCTCGGGTTATTATGTCATTCATGAAATGGACAAAATCCTCATAATACTGCTTATTTCTCCTCAGATGTCGCTTTAATGAGGTGAGCCTATGAACTGCACATCGTTTATTGTCTGGGAGATTAGGTTTGTCCGTCTGGAAAGGAAGTGGGAGTTCATAGTGGCCGTCTTCCTTCTGCCTTATACTTTCTTTCACTTTAAACAAGAAGAGAAGGTCTTCCTGAGAAACTGGGTTGTCATCTGCAGTGTGATCTGCAAAATCAGATTTGAGGACATTGATTATGTCTGTTGGATTGATCTCTTTGACTTGAGTTTTGCACACAAAGTGTACTTCTCTCTTCAGCTCAACTGATGGCTGCACGGCAGGTGTCACTTGTCGCACTATGATTCTGTGACTGGTTCCTATTGCATCACCGTAGTCACTTGCTTGAGTCGAGCAGCCAACAATGCTCCAGCCGAGATCAGTTCGCTGTGCATATGGATGATTTTCTTCACCGGACAGGATCTCCCTTGGAAGAAGGGCTTGTTGACAGTTATAGCCGATCAGAAGGCCTACTTCGCAATCCAGTGGTGGTGGAATCTTGTCTGCCAATTATTCTAGAGGAGGCCATTTTAGAGCTGTTTCAGCAGTTGGAATGTGCGACCTGTCTGCTGGAATGAATTCTCGTGTGAAAAGTGGTGGCAATGGGATCCTTTTCTTTAAGTTGTACCCTCTCACTTGTAGACTTGTCCGTTTCTGGCAGGGTATGACTGTTGACCTTGTAGACATTGTGGACAGCCGCAAACTGACATTCTCATTGTTTGTGTTGAGGTCTTGGGCCACTTCATCTAGGATGAAAGTTGTATCGCTTTGCGTGTCTAAGAGCGCATAGAGGAGAACTTCTTGATCTGTCTGTTTTGTGGACGAGACCCAGACTGGTATGATTGAGGACGTTTGTGTGCTTAGGCCTTCTTGTATGACTCTGTTGGTAATTGCTGCTGAAGCTATTTCTTTGGTGGCTGCTCTGTGCTTTGAGTAGTCGTCTACCTTTGGAGGTGTCGACCTTTGATGTTCCTTGAACTTGTCATCATGCAAACATATCGGGTGTCTCTTCTGACATCTTTCACACGTACTCTTGTTATCACATGTTCTTGAGTGATGACCAGTCTTCAAACATCCAAAGCAAAGCTTTTCTGCTTGCACAAACTTGACACGATCTTGAACCGTCTGTTCACTGAACTTTCTGCACTTGATGAGGACATGTCCTGTTCTTTTGCAAAAAAATGCATGATGGGATGTTGCTCTGTGTTGTGTTTGTGGACAGTGTCTTTGCTTGAATGGTTTGACTTCGTGGATGCTTTGGTTTCTCGCTTTCCACACTCTTGAGCGCTTGTATTGAGGATATAGGATTGCAAGCGAGATCTGCTTCCTTTGATAGAAAGTCTACAAACACCTTGAATGGTGGGTACCCAGCGTTTGCTTGTCTGACTTCCATCGTTTTGCGGTTCCAACTGGAAACCAGCCAATCTGGCAACTTCAGCAGAACCTTTTGACTCTCATTGCCGTCATTGAGAACCTCCAATGTCTTAATGTGGGGCATTGCAGCCTCGCAGCTCTTGAGAAAGTCTGCAGAGTCTCTTAGTCTCTTAGTTCCCAACCATCCGAGCTTATCTTTGGCCATCCATGCAGCTTGTCTCTGAAGGACTTCCCAATTATGAATGGGTCTCCGAAACGTTTTTGCAACAGCTGCCAGGCTGAGTCGTATGCTGCTTCAGTGCCTAGTAGGAAAAATCCTTCAACAGCTTTCTTTGCGGCACCACCTAAGTACTTTCTTAGGTAATACAGTTTTTCATTCCTTGGAATGTTTTTCCTGTCTATTAATGTTTTGAAAGATAGCTGCCAGTCTTTGAATTTCAAAAGATCTCCAGTGAATAATCCAGGCTCTGGTGTTGGGAGACAATTGGCATTTATAGCTTCTGCTAGCACATTGACCAGATCAGAGCTGTTCTGCACTTGATGCATGGACACTGAAGTTGGTGGAGCTTGAGGAACCAATTGTGGATTTTGGGGACTAAGAGCTTGACTTGTAACTGGTAGAGGTTGAGGAATGAATGAGGGACTTGAGGCATAGAGGGCTTGCGTTGTGACTGGTAGAGATTGAGGGCGGTCTGGAGGAACTGTGAGGTTCCTGTTTGGGATAGGGGGCAGTATTTTCACGGCCGGATAAAAAACGTACCCAATTTAATCTGGTTACTACTCCTGCCCAGAAACTAGAATAGATTTGGATAGAAAACACTCTAAAGTTTCTAAAACTGTTTGAATGGTGTCTGTGAGTATAACAGAACTCATATGCTCAGGTCAAAACCTGAGAAGATTCTATACAGGAAGTGCCCTGTCTGACAATTTGTTCTCCTTCTAGGGCATCTCTATCAAAAATACAGCATCTCTGCTGTAACGTGACATTTTCTAAGGCTTCCATTGGCTCTAGGAAGGCGGCAGAAAGTGGAATGAGAGCTCTCCAGTCTCTGGGCGAAAAACAGCAGGGGTTTTTGTGAGTGGTCCTTCTGAGAACAATGACACTGAGGCGCGCGTGCACGAGACGACTCCATTTTTTTTCTTTCGCTATTTTACGAGAAAAATCACTTAAAAATTGATTTTAAACAGCGTTTGACATGCTTCGAAGTACGGTAATGGAATATTTAGAATTTGTTTGTCACGAAATGCGCCGGCGCGTCACCCTTCGGATAGTGACTTGAACGCACGAACAAAACGGAGCTATTTGGATATAACTATGGATTATTTCGAACCAAAACAACATTTGTTATTGAAGTTGAGGTCCTGGGAGTGCATTCTGACGAAGAACAGCAAAGGTAATCCAATTTTTCTAATAGTAAATCTGAGTTTAGTGAGGGCCAAACTTGGTGGGTGTCAAATTAGCTAGCCGTGATGGCCGGGCTATCTACTCAGAATACTGCAAAATGTGCTTTCACCGAAAAGCTATTTTAAAATCTGACACCGCGATTGCATAAAGGAGTTCTGTATCTATAATTCTTAAAATAATTGTTATGTTTTTTGTGAACATTTATCGTGAGTAAATTAGTATATTCACCGGAAGTTTCGGGTGGGTATGCTAGTTCTGAACATCACATGCTAATGTAAAAAGCTGTTTTTTGATATAAATATGAACTTGATTGAACAAAACATGCATGTATTGTATAACATAATGTCCTGGGAGTGTCATCTGATGAAGATCATCAAAGGTTAGTGCTGCATTTAGCTGTGGTTTTGGTTTTTGTGACATATATGTTTGCTTTGAAAATGGCTGTGTGATTATTTTTGGGAGGGTACTCTCCTGACATAATCTAATGTTTTGCTTTCGTTGTAAAGCCTTTTTGAAATCGGACAATGTGGTTAGATAAAGGAGAGTCTTGTCTTTAAATGTCTTACTCACGTTGGCCATGGAGAAGGAGAGCCCACAGTCCTTTGTAGCGGGATGCGTCGGTTGCACTGTGTTATCTTCAAAGCAGGCGAAGAAAGTGTTTAGCTTGTCCGTAAGCAAGACGTCGGTGTCTGCGACATGGCTGGATTTACCTTTGTAGTCCGTGATTGTCTGTTGACCCTGCCACATACGTCTCATGTCTGAGCCATTGAATTGTGACTCCACTTTCTCTATATACTGACATTTTGCCTGTTTGATTGCCTTACGGAGGGAATAACTACACTGTTTGTATTCGGCCATTTTCCCATTCACCTTGCCATGGTTAAATCTGGTGGTTCGCGCTTTCAGTTTTGTGCGAATGCTGCCATCTATCCACGGTTTCTGGTTTAGGTAGATTTTAACCCCTGTGCGGCCTCTGTCCCGTATGCGTAACAAAATTTAATAAAATCTTTTTTTCATTTTTTTTTTCAAATTATATCGTTTTATAGATACACCTCTCCTGAATCGAACCACGTTGTCCGATTTCAAAAAGGCTTTACAGCAAAAGCAAAACATTAGATTATGTTAGAGGAGTATATCGTAAAAGTAGCCACATAGCCATTTTCCGACCAACCACATGCATCACAAATAACCAAAAAACAGCTAAATGCAGCACTAACCTTTGACAATCTTCATCAGATGACACACCTAGGACATCATGTTACACAATACATGCATTATTTTGTTCGATAAAGTTCATATTTATATATAAAAACAGCATTTTACATCGGTGCGTAACGTTGACTAACTATTTTCCCTCAAATGCATCCGATGAAACAGAGCTACAAATTACTAAATTACTATTCGAAAACATTTTAAAAATGTAATATTGTCATTCTAAGATTTATAGATGAATATCTCTTGAAAGCACCTGTAATGCCAGATTTAAAATTAACTTTACTGGGTAATCATACTTTGCGATGAAAGGGGATGCGATACTCTGAAAAATAGGCTAACGTTACAGGTCAGCGCCATCTTGGAACAATCGCATATCACATCTAGTCTTGTATACTATTGTCAATAATCCCTTACCTTTGGTTGTCTTCATCAGAAAGCACTTCCAGGAATCCCAGGTCCACAACAAATGAATTTTCGTTCGAAAAAAATACTCCTTTATGTTCCAAGAGCTTGTTCTTGTTAGTGCGTCTGAAGGCTGATCCAAATGCTCCGTCGGCCACGGGACAGCCATTTCGAGAAAATGCATTTTTTTTCCATTTAGGTTCGTTCAAACATGTCAAACGTTGTATAACATAAATCTTCAGGGCGTTTTTCAACAAGAGAGCCAATAAGATTCAAGGAGGATGATTGCATTGTCTTTCAAAACGTTTCGAAAGGGGAGGGTAACCAGGGGCGCCGGCGTCATAATGGTGATGGCCCTCTCCGTGTGACCACGTTCCACAGCGTGTCATTCTGTCAGTTTTCACAGTAGGAGTCTCAAATCACTTTGTAAAGACTGGGGACATCTAGTGTAAGCAATAGGAAGTGCTCAATGAACCATAGCTCACGGTGTGATTAATAGGCAACGTGATGAAGTTGAGTTCGCAATTCAGAATTCCACTTCCTGTTTCCATCTGTCTCGGGGTTTTGACTGCCATATGAGTTCTGTTATACTCACAGACACCATTCAAACAGTTTTAGAAACTTTAGGGTGTTTTCTATCCACAAGTATTAATATATATGCATATCCTAGCTTCTGAGTTTGAGTAGTAGGCCGTTTAAAATGGGCACGAATGTTTTTCAAAATGCGCTGTGGCGCCCCCTATCCTAGGCGACCGTCAAGAGGTTAATAGTCACAGTGAGTACAACATCTCCTATACACTTCCTGATGAACTCAGTCACTGTATCCCTGTATTCATTGTTATTCTCAGACGCTACCCAGAACATATTCCAATCCGCGTGATCAAAACAATCTTGAAGCATGGATTCCGATTGGTCAGACCAATGTTGAATAGACCTTAGCACGGGTACTTCCTGTTTGAGTTTCTGCCTATAGGAAGGGAAGACTAAAATTGAGTCGTGATCAGATTTGCCGATGGGCGGGTGGGGGAGGCCTTACGAAAAGTTGAGTAGCTGTGGTCCAATGTTTAACCGGCGCGAGTACAACAGTCAATGTGTTGGTCGAACTTTGGTAGCGTTTTTCATCATATTTGTTTTGTTAAAATCCCCAGCTACAATAAATACGGCCTTAGGATATGTGGTTTCCAGTTTGAATAAAGTCCAGTGAAGTTCTTTGAGGGCTGTCGTGTTATCGGCTTGAGGGGGAATATAAATGGCTGTGACTATATCCAGAGAGAATTCTCTTGCGAGGTAATACGGTCGGCATTTGATTGTGTGGTATTCTATGTCAGGTGAACAAAAGGACTTGAGTTTTTGTATGTTAACACAATCACACAATGAGTGGTTAATCACGAAACATACAACCCCGCCTTTCTTCTTCCCGGAGAGTTCTTTATTCCTGTCTGCATGATGTACTGAGAACCCAGATGGGTGAATGGATGGGGGACAGTATATCCCTAGAGAGCCATGTTTCCGTGAAATGTTACAATCCCTGATGTCTCTCTGGAAGGAGATCGTCGCCATGAGCTTGTCAACTTTATTATCCAGAGACTGAACATTAGCAAGTAATATACTTGGAAGAGGTGGATGGTGTGCACGCCTCCTGAGTTGGATTTTAAACCACTCTTCTACGCCGGTGGTGTTTTGGATCAGCCTCTGGAATAAGTTAAATTGCTGTGGGCGGTAAGAACAAAGGATCCAAATCGGGAAAGTCGTATTCGTGGTCGTAATGCTGGTGATTTACCACCGCTCTGCTATCCAAAAGTTATTTCCAGCTGTATGTAATAAAAAAAAAAAATCTGGGCTAATAATGTAAGAAATAACGCACAAAAAAACGAAATACTGAAAAGTTGCTTAGGAGCTAGAAGCAGAGCAAACATATCCGTTGGCACCATCTTATAAGTCAGCATACTGTCAAACGACATCAGGAGGGCTAGCTCGGAACATTTGAAAATGGATTTCAAAGAACTGATTTTAGCATTAAAAAAACTCCAAAAAACGGCCAATCATTTCATGTCCATCGTTGGGCCGCTGGTGTGAAAGATTCAGCAGACTGCTGGCATTACACATCTGGCTAAAAGACTACTGTAGCTCTGCTGGAGTCACTTTTATTGATAACTTTGACACCTTCTGGAAACGGAAGATACTCTACAGGAATGACGGAGTCCATCTAAATCATCTTGGCTCCTGGACCCTGTCCACACATTTCAAGGCTGCGTTGAAACAATGACTGGTAAATGATCCAAGACCAGCTCAGTTAATCCCTACCATTGTGACAATGAGTCGTCATAATGCTGCATCAAATGTACATGATCTTAGGGTCATTGGCAAACACAATGTAAGTCATTTAATAATTACTTATTGCACCGAATACATCTGTTTATCCTACAGCTATTGTAAGCAGTAATCATGAACCTATCAACCAGAGTTACACTGTTAGCACTGTGGTGGTGTGCAATAGTAGGAAGACCACTTTATGCAGCTCACCCTGCACTATCAACTGCAATGTAAATAACATGAGTAAGTCTACCTCTGATACGCTTCCCAGTAAAGCATTAAAAACAATCAAGCAACCCAGAAAAGTGCTAAAAAATAGCCCATATTAACATATGTAGCCTAAGAAACAAGGTCCATGAAGTCAATAACGTGCTTGTAACAGAGGACATTCATATTCTGACTATCTCTGAAACTCACTTAAGATAATACCTTTGATGATACAGTGGCAGCAATACATGGTTATAACATCTACCGAAAAGACAAATGCCCACGAAGGCGATTTTGCGGTCTATGTTCAGAACCACATTCCTGTAAAGCTTAGAGATGATCTAATGTTAAATACTGTCGTGACGTTGTATTAGTTAATGTGACGACTGTTGCTCATCGAATGATTAACAGTTTATAATTACGTGATTAAATGAATTAAGCAATGAATCAAGCAATTATTAACTCATTAACCTGGGGCACCATGGGAAAATTAGTTTTATTGAGTTTCTATTTCCCAAATTAACTCAAAGAATATCAGAATATCGATTTTACAACAGTCGCTAAATTAGTCAACCTCTAGTCTCATGTCTGAACGTCGCATAATCCGGGAATCTGCACGAACCCGGGCTACACCAATGAGTTTACCACACCAATCTTAGTTGATTATTTATTTACTAGCAAGCTAAAATGATGATAAAAATACACATACACAAAACACAGTCTAGGCTATTGATTCGGACTTAGTATAACGGGCCAACACACTATGGCGCGTGTTACCCAAAATGGGGATTTCAAAGAGAGAGAAACAAAGAAACTACACGAGAGAAATATACATTTGGGTTCATTTGTCAGCTATGCTTATTTAAACCTAGCCTTGCCCCGAACTGCCGCTCTTATGGGTCAGAATATAATGATGTAATTACGTGTTGGAGGTCTCAGGTGGGAAGCTCCACGTGGGTCGTTTAGGCTTCTCAATGACGCACTTCTCCGGCGCAACTCTCTGGTTGTCCTCACGATGTCAGTGTCCTTCTTGGCTTAGTGGTCTGATCCCTCGCCCTTGCTCTGAAAGGGGTCTTCTGAGGACAGACAGCTCTGTAGCTCAGAGCTCACAGCTTAGGAATGGAACAGTGTAGATACCACGATTCAATGGAGAGTGGAGGCTAGGTGGTTCGGCTTGAATTCACCCGCTTAGACACAGCTACTCGTCCGTAGCTCGTGTAGAAAAAGATTTCTTTGTCTTCAACCTCGTGTTTCGTTTTGGGGTTCGTTGACTTTGTTAGACCTTCGCTGCAGCTTGGGGTCACTTAGTTTGATATGTTAATTCTTCACTCTCCTGTCTTATACCCTCGGGTCAGAAGTGGGCGTAACCGCCTTTAGGGCAATTCTCTGGGCGTAACAAGTTAAGGGACAAGGCCTAGATTTTACTAAAATCCAATTTTAGACACTAACTTCACATTTTATCCTTACCAAAACATTCTCTTTGATTTGGATATTTTCCACACAATGTACAATGTATAAACATCAGGCATATACTGGGCAAACTCTTAAAGGTACAATGTTTTCATAATAACGTAATCTCTTAACCTTTAATAACAATACAAAAATTACATACATTTTCATATTCCATCTCTCGTCATGACCACCATTGTGGCTGACGGAAACCATTGTTCCAAAGTCCCTTTATTGCATGTTTAATGTTCTGAGGCCAGTTCTCCATAGTGAGGACAAAGGAATTTCTCTGTGGCCTAAGGTTTATCATGGGCGTGAGGGGTCATAAAACCCCCACATCTTCAGACCCCTAGATCTCTCCTCCTCTGTTGGGGGTTTGGGAGATAATCTGTAGGGTTGTGGTCTCCTGTACCCTGACCTGATCAGGACAGTCATGACAATACTGTTGGAGTAATATGGCTACAGGTTCATCTGCCTCACCTAAAGCCCATTCTTGTGGGAAGCTGCTATAGACCACCAAGTGCTAACAGTCAGTATCTGGATAATATGTGTGAAATGCTTGATAACGTATGTGATATCAACAGAGAAGTATATTTTCTGGGTGATTTAAATACTGACTGGGTATCATCAATCTGCCCACTCAGGAAAAAACTTCAAACTGTAACCAGTGCCTGCAACCTGGATCAGGCAGTTACAAACAGCTACCAGGGTAGTTGCAAACAGCACAGGAATTAAATCATCAACATGTGTTGATCACGTCTTTACTAATGCTGCAGATATTTGCTTTAAAGCAGTATCCAAATCCATAGGATGCAGTGATCACAATATAATAGCCATATCTAGGAAAACCAAAGTTCCAAAGGCTGGGCCTAATATAGTGTATAAGAGGTCATACAATAAGTTTTGAAATGATTCATATGTTGATGATTTAAATAATATTTGCTGGTCTGTGGTGTGTAATGAGGAGCAACCAGATGCTGCACTTAACCATTTATGAAACTACTTATTCCAGTTACTAATAAGCACGCACCCATTAAAACCTGTTGAGGACGGAAGTTGCGCTAGCCAAGAGCCAATGGAAAAGCGAAATACAAAACATCAAAAATCGAATAATTTAAACTTCTCAAACATACGACTATTTTACACCATTTTAAAGATACACTTCTTAATGTAACCACATTGTCCAATTTCAAAAAGGCTTTACAGCGAAAGCAAAACATTAGTTTATGTTAGGACAGTACACAGACAAAAATAACCACACAGCCATTTTCCAAGCAAGGAGATGTCACAAAAACCCAAAATACAGCTAAAATTAAGCACTAACCTTTGACAATCTTCATCAGATGACACTCCTAGGACATCATGTTACACAATACATGTATATTTTGTTTGATCAAGTTCATATTTATATCCAAAAACAGCATTTTACATTGGCGCGTGATGTTCAGAAAATGTTTGCCTCCAAAACTTCCAGTGAATGAGCACATTAATTTACAGAAATACTCATCATAAACGTTGACAAAATATATAACAATTATTTAAAGAATTATAGATACACTACTCCTTGATGCAACCGCTGTGTCAGATTTCAAAATAACTTTACGGAGAAAGCACATTGTTCAATATTCTGAGTATATAGCTCAACCATCAAAGCAAGCTATACAGCTACCCGCCAATTTCTGGCATCAACAAAACTCTGAATTAGTGTTATAAATCATTCCTTACCTTTGCTGGTCTTCGGCGGAATGCACTCCCAGGCTCCTACTTCCACAAGAAATGTTTGTTTTGTTCGAAATACTCCATATTTATGTCCAAATACCTCCGTTTTGTTTGTGTGTTCAGATCACTATCCAAAGGCATAATGCGCGAGCGTAAATCGAGACACGAAAAGTCAAAATGTTCCATTACCGTTCGTAGAAACATGTCAAATGTTGTTTACAATCAATCTTTAGGGTATTTTTTATGTAAAAATGCGATAATATTCCAACCGGAAAATAGCGTATTCTTTCCAGAAGAAAAAGAAGGAACGGCGTGCTCGCGGGCTCGCGCATAACCAAGCCCTTTGTCCATAGGCAGTCCACTCATTGACTGAGCTACTATTCTCTGCCCAGTAACAGGAGAAGGATGAAACAAGTTTCAAAAGGCTGTTAACAGCCAATGGAAGCCTTAGGAAGTGCAACATGACCCCACAGTCACTGTAGTTTCGATAGGGATTCAAAAGAAGAACTACAATTCTCAGATTTCCCACTTCCTGGTTGGATTTCTCTCAGGTTTTTGCCTGCCATATGAGTTCTGTTATACTCACAGACATCATTCAAACAGTTTTAGAAACTTTTAGAAACTTCAGAGTGTTTTCTATCCAAATCCGGCCGTGAAAATACTGCCCCCTATACTCAACAGGTTTTAAGAACATGACTGTAAAAACTGTTAAATCCCCTTGGATTGATGAGGAATTGAAACATTTTATGCTTGAGATGGATGAGGCAAAAGGTATGGAAATTAAGTCTGGCAGCCCGACTGATTGGCAAACTTACTGCAAATTAAGAAATCATGTGACTAAACTAAATAAAAATAAACTACACCATGCAAAAAGAATGATAGTAAAAAGCTTTGGGGCACCTTAAATTAAACTCTGGGGAAAAAAGCCAACTTGGCTCCTTTATTCATTGAATGAGATGGCTCATTCATCACAAAGCCCACTGATATTGCAAACTACTTTAATGGCTTTTTTATTGGTAAGATAAGCAAACTTAGGGATGACATGCCAGCAACAAACACTGACACTACACATCCAAGTATATCGGATCAAATTACGAAAGACAAGAATTGCACTTTTGAATTACGTAGTCAGTGTGGAAGAGGTGAAAAAATGATTGTTGTTTATCAACAATGACAAGCCACCGGGGTCTGACAATCTGGATGGAAAATTACTGAGGATAATAGCAGACGATGTTGCCACTCCTATTTGCCACATCTTCAATTTAAGCCTACTTGAGAGCGTGTGCCCTCAGGCCTGGAGGGAAGCTCAGGTCATTCCGCTACCCAAAACCTCATTTACTGGCTCAAATAGCCAACCAATCAGCCTGTTACCATCCCTTAGTAAACTTCTGGAAAAAATTGTGTTTGACCAGATACAAAGCTATTTCACAGTAAACAAATTGACAACAGAATTTCAACATGCTTATAGGGAAGGACACTCAACAAGCACAGCACTTACACAAATGACTGATGATTGGCTGAGAGAAATTGATGATACAATTATTGTGGGGGCTGTCTTGTTAGACTTCAGTGCAGCTTTTGACATTATTGATCATAGTCTGCTGCTGGAAAAACATATGTGTTATGGCTTGTGTTATGGCCCCCTGCTATAATGTGGATAAAGAGTTACTTGTCTAACAGAACACAGAGGATGTTCTTTAATGGAAGCCTATCAAATATAATCAATTTAGAGTCAGGAATTCCCCAGTGTAGCTGTTTAGGCCCCTTGCTTTTTTCAATTTTTACTAACGACATGCCACTGACTGAGTAAAGCCAAAGTGTCTATGTATGCAGATGACTCAACACTATACACGTCAGGTACTACAGCGACTGAAATGACTGCAACACTCTGCAGTCAGTTTCAGAGTGGGTGGCAAGGAATAAGTTAGCCCTACATATTTCTTAAACTAAAAGCATTGTATTTGGAACAAACTAAACTAAATCTTGTAGTAAATAATGTGGAAATTGAGCAAGTTGAGATGACTAAACTGCTTGGAGTAACACTAGATTGTAAACTGTCATGGTCATAACATATTGATGCAGTAGTAGCTAAGATTGGGAGAAGTCTGTCTATAATAAAACGATGCTCTGCCTTCTTAACAACACTATCAACAAGGCAGGTCCTACAGGTCCTAGTTTTGTCGCACCTTGACTACTGTTCATTCATGTGGTCAGGTGCCACAAAAAAGGACTTAGGAAAATTGCAATTGGCTCAGAATAGGGCAGCACAGCTGGCCCTTGGATGTACACAGAGAGCTAATATTAATAATATGCATGTCAATCTCTCCTGGCTGAAATTGGAGGAGAGATTGACTTCATCACAACGTTTATTTATGAGAGGTATTGACATGTTGAATGCACCGAGCTGTCTGTCTAAACTACTGGCACACAGCTCAGACACCCATGCATACCCCACAAGACAAGCCACATGAGGTGTCTTCACAGTCCCCAAGTACAGAACAGACTATGGGAGGCACACAGTACTACATAGAGCCATGACTACATGGAAATCTATTCCACATTAAGTAACTGACGCAAGCAGTACAATTTGATTTAAAAAAACGGATAAAAAACACCTTATGGAACAGCGGGGACTGTGGAGCAACACAAAAAAATGGCACAGACACACACACACACACACACACACACACACACACACACACACACACACACACACACACACACACACACACACACACACACACACACACACACATGGATTTAGTACTGTAGATATGTGGTAGTGGTGGAGTAGGGGCCTGTGTGTGTGTGTTGTGAAAGCTGTGAATGTATTGTAATGTTTTTATATAATATTTTTTATAAGTGTACTGACAAGTGACTAAATGATTGCAACTGCGTCAGTTGACTTCAACTTCTTGATCAATTTATTGCTATATTCATGAAATGTGTTTGGATAAACTAAAACAAATGATGCATGGAGTTGGTTTATCATTTAAACTTTAATTTGTTGGCAAGCAAACATGTCTTAATAAAACAGTAGATTAGTCTGTCAATATAGCAAATAAGTAGACATGGCTTGTATTGAAGACAATGTTTATTTGCTCTGGAGACTGTGGTGAGTTTGCTCAGCAGTATACAGGAACAGTTATGTTCCTGTATATACTACTAACGCTTATAATAAATTCTACAGTACTACAAAGGAAAGACTTGCATTTGTGCAGTGAGGTGTTTGGAGTCACTTTGATACAAGAGCAGATTGTTGTTATGTAACCTTTCACATCTCCTGTTGAGAGTCAACTTCTTTGTAACAAGCGGTATAGTCTGTGAGAAAGTCGGAAACACTATTACACGTCCATGGGCAATCGTTGTGTACTGTCTGTATTCCTACTGTAGCAGCATGGTGTAGAATATGAGACATCTCACTGACACACGTTAGATAGCTAGCAAGCTAAAACACACAGGTATAGTTACTCCAAGACTAATATGAGTCATGAAGCTAAAGTCATTCCTTTACTCTCCTCCATCATCAAAACATTTCTCCAGTTTTGCTCCTAATGAGACACACTGAGGCTAGCTAGGCTAGTTAGCTAGCTAGCTATAATGTTAGACTACAGTGCATTTAAGGTATTGCAAACAAAACTAGATAGCTAGCTATTTGGCTAAACTTGAGTAGCTTGGCTTGTAGTGGCAAGCCCCGTTATGGCCGAATCAATCACCATATTGTACAACACTGCCTTGTGTAAAAAGAGAGCTTATATTACTAGCTAGCTACCGACAGCAAAACAACTTACTCGTTTGTCCTTATCCAGCTGGTCTAGGCTGCCACTGCTGCTTGCTTGTCTCGCAATTATTTTTCTTGCCGTTTCAACTCCTTTTCAGTGTATTCCGGCTCAAATAAATATGTCTGTATGTTCCTATGTTAAAGAACATAAAAAAATGGCGTCCAGCTCTTCTTGGAAAGAGGAATCATCAGAAGCAGCCATTGTAGCTAATTATTTAGCAATCTCGGATAGACAGGGAGTGTGCGGTAACATAGCTCCTGTGAACCTGTAAACTAAAAAGCCTGCCTTTGAGGGTGGGAACAAGGAAGTATGGCTGTAGTCTTTACAAAGCCAGGGAAATTGAGTCAACCTAGATATTCTGCAATGTTCGTGGCTGATAGTAACAGATGTTGAACAAGGACAACCACAAGGACAACCATATCTACTTGCTGCTAGCGTGATCGTGCAATCGGCGAAACACAAAGGCAACAATAATTGCTACATAACATGACTCCATTAATTAATTAATCAATAAACCATTAATTAATCAATAAACCAATGACGTCATTGGTTGAACTCTCTAATTATGTAGGGAGACTGTAACAACTCCCCAAATAGTGTCTAGTGGTGAAGTTTTCCTTAAAGAAGTTTAAAACCACTGAAACAGTGGTACACTTGCTGGAAAAGGACACGTGCATCTTGTCCCTAAGCACAGTGAGGAAGATGGTACAAGAGGAAAAGGAAAATCCTAGGGCCACAGTTGGAGAATGATTGAACCAAATACAATTAGACACCACCTCCATGCCAAAAGGCTCTTTGGAAGGGTTGCCAGAAAAAAAGCCTTCATTGAGAGCGGCAAACAAATGCAAACGCCTGGAGTTTGCTAAATGTCATTGACACTTGGATTGGAACCAGGTGCTATGATTCAGATGGCCATGCATGGAAGCGGTATTTTTGGCGTCGAAAGAAGGATGCATATGCAGAAAATAACCTTATACAGTGCCTTCAGAAAGTATTCACTTATTCCACATTTTGTTCTGTTACAGCCTGAATTCAAAATGGATTAAATAGATTTCTCTCTCGCACCCATCTACACACAATACCCCATAATAACAAAGTAAAAACATGTTTTTAGACATTTCTGCAAATGTATTAAATTCAAAATACAGCAATATCTTATTTACGTAAGTATTCACACCCCTGAGTCAATACTTGGTAGCGATTACAGTAAAAACTGTAACTCGGCCACTCAGGAATATTCACTGTCTTCTTGGTAAGCAAATCCAGTGTAGATTTGGCCTTGTGTTTTAGGTTTTGTCATGCTAAAAGGTGAATGTATCTCCCAGTGTCTGGTGGAAAGCAGACTGAGCCATGTTTTCCTCTACGACTTTGCCTGTGCTTGACTCTATTCCGTTTACTTTTTATTCCGAAAAACTCCCCAATCCTTACCATTTACAAGCAACATGATGCAGCCAACATTATGCTTAAAAATATGGAGTGGTACTCAGTAATGTGTTTCTCTAAACATAACACGTTGTATTCAGGATAAAAAGTTAATTGCTTTGCCAATACTGTTTTGCAGTATTACTTTAGTGCCTTGTTGCAAACAGGATGCATGTTTCTGTACAGGCTTCCTTGTTTTCATTCTGTCAATTGGTTTAGTATTGTGGATTAACTTCAATGTTGTTGATCCATCCTCAGTTTTCTCCTTTCACAGCCATTAAACTCTGTAACTGTTTTAATGTCACCATTGGCCTCATGGTGAAATCCCTGTTCAGTTTCCTTCCTCTCCAGGACCTGAGTTAGGATGGACACCTGTATCTTTGCAGTGACTGGGTGCATTGATACACCATCCAAAGTGTAATTAATAAGTACATAATTGTATGTGTGGGGTACAGAGATGAGGTAGTCATTCAAAAATCTCGTTAAACACTATGCAACTTATTATGTGACTTGTTAAGCACATTTTTATTATCATTTATTTAACTTATTTAGGCTTGCCATAACAATGGGGTGGAATAATGTTTTTAGACATTTCTACAAATTAATTAAAAAAAATAAGACTCAAGACATTTCAGCTTAACATTTTGTATACATTTGTAGAAATGTCTAAAAACATAATTACACTTTGATATTATGGGGTATTTTGTGTAGGCCACTGATACAAAATTGCAATTTTATAAATGTTAAATTCAGGCTGTAACACAACAAAATGTGGAGAGAGTCAAGGGGTGTGAACAATTTCTGAAGGCAATGTATTTATTTTATACATTCTATTTTGCAAATTTTTATCAAATATTTTTTGTAAATGACTGTATTTGTATATTGTATTTTTATGCGTGCATACATTTTTGTGCCTCTATGTTTGCACGCATGGCCATCTGGTTTCAGAACAGCACTGGTTCTCTGCCAGCAGTGTAATGAATTCAAGGTGTAACTCTGTTCTTCAGAACAGAGATGGAGAGGGAAATACACAAACACAGTGGTATAAGCCTGTCAGTTAGTCTCAACATCAACAGCACAGCAATAATACGCTAGGAAGTCATCCCATCATCTTTACAAAACAAATGCACAGCAGTACAGACATCATCTCATCACCACATCACCATTTGCCCCCGCTTGCTATTTTCCGCTGTCGCTACGGCCAAGGCTATAAATTCCTACCACCAGCGGGCGAGTGGAGTTTGCCGCTCAAGACAAGATTTGCATCTCTGGCGGGTAGCCCCCATTCAGAGGACTGTTATAAACCCTTGGCAGGCCACTTTTGCATCTTTGGCGTTTAGCCTCCACTCAGAGGACCGCTATACGCCCTAGGCAAGCCGTCTAGCCATGAGATAATTTGAAAGACAATAGCCAGAAATTCCCCTTATCTCAAATTCAGCCTGCCACCTTCCAGCTAACCATTGCCAGCCAGAGGCTGTAAGCTGTTTTTGTTGTGCTCCATAAACCATAGCCTACATTTTTTGTGATTTAAATTTGATTGATTTGCCAATAAAACAAAAAACAAAAACACACAAGGAAGAAAAGCATTAAAATAATTGAAGATGGCACAAAAGTGATACACCTAATAATTTACAGTTTATAGCCATTAATAGCCTACAATTTTTTGTTTGTTTTATTTTCTAGGCTATATTTTCAACCCAATACCTACTGTTCCTGGCCACTCCCTAAACCGCTTCACACGGTGTTGATTACTGTCATTAACAGTGAAATTGTCTGTGGTCATGAAGCCAATTCTAGTCTATTGTATTGAGGTAATGAATACATAGCCTACATTCCAATCTAAATTTAATTCCATGGCCTGTTTATTGCTTCAAACATGTTAAAATCCAAGCCGCAGTCAATTTTCCAACTTGCAACAAAAATACAGTATAAACGCAACATGCTATCATTTCAAAGATTTTACTGAGTTACAGTTCATATAAGGAAATCAGTCAATTGAAATAAATTCATTAAGCCCTAATCTATGGATTTCACATGACTGGGATATCTTTAAAAAAAAAAAGGTAGGGGCGTGGATCGCAAAACCAGTCAGTCCTCGGTGTGACCAACATTTGCCTCATGCAGTGCAATACATCTCCTTTGTATAGGGTTGATCAGGCTGTTGATTGTGGCCTGTGGAATGCTGTCCCACTCCTCTTCAATGGCTGTGTGAAGTTTCTGGATATTGGTGGGAACTGGAACACACTTTTGTACACATCGATCCAGAGCATCCCAAACATGTTCAATGGGTGACAGGTTTGGTGAGTATGCAGGCCATGGAAGAACTAGGACATTTCCAGCTTCCAGGAATTGTGACATGGGGCTGTGCATTATCATTCTGAAACATGAGGTGATGGCGGCGAATGAATGGGCCTCAGGATCTTGTCACGGTATCTCTGTGCATTCAAATTGCCATCGATAAAATGCAACTGTGTTTAATGTCCATAGCTTATGCCTTCCCATACCCTAACCCCACCGCCACCATGGGACACTCTGTTCCCAACGTTGACATCAGCAAACCGCTCGCCCAGACGACGCCATACTATCTGTCATCTGCCCGGTACAGTTGAAACCGGGATTAATCCATGAAGGGCACACTTCTCCAGCCAGTGGCCTTTGAAGGTGAGCATTTGCCCATTGAAGTCGGTCATGAAGCCAAACTGCAGTCAGATCAAGACCCTGGTAAGGATGACGAGCATGCAGATGAGCTTCCCTGAGATGGTTTCTGACAGTTTGTGCAGAAATTCTTCGGTTGTGCAAACCTACAGTTTCATCAACTGTCTGTGTGGCTGGTCTCAGACAATCCCGCAGGTGAAGAAGTCGGATGTGAAAGTCCTGATCTGGCATGGTTTCACGTGGTCTGTGGTTGTGAGGCCAGTTGAATGCACTGCCAAATTCTCTAAAACTATGTTGGATGTGGCTTATGGTAGAGAAGTTAACATTAAATTTTCTGGCAACAGCTCTGGCGGACATTCCTGCAGTCAGCAGGCCAATTGCGCGCTCCCTCAAAACTTCAGACATCTGTGGCATTGTGTTGTGTGACAAAACTGTACATTTTAGAGTTGCCTTTTATTGTCCCCAGTACAAGGTTAAGCTGTGTAATGATCGTGCTATTTAATCAGCTTCTTGATATGCCACACCTTTCAGGTGGATGAATTATCTTGGCAAAGGAGAAATGCTCACTAACAGGGATGAGACATGAGAAGTGTACAGTATCGTGAGAGAAAACAGTACTACCTAATGACTGATGTCAACTGAGGGCTAATTAAAGGGGGAGTCATCAAAGTGATGATGAAGTCCAGGTATGCATAATGATTGGGAGCAGGTGTGCATAATCATAGTTGCCAGGACCGGTGGTTAACAGACTGGAGACTTCAAGCGATGGAAGGAGAGATCAGGAGTAGACGAGACCGATTAAGATACATGACAGATTCAGATAAATAAAACATTTGTCCGTATGGAACATTTCTGGGATCTTTTATTTTGGCTCATGAAACATGGGACCAACACTTTACATGTTGCATTCATATTTTTATTCAGTATACATAGGCTGCTACAGTCTATGATTTATACTCTCCTACAACTTTGCCAAAAAGAAATGCACACTACTTACAGTAGGTGGTGGCACCTCTTAATCTCTCACAGAAGAAATCCGAAAACCCAATGTCATCAACAGGAAGTTAGTTACCATTCTCCCCTGAACGTGGTAGTAGCTATAGAAAAATGGAGTTAGTAGACTTTTGGAACTAAAGAACAGTACTGAAATACTGAATATACACGAGTGACACACTTTTAGTCTAAAGATAAATTGAACACCAATTCACTGGCCTGGATTTTGAATCATGGAGAGCGATTCCATTGGTCCTTGAGCAAAACCCCCACCCATGTTACCGCGAAGAAAGGAAAAGGTCTACTGGGAATGGTTAGTTGGCTTGTCACCACCACTTTATCATCACCGCCAATCTATTCATTTTCATTGTTAGATGCCAACCGTCGATTTTCTGGGGGAAAAAACCCATCTCTACAACAGATTGTTTTTTTCTGCGACTCGGCTTGATTGTTCAAGCAAGTTTTCCTTCTTGAATCTTGTGTTACATGTTATCATTCAGACTATTGTCATAAGTAATGAAAACTTTTTATAACTTATGATTGTCTTTAATTTTTGCTCAAACAGTAATGTTAGCACATTAAGCTAGTAAAGTAAACTCAACTCGATGAATAAGTACATGCTAACGTAACTGACGTTTTTCACTGCATTATTTTTAGTACAAAAACATTAATGCAAGTTGCTAATGTTAGTGTGCCATTAGTTAGCAGCTTGTGTGGCGTTGCTAGCTAGCTAACGGTAAGTTAATTATTAAACGGTTTCGTTGTGTTATGTTGGCTAGCTTACTATCTGCTTGTGTCCTTGTTAGCTGAGTTAGTTACCTAGCTAGGTTACTACTGTAATGTTAGATGCCAGCTAACAACATTAACTCTGCCATTGCGAAATTATGTCGGTGCTGGTAACTTTATGTTATAGGGCGTTCACTCACTGCTCTAGAATGTAGTGAAATACCGGTGAATTCAAGAGGGTGTGTTACTCAGTTAATGTCTGAACATAGTTATCTATTCCCTATGTCATTACGAATGGCACACAATGTATCATTATGTTAGTTTGTGCTCTGCAATATTACTTGTACAACAAAAACAATTTTGCCATCAATTGTATGCCACCAGACAGCACTTGGGAAAGAAGTTGTTTTAAGTTCATGAAGGGAGCAGGTAATTTGGCCTAATTTATGTCTCTGATATATCTTCATTTGAACTGTTAGTGTAATTAACTTGCCTGAGGTGAAAGTCAGTGTTTTTCAGGATAATTCATGCCTTTACCTTATTATTCACTGGTCTAGACAATTGGGAGACGGCACAGATGTAACGAGAAAATGTTGACGTGCCAGTGGACGGTAGAAGTCTTCTCCTCTAAATGCACCACCAGTCCCACCATTTCAGGAGCTTCTATTCAACTGTGAAAATATTGCAGTGCCAGCGGACTTTAGATCTTGTATGTAAAATAGTTCAGGTTCTGAACCCTAATCAGCTTTCAGGGTCAAATTCCAAATGTACTTGCGTCTTTTTTCTTCTTAGAATTAGTTGTCTCCCCTATAACACAGGCACCACTTCAAGGGTCCAAGAGTCCGAATACAAGTAAGTGAAGCATTATTCATGAAAAGATCCATTGGCGGATGTATTCTGTCCTGCTAAATACTGATGGAATTTCAGAGGAGAAACAAGCCCCTTTGTTCATGTAATCTGTCTTTCAGTTAGGACAAGCGTCATATTCGCCAGCATCATATTCACCACAGCAGCATGTGGATGACAACCATGGAGGTAAGTAGCAGAGGTGGGACCAAGTCATTGTTTTACAAGTCACAAGTAAGTCTCAAGTCTTAGCACTCAAGTCCCAAGTCAAGTCCCAAGTCAAGACCGACAAGTCTCAAGTCAAGTCTCAAGTCTTAAACTTTGAGTTTCGAGTCCTAAACAAGTCATAATGTGCTCTTCACCAAATGTAATACCATTTGGGTAGACATGAGAAAGACCCCCCCCCCATAGCGATCGACTATCGAGGATGGCTATGGGGGTGCAATCGGGCAATGTAGGCTTGTACACAATCGCCCAACCTTAACACACACACACACCCCCCACACCCTCTCTGTGTGTGGTTACAATAGGCTAACGTATGTCAATGGTTTTAGGAACACCAGTAACATCAGTCAGGATTTAGGCTACCAACTGCCTATCCAGTTGTAGCTCAGTCTTGGGTGCAATGATCACGTTCCCTCACTGACTGACTGTGTGGAGGCTCATTGATTTAACGTTACATTAGCCTACATGCTACACTAGCAAAGTTGTAAATTATATAGCTGTCTGCTATATTAGCCATGACTTACCGTTCTTTGTGTAGCTTCAAATGTCGAACAAAGTTGGAAGTTGTTGCCTCTGTCATTTTCTTCCCACATGTTTTGCAAGTTGCAATCTGTTTTTTGTTGATACAGCGTAGTCTTTATATCTGAAAATAATAATTTTTGGTATCATCTTTCCAACGGCTCCATCTGAAATCACCTGCCGACGTTCCTCTGCACTGCCACGAGCAACTTTTTCTCAGCTGGCACAATTTGATTGGCTGCTGTCCGATTCAAACTGTAATCCGTTAAATGAGGATTTGATGCGCTGCACACTTTTTTTAATAGCATCATTTTTTTATATTTGGGCTTGGGGAGGGTATCAAGTCAGTTCGAGTCAAAAGGCTCAAGTCCAAGTTAAGTCACGAGTCATTGGTGTTAAAGTTAAAGTCGAGTTGCAAGTCATCATATTTGTGACTCGAGTCTGACTTGAGTCCAAGTCAAGTGACTTTACATTTACATTTACATTTAAGTCATTTAGCAGAATACAACAGATACTCAAGTGACTTGAGTCCACAACTCTGGTAAGTAGTACATTCATTTTTCCCAGATGAAACTTTGCCAAGCTGTTCTTTTTTGTACAGTATTTACTTAATTTCAATGTTTTTTTTGTCAAACAAGGCTAGGAGTGAGAAACTTCAATGGGCAAAGTTATGGCCATAGACATGAAGTTACGAACATGCTGACTTAAATATGAACAGTAACTTTTGCATCATGTTTAAATGTGACTACTACATGTACATTCAGAGGAGGAACAAGCCCCTTTATTAATGTAATCTGTCTTTCAAAAAGGACACTGGACACCCCCAGCATCATATTCACCACAGCAGCATGTGGATGACAGCCATGGAGGTATGTACAGTACAGTAGTACATTCACTTAGCCCAGATGAGACTATGCTTATGTCCTGTTTTGATCAGTATGTCATTATATTAAGGTAGAGGCTTCATATTCAGGATTCTGTTTATGTCTACCCCAAAGACAACGTGTGTTGAGCAAGAGCTTCCTGTGACAACCGGAAGTAGTTAAAAACAGCCTAGAGCTATTGTCATTTAACCTGCACATAGTGAAAATCACACAACTCAACCATCTGTCATTCATTCAATTCTTAAGGTAGAGACTTCATATTCAGGATTCTGTTTATGTCTACCCCAAAGACAACGTGTGTCGAGCAAGACCTTCCTGTGACAACCGGAAGTGGTTAAAAACAGCCTAGAGCTATTGTCATATAACCTGCACATAGTGAAAATCACGCAACTCAACCATCTGTCATTCAGTCAATTCTTAAGGTAGAGACTTCATATTCAGGATTCTGTATATGCCTACCCCAAAGACAACGTGTGTCTATTCTTTTTGCAAAAAAAACTAAAACACACAATTTGGCCATAGGGACATAGTGTGGGGCTTAGAGGCTTATACCGCCTTCAATAGTTATTTTCCTTCAAACGATTCAAGAACCGTCAGACCTAGAGCTCCGAAATTTTAGAAACCTGTTCTAGAGCTCAAGTCGATAGTGCACGGTGATTTATGTGGCTATAGAAGGTTCTCAGACCGAGAAACCGCCTCGTGCATTTGCAATATGTTCAATTCATTTTGAATATCACGGACATGGCGACATGTAGAAATGTCCCAGAGTCGCAAGACTAGGTGCATTGAAACCGCCTCGGCCCATAGAGACGGACCCCAATGTCTCTGTCCGATAGCTCATTCAGGGACCCCGTAGTAACGCCCTGAAAAAGTGGATTTTCAGCACCAATTAAGGCCATTGCTCGGGCACCGAATGACCTATCGAGCCGAAACTTGGGATTCGGGGTCGCCTCACATAGGCCTACACATATTGTCAGAGCTGGACCTACAGCTATAACGTAACTATGTGTTTTATGGTTTTTTATGGTTAAAATTGAAAGCACTGTGAATTATGGGCCTTCTCTGACATATGTGATAGTTGGCTTCTATACGAGTTGGAAAAAGTTGATTTGGTGTCAGATGGTATCAGTTTGGTGTCAGAATGACATCTAATTGAATGATGGACGCTGACTGCTGGGTGACGAGCAATGGAGAGGAACCACAGTCACTGCCCGGCCATCCCGAGTTCATTGGGCCAGTCAATTATGCATTTCTGCAGTATTTTTGAGCATGCCTAAATTCGTAATGCTAAATGCCCATTGAATCATATTGCAAACGTAACGCGCAATATTGCAAACGTAACGCGCGTTTGCAATATGATTCAACAGCAATAAATATCACCAAAGTTGACATGAATCATATTGCAAACGTAACGCGCAATATTGCAAACGTAACGTGCATTTGCAATATGATTCAACAGCAAAAAATATCACCAAAGTTGACATGATGAATCATATTGCAAACGTAACGCACAATATTGCAAACGTAACGTGCATTTGCAATATTATTCAACAGCAATAAATATCACCAAAGTTGACATGATGAATCATATTGCAAACATAACGCACAATATTGCAAACGTAATGTGCATTTGCAATATGATTCAACAGCAATAAATATCACCAAAGTTGACATGATGAATCATATTGCAAACGTAACGCGCAATATTGCAAACGTAACGCGCATTTGCAATATGATTCAACAGCAATAAATATCACCAAAGTTGACATGATGAAATCAACACAATGAGCGATAGAGAGGAACCACAGTCACTGCACGGCCATCCCCAGTTCATTGGGACAGTCAATTATGCATTTCTGCAGTGTTTTTGAGCATGCCAAATTCGTGATGTTAAGGCCCATTGAAACATATTGCAAATGCGCATCCGTGCACATGGTGACCCGAAATGGGTTACCAGGATTAATTTTTTAGAAGGGTTTTAAATGCCTTTAGGGAGGTGCAAAGGGTCCACGGTTGGGTAGGGAGCACCTTCCATCAGTGCCCATCCAGTACTGGGCGCCCCTAGTCATTTTGGACATTTTTCAAAAAAAATCGCTAAAAAACGACAGTCCCACTTCTCTCATGTCACCATCAAGCCATGGAGAGGAACCACAGTCACTGCACGGCCATCCCCAGTTCATCGGGACAGTCAATTTTGCATTTCTGCAGTGTTTTTGAGCATGCCAAATTTGTGATGTTAAGGCCCATTGAAACATATTGCAAATGCGCATCCGTGCACATGGTGACCCGAAATGGGTTACCAGTATTAATTTTTTACAAGGGTTTTAAATGCCTTTAGGGGGGTGCAAGGGGTCCACGGTTGGGTAGGGAGCACCTTCCATCAGTGCCCATCCAGTATGGGGCGCCCCTAGTCATTTTGGACATTTTTCAAAGAATTGCTAAAAAACGACAGTCCCACTTCTCTCATGTCACCATCAAGCCATGGAGAGGAACCACAGTCAGTGCACAGCCATCCCCAGTTCATCGGGACAGTCGATTATGCATTTCTGCAGTGTTTTTGAGCATGCCAAATTCGTGATGTTAAGGCCCATTGAAACATATTGCAAATGCGCATCCGTGCACATGGTGACCCGAAATGGGTTACCAGGATAATTTTTTACAAGGGTTTTAAATGCCTTTAGGGGGGTGCAAGGGGTCCACGGTTGGGTAGGGAGCATCCAGTATGGGGCGCCCCTAGTCATTTTGGACATTTTTCAAAAAATCACAAAAAAATGACTGTCCCACTTCTCTCATGTCACCATCAAGCCATGGAGAGGAACCATAGTCACTGCACGGCCATCCCCAGTTCATCGGGACAGTCAATTATGCATTTCTGCAGTATTTTTGAGCATGCCAAATACGTGATGCTAAATGCCCATTGAATCATATTTCAAATGCGCATCCGCGTATTTGCAATATGATTCAACAACAAAAAATATCACCAAAGTTGACATGATGAAATCAACACAACGAGCGATGGAGAGGAACCACAGTCACTGCACGGCCATCTCCAGTTCATCGGGACAGTCAATTATGCATTTCTGCAGTATTTTTTAGCATGCCTAAATTCATGATGCTAAATGCCCATTGAATCATATTGCAAACGTAACGTGCAATATTGCAAATGTAATGCGCATTTGCAATATGATTCAACAGCAAAAAATATCACCAAAGTTGACATGATGAAATCAACACAACGAGCGATGGAGAGGAACCACAGTCACTGCACGGCCATCCCGAGATCATCGGGCCAGTCAATTATGCATTCTGAGCATGTCAAATTCGTTAAAAATGTTTAAAGCAACAGAGTCCCACTTCTCCCTCATCATACATGACAAGTAGACTGTCTGCGTTGATTCATGGCTTAACATAGGGCTATATATCATTTGGGCAGTATAAATGCCATTTGGACTATGGTTCACTGACTTTTGGGTTTGGAAACCGACTTCCTATGATCGTACATGGCAAACGGACAAACATCCTGATTTGGCACATTCAATACTTTCATACACGTATAATTGACAAAAAAAGAATTGGACATTTCATTTGCACATTTCTAATGGCATTTGGCAAAAAAAAGAAAAAAATATGTCACTTTTGACTTCCTATGAAATCATATTCCAAATGCACAAATCATATGCCTTATGCACAAGCAAATATGTCACTTTTGACTTCCTATGAAATCATATTCCAAATGCACAAAACATATGCCTTATGCACAAGCAAATGTGTCACTTTTAACTTCCTATGAAATCATATTCCAAATGCACAAAACATATGCCTTATGCACAAGCAAAAACAACCCAAAAAATTGTCAATAAAATATGTCAAATGTATGTCCATACAGCTCTTATACATGTGTAATTGACATAACAATCGAAAATTTTTCGAAAAACGGTCCAGAAACCACTTTTTAAGGGGTTGAAAAGTTTTCAAAAAATATGTCATTTTTTCAAAATTTGACTCTTGGGTCTTGAATTGTGTTATATTTGCAATATGAAAATTCACTGCGGAGAGCTCTAGCCATCTATTGGATATTTGCTGTGATTTCGTACATTCAATACTTTCATAATTGACAAAAAAAAGCATTGGACATGTCATTTTGCAAAAAAAAAAGAAAAAAATTCGAAAAACGGTCCAGAAACCACTTTTTAAGGGGTGATAAGTTTTCAACAACAAAAAAATCATTTTATCAAAATCTGACCCTTGGGTGTAGACTTGGGTATCATTTGCTGTATGAAAATCCACAGTGGAGCGCGCTCGCCATCTAAAGGAAATTTGGGGTGTTACAATTGGCAATTGCCATCGGAAAATTGCCATATGATTTGCACGGAGATGGACCACTTTCGGTGGTATTTACAATCGTGTGTATGATTTGTGCTATGCCAATATGTTCCCATGTTATTTTGTCCAAATCAGGGGGGTTTTCCCTTACACTCTTACCGGATACTCATGACGGGGTAGTGTTGTCGGATACTCTGGACGGGGCACTGTCGCCGAATACTCTGGACGGGGCACTGTCGTCGGATACTCTGGACGGGGCACTGTCGTCGGATACTCTGGACGGGGCACTGTCGTCGGATACTCTGGACGGGGCACTGTCGTCGGATACTCTGGACGGGGCACTGTCGTCGGATACTCTGGACGGGGCACTGTCGTCGGACACTCGAGGCTGGGCTGACGCACTGGAAGCCTGATGCGTGGGACTGGTAGTGGAGGTACCAGCCTGGGGACACGCACCTCAGGGCTAGTGCGGGAAGCAGGAACCGGCCGAGTGGAACTGGTATTACGCACTGGAAGCCTGATGCGTGGTGCTGGTACTGGAAGTGCCAGTTTGGGAACATGCACCTCATGGCTAGTGCGAGGAGCGGGAACAGGCTGAGTAGGACTAGGCTGACTCTCTGGAAGCTTTATGCGTGGTGCTGGTACTGGACGTGCCAGACTAGGGGTTCGCACTTCCGAGTCAGCACGAGAGGCAGGAACTGGAAATACTGGGCCATGGAGGCGCATAGACGGTCTAGATCGCACCTCCTGCACAACCCGTCCTGGGTGGATGGAACTAGCAGCCCTGTACGAGCGGGGTGCTAGTACAGGGCGAACTGGGCTGTGCAGGGGCCTGATGGTTAGCGTGCGTAGAGCGGCGTAGGGTAGCCTGGTTCTAGGAGGCGCACCGGTGACCAGACACGCTGCACAGGCATCCTCCTACCAGGCTGGATGCCCACTATAGCACGGCATCTGCGAGGGGCTGGAAAAACTCGCACTGGACTGTGCGTGCGTATGGGCGAGATCGTGCTCACTTCTTCAAACTTCGGCGCCCTCCACTCCATACACTTCTCCATATCAGCACGGGTAGCGGGCTTAGGGCTCATCCTTGGCCCAGCCAAACTACCCGTGTGCCCCCCCCCAAAAAATGTATTGGGGGTGCCTCTCATGCTTCTCCCTCAGCGTGTACATGGCCTCATACCGACGCCTCTCTGCCTTAGCTTCCTCTATTTCTTCCCGTGGGCAACGGTATTCCCCAGCCTGGTGCCAAGGTCCAGCCCCGTCCAGAATTTCCTCCCAGGTCCATTTCTCCCGCCAGTCCAACTCAAATTCCCTTTTCTCCTTCCTCCGCTGCTTGGTCTTTTTGTGGTGGGTAGTTCTGTCACGGGTGTCGTTGGGTAGAGATGACCAAAACGCAGCAGGAATGTGGATGCTCATCTTTATAATTTATTAAATAAAGAGACCACGAAAAAAACAACAAAACAAAGAACGGCAGATTACAGTTTTACAGGCTATAACTAGCAGTGCAAAAAACAACTACCCACAAAAACCCCAGGTGAAAACAAGCTCCTAATATATGATTCCCAATCAGGAACAACGACGTACAGCTGTTCCTGATCGGGAGCCACACAAACCACACAAACTAGAAAACTATAGAAAACCAACACTAGAACATATACTCAAACCCCAGACTACATAAACCAAACACCCCTTTAATAACACACACAACCCCAACCATACAAAACAAATACCCCTTCTGCCACGTCCTGACCAAATTATAATACAATTACTCCCTCTGCTGGTCAGGACGTGACACCTTGCCTGATCTTAATCTCCCGATGGCGGACCGGCAAGGCCTGGAGCTGCTGGAGACCAAGCTGAGCCAGGACACCGAGCTCCAGGAGAGACTTGTAAGTGTGCTCAGAGTTTTATTATAGCCATTGCTTTTTCCTTAACATAAGGCATTAATATTACATTTAAATCTGTCATCCATTTTTACAGACTGTAATAATAAATTTATATAAAATATAGGGGGTTGGGGAGTGAAACATGTTCAAATAGTGTGTTATTTCTAATACTTTTACATTTGTAGCTTAGTTGTCTGGCTGTAAAGGGTGCCAAGGTCTTGCAGTCGACAGTGTGGTGGATGCTACACTGGATGCTATTCTGTCAAACTAGCTTGCCATCGACACAACCTGGACTGGTGCAGGGGATAGGGCCTGTATCAATTACTTGTTTTTCTTAAGACTATACCTTTAAGAAAAATCTTTTTTAAAACTTGTGTAAGACCTTGAGCAATTCACATGTAACTCAATGTTTTTTATTTGTGTATAAGAGCCATTCGGAAGAACCCGGCAACCCTGGATGCCACGGATGAAGTGGTCCAGATTCAGGTCACGCATTGCCTGAAAGGGGCCTCTGATCGAGAAGGTGGCACACAGTGGAGAGGGATCCGCTGCAGTGAGGGTCAACATCAAATCTCAGATCACCTATCTCAAAGCCAGCCTCCACCCCCAAGCCACAAGACTGTTCCAACAGCTGAACCCTGGGCTGACTAACCCACCCTACCACACACTTAACATTTATTCATAGACTACCGAACCAATGCAATAGATATGTCACATAACTGCACTATGTAGATATGCTTTAATTATAATTATATGCTGCTATTGCACTGTTGTTATTCTGCACATTGGCAAACAATGTCCATAATATTTTGTTTTATCCTATTTTCTTTGATCTCCATGTTTCTTTTGTATTTGATTTAGTTTAGTCTTATTTGTAGTATATTTATAATGTCACTTATTTGATTCATTTACTATGTCCCTTTTGTTGCCATTTCACTGTGAGAAGCCTGTCAATAAAACATTACATTTGATTTGACTGGATTTATTTGTTGTCACCTGTTGATTAACCTGTTAGGGATAGGGGGCAGTATTTTCACGGCCGGAATAAAAACGTACCCGATTTAATCTGATTATTACTCCTGCCCAGAAACTAGAATATGCATATAATTATTAGCTTTGGATAGAAAACACTCCAAAGTTTCTAAAACTGTTTGAATGGTGTCTGTGAGTATAACAGAACTCATTTGGCAGGCCAAAACCTGAGAAGATTCCAACCAGGAAGCGCCCTCTCTGACTATTTCTTGGCCTTCTTGATCATCTCTATCCAAAACAGGGGATCTCTGCTGTAACGTGACATTTTCTAATGCTCCCATAGGCTCTCAGAAGGCGCCAGAACGTTGAATGATGACTTTGCAGGCCATGGCTGAAAAACAGTAGCGTATTTGGATAGTGGTCGATCTGAGAACAATGAGACTGTGCACAAGACGACTCCATTTTTAATTTTTTCGTCTTTGAACGAAAACAGGGTTTCCGGGTCGGAATATTATCGCTTTTTTACGAGAAAAATCGCATAAAAATTGATTTTAAACAGCGTTTTGACATGCTTCGAAGTACGGTAATGGAATATTTAGAAATGTTTTGTCACGAAACGCGCCGGGCGCGTCACCCTTCTTTACCCTTCGGATAGTGTCTTGAACGCACGAACAAAACGCCGCTAGTTGGATATAACTATGGATTATTTGGAACCAAACCAACATTTGTTATTGAAGTAGAAGTCCTGGGAGTGCATTCTGACGAAGAACAACAAAGGTAATCCAATTTTTCTTATAGTAAATCTGAGTTTGGTGAGTACCAAACTTGGTGGGTGTCAAAATAGCTAGCCCGTGATGGCGACCTATCTACTCAGAATATTGCAAAATGTTCTTTCACCGAAAAGCTATTTTAAAATCGGACACCGCGATTGCATAAAGGAGTTCTGTATCTATAATTCTTAAAATAATTGTTATGTTTTTTGTGAACGTTTATCGTGAGTAATTTAGTAAATTCACCGGAAGTGTTCGGTGGGAATGCTAGTTCTGAACGTCACATGCTAATGTAAAAAGCTGTTTTTTGATATAAATATGAACTTGATTGAACAAAACATGCATGTATTGTATAACATAATGTCCTAGGAGTGTCATCTGATGAAGATCATCAAAGGTTAGTGCTGCATTTAGCTGTGGTTTTGTTTTTTGTGACATTATATGCTAGCTTGAAAAATGGGTGTCTGATTATTTCTGGCTGGGTACTCTGCTGACATAATCTAATGTTTTGCTTTCGCTGTAAAGCCTTTTTGAAATCGGACAGTGTGGTTAGATAAAGGAGAGTCTTGTCTTTAAAATGGTGTAAAATAGTCATATGTTTGAAAAATGGAAGTTTTGGGATTTTTGAGGAATTTGTAATTCGCGCCACGCCTATCATTGGATATTGGAGCAGGTGTTCCGCTAGCGGAACGTCTAGATGTAAGAGGTTTTAAGGCAACCAGGACTGGCCCTCATTATCTGGTATATTTTGCACACATAATTATTTACAGTACTTGTAAATACTTATAGGAAATCACTAGCCAATTTTCAAATGGACATGGAATCCATTGTATTTTAAATAATATAGGAGTAGGCACGCCGCTGGCATGACACTGATAAAGTGTCTTGCCTCCGACTGGCAGCTATAGTGTTGACGGTGGGCTGCGTGAGGAAAATGACACGTGCACGGCTGCCTCTTGATAAAGCGGCATGTCGCAACAGTATGTAGGATGTAAACTCAGCAAAAAAAGAAACGTCCCTTTTTCAGGACCCTGTCTTTCAAAGATAATTCATAAAAATCCAAATAACTTCAGAGATCTTCATTGTAAAGGGTTTCAACACTGTTTCCCATGCTTGTTCAATGAACCATAAACAATTAGTGAACATGCACCTGAGGAACGGTCATTAAGACACTAACAGCTTACAGACGGTAGGAAATTAAGGTCACAGTTATGAAAACTTAGGACACTAAAGACGCCTACTGACTCTGAAAACACCAAAAGACAGATGCCCAGGGTCCCTGTTCATCTGCGTGAACGTGCCTTAGGCATGCTGCAAGGAGGCACGAGGACTGCAGATGTGGGCAGGGCAATAAATTGCAATGTCCGTACTGTGAGACGCCCAAGACAGCGCTACAGGGAGACAGGATGGACAGCTGATCGTCCTCGCAGTGGCAGACCACGTGTAACATCACCTACACAGGATCGGTACATCCGAACATCACACCTGCGGGACAGGTACAGCATGACAACAACAACTGCCCGAGTTACACCAGGAACGCACAATCCCTCCATCAGTGCTCAGACTGTCTGCAATAGGCTGTGAGAAGCTGGACTGAGGGCTTGTAGGCCTGTTGTAAGGCAGGTCCTCACCAGACATCACCGGCAACAACGTTGCCTATGGGCACAAACCCACCGTCGCTGGACCAGACAGGACTGGCAAAAAGTGCTCTTCATGGACGAGTCGCGGTTTTGACTCACCAGGGGTGATGGTCGGATTCGCATTTATTGTCGAAAGGAATGAGCGTTACACCGAGGCCTGTACTCTGGAGCGTGATCAATTTGGAGGTGGAGGGTTCGTCATGGTCTGGGGCAGTGTGTCACAGCATCATCGGACTGAGCTTGTTGTCATTGCATTGATTTAAATGAATAGTACCCAATGTAAAATATCAGATAGTAGCATATTTTGCATACTCAGAAGCATATTATGCAAATGCGACTCGCGTTGGGTGGCTAGTGGCGGGGGCCAGAGATTGTATCATGATGGCCGTGGCCCCCCCTGGCCACCCCTTGGTGGCGTCACTGGAGGTCGAAGGAAATGTCCGTAGTGCTCCGAGACAGGATTGATTCTGTTGAGGCACAGATCTGGGGAAAGGTACCAAAACATTTCTGTAGCATTGAAGGTCCCCAAGAACAGGGTGGCCTCAATCATTCTTAAATGGAAGAAGTTTGGAACCAACGAGACTCTTCCTAGAGCTGGCCGCCCAGCCAAACTGATCAATCGGGGGAGAAGGGCCTTGGTCAGGGAGGTGACCAAGAACCCGATGGTCACTGACAGAGCCCTAGAGTTTCTCTGTGGAGATGGGAGAACCTTCCAGAAGGACAACCATCTCTGCAGCACTCCACCAATTAGACCTTTATGGTAGAGTGGCCAGACGGAAGCCACTCCTCAGTAAGAAGCACATGACAGCCAAAAGGCACCTAAAGACTCTCAGACCATGAGAAACAAGATTCTCTGGTCTGATGAAACAAATATTGAACTCTTTGGCCTGAATGCAAAGAGTCATGTATGGAGGAAACCTGGCACCATCCCTATGGTGGTGGCAGCTTCATGCTGTGAGGATGTTTTTCAGTGGCAGAGGACTAGTCAGAGACTAGTCAGAGACTAGTCAGGATTTATATATATATATATATATATATATATATATATATATATATATATATATATATATATATATATATATATATATATATATATATATATACGCACACACATTTGAAAATAAGACTGTAACCTAACAAAATGTGGAAAAAATCAAGAGGTCTGAATACTTTCCGAAGGCACTGTATATATATATTTTTTATCCTTTTTTTCAGGGGGTGCTGCAGCACCCTCAGCATCCAACTCTGCTAGGCAATCAGGATAGATCATAAACATAGTAGCAGCAGCGTACGTGAAGAGTGTGAAAGTGCGTCTGTGTTTGTGGTGTCAGTATGTATGTATGTGTGTATGTTTTGTGTGTGTGAGTGTGTGTATGTTTTGTGTGTGTGTGTGTGTGTGTGTGTGTGTGTGTGTGTGTGTGTGTGTGTGTGTGTGTGTGTGTGTGTGTGTGTGTGTGTGTGTGTGTGTGTGTGTGTGTGTGGAGTGTCAGTGTGAGTGGGTGGGTAGAGTCTCATGAGTGTGAAAAGAATAGTGCAAGGGAGTCAGTGCAAAATAATTGAAATAAATAGTCCAGGTAGCCATTTGTTTAACTGTTCACTTGGGGGTAAAAGCTGTTCAGGAGCCTTTTGGTCTCAGACTTGGCTCTCCGGTACCGCTTTCCGTGTGGTAGCAGAGAGAAGTCTATGACTTGTGTGGCTGGAGTCTTTGACCATTTTTAGGACCTTCCTCTGACGGTCTGGTATAGAGGTCCTGTACCCTCTGTAGTGTTTTGTCTGCCGGAAAACCACACGAAGAAGAATAAAAATGTTTTTTTGTGTGTTCATAGCCAAACACGATCAGAGTTAACTTGCACTTTAATTACCTTGTGCCTTTGTAATATTATGAGTTTCTGGAGTAAGATAACCTGTTTGGGATAGGGGGCAGTATTTTCACGGCCGGATAAAAAACGTACCCGATTTAATCTGGTTATTACTCCTGCCCAGAAACTAGAATATGCATATAATTAGTAGATTTGGATAGAAAACACCCTACAGTTTCTAAAACTGTTTGAATAGTGTCTGTGAGTATAACAGAACTCATATGGCAGGCCAAAACCTGAGAAGATTCTATATGGGAAGTGCTCTGTCTGACCATTTCTTGTCCTTCTATAGCCTCTTTATCGGAAATACAGGATCTCTGCTGTAACGTGACATTTTCTAAGGCTTTCATTGGCTCTAGGAAGGCGCCAGAACGTGGAATGATAGCTCTGCAGTCTCTGGGCGAAAAAGAGCAGGGGTTTTGGTGAGTGGTCCTTCTGAGGACAATGGCACTGGCGCGCGCATGCATGTGACGACTCCATGTTTTTCTTTCAGTGTTTGAACGGATACAACGTCTCCCGGTTGGAATATTATCGCTATTTTACGAGAAAAATCGCATAAAAATTGATTTTAAACAGCGTTTGACATGCTTCGAAGTACAGTAATGGAATATTTAGAATTTTTTTGTCACGAAACGCGCCGGTGCGTCACCCTTTGGATAGTGACTTGAACGCACGAACAAAACGGAGCTATTTGGATATAACTATGGATTATTTGGAACCAAAACAACATTGGTTGTTGAATTAGAAGTCCTGGGAGTGCATTCTGACGAAGAACAGCAAAGGTAATCCAATTTTTCTTATAGTAAATCTGAGTTTGGTGAGTGCCAAACTTGGTGGGTGTCAAAATATCTAGCTGTGATGGCCGGGCTATGTACTCAGAATATTGCAAAATGTGCTTTCACCGAAAAGTTATTTTAAAATCGGACACCACGATTGCATAAAGGAGTTCTGTATCTATAATTCTTAAAATAATTGTTATGTTTTTTGTCAACGTTTATCGTGAGTAATTTAGTAAATTCACCGGAAGTTTTCGGTGGGTATGCTAGTTCTGAACAAAACATGCTAATGTAAAAAGCTGTTTTTTGATATAAATATGAACTTGATTGAACAAAACATGCATGTATTGTATAACATAATGTCCTAGGAGTGTCATCTGATGAAGATCATCAAAGGTTTTTGTGACATATATGCTAGGTTGAAAAATGGGTGTGTGATTATTTCTGGCTCGGTACTCTCCTGACATAATCTAATGTTTTGCTTTCGTTGTAAAGCCTTTTTGAAATCAGACAGTGTGGTTAGATAAAGGAGAGTCTTATCTTTCAAATGGTGTAAAATAGTCATATGTTTGAGAAATTTAAATTATAGCATTTAAGGTTTTTTGTATTTCGCACCAGGCGCTACCATTGGATATTGGCGAGGTGTTCTGCTAGTGGAACGCCTGTCCATAAGAGGATAAGTATTTCTCATATATAATTCTGCTGTTGAGATTGTGTTTTGAGGGCAAGTGAAAATCAAATGGCTAAGTAGCTAATTAGCTATCTACCCAGAAATTGACAGACATAGTTTAATCTCCTGTTTTTAGCTCCTCATATGTGACCCGTTTCAGGAAACTAGGCGTATGTCACGGGTCACTACTTCACGGGAGAGCCGAGTTTGATTTTGTTTGCCATATAGCGTGCTTCTGTCTATTTGAGCTGGTCAGTATGTCTAGGTAATCCTGTCTAACGCGGCTTACATTTTTTTTATCACATAGAAAAACTGCATAAACCTAATGTCAAGTTAAAATGAACAATTAGCTAGCTAACATTAGTTGGCTGGCTCACTAGCTAACGTTATGTGTATGCTCTCCACTTTCTGTAGGACCGAGTTCTGAAATCAGAGGAATTTGAGTATGATAGATAAGGAGATGGAGATAACACCTGTCTCTGGATTACATCTTCAAACTAAGGGCAACCATGGAATCTGACAGGAGACGTGTCCATGCATGATGTATACAGGTAAGACAGTCTAGCTAGCTACATTTTCAGATATTACACGTTTCAAGGTTTATGGATAGGCATTCCGCTAGCGGGACACCTGTCGACAACTTCCGGTGAAATTGGAGGGCGCGCAATACAAATAAATAATCGTAATTTTAAACATTCATGAACATACAAGTATCGTATATCATTTAAACTCTATGGGCTAGGTGGGACGCTTGCTACTCAACAGCCAGTTGAATCCTGTGGCGCGTTATTCAAATCCTTAGATATGCTATTACTTCAATTTTTCCAAAATATGACTATTTTACACCATTTTAAAGATAAGACTCTCGTTAATCTAACCACACTGTCCGATTTCAAAAAGGCTTTACAACGAAAGCAAAACATTAGATTATGTCAGCAGAGTACCCAGCCAGAAATAATCAGACACCCATTTTTCAAGCTAGCATATAATGTCACATAAACCCAAACCACAGCTAAAAGTAGCACTAACCTTTGATGATCTTCATCAGATGACAACCCTAGGACATTATGTTATACAATACATGCATGTTTTGTTCAATCAAGTTCATATTTATATAAAAAACCAGCTTTTTACATTAGCATGTGACTAGCATGTGACTAGCATTCCCACCGAACACTGCCGGTAAATTTACTAAATTACTCACGATAAACGTTCACAAAAAGCATAAGAATTATTTTAAGAATTATAGATACAGAACTCCTCTATGCACTCGATATATCCGATTTTAAAATAGCTTTTCGGTGAAAGCACATTTTGCAATATTCTCAGTAGATAGCCCGGCATCACAGGGCTAGCTATTTAGACACCCAGCAAGTTTAGCACTCATCAAAGTCAGATTTACTATAAGAAAAATGTTATTACCTTTGTTGTCTTCGTCAGAATGCACTCCCAGGACTTCTACTTCAATAACAAATGTTGGTTTGGTCCAAAATAATAATAATCCATCGTTATATCCAAACAGCGGCGTTTTGTTCGTGCGTTCTAGGGTAAATAAGGGTGGCGAGCATGGCGCAATTCGTGACAAAAAAAATCTAAATATTCCATTACCGTACTTCGAAGCATGTCAACCGCTGTTTAAAATCAATTTTTATGCAATTTTTCTCATAAAAAAGCGATAATATTCAGACCGGGAATCTGCGTTTAGATAAACAGACAAAGGAAAAGAAAGCATTCGGTCGAAGCGGGCACGCGCCTAAGCCCATAGTACTCTGAGTGGCCACTTGCCAAAAGCGATAAAGTGTTTCAGCCAGAGCCTGCCTCGATATCGTTCAGCTTTTTCCCGGGCTCTGAGACCCTATGGAAGCCGTAGGAAGTGTCACGTTATTGCACAGATCCTGAGTCTTCAATAAAAAGAGCCAAGATGAAACACTACTTCTCAGACAGGCCACTTCCTGCTTGAAATCTTCTCAGGTTTTGGCCTGCCATATGAGTTCTGTTATACTCACAGACACCATTCAAACAGTTTTAGAAACTTTAGGGTGTTTTCTATCCAAAGCCAATAATTATATGCATATTCTAGTTACTGGGCAGGAGTAGTAACCAGATTAAATCGGGTACGTTTTTTTATCCAGCCGTGTCAATACTGCCCCCTAGCCCTAACAGGTTAAAAGATTAAATTCTTGTTAATCTAACTGCGTCGTCCAATTTGCAATAGGCTTCACGGCGAAAGCATACCATGCGATTGTCTGAGGACGGCGCCCCACATCAACATATTTTTCAACCAGCACAGGCTTCATAGTATAACAAATAGCGATTAAATAAATCACTTACTTTTGATGATCTTCCTCTGTTTGCAATCCCAAGGGTCCCAGCTACAACATGAATGGTCGTTTTGTTAGATAAAATCCTTTTTATATCCCAAAAAGTCAGTTTAGATGGCGCCATCGATTTCAGTTATGCACTCGTTCAACATGCAGACAAAGGAGTCCAAAAAGCTACCGCTAAACTTCGTCCAAACAAGTCAAACGACATTTCTATTTAATCCTCAGGTACTCTAAAATGTAAATAAACATTAATATTGCATACAGAAAGTAGTATGTTTAATAGGAAAGCAAAATTTGTATGCGTGCACCCTCTCCTTCGCGCGCCGAAAGACTGATATTGTTCCGGTGGTGTCCTAACCAAAACTCCAAATTCTTGTTTTTCAAAAAACAAGCCTGAAACCTTGAATAAAGACTGCTGATATCTAGTGGAAGCCATAGAAATTGCAATCTGGGAGATGGATTTACATAGGAACAATAGGTTTCCATTATAAGAGACTGGGACCTCAACAACAACAAAAATTCCGGTTGGTTTTTCTTCTGATTTTTGCCTGCCATTTCAATTCTGTTATAGTCTCAGACATTATTGTAATGGTTTTAGAAACTGCAAAGTGTTTATCCAATGCTACCAATTATATGCATATCCTGGCTTTTGGGCCTGAGTAAGAGGCAGTTTGGGTACTTTGGGCATGTCAGTCAGGCGGAAATTCAGGAAACTAGACCCTATCCCAGAGAGGTTTTAAAGTGTACTGTTAGCTAGCTAACATTAGCTGGCTGGCTGGCTCGCTAGCTAACGTTACATTTATGATCTTATAATTCGTATCTCAGAGCCATTTGCTTGACTAGACCCTATCCCAGAAAGGTTTTAAAGTGTACTGTTAGCTAGCTAACATTAGCTGGCTGGCTGGCTCGCTAGCTAACGTTACATTTATGATCTTATTATTCGTATCTCAGAGCCATTTGCTTGACTAGTTATAGCCTAATGTTAGCTAGCTAACATCGAACCTGGTTGGTTAGCTACCTGCAGATCAATGCAGGGTAGTAACATTATGAGTTGGGATTATGGTTCATTGTTTACCTAGCAAGATAACTACATGTCTTAACAAAAGACTCTCATCTAAGGTTGCCACAGTGCAGAATAACTGATGAATTTATGAATGCTCAACACCCATTGAATATGGCCGGTGTCAGTAAACGTCGGCAAAAAAGCGTAATTTAATTGTTGCCAGCAGCACAGTTGTAGTCACCAAAGCTCTGGATAACATGAGAACAGCCTAACCAGGTCTGCTAGGGTGAGTAAAATGGTCAGAGTGGGGTGTTCTCTCATTATGTGTCTGGAAGTAGCTAGCAAGCTAGCCAATGTTAGCCAGTTAGCTTGGGTGCTTGACTGCCGTTGCCGTTATGAGGTCAGAACGTTCGGATCAACCCTACTCATCGGCCAGAACGTCCAGTGTGCGCTCTGTACGCTCTGAGAGTGAAACGCTCTGAATTTACAAACGGGCAATCTGACAGCACAGTTGTAGTCACTGACAGCACAGTTGCAGTCTCCAACGCTCTGCATAACATAACAGCCTAACCAGCTCTGCTAGGGCGAGTAATGTTCAGTGAGCTGTTCTCTCATTTGTGTCTGGGTGTAGCTAGCAAGGTAGCTTGGGTGCTTGACTGCTGTTAGTCCAGAACGCTCGGATCAACCCTTAAAGAGATGGGTGGGGCTAAAGATTAAGAGGGTGTGAACGATGCTGAATGTATGTAGACAAAGAAGGGCTCTCCAGTAGTAGTACCAAAACATTCAAAGGTAATTTTCTCAATAGTGTGTTATCAAGTTTATCAACTTTGAAAGCAAAATTACTTTCCCGTTTTCCCTCAACTGTAGTGTATGATATACCATTTTGTAGCTCTGTCTCTACTTTTATCCAATGTGAAAAACACAATTTCAAATTTTGCTACATAAGACCGATTTGAGCCCGGTCGGTCACATATGATCTCTGCTTGTTGGCCAACTAGCAACCTTGCATAAAGAGTGAACAGATTAATCAGACGTGTGTGGCAATAGCTAACTAGCTATCACATTAGGTTGACAATAGGTAAGCTGGCTAAGATGCAGTGTCAACCATGTAGCTAGCTAACGTTAGCTAGATCAACCGGTCAGTCCAGTGCAGCATCTTCCCACTCCATTGCTCTTTCTCACTCGGTGTGTGTGTGTATGTGTGTTTGTGTAAATGTCATTCTGTTTTTATGACAAGGCCTATAAGCACATCTGTCATACAGTCAGTGTATCATCTCAGTAAGCATTTTGTTCCATACACTAGAAATAATTTGTGTGTGTGTCTTTTTATTTACCTCTTGTAGCGGCACAACTGTGAGGGAGGAGAATGGGCCAGCCAAGGAAAAGAAAATACCCTTCCAAGTGGAAAGGAGAGGTTCGGAAGAAAAGGAGGATGGAGGGTAAATCCTACGTAGGCAGGAAAAAGATGATTGAGTTGAATATGGCAATTGATATCTGCACTGTTTGATTATTTATTTCTTACATGATTCTTACCTGAATACCTACCTTGTTGTTTAATTACATGCTGAAATGTGTCTGATTTGCATACTAGTAGCATGACTGATAGTGAAATGTCAATGATGATTGTTGTTTGACTGTTGTAACACTTACCTGATCCTCATTGATATTTCATTCTGAGTGAAAAATGAAACATCATACTTGGTGTAAATCCTTTTAGTACAAATTCTCATTATCACATGTACTTGAAATGACATTTTGAAATACATTTTCATTAATGCTATTGAAATTGTAAAATTATTCACGTCTCGTGTACCATTTACCTTTGTATAAAATAGAGCGCTTCGATAGATAGTAGGTCAACTTTGAATAAGACCGTAATTGAAACTGTACTGTCTACGGACTTTGTTTGATGTCAGTCTTCATTAGAGACAACCTGTGCTGGAGAACATCTGCAAGATGATGCTGGCAGGCTTAGGCAACAATAGAATGTCAAATCAATTGCACTAAATTGTTGTCCTTTTTGTTTGTTGTCACAGTTTACTGTAAGGTGTAAAGAATTACGAACTAAATTTGTAACTGGTACTGAAGTAGTTTTCTGACCGGATACTTTTTTACTGTTACTTGAGTAGTTTCTTAATAACCTGTTAAGGTATAGGGGGCAGTATTTTCACGGCCGGATGAAAAGCATGCCCAGAGTAAACTGCCTAATACTCGGGCCCAGAGTCAAATATTTGCATATTATTAGTAGATTTGGATAGAAAACGGTTTGAATGATGTCTGAGTATAACAGAACTCATATGGCAGGCAAAAACCTGACAAAAGTCCAACCAGGAAGTGGGAGATCTGACACTTTTAGTCTTTCAAACCATTGTCTATTGAAACTACAGTGTCTGTGATGTCATGTTGCACTTCCTAAGGCTTCCACTAGATGTCAACAGTCCTTAGAAAGTTGTTTGAGGCTTCTATGGTGAATTTTGAGGGAATAACAGCCGGTTCAAGCAGTGGACTGTCTGAGGTCATGAAGTTGCTTCATGCGCATTCACGCATGGCTAGCATTTTTTTTTTCTTCTGTAATGAATACGCTATTGTCCGGTTGGAATATTATCGACTTTTTATGTTAAAAACACCCTAAGGATTGATTGTAAACATCGTTTGACATGTTTCTACAAACGGTAATGGAACTGTTGAGCTTTTTGTCTATTGAATTGCGCTCCCGCATCGTGCCTTTGGAATAGTGTTCTGGATGCGCCAACAAAACGGATGTATTTGGACATAAATGATGGACTTTATCGAACAAATGAACATTTCTTGTGGAAGTGGGAGTCCTGCGAGTGTATTCCGCCGAAGATCAGCAAAGGTAAGGAAAGATTTATAACACTAATTTAGAGTTTTATTGATGCCATGACTTGGCGGGTAGCTGTATAGATTGCATTGATGGCTGAGTTCTGTACTCAGAATATTGAACAATGTGCTTTCGCCGAAAAGCTATTTTAAAATCTGACACAGCGGTTGCATTAAGGAGTAGTATATCTATAATTCTTAAAATAATTGTTATACACTGCTCAAAAAAATAAAGGGAACACTTAAACAACACAATGTAACTCCAAGTCAATCACACTTCTGTGAAATCAAACTGCCCACTCAGGAAGCAACACTGATTGACAATAAATTTCACATGCTGTTGTGCAAATGGAATAGACAACAGGTGGAAATTATAGGCAATTAGCAAGACACCCCCAATAAAGGAGTGGTTCTGCAGGTGGTGACCACAGACCACTTCTCAGTTCCTATGCTTCCTGGCTGATGTTTTGGTCACTTTTGAATGCTGGCGGTGCTTTCGCTCTAGTGGTAGCATGAGACGGAGTCTACAACCCACACAAGTGGCTCAGGTAGTGCAACTCATCCAGGATGGCACATCAATGCGAGCTGTGGCAAGAAGGTTTGCTGTGTCTGTCAGCGTAGTGTCCAGAGCATGGAGGCGCTACCAGGAGACAGGCCAGTACATCAGGAGACGTGGAGGAGGCCGTAGGAGGGCAACAACCCAGCAGCAGGACCGCTACCTCCGTCTTTGTGCAAGGAGGAGCAGGAGGAGCACTGCCAGAGCCCTGCAAAATGACCTCCAGCAGGCCACAAATGTGCATGTGTCTGCTCAAATGGTCAGAAACAGACTCCATGAGGGTGGTATGAGGGCCCGACATCCACAGGTGGGGGTTGTGTTTACAGCCCAACACCGTGCAGGACGTTTGGCATTTGCCAGAGAACACCAAGATTGGCAAATTTGCCACTGGCGCCCTGTGCTCTTCACAGATGAAAGCAGGTTCACACTGAGCACATGTGACAGACGTGACAGAGTCTGGAGACGCCGTGGAGAACGTTCTGCTGCCTGCAACATCCTCCAGCATGACCGGTTTGGCGGTGGGTCAGTCAGGGTGTGGGGTGGCATTTCTATGGGGGTCGCACAGCCCTCCATGTGCTCGCCAGAGGTAGCCTGACTGCCATTAGGTACCGAGATGAGATCCTCACACCCCTTGTGAGACCATATGCTGGTGCGGTTGGCCCTGGGTTCCTCCTAATGCAAGACAATGCTAGACCTCATGTGGCTGGAGTGTGTCAGCAGTTCCTGCAAGAGGAAGGCATTGATGCTATGGACTGGCCCGCCCATTCCCCAGACCTGAATCCAATTGAGCACATCTGGGACATCATGTCTCGCTCCATCCACCAACGCCACGTTGCACCACAGACTGTCCAGGAGTTGGCGGATGCTTTAGTCCAGGTCTGGGAGGAGATCCCTCAGGAGACCAACCGCCACATCATCAGGAGCATGCCCAGGCGTTGTAGGGAGGTCATACAGGCACGTAGAGGCCACACACACTACTGAGCCTCATTTTGACTTGTTTTAAGGACATTACATCAAAGTTGGATCAGCCTGTAGTGTGGTTTTCCACTTTAATTTTGAGTGTGACTCCAAATCCAGACCTCCATGGGTTGATACATTGGATTTCCATTGATTATCTTTGTGTGATTTTGTTGTCAGCACATTCAACTATGTAAAGAAAAAGTTTTTAATAAGATTATTTCATTCATTCAGATCTAGGATGTGTTATTTTAGTGTTCCCTTTATTTTTTTGAGCAGTGTATATTTTGTCAACGTTTATGATGAGTATTTCTGTAAATTAATGTGCACATTCACCGGAAGTTTTGGGAGGCAAACATTTTCTGAACATCACGCGCCAATGTAAAATGCTGTTTTTGGATATAAATATGAACTTGATTGAACAAAACATACATGATGTCCTATGAGTGTCATCTGATGAAGATCGTCAAAGGTTAGTGCTTCATTTTAGCTGTATTTCTGTTTTTTTGTGATGCCTCTCCTTGCTAGGAAAATGGCTGTGTGGCTTTTCTTGTTTAGGTGGTGTGCTAACATAATCTAATGTTTTGCTTTCGCTGTAAAACCTTTTTGAAATATGACAATGTGGTTGCATTAAGGAGAAGTGTATCTTTAAAATGGTGTAAAATAGTCGTATGTTTGAGAAATTTGAATTATTAGATTTTTGATGTTTTGTATTTCGCGCCATGCTATCCCATTGGCTGTTGGCTAGGGGTCCCGCTGACCCCTAGGATACTTTTACTTGAGTAAATTACAATTTAAGTAACAGTACTTTTACTTATGTACTCTACCCACCTCTGCAAATGACACATATAAAACATGGGCGAGTTGCCTATTATCGTTTTTTCACACCTTTCATTATGTGACAAAGGATAGGGAAGCCTACAAAATGTAGCCTATTGGAATATAATCAAATAACAAATGGCCTATTGCAATCATCGTTGGCACTACATTTTTGCCAGCTGAGGTCTCGGTAAACCATCAATATCCGCTAAATTCAGCTGATCTCAATTGCAACCACTATTGGTCACCTCATTACCTAGCCCCTTAAAGATTATGCCGGTGTTACCTTAGTCAGAGAGATGTGTATAATGACGAAATGCTCATGTCTCCGCCCTAAAAATGGGAGTCGTGGTCCTAAAGGTATGACGGCAGGTGACAAACTTAGGTCTGCATATTGGAGAGAGTTACCCCTCTTGCCTTGCCTCTTCCTATCTGCTTTATTCCTGCTTGAAACCAAAGTCTTTAAATAAATGTTTGCCCTCTGTTTGGTATTGTCATCAGAACAACTTAAGTCCTTTTTTAACAGACTAACGCAGATTTATCTATTTGACAAGCATTCTGTACAATATAAGTAAAGTATTTCCTTGTTTACCACTGGAAATCTACTGTGGCAATTTACCCGACACTGTATGTAAGGAAGCGAATGTTGGTGTTACTGTTATTATTTTATTCATTTCCATTTTATGATATCTAAAACTGTCTGGTATGGTCATTTTCTTATCAAGATGTATATTTATATTTGCTTTTTGTAACTAAATTGAACCCACGCTGACACACCAGGCCTATATGTGCATGCTGTAGGTAGCGGCCCTAACAACCAATAAACCACCCCATTCCACAATTTAACTAACTTTTGACAGTTAATTTGTAACTTTCGGATACACTTCACACTTGTATATCGTAGCCTACTGGAGACTAATATCTATCTGGTGTTATTAAGCTATATAAAACAACAGTTGGTGATGTGTATGGCTGCATTTCAGATACATTTTGTACATTTGAATGTTGCAGTAATAGGATGTAGGCCTAACGTTTGAGCGAGAGAGAATATTTGTTTGATAGCAGGCCTGATCTCAATGACTCGACTGCACCCGCACAGAAAGAAAGAGACATGCTTATAATAATACTTCAGGTCTCAAGGAAGGTCACAAAATGATGCTAAGCTAGCTTCAACTAGGTTGAATCTGCTACATCCAGGTGGGTCAGGGTAATTTTTGTTACATGATGTACTTCATGCTACAGTTTTGAGATACAAAGAACCATCACTGGCTCAGAAAAGCTGTACTATACCTGGTAGGTTGGGTAGGTGAGGATCGTAAATAGAAACAGATTTTGAGAATAGATGAGGATGAGCTCTGGATGAGGATGAAGAGCGCATGATGAGTGGTGTCACCATGGCACAGAGAATCAGATTATCTCTGAAATTAGAACCACTATCCACAGTTATTAGTCTAATAAAAAACAGTTGAATCAAAGGTGCTCCAAAGTTTTTTGTGGGGCTTTTGCCTCCAGAAAATGTAATTGGCATTTGTTTTGTTAGAACAATCGCCAAGATGCTGAGTGTACTTGTGAAGATCTTGGCTCTGTGTTTAAGATGTACAGATGTACCAGTCAAAAGTTTGGACACACCTACTCATTCAAGGGTTTTTCTTTATTTTCACTATTTTCTAAATTGTAGAATAGTGCTGAAGACATCAAAACTATGAAATACATATGGAATCTTGTAGTAGTATCCAAAAAAGTGTTAAACAAAGATTTTTTTTTTTTATACTTGAGATTCTTCAAAGTAGCCACCCTTTGGGCTCCCAAGTGGCGCAGCTGTCTAAGGAGTCACTACAGACTCTGGTTTGATTGCAGGCTGTATCACAACCGGTCGTGATTGGGAGTCCCATAGTGCGGCGCATAATTAGCCCAGTAACGTCCAGGTTAGGGTTTGGCTGGGGTAGGCCGTCATTGTAAATAAGAATTTGTTCTTAACTGAATTGCCTAGTTAAATAAAATTAAAAAATGAAGGTCAGTCAATCAGGAACATTTCAAGAATTTTTCACGTTTCTTCAAGTGCGTTTCTTCAAAACCATCAAGCGCTATATTGAAACTGGCTCTCATGAGGTCCGCCACAGGAAAGGAAGACCCAGAGTTACCTCTGCTGCACAGGATAAGTTAATTAGAGTTACCAGCATCAGATTACATCCCAAATAAATGCTTTACAGAGTTCAAGTAACGGACACATCTCAACATCAACTGTTCAGAGGAGACTGCGTGAATCAGGCCTTCATGGTCGAATTTCTGCAAAAAATCGCTACTAAAGGACACCATTAAGAAGAAGAGACTTGATTGGTCCAAGAAACACGAGCAATGGACATTAGACTGGTGGAAATCTGTCCTTTGGCCGAAGAGGATGGCTGCCATTTTATGGGCTCTTAACTTATTATTATTATTTTTTTGCATTGTTTGTAACTTATTTTGTACATAATGTTGCTGTGGCTGCTGCAGCATTTGTTACTTCTATTTTTATTTGTTATTTATTTTTCTTAAAACTGCATTGTTGGTTAAGGGCTTGTAAGTAAGCATTTCAGTGTAAGGATGTATTCGGCGCATGTGACAAATAACATTTAATTTGATTTGATGAGTCCAAATTTGAGATTTGTCTTTGTGAGACGCAGAGTAGGTGAACAAATGATCTCCACATGTGTGGTTCCCACCGTGAAGCATGGAGGAGGTCTGATGGTGTGGGGGTGCTTTGCTGGTGACACTGTCAGTGATTTATTTAGAATTCAAGGTAAACTTAACCAGCATGGCTACCACAGCATTCTGCAGCAATACGCCATCCCATCTAGTTTGCGCTTAGTGGGACTATCATTTGTTCTTCAACATGACAAAGACCCAACACACCTCGAGGCTGTGTAAGGGCTATTTGACCAAGAAGGAGAGTGATGGAGTGCTGCATCAGATGACCCGGCCCCCACAATCACAGACCTCAACCCAATTGAGATGGTTTGGGATGAGTTGGACTGCAGAGTGAAGGAAAAGCAGCCAACAAGTGCCCAGCATATGTGGGAACTCCTTTAAGACTGTTGGAAAAGCATTCCAGGTGAAGCAGGTTGAGAGAATGCCAAGCGTGTGCAAAGCTGTCATCAAGGTAAAGGGTGGCTACTTTGAAGAATCTAAAATAGAAAATATATTTTATTGGTTACTACATGGTTCCATATGTGTTATTTCATAGTTTTGATGTTTTCACTATTATTCTACAATGTAGAAAATAGTCAAAATAAAGAAAAACCCTTGAATGAGTAGGTATGTTCAAACTTTTGACTGGTGCTGTAAGAGGTTTAGTAAACTCATACAGTAGCTGTCTTGTGTTGCTTTAACCTATTGTACTTCATTGCTAGCTAGTAAAAAAAACTAAAAAGTCATGTACCTTTTACCCTACATATTGGGGAGCCTCTATACAATAAAGTATTCGACTAGATAGATCGGCAGGATGTGTTCACGTGTCTGCACAGCAGTATGCAGGTGTCTATAAGTGAACAGATCATTATCGGTGTGCGATGGAGAATGAAGCATCAGACACACACACACACACACACACACACACACTTAAATCTCCATGTTGTGACAGGTAGGGGCAATGCCACCTCTGTCTCAATCATCTGTGTGTTGATGGAGCTGATGGAAAGATGTCGGCCTTTGCCACGCTCAGGGTCAAGGGTCAGAGATTAGAGAGAGAGTGGCTGAGGGTGGGTGGAGGAATGTACACACCAGCTCCACAGAAAGAAACACTCAGATTCCTGCTATCCACAAACTGTTCCTTAATGAGTGTTGAGAGACTTTGTTTCCAGACGGGAGAAGAGTAGGAATTGCAACTGCATCCTCTGCTGCCTCGATATTCGATACACTCGACATCTTCAATCTTCACAGACGCATAGACAGCTAATGTGCACAATTCTATCAAACAAAATTATTCTGTCTATAGGCTGTTATCAGTTGTAATCCGACAGGGAGATGAGTAATATCCTACGCAAATAAAATAGCCGCTGAAAAAAAACGGATATCCTCCACTTGAGATACCGACGATGGAGGAAATAGTCTAATCTTTATGTTAAAACTATTAGCTGTTGTTTTTGCAGTATGTCTTCCAACAGCCAGTCTTCCAAAACCCATTACAGTAAGCCTTTGTTTTGTAATCAGAGCTCTATCTTTCATTCAGGAAACGAATGGATCATTACAGGATTCTTAGGGAGCGAGAAGCGGGTAAAGTTGGACAGGCAAACACATTAACTCCAGACTAACTGAAGATTCTGCAAGCTTGGAATGATTTAGACACCAATAGGGTACAGTGATGGCTCCAAAATGTAGCATTTGCTAATTTGCCTTTTACCAATATTGTAAATGAGCACATTGCTTCATCGATTCAGTTATAATTGTACAAAACTGGAGCTTGCTGAACATTGTTGGTGTCTGGAGAAAGGTCACAAATGTACTGATGATAGACTAAATACACATTACAAGTGAATTGAATACATGGCCATACCAGTGTATTTGTTGTTGTGTATCACTGTACAGTATATGTTTTTCATTGTGTAGGGATGGTATGAGTAGTGGGGGTCCCATTCATCAGATATGCATGCCATTCACAGAGCTGAAATCCTGTTTGGATCTAGAGGCCCTGGACTTGTGGCTTAAGTGGAAGATGGTTGCACAACAAGTGAAGTGCTGCTTTTCATGTGTAGCAGAATCTCTTTGAAAAATGTTTGCCTGCTTTTGAGAAAAGCTGTATCAGTGGCCACAACGCCCGAAGATATGCATCTGGCCCCTGTGTGTATGCAGTTCTCACTGTTGTCGATGCTGGGCTGTCTCTAATGGACACATTTATCTGCTTTCCCCAGACAGCCAACACAATCTAGTTTAAACGCAGGGGCGAGTATTTTGACCAAATCCTTACAAACGGTGCTATGGAGGCATGTCTGGAGCGAAGGAAGTCGATATCCATGCAGAGGGGAAGAAAGGGAGGTTGTGGCACGTGCAGAAAGAGAGATGGGATGGGGAGGGTGAGGGTGGTGATGTGGTTTTGAGCTCATTGGGTTAATGAGTTAGCTTGTTCACTAAATCACACAAACTACTCAGAGGACATGTTTGAGAGGTTCCATGCTGTGAGAGTTTTCTGCTCTTGGTAGTTTGAGGGTGTCATCTTGTCTTATACCGAACATTCCTCCTTCCACCTTTGTTTCTTCCTCACCTGAAATTCTCTGGGGACAGTTTAACATTGGAAAAAGGCTGCTCAAACATGACAAGTCACAAGTCAGAGTTGGTCTAGACATGGGTGCAGAGACAACAAACAGAGGGAGAGCCATGGACTGTGTGGGAGCACATGACATGTTTTGCTTTGTCTCTGGTTCCTCTCGCCCAGTTTTTTCAGGGACCACACTTTGTCCTCAGAACCATATAGACTTTACTGTCCTCTCCTGTACAATATATGTTCTGGACAGACTTCAAACAAGACATCTGCTACAGGGTTGCCTTAAACCAGACAGCTGTTTTGTGTGATTGATGGTGTGGGTCTGGAGGACATAAACCAGTGTACAATAGAGAAATTAGCCAAGACTTCCTGTGTGATTTTTTTACAATTCTTTCACAATTAATGAGCCGTAAGGTGGTGTTTCGAGTGTAGGTCTATGTAGTGTGTGCTAACAGCTCTCACAAAATTGACTAAACAAAAACACGCGGAGAAAACATTCCTGAAAAAAAACTATGAACCATGAACAACCGAAATATATGATAGAATCATAAAGATGTGTTTTGAGTGATATTTAGCCAATGGAATAGCTCCATAATTCCTGGCATCATGCTTTGTATATTCTTTATGTCTTTGTTCTCGGATATAAATAACGTGATGCAGTGCTCTTCACCTAGGCCTTTGTGACACCACAAAACCTTCACCCCCTTTATAAAGGAAATGGTAGGCTATACACAGTGCTTAATTTGCACATTGGGAGGTCCCAGGAACACATAGTGAGCGTAAGAGAGAGGGAGAGTTATCCAGGGGGCTCTGATGTACCGGAACAAATTGAGAAATAAAGTGTCAAACACAAAGTAGCAGCCAAGTAGCCTCCTATCTATGGTAGTGAAACAGACAGCACTCTCCAAGGTGCTAATTAATTCAAAGCATTTTTGACGTCACTGCGGTATGCCCACATACTTGAGTATAGCTTACACAAAGCCGAATTTCTTATGGCCTAATCTTCGAGACATCAATGTACAGCAACATTTTTAGACGACACTGCAGAACACCCGCCATATGCACACGTACTCAGCTGTGGGGCTCACAAGACCCGTAATTCATATAACTTTCAAGAAATCAATGTAGCAGTAGAACAAATATCACAATATCAGAATATAATTTTAAATAAAATAAATCAATGTAGGCTACAGCAGAACACACATAGGAGAATATATAGGCCTCCTGCCTAAGTTATAATATGAAGCACATATTCAGATTACCTTCACAGAACAAGTTTGTAAAGGAAAAAAATACATCCAACCTTAGTTTAACAAACCTCCCACAATGACTCTCCCCATGTCAAGTCCATTTAACTCCTGAGAGTCAACTTCTTGCTCAAAGCCGTGAGCGTACATGTGGCTGTGATGTTTAGTCTCCTAAGGCTGTTCTGAAGTCTCTGGCTGTAGTATCTATTCTTTTTTTCATTTTGACTGTCAACCTGGGTGTCCTCTTTAGCCTTGTCTACAAGGCTTCCTGCCACCAAATGCACCTTGGTTCAGGCATGTTCAAAAACCTTTTTTCTGAAGGCTCTTAGTTGTTGTTTTTTACATCTGATGCATATGATGTTAATTTACTCTACATTCCACCCAGTCTTTTGCTAGTTTAATCCCTCCAGTAATTTCTAGACCCAAGCTCCCTACCTTTTTTGCATGTTGTACAGCCCAACTTTGAATTCTGAATGACAAGCCAGGGGTTATACATTTGCTTGTTCTTGAACTGCAAATTGCACCTGCTCCGAGCACTTCATCGGTGGATGCACTGCCCTCCTACCCCCATCTCCTTGTCTCCCTCTCCCGCTGAGACTGACTCACTAGTACGCCTACTAGCTAGTGGAGGTGCCGGTGGTGATGCTGAACTGGAGGGATTAGCAGTGCTGCTAGCTAAGGCATCGCCATCAGGAACAGTTTGCCCCTCAATCCTCTCCTCCGGCACTGACAGTTCTCTGGTTCATTCTGGGTTTGATTCACAATCTTTCTCTGGATTTTTGGACTTGAACAATGCCAAACTCAATTGTCTTTTCTTATCCATTTTTCATTTGGCTTTTCCATGATTCAAATTCAGTAGGGAGACAACTACATTTACATCTTACATTTTACGTCATTTAGCAGACGCTCTTATCCAGAGCGACTTACAGTAGTGAATGCATACATTTCATACATTTTTTTTTTCTTCTGTGCTGGCCCCCGTGGGAATCGAACCCACAACCCTGGCGTTGCAAACACCATGCTCTACCAACTGAGCTACAGGGAAGACTAGACTAGACTAGGCTATGTGACGTGATTACTTCGGGACTTCTTCACGAGCTGACCACCACTACCAAGACCTGTGTCAAGATCAGTTACTTACCCCACTGGCCCTCCCCATGACCTCTATGTACAAATAAGAGAGCTGGTCTGGAATCAGTGTGGCAAGATAGGATGATTACACAGATCACTGCACTTTTACATCATAGTCGTTTGGGGGGGGGTCGGGAGAAATAACGAGGAGGAGACTTGATTTAAAGTTGATCGCTTTTATTAGAATGCCTACAGTGCAAACAGCGAAATAATTAACAAACCATGCCGCGAGTGGTACCGGATCCGGACAAATAGGTGCCGGAACAAACAAAGTCAAATCTGAGAGGGAACTGATCCTGTTCCAGCAGGATCAGGCTCAAATGAAGCACTGGCTATACAATATATTGTCACGGGCATCGTAAGGATTAGACCAAGGTGCAGCGGGAACGTGTATACTCATCTTCTTTATTAACCTGTTATGGCTAGGGGGCAGTATTTTCACAGCCGGATAAAAAACGTACCCAATTTAATCTGATTATTACTCCTGCCCAGAAACTTAGAATATGCATATAATTATTAGCTTTGGATAGAAAACACTCCAAAGTTTCTAAAACTGTTTGAATGGTGTCTGTGAGTATAACAGAACTCATTTGGCAGGCCAAAACCTGAGAAGATTCTGTACAGGAAGTACCCTGTCTGACCATTTCTTGGCCTTCTTGATTATCTCTATCCATTACAGGGGATCTCTGCTGTTACGTGACACTTCCTACGGCTCCCATGGGCTCTCAGAAGGCGGCAAAAAGCTGAATCGTGGCTTTGCAGGATCTGGCTGAAAAACAGTAGCGCGTTTGGATAGTGGCCGGTCACAGTACTATGAGACTCAGGCTCGTGCACGAGTCGACTCCATGTTTTTATTCTTTCGTCTTGAACGAACGGCCACCACTCCCGGTCGGAATATTATCGCTTTTTTACGAGAAAAATGGCATAAAAATTGATTTTAAACAGCGGTTGACATGCTTCGAAGTACGGTAATGGAATATTTAGAAATCTTTTGTCACGAAATGCGTCGTGTGCATGACCCTTCGTCACCCTTGGATAGTGTCTTGAACGCACGAACAAAACGCCGCTATTTGGATATAACTATGGATTATTTTGAACCAAACCAACATTTATTATTGAAGTAGAAGTCCTGGGAGTGCATTCTGACGAAGAACACCAAAGGTAATCAAACTTTTCTAATAGTAAATCGGAGTTTGGTCAGGGCTAAACTTGTCAAAATAGCTAGCCGTGATGGCTGGGCTATCTAGTCAGAATATTGCAAAATGTGCTTTCACCGAAAAGCTATTTTAAAATCGGACACCTCGATTGCACAAAGGAGTTCTTTATCTATAATTCTTAAAATTATTGTTCTGTTTTTTGTGAACGTTTATCGTGAGTAATTTAGTAAATTCACTGGAAGTGTTCCGTGAGAATGCTAGTTCTGAACGTCACATGCTAATGTAAAAAGCTGTTTTTTGATATAAATATGAACTTGATTGAACAAAACATGCATGTATTGTATAACATAATGTCCTAGGCGTGTCATCTGATGAAGATGATCAAAGGTTAGTGCTGCATTTAGCTGTGGTTTTGTTTTTTGTGATATTATATGCTAGCTTGAAAAATGGGTGTCTGATTATTTCTGGCTGGGTACTATGCTGACATAATCTAATGTTTTGCTTTCGCTGTAAAGCCTTTTTGAAATCGGACAGTGTGGTTAGATAAAGGAGAGTCTTGTCTTTAAAATGCTGTAAAATAGTCGTATTTTTGAGGAATTTCTAATTCGCGCCACGCCCATCATTGGATATTGGAGCAGGTGTTCCGCTAGCGGAACGTCTAGATGTAAGAGGTTAAATCAAAAGAAGAAAAAACAAACAAATCACGTATACAAAACAACGAACGACACTAAACAGTCCTGTCAGGTGCACAGACACAAAACAGGAAACAACTACCCACAAAATCCCATAGAAAACACACCCCTCTAAAATAGGACCTTCAATTAGAAGCAACGAGGAGCAGCTGCTTCCAATTGAAGGTCAACCACATAAACTAAACATAGACATATAAAGACTAGAACTAACATAGAAATAAACTAACAAGAACATAGACCAAAAAACCCCGGAACACATAAAACAAACACCCCTCTTACATAAGTACATAGCCCAACAAACCCCGAAACACAAATTACCCCTTTACTGATCAGGACGTGACATATATAATATTCTTCAAATGAGTCCCTCTATATCACAGGGGTAATAATAATTATTGTATAACAGTTCACCAATACATTGAACTCTGACGAAAGGCTACAGTGGACATGTCTAGCCTCCAGAGGAAAGAGTGCTCAAATTAACCCTAAGCTGTAAAAGTCCCCCTTTATCCGATCGAGGTGTGGCCCTTTCTGGGTGGCTTCCCTCTTCATGGCTTCCCCCTCTCTCACTCTCTCCTACGCCCAGATTCTGTTATCTCAGGTCGTAAATTCCTGGCGGAGACACTCTTCCCCTTTTCATGCAGAGAGAGAGAGACCACAGAGTGTACAAAGGATTCCACATGGCCAAACTCCTAAATGCCCAAAATGGGAAAATTAAACTATATGCCCACTTGTGAGAATGTGGGAAGGGTCTGTGGATACTTAAGGGACAGTTATGTTGAGTGTGTTTCATTTGTTGACCTCACGAAGGACAGGAAACACACATACTATAACTATATCTCTGAATGTGTACATTTCTCAATTATGGTGTCTGTGTCTAATTCTTGTATAAAATGAATGAGTAAAAACGAAACTATTTGTGAAATGATGTAATGTGATGTTAACCTTTAATTCTGAGAGAATTGTATTCCCTGTAAAGTTTAACTAGTCAGCAGCCACACCCCTGTGAGCACAGACATGATCTGGCTTCATGGAACCGCCCTATTCTATTGTTACGAATTAAACCCCCTCCTGAGGAAATCCTCTTCAGACCACGCATTCCTAAGTGTAAGCTGAGGTGGCACAGGTTTGAGTACCAAGACTAAGCAAACCCACAGCAGGAGCTGTGATTGCGAATAGTTGAGTACCAAAACTAGAAAACTATACCACGTGGGGCATTGGCTACACGGCTAGAAATGGTTCAACTGTGAGACTATCGATCCCTACAGAATAAGAGCAAATCTTAGATACTATTTACTAGTCTGCAGCTAGAAATTATGTAAACCTGGGATGCGAATATTGACAACCGCCTACTCTAAGAACAATAGACGCCTGACGTATCCATTACAACAGACACTATCAGGAGCCACCGATAGAGCAACCACCATGAGTTACGAGAGACTCTCTGATGAACTGACTCTCCCGCAGACGGACCGACGATTCCAACAGAGAAGATAACAACGACATATGGGTGTAAATATATTGATTGCAATTATTCCCGAATGAGCGAGCGTTCATGTGCAAGGGATTAGCATTTCAATTAAAGTAATTATTCACTGTGTTTAGTGATCCATTTTGCCTTTCCCGCTCTTTCTCAGTCCACACCCCCTTCCCTTTGTATACCAAGCCGTCATATCGGTTTAGCCCACAAGAGGATCTTCCCTATCATTGTTAGTAATATCTACTGTTTGTTTGTTTATGCATTTCTGTGATTATTTAGTTAGTTAGTAAATAAATGATTAAGCCAATTGGTGCATGGATGATTCACGGTTTAGGCTGGGATCGTGCAGATAACCAAGAATTCTACGACGTTTGAAATGAGACTGACGTAAGGTAAAGAATAATTCATCAATAGAAGACTAATTGATCAGATATTAAAATATCTGAAGAGTTATATTCGGAAAATTATAACTTTGTAATCAGAAGATTTTCTGTGGTGCCCCGACTTCCTAGTTAATTACATTTACATGATTAGTTTAATCACGTAATAATAATTACAGAGAATTGATTTGATAATAAAGACATGACACTGGTGTGTTTACGGACATATTCAATCAATCCCTATCCCAGTCCAGAAGGCGAGGTCAGTACAGGCTGTCCCCACATGCTTCAAGACCCGATTTCACAGGAAGGCAAAAAATATCACGGGGCAAAAAAGGTCATCAAGGACACACCCGAGCCACTACCTGTTCACCACGCTTCCATCCAAAAGGCGAGGTCAGTACAGGTGCATCAAAGCTGGGACAGAGAGATTGAAAAACAGCTTCTATTTCAAGGCCATCAGATTGTTCACCTTTTTTCTAAAATTCCACCTGAATGATGTGCCCAAAGTAAACTGCCTGTTGCTCAGGCCCTGAAGCCAGGATATGCATATAATTGGTACCATTGGAAAGAAAATACTTTGAAGTTTGTAGAAATGTTAAAATAATGTAGGAGAATATAACACAATAGATATGTTAGGAGAAAATCCAAAGAAAAACCTAACGGAAATAATTTGTTTTTGAGAGCCCATGCTCTTACAATGGAAAGTATAGGGGCATACTGAGTTCTAGCTCCCAGGATGCAATTCTATGGCTTCCACAGGGTGTCAGCAGTCTATGTTCAAGGTTTCAGGCTTGTAACTTCCAAAACGAAAAGAAATATCAGTTTTAGTACAGGGACACAGTATTGGAAATTCATGAACGCTCAAACGATGAAGACAGAATTGAAACAAAGTTTAGGGGTAGATTTTCTGATTCTTTTCTCTGCATGTTGAACGAGTGGATAACTCAAATCAATGATGCCAACTACACTGACTTTTTGGGATATAAAAAAGGATTTTATCTATCAAAACGACGCTACATGTTATAGCTGGGACCCTTTGGATGACAAATCAGAGGAAGATTTTGAAAAAGTAAGTGAATATTTAATCGCTATTTGTGAATTTATGAAACCTGTGCCGGTGGAAAAATATTTTGGTGTGGGGCGCCGTCCTCAAGCAATCGCATGGCATGCTTTCGCTGTAATGGCTACTGTAAATTGGACAGTGCAGTCACAAGAATTTAAGCTTTCAACCGATATAAGACACTTGTATGTACCTAAATGTTTAACCTTTCTGGCGCAGGCGTTCCGCTAGCGACCCACCTCGACAACATCCGGTGAAATTGCAGAGCGCCAAATTCAAAATACAATAAACGCAATATTAAACATTCATGATTTACATTTACATTTTAGTCATTTAGCAGATGCTCTTATCCAGAGCGACTTACAGTAGTGAATGCATACATTTCGTGCATTTCATTTCATTTCAGTGTCATACATGACTTTAGCTTAGAATCTTGGCAATCTAACCGCATCGTCGGATTTCAAAAAGGCTTTACGGCGAAAGCACAGCATTCGATTATCTGAGGTCAGCTCCCCACAACAGCATATTATCCAAACAAGCACAGGCGTCACAAAATCCCATATAGCGACAAAATAAGTCACTTACCTTTGAAGATCTTCCTCTGATCGCAATCACAAGAATCCCAGGAACACAATGAATGGTCATTTTGTTTGATAAATTCCTTTTTTATATCCCAAATAGTCCGTTTAGTAGGCGTCATTGAGTTCAGTAATCCACCTGTTCAGAATGCAGACATAGGAGTTCCAAAAGTTACCAGTAAAGTTTGTCCAAACAAATCAAACAACGTTTCTAATCCATTATTAGGTACTCTAATATCTAAATAAACGATATTTCATACGGAGCGAACTATTTTCAATTGGAAAGGAAAAGAACGCAGCGCGCTCCCTCGGTCACGCGTGCAATGAGACTAGTTTTGCCATAGGACTCCCTGAGGATAAACAACTATTCCTCGTTGGTTTTTCAGAATACAAGCATGAAACCAAACTAATCATGTCTTTGTTTTCAAATACTTATTTCCCTCATTAAAATGCAAATCAATTTATAACATTTTTGACATGCGTTTTTCTGTCTCTCACTGTTCAAATAAACCTACCATTCAAATTATAGACTGATCATTTCTTTGTCAGTGGGCAAACATACAAAATCAGCAGGGGATCAAAAAATATCTAGTGGAAGCCATAGGAACTGCAATTTGGTAGGTGGAAGTCTTTGTTTTCAATAGCTTAACCTTTGAATTGGCTGGCAGGTCAACAGAAAAAGAATGTGTCCTCGGGTTTGTTAGTTCTGTTATAGTCACAGACATACTTTTAACATTTTTAGAAACTTTAGAGTGTTTTCTATCCAATACTACCATGCATATGCATATCCTAGCTTCTCGGCCTGAGTAGCAGGTAGTTTACTTTGGGCACCTCAGTCATCCAAACTTCCGAATATTGCCCCCTATCCCTAACAAGTTTTAATATCCATAATTTTTATGATTATTTATTTTAATTGCGCGCCCTCCAGTTTCACGCTAGTGGGACGCCTAGCCCTAAGATTAAACAGCCACCACTCGCACAGATAGGCGGCTGCCTACCTACTTGATATCATTGGCCACTTAGTAAATGGAACACTAGTCATGTTAACAATGCCACTTTAACAATGTTTACATATCTCGCATTACTCATCTCGTATGTATATACTGTATAATGTATCCTTCACTATCTATTCTTTACTATCTACTAATCTTTGCCACTCTGTCACTGCTCATCCATATATTTTGTACTTATATATTCTTATCCCATTCCTTTACTAGATTGTGTGTATTAGGTTTTGTTGTGGAATTTTTAGATATTACCTGTTAGATACTGCTGCACTGTCAGATCTAGAAGCATAAGCATTTCGCTGCACTCACAATAACATCTGCTAACAATGTGTATGTGACCAATACGATTTGATTTGATTCTTTTAGAGCTGACACTTATCTTTTACACCTTGGATTAGAGTACAGCCTTTGAGGATGAGCAGTTTGGGTCAGTTTGTTTCACGGAGTGCAGTGTGTATGAGACACAGAGAGACAGGAGACACCTGTTACACTGAAATAGAAAATCACTGTCCACCTCTGTATCAGCTAAAAGTATGCCCCTGCCAGATAGTTTCTGCTCTGTTGCCTGTGGGAACCTTCTCAAGTCTCCACTGACTGGAATAATGTCAGCCATCAGCCTCTTTCTCTCCCTTTATTTATTTTGGTATTTTTGTTTCATTCATTCCATGGCTTTCTATGCATCTTTCACTTTCACATGCAATCAGAAATGTTTGTATAGTGTATTGATATTCTTATTGTTTTATGCCTCCCCCTCTTTGGAATTTGAGAATCAAATCTACAATTTCCAAAATACGGTCTGTTTCAGAAAGAACAAGACAACTAAAGACTGAACAAGTGGACTTGCCAATGTTGACCTGAATTAAGGATAGTAAAGGGGTAGTAAAACATTTACATGTTTTATTAATAGACTATGACAATAGAGTGAGGGGACTGTCCAATGAAATGCAAATATGCTGCTTTTCTAATCTTTCCATCAATGAAAAAAGTAAATTACTGTCACCCCTGTGACAAAGCATGCATTGTTCCCATGCCTGCTCCCTCATCTTAGGCACGTTAGCAGTCACATTTCCTGAAAGAATCCCCCAAAACGTGGTTCAAAGTGTCTGGCCATCCTCTCACGCTATTCTCACGCTCTGATATTCAACTGAAACATGGCGCTAGACAAACAGGGCTCACGACTGGGGGTAGAGGAGAAATTGGATGAAATTTATGTCATGAAAAGAGGGGCCCTGACATTTCACTGTGAGTGAGAGGAACAATGTGAGCATTTTAGTTCTAATGTCACATTGAGAAGGGACGGGGAATGCGTGAGGTTCGGGTCTTGCCTCGTACTGTCTCGCCCTGCCCTGCCAGGACTAACAGTGACAGGACATGTAAGGACATGTTTAGGGCATGTTAGGATATGTTTGGGACATGTAAGGACATGTTTGGGACTTGTAGGTACCTGTTTGGTCTGATCGTAACTCCAACTTGATCTGCTACTAAGATGATGTCTGATGGTCAACTCAAACCATGCAGCCTAAGACAGGTGCATTTAAAAAATGTATCTCACTGCACTGAACACTCAATGATGTGCTTTGGTTAAATTGACTGTGTGCATGGAAATCAAGTAGATGCGATTGCTTGGATCCCTCCTGAAAGCCTCCCTTCTTGTAAAATGAGGTAGAAATAGCCTTCAGCCAAGTGCAAGATCCACTTCATAGACAAGAAAAAGCCCCTTTTAGTCCCTTTCTCATCAGCTCAAATTCAGCTCGACTCAAATTGAAGATGAAAATATTGACAATCAGCTTTCATGCCCCTCCTGTGATGTGATCTGGCCAGGCTGCTGTGTGCCAGCATCGTAAGACTGCCCCCCATGAGAGCTGCAGGCTGGTCACAAGAAAGAGCCGTCGATTTCAGACATTTGAAAAGGTCCTGAGGACCACTGTGCCACGGCATTTCACAATTCTCTAGCAAGCAGGGAGAGTACTTGAAAACAGTGTAATGGTTTATATATATTTTTTTATTGACTTCCCCAAACCATAGCCTTAGCCATTCAAAAATAATACATAAACTTAACCCATTGAGCTGTTTCTGTTTTAACCCTGTAACCACACTGAATTAATGGGTCAAAAATCGTTCATCCTATCACGGAAAAGGAAATCATCCCACAGAGCAAAGAGCTGTGCCAACCAGAACCCTGTTTCCCCTGCACCCACTCGCCCCCAACTCTGGACCGGTTGACAGGCAAAGAGACGGGGGCTATGTGCAGACTGGCACCATCTTTTCTCAGCCCCTGTCCTCTCTCTATTAGAATCTGCATCACTCCCTCTCTCTCCCTCTCCCCTCCCCGTGTGTGTCAACATCACCCCATATTACCCCCTTCACACTATTGTCCCCATGTAACAGTGGCAAACACAGACACAATGGCATGCTAGTTCAAACACAAACAAGCTAAAAAGGCACTCACACACACACACACACACACACACACACACACACACACACACACACACACACACACACACACACACACACACACACACACACACACACACACACAACTACACACAAACACACACTCATTGTGGTGCATTGTGGGAGAGCCCAAACCACATTAATGGTAATCGTATGCAGGATGCGTCACTGGCAGCATAATAGTCCTCAGGGCCCTTATAGATCCCACTCAAATATGTTTGACAACATTCCCGGTTTCCCCAATTTCGTTTTTGTTTTACTTTTGTGGGTTATTGTTTTACTCTTATACAAACAAACCACATTACCAATGAAATGTTGTCTAACTGTTGCTTGCTGACTGTGGACAGTATTTATTTTTCCGTACTTTTTCGAAATACCTTACATTATTACTCTGAGAGTAATAATTCCACTCTATGCTCTAATGGCAGGGTTGTACAACGGGAGTGCTCAGGGTTGCCAAAATAAAAAAATCAAGTACCTTTTGTGGAACATAAGAGGGTGCTGACACATTTAAAGGCTTTGAACGCAAATTTAGCATTTCTACATAGAGACTCATTTGAGGACTGGTGAGCACTTTAGGATTTGCAGGGACTGGGTAGGTCAAACTAACTTTCATAGTAAATCAAGAGGTGCTGCCATTTTGGTTCTACTCCATTTGTAGCTTCTGAAGTTATTGCTGATCCTAAGGGATGATACGTCATAGTAACTGGTAAATTGTTCTCTACCCCTCTTGTTTTGGCTAGTGTTTAAGCTCCCAATTGCAATGACACAAGTTACATGTTTACCTTTTTATCTGCTATACCCAATTTAGATTCCCATTAGTTGATTTTACGGGAGATTTAAACTGTACAATATCCTCAGTTCTTGACAAGTCCATGCCCTACTTATTCAATATTTTCTTCAGAAATATGCTATGTTTGAGGCCTGGTGTTTTCTACACCCTACAGATAGACAGTATTCCTTTTTTCTCTCATGTTCATTAAACATACTCCCGCATTGATTACTTATTTTTGGACAGAAAACTCTGCCTAAGCTTCGGAGGTGTTCTTATGAGAGTATTGTTATTTCTGACCATTCACTATTAGTGCTTGAGCTAGAGTTTCCCCAGCAACCTCCTATGTGTTATTAATGGTGTCTTAGCTCAATTTTACTCTTTGATAAGGAGTTTGTCAATTTAATTTATTCTGAAATTCCTAGAAATTAATTCAACACCAGATATGTCCTACTCTTCCATATGGGAGTCCCTCAAAGCATACCTATGAGGAGAAATTATTTCTTATACAGCCAACAAAAATAAAGCTTGCTCTCAGCGGTTTCGAGACCTGAGCAAAGCCATAGCTACATTGGATGAGAAGTATGCTACAGATCCTTCCTCTGATCTATATAAAGAACGCTAGCAACTCCAATCTGAATTTGATGAGCTCTCTACCAGACAAGCTGAACAATTACTCTTACGTGCTTGATACAGAATGTATGAGCAAGGCGAAAAGGCCAGTAAACTCCTTGCACATCAGATCCATAAATCTGAGGTCTCACGTGTAATCCCACAAATAAGGACCCTATCTGGTGCTACCACAATTATACATAAAGAGATCAATGATCAATTCAAACGATTTTACTCTGCCCTATACACCTCTGAATCTCCTCAAGACCCTTTGTTGATTGATTTGTTCTTCGATTGTCTGAGTATGCCTTCAATTGATACAGACTCCCATGACGGTTTAGAAGACACATTTGGTGTGGGGGCTGTGCTTTGGCAAAGTGGGTGTGGTTATATCCTGCCTGTTTTGGCCCTGACCGGGGGTTTCATCGGATGGGGCCACAGTGTCTCCTGACCCCTCCTGTCTCAGCCTCCAGTATTTATGCTGCAGTAGTTTATGTGTCGGGGGGCTAGGGTCAGTCTGTTACATCTGGAGTATTTCTCTTGTCTTATCCGGTGTCCTGTGTGAATTTAAATATGCTCTCTCTAATTCTCTCTTTCTCTCTTTCTTTCTTTCTCTCTCTCAGAGGACCTGAGCCCTAGGACCATGCCTCAGGACTACCTGACATGATGACACCTTGCTGTCCCCAGTCCACCTGGCTGTGCTGCTGCTCCAGTTTCAACTGTTCTGCCTGCGGCTATGGAACCCTGACCTGTTCACCGGACGTGCTACCTGTCCCAGACCTGCTGTCCCAGACCTGCTGGAACCCTGACCTGTTCACCAGACGTGCTACCTGTCCCAGACCTGCTGTTTTCAACTCTCTAGAGACAGCAGAAGCGGTAGAGATACTCTCAAAGATCAGCTATGAAAAAGCCAACTGACACTTACTCTTGAGTTTCTGACTTGTTGCACCCTCGACAACTACTATGATTATTATTATTTGACCATGCTGGTCATTTATGAACATTTGAACATCTTGGCCATGTGCTGTTATAATCTCCACCCGGCACAGCCAGAAGAGGACTGCCCACCCCTCATAGCCTGGTTCCTCTCTAGGTTTTGGCCTTTCTAGGGAGTTTTTCCTAGCCACCGTGCTTCTACACCTGCATTGCTTGCTGTTTGGGGTTTTAGGCTGGGTTTCTGTACAGCACTTTGAGATATCAGCTGATGTAAGAAGGGCTATATAAATACATTTGATTTGATTTGATTTACACCTGAGGAGATTGCAACTGCAATCCGCAATGAAAAGGGGTAAATCACCGGGTCTGGACTGTTTTTTTCTTCAAACAAACAGAATGCTGATGCCATTATGTGAAGCATCAGGGAGTTTATGTTCTTTTGCTTTTGTTGGTGATGTCGCGTCTGGGTGCTGTCGCCGATGGAACCAGGGGTGCCTCAGATGGCTCGTCGGGCTTCTACGCCTTAGCTGGCTCGGAGGTTTTCTTGCCTAGGTTGGCTCGGCAGGCGCCCATTCCACATCATGCCTCAGCTGGTTCATCGGGCTCCCACGCCTCAGCCAGCTCGCCAAGCTCCCACGCCTCAGCGGTATCATCAGGCTTTCACGCCTCAGACAGCTCGTCGTGCTTCTATGCCTCAGCCGGCTTGTCCAGTGCCCATGAATCGGCCGGCCCGTCAGGCTCGCCCAGGTGGGTGGGCAGGTGGGTGGGGGGGTACTGTTAAGCCTGCTCCCGCTCTCCCTCTCTGGCATTCGAGGGCACCAGGCTGCCCTTCATTACGCATACCTGTCACCATCATTAAGCGCATCAGCGCTCACTGGACACACTTGGACTCCTTCACTTTGTTGATTGCCCCATCTATATCTGTCTGTTCCTCCTTTGGTTCCCTGTGTCAGCGTTAATGTCGTTATGTTTTCATGTCCAGATGCTGTCCTGTCCTGTTCCATGTCCGTTGTTAATTAAATGTTCACTCCCTGTTCTTGCTTCTTGCCTACCAGAGTCGATCCTTACACGATTAAACATTCATGTACTTTATTTGGGATGGCAAGGTACCACGGATTGGTAGAAAATATTTACAGAAGCCTGAGGCATTTAGCTCTAACAAATTTTCAGACATACTATTGGACTGCAAATATCAGAGCCCTTTTGTACTGGCTACAGACTGATCCTACTCACCCAAGACCACTCGAGTCTGAATAAAACAGAACCAGCCACACTTTTTCATATGTTTTGGGACATTCATAAACTGTGTGGTTTCTGGTAATTAATATTTAAAATGTTTCTCTAATGAACTCAGCAAAAAAAGAAACGGCCCTTTTTCAGGACCCTGTCTTTCAAAGATAATTCGTAAAAATTCAAATAGCTTCACAGATCTTCATTGTAAAGGGTTTCAACACTGTTTCCCATGCTTGTTCAGTGAACCATAAACAATTAATGAACATACACCTGCGGAACGGTCGTTAAGACACTAACAGCTTACAGACGGTAGGCAATTAACCTCTCTGGGGCAGGCGGGAGGAATTTGTCCCACCTACATAACAGCCAGTTGAATCCTGTGGCGCGATTTTCAAAACCTTTGAAATGCTATTACTTTAAGTTCTCAAACATATGACTATTTTACAGCTATTCAAAGACAAGACTCTCGTTAATCTAACCACACTGTCCGATTTCAAAAAGGCTTTACAACGAAAGCAAAACATTAGATTATGTCAGCAGAGTACCAAGCCAGAAATAATCAGACACCCATTTTTCAAGCTAGCATATAATGTCACAAAAACCCAGAAGACAGCTAAATGCAGCACTAACCTTTGATGATCTTCATCAGATGACAACCCTAGGACATTATGTTATACAATACATGCATGTTTTGTTCAATCAAGTTCATATTTATATAAAAAAACAGCTTTTTACATTAGCATGTGACGTTCAGAACTAGCAAACTTCCGGTGAATTCACTAACAATTTACTAAATTACTGACGATAAACGTTCACAAAAAGCATAACAATTATTTTAAGAATTATAGATACAGAACTCCTCTATGCACTCGATATGTCCGATTTTAAAATAGCTTTTTGGTGAAAGCACATTTTGCAATATTCTAAGTACATAGCCCGGCTAGCTATTTAGACACCCAGCAAGTTTAGCCTTCACCAAAATCAGATTTACTATTACAAAAGTTTGATTACCTTTCCTGTTCTTCGTCAGAATGCACTCCCAGGACTTCTACTTCAATAACAAATGTTGGTTTGGTCCAAAATAATCCATCGTTATATCCGAATAGCGGCGTTTTGTTCGTGCGTCCCAGACACTATCCGAAATGGTAAATCAGGGTCCCGCGCACGGCGCATTTCGTGACAAAAGAATTCTAAATATTTCATTACCGTACTTTGAAGCATGTCAACCGCTGTTTAAAATCAATTTTATGCCATTTTTCTCGTAAAAAAGCGATAATATTCCGACCGGGAATCTGCAATTAGGTAAACAGCCGAAAGAAAATACAGCATGGGGTCGACTCGGGCACGCGCCTAATTCCTTTGTCCTCTGATCGGCCACTTGGCAAAGGCGATTATGTGTTTCAGCCTGGGGCTGCCTCGATATCGTTCAGCTTTTTCCCGGGCTCTGAGAGCCTATTGGAGCCGTAGGAAGTGTCACGTTACAGCTAAGATCCTGACTCTTCAATAAACAGAGGCAAGAACAACAACACCTTGTCAGACAGGCCACTTCCTGCATGAAACCTTCTCAGGTTTTTGCCTGCCATATGAGTTCTGTTATACTCACTGACACCATTCAAACAGTTTTAGAAACTTTAGGGTGTTTTCTATCCAAAGCCAATAATTATATGCATATTCTAGTTACTGGGCAGGAGTAGTAACCAGATTAAATCGGGTACGTTTTTTTATCCGGCCGTGTAAATACTGCCCCCTAGCCCTAACAGGTTAACCTTTGAATTGGCTGGCAGGTCAACAGAAAAATAATGTGTTCTCAGGTTTGTTAGTTCTGTTATAGTCACAGACATACTTTTAACAGTTTTAGAAACTTTAGAGTGTTTTCTATCCAATACTACCATGCATATGCAAATCCTAGCTTCTGGGCCTGAGTAGCAGGCAGTTTACTTTGGGCACGCTTCTCATCCAGACGTCGAAATACTGCCCCCAAGCCATAAGAAGTTTTAAACAACACTTTTAGCTAGACGACTAATACTCCAGAACTGGAAGATGGCCGTTCCTCCATCTTATAAATATTGGGTGGGAGATGTGTTGTGCTCTCTGAAATTAGTAAAAAATTCATTCAACACACATGGGAACTACAAACTGTTTTATGATGCTTGGGCTCCATTCCAGTCTTAATTTGAACAGTCCACACTCTGATGGCATTCTTATTAAAACAAAAATAAGACTGTATTTTACACCCCTGTGATTTACTGGTTGGAAGAGCATTTCTTTTTTTATTTTACATTTATTTAACTTAGTCTGTTAAGAACAAATTCTTATTTTCAATGATGGCCCGGGAACAGTGGGTTAACTGCCTTGTTCAGGGGCAGAACAACATATTTTTTACCTTGGCAGCTGTCATGACTGTCCTGATCAGGTCAGGGTACAGGAGACCACCACCCTACAGATTATCTCCCAAACCCCCAACAGAGGAGGAGAGATCTAGGGGTCTGAAGATGTGGGGGTTTTATGACCCCTCACGCCCATAATAAACCTTAGGCCACAGAGAAATTCCTTTGTCCTCACAATGGAAAACTGGCCTCAGAACATTAAACATGCAATAAAGGGACTTTGGAACAATGGTTTCCGTCAGCCACAATGGTGGGCATGACGAGAGGTGGAATATGAAAATGTATGTAACTTTTGTATTATTATTAAAGGTTAAGAGATGACGTTATTATGAAAACATTGTACCTTTAAGAGTTTTCCCAGTATATGCCTGATGTTTATACATTGTACGTTGTGTGGAAAATATCCAAATCAAAGAGAATGTTTTGGTAAAGATGAGATGTGAAGGTAGTGTCTAAAATAGGATTTCAGTCAAATCTAGGCCTTGCCCCTTAACTTGGTCCGCCCAGAGAATTGCCCTAAAGGCAGTTACGCCCACTTCTGACCCGAGGGTATAAGACAGGAGAGTGAAGAATTAACATAGGAGACTAATTGACCCCAAGCTGCAGCGAAGGTCTAACAAAGTCAACGAACCCCAAAACGAAACACAAGGTTGAAGACAAAGAAATCTTTTTCTACACGAGCTACGGACGAGTAGCTGTGTCTAAGCGGGTGAATTCAAGCCGAACCACCCAGCCTCCACTCTCCATTGAATCGTGGTATCTACACCGTTCGAGTCCGAAGCTGTGAGCTCTGAGCTACAGAGCTGTGTGTCCTCAGAAGACCGCGAGGGATCAGACCACTAAGCCAAGAAGGACACTGACATCGTGAGGACAACCAGAGAGTTGCGCCGGAGAAGTGCGTCATTGAGAAGCCTAAACGACCCACGCGGAGCTTCCCACCTGAGACCTGCAACACGTAATTACATCATTATATTCTGACCCATAAGAGCGGCAGTTCAAGGGCAAGGCTAGGTTTAAATAAGCATGGCTGACAAATGAACCCAAATGTATATTTCTCTCGTGTACTTTCTTGGTTTCTCTCTCTTCTAAATCCCCATCTTGGGTAACACGTGCCATAGTGTGTTGGCCCGTTATACTAAGTCCTAATCAATAGCTATACTGTGTTTTGTGTTTGTGTATTTTTATCATCATTTTAGCTTGCTAGTAAATAAATAATCAACTAAGATTGGTGTGGTAAACTCATTGGTGGGACCCGGGTCCGTGCAGATTCCCGGATTATGCGACGTTCAGACATGAGACAAGAGGTTGATTAATTTAGCGACTGTTGTAAAATCGATACTCTGATATCCTTTGAGTTAATTTGGGAAATAGAAACTCAATCAAAATAATGTTCCCATGGTGCCCCAGGTTAATGAGTTAATAATTGCTTGATTCATTGCTTAATTCATTTAATCACGCAATTATAAACCGTTAATCATTCGATGAGCAACAGTCGTCACATTAACTAATACAATGTCACGACACAGCTCAGGGATTCAATCTTGCAACCTTTTGGTTAAAAGTCCAACACTAACCACTAGGCTACCTGCCACCCTGAATCTTGTGGGGGTGTTTTTCGGAGGACATTGAGGTTGGTGATGTGCCTATTGATTCTTATTGAGTGTGACTGTCAGTGTTCACCAGGAAACAGGAGGGTCGAAGTCAGACGCAGGAGACTCAAGTCCGTGAACACACAAAAAATATTTATTATATATCCACACGTTGCCCAGAAAACAGGTAAGGCAAGGCAAAACAAATGCCCAAAACAAACAGCCCGCACACAGCTTAGGGACGCAGTTCAAAACACGCTGCACTGAAACCCATAGGCAGAGGAAAAAAAACCCACCTGTACCTCAAACACGTAACACCTGACAACAAACAATCACGCACACAGCACAAACTACACAGAACGACTAAATACCCTCCCTCCTCAACTGTAACATTTTAAATAATAAGTTTTCCTTTTGCTCATGCAAATTAAGGTGTAATGAAGTTACTCTTAGAACCCGACTTACTGTAATATGCACAAATTTGGGACATACAGACAACCAATAGTTTTGATTGAGGTTAATACATTTACAAATCCCAGGGATTCAATTAAGAAGTATTACATTACTGTTTTCATTCTGTCAGTGTTGTCAGCCTTGTTGGCCTCTGTTGTGTTTCTCCTCACATCCTGCGTGTTACCATGGCACCCAAAGAGTACTCTCTTGGCCGTTCTTCAACCTCCTCTGATCACCAGGACAGGAACACACACAATTTGCTTATACAAAACAAAACATAAGACTACACAATGCTTTCCTGATCATGAAAATGTATCAAGCATCATATTAAATACTGAGTGTCTAACACCAATAGCAGATTACAGTAACTATACTTGAAGCAGAGTGAAGAGAAGGGGTGTCTAGAAAGTGCTGCCTGTCTAGACATAAAGACAGACTGGTTCTTATAAACAATGGTTGTTATAAATCACAGGACTGATTCAGAGAGCAACTGAAGTGAGCGTCCTAATCATGAAGACTGCAGCTGGGAACCCCCCCAAGGAGGGGTAAGTGTGAAGAAGGGGAATGACCTATGGATGAAAATAGTTTCATGAGTTTAAGGCTTTGGTACCAACTGTCTGAGAAGAAATGTGCTTCCCTTGAAAGGTTTATCAAATGCAGATAATGTGAAGAATCTAGACTTGGGTTTGTTGCTGGGTCTTGTAGGACCGATTTGTTTCATGAAGATATAGATTTATGGGATTGAGGATTTGTTTTTCTGCATATCATCACAATACTTTTTATCGTCCCTGTGCGGTTACGATTAAATCAAGATTAGATTGGATGATGTTGACAGTAAAACTGAATTATGACCATGGATTTGCTCATGGGTGTTGGTCGCTCTAATACGTCTTAGTGTTAGTTCGTTGGAGGAGTGTGCCCAGATGAGGACATGTGGTGTACCATTACTCAATACATCTAAGAGAGGCCCCACATTTGAGCCTTCAAGCTCTCTGAAATCTGAGAAGTTTTCACATATGCCATCAATAAATAATGACAATTTTTTTGTATTGTTTGTTTTTGCAAACAAACGTCAGAAAAGGGAAAATCACAGTTTAATGTGAAGGCAGAATGATACGATAAGGATCATCAGTTTTTTTCTCAGATGGAGGTCATTTGTATGACTTTGTGTGGTACTCTTTGATGATGTCACAATGTGTGAGCCTGGTTGCAGAGCCAGGTCTGGTGCTAGTACCTGGTGGCTGATATATTTATATTTTAGTCATTTATCAGACGCTCTTATCCAGAGCAACTACGGCTAAGTGCTTTGCTCAAGGGTACATCGACAGATTTTTCACCTAGTTGGCTCGGGCATTCAGAACATTGACCTTTGTTGGGGCTAGGGGGCAGTATTTTCACGGCCGGATGAAAAACATACCCAATTTGAACAGGTTACTACTCTGGCCCAGAAACGAGAATATGCATATTATTATTAGATTTGGATAGAAAACACTCTGAAGTTTCTAAAACTGTTTGAATGGTGTCTAAGTATAACAGAACTCATATGGCAGGCAAAAACCTGAGAAAAATACAAGCAGGAAATGAAAATCTTGTGGCTGTACTACTTTCAAGTCATTGCCAATGGAACACACAGTGACAAAGGATTCATTTTGCACTTCCTAAGGCTTCCACTAGATGTCAACAGTCTTTAGAAAGTTGTTTGAGGCGTCTATGATGAACAGAGACCGAATGAGAAGGTGGGGAAGTTGGTCACCCAGGGAATGACATCACCTCATTGGCGCGCATTCATGTGAAACGGGACCTTGTGTTCCAAAATGTTTTTCAAGACACAGGAAAGGTCCGGTTGAAATATTACTGAAGTTTCACGTTAAAATGGCCCTAAAGATTGATGCTATACAACGTTTGACATGTTTGAACGAACGTAAATAGATTTTTTTTTTGACTTTTCGTCGTGACATTTTCCTCGCGCGTCCTACATTTTGAGTAGCCGACTGAACGAGCTAACAACATGGCGTTATTTGGACATAAATTATGAACTTTATCGAACAAAACAACATTTGTTGTGGACCTGGGATTTCTGGAAGTGCCTTCTGATGAAGATTATTAAAGGTAAGTGAATATTTCTAATGTTATTTATGCATTTAGATGACTCCAAAAGGGCGGCTATCTGTATTGCCTAGTGTATTTTTCTGAGCGCAGTACTCAGATTATTGCAAAGTGTGCTTTCCCAGTAAAGTTATTTTGAAATCTGTCAATGCGGTTGCATTCAGGAGATGTTAATCTATAATTCTTTGAATAACAGTTTAATATTTTATCAACGTTTATAATGAGTATTTTTGTAAATTCACCGGCAGTTTTGGGGGAGATACATTTTCTGAACGTCACGCGCCAATGTGAAATGCTGTTTTTGGATATAAATATGAACTTGATAGAACAAAAAATGCATGTATTGTCTAACATAATGTGCTAGGAGTGTCATCTGATGAAGATTGTCAAAGGTTAGTGCATAATTTTAGCTGGTTTTCTGCTTTTGGTGACGCCTGTACTTGCATTGAAAATGGCTGTGTGTACTTTTTTGGCTATGTACTCTCCTAACATAATCTAACTTCATGCTGTCGCCGTAAAGCCAATTTGAAATCGGACAATGTGGTTGGATTAAGGAGATGTTTATCTTTCAAATGGTGTAAAATAGTTGATTGTTTGAGAAATTGAGATTATTCGATTTTTGCTGTTTTGAATTTCGCGCCATGCTAGCAATCCCGTCAGTGGGATTCTATCCCCAAGAGGTTTAACCTGTTAGGGCTAGGGGGCAGTATTGACACGGCTGGATAAAAAACGTACCCGATTTAATCTGGTTACCACTCCTACCCAGTAACTAGAATATGCATATAATTATTGGCTTTGGATAGAAAACACTCCAAAGTTTCTATGTTGTCTGTGAGTATAACAGAACTCAAATGGCAGGTCAAAACCTGAGAAGATTCTGTACAGGAAGTACCCTGTCTGACCATTTCTTGGCCTTCTTTGCCATCTCTATCCATTACAAAGGATCTCTGCTGTTACGTGACACTTCCTACGGCTCACATGGTCTCTCAGAAGGCGGCAAAAAGCTGAATCGTGGCTTTGCAGGCTCTGGCTGAAAAAAAGTAGCGCGTTTGGGTAGTGGCTGGTTACAGTACTGTGAGACTCAGGCTCGTGCCCGCGTCGACAGAATGCTTTGTTTTCTTTCCTCTGTTTACCTAAACGGAGATTCCCGGTCGGAATATTATCGCTTTTTTACGAGAAAAATTGCATAAAAATGGATTTTAAACAGCGGTTGACATGCTTCGAAGTACGGTAATGGAATATTTAGAATTTTTTTGTCACGAATTGCGCCATGCTCGTAACCCTGATTTACCATTTCGGATAGTGTCTAGAACGCACAAACAAAACGCTGCTATTTGGATATAACAATGGATTATTTTGGACCAAACCAACATTTGTTATTGAAGTAGCAGTCCTGGGAGTGCATTCTGACGAAGACAACAAAGGTAATCAAACTTTTGTAATAGTAAATCTGACTTTGGTCAGGGCTAAACTTGGTGGGTGTCTAAATGGCTAGCCGTGATGGCTGGGCTATCTACTGAGAATATTGCAAAATGTGCTTTCACCGAAAAGCTATTTTAAAATCGGACACCTCGATTGCACAAAGGAGTTCTGTGTCTATAATTCTTAAAATAATTGTTATGTTTTTTGTGAACGTTTATCGTGAGTAATTTAGTAAATTGTTAGTAAATTCGCCGGAAGTTTGCTAGTTCTGAACGTCACATGCTAATGTAAAAAGCTGGTTTTTGATATAAATATGAACTTGATTGAACAAAACATGCATGTATTGTATAACATAATGTCCTAGGTGTGTCATCTGATGAAGATCATCAAAGGTTAGTGCTGCATTTAGCTGTCTTCCGGGTTTTTGTGACATTATATGCTAGCTTGAAAAATGGGTGTCTGATTATTTCTGGCTGGGTACTGTGCTGACATAACCTAATGTTTTGCTTTCGCTGTAAAGCCTTTTTGAAATCGGACAGTGTGGTTAGATGAAGGAGAATCTTGAGAATCCAGAGAGGTTAACCGCTAGACTACCTGCCGTGTTGATCGTTGTTCCCCAGCACAAGTTAAATAGTGTCTCTAATCACAGGCACAGTTTTAGGAGGCAGGTGGGATCCTTTTCTCTTTCTGAACCTTGGGGAAATGTGTCCTCTAGTGAACAAGGTCTGCTCGGAATTATGACCACATGTTACATGAAAACTTTTTTTTTAAAGATTGTAGCCTACCCACCCACCCACCCACCCACCCACCCACCCACCCACCCACACACACACACACACACACACACACACACACACACACACACACACACACACACACACACACACACACACACACACACACACACACACACACACACACACAGATACACATACCCACATGTACTCAGACATGCACACAAATGCATTGACACACACACACACACACACACACACACACACACACACACACACACACACACACACACACACACACACACACACACACACACAGCTGGTAGGTCAGCATCTCGCCAGGCCGTGCTTGCAAGGACTGTTTGATTAAGAAAAGAGAGCAGCAGGATGGAGTTAACTGAATTTCCTCTGGGAGTTTATAGCAGCCGTTAGTTCTCCCACGTGTAAATGAACTTGAGTGAAAACAGCTGCTTCACGTTAGCTTTCTTTCACAAGACATGCATAGAGATATACTCTAAAAACCCTCTGTGGCACTGCATCCATCCTCTGTCATTAATCTGTCGATTTGTCCATTAAATCTTGCCCCACTTCTCTTGCTTGTGACACTGCTCTAGTAGTCCTCTGAGTCCTTAATCACAGTCCTCACACATTGACAGGTTGAAGATCAGAAAACCTGTCTCTTACACACCTTGTTAACTTCAGATATTTTATTACATTTAAATTACTTTGGGTCCTTGAAAGCACTATATAAGTTCCATGTACTAATATTTATTATTATTACATTGCCACTTTGATACGGTAGTTTGGGTTTTGCGAAGGCTCTTTCTCTCATGGTGGAAGTCTCTGCAGAGCCAGCCATGAGCCATCCATGTGGTGCTCATGCCAAGATTACAGGGGGACGTTGGAGGGGCGGGGGGCACTGCCAGGGGGCAACGGGGGACACCCCTCACCTGGAGGGTGAGAGGGGGAAGGTCTTTGTGTGACATCATCACTTCACGACTCGCTGCTTTCGGGGACTGGCATTGGGACATGGGTGATTGCAACCCTACTGACCCAAAATGAAAGCAGGGGCCTGGGTCTCTCTGGGGTGCCCCAGCAGACCACCCCCACACACGCTCTGTGTCCTTCCTAATGTCAAAGCTGTGGGATGTGAACTGCTACTATTGATTGGGCAGGAAGTCTTTTGTGTGTGGAGGGTACCAGGACACTTACTACTTGCCTCTTTTTAATAGTGCAGGAAAGAGACAATTTGTGTTTCTACTGCGACTGGGACAATGTATGCCTATGCTGACTGTATACTCAATGTTTGGGCAGAAAGGAATGGTGTAACAATATGGAGGGTGAGGGATTGAGCAGGGAATGCATGTGTATCTGTTGTGACACCAGAGGTTTTGTGTGTGTGTGTGTGTGTGTGTGTGTGTGTGTGTGTGTGTGTGTGTGTGTGTGTGTGTGTGTGTGTGTGGTGTGTGTGTGTGTGTGTGTGTGTGTGTGTGTGTGGCAATCCTACAGATCATTTGGTGTTCTATAGGAGTGATGGAAAGGTTGTGCACTTGCAGTGGGCCACACACTCGGTAGAGGGCACTCTTGCTGCAGCAACAACAGCTGTCTTTTGGGCGGAGAAATAGGTCACTGGCCCTGTCTGGCCATGGTCTCACTGGCCAGGGCACAACATCCTGGTGTCCTACCAACTACTTTAACCCTACTGTCTATGCATACTGCATAACTGCCCGTTCGTTTAGAAAAAAATCTGGTTTAGAGCAGGAGTCCCAAGCTGTTCCATTTCTAAGGAGTTGACTGTATGCTTAGGGCAATATTCTTCAACCTTGGTAAAAATGAATACTTCAATGAATACTAGCCCTAATCCTAACCCTAAACCTATTGCCTATGAAAGAGTTAACGAACACTAAACAACTGTCTTAAAATCCTGTCTCATAAGTTCCATGGAAGTGAATCCTGTCACTGTTTGGGAGTTGAAAGGGTAAACTTAATTCCGATTCCTAACCATCAGCTGCCCCGTCATGAGTGTTTGAGGATGTCTTAACTTCGATTGAAGGCTATCTCTCACACAGCAGAGTCTCCCCAGATCTTTACTCAACTTTTCTTTCTCTTTATTCAACCATTGTCTATTTCTCTCTCTCTGTCTATCTGGCGGCAATGAAAATGGAGATGAGTGCTTGATATTGTTTTACATTGACAGATATGGTGGACACCATGGACAGCTCAGTGGAGTTTTCCTGATATTATTAAATCTTGTTCTGAGGGTGCTCTGCCTTGAGGGTGAAAGAAATGTAATTGTTTGGATGATATGTAGAGTATGCATTAGCCATGATGGGTGACATTTTCATGACGCAAAAGAGCAGAGTCTATGCATTTTGCATTGGGAGTGGAGCTTTGTAGGGGCAAATGTAGCCTATATCGGTTTTAATTATTATTATAATTTTGTAAATGTGACCTTTATTTAACGAGGCAAGTCAGTTAAGAACAAATTCTTATTTACAATGACGGCCTACCCCGGCCAAACCCAGACGATGCTGGGCCTATAGTGCGCCGCCCTATGGGACTCCCAATCTCGGCCGGATGTGATACAGCTTGGATTCAAACCAGGGACTGTTGTGGCACCTCTTGCACTGAGATGCAGTGCCTTAAACCATTGCGCCACTCGTGTTTGTTGAAGTTCAAACGCAACACAACCTTAGAAAGGGGGCAGGTTGTTTTCCTAAAATCAAAATACAATAGTGGATATTTGATTTACCTCCAATCTCTAGCCTGCAGCCCAGGGCTGTGATTGGTACTAATTACATTTGGTAGTTGCATTGCTCAGGACCCGCTGTTCCAGGATCATATGTGACTCATGTTAGACCAACACGTGCTGCATAGGTTCACACCAGAAATCAAATTTACTCCCTACACCTCCTGGGGTAATGCAAAAGTCAGATCAATATGAAACGATTATGTTATGATTACATTATATTCTCTCTCTGTTCACGAAGCACTTTGACAAATGGATTTATCCGGATATTTCCCCTGTTTCTATGTATTTCTTTTCTGTGGAATTTTGTCAAGGTTCCATTGACTTTGGAAAAGACCCAACTTACTTTTATCTGTTTATGTTCACACATTTGCATTATACCTTTTATTCTTTCTCTCACCCTGCACCTTCGCTGTCTGTCTCGCAAATGCACGCATGCACGTATGAACGAACACACACCCTATGAAACGTCAGTCTACCACAGCCCGTGTGTGTGTGACATTAACAGGACGTGGCCAATCTTTGAAAGGGATGACAGATGGTGTATATTTCATCCTGTTATATTTATGTGTTTATTGTCAGGGTCTTTACCATCTTGCCGATGACACAGCAGCACCAGGATCAGATGTTGAGCAGCACATTGCCTCTGTTTTCTGGCTCACTGCTCTGTGAGACATCATATGATCTCTGTAAAAGGAAATCAGAACCAACCTTGGATGGCTTTCAGCAGCCCTAATTTTAAAAGGGTCTGTCATCCGGAACCATCTGGCTTGTCTGGTTCTGGGTCCGGGCTGCAAAATGTCTGTACCTGTCAGCTCGGCTTTTTAGGAGACCTAGTAAACATCCCTTAAAACACTAATCAGCCTTTCGTTACTTTTGTGTGATCTCCAAGACACGGATCCATATCCAAAGTGCACTTTGCTCTGCGTTTGGACATACGACTGCACTGGGAGGCTCAGAGAACCAATAGGAACTAACAGTAAATCACAATGACACATCTACTATGACCACTGCACAGTGTGTGTGTGTGTGTGTGTGTGTGTGTGTGTGTGTGTGTGTGTGTGTGTGTGTGTGTGTGTGTGTGTGTGTGTGTGTGTGTGTGTGTGTGTGTGTGTGTGAGCGCGCGCCCGAGCGTGCGTGCGTGCGTGTGTGAGAGAGAGAGAGTGTGAGAGAGTGTATGTGAGCATGTGTGTGAAACTCCACTTCAAAGACTTGGAATCTCCTCAGTGAGGCTGATGTGGAGTGAGGCTTACCCATCTTTTGCCCTCTCTCTCTCTCTCTCTTCCTTCCTCCCTTTCTTTCTCTCTCACTCCCTCCTTCCCTCCCCTAGCCAGCTCCACATGGAGGATATGTCCAGCTGCTCGGGCTTGATCTGCAGCAGGCCATTGCGGGAAGGAAGGTGGACCCCGACGCTGCCTGTTGTTGGGGGAAGCCCACCTAGAGGCACCGGAGAGGTAGCGGAGGAGAGGAGAAGAGGGGAAATGAGAAGAGGGGAGAAGAGAAAAGGGGAGGAGAGAAGGTGAGAGAAGAGGAGAACAGCAAAGAAGAGAGGAGAGGAGAGACAAAAAGAGATGAGACTTGACGAGAGACTGGCCCCGGCCCTGAAGAGAGCTCTACCAGCCCTCATCATGAGCCTGCCATGTGTGCTTCCCTGCCTCCCTGCCTCAAAGATCAAAGGGCCCATCACACACCCTCCGCGCTCTCTCCACACCCCAAGTTTGCATTACATCATGGCAACCCATCCCTTTAAAGTCTGCGGGTTCCCAGCTGCAAAAGATGACCAGGGTGAGACAAGTGTTGGAGTTCCACCCAAGAATGCTTCCCTGTGGCCTCAACAGAGTGGATGAGCATATTTGGTCAGGCATGGGATGGCACTGAGTCATCCAGACTACCCATCCTTAGAAGACAAACAACAATAACACACATAAAGACACAGATATAGACACAGATGCATATAAACGAACTCAGGCACACACACACACACACACACACACACACACACACACACACACACACACACACACACACACACACACACACACACACACACACACACACACACACACACACACACACACACACACACACACACACACACACACACAACACGGAGACATGTCTTCCATGGGAGTGTTCTGTTGTGGCCCTCACGGCTGACCTTGGGGGCGTACAGTGAGGAGAGGAGTGAGGGGTGAGGGGCTGGTTGGTGGGAGGACGCCCAAGCATCTGGATCTCATCAGTAGATCTCACAGAGGGGCGCAGCAGCAGGAAACACATACAGAAACAAAAGGGCTGCTAGTTCAGTGCCCGTGATGGAACCATCCAGGTCTTAAAGACCTCAGAACTAGGCCTGCAGAGAGGCACCTCAGGAGAACCTGCATAGTGGTCAGAGTCATACCTTTTTACCACTACTGAGATGAACCAAAGTGAACAAAGCTATAAAAGTTTAATGCAGTTCTGATCACAACCTAGCTCAGCTCTGCAGTCCATTCTGCAGTTAGCGCCTGTCTTTTCCAGTGGAATAGAGGGTTGTAGTCTCCCCTCTCAAAGCCGCCGTACACAGACCAGGGCTGCAGCCTCACCCTGTTTTGCTGCACTTGGACCGTTTTCTCTAGAAACGTCCAAATATTTAGTCTGAGAACATCTGTATAACAGGCAGCTTGCCATCAGGGCCGGCCGGATAGAAAGACAAATGAGGACAATGACACCACAAAACCAGAGAGAGACACTCAACTCCAGCGGTATCAAACATATATCCAATATTTTTTTGTAAATATTTTCTTTGAGGGGGAAAACAAACACAATATACTATAAAATGACTAAAAACCGAATCAAAACTGTAGAAATTATAATGGACCTACATTCACACAGTTTCTTGACTGTGTCCAGCTCGCTAATAATCACTGAAATGAAAGCTAGACAGTTAGGGAGCCAAAATTATGGATAGAGGACTCTTTTTTGCACATTTTGACGGCGAGGAAATATAATCAATTTTCAGTGCGGCCCTCCGGCAAAATGAGTTTGACACCCCTGCTCTACTCTCTCAGGGGAGGTATGGGGAAATACGCAGGTTGACGTTCATTGTCATGAATCTTACCCTGGAGGCTGCTTACCCTTTCGCCAGCTGCAAAATCAAAATTGGCTATATATTTTTTTAATATGAAAACAAGAATGCAGAGCTTGCTCCAGAACAAGATTTATCACGCAAAACTCTAACCTGTGGGAAATGTGAGACAATGAATTATGTAACAACAACAGAAGAGCTGCAGTCTGTCCAATGTTGCTGGGAAATTACCGCTCGATCTGTTTTGCTTAGTCATTTATGTATCCACAAAACCATTGCTAAGATACCTTCACTGAAAACATTCTATGAACATTTTCAAAAGAAAGTCCAGAAGGTCCTTGTTGTATCTGTACCCTTTTCACCGTTATATTTCTTGATTACTCTTCTGAAGCATTCTCTAAATGGTACGAAATTCCATCTCTGTATACTTTGGTTCCGTATCGAGGTTAACTTGAACGATCTCCTTAGGAGAACGTTACATGAGATACATGGGACCTCCAGCATCTCTCCATGTGCTTGTGCCACTAAAAGAAACACTCATCGAATTACACCCCTCACATTCTGTATATTCAGCTCAATATAATCTGTATGTTTTTACATGGGTAACAGAATGCCAAATGCATGTGTGTTTAGGCACGAGCCTGGAAGAAATATCTAAATAACATTGTGATATTATCAAAACAAGTTTGTCTCTTGTGATGTAACGCCATGCTGTTTGGAGGCTTATCGATTTCCTCCTCTACTCTTCTTTTGGCTAATCACATTATATTACATCCACATAGTTTCTTCTCAGACATGACAGCATGTCCATGATTCATTCCACCAAGGCTAAAGTCATCCAGGAGCTGTAGGACATCTGGAATGTTGACATTTGTCAAGTACAGGAGGCCATGTCATGTATTGTATGGTCTGCGTCGCTGTGTGTTTTCTCTCTGGGGAGACAGAAACAGACATGATGTTGTCATGTCTCTGACTATGATTAAACTATATGACATGCTATTTTATCAAATAGATTATCTAATGTTTAATTGATTACGTGATTTAATTAAACCATGCAACAATTAAACCATTAATAACCTGGGGCACCACGGAAGCTTTCATTTATATGGAGCGGTTATCTCCCGAATCCACTCTCTTAAATATCAATAGCAATCAATTATTAATCGTCACCTTATTCAGTCTCATTCTGATGGTCGTAAAGTACTTGGTTCTGCATGAACCCTGGCTAACAAGTTCAATCAGCAATACACAAATTGGCTTAATTATTTATTTGCTAAATACCGAAATAATCACACAGAATGACATATAAATATATATAGTTCGATGATGCTGTGACACATCGTCCCAGATCATGATGGACCCTCCACCTACAAATCGATCCCACTCCAGAGTACAGGCCTCGTGTAACGCTCATTCCTTCGACGTGATTCCGACCATCACCCCTGGTGAGACAAAACTGCGACTCATCAGTGAAGAACACTTTTTGCCAGTCCTGTCTGAGCCAGCGACAGTGGGTTTGTGCCCATAGGCGACGTTGTTGCTGGTGATGTCTGGTGAGGACCTGCCTTACAACAGGCCTACAAGCCCTCAATCCAGCCTCTCTCAGCCTATTGCGGACAGTCTGAGCACTGATGGAAGGATTGTGCGTTCCTGGTGTAACTCGGGCAGTTGTTGTTGCCATCCTGTACCTGTCCCGCAGGTGTGATGTTCGGATGTACCGATCCTGTGCGGGTGTTTTTACACGTGGTCTGCCACAGTGAGGATGATCAGCTGTCCGTCCTGTCTCCCTGTAGCGCTGTCTTTTGCGTCTCACAGTAAGGACATTGCAATTTATTGCCCTGGCCACATCTGCAGTCCTCATGCCTCCTTGCAGCATGCATAAGGCACGTTCACGGAGATGAGTAGGGACCCTGGCATCTTTCTTTTGGTGTTTTTCAGAGTCAGTAGAAAGGCCTCTTTAGTGTCCTAAGTTTTCATAACTGTGACCGCTGGATAATTCCAGAAAATGATGTAATGGCTTTAGAAGCTTCTGATAGGCTAATTGTCATCATTTGAGTCAACTGGAGATGTACCTGTGGATGTATTTCAAGGCCTACCTTCAAACTCAGTGCCTCTTTGCCTGACATCATGGGAAAATCAAAAGAAATCAGCCAAGACCTCAGAATCAAAATTGTAGACCTCCACAAGTCTGGTTGATCCTTGGGAGCAATTTCCATATGCCTGAAAGTACCACGTTCATCTGTACAAACAATAGTACGCAAGTATAAACACCATGGGACCACGCAGCTGTCATACCGCTCAGGAAGGAGACGCATTCTGTCTCCTAGAGATGAACGTTCTTTGGTGCAAAAATGGCAAATCAATCCCAGAACAACAACAAAGGATCTTGTGAAGATGCTGGAGGAAACAGGTACAAAAGTATCTATAGCCACAGTGAAACGAGTCTTATATCGACATAACCTGAAAGGCCGCTCAGCAAGGAAGAAGCCACTGCTCCAAAACCGCCATAAAAAAGCCAGACTACGGTTTGCAACTGCACATAGGGACAAAGATCGTACTTTTTGGAGAAATGTCTTCTGGTCTGATGAAACAAAAATGGAACTGTTTGGCCATAATGACCATTGTATTGTTTGGAGGAAAAAGGGGGAGGCTTGCAAGCTGAAGAACAGCATCCCAACCGTGAAGCACGGGGATGGCAGCATCATGTTGTGGGGGTGCTTGCTGCAGGAGGGACTGGTGCACTTCACAAAATAGATGACATCATGAGGAAAGAAAATTATGTGGATATATTGAAGCAACATCTCAAGACATCAGTCAGGAAGTTAAAGCTTTCTCGCAAATGGGTCTTCCAAATGGACAATGACCCCAAGCATACTTCCAAAGTTGTGGCAAAATGGCTTAAGGACAATAAAGTCAAGGTATTGGAGTGGCCATCACAAAGCCCTGACCCTAATCCCATAGAAAATCTGTGGGGAGATCTGAAAAAGTGTGTGCGAGCAAGGAGGCCTACAAACCTGACTCAGTTACACCAGCTCTGGCAGGAGGAATGGGCCAAAATTCACTCAACTTATTGTGGGAAGCTTGTGGAAGGCTACCCAAAACATTTAACCCAAGGTATACAATTTAAAGACAATGCTACTAAATACTAATTGAGTGTATGTAAACTTCTGACCCACTGGGAATGTGATGAAATAAATAAAAGCTGAAATAAATCATTCTCTCTGCTATTATTCTGACATTTCACATTCTTAAAATAAAGTGGTGATCCTAACTGACCTAAGACAGGGAATTTGTACTAGGATTAAATGTTAGGAATTGTGAAAAACTGAATTTAATTGTATTTGGCTAAGGTGTATGTAATCTTCCGACTTGAACTGTACATAATACGTCTACAGATGTAAGGCACTAGTTTTGGGCAGTCTACAGGGATGACCTGTAGACTTACCCATGCTGGCGTTTGGTTCGAACCCTTAAGTGATCCTAGCCTAAATCCTAATTGGATGTTCCGTTCATGTGCGTGTGCGTTTATGCTTATACAAGCGCTTTACACAAACGCTCATGTCAAGGGAAGAAAACCAAGTATCCTGGTAGACTGCAACGTGTTCAGAATGAGTCTTATGTAATCAGGTAATTTTCAGGTCTATTCCTGTAAGTCAGTCAGAATTGGTGTCGAGGGAGTCTGTAGTGGTTTTACTATGAGTCACTGTGTCTTCCACTACTGTAGTGGCGATAGATATGAAGAAGTCTGTTTCATAGCTATGTTATCCATGGAGGAGCTAACCTCATGACGGAAGTATCGCTTTTGTGATACAGTGAATTATAAGCGAAATAATCTGTCTGTAAACAATTGTTGGAAAAATTACTTGTGTCATGCATGCACAAAGTAGATGTCCTAACCAACTTGCCAAAACTATAGTTTGTTTACAAGAAATTTGTGGAGTGGTTGAAAAACGAGTTTACTTGTATTACGCCTATTGTAACATCTTGTGAGGAGTTACATTCTGTATAAAAACCCTTGACATCTTCCTCATCAAACCTCCTAAGATTGCTTTCTGTGCTGTATTGACGTATCCTGAAAATGACATCTCCTGCTTTAGATTGAATGGTCATATCTCAGTTATTGTTTTCATATCTACAAAAAATAAGCTATTTTCTTTACTTTCAGAGTGCGAGCTAAAGGTTGAAAATGTAGATATTGCCAGATGTATACTGTCCGAGGAACAGGCCATGGAAGCTTTATTGCCTGTCCATAACCAGAGGTTATTAAACTGGTCTGTGTTCTTTTTCTCTCTTCCTCTCTGCCTGTCTTGTTGTACATGGAACCTGTCTCACATGCATTAATTAAAAAACCCTTAAGATGTCAGCTGCTAATTTTAAGATTTACACCACATAAACACTCAACCATTTTCACTGGACAATCAAGCCCCTGTTGCTGCCAAGTCATGATTTCCCTGGGGGATAGCCTTGCAATAACCAAGTGGTGAGATACATAGCCCTCTATATTTAAATGTTTCAGGTACACTCAAATAGGTGTCTGCATCACATACAGTCAGTAACCACTCACAGAGGCACACACAACTTGCGTTTCTATAACCTCGGACCCGCCTCAGTGTTCACATGGAGGAAGACCACAAGACCACAGACCATTAGGTTCCCCCCCACAAAACCTTTTTTTCTCTCTGTTAGAGTGGAACGTTTATGGAGATATGTTTGGAGTGCTGTAACACTACAACTTGCTGCACAGTTTCGAGGAAGAAGGCTACCTTGACTTGTCGAATTCTATCCACCTCTTCTGTGTGGGATATGTGTTCCTACCTCGTCTGCGGGCAGATCTGCAGCATTTCACAGTGTTGGAATAATCATCTTTTAAGTACAGAGGCGACCTGACACCTCACCAGCTGTGGCATATGGGAATGTTCCAAACACCTGTGTCTGAGCCAGACTATGCAGAGGCATGTGTCTGTGTAATATGTGAGTGTCTTGACAGATCTTCCTTTAAATTTATCATCACTAATACAGATTTGTTTCTTTTGAGCATTCCAGATCCAGCAGGTGGAGGACTTGCTTTATCAGGAGGATAATCTGGATTCTGGAAACACTGACAATGGGGTCATTGTTCCTGACATCCCAAGCCCCCTGTCTACTGAGAAGTGAACCCTACCACTGACTCCTCATATTTTGGTCAGGACATATACATGTATGCACTTCGATTAGTTACGAGTCTCCAGCCTTTTTAGGTGCAGTCCTCCCACACTATGTAGGATATTATTTTAGCCCCAGTGCCACACTTGATAATGGCAGAAATTTGTATTTTTTGGAGGAGGGTGAAAGGATAGCAGGCCAGCTGTCAAAGTGAGAGAGTAGGCTATTCTGGATAGAGCAGGTACTTTTGTGTAGTGTATTTCTTATGAGGTTTTCTGTCCTCGGATACAGAGAGCTGTGAAAGCCTGTGTGCAGATTAAGAGGTCCCAATGAAGAGCAGCAGTTCTCAGTCCTGGACCTGGGGACTCAAAGGGGTGCACATTTTTGTTTTTGCCTTAGCACTACACAGCTGATTCAAATGATCAAGTCATCATCAAGCTTCAAGTGGTATTTATGTATTCATTTGTGACGCTATCCTTGATATGATCCTGCTATTGTCACATGCTACACATGCACATGTATCTATCTATCCAATATTATCATTATTTGTTATAAGGGATATTATACTTGTATTATACAGGAAGTAGTATTAACCTGTCTGGGACAGGGAGCAGTATTTTCACGGCCGGATAAAAAACGTACCCGATTTAAACTGGTTACTACTCTTGGCCAGAAACGAGAATATGCATTGTATTAGTAGATTTGCATAGGACACACTCTAAAGTTTCTAAAACTGTTTGAATGGTGTCTGTGAGTATAACAGAACTCATATGGCAGGCAACAAACTGAGAAGATTCCAAGCAGGAAGTGGCCTGTCTGCGAATTTGTAGTCCTTCTGTTGCTTCTCTATCGAAACTACAGTATCTGAGCTGTTACGTGACACTTTCTAAGGCTTCCATTGGCTCTCTAAAGCCTTCAGAAACTGGATTGAGGCATCTCCTGTCTCTGGGCAGATAACAAGAGCACAGTTTGTAAGTGGACTGCCTGGTGACAAAGAGATTGGAGATGCGCGTTCACGAGACCTCGCCATTTTTTCTTTTCCTTTTTGAATGAATACAGCATTGTCCGGTTGGAATATTATCGCTATTTTATGAGAAAAATAGCATAAAAATGTATTTTAAACAGCGTTTGACATGCTTCTAAGTACGGTAATGGAACATTTTGAATTTTTTTGTCTGGAAATGCACTCGCGCGTTACCCTTTGGATAGTGACCTGAACGCACAAACAAAACGGGGGTATTTGGACATAACTATGGATTATTTGGAACAAAAATAACATTTGTTGTGGAAGTAGCAGTCCTGGGAGTGCATTCTGACGAAGAACAGCAAAGGTAATAACATTTTTCTAATAGTAATTCTGAGTTTAGTGAGCTCCGAAGTTGGCGGGTGTCTGAATAGCTAGCCTATGATGGCTGAGCTATGTATTCAGAATATTGCAAAATGTGCTTTCGCCGAAAAGCTATTTTAAAATCTGACATAGCGATTGCATAAAGGAGTTCTGTATCTATAGTTCTTAAAATAATTGTTATGTATTTTGTCAACGTTTATGATGAGTAATTTAGTAAATTCACCAGAAGTTTTGGGTGGGAATGCTAGTTCTGAACATCACATGCTAATGTAAAAAGCTGTTTTTTGATATAAATATGAACTTGATTGAACAAAACATGCATGTATTGTATAACATAATGTCCTAGGAGTGTCATCTGATGAAGATCATCAAAGGTTAGTGCTGCATTTAGCTGTGTTTTGGGTTTTGTGACATATATGCTTGCTTTGAAAATGGCTGTGATTATTTTTGGCAGTGTACTCTCCTAACATAATCTAATGTTTTGCTTTCGCTGTAAAGCCTTTTTGAAATCGGACAATGTGGTTGGATTAACGAGAGTCTTATCTTTCAAATGGTGTAAGATAGTCAATGGTTGAAAAATTGAAATTATTGCATTTTTGTATTTTGCGCCACGTTCTTCCATTGGATATTTGGCGAGGCGGAACGTCTAGATGCAAGAGTTAACCTGTTAGGGCTAGGGGGCAGTATTTACACGGCCGGATAAAAAACGTACCCAATTTAATCTGGTTACTACTCCTGCCCAGTACCTACAATATGCATATAATTATTGGCTTTGGATAGAAAACACCCTAAAGTTTCTAAAACTGTTTGAATGGTGTCTGTGAGTATAACAGAACTCATATGGCAGGCAAAAACCTGAGAAGATTCTGACCAGGAAGTGGCCTGTCTGACAAGTAGTTGTTCATCTTGGCTCTTTTTATTGAAGACTGAGGATCTTTGCTGTAACGTGACACTTCCTACGGCTCCCATAGGCTCTCAGAACCCGGGAAAAAGCTGAATGATGTAATTCAAGGCCCAGGCTGAAACACACTAGCGCGTTTGGCAAGTGCTCTATCAGAGGGCCTATAGACTGAGGCTCGTGCATGAGGGGATAGCATGCTTTTACTTTCTCTCTCGTTGAATGTAAACAGGCTTTGCCGGTCGGAATATTATCGCTTTTTTACGAGAAAAGTGGCATAAAAATTGATTTTAAACAGCGGTTGACATGCTTCGAAGTACGGTAATGGAATATTTAGATTTTTTTTTGTCACGAAATGCGCCATGCTCGTAACCCTTATTTACCCTTTCGGATAGTGTCTTGAACGCACAAACAAAATGCCGCTATTTGGATATAACTATGGATTATTTTGAACCAAACCAACATTTGTTATTGAAGTAGAAGTCCTGGGAGTGCATTCTGACGAAGACAGCAAAGGTAATAACATTTTTCTTATAGTAAATCTGACTTTGGTGAATGCTAAACTTGCTGGGTGTCTAAATAGCTAGCCCTGTGATGCCGGGCTATCTACTTAGAATATTGCATAATGTGCTTTCACCGAAAAGCTATTTTAAAATCGGACATATCGAGTGCATAGAGGAGTTCTGTATCTATAATTCTTAAAATAATTTATGTTTTTTGTGAACGTTTATCGTGAGTAATTTAGTAAATTCACCGGAAGTGTTCGGTGGGAATGCTAGTCACATGCTAGCCACCTTGATTGAACAGACATGCATGTATTGTATAACATAATGTCCTAAGATTGTCATCTGATGAAGATCATCAAAGGTTAGTGCTGCATTTAGCTGTGGTTTGGGTTTATGTGACATTATATGCTAGCTTGAAAAATGGGTGTCTGATTATTTCTGGCTGGGTACTCTGCTGACATAATCTAATATTTTGCTTTCGTTGTAAAGCCTTTTTGGAATCGGACAGTGTGGTTAGATTAACGAGAGTCTTGTCTTTAAAATGCTGTAAAATAGTCATATGTTTGAAAAATTGAAGTTTTTGCATTTTTGAGGTATTTCAATAACGTGCCACGGGATTACACTGGCTGTTGAGTAGGTGGGACGCAAGCCCATAGAGGTTAAAGAGATGCTTTACACTGAAATACAGATAGAGATGTAGTAGTACCAGAGTTAATGACCCAGCTAGCTGGCTAATGTTAGCATCCTTTGTTTCAGAGTCTATAGACAAAGCCTGTGGGCTTGTTTCTTGATCAAGCGGGCCCTGGATAGTGTCTTGAGTGATAGCGGTCAGAAATTCGATTTTTAACGTCCTTGCTAAGGGTGTTAATTCCTGCAGACCTGGTGTCCGGCAATTCCCCGTCTAGGCCTTGTGACTTATATTTTACCCTTTTCTCAAATTTTTCTCACTTTAGTTCTTCACATAGTGGAACTTCTAGAGAACATTAGTCATTGTGTTCATTAACTGATCGTCTTTGGTCTCCAGCATTTGGAGTAGAACATTGTTACTTTGAGTAACGGTCAACAAAACTGCCTGCATGTTATCAAATTGCACGCTCCTGTTTGTAGATAACTCGACAGATTTATCAAGTTTGGAGTGAACTACATCATATTTAGTTTTGGCTAAATCGAGTTGTTCCTGGAGACAACAATTTTGTTGAAGAGTTTTTGCTCGTTCATCGTCATAAGTATTTGCCATTACTTTTCACTTCTATGGGCTACGTGGGACGCTAGCTGTGGGACACAGCCAGTTCACCTGCAGGACACAGCCAGTGAAATATCAGGGCGGCAAATTGAAAAACAACAAAATGTCATAATTCAACTTTCTCAAACATACAACTATTTTACACCATTTTAAAGATACACTTCTCCTTGATGTAACCACATTGTCCGATTTCAAAAAGGCTTTACAGTAAAAGCAAAACATTAGATTATGTTAGGCGAGTACATTGACAAAAATAATCACATCATTTTCCAAGCAAAACACAGCTAAATGAAGCACTAACCTTTGACGATCTTCATCAGATGACACTCCTAGGACATTATGTTACACAATACATGTATGTTTTGTTCGGTAAAGTTCATATTTATATCCAAAAACAGCATTTTACATTGGCACATGATGTTCAGAAAATGTATTCCCACCAAAACATCCGGTGCATCAGCACATCAATTTACAAAAATACTCATCATAAACGTTGACATAATATATAACAATTATTTAAAGAATTACAGATTGACTACTCCTGGATGCAACCGCTGAGTCAGATTTTAAAATAGCTTTATGGAGAAAGCACATTTTTCAATATTCTGAGTACATAGCTCAGCCATCACAGCGAGCTATACAGACACCCGCCAAGTTTGGGGCAACCTAAACTCAGAATTAGTATTAGAAATATTGTCTTACCTTTGCTGGTCTTCGTCAGAATGCACTCCCAGGACTGCTACTTCCACAAGAAATGTTGTTTTTGTTTGAAATACTCCATATTTATGTCCAAATACCTCCGTTTTGTTCGTGCATACAGATCACTTATCCAAAGGCATAACGTGCGAGCACGGAACCAGAGACGAAAAGTCAAAATGTTCCATTACCGTACTTAGAAACATGTCAAACACTGTTTAAAATCAATCTTTATGGTATTTTTAACGTAAAATTGCAATAATATTCCAACCGGACAATAGCATATTCATTCAAGAAGAAAAAGAAGGAACGGCGCGCTCGCGGGACCGAGCATATCCAATCCCTTTGTTGCCAGGCAGACCACTCAGTAACTGAGCTCCTATACTCTGCCCAGTGACAGGAGAATGCTCAAACCACTTTCTGAAGGCTGTTGACAGCCAATGGAAGCCTTAGGAAGTGCAACGTCAACACACAGACACTGTAGTTTTGATAGAGAATTGTAGTTCTTCTTTTGATTCTCTGACTTTCCACTTCCGGCTTGGATTTTTCTCAGGTTTTTGCCTGCCATATGAGTTCCGTTATACTCACTAGTTTCTGGGCCAGAGTAGTAACCTGTTTAAATTGGGTACGTTTTTCATCCGGCCGTGAAAATACTGCACCCTACACCCCAACAGGTTAATTGTTCAAATTTCAAACGCAGTTCCTCAGCTAGCAGAATGTTTTCATTCAATATTAGAAAACCAGGTTTTTATCTCGGTTTCTTTTGTCCTTTTTGGAAGACTTACAAGTTCCATCTAGGTAGTGCTAAATATCCATGTGTAGTCTGAATTTAATATATTTCCAGTTTATGGTTGGGGGGCATATAAAGAGCCACATATGTGAAGAGCAGCTGTCTCTGACGTATTTTGGGGTAAGATATTGACATCCAGAAAGGTCATAGCACAAAAGGAAGCCTGATCTCTAGTGGTGAAGATCCGAAAGTAATAAAGAAAATAACGTTTTATTTTTTTGTTCTATTTGAAAACAAAACGTTTTCCTATTTGGTGTAACTACGGGTACACTTATGATAATCTTGCCAATCTCAATTGACTGGATAATTGTCTCATCCAATTTAATAAGTTAAATTGTTGAACATAGCATTTTCAGGTTCTTCCAATTAAATTTGATATTTTAAAAGTTTTACATATTAACCTAGATGATGCAACGCTCTCAGGTTAATTCAAGTTTAATTCCCAAATAGCCTATACAGGTTTGATTTATCATTAACATTGATTAAATCAGTCAAATTTGCTTTTGCAAAGCTCATTCTGTCACGGCCTGACCTTAGAAAGCTGTTATTTTCTATGGTAGACTAGGTCAGGGTGTGTCAGGGGGGTTTTCTAGTTTAGTTTTTCTATGTTGTCAGGTTCTAGTTTTGTATTTCTATGTTGGGTTTTGTTTGGGATGATCTCCAATTAGAGGCAGCTGGTCCTCGTTGTTTCTAATTGGAGATCATACTTTAGTAGGGTTTTTTTCCACCTGGGTTTGTGGGAGATTGTTTTTGAGTACGTGTATGTTAACTCTGCGTCACGGTTTGTTGTTTTTGTTATTCAGTTCATTTATATGTATTGCATAGTTTCACAATGTAAATAAAATGTGGAACGACACACACGCTGCACTTTGGTCCGCTCCTCCCTACGACAACCGTGACACATTCAGGACTACCCAGTTATGTATGAAGTACCTATTCCAGCGGAAATCCCATGCGACTTCGGCCTTAGGGAGATGTGAACCTGGTGATGAATGTACCCTAACATTTAAACTACTGTTCACACTTATGATAATCCAGACAATCTCAATTGATTGGATATCATCGTCTCATTTACTTTAATAAGTTAAATTGTCGAACATACCTTTTCAGGTCCTTCCAATTAAATGAGATATTTTGAACTTTTCCATATTAACCCAGATGAACCAAACCTCTCAGGTTAATTAAAGTTTAATTCCCAGATAGCCTATCCAGGAATGATTAATCATTATCATTGATTCATCAATATGTTTTCGGAAAATCCATTCATGTCCAACTCCCACATTACTGATACAGTACTGATAGTTCATTAACGTCTATAAATAGATTAAAATCATCTTTGCAGCTTCCAACGAATTCCAAACCCAAACTTTGAACTAAAAAAGGAACATTTCTTCTCTACATTTTTCAAATAATGTGCAAGCTATCAGAGGAGGTGGTCACCACCCCTCCGCTAATTAGCGAACCTCCACCCATAAAAGGATTGATCTCTGACCTCAGCAGCGATACCAACCCTAACCTCTCTGGGCTAGGCGGGACGAATTCGTCCCACCTACGTAACAGCCACTTTAAGCCTGTGGCACGATTTTCAAAACCTTAAAAATCCTATTACTTCAATTTCTCAAACATATGACTATTTTACAGCTATTTAAAGACAAGACTCTCGTTAATCTAACCACACTGTCCGATTTCAAAAAGGCTTTACAACGAAAGCAAAACATTAGATTATGTCAGCAGAGTACCAAGCCAGAAATAATCAGACACCCATTTTTCAAGCCAGCATATAATGTCACCAAAACCCAGAAGACAGCTAAATGCAGCACTCACCTTTGATGATCTTCATCAGATGACAACCCTAGGACATTATGTTATACAATACATGCATGTTTTGTTCAATCAAGTTCATATTTATATCAAAAACCAGCTTTTTACATTAGCATGTGACGTTCAGAACTAGCATACCCCCCGCAAACTTCCGGGGAATTCGCTAACATTTTACTAAATTACTCACGATAAACGTTCACAAAAAGCATAACAATTATTTTAAGAATTATAGATAGAGACCTCCTCTATGCACTCGATATGTCCGATTTTAAAATAGCTTTTTGGTGAAAGCACATTTTGCAATATTCTAAGTACATAGCCCAGGCATCACGGGCTAGCTATTTAGACACCCGGCAAGTTTAGCACTCACCATAATCATATTTACTATTATAAAAGTTTGATTACCTTTTGTTGTCTTCGTCAGAATGCACTCCCAGGACTGCTACTTCAATAACAAATGTTGGTTTGGTCCAAAATAATCCATCGTTATATCCGAATAGCGGCGTTTTGTTCGTGCGTTCCAGACACTATCCGAAATGGTAAAGAAGGGTCGCGCGCATGGCGCAATTCGTGACAAAAAAATTCTAAATATTCCATTACCGTACTTCGAAGCATGTCAACCGCTGTTTAAAATCAATTTTTACGACATTTTTCTCGTAGAAAAGCGATAATATTCCGACAGGGAATCTCCTTTTCGGCAAACAGAGGAAAAAATCACAAAGGCGGGGGCGGTCGGGTCACGCGCATAAGCCCAGAGTCCCTTGATCGGCCACTTGAGAAAGGCGATAATGTGTTTCAGCCTGGGGCTGGGATGACGACATTCTGTTTTTTCCCGGGCTCTGAGCGCCTATGGAAGACGTGGGAAGTGTCACGTTAGAGCAGAGATCCTTAGTAAAAGATAGAGATGGAAAAGAAGTTCAAGAAATGGTCAGACAGGCCACTTCCTGTAAAGGAATCTCTCAGGTTTTGACCTGCCATTTGAGTTCTGTTATACTCACAGACACCATTCAAACAGTTTTAGAAACGTTAGGGTGTTTTCTATCCATATGTAATAAGTATATGCATATTCTAGTTACTGGGTAGGAGTGGTAACCAGATTAAATCGGGTATGTTTTTTATCCAGCCGTGTCAATACTGCCCCCTAGCCCTAACAGGCTAACTATGCCATGAGCGGAAAAACAGCAGAAATTGTGAACAACGCTCTTCAAAATCAACCATCGAACACAGGTTTTGTAACGGTTCTCTCCACTTTAGCCCTTATGTATCGCCATCAAAGATTGGCATCGGTCCAATACCGCAGTGCACAGCTGAAGCACATGCAAGACATGGCTGACATGAAGGGACAGGTGGAGAGAATCGAGAAACTATTGACAAAAGCAGGAAATGAAAACATTCTGCTAGCCGAGGAACTGCGTTTGAAATCTGAACAATTAAAAGTAATGGCAAATACTTATGACGATGAACGAAGACAAACTCTTCAACAAAATTGTTGTCTCCAGGAACAACTCGATTTAGCCAAAACTAAATACGATGTAGTCCACTCCAAACTAGATACATCTGTCAAGTTATCTACAAACAGGAGCTTGCAATTTGATAACATGCAGGCAGTTTTGTTGACCATTACTCAAAGTAACAATGTTCTACTCCAAATGCTGGAGACCAAAGACGATCAGTTAATGAACACAATGACTAAGTTGGATGACAAATCAGCAGAACTCATTGAAGTCGCTGACCAAATGAATGATGAGAGAACTCAGGTGATGAAGATGGAAATATTGATTTCTAAGCAAATCTCATCACTGAATCTCTCGCTCCGTACTCAAAACCTCTATCTGCAAACAATGACAGATAAGTTTGAGGCTGAAAGGAGCAAGTGCGACACTCACGTGTCCAAAATCAGTACTCTAAGCGCTCAAGTGGCCTCTGCAATGCAGCAGAATACCACCCTTAGGTATAATCTGGTGGAATTCCAGAATTTCCCGTATGATTGATGAGGTAATCCTCATAGTGGCCTCATTAACTGTCATTGAAGACAGTTTGATATGGCAATCATAACCCACAAAAGGCATCAGGTTGAAGTTAGGGGAGCAGGCAATGTATTCCTGTGGGGAGTGATGTCAACGTAAACTGTTAGAAGAAAACACCATGTTTTCACTGTATAGGGTTAATTCCACACGGTCAATGTTAGGCTTGCACAGATAAGGAGGACTTTAGGAACGTTTCTGTGGTTGAATTGTGCTTCTAGCCTTAACGGTTCTGCCACTGTCACCCAAAAGCACCTGAAATGTAGGTCAGGCTTCATTTTGGGCCTTGTGCTATGACCTTTCTGGATGTCAATATCTTACCCCAAAAACATCAGAGACAGCTTCTCTTCACATATGTGGCTCTTTATATGCCCCCCAACCATAATCTGGAAATATATTAAATTCAGGCTACACATGGATACTTAGCACTACCTAGATGGAACTTTTAAGTCTTCCAAAAAGGGCAAAAAACCCCAGATAAAAAACTGGTTTTCTAATATGTACCGGCTCATAAGGGTTGCCTAATCACACATATGAAGTTTTAGAAAGATATGACATTTTTAACCATTCGAAACAGCCCCTATGACCGTATTTTAAGGTCCTTCTGGTTGTCACAGCTAAAGTAAACACGTATCCTCATTGGGGCAGGCTTTTACATAATCCTGAGTTTCAAGTCTTAACGTTAAGAACTGACTGATTTACAGAGGGTTGAATGCATTGTTTTTCACTAACTGTAGGTTGTGAAATCAAAACCACTTTTAGGGTAAATTTAACCACTTCCGTTTGCTCCAGGAAGCTTAAAATCAACACAGGTAATCCTCATAGTGGCCTGATGGATTGTCATTGTAGACAGTTTGATATGGCAATCATAACCCACAAAAGGAACCAGCTTGAAGTTAGGGGAGAAGTTAATGTATTCCTATGGTGAGAGATGTCAATGTATACTGTTAGAAGAAAACACCATGTTTTCACTGTTAACCTGTTAGGGATAGGTGGCAGTATTTTCACGGCCGGATAAAAAACGTACCCGATTTAATCTGGTTATTACTCCTGCCCAGAAACTACAATATGCATATAATTAGTAGATTTGGATAGAAAACACCCTAACGTTTCTAAAACTGTTTGAATGGTGTCTGTGAGTATAACAGAACTCATATGGCAGGCCAAAACCTGAGAAGATTCTATATGGGAAGTGCCCTGTCTGACCATTTCTTGGCCTTCTGTAGCCTCTTTATCAAAAATACAGGATCTCTGCTCTAACGTGACATTTTCTAAGGCTTTCATTGGCTCTCAGAAGGCGCCAGAACGTTGAATGATAACTCTGCAGTCTCTGGGTGAAAAACAGTAGGGGTTTTGGAGAGTGGTACTTCTGAGAACAATGGCACTGGTGCGCGCATGCATGTGATGACTCCATTTTATTCTTTCAGTGTTTGAACGGATACAACGTCTCCCGGTTGGAATATTATCGATATTTTATGAGAAAAATCACATAAAAATTGATTTTAAACAGCGTTTGACATGCTTCGAATTACGGTAATGGAATATTTTGACATTTTTTGTCACGAAACGCGCCGGCGCGTCACCCTTCGGATAGTGACTTGAACGCACGAACAAAACGGAGCTATTTGGATATAACTATGGATTATTTGGAACCAAAACAACATTGGGTGTTGAAGTAGAAGTCCTAGGAGTGCATTCTGACGAAGAACAGCAAAGGTAATCCAATTTTTCTTATAGTAAATCTGAGTTTGGTGAGTGCCAAACTTGGTGGGTGTCAAAATAGCTAGCCATGATGGCCGGGCTATCTACTCAGAATATTGCAAAATGTGCTTTCACCGAAAAGCTATTTTAAAATCGGACACCGCGATTGCATAAAGGAGTTCTGTATCTATAATTCTTATTCTAGTTTCTGGGCAAGAGTAGTAACCAGATTAAATCGGGTACGTTTTTTATCCGGCCGTGAAAATACTGCCACCTATCCCAAAGAAGTTAAAAAAATTATAAAACACGTAGTTGCGTTCTAGCTGCGGGTCCAGTTTTGACATTATGTGTTGGCCACCCCGAATTCAGAATTTTGGCTCGATAGGCCATTCGGAGCCTTAGCGGCAACCATAATTAGTGCTGAAAATTCACTTTTCACGGGTGTTGCTACGGTGTCCCTGAAATAACTATCGGACAGAAACTTTAGGGTCCGTCTCTAAGGGCCGAGGCAGTTTCAATGCACCTAGTCTTGTGATTCTGGGACTTTTCTAAATGTCATCATTTTTGCAACATTAGAAATTAATTGAAGTTACTGCAAATGGACAAGACTGTTTCTCAGCCTGAGAACCTTCTAGAGCCACATAACTCACCGTGCACTACCGACTTAAGCTCAAGAACAGGTTATAAAGTTTCAGAGCTCTAGGTCTGACGGTTCTTTGATGGTTTGAACACAGGTAACTATTGCAGGCTTTGTGTGTCTGTAAGCCCCACACTGTGTCACTCCACATTGACTCTGTGTGAGTACAGAAAATCACAGAAATGACGTAGAGCTCAGAAACCCGCCTTAATACGCCTCAACTGGATCTAACTTTCTTGAAGAAAAAAAAACACATATGATTAACCATCAAATGGACATTGTACGATTTCTCATAAATTATGATAGATACATGGCTGGTTCTATTTTTCCTTACACCGTAGCTTTATATACTTTGACGTGAAATGGTCAAATCAGCGCTGTATTACCGATTTTGACCTTTAATCTCAGAAAATGAGCATTAACTCAAAGAGCATCGAAGCCTTGACGCGATCTTGTTTCTGGGCTAAAAGTACATTTGATAGAGTTTCGTCTTCGATGCCATGTCCATTTGGTGATGTTTTGGCCATTTGCAATATACAGCCTGTCGCCATCTGGTGGAATTTTACGGGAAAGCAGAAAAATTTCAAAAAAAGTAAAATGTTATAACGTGGAAACCAAATGTCCTTGAGACTTTATTTGATGACTTCCTGGAAGACCGGGCCCTGGGCGACGACCTGAGGCCGTCAGCCTATTTTAATAACACCTGCGGATGTCTAGTAATGGACCGTACATTTGCAATATGGGGATCCTCATCAATCATACGGGAAATGCCACTCAAAATTGAACTCGAACGGAAATACAGAGGGACTTCCTTCGCCCAAGCCGGAGAAAATTCAGTGTGACACACAAAAACAAAATGTCTGCTGTTCCTTTGTTAGCTGTAGCATCTAGTGCTAAGCTAATCCTATTTGTACAGAAATCTCACTTCCAAGTACAAAATAGGGTCCCCTTCAGCAAGTGAACGGTTTTACGCAATGTTTTACCGGAACGCGCTGTAAACAAAGACATGCACTGTTGGTCTACTCGCGTGGAAACGTGAGAGATAGAGAGATAATTATCGCTAGTCAAGCTAATATCTACTCAAATTTAAGACAGCTGACCCTGTGTCCTCGCTCGATATATTAATAATGACCGAGTCTACCCGGTTCTGAAACACGGGAGGCAGAAATAGCACTACATTTGGCCAAACGCTCCATTTCTCAAATTTCTATAATTAGCTGGATCTTTCTGGTCGTAGTGTTGTAGAGCGGATATGTTACAGTACCCTGTCATTCTTAGGAGATTGTTTGTCCTTTCCTAGGCCATGTACGTTTACAGCTGCAGCTGATAACTCGACGTCTAGGAGGTATCACTTCTTCTTTAGTGAATAATCGTTCAAAGTTCATACCAAGTTGCCATAATCAGCTCGCACTGTATTCTAGCTGGTCTAGTTGAAATTCACCATTCCAGCGTGGTGATCGTTACCTCCACGTTGAAATTCGTTCTTTTTAACGTTAGGACAGCAGTCCTAACATTTCTGGAATTAAATGTTAATTTTGTCAGGTTGTAGTTGAAATTGGCCCTTTTAAACGTATGGACACCAGTCCTCACGTCATCGGGAACTGAGGTTGACTTCCATCAACAGGGGGAGAGAAGAGTGTGTTTCATAGTTCTCAACCAATGTCTGTTCACTTGGGCGTGGCCACTGAGTGAGCATAAGTTTACTTCTGAAAACAATTCTCTCATTTAGAAGCTAAAATCACATTTGATCTTCTCACAAATAGTTTAGTATTTAAACATTTAAATTGCACAATTCAATGTGAATCTGCTAACTACAATGTGTAGACTTTCCAAGATACAATTTATGTCATCCTATCATCAGATATAATGTCCCAGAAAACAACTGATCTGACGTCATATTCTTTAAGTACCAACGGACACTTTCAACTGGTTGACAAAGGGAAATATTGTTCCATTCCCCAACCTTTTGATGTAATCGTACTTTCTCTGTGGTAACACAGGGCTTTCCAAGAGTCCATTCGGTAGAGTGGAGAGATAAGGGGGGAAAGGTATTCATGGGGGGGTCATAAACCTCACCCAACAGGGCAACGTCATGACAATGTTCTACTGTCAGGGCCTTTACAGCTCAACTGTTGATCGAAGGAGAGATTTGACAGCAAATAGTAGTGTTGCAGTATGGCATTATTGCCCATCTCTAGCAAAATATGGAATGATGTGTGTGTGTCTGTTTGTGTGTGCATGTTTATGCCAGTGAGTGAGTGTGTGCACATGAGTGAGTCCATGCATATATGTGTGTGTACATGTGAGTATGAGCTCGTGTAGGTGAGTGCAAGTGTGTGTGTGTGTGTGTGTGTGTGTGTGTGTGTGTGTGTGTGTATTCACATCTCTGGGTATGCACGCATTGTGTGTTTATTAACTGTGAGCTCCAGCTGCACCTGGCCCCTTGCCCATCCATTTGAGCTGCCTGTACGTCCCTGTCTGTTCTTCCCAACCAAACATCTCTGTAGCAAAAAGTTGGTCAATCTGTAATATCTGCCTTCTGGTATGCACCCATGGCAACCGGCCAACCGTGCCAATGACTCAAAGCTGCTGCTGTCTCCACTGGAAATTCAGTTAGGCTGTTTTATGAGTGCCTCGTCTCATTCTGAGTAAATCATTTAGTTTGGGATGAGCTTTAAAGCCCTTTGGTAAATGTTGTGGAAAGATTGTATGTGAGAACATACGTTTTTCTGTTGATGGGGAGACAGTTAAGTTTGTAGATGAGAGAGATCTGAGAGAAATTTGTTGTCAGTAAATTTACACCTAAAATTGCACCTGGAATTAACCTTCCCAGAGAGGCAACCTCTTTCCGGTTCTGCTCAGATCACAGCACGGGAGTTTGAACTTCCCTCAACTCAATATATCTTTTTTTTTTTTACAATTACTGTCATGGGATCATCGCAGTTATGATATGTCATTTATCAGAAAAATGGTACAAAGAGAGAGGGCTGCCTTGCTTCTAGTTCTTAGGAAAGTTTGCAGTATTTTGTTTTTTTTCTGTATTATTTCATACATTATTAGCCCAGAAATGTTTTTGTGTTATTACATACAGCCGGGAAGAACTATTGGATATCAGAGTCCTTTTGTTCACCCGACCAAGAATACCTGACAATCAAATGCCGACCGTATTATCTCCAAGATAATTTTCTTAGAATATAGTCACAGCAGTGTATATTCCCCCTCAAGCCGATACTACACTGCAAACTGGAAACCACATATCCTGAGGCCGCATTTATTGCAGCTGGGGATTTTAACAAAGCAAATTTGAGGAAAAGGCTTCCGAAGTTCTATCAACACGTCCACTGTAGTACTTGCGCTGCTAAAACACTCGACCACTGCTACTCCAACTTCCGGGATGCCTACAAGGCACTCCCTCCTTTTGGCAAATCTGACCACGACTCCATTTTGCTCCTCCCTTCTTATAGGCAGAAACTCAAACAGTAAGTACCCGTGCTAAGGATTATTCAACGCTGGTCTGACCAATCAGAATCTACGCTTCAAGATTGTTTTTATCACGTGGACTAGGATATGTTCCAGGTAGCTTCCGATGAATATACTGATACGGTGACTGAGTTCATCAGGAAGTGTTTAGGAGATGTTGTACCCACTGTGACTATTAAAACCTACCCTAACCAGAAACCATGGATAAATGGCAGCATTCCCTCAAAACTGAAAGCGCGAACCATCGCATTTAACCATGGTAAGGTGACTGGGAATACGGCAGAATACAAACAGTGTAGTTATTCCCTCTGCAAGACAATCAAACAGGCAAATTCAATGGCTCAGAAAACCAGCCACGTCGAGGACACCGACGTCATGCTTCCGGACAAGCTAAACTCCTTCATTGCCTGCCTTGAGGATAACACAGTGCCACCGTCGCGGCCCGCTACCAACGACTGTGGGCTCTCCTTCTCCGGGGGCCGACATGAGTAAGACATTTAACCTTTTTACACTTGAGTTCCAAATATCTCTAACGATCACACCCAGCATGAGTTGTTTTATGCATGTGAAGTCAGAATGCAAAATGTCATTGCTACACAATAGGAGTGTTAACACTGCTAATTATCTATAGGCTATGTTTCAACTTGTCAATTTCAAAATTATTTTCTAACAATTAGTATTTCCTAACAACAGTTTGAATTGAGGTATGTTCCGCCTCCTCTTTAATTCAGATAGAAGTAGCCCATTTCAGTGTTGCGGACAATTTATGTTTGACGCTTTACTGAGCCGGACCAAACTTCCCTCTTTGAGGATAGCCCTTCCCCTTTTTTTTTTGCACATCAAGTATGTAGACATTTGCGCAGTTTTCCACGAACTGGCACATTTTCTGGCTGGCGCTCGCATTATTGCATTGTTGTTTTCCTTACAAATAATAACTTTGGACATGTGTGCGTTCCTATCAAAGTAAGTGCCTTATTTTCTGTATATCGTGTTGTCGTTTCTACTGTAGCATACGTATGTAAGCATGTATCTATGTACAGTTGAAGCCGGAAGTTTACATACACCTTAGCCAAATACATTTAAACTCAGTTTTTCACAATTCCTGACATTTAATCCTAGTAACAATTCCCTGTCTTAGGTCAGTTAGGATCAGCACTTTATTTTAAGAATATGAAATGTCAGAATAAGAGTAGAGAGAATTATTTATTTCAGCTTTTATTTCTTTCATCACATTCCCAGTGGGTCAGAACCCCAGTGGGTTTACATACATGCAGTTAGTATTTGGTAGCATTGCCTTTTAAATTGTTTAACTTGGGTCAAAGGTTTTGGGTAGCCTTCCTCAACATTCCCACAATAAATTGGATGAATTTTGGCCCATTCCTCCTGACAGAGCTGGTGTAACTGAGTCAGGTGTGTAGGCCTCCTTGCTCGCACACACTTTTTCAGTTCTGCCCACAGATTGTCTATAGGATTGAGGTCAGGGCTTGATGGCCACTCCAATACCTTGACTTTGTTGTCCTTAAACCGTTTTGCCACAACTTTGGAAGTATGCTTGGGGGTCATTGTCCATTTGGAAGACCCATTTGCGACCAAGCTTTAACTAACTGACTGATGTCTTGAGATGTTGCTTCAATATATCCACATAATTTTCTTTTCTCATGAAGCCATCTATTTTGTGAAATGCACCAGTCCCGCCTGCAGCAAAGCACCCCCACAACATGATGCTGCCACCCCCATGCTTCACAGTTGGGATGGTGTTCTTCATCTTGCAAGCTTCCCCCTTTTTCATACAAACATAACGATGGTCATTATGACCAACCAGTTCTATTTTTGTTTCATCCGACCAGAGGACACATCTCCAAAACATACGATCTTGGTCCCCATGTGCAGTTGCAAACCGTAGTCTGGCTTTTTTATGGTGGTTTTGGTGCAGTGCCTTCTTCCTTGCTGAGCGGCCTTTCAGGTTATGTCGATATAGGACTCGTTTTACTGTGGCTATAGATACTTTTGTACCTGTTACCTCCAGCATCTTCACAAGGTCCTTTGCTGTTGTTCTGGGATTGATTTTCCCAACCAAAGTTCTGGGATTTTCACTTTTCCCAACCAAAGTATGTTCATCTCTAGGAGACAGAACGCGTCTCCTTCCTGAGCGGTATGACAGCTGCGTGGTCCCATGGTGTTTATACTTGCGTACTATTGTTTGTACAGATGAACGTGGTACCTTCAGGCATTTGGAAATTGCTCCCAAGGATGAACCAGACTTGTGGAGGTCTACAATTTTGATTCTGAGGTCTTGGCTGATTTCTTTTGATTTTCCCATGACGTCAAGCAAAGAGGCACTGCGTTTGAAGGTAGGCCTTGAAATACATCCACAGGTACACCTCCAATTTACTCAAATGATGTCAATCAGAAGCTTCTAAAGCCATTACATCATTTTCTGGAATTTTCCAAGCTGTTAAAAGGCACGGTCAACTCAGTGTATGTAAACTTCTGACCCACTGCAATTGTGATACAGCAAGTTATAAGTGAAATAATCTGTCTGTAAACAATTGTTGGACAAATTACTTGTGCCATGCACAAAGTAGATGTCCTAACTGACTTGCCAAAACTATAGTTTGTTAACCTGTTATGGCTAGGGGGCAGTATTTTCACGGCTGGATAAAAAACGTACCCGATTTAATCTGGTTACTACTCCTGCCCAGTAACTAGAATATGCATATAATTATTGGCTTTGGATAGAAAACACTCCAAAGTTTCTAAAACTGTTTGAATGGTGTCTGTGAGTATAACAGAACTCAAATGGCAGGTCAAAACCTGAGAGATTCCTTTACAGGAAGTGGCCTGTCTGACCATTTCTTGAACTTCTTTGCCATCTCATTCAATTACAAAGGATCTCTGCTCTAACGTGACACTTCCTACGTCTTCCATAGGCTCTCAGAGCCCGGGAAAAAACAGAATGTCGTCATCCCAGCCCCAGGCTGAAACACATTATCGCCTTTGTCAAGTGGCCGATCACGACCCTGATTTACCATTTCGGAGAGTTTCTGGAACGCACGAACAAAACGCCGCTATTCGGATATAACGATGGATTATTTGGGACCAAACCAACATTTGTTATTGAAGTAGCAGTCCTGGGAGTGCATTCTGATGAAGACAATAAAGGTAATAACATTTTTGTTATAGTAAATCTGATTTTTGTGAAGGCTAAACTTGCCGGGTGTCTAAATAGCTAGCCCGTGATGGCTGGGCTATGTACTTAGAATATTGCAAAATGTGCTTTCACCAAAAAGCTATTTTAAAATCGGACATATCGAGTGCATAGAGGAGTTCTGTATCTATAATTCTTAAAATAATTGTTATGCTTTTTGTGAACGTTTATCGTCAGTAATTTAGTAAATTGTTAGTAAATTCCCCGGAAGTTTGCGGGGGTATGCTAGTTCTGAACGTCACATGCTAATGTAAAAAGCTGTTTTTTGATATAAATATGAACTTGATTGAACAAAACATGCATGTATTGTATAACATAATGTCCTAGGTGTGTCATCTGATGAAGATCATCAAAGGTTAGTGCTGCATTTAGCTGTCTTCAGGGTTTTTGTGACATTATATGCTAGCTTGAAAAATGGGTGTCTGATTATTTCTGGCTGGGTACTCTGCTGACATAATCTAATGTTTTGCTTTCGCTGTAAAGCCTTTTTGAAATCGGACAGTGTGGTTAGATAAAGGAGAGTCTTGTCTTTAAAATGCTGTGAAATAGTCATATGTTTGAAAAATTGAAGTTTTTGTATTTTTGAGGAATTTGTAATTCGCGCCACGCCTATCATTGGATATTGGAGCAGGTGTTCCGCTAGCGGAACGTCTAGATGTAAGAGGTTTTAACAAGACATTTGTGGAGTGGTTGTAAAACAAGTTTTAATGACTCCAACCTAAGTGTATTTAAACTTCTGACTTCAACTGTATGTATGTATGGAGCATAGTGTATTTACAGTTTTATTCACATTTTCTAGTTCTGGTGACAAATAATGCAGTCTGATTATTGCATAGATTGTAATGGACACCTATGATGTGTGTAAAATAGTTTTTGGTATTTTGTTGTGCTTATTCTAATGAGCTAATGCTAAGATATGTGTGGCGCCATGTTTGTTGACATCATACAATGCATTCTGGGTGTCACGACCAATGATGTTATAATGAGGTGAAGGAATGGTTCACTCATCTTTCGAGTAAACTTCCGGAAGTGAATGAAGGGAAGTGAATGATCATTGACGGTACATCCCCTTCAACATGCATACTGCAAACAGACCTATTATTATCGTTGGTTGACATGAAAAAACAAACATGGCGGCGCGCACAAGCTACTCATCGTCGGATTACTTTTGATTTCTAGAAAAGGGTTTTATTCAATTATTTCGATCAATGTTGAGCTCAACCGTGATGTGATGATTTATAAATAGTCATTTCTATTAGCTAATTTATATTGTCGTTTCTGTCAGCCGAGAGTTCTCTATATATGACCACTTGTGTTACGTCAATCTTTCCTCAGTTAGTGCTAGGACTAATGTAGCCTACATTTTCCCATTTTGAGGATTTTCCCATTTGGATGATTCACAGAAACATTTTTCACAATGTGGCTAGCTCAAATGCTGACTGTTGCGTCAATCGAAACTGGACATTCTAAATAAGCATTCTAATGAAACCGGTTTGATCATACACTGCAGGGCCAACTGTAGAAAGATCACACCCATTTGTTGGTACGTGTGAAAAGGTTAAGCGTGTTAACCCTCGCAAGGCTGCCGGCCCAGACTGCATCCCTAGCCGCATCAGAGCATGCGCAGACCAACTGGCTGGTGTGTTTATGGACATATTCACTCTCTCCCTATCCAAGTCACCTGTCCCCACATGCTTCAAGATGGCCACCATTGTTTTTGTACCCAAGAAAGCAAAGGTAATTGACTATCGCCAAATAGCACTCACTTCTGTCATCATGAAGTGCTTTGAGAAACTAGTCAAGGATCATATCACCTCTACCTTACCTGTCACTCTAGACCCAACTTGCTTACTGCCCCAATAGATCTACAGACGATGCAATTGCCATCACACTGCATACTGCCCTATCCTATCTGGACAAGAGAAATACCTATGTAAGAATGCTGTTCATTGACTATAGCTCAGCATTCAAAATCATAGTACCCTCCAAGCTCATCATTAAGCTCGAGGCTCTGGGTCTGAACACCACCCTGTGCAACTCGGTCCTGGACTTCTTTAAGGGGATGCCCCCAGATGGTGAAGGCTCAGCTCCCTCCTGTACTCCCTGTTCACCCATGACTGTGTTGCCAAGCACGCCCCCAACTCAATCATCAAGTTTGCAGATGACAAAACAGTAGTAGGCTTGATTACCAACAATGATGAGACAGCCTACAGGGAGGAGGTGAGGGCTCTGGGAGTGTGGTGCCAGGAAAATAACCTCTCACTCAACATCAACAAAACAAAGGACATGATCGTGGACTTCAGGAAACAGCAGAGGGAGCACCCCCCCATCCACATCGATGGGACCGCAGTGGAGAAGGTGGAAAGCTTTAACCTGTTGAGGGTAGGGGGCAGTATTTGCACGGCCGGATAAAAAAATGTACCCGGTTTAATCTGGTTATTACTACTGCCCAGAAACTAGAATATGCATATAATTATTGGCTTTGGATAGAAAACACCCTACAGTTTCTAAAACTGTTTGAATGGTGTCTGTGAGTATAACAGAACTCATATGGCAGGCAAAAACCTGAGAAGATTCCGTACAGGAAGTGCCCTCTCTGACCATTCCTTGGGCTTCTTGACTCTTTTTATTGAAAACTTAGGATCTTTGCTGTAACATGACACTTCCTACGGCTCCCATAGGCTCTCAGAACCCGGGAAAAAGCTGAATGACGTCTTTGCAGCCCCTGGCTGAAAAACATTAGCGCCTTTGGTAAGTGGTCTATCAGAGGACAATGAGACTGAGGCGCGTGCACGAGGCGATCCTATGTTTTTATTTTCTCTCTCTTTGTACTAAAACGCGGTTTCCCGGTCGGAATATTATCGCTTTTTTACGAGAAAAATGGCATAAAAATTTATTTTAAACAGCGGTTGACATGCTTCGAAGTACGGTAATGGAATATTTAGAAATTTCTTGTCACGAAACGCGTCGGGCGCGTCACCCTTCTTTACCCTTTCGGATAGTGTCTTGAACGCACAAACAAATGCCGCTATTTGGATATAACTATGAATTATTTTGAACCAAACCAACATTTGTTATTGAAGTAGCAGTCCTGGGAGTGCATTCTGATGAAGAACAGCAAAGGTAATAACATTTTTCTTATAGTAAATCTGACTTTGGTGAGGGCTAAAGTTGGTGGGTGTCTAAATAGCTAGCCCTGTGATGCCGGGCTATCTACTCAGAATATTGCAAAATGTGCTTTCACCGAAAAGCTATTTTAAAATCGGACATAGCGAGTGCATAAAGGAGTTCTGTATCTATAATTCTTAAAATAATTTATGTTTTTTGTGAACGTTTATCGTGAGTAATTTAGTAAATTCAGCGGAAGTTTGCGGGGGGTATGCTAGTTCTTACCATCACATGCTAATGTAAAAAGCTGGTTTTTGATATAAATATGAACTTGATTGAACAAAACATGCATGTATTGTATAACATAATGTCCTAGGATTGTCATCTGATGAAGATCATCAAAGGTTAGTGCTGCATTTAGCTGTGGTTTGGGTTTTTGTGACATTATATGCTAGCTTGAAAAATGGGTGTCTGATTATTTCTGGCTGGGTACTCTGCTGACATAATCTAATGTTTTGCTTTCGTTGTAAAGCCTTTTTGAAATCAGACAGTGTGGTTAGATTAACGAGAGTCTTGTCTTTAAAATGGTGTAAAATAGTCATATGTTTGAGAAATTGAAGTAATAGCATTTCTAAGGTATTTGAATATCGCGCCACGGGATTACACTGGCTGTTGCATAGGTGGGACGATTTCGTCCCACCTAGCCCAGAGAGGTTAAGTTCCTTCGTGTACACATCACTGACAAACTGAAATGGTCCACCCACACAGACAGTGTTGTGAAGAAGGCGCAACCTCAGGAGGCTGAAGAAATTTGTCTTGGCACCTAAAACTCTCACAAACCTTTACAGATGCACAATTGAGAGCGTCCTGTTGGGCTGTATCCCTGCCTGGAACGGCAACTGCATCACCCGTACCCGCAGGGCTCTCCAGAGGGTGATGCGGTCTGCCCAACACACCACCGGGGGCAAACTACCGGCCCTCCAGGACACCTACAGCACCCGATGTCACAGGAAGGCCAAAAAGATAATCAAGGACAACAGCCACCCGAGCCACTGCCAGTTCACCCCACTATGATCCAGAAGGCGAGGTCAGTACAGCTGCATCAAAGCCGGGAGTGAGAGACTGAAAAACAGCTTCTATCTCATATGTATATACTCTTTTCTATACTATTATACTGTATCATAGTCTATGCCCCTATGACATTGTTCGTCCATATATTTATATAGTCTTAATTCCATTCCTCTACTTAGATTTGTGTGTATTAGGTATATATTGTGAAATTATTAGATATTATTTGTTAGATATTACTGCACTGTCGAAGCTAGAAACACAACAACTTCTACTAAACACGTGTATGTGACCAATACACTTTGATTTGATGTCATAGATAGATAGCAGTATTTCATTAGCGTCCCAACCTAGTCAACAGCCAGTGGAATCGCGTGGCGCGAAATACAAATACCTCAAAAATGCTATAACTTCAATTTCTCAAACATATGACTATTTTACACCATTTTAAAGACAAGACTCTCGTTAACCTGTTGGGGATAGGGGGCAGTATTGAGAATTTTCGAATAGTAATTATTTAATTTGTTGTGCTGATTTGACTGCCGGTATTGGAGGGAAAAGATTTCCTCAACATCAACGCCATAGTAAAACGCTGTTTTTGGATATAAATATGAACTTGATAGAACAAAAAATGCATGTATTGTCTAACATAATGTCCTAGGAGTGTCATTTGATGGAGATTGTCAAAGGTTAGTGCATAATTTTAGCTGGTTTTCTGCTTTTGGTGACGCGTGTCTTTGCATTGACAAAACATTACACACAGCTATTTTCAATGTACTGTCCTAACATAATCTAACTTTATGCTTTCGCCGTAAAGCCTTTTTGAAATCGGACAACGTGGTTAGATTAAGGAGATGTTTATCTTTCAAGTTCATATTTATATCAAAAACCAGCTCTTTACATTTAGCATGTGATGTTCAGAACTAGCATACCCACCGCAAACTTCCGGTGAATTTACTAAATTACTCATGATAAACGTTCACAAAAAACATAACAATTAGTTTAAGAATTATAGATACAGAACTCCTTTATGCAATCGCGGTGTCAGATTTTAAAATAACTTTTCGGCGAAAGCACATTTTGCATAGCTCGGCCATCACGGCTAGCTATTTTGACACCCACCAAGTTTGGGGCTCACTAAACTCAGAATTACTATTAGAAAAATTGGATTACCTTTGCTGTTCTTCGTCAGAATGCACTCCCAGGACTTCTACTTCAACAACAAATGTTGTTTTGGTTCCATATAATCCATAGTTATATTCAAATAGTTCCGTTTTGTTCGTGCGTTCAGCTCACTATCCGAAGGGTGACGCGCGAGCGCATTTAGTGACAAAAAATGTCAAAATATTCCATTACCGTACTTAGAAGCATGTCAAACGCTGTTTAAAATCAATTTTTATGCTATTTTTATCGTAAAATAGCGATAATATTCCAACCGGGCAACGTTATATTCATTCAAAGGCTGAAAGAAAAAAATTGAGAATTCTCGTGAATGCGCATCTCAATCGCACTGTCCCCAGGCTGACCACTCACAAACTCTCTTGCTGTTCTTCGCCCAGAGACAGCAGACACCCCATTCCACTTTCTGGCGGCTTTAGAGAGCCAATGGAAGCCTTAGAAAATGTCACGTTACAGCACAGATGCTATATTTTCGATAGAGATGCAACAGAAGGACAACAAATTGTCAGACAGGGCACTTCCTGTATGGAATCTTCTCAGGTTTTGGCCTGCCATATGAGTTCTGTTATACTCACAGACACCATTCAAACAGTTTTAGAAACTTTAGAGTGTTTTCTATCCAAATCTACTAATTATATGCATATTCTCGTTTCTGGGCAAGAGTAGTAACCAGATTAAATCGGGTACGTTTTTTATCCGGCCGTGAAAATACTTCCCCCTAGCCCCAACAGGTTTTTATTCAGTTTGATTCAGTATGATGCATATTTTCAAAAGCACAAGTTAAATGAATGGCCCAGCTCTCTTTCACTCTGTTTTACCATGGAAAGAAAACACATCAGTCTCTTTTCATTGGTGTTCAGTTCTTTCAAACAACGTTTGGTTTGGCAGCTGCACTGACAGAAAACCCCCCTTGAGTGAAATATTGATTTCCTGGTGCTTCAATTTATATTGTTTTTGCTTTCTTAAACTGTACCAGAAGAAAAATGACAGAATTAACGATTTTGAACTACATGTTGGACAACAATCCCAGCAGAGCTTAGAAATTAACGTTGTAAAAAAATATGCTTATTTATCCTGCATGCTTAGCTTGTCTGACTGTATTTTGTACTTACTGTTAGTACAGGGAAATAGGACAGAGTGCAGGGAGGTTACATGATGATAGACATATCACAGGTGTTAGGCTTGATGGATGTAATATCCACAACACTGGAGAGGGTCTAAAGCACCAGAGTCATCAAAATGAACATCTTATGTGAATGAGAATATGTTATATAGATTGTAGCGGACGGTGACAGTGCAACACCCCATGTGGGTCTCCCAGCCCATAGGCAAACTCGCTAACCAATGCTCCAATTACCCACTTGGGGGAGATGGTAACTATTTTACCTAAGGGTCACTACAATAGAACTATGGAATTGTTGTATAGTTTATGATAATATAGCTAATATCCCTAGTTTTACATTTAGGGCTCCTCATACTGTAACTATTGTCACTCTAATGTCCCATACCATGTGTTCATTATGTGCTCTATGAAAGTGTCATGTCCTGACCAGTATAAGGGGTTATTTGTTATTGTAGTTTGGTCAGGACGTGGCAGGGGTGTGTTTGTTTTGTATTGTCGGGGTTTTTGGGTAGTTCTATGTTTTGTATTTCTATGTTCTGTTTTCTAGTTTTTCTATTTCTATGTCTAGTTTATTGTTTTGACCTTCAATTGGAGGCAGCTGTTCCTCGTTGCCTCTAATTGAAGGTGCTATTTAGTAGGGGTGTTTTCCATGGGGTTTTTGTGGGTAGTTGTTCCTTGTTTAGCTGTGTGCCTGACAGGACTGTTTTTCGTTGTTCTTTTTGTTTGTGTGTTTTGTTTTTTCAATAAAAGAGAAAATGAGCATACACATTCCCGCTGCATTTTGGTCCAATCCTTACGACACCCGTGACAGAAAGACAATGCGTTCTACTAATCCCTAAATGACATTCCAGCAGAGGCCTGTAAGGAAAATAGAGCTAATTGAAATGATGCCCTGTTTAGCAGACCACATTGCTCTCTGCGGGTTCCTGGGACGTCAACGTTGGTGGACCTCAACAATCCTCAGGGGTCAAACTCTTCCTCTTCCAGATGTGTGTGTGTCCTACATGATTATGGGTCACTTGGTTCTTCCTGTGTTTGTTTGGTGACATCTGCTACAGTCAGCAGTCACCTCATCCCCTTGTCCCTCTGTTTCTGTCTTTCTTGTTCCTGTTCCTTCACTGACCCTTTCACTCCATCCCTCCATCTTTAGGCTCTGAGCAGCTGTGCATAGTTTATTTTATTTTATAGCAAAAACATATCTGTTACCCATGGTTACTTCTTCCTGTCGCATTGGCTTCCTGTCACTTTCGCTGTGTCATGTCCTCTTTAAGTTGTGGGTGAAAGGACCCCAATGGAGCTATAGGACTTTTTCTCTATCAATGTTGATCCTGTGAGGCTCTCTGGAGCCTCTGGGCTCATGGGTACCTCTGATATCTCCCTGGGGTGTAGTTAACTCTTAGGAAACAAACACGCATACACACCTGTAGCATGTCACCCTACAACCCCTCTTCCAAGGAAAGCCCACCTACCATGCTTTCCTCTCCCAGGGGCTTAGGAGTTACCCAGATATCTCTCACCCATCTCCTTCTCCCCACTCTCGCCTCCACTCCCGTTCCCCACTCCCTCTCTCCACCCCCCCCCCTCGCCCTCCCTCTCCGCACTCCTCTCTCTCCCCCTCCACTCATCTCCCCCTCTTCTCTGACATCTGGGAGAGGTTAAGAGCATCAGACAGGGTGTGACAGCCTCTCAACATATAAATTGTGTGTTTCTTTCAACACTGACATATTCATTCCCTCTCTGTATGAAACCAGAGCCGGGGAACAGTCCACCTGGCCTGCTTGGCTATTTTTCATTTTTCATTTACCTCACACCGTTAGATGGAATCCTGTGTATCAAGGGCTGTTTTATTTGATAGTAAAACACCAAACACCAGCAACACCAGCAAATGGCAAGCGACTATGTGAAGTGGACGTGACAGCTTCAGGGGATGTACACTCTTAGAAAAAAAGGTGCTATCTAGAACCTAAAAGGGTTATTTGGCTGTCCCCATAAGCATAGGGGAACTCTTTGAAGACCCTTTTTGCTTCCAGGTAGAAACTTTTCGGCTCCAGGTCGGACATTTTTAGGTTCCATGTAGAACCCTTGTTCTAATCTTCAGTGATCAGGACTGTTTGGTTAGATTGACAACTTGATCATCCACCAGAAATCACATTATGGCGTTTTCAGTTTTTCAGATTTCAGATTTTTGCCATTAAACCTTTTAGCCGTAATGAGATATATTCCCATCAGTAGCACAAGTCACAACTATTGATTTATGCTCTCCAGTTGTCTTTGTGTTACTCTGGGCCAGAGAGAGAGAGCGGGAGAGAGAGAGAGAGAGAGATGTTTATGCATATGTTCTTATCGCTTGTTTTTCCGGTCATGGTAGAGTGGACTGACCAGAACCAGAGCAGCCGGATCTCGCTTGGCATTCCAGCGTAACCAAACCCCCCTCACCTCTCCTTCCCTCTCCTTCCCTACTGCCACACTCAATAGAGGAGAAGGAGATTTGAGATGAGATGAGACAACACACACTTAAGGGGTATTAAGGTGTCCCACTTAGGGGGTTGGTTATTGCTGTGGCTCTGGCCCTCAGTGGGAGATAAAGAAAACATCAGATAAGGGAGTAGATTAGTGATCGGCCAGACAGCCACACATAGGCCTGCACTCCGTACCAGTTACCACGGATGCCCCCAGAGTAAACCAACAGAGCGAACACACAGCATGGATTACGGGGGGAGATAAATAGAGCCATGAGAGAGGTGGTCCCATGGTTAAATATACACCCAGGAGGGGGACTCTCACCATGGGAAAGCCCTGGATCCCTGGGGGCATCCGCCTATTGCACAGCCAAACACAGATACACCCGCCTTGGGGCAGATACACAGACCCACGCAGCAGACACACAGACACAGCCAGCCCAGTGGACAGGACTGAATTATCACTTAAAAAAAATATTCTCCAGTTGTTGGAATAGATATACTGTGCTGTATGTTTCAAGTCCAATTGTGGTTGAAATGAACATAGTTATTTTCGTTGTTATGCGCAGAGAGAGAAGGGGTGAGTATTGTGTAGTTCCATGCCATGACAGACGGAGGGCACTGTCACACTCCTGACAGTGGCAGAAACAAAGGGAAAAGACAGAGAGAGAGAGTGAGTGAATGCATGGCATCTGGCCTTAAGGTGAGCAGCACAGCACATTTCTTTCTGATGCAAACATTATCCTTATTGTCAGGACACCCGTCTGAACAGGAGGAATGCTGCCACATTGAAACAGGAGCCCCTCTTCACTGCAATGTGTGTGTGAATTTGTATTTTTATATACATTTACATTTTAGTCATTTAGCAGACGCTCTTATCCAGAGCGACTTACAGTAGTGAATGCATACATTGCATACATTTTTTTTTTGTTGTACTGGCTGTCCGTGGGAATCGAAGGCAGCAGCTACTCTTCCTGGGGTCCAAACCAATTAAGGTAAAAACAATAAAACAGTACATTATTACACCACTACATATCTACACAACATTTATAATACCACCATACATACGTGTGTAGAGTGTGTGTGCTAGCATGTGTGTGCATATGCATGTGTGTATGCCTGTATGTGTGTGTCTCTTCACAGTCCGAAATTGTTCGATAAGGTGTAGTTTAATCAATTGATCAGATTTTACTGCTTCCATGATTTACTTGATGTAGAATTGAGCTACAGTGGGGGAAAAAAGTATTTGATCCCTTGCTGATTTTGTACATTTGCCCACTTACAAAGAAATGGATCAGTCTATAATTTTATTGGTAGGTTTATTTGAACAGTGAGAGAAAATAATCCAGAAAAACGCATGTCAAAAATATTATAAAATGATTTGCATTTTAATGAGGGAAATAAGTATTTGACCCCTCTGCAAAACATGACTAAGTACTTGGTGGCAAAACCCTTGTTGGCAATCACAGAGGTCAGACGTTTCTTGTAGTTGGCCACCAGGTTTGCACACATCTCAGGAGGGATTTTGTCCCACTCCTCTTTGCAGATCTTCTCCAAGTCATTAAGGTTTCGAGGCTGACGTTTGGCAACTCGAACCTTCAGCTCCCTCCACAGATTTTCTATGGGATTAAGGTCTGGAGACTGGCTAGGCCACTCCAGGACCTTAATGTGCTTCTTCTTGAGCCACTCCTTTGTTGCCTTGGCCGTGTGTTTTGGGTCATTGTCATGCTGGAATACCCATCCATGACCCATTTTCAATGCCCTGGCTGAGGGAAGGATGTTCTCACCCAAGATTTGACGGTACATGGGCCCCGTCCATCGTCCCTTTGATGTGGTGAAGTTGTCCTGTCCCCTTAGCAGAAAAACACCCCCAAAGCATAATGTTTCATTTACATTACATTTTACATTTTAGTCATTATAGGAGCGACTTACAGTATTGAATACATACATTTCATGTATTTTTTATTTATTTTTTATTATATATATTTTTTTTTAGTACTGGCCCCCCATGGGAATTGAACCCACAACCCTGGCGTTTCACACACCATGCTTGCATTGCAAACACCATGCTCTACCAACTGAGCCACAGGGAAGACCTCCATGTTTGACGGTGGAGATGGTGTTCTTGGGGTCATAGGCAGAATTCCTCCACCTCTGAACACGGCGAGTTGAGTTGATGCCAAAGAGCTCCATTTTGGTCTCATCTGACCACAACACTTTCACCCAGTTGTCCTATAAATCATTCAGATGTTCATTGGCAAACTTCAGACGGGCATGTATATGTATTCTTGAGCAGGGGGAACTTGCGGACGCTGCAGGATTTCAGTCCTTCACGGCGTAGTGTGTTACCAATTGTTTTCTTGGTGACTATGGTCCCAGCTGCCTTGAGATCATTGACTAGATCCTCCTGTGTAGTTCTGGGCTGATTCCTCACCGTTCTCATGATCATTGCAACCCCACGAGGTGAGATCTTGCATGGAGCCCCAGGCAGAGCGATATTGACAGTTCTTTTGTGTTTCTTCCATTTGCAAATAATCGCACCAAATGTTGTCACCTCACCAAGCTGCTTGGCGATGGTCTTGTAGCCCATTCCAGCCTTGTGTAGGTCTACAATCTTGTCCCTGACATCCTTGGAGAGCTCTTTGGTCTTGGCCATGGTGGAGAGTTTGGAATCTGATTGATTGATTGCTTCTGTGGACAGGTGTCTTTTTTACAGGTAACAAGCTGCGGTTAGGAGCACTCCCTTTAAGAGTGTGCTCCTAATCTCAGCTTGTTACCTGTATAAAAGACACCTGGGAGCCAGAAATCTTTCTGATTGAGAGGGGGTCAAATACTTATTTCCCTTATTAAAATGCAAATCAATTTATAACATTTTTGACATGTGTTTTTCTGGATATTCTTATTCTGTCTCTCACTGTTCAAACAAACCTACCATTCAAATTATAGACTGATCCTTTCTTTATCAGTGGACGAACGTACAAAATCAGCAGGGGATCAAATACTTTTTTCCCCCACTGTACATGTAGTCATGGCTCTCTGTAGCATTTTCCAGAGTCTGTTCTGGACTGTGAAGAGACCCTGGTGGCATATCGTGTAGGGTATACATGGGTGTCTGAGCTGTGTGCTAGTCGTTTGAACAGACAGCTCGGTGCTTTCAACATGTCAAAACCTCTCACAAAGACAAGTAGTGATGCTGTCAATATATCCTCTACTTTGAGCCAGGAGAGATTGACATATATGTCATTGATGTAGCTCTACATGTACGTTTAAGGGCCAGCCGTGCTGCTCTGTTTTGGGCCAACTGTAATTTGCCTATGTCCCTCTTTGTGGCACTTGACCATATGACTGGGCAGTAGTCCAGGTCCAACAAAACTAGGGCCTCTAGGACTTGATTGAAATGTCAAGAAAGCAGAGTAGCACTTTATTACAGACATACCACAAAGAGGGACATAGGCAAATTACATCTTAGCCGCTGTTGAATCAATATGTTTGACCACCATGACAGTTTACAATCTGGGGTTACACCAAGCAGTTTAGTCTCCTCAACTTGCTCAATTTCCACATTATTCATTACAATATTTAATTGAGGTTTAGGTTTTAGTGAATGACTTGTCCAAATACAATGCATTTAGTTTTGAAATATTTAAGACTATCTTATTACTTCCCACCCATTTCTAAACTGACTGCAGCTCTTTGTTCAGTGCTGCAGTGATTTCACTTGGTGTGGTAGTTAAGTGTATCATGTTGAGTCATCAGCATACATAGACACATAGGCTTTACTCAGTGCCAGTGGCATGTCATTAGTAAAGATTCAAAAAAGTAAGGGGCCTAGACAACTACCCTGGGGAATGCCTGACTCTACCTGGATTATGTTGGAGCGTCTTCCATTAAAAAATACCGTCTGTGTTATGATAGACAGATAACTGTCGATCCACGGTACAGCAGGGATGCAAAGCAATAACCCATGAATTTTTCCAGCAGCAGATTGATTAATAATGTCAAAAGCGGCACTGAAGTCTAACAAAACAGCTTGAACAATGTTCTTATTATCGATTTCTTTCAGCCATTTATTTGCCTTTCGTGTTGTACTTGTTGTTTGTGCACGTGTACGTGTGAGTACGTGCATGCATTTGCGTGTATGTGTGTGCAAGTGTATGTATGTGTACGTGTATGTGTGTGTTCGTGCATGCATTTGTGTGTGGGTGTGTGTATGTGTGTGTCACTGACTTGATGAAGACACCTGGACCTAAACATTCTCTGCCCATGTGGTCATGTTTGACCATTAGTATATATGGTTTCACTGTCTCGGTAGATCAGTCCTCCATTGTCTCAGAGCGATAAGCTCCTTAACTGTGTGACTCGTGCTCAGTCTAGGCCCCGTGGTGCTGTGGGGAGGGCAGCGGCAGATCGTGGCGGCCCCATGCCCAGTCCGGCTGCCTATTTGCTGGCAGTGCCCTGTCCACACATTCCCAGTCATCCCTGGAACAGCGTCAGGGACCAACCTGATGTGACTGCTGACCTATCAAACAGAATACAACCGAGTAAATCACATTCACTGTAGGACCTCCCTGAGTCACAAACCTGTACATCTGTTGGGTTGCATGACACCAACAGAATACAGTTGACATTAAAGAACGTGCAATGGGGCTGCACAGAGAACATGGTGGAATTGTTTAAACAGCCTGTCAAGCTCAGAGCTGACCAGTGATTGAAAGAGAGAACTGGAAGGACGGTTCTGCCATTTTCACCTTTCTGTCTCACATACTCTCACTAACCCAGCAGCATACCAGCCTGCATCCTACTGCTGGCTTGCTTCTGAAGCTAAGCAGTGTTGGTCCTGGATGGGAGACCAGATGTGCTTATCTCTGGTCTAAAAAAATGCCCCAGGGCAGTGATTGGGGTCTTTTGGATGGGATGTTAAATGGGTGTCCTGACTCTCTGTGGTCACTAAAGATCCCATGGCACTTATTGTAAGAGTAGGGGTGTTAACCCTAGTGTCCTGGCTAAATTCCTAATCTGGCCCTCATACATACCACCATGGTCACCTAATAAACCCCAATTTACAATTGGCTCATTCATCCTCCTCTCTCCTGTAACGGTTCCCCAGGCCATTGCTGTAAATGAGAATGTGTTCTCAGTCAATTTACCTGGTAAAATAAGGGTTAAATAATAATCCCACAAACCTCTAGGGCTGGACAGTAGTGCTTGGCCAACGACATCATCAATACAGTTGACATTAAAGCATGTGCAATGGGGCTTCACAGAGAACATGGTGGAATTGTTTAAACAGCTTGTCAAGCTCAGAGCTGACCAGTGATTGAGGACGGTTTGGACATTTTCACCTTTCTGTCTCACATGCTCCCATCAGCCTGATCCTCCCATTGACTCAAATCTATTTTGAGGCAGTATCACGCTGTGATAAATTGAAAACCTACTTTTCAATTAGAGTATCGGGAATAAACTGAGCTATAAATCAATCACAACCTCTGTTATGTTCGGCACACAGAGGACGTGCACTTGTGACATGTGGGGTCTTACAGGCTTAATAGACATCATGGAATAAATTATTTAGCTTGACAGTATTATTAAAGTTACAGTGCCTTCAGAAAGATTCAGACCTGTTCACTTTTTCAACATTTTGTTGTGTTACACCCTGAATTTAAAATGGATTAAATTTAGATTTTGTGTTACTGGCCTATACACAATACCCCATAATGTCAAACTGGAATTATATTTTTAGAAATTCTTGAAAATTAATTAAACAATTAAAAGCTGAAATGCCTTGAGTAAATAAGTATTCGACCCATTTGTTAGGGCAAGCCTAAATAAATTCAGGAGTAGAAATTTGCTTAACAAGTCACATAATAAGTTGAATGGACTAACTTTGTGTGCAAGAATAGTGTTTAACATGATTTTTGAATGACTACCTCATCTCTGTACCCCACACATACAATACTCTATAAGGTCCCTCAGTCAAGCAGTGAATTTCAAACACAGAGACAACCGCGAAGACCAGGGAGGTTTTCCAATGCCTCGCAAAGAAGGGCACCTATTGGTAGATGGGTAAAAAAAAATTCAAAGCAGATATTCCTTTGAGCATGGTGAAGTTATGCAATACATTGTGGATGGTGTATCAATACATCCAGTCATTAAAAAGATACAGGAGTACCTCCTAATTCAGTTGCCGGAGATGAAGGAAACTACTCAGGGATTTCACCATGAAGCCAATTGTGACTTCAAATCCGTTACAGAGTTTAATGGCTGTGATAGGAGAAAGCTGAGTATGGATACACAACATTGTAGTTACTCCACAATACTCATCTAAATGACAGTGAAAAGAAGGAAGCCTGTAAAGAGAAAAATATTCCAAAACATGCATCCTGTTTGCATGGCACTAAAGTAAAACTGCAAAAAAACTGATATATTTACTACTCTTCATATGTTCAAGCATGGTGGTGGCTGCATCATTTTATGGGTATGCTTGTCATTTGCAAGGACTAATGAGTTTTTTAGGATAAAAATAAATGGAATAGAGATAAGCACAAGCAAAATCCTAGAGGAAAACCTGTTTCCGTCTGATTTCCAACAGACAGTGGGAGACAGATTCACTTTCAGAAGGACAATAAACTAAAGCACAAGGCCAAATATACACTGGAGTTGCTTACCAAGATGAGTTTGAATGTTCCTGAGTGGCATAGTTACAGTTTTGATTTAAATCTGCTTGAGAATCCAATGCAAGAATTGAAAATGGCTCTCTAGCAATGATCAACAACCATCTTGAAAGAGCTTGAATTATTATTTTAATAATAACATGCAAATATTGCAAATATTGTACAATCTAGGTGTGCAAAGCGCTTAGAGACCTACCCAGAAAGACTCACAGCTGTAATCACTGCCAAAGGTGATTTTAACTTCTTAAGGTTAGGGGGCAGTACTCGAAAGTTTGGATGACTGAGGTGCCCAAAGTAAACTGCCTATTACTCAGGCCCAGAAGCTAGGATATGCATATGCATGGTAGTGTTGGATAGACAACACTCTAAAGTTTCTAAAACTGTTAAAATAATGTCTGTGCATATAACAGAACTGATATGGCCGGCGAAAACCCGAGGACAATCCATCCAGAATTTCTTTGAGCTCAACACTGATTACAATGGCTGTTTATGGGAATATATAAGAAAATCGTCCCAGATTGCAGTTCCTAGGGCTTCCACTAGATGTCAACAGTCTTTAGAAAGAGTTTCAGGCTTGTTTTTTGAAAAATTAGCTAGAATTTGTAGTTTTTCTAAGTGGCTCCCATTTTGGCTGTAGTGTTTGTAGCGATTTCCGGTGAGGATGCGCACTTCGTTATTTATCTCCGGTAATGAACATACTATTCTCCGTCTTAAATTTGATCAATTATTTATATATTAGGGTACCTGAGGATTGTTTAGAAACGTTGTTTGACTTGTTTGGACAACGTTTATTGGTAACGTTTGGGATTCATTTTGGATGCATTTTGAACGAGGGAAACCGGTGGATTATTGAATGAAGCGCGCCAAATAAACTGACTTTTTTGGGATATAAAGAAGGACTTTATCGAACAAAACAACCATTTGTGATGTAGCTGGGACCCTTTGGATTACATACAGAGGAAGATCTTCAAAGGTAAGTGATTTATTTTATCGCTATTTCTGACTTTCGTGACGCCTCTGTTTTTAATGCTTTTGTGTGCTGGGCGCTGTCCTCAGATAATCGCATGGTATGCTTTCGCCGTAAATCCTTTTTAAAATCTGACAAAGCAGCTGGATTAACAAGAAGTTAAGCTTTTAACTGATGTATAACATTTGTATTTTCATGAATGTTTAATATTACGAAATTTGTATTTTGAATTTCGCACTCTGCAATTTCACCGGATGTTGGCCAGATGGAACGCTAGCGTCCCACTGATCCGTAAGGGTTAACGTGTTGGGGCTAGGGGGCAGTATTTGCACGGCCAGATAAAAAACGTACCCGATTTAATCTGGTTACCACTCCTGCCCAGTAACTAGAATATGCATATAATTATTGGCTTTGGATAGAAAATGCCCTAAAGTTTCTAAAACTGTTTGAATGGTGTCTGTGAGTATAACAGAACTCATTTGGCAGGCCAAAACCTGAGAAGATTCCTTACAGGAAGTGCAAAAACTTCAATTTTTCAAACATATGACTATTTTACACCATTTTAAAGACAAGACTCTCGTTAATCTAACCACACTGTCCGATTTCGAAAAGGCTTTACAACGAAAGCAAAACATTAGATTATGTCAGCAGAGTACCCAGCCAGAAATAATCAGACACCCTTTTTTTCAAGCTAGCATATAATGTCACATAAACCCAAACCACAGCTAAATGCAGCACTAACCTTTGATGATCTTCATCAGATGACAACCCTAGGACATTATGTTATACAATACATGCATGTTTTGTTCAATCAAGTTCATATTTTTATCAAAAACCAGCTTTTTACATTAGCATGTGACTAGCATTCCCACCGAACACTGCCGGTGAATTTACTAAATTACTCACGATAAACGTTCACAAAAAACATAACAATTATTTTAAGAATTATAGATACAGAACTCCTCTATGCACTCTATGTCCGATTTTAAAATAACTTTTCGGTGAAAGCACATTTTGCAATATTCTAAGTAGATTGTTGTTAACATGGGTTAACTTCCATGTTCAGGTGTAGAACGATAGATTTTTACCGTGTCGGCTTGGGGATTTGATCTTGCAACCTTTACGATTACTCATCCAACACTCTAACCACTAGGCTAAGAACAAATTCAAATTCTACCTGCCTTCCTTAGTAAAAATACCTTAAAGTACTACTTAAGTAGTTTTTTTCGGTATCTATACTTTACTTTGCTATTTATATTTTTGCAAACTTTTACTTTTATTTCACTACATTCCTACTAAAGAAAATGTAATTTTCACTCCATACTATTTCCCTGAGACCCAAAAGTACTCGTTACATTTTGACAGGAAAATGTTCCAATTAACACACTTATCAAGAGAACATCCCTGGTTATCCCTACTGCCTCTGACCTGTTGGGCTCACGAAACATAAATGCTTCGTTTGTAAATTATGTCTGAGTGTTGGAGTGTGCCCCTGGCTATCCGTAAATTAAAAAAACAAGAAAATGGTGCCGTCTGGTTTGCTTAATATAAGGAATTTGAAATGATTTATACTTTTATTTTTGACACAAGTACATTTTAGCAGTTCCATTTACTTTTGATACTTAAGTATATTTAAAACCAAATACTTTCAGTAATATTTTACTGGGTGACTTTCACTTTTACTTTTCAATTAAGGTATCTTTACTTTTATTCAAGTATGACAATTGTGTACTTTTTACACCATTGAGAATAAGTCAAGGGGTATGAATACTCTGAAGGCATTGTATGTGTGTGTGTGCGTGTGCGTGTGCATGTGCATGTGTATCTGTGTGAGGTTGCTGTCAAGGGGTATGAATACTCTGAAGGCATTGAATGTGTTTGTGTGTGTGTGTGTGTGCATGTGTATCTGTGTGAGCTTGCTGTAACAAATTTCACCATTGGCTGCCATGCCCCCTCTTGCACCTCCTCCTTGTCCTCAAGTTTTGAAGAAAAAAAGAGGAAAGTATGAGGAAGAATAGAAAGAACATGGGAATGAAGGAAAGAGCCCGCTTTCTCTCTATGGCACGAAAATAGCTTAAGCAGTCCTAATCTTTACCCCTCCACCCCGTTCCTCCTCCTAGATCAAAGAAAACATCTACCTTAGGATCTGGCACCTCAATTAGACGGATTAGTATCAAATTGAGTTTTGATTTGCTCCCCGTTGTGACACTCTCTGCAGGGTGCCATACTGGGGAGAGAGAGCACGTGAGGGGCACGCACGCAAGCACACACACACACACACACACACACACACACACACACACACACACACACACACACACACACACACACACACACACACACACACACACACACACACACACACACACACACAGACTTTGGTTAAAAGAGGGGCCCTCCTTGCAAGGAGGCCCCGGAAACATGCCTTAATACGCCCTCAGAGACATTCTTCAGGAACAATAGCTAGTGGCTCTTTTCTCCTTCTCTTTTCTCTGCAGTTTGAACCACTGGAGAAGTGGGCGAAGGTGCTTGCCAAATGACTTTATACACATAACCAAAATTATTGTTTTTTTAAAAAAGGGTGGGATAAATAGCGGGAAATCTGCTGACAGTTCTCATTGTTTCAGTATCATGCTTTGATTATTTTATTGTAGAAACCCCTCCCAATGCCACAGACAGAGAGAGAGGGAGAGGTTGATATAATGAAAGTGTGGCTGAAATGATGGAAATCGGGGAGGAGAGAAGCAATAGGTGATTAATAGAGTGAGAGGTATAGAAGGATGTGTGTTGAATGTGACCTGTTGGCTGTGATCCGCTTCACTTGTGATCCAATCCTCCCTGGAATGAGACTAACTTTAAAGGAGTAAGGATGAGAAGCTGGAGAATAGAGAGCTGAGGAGAGCAAGAGAGAGAGAGATTGAGAGAGTGTGTGTGTGCTGTGTGTCAGTCTATCTGATGAAAGACAGATTTTTTATTTTTTATTATTTCACTTTTATTTAACCAGGTAGGCTAGTTGAGAACATGTTCTCATATAAAACTGCGACCTAGGCCAAGATAAAGCAAAGCAGTTCGACACATACAACAACACAGAGTTACACATGGAATAAACAAACATACAGTCAATAATACAGTAGAAAAAGTCTATATACAGTGTGTGCAAATGAGGTAAGATAAGGGAGGTAAGGCAATAAATAGGCCATAGTGGCAAAATAATTACAAGATAGCTATTAAACACTGGAGTGATAGATGTGCAAGTAGAGATACTGGGGTGCAAAGGAGCAAGATAAATAAATAAATACAGTATGGGGATGAGGTAGTTGGATGGGCTATTTACAGATGGGCTATGTACAGGTGCAGTGATCTGTAAGCTGCTCTGACAGCTGGTGCTTAAAGTTAGTGAGGGAGATATGAGTCTCCAGCTTCAGTGATTTTTGCAGTTCGTTCCAGTCATTGGCAGCAGAGAACTGTATGGAAAGTCGGCCAAAGGAGGAATCGGCTTTGGGGGTGACCAGTGACATTTACCTGCTGGAGCGCGTGCTACGGGTGGGTGCTGCTATGGTGACCAGTGAGCTGAGATAAGGCGGGGCTTTACCTAGCAAAGACTTGTAGATGACCTGGAGCCAGTGGGTTTGGCGACGAGTATGGAGCGAGGGCCAGCCAATGAGAGTGTACAGGTCGCAGTGGTGGGTAGTATATGGGGCTTTGGTGACAAAACAGATGGCACTGTGATAGAGTGCATCAAGTTTGTTGAGTAGAGTGTTGGAGGCTATTTTGTAAATGACATCGCCGAAATCAAGGATCGGTAGGATAGTCGGTTTTACGAGGGTATGTTTGGCAGCATGAGTGAAGGATGCTTTGTTGCAAAATAGGAAGCCGATTCTAGATTTAATTTTGGATTGGAGATGCTTAATGTGAGTCTGGAAGGAGAGTTTACAGTCTAACCAGACACCTAGGTATTTGTAGTTGTCCACATATTCTAAGTCAGAACCGTCCAGAGTAGTGATGCTGGACGGGTGGGCAGGTGTGGGCAGCGATTGGTTGAAGAGCATGCATTTAGTTTTACTTGCGTTTAAGAGCAGTTGGAGGCCACGGAAGGAAAGATTTATGGCATTGAAGCTCGTCTGGCGGTTAGTTAACACAGTGTCCAAAGAAGGGCCAGATGTATACAGAATGGTGTCGTCTGCGTAGAGGTGGATATGAGAATCACCAGCAGCAAGAGCGACATCATTGATGTATACAGAGAAGAGACTCGGACCGAGAATTGAACCCTGTGTCACCCCCCTAGAGACTGTCAGAGGTACGGACAACAGGCCCTCCGATTTGACACACTGAACTCTATCAGAGAAGTAGTTGGTGAACCAGGTGAGGCAGTCATTTGAGAAACCAAGGCTGTTGAGTCTGCCGATAAGAATGTGGTGATTGACAGAGTCGAAAGCCTTGGCCAGGTTGATGAATATGGCTGCACAGTATTGTCTCTTATCGATGGCGGTTATGATATAGTTTAGGACCTTGAGCGTGGCTGAGGTGCACCCATGACCAGCTCGGAAACCAGATTGCATAGCGGAGAAGGTACGGTGGCATTCGAAATGGTCGGTCATCTGTTTGTTAACTTGCCTTTCGAAGACCTTAGAAAGGCAGGGTAGGATAGATATAGGTCTGTAGCAGTTTGGGTCTAGAGTGTCTGCCCCTTTGAAGACGGGGATGACCGCAGCAGCTTTCCAGTCTTTTGGGAATCTCAGATGATATGAAAGAGAGGTTGAACAGGCTAGTAATAGGGGTTGCAACAATTTTGGCAGATCATTTTAGAAAGAGAGGGTCCAGATTGTCTAGCCCGGCTGATTTGTAAGGGTCCAGATTTTGCAGCTCTTTCAGAACATCAGCTATCTGGATTTGGGAGAAGGAGAAATGGGGGAGGCTTGGGCGAGTAGGGGTAGCCAGGTGGAAAGCATGGCCAGCCGTAGAAACATGCTTATTGAAATTCTCAATTATTGTGGATTTATCGGTGGTGACATTGTTTCCTAGCCTCAGTGCAGTGGGCAGCTGGGAGGAGGTGCTCTTATTCTACATGGACTTTACAGTGTCCCAGAACTTTTTTGAGTTTGTGCTACAAGATGCAAATTTCTGTTTGAAAAAGCTTGCCTTAGCTTTCCTAACTGCCTGTGTATATTGGTTCCTAACTTCTCTGAAAAGTTGCATATCACGGAGGCTATTCGATGCTAATGCAATACGCCACAGGATGTTTTTGTGCTGGTCAAAGGCAGTCAGGTCTGGAGTGAACCAAGGACTATATCTGTTCCTGGTTCTAAATGTTTTGAATGGGGCATGCTTATTTAAGATGGTGAGGAAGGCACTTTTAAAGAATAACCAGGCATCCTCTACTGACAGGATGAGGTCAATATCCTTCCAGGATACCGGGGCCAGGTCGATTAGAAAAGTCTGCTCGCTGAAGTTTTTTAGGGAGCGTTGGACAGTTGAGGGGTGGTCGTTTGACCACAGACCCATTACGGATGCAGGCAATGAGGCAGTGATCGCTGAGATCTTGGTTGAAGACAGCAGAGGTGTATTTGGAGGGCAAGTTGGTTAGGATGATATCTATGAGGGTGCCCATGTTTATGTATTTGGGGTTGTACCTGGTAGGTTCATTGATAATTTGTGTGAGATTGAGGGCATCATGCTTAGATTGTAGGATGGCTGGGGTGTTAATCATGTCCCAGTTTAGGTCACCTAACAGCACGAGCTCTGAAGATAGATGGGGGGCAATCAATTCACATATGGTGTCCAGGGCACAGCTGGGGGCAGAGGGTGGTCTATAGCAAGCTGCAATGGTGAGAGACTTGCGGCAACGGTGAGAGATGAACTGCCAAGGGGCATCAGAGAACACTGAGTGGCCTGAGTGAAATATGAATGGCCAATGCAGTCAAAATGTTGTTTTTCCTGTGTTTTATATCATATTGTACAACAGCTGATAAAACTAAGACAGTAAAAGTGTGATTTTTTATCTGTGTTATTTCCTGACAGTTGGTGGTTGAAAATACAATCTACACGGGACCTTCTAATCAGCAGGTTTGCATGGGCAGGAGTTTTCAGCTTTCCATGGTGATATCACCATGCGGTAAATTGGTTAATAGACCAATAACAGAGTTACAAACCTCTCTGCCAATAACAGCTAGTTTTCAGTGAGACAAATATTTACATCCAGTGAGACAAAGTATATTTCTATCATTATGTAGCGTGTGTGTGTGGTGAGTGAGTGAGAAAGAGAGAGAGAGGAAAAGAGAGTTAGAGCGACCACATGTGTGTGTCTTTGTGCAATGTTCATGTGTCTCAGGGGAAATGCTTGGTTTTACATAAAGCAGTGTATTGGTTTTGTTAGTCATTACCAGTGTCTGATAGATCATTGCTGCTGCAGTCACTCATTTATCATAAACCTGATTCATGTCTGTCTATGACTCTGTGGTCCTCTGTTTTTATGACTCTCTGTTTCTCTATCTCACTGACTTTCTCTGTCTGTATGTCCTTATGCCATTTGGACAGACGTGGAGTTTAGACCTCACAGTCACAACAGTCCTGGTGCTGACAGATCTGGGCAATTAAGCTCTCTCTCTCTCTCTCTCTCTCTATGGCACATATTACAGTAGGGAAAGCATGCGCTGCAAATCAAATCACATTTTAGTGGTTACATACAAATATTTAACAGATGTTATTGCGAGTGTAGCGAAATGCTTGTATTCGAGATGCTCCAACAGTGCCGTAATATCTAACAATACATACCAATACACACAAATCTAAAAGTAAAATAATGGAATTAAGAAATATATAAATATTAGGACGGGCAATGTTGGAGTCAGGAGTATAAATATATACAGTGCATTCGAAAAGTATTCAGACCCCTTTACTTTTTCCACATTTTGTTATGTTACAACCTTATTCTAAAATGTATTCAATTGTTTATTTCCTCATCAATCTACTCACAATACCCAATAATGACAAACCAAAAACAGGTTTTTAGAAATTGTTCCTAATTGAAAAAACTGAAATATCACATTTACATAAGTATTCAGACCCTTTACTCAGTACTTTGTTGAAGCTCCTTTGGCAGCGATTACAGCCTTGAATCTTGGGTATGACGCTACAAGCTTGGCACACCTGTATTTGGGGAGTTTCTCCCATTCTTCCCTGCCGATCCTCTCAAGCTCTGAAAGGTTGGATGGGGAGCGTTGCTGCACAGTTATTTTCAGGTCTCTCCAGAGATGTTTGATCGAGTTCAAATACGGGCTCTGGCTGGGCCACTCAAGAACATTCAGAGACTTGTTCCGAAGCCACTCCTGTGTTGTCTTGGCTGTGTGCTTAGGGTCGTTGTCCTTTTGGAAGGTGAACCTTTGCCCCAGTCTGTGGTCCTGAGCACTCTGGAGCAGGTTTTCATCAAGGATCTCTCTGTACTTTGCTCCATTCATCTTTGCCTTGTCTCCCAGTCCCTGCCGCTGAAAAACATCCCCAGAGTATAATGCTGCCACCACCATGCTTCCTCCAGATGTGACACATGGCATTCAGGCCAAAGAGTTCAATCTTGGTTTCATCAGATCAGAGGATCTTGTTTCTCATGATCTGAGAATCTTTAGGTGCCTTTTGGCAAACTCCAAGCGGGCTGTCATGTGCCTTTTACTGAGGAGTGGCTTCCGTCTGGCCACTCTACCATAAAGGCCTGATTGGTGGAGTGCTGTAGAGATGGTTGTCCTTCTGGAAGGTTCTCCCATCTCCACAGAGGAACTCTAGAGCTCTGTCAGAGTCGACCATCGGGTTCTTGTTCACCTCCCTGACCAAGGCCCTTCTCGCCCGATTGCTCAGTTTTGCCAAGCGGCCAGCTCTAGGAAGAGTCTCGATGGTTCCAAACCTCTTCCATTTAAGAATGATGGAGGCCACTGTGTTCTTGGGGACCTTCAATGCTGCAGAAATGTTTTGGTACCCTTTTCCAGATCTGTGCCTCGACACAATCCTGTCTCTGAGCTCTATGGACAGTTTATTTTGACCTCGTATCTTGGTTTTTGCTCTGACATGCACTGTCAACTGTGGGACCTTATATAGACAGTTGTGCCTTTCCAAATCATGTCCAATCAATTGAATTAACTACAGGTGGACTCCAATCAAGTTGTAGAAACACCTCAAGGATGATCAATGGAAACAGAATGCACTTGAGCTTAATTTTGAGTCTCATAGCAAAGGGTCTGAATACTTATGTAAATAAGGTATTTCTTTTTTTTGTTTTATACATTTGCAAACATTTATAAAAACCTGTTTTCATTTTGTCATTGTAACGGTTGTCGTCGGGAATGGAGGACCAAAACGCAGCAGGAATGTGGATGCTCATCTTGCATTTATTTTAAAATAAAGAGAACACCAAAATAACAAAGAACTCACGAACAACAAAAGTCTTGTCATGCTCACACAGGCAAAACAAGAAACAATCTCCCACAACACTACACCAAACAATTACCCATATATAGGTCTCTCAATCAGAGGCAACGAGAAAGCACCTACCTCCAATTGAGAGTCCAACCCCCCATTAACCTACACATAGAAATACCACAAACCAGAAACAACATAGAAATACAAAACATACACCACAACCCAGAAATAATAAATCAAACACCCTACTACAAAAACCATCACCCCGAAACACATAAACAAAATACCCTCTGCCACGTCCTGACCAAACTACAATAACAAATAACCCTTATACTGGTCAGGACGTGACAGTCATTATGGGATATTGTGTGTAGATTGCTGAGGATTTTTTAAATTTAATCCATTTTAGACTAAGGCTGTAACGTAACAAAATGTGGAAAAAAGTCAAGGGGTCTGAATACTTTCCGAAGGCAGTGTACCAGTCAAAAGTTTGGACACCTACTCATTCAAGGGTTTTTCTTTATTTTTGCTATTTTATACATTGTAGAATAATAATCCCCTGTCTTCGGTCAGTTAGGATCACCACTTTATTTGAAGAATGTGAAATGTCAGAATAATAGTAGAGAGAATGATTTATTCCAGCTTTTATTTCTTTCATCACATTCCCAGTGGGTCAGAAGTTTACGTACAGTCAATTAGTATTTGGTAGCATTGCCTTTAAATGGTTTAACCTTTTACATCTAGACGTTCCACTAGCGGAACACCTGCTCCAATATCCAATGATAGGCGTGGCGCGAATTACAAATTCCTCAAAAATACAAAAACTTCAATTTTTCAAACATATGACTATTTCACAGCATTTTAAAGACAAGACTCTCCTTTATCTAACCACACTGTCCGATTTCAAAAAGGCTTTACAGCGAAAGCAAAACATTAGATTATGTCAGCAGAGTACCAAGCCAGAAATAAACAGACACCCATTTTTCAAGCTAGCATATAATGTCACAAAAACCCAGAAGACAGCTAAATGCAGCACTAACCTTTGATGATCTTCATCAGATGACACACCTAGGACATTATGTTATACAATACATGCATGTTTTGTTCAATCAAGTTCATATTTATATCAAAAAACAGCTTTTTACATTAGCATGTGACGTTCAGAACTAGCATACCCCCCCGCAAGCTTCCGGGGAATTTACTAACAATTTACTAAATTACTCACGATAAACGTTCACAAAAAGCATAACAATTATTTTAAGAATTATAGATACAGAACTCCTCTATGCACTCGATTTGTCCGATTTTAAAATAGCTTTTTGGTGAAAGCACATTTTGCAATATTCTAAGTACATAGCCCAGCCATCACGGGCTAGCTATTTAGACACCCGGCAAGTTTAGCCTTCACCAAAATCAGATTTACTATAACAAAAATGTTATTACCTTTGTTGTCTTCGTCAGAATGCACTCCCAGGACTGCTACTTCAATAACAAATGTTGGTTTGGTCCCAAATAATCCATCGTTATATCCGAATAGCGGCATTTTGTTCGTGCGTTCCAGAAACTATCCGAAATGGTAAATCAGGGTCGCGCGCATGGCGCATTTCGTGACAAAAAAATTCTAAATATTCCATTACCGTACTTCGAAGCATGTCAACCGCTGTTTAAAATCAATTTTTATGCAATTTATCTCGTAAAAAAGTGATAATATTCCGACCGGGAATCTCATTTTCGGCAAACAGAGGAAAAATCACAAAGACGGGGGCGGCCAGTGCACGCGCCTAAGCCCACAGTCCCTTGATCGGCCACTTGAGAAAGGTGATAATGTGTTTCAGCCTGGGGCTGGAATGACGACATTCAGGTTTTTCCCGGGCTCTGAGAGCCTATGGAAGACGTAGGAAGTGTCACGTTAGAGCAGAGATCCTTTGTAATAGATAGAGATGGCAAAGAAGTTCAAGAAATGGTCAGACAGGCCACTTCCTGTAAAGGAATCTCTCAGGTTTTGACCTGCCATTTGAGTTCTGTTATACTCACAGACACCATTCAAACAGTTTTAGAAACTTTGGAGTGTTTTCTATCCAAAGCCAATAATTATATGCATATTCTAGTTACTGGGCAGGAGTAGTAACCAGATTAAATCGGGTAAGTTTTTTATCCAGCCGTGAAAATACTGCCCCCTAGCCATAACAGGTTAACTTGGGTCAAACGTTTTGGGTAGCCTGTCCATTTGGAAGACCCATTTGCGACCAAGCTTTAACTTCCTGACTGATGTCTTGAGATGTTGCTTAAATATATCCATATAGTTTTCCTCCCCCATGATGCCAACTATTTTGTGAAGTGTACCAGTCCCTCCTGCAGCAAAGCACCCCACAACATGATGCTGCCACCCCCGTGCTTCACGGTTGCGATGGTGTTCTTCGGCTTGCAAGCATCCCCCTTTTTCCTCCAAACATAATGATGGTCATTATGGCCAAACAGTTCTATTTTTGAAATGGAAATGGTCGGTGGGGACCATCATTAAGTTTGCTGATGACACAACAGTGGTAGCCCTGATCACGGACAACGAAGAGACATGTGGTGCCAGCACAACAACCTCCCCCTCAACATGATCAAGACAAAGGAGATGATTGTGGACTACAGGAAAAGGAGGACCGAGCACTCTCATCGACGGGCTGTAGTGGAGCAGGTTGAGAGCTTCAAGTTCCTCGGTGTCCACATCACCAACTAACCAACTAACTAACTGATTAAACTAATCATGTAAATGTAATTAACTAGGAACTTGGGGCACCACGGAACATCTTCAGATTACAAAGTTTTCCAAATATAACTCCTCAGATATTGTAATATCTCATCAATTAGTCTTCTATTAATTAATTATACTTTACCTTACGTCAGCCTCATTTCAAACGTTGTAGAATTCTTGGTTATCTGCATGAACCCAGCCTACACCATGAATCATCCGTACACCAATTGCCTTAATAATTTATTTACTAACTAAAAGATTTTGGTGACTAACAATGATAGGGAAGATCCCCTAGTGGGCTAAACCGGTATGACGGCTTGGCATACAAAGGAAAGGGGGTGTGGACTGAAAAAGGAGCAGGAAAGACAAAATGGATCACTTCACACAGTGGATAATTATACTCATTGAAATGCTAATCCTTTGCACATGAACGGCCGTTTGTTCGAGAATAATTGAAATAAATATATTTATGCCCGTTGTTGTTTTCTCTGTTGGAATCGTCGGCCCATCTCCTGGAGAGTCAGTTCATCAGAGAGTCTCTGGTTACTTCCCTAGAAGTCACAATGTCTTTCATGGTGGTAGCTTTATCAGCGGCTCCTGATAGTGTCTGTTGTAATGGATAGATGTTTCGGCGGTTGTCGGTATTTGCATCCTAGGTTTACATAATTTCTAGCTGCAGTCTAGTAATTAGTATCTAATATTTGCCCTTATTCGATAGGGATCGATAGTCTCAGAGTTTAATCATTTCCAGCCGTGTAGCCAATGCTCCACGTGGTATGGTTAGGAATTCAACAACCATTGCAACCTTAGCTTACATCGGAGTTTGCGTGGTCTGATGTGAATTTCCTCAGGAGTGGGTTTAATTCGTAACAATAGAAAAGGCGGTGCCATGACGCCAGATCATGTCTGTGCTTATGGGGGTGTGGCCGCTGACTAGTTAAACTTTATAGGGAATACAATTCTCTCAAATTAAAAGGTTAACCTCACATTACATCATTTCACAAATAGTTTCATCCTTACTCATTCATTTTATACTAGAATTAGATGCGAACCTCATAACTGAGGCACCTGTATGAACAGAGTTAGGGTAATGTGGCTGTATTGTCTGTCATGAGTTCACAAACATGAAACAAAACGGATCGGCTTCTCCACCGACCGTTTACACATTCTCCAAAATAAGAATATTGTTCCATTCTCAAATTCTGTGGTCTCTCTTTCTGCATGTCAAGGGGGAGAGAGTCTCCGCCAGGAATTTATGGCCTAAGATAACAGAACCTGGGTGTAGGAGAGAGTGAGAGAGAGGGGGAAGCCACAATCTACACCCATGTCATGACACTAACATGGTCCAAGCACACCAAGACAGTTGTGAAGAGGGCACAACAAAATCTATTCCCCCTCAGGAGACTGAAAAGATTTGGCATGGGTCCTCAGATCCTCAAAAGGTTCTACAGCTGCACCATCGAGAGCATCCTGACTGGTTGCATCATTGCCTGGTATGGCAACTGCTCGGCCTCCGACTGCAAGGCACTACAGAGGGTAGTGTGTACGGCCCAGTACATCACTGGGGCCAAGCTTCCTTCCATCCAGGACTTCTATACCAGGCGGTGTCAGAGGAAAGCCATAAAAATAGTAAAAGACTCCTGCCTCCCTAGTCATAGACTGTTCTCTCTGCTACTGCATGGCAAGCGGTACTGGAGCACCAAGTCTAGGTCCAAGTTGCTTCTAAACAGCTTCTACTCCCAAGCCATAATACTCCTGAACATCTAATCAAATGGCTACCCAGACTATTTGCATTGCCCCGCCCCCCATCTTTTACGCAACAGTCTTGTCAGGTGCAACAAACACTAAACAGGAAACAACTACCCACAAAGCCCATAGAAAAACACCCCTACTAAATAGGACCTTCAATTAGAGGCAACGAGGAACAGCTGCCTCCAATTGAAGGTCAAAACAATAAACTAGACATAGAAATAGAAAAGCTAGGAAATAGAACATAGAAATACAAAACATAGAACACAACCCAAAAACCCCGACAACACAAAACAAACACACCCCTGCCACGTCCTGACCAAACTACAATAACAAATAACCCCTTATACTGGTCAGGACGTGACAGACAAAGAAAATGTGATTTGATCATCATCATCATCATCATCAGTCTCATGAACATCAAAATCGTTGTTATCCTTGTTATTTCTTGGTAACCACATATTCATATTATATTCGTTGACAATGCGGAAAGAGCACGATTCGGTCCTTAAATGGACTGGTGGTAAGGTGTAGTAATGACAAACCTGGCTCTATCAAAAGCACTGTATCATAAGCACACTGATAGAGTCATAGCTTTTATCTCATCCTTGGTTTCTCTAAACTGGGACAGTGTAGTGTTTACTTTCACAAGCACGTAGGTTCTGGTGAATACAAGGGATGAGTTTAAAGGGCCCAAAGTGGTTATACTAAAATTGTGGTCAATAACAGGATACACCGAATGCTGGGAAAGGAAGAAGACATTTCCAGACAATGCCTGTCCACCCACACCTATTGACAAACCACAGGCAAGTTATGACATTACAGTACATGTTTACTGTCAAATTGAGACTTTATAGCCAAATTGAGGAAAACATCTTGGCCTTGTCGTTCTTACCATACCTTTTGGAGTTAAACCCCTGGCTACAAGAAAGTGCTTGCGTTATGGTGTTGCTTTGAGTCACAGTGTAACAGATGTTTTTTGTTGTTATGGTTGTAATGCAGAACTCCCTGTGTCCTGCTTTGGCATGGCTGAGTCTGCCTACCCTTCAAGACATGAGCTCACCATCTTCCTCTCTCACACCCAACAGAACACATCCAGCCATTAGTACAACAATATCACAATGGTACTCAGCTCTGTAGACTGACAGCATCAAAGACTCAATAAATAACACAATGGAGAGTTGGAAACTGAGTGAAAGGGAGAGAATGAGAAAAGAGAGGCAGAAATAAAAGTTATTTGATAAATGAAGAAAGAATGGAAGTGATACAAAAGGATTGTTGTGGGCTTATGGACCTGTTGGTATGCAAATGTTTTGAGAGTAAAGAAGGAAAGTGAGGTGAAGTGCCATGCTCTATTTAAAGGTCTTAGAATGCTAATATAAAGCAGCCAGGAAGACCAGGTCACTTAGAGAGTTATGTTCCAAGCCTCAGACCCCCAAACTCATGTTCCCCAATACAGTCATGGCAAGGTTATCCAAGTGGGACATGAAAAAACACATCATGCTAGGTTGGAAATTATTTTTGGAGAGTTGCAACATTGGTGTGATTTGTTAGTGTAACGGCCGTCGTCAGAAAGAGACCAAGGTGCAGCGGAGGATGTGTTCATCATAAAGGATTTAATGAATCGCATGAACACTATAAAATAAACAAAACGACCAGCAACAGTTCTGTCCGGTTACACACTAAACAGAAAACAATCACCCACAAAAACCCAAAGGAAAACCAGGCTACTTATGTGTGACTCCCAATCAGCAACAACGAACTACAGCTGTGCCTGATTGGGAGCCACACACGGCCCAAAACAAAGAAATACAAAAACATAGAAAAATGAACATAGAACGCCCACCCAATGTAACACCCTGGCCTAACCAAAATCAAGAACAAAAACCCCTCTCTATGGCCAGGGCGTTACAGTGAGTTTCATGGCCGGGGCCAGGGCTGGGGCTAGTGTGTGCTGGTTGGTCAGTGATCTAGTGGCAGGACACATGTGGCTGGAGTAAATCTGAGAGGCCCAGTGTTAGGTTCTGGTCTGGAGGGTTCAGTGACATTGGTGCTTCCATCACTCAGCAACCAGAAGCTCATGATATTTGGAGAATGGCTTTACTGCTCAGTGGTCTCATACAAAAGCCGCATGGAGAGGGAGAGGTGAGGAGGGTTGGAACACCTTACCCTAAACCCTCTTACCTGAGGCCCAGAGCATGGAGCCAGGCAGGCTGGAGAACAACATCATGGCTGGGAGACATTCACAAATCCTCTGACATTCACAATGCAAATATTACCATAGAAAACCAACCCCTACCTGATTAAATTTTAGTCTAAAATGCTGGTACATGTTTTGCTGGTTTGTGTGTGCATGTGTACATGCACAATTGTGTAAGTGTGAACACCTGAATATTAACCCAGGCTTCCTGCATGCCATATTACTGTGATAACCTTGCCTAGCTAAAGCCTAGGCAATAGATTGGGGAGCTAATACAAGTCTTAAGGTCTTACGCAAGGTTACTCATCATTTGAGTGTGGTTGTATGAACCACTTCTGTTACACATGTACTTGTGTTTGAACGCCCGTGCATGTGTGTGGATGAGGCCCTCTTTGCTTTGTTGCTCACTCAACGGACATGTCCATCCAGACGCCATTTCACAGAGGTGAGCATCCCCTAACCCCACAATGAATGCCCGGTCATAGACTCCGATTTTTTATGAGACAATCTCATTTTGCTTATTTATTTTCCCATTTCCAAAATGGATACATGGGTTGTTGTTTCTATTAATAATGTGAATATGTCTTTCTGTCAGCATGAGCAGTTTTGGACTTTAGCTCATTAGTAGAATGTGGTCCATCTGGCTTTGGTCAGGTTGCTTCCTCTCTTATCCCACTAACACTACACAACAACCTTGCCAAGCCAGCCTCACATGCTACGCACAAGACATGTGCCGAGAGTCAGAACTAAATATGCATCTCTCCATATTTCAGGAGCAACATCATATTTGTTTTGAACCATTCTCTAGTTATGTGTCTGGATTCCTTAATAATTTTGCCCTGTTTACTTTTATAATTTAGAGCTTGCACAAACAATTGTAGCTCCGGCCAAAGAAACTAAGTGGGTCTAAATTGAGCACAGGGTTAGGGACTGTAGCTGACTGGGACAATGTGGATCAGTGCAGAATCGGATTGTTTTGGACCGGACTGGGCTGCCGACTTGGAGGCGCTGACAGCTACGATTGATTATGCTGTGGAAGAACAGAACAAATAATGTGGAAAGAGTAGATTTATTGAGAGAGCTAAATGAGATTTGTTTTATACACAGTGTGGTGATACAGGACCTCGCCTATGGAGTTTAAAAGTGAAACTCCTTGACAGAGAATTATATGTTTTCTTTGATTTCCTCAAATGTCTTATTCAACTACTGTTTTCCACTTTTGCTAGATGTAAATGAATCATCAATATGACCTGCTACAATGTGTAATATGTATGTGTAACCGGTCTGAAATGGCTAGCTAGTTAGCGGTGGTACGCGCTAACAGCGTTTCAATCGGTGACGTCACTCGCTCTGAGACCTTGAAGTAGTTGTTCCCCTTGCTCTGCAAGGGCCGCGGCGTTTGTGGTGCGATGGGTAACGATACTTCGAGGGTGGCCATTGTCGATGTGTGCAGAGGGTCCTTGGTTTGAGCCCAGGTAGGGGCGAGGAGAGGGACGGAAGCTAAACTGTTACATATGATAGATCATTGGTCATATCAAGATAAGCTTTAGAGTAATGGTCTAATATTGGAAATATTGATCGTTTATCTAGGACTTGGGTCAAAACCCAGACATGACATGCCCCTTAGTAATTTATGTTTTAGTAAGCTGGTATAAGTATTGCTTGGTGAAAATAGATTGCATGTTTATGGAAGACATGTACAGTAAGAATGAGGAAACCATGTGCATCCCTATTCTTCCTCGGAGCTGTATCATGACAGTGACTCTAGACCTGTGCAAGTGTGGTGAGTGGTAATTGTGGTAGTAGACTATCCAGTCTCCCTGGGCGGTGTGGCAACATCTCGGACTCCCCTGACCTCCAGTTTCCATCGCCCCCTCCAGCCTGTCATGTGTATCAGACAGGAAACCATTTCTGCTTCCTCCCCTGGGGTGAATAATGCTGTGTCACAAAGCAAGTGTGCTGCAGGGCCACATTACACAAGGTCATCCAGTTAATCATTACTCTCTCAACACCTAATGCACGCTTCCATTAGGTTATTACGGGGAGGGGCGGCCATAATGTCACCAAAAGTGAGATGCTTGTCTTTGTTCAATGACAGTGTGAGGTTTTTGACTCAGGTTTCTACACGGTTGGTTGATCAGGAACCATCTTGAAGTTATTAAGGGTGTAGAAACATTTAAGTTGAAGTGATATTTCCTCCATCTTGAATTGATTATGTGTGGAAATTGTGTTTTCATTGCAGTGGCCTGATTCTTATAGTAAAACAGATCACGTGATGTATTTTTCTAGTCATCTGGTTTGCTTGTTCACCGTTGTCATTAAAACCCGTGATTACCCTTTCTGAGGGTCTGGACCTCTAACCCTGACCAATGGAGGACCATGGGAGGAACAATGAGTGGTTCTCACATCATTGAAGACCAATCACAGGTTAGCATTAAGATTCTAACTTAACCCTTTGACGCGTAAGATCACGTATTTGTGATCATTGTTGAGTGGTCCCTACAGTGTACGATCGCAAATATGTGATTGGAACAGTAGCAACAGAACGTATGATGCAGCAAACACGTCTAAAAATGATTGTTGTCTGAACTGATGGAAAATAAAGCTCTTTACATTTTTTCCTGAATTGTACCTTTTATTTTAAAAGATAAATGCGAACTTAATCATCCATGCATCACACGGAACACATCCACAGACATACTCATTCCATAAACCAGTCTAAATAACAGTTTGCACTGACAAAAAACAAAACATAAGTTAGCAACCTAACAGCTAGACTAGTTTACAATGTACCACATCTCTGGTGAGCACAAGAGACTAATGTAATGTTGTTTAGCCTCTCTAGGCTAGGCGGGATGAATTCGTCCCACCTACGTAACAGCCACTGCTATCCTGTGGCGCGATTTTCAAAACCTTAAAAATCCTATTACTTCAATTTCTCAAACATATGACTATTTTACAGCCATTTAAAGACAAGACTCTCGTTAATCTAACCACACTGTCCGATTTCAAAAAGGCTTTACAACGAAAGCAAAACATTAGATTATGTCAGCAGAGTACCAAGCCAGAAATAATCAGACACCCATTTTTCAAGCCAGCATATAATGTCACCAAAACCCAGAAGACAGCTAAATGCAGCACTCACCTTTGATGATCTTCATCAGATGACAACCCTAGGACATTATGTTATACAATACATGCATGTTTTGTTCAATCAAGTTCATATTTATATCAAAAACCAGCTTTTTACATTAGCATGTGACGTTCAGAACTAGCATACCCCCGCAAACTTCCGGGGAATTCGCTAACATTTTACTAAATTACTCACGATAAGCGTTCACAAAAAGCATAACAATTATTTTAAGAATTATAGATACAGACCTCCTCTATGCACTCGATATGTCCGATTTTAAAATAGCTTTTTGGTGAAAGCACATTTTGCAATATTCTAAGTACATAGCCCAGGCATCACGGGCTAGCTATTTAGCCACCCGGCAAGTTTAGCACTCACCATAATCATATTTACTATTATAAAAGTTTGATTACCTTTTGTTGTCTTCGTCAGAATACACACCCAGGACTGCTACTTCAATAACAAATGTTGGTTTGGTCCAAAATAATCCATCGTTATATCCGAATAGCGGCGTTTTGTTCGTGCGTTCCAGACACTATCCGAAATAGTAAAGAAGTGTCGCGCGCATGGCGCAATTCGTGACAATAAAATTCTAAGTATTCCATTACCGTACTTCGAAGCATGTCAACCGCTGTTTAAAATCAATTTTTACGACATTTTTCTCGTAGAAAAGCGATAATATTCCGACAGGGAATCTCCTTTTCGGCAAACAGAGGAAAAAATCCCAAAGGCGGGGGCGGTCGGGGTCACGCGCATAAGCCAGTGTCCCTTGATCGGCCACTTGAGAAAGGCGATAATGTGTTTCAGCCTGGGGCTGGAATGACGACATTCTGTTTTTTCCCGGGCTCTGAGCGCCTATGGACGACGTGGGAAGTGTCACGTTAGAGCAGAGATCCTTAGTAAATGATAGAGATGGAAAACAAGTTCAAGAAATGGTCAGACAGGCCACTTCCTGTAAAGGAATCTCTCAGGTTTTGACCTGCCATTTGAGTTCTGTTATACTCACAGACACCATTCAAACAGTTTTAGAAAATGTAGGGTGTTTTCTATCCATATGTAATAAGTATATGCATATTCTAGTTACTGGGTAGGAGTGGTAACCAGATTAAATCGGGTATGTTTTTTATCCAGCCGTGTCAATACTGCCCCCTATCCTAAACAGGTTAAAAAAGAAATGCGTCAGCTAAGCTAACAGCCGCTCAATTCTTTATGATGGCAGCCATGTTTGTTTATGTTTGATTTGGCAAAAACCCCAGAATGCCATTCACTATAAGATGCAAATAAACAAAGTCAAAGATGGCTGCGCTCATTGCCTGAAAAATATAAACTTAGTTTAGCCACTTTTCAGCATATTACAAATCGTTGATGTACTTGTTACAGTTTATACACTGCTCAAAAAAATAAAGGGAACACTTAAACAACACATCCTAGATCTGAATTAAATAAATAATCTTATTAAATACTTTTTTCTTCACATAGTTGAATGTGCTGACAACAAAATCACACAAAAATAATCAATGGAAATCCAATTTATCAACCCATGGAGGTCTGGATTTGGAGTCACACTCAAAATTAAAGTGGAAAACCACACTACAGGCTGATCCAACTTTGATGTAATGTCCTTAAAACAAGTCAAAATAAGGCTCAGTAGTGTGTGTGGCCTCCACGTGCCTGTATGACCTCCCTACAACGCCTGGGCATGCTCCTGATGATGTGGCGGATGGTCTCCTGAGGGATCTCCTCCCAGACCTGGACTAAAGCATCTGCCAACTGCTGGACAGTCTGTGGTGCAACGTGGCGTTGGTGGATGGAGCGAGACATGATGTCCCAGATGTGCTCAATTGGATTCAGGTCTGGGGAACGGGCGGGCCAGTCCATAGCATCAATGTCTTCATCTTGCAGGAACTGCTGACACACTCCAGCCACATGAGGTCTAGCATTGTCTTGCATTAGGAGGAGCCCAGGGCCAACCGCACCAGCATATGGTCTCACAAGGGGTCTGAGGATCTCATTTCGGTACCTAATGGCAGTCAGGCTACCTCTGGCGAGCACAGAGGGCTGTGCGGCCCCACAAAGAAATGCCACCCCACACCATGACTGACCCACTGCCAAACCGGTCATGCTGGAGGATGTTGCAGGCAGCAGAACGTTCTCCACGGCGTCTCCAGACTCTGTCACGTCTGTCACGTGCTCAGTGTGAACCTGCTTTCATCTGTGAAGAGCACAGGGCGCCAGTGGCGAATTTGCCAATCTTGGTGTTCTCTGGCAAATGCCAAACGTCCTGCACGGTGTTGGGCTGTAAGCACAACCCCCACCTGTGGACGTCGGGCCCTCATACCACCCTCATGGAGTCTGTTTCTGACCATTTGAGCAGACACATGCACATTTGTGGCCTGCTGGAAATCATTTTGCAGGGCTCTGGCAGTGCTCCTCCTGCTCCTCCTTGCACAAAGGCTTAGGTAGCGGACCTGCTGCTGGGTTGTTGCCCTCCTACGGCCTCCTCCACGTCTCCTGATGTACTGGCCTGTCTCCTGGTAGCGCCTCCATGCTCTGGCCACTACGCTGACAGACACAGCAAACCTTCTTGCCACAGCTCGCATTGATGTGCCATCCTGGATGAGCTGCACTACCTGAGCCACTTGTGTGGGTTGTAGACTCCGTCTCATGCTACCACTAGAGGGAAAGCACCGCCAGCATTCAAAAGTGACCAAAACATCAGCCAGGAAGCATAGGAACTGAGACGTGGTCTGTGGTCACCACCTGCTGAACCACTCCTTTATTGGGGGTGTCTTGCTTATTGCCTATAATTTCCTCCTGTTGTCTATTCCATTTGCACAACAGCATGTGAAATTTATTGTCAATCAGTGTTGCTTCCTAAGTGGACAGTGTTATTTCACAGAAGTGTGATTGACTTGGAGTTACATTGTGTTGTTTAAGTGTTCCCTTTATTTTTTTGAGCAGTGTACAAGAACCGGAGCACATGACTTGACAAGTCGTTTACGATTTTGACAAATCTCAAAGCAAAATAAAATGTTTTCACCTCACAGATCATCACACCCAATACAAGCCTACAGCCTAGCCTAACCGTTGTGAAAAAGTTAAACAGGGATGAAAGCATTTTATGGGGGTTTGTGGGGGGTTCATTGAATTTGTGGGGAGTTTTCAAGTCCATGGGGGGTAGAAATGGGGGGAAGGTATCGTGGGGGGATATGATGCAGGAAATATTACTATGATGGGGGATTTATCAATAAATGGGGGTAAACAAAAGATAAGTTTATACACTAAATAAAAATAAAACCCCTGAAAGGGGGGTATGAGCTGGCAACCCTGAGGTACCAAAGTTACAATCTGATACCGTGTTCAAAACAACTGGGGACTGGGAAATCTCAGACTTCTGACTTCAGTGCGTTCAAGACAACTGGGAACTCAAGGAAAAAAGAGCTCCGACTTGGAAAAATCGTCTTGAACGGTCATCCAACTCGGAATTCCAACTTGGGAACCAAGCCTCTTTCTAGAGCTCTGACTTTCCGACCTGAAGATCATTGACGTCATGATTTTATCTAGTATTTTTCAGAGTTCACAGAGCAAGTCAGAGCGTGTAAGTCAGTCGAGTGAACTATCCCTTGTTATAACATCTTTGGTCTGACAGACGCTTACGTGACCACCAAAATGCATTGTATAATGTCAACAAACATGACACCACACATAGCCGGCAAATAGCTTAGCATTAGCTCGTCATAATCAGTACAAAATAAAAAAATGTATTTTACACCATTACAATCTATGCAAGAATCAGAATGCATGATTTGTCACCAGTACTTGAAAACATGTGAATAAAATAATTAATACATTATGATCCATACATACGTATGGTGTGCTACAGCAGAAACGACAACACGATATATAGGAACGCACACATGTCCAAAGTCCAATTTGTAAGGAAAACACCACGAAGGCAATGCAGGCGCCAGCCAGAAAATGTGCTGGAGGAAAATGTTTGTGCAAGGCCTGTTCTGACTAGATATGCGCAATATTTTCATACTTGATCTGGGGAAACACTAGAGAAATGCTTGGGCTCTTGTTGGAGAAGTTTGTCCGCAGCAGTGAAATGGGCTACTTCTCATGTGAATTAACGAGGAGGCGGAACACACCTCAATAAACTGTTGTTAGAAAATAAAACTTAGTAGAAAATAATTTGAAATTGATGAGGTGAAACACAGCCTACAGATAATTAGCAGGCATCGTGCCTTGGTTTGAAGGCAGCGCGGGTAACTGCTGTTGCGTAACAATCACATTTTGGTACAGTGAGAACTGTCTGACATCATGCACAGGGGCGACGGTTAGAGATATTTGGAACTCACACATGAAAAGGTTAATTCAACGCAATCAGTGTACAGGCCTGCGAGGCAGAAGCTGTAACACACCAATCACAGAGAAGAAGACTACATTTTCATAACACACATAACCAATCAATCAAAGACTTTCTAGAAAGAGCGTTCACTTACAGGAGAGTAGGGAATGCCCTCACAGGTCAGCCTACCACTGGGAAAAAAAATTTATTACCCCTCTTTGTCATTTAACCCCATGAAGGAAATTACTGACTCAGTCTTCAGACATGATTGATGTGATATCCTGCAGAATTTCCCCATCTGAAATGTTACTTCTTTGTCTGTGTCATTAATTTGAAGTCTCCATTTCTCACTACTTTGATGGAGTTGTTTCACAACCTATTAAGATTTCAGATAGGTTTGTCAGCTGCAATAAAACACTATGCAGTAAGGTAAGTGTAGACCAGCCATCTCTGTGTATATACCTTACGCTGCCCATCCCTGAGCACAGTTAGACATTAGACTCATCAGTCTGTCTGAATGAAGGTTTATAGATGCCAGGTATCCTGTGGTAGTGTGTTGTCCTCCAGACAGTGGTCTGACATTTCCTGGTTTATGACCCCTCACCTCTATGACCTCTATGTTTAGTAGCAGGATGGCCAAGGAGTTAAGGATCCATAGTCAATGAGAGCAACACTATCATTACCCTGAGCCTGTGGACATACCCATCAAGCCCACCATCGTCCACTCCAGGTAGGGTTAATGTGTGGGCCATCTGGGGTAAGGGTGAGTGCCATCCAGAATGGGGTGGGTTGGAGTAGGAAGCAGGCTTTGCCCAACTGCATGGCGGGGCATGCCCCAGTGTCTCCTGGGGTGCTCTGGTGACCAGGATGAGGCATGTTTACACACCTGGGGTATTTATGGAGCCTGCGGAGTGGAGACCTCAGTGTGTGTGAGTTAGTACATATGTGCGTGTATGTGTGTGTGTATTTTTTATTTAACCTTTATTTAATTTGGCAAGTCAGTTAAGAACGCATTCTTATTTACAATGACAGCCTGGGAACAGTGGGTTAACTGCCTTGTTCAGAGGCAGAACAACAGATTTTTACCTTGTGAGCTCGGGGATTCGATCTAGCCCCGCTAGCCCGCGCTCCCCGGCTACGCCTGCATCTGTCTCTCTGTGTGAGTGAGTGAGTGAGTGAGTGAGTGAGTGAGTGAGTGAGTGAGTGAGTGAGTGAGTGAGTGAGTGAGTGAGTGAGTGAGTGAGTGAGTGAGTGAGTGAGTGAGTGAGTGAGTGAGTGAGTGAGTGAGTGAGTGAGTGAGTGGGAGGATGGGACAGAATAGAGACAGGCCAAGCCCCACAGCCACCCAAGACTGGGTTTACATAATTGACACTCCTGGCCACCACTAAAATATGAAGGGGAGGAAATGGTGGAAAAGGTGTAGGATGTGATTTCCATGTAAAGTAAATCATTATTATTAGATTTTTTTATTTAACTAGGCAAGTCAGTTAAGAACAAGTTCTTATTTACAATGATGGCCTACTTACAATAATTGTATACATTCAACTCCTCTTGGCCCAATTCAACATTCTAGAAACAATTTGTCCACAAACAGACCTATGATTTGTAGAAACAATGGTGGCATCAAGGTGAGGTGTCACAGATTGGTATTTTATAGATGGATAAGAGAGGATGGCACCAAATTGCAACAGTCCACGTAAGCCCCTAGATACATTATTCACCAAAAGATTGAGAATGATGTCCCACGTGTTGAAGGTCAGAAAACTCCAAATGCCAGAGGTTGGTATGTCATGTATTGCTCCCTGTTATACGTATATCTTCCTTAAACATATTATTTTGTACTATATTAAAAGTATTTACTCAAAACTATCCTAGATGGGAATAATTATTGCTGTGCCTACAACCTGTAACCCAGTTTTCCTTTCCTTTGATTCTGAGGTCAATATTTATATTCCTGCAGGTGACACATTGCATGAACCTTTTTTTTGTACATGAGAAAGTTAAATAAACCTCTTGACAAGCAGTTCATAACTAGCTTCAGTGCAAAGACTGGATGTCTTCAGATCAGCTAACATGCTAGCGTTAGGGCAAAGACTGGAAGTGATCCCGAAGATCTTTGTGCTAAAATAGCATTGGCTGTCACATCCTGACCAGTATAGAGGATATTTTGTTATTGTAGTTTGGTCATGACGTGGCAGAGGGTAGTTTATTTATGTATTACGGTTTTTTTTTTGGTCACTGGTCTATGTTTGTATTTCTATGTGTATGTTCTAGGGTAGTTTTTAAAATAGGTGTGTGTTTTGTTTGTCACTTGTGGGTAGTTGTTTGATAGCACTGCTTTTGTTGAGCCTGCTTCTCTGTTCCTGTCGTTAGTTTGTTTATTGTTTTTCCGTGGTGTTCGCATTTTTTATAATAAATATGTTGAGCACGCAACCCGCTGCGCCTTGGTCCCATTCTCTCTTCCACGACAGTTGTGACATTGGCTCACAAAACTACCTCTAACTTCCTTCATACTGGATGCAGAGACATACAAACCGTATCCTGGGATACTATCTACTGTAGATAAAAGGCTTCAGTCCCAAAATCCCAAACAATAACTTTTTTTTTGTTGCTTTGTCTAATATCGTTGTAAACATATCTATAGCAGAATAGCAATGATCAAATGCCCATCATTCTGCATCTTTGGATAGTTGTACTTCCAATTTTGATCATGATTTAGTGACTGCAAAGAAAATGTGGTAATTTACTGGGAACACAGACTAACGTTTGGTTTTGCCTGCTTGGATTCCAGAGACAAGTATGGTTGTGTTAGTCTTATTGCAGGCAATCGAGTTCATTTGAATGTTCTTGATGAATGTTTTGTAATTATGACATTTTAATATAGTTTTGATGAATGCATTTGTTTTAAAAAGGCAACTACATAAAAAAAAGTTTGCATTAACTGTTTAGCAAAAGGCCCAAGAGTTCTGAAAATGCTTGTAGGTGTCACGTCCTGACCAGTAAAGGGGATATTTGTTATTATAGTTTGGTCAGGACGTGGCAGGGGGTATTTGTTTTATATGGTTTTGAGTGTGTTTTTATTTATGTTTACGGGGTTTTTGGTTTAGTTCTATGTTGTACAGTTCTGTCTGTTTCTAGGGTGTTTATTTCTATGTTTAGTATTTGGGATTGGGGCCTTCAATTGGAGGCAGCTGGTTATCGTTGCCTCTGATTGAAGGTCCTATAATTAGGAGTTTGTTTGTTTTGGGGATTGTTCTTTGTATTGCTGTGAGCCTACAAGACTGTTTGTCATCCGTTCATTGTGTTCTTGTTTTGTGTCTAATAAAAATGAGCATTCACATACCCGCTGCGCCTTGGTCCAATTCATACGACAGCAGGTGATTAAGAACAATTGTAACACTTACTGTACTGTAAGTTTTTACTACATTGCAATAGACTGTGCCATAAGTAATGTTACCATAGTGTACTATATATAGTATTTACTATAGTTTTTCACAGTATATATGGTGCGTACTATGGTAGGCCTAAAAATAAATGTATGTGTACTATGATAACTTTGTAAATAATGGCATTTATTTATCCATATTACTCTACTGTGCAATGACATGTATTTATCCATATTACTCTACTGTGCAATGACAATCTTGTACACAATGAATGAGTTGTGCCTATAAATATGTAGCCATTGAAAAAAGATGATGTATCATGGTGGAAAGCTGAAAATCATTCCATGAGTAAGATCATTTTCTTCATGGAAATGTTTGCGCAGAAACACTACGGTAATACGACAGTAAAGTCAGCAAAAACACTACAGTGAATATTATAGTATATAAATGTATTTATACCATAGAAAACTATAGCATTTTTTCATGTGGGATAGGCTGCTTGCGCACACACAGATAGCGCTAAGTAGCAGGCTTTCCATGTTCGAGGGCTGGATGTCATACATACTCTGACAGAGTACAGATCATCATCAGTCTGTCTGGGTAGGTGAGATGAGAAGGTAAAAGACAAAGTATTTGGATGTTTTACTCAACTGGATTTGTGGACTGGTGGAATGGGTGTTGGAATGCATGGTATTTATGCTTGGAGAGGGAATATGGTAACATGAGTGTTTGGTTGCCCTGATTGCTTAGGGGGCTGATCACAGCATTGGGTAGCAGGGCCTGCTGAATTCAAGTCAGTGTGTTAAGATAAACAGTTAGACAAACTGATCTTGAGGTCTTGTCTGCCCTTGTGGGGGTGTCTGGGTTGGCAGGGGGAAACTTGTAACCACTGAACTCACTGGGCTACAAAATACACACGCACGCAAACACACATACACACAAAGCCTGGAAACACATGCCTTTCTTCCACTAGATGCCAAATTAACTCAACCCGTTCCATTGATTTTTATTCCACAAACGTTGAGTGATGGTCCCTTCCTAGTGTAAGATGAAGGAAGATAAAGGCAAGGCACTCTAGCATGACCTCTAATTCCACCAACATGTCCCCATTGACAGTGTTGGCTATTCCTTATATCTTTGTAAAGGTACCATGTGTGTCTCACTTCTCTGAGAATAGTGAAGCTGGGACTAGGTGAATGGTTAAGTACTTGCATAAGGTCACTATCATGTTTACTTGTTATGCTGAAGTGCTTCTAGGATCATTGGTTTAGTTTGTACTGTACTCTAAGTCTGTTCCTGGAGCTAAATGTGTATCGGCATTTTGACCCCTTGAGACACAACTTAACTCAATGCAAACTCTCTGAACCATCGCCCTCCTACTCCTCATAAACATCCTTACTAGTAAACTCAACCAAACACCTCACTATGTGAAACAACACCTGAGACCACTGAGTGAGAGGGAGCCAGGGTAGAGGAGGTATATAGAAGAAGAACATTCTTTGTCAACTGGGTCACCCTCTCTCCTCTCTTTCCTCACCTATGTTTTGCCATCCCCTTTCACCCTGATAAATGACACCTCAGTTGTGTGATTTCAATGCTTTGTAGTCAGAACAATCCTCTTTCTCTGTACCTTGTCCTCTCTCTTTAACCCTCTTTACACACACACGCACACACACACGCACGCACGCACACACGAGTCATTCCACCTCAAAAAGCACAAGAAAGAGGATTCCGATAATGTTTCAGGAATGCTAATCTTATCTGTTTCTAAATACAGAAACGATTTCAGAACAATCTGAGATGGTGGGAGTCATGGCTTGCTGAAATGACATGGAATGACCTAACAGCCAGGTTGTTCAAGATTGAAGTCGAAATTGGACGTCTATCCATGTCCTGGGGAAAGGAAATGCTTTCAAAGCCAACCACCAGGGGCAACAGTGAGCGCTATTACCATCAAGTAAGTAGGCTTGGTTTTTGCTAATGTGTTTTGGAAGGTGGAGGTGGATGGATCATGGACACTGTTATTATATTTTAATTAATTAAAAAAAATTGTAACACTATTCCAAACCGTAACTCTTACCTTAATCATTTGGAATGAGTACTTAAACTTAACCCTTAACTTGGAGAAATGGAACGATACAGAACATCAAGAGCAACAAAATCTTGACATTTGGAGAACATGGATAAAAGTTTAATTCTGTAGTCAGACTGTGAGCGCTTTATACTCCCCACTAAGTCCAGACAACCCACTGACTGACTACAAAAAGTGTGGGAGGGAATTTATATTGTATATGACTACTTTCTCATGTTAACATCCAACACTATCCACTTCACCAGATACAAATCTCTGAGCAGGTATACTCGTCTACGCAAGCCAGCGTGAGTCTGCATAAGTTTTCTAAGAATCACCCCAGTGTGTGTGAGATCCTCCCTGTGATCTGTACGGCTATTCAGCTCTAATCTCCCACTAGACCAGATTGGAGCAGCAGTGTATACTGCTTACAGCAGACTGACTAATGTTCCAATGCAGCCTGGCAGCTGGTCCACCGGATGAGGGGATCCTGACCGCAGGCCTAGACCAGGGAGACTGATTCTCCCATGACTCACAGCCTTTCCCATTACACCCCTCCCACGTCACACTCACTAATCAGGAACTGGGGTCAGAGCATCCTGTGTGTGTGTGTGTGTGTGTGTGTGTGTTTGTGTGTGGTTAAAGTGAAAGTGAGAGTGTGTTTAGAGACAGTTATGCAACACCTTAGAAGCTGTGGAAGAGAAAGAGAGACCGTGTGTGCACAATGTGCACTCTCACTCAGTTTGTGTCTGTGTCTGGATGAATATAACATGACTCTTTGGCCCAAGAGATTCAAGTCTCTTTTCACTGCTTGCCACTATAAATCAGAGTTCACCCACATAATGATGACACCATCCACAAACGCAATAGGTATTACTGCTGTTTGACAGTTTGACTAAGCTCAGACTCCAGATCGCCACTGTATTGGTGCCCTTGTTTGTCCTGTTACCAGGGTGAATTACAGAGAGCAGAGATAGCTCTGAGATTTGTCATCTAATAAACATGTTTAACGAGCGGTAGCAGTACTGGGACAGGAGCCTGCTACATCCTGACCGGCTGGCCAGTGGGCCATGGTTTGTTGCGTAATAGCAGGGCTGCAGTGTCTTGGGTCAGTGGTATCCCTCTCTGTGACGTGTCCTACAGAGGAACATGGCTCACATGACAGCTAGCCGAGAAGATTAGCTAGCTGGAACACCATAATCCAGAACAACTAGACCTGCCCGGAACCTACTGGAACCCTCCCAGTCTGACAGACAGACACACATGCAGACAGAGAGACAGAGGGTGGCCTGGCTGGCTTCAATCGACCCGACTCTCCAACAGCATCTACAGCACAGCTGGAGGCCTGAAGCTCCAAACTCTTTCCATCTGTGTCTTAAGATGCCTCTAACTTTCTGTTTTTGTCCTTCTGTTTCTTTATTTCTCTTTCTGTCTTGCCCTGTCTTTTTTAGGAGCATACAAATTGTGAGATAATGTAGTTAAATAAATGATCACTACTGTAATCAACACTGATGTGGCTTTTACATTGATTGGTAAACCCTTATGAGTCTGTTGATGCACCAGTGCTTCAATTTAAGTAACATAATAAAACAATCCACATCAAAATCCGTCAGTTTAAGATAAGAGATATCAGTTTTTTTTGCTTGGGCTGCTTCTCAATCCCCTGCATTCGCCTATGTCGGCCTTCCGCATCTGCAGTGGAAGATGGCCGAGCTACAGCGGTGTTTGTCAGACCATAAGTCATCCTGAAAATTCACGAAAACCTTTGTACCGTCCGAACAGTTTGGCCTCTACGATCTCCACAAGTGCCACGGGACTCGTCTGAAGGGATCCAATACAAATGAATGGAATTATGGAGGTCGTTTTGTGCTAACAAAAATAAATGGTTAAATATGTGCCCAATTTTTTTATATACATTTCCTGAGCTTTCTTATATCTCCTAGAAATATAACAGAAACTTAAAAACCTTGTTTTACTGTCTATTTTTGCCATTTATGAATGTGTTATTCAATGCATTTATATGGTCTATAGTAAGAAAGGCCAAGTTCAATATTTTATCCCCCCCAAAAAAGGGGTCCTAAAATTCTAAATCAAAAGCTGAACGACCCATGGTATGATCATTCTATCACCACCCTCTCACTCCTCCTGTCTATCTTTCTCTCTCTCTGACACTTTCTTCTCCCAAGTCTATGTACAGAGATGCTGAGTTGTTGAGTGTTGGAGTAACAGCATAGTCATTAAGCACATGACCCTGTGTGACCCTTGACTCCTATTGTAACTGGTGTCCTGGTGTGGGGGGGTGTTTGGGGGGGGGTCCAGTGAAAAAGAGCCCCTAACTCCCCAGCAGGGAAAAGATATGTGAAATCACCACCATGTCTTTATTTAGCCCTAAGGGGCCACACACACCCCTGTGTCTTTATCAACCTCTCAGTGGACCACTGGCTATTGACACACAGTCCCATTTACTCAACTTCAAGGCACATCTTCACCCTAAGTGTCTGTATTTGTTCCTCAGTCTTCTTTTCTCTCTATGAAGCGGCGGTGCTGAATCTTTTTTGGGGCCCGCTCTACAGACAGCTATTAGGTCCGCTAATATAGGACTAGTTGTAACGGGTGTCGTAAGGATCAGACCAAAACGCAGCGGGAACATGTATACTCATCTTCTTTTTAATGTGAAGAAGGAAAAACAAACAAATCACGTATACCGAACGAACGAACGAACGAACGAACGAACGAACGAACGAACGAACGAACGAACGAACGAACGAACGACACTAACAGTCCTATCAGGTGCTCAGACACTAAACAGGAGACAACTACCCACAAATCCCATAGAAAAAACACCCCTCTTAAATAAGACCTTCAATTAGAAGCAACGAGGAGCAGCTGCTTCCAATTGAAGGTCAACCCCATTAACTAAACATAGACATAGAACGACTAGAACTAACATAGAAATAAACTAACAAGAACATAGCCCAAAAACCCCGGAACACTCTAAACAAACACCCCTCTTACATAATAACATAACCCAACAAACCCCGAACCACATAAAACAAACACCCCCTGCCTCGTCCTGACCAAACTACAATAACAAATAACCCCTTTACTGGTCAGAACGTGACATTAGTAAAGGCCCAGTGCAGTACCTTTGATTTTTTTTTCTTCTAAAGATTCTTTTACATTTATATTAATATTTATTTTTTTGAAATATTTTTCAGGGGGACTGCAGCACCCTCAGCAACGCTACTTCCCGCAGCTATGTATCAGACACATGGTCAGACTACTCAGAACTGTGGAAGTGTGGCAGACCATTGGATAGACACTGGAGCATTAGCCAGGCCATCTCTACCTGTCTACCACTGTGTCAGCCACCGCTGATGTCCTGCCCCTGCATATACCCCTGAGGTCAGCCCTCTCTCCTCTCCCCTCTCCCTCCAGAGTTTAATATTCCCTTCTCAACACTGAAAAAAACAACAGACAGGCACTTAGGATATGGATTAATGGAGTAACCTGAAAACGATTTGTAGACTGTATGTAGAGCTTAGTTTGAACATACTGTATCACCATACTGTTTACCCATTGGGCACAGAAATCAATTCAACGTCTATTCCACATTGGTTCGTGGAATTTCATTGAAATCAAAGTAAAATCAAATCAAATTGTATTTGTCACATACAGGTGTTTAGCAGATGTTATTGCGGGTGTAGTGAAATGCTTGTGTTTCTAGCTCCAACAGTGCAGTAATATCTAACAAGTAATATCTGACAACACACACAATCTAAAGTAAAGGAATGGAATTAAGAATATATAAATATTGGACAAGCAATGTCAGAGCAGCATAGACTAAGTGTCACGGGTGTCGTAGGGATTGGACCAAAACGCAGCGGGAACGTGTAAACTCATCTTCTTATTTTATTACAGAAGGAAAACAACAAACGACACTAAACAGTCCCGTCAGGTGCACAAACACAAAACAGGAAACAACTACCCACAAATCCCCTAGAAAAAACACCCCTCTTAAATAGGACCTTCAATTAGAAGCAACGAGGAGCAGCTGCTTCCAATTGAAGGTCAACTCAATAAACACCACATAGAAATAGAAATAGACTAACAAAGAACATAGCCCAACAAACCCCGAAACACTCTAAACAAACACCCCCTCTTAAATAAGAACATAGCCCAACAAACCTCGAAACACTCTAAACAAACACCCCCTGCCACGCCCTGATCAAACTACAATAACAAACAACCTCTTTTACTGGTCAGGACGTGACACTAAGATACAGTAGAATAGGATAGAATACAGTATATACATATGAGATGAGTAATGCAAAATATATAAAGATTATAAACATTATGTTAACATTATTCAATTACTAAATTACGTGGAAACAACGTTGATTCAACCAGTATGTGCCCAGTGGGTAGTGACTAACCATTCTTACTGTGAAAAGTGAGTAAGGCCTCCTTGTAATGTCTGTGGGCTGACCCTGAACATAAACGTTTGTCGAAGAGTTTTGGGAATGTTCATGCTTTCTCATAGCCATGTCCCAGATATTTTTGTGCTATTGCCAACTACATTACTGTCATTGGCAAGTTTTGTTTGGCATGACAATGAGTGACAAGGAGTTGGCATGATGGTACAAACAGACTGGCACTCAGGCTAGCTTGCTCCTGCTAAGGCATACAGCTGGAGTCCTCCTTAGGATAGAGAGCCAAACCAGCTCTTAATTGTTGTGTAAGCACAATTTTATCACGATCTATAAAGCAAAATGGTCAATTGTTGAGTGCAGAGCTTTTTCGCACACACCACACACACTCTCCACGTGGATAAGTATGTCTATCTGTCCATGTGTTAAAGACTCATAATGATGTTTGTTGGCATGTGTGCTTGCCTTGTGTGTGGTATTTGTTTGTCCATTATGTGTATGTTGTATGCCGATTGAAGGCGTCCTCTTTGTCATTGTGTCTATCAGGTCACTGGAATGTCTTTCAGAGGGGTGACACCGTCCGTTGACAGTGCTTTGGTTGGGTGGACTTTTGTTAAACTTCGGACCTCTACAGCCTGCGGCGCAGTGAAGAGAAGGGTTAATTAAAGGACCAGTTAAACCCTGGACAAAGCTGAGAATTATGTCCCAGAACGTGCCTCTGTGAGGGGATACTACCTCTCTCTTTATCCCTGCCAAGGGCCAGGGACTATAGGGGCCACAGGGGCCAGGGCCCTGACTGGCTTCTCTGAAGGGGGGAGGGGAAATGAACCAGCATCACTTAGGCCAGGCCAAGACAAAGCAACAGCCATGAGATGGCGCTGACCCTAATAGTTACAAAGGGAGTCAGATAAGTACGTAGCCAGGTGGGGCTCAATGGAGATAGATTGTTTGACAGATAAGAGGGGGAGAGTGATTTGTGTGTGCGTGCATGCATGCGTGTATGTGTGGAGTTTAATGGCGGAGTTTGGAGAGAGCTTTGTGGGTGGTTTCGTGACTTTTTGTGAGAGTGTTTATCCATTAATTTGTCAGTGCCTGGGGTGTGTGTGTGTAACGCCTGTTGTAGAGAGGGGACGAAAGCGCAGCGTGTTGATTGCTCATGATGAATATTTATTTATAACTCAGAACACTAAAGAAAAAATAACAAAGAGAAAACGAAAGCACACAGTTCTGTCAGGTACATAAACTAAACAGAAGACAACTACCCACAAACACAGGTGGAAAAAAACCCTACTTAAGTATGATCTCCAATTAGAGACAACGAGGACCAGCTGCCTCTAATTGGAGATCATCCCAAAAAACAACAACATAGAAATAGAAAAACTAGAACCTAAACATAGATATACAAAACACCCCCTGTCACGCCCTGACCTACTCTACCACAGAAAATAACATCTTACTATGGTCAGGATGTGACAGTGTGACTGTGTTTGTGTTCATGCATGCTGTATGTTGGCTAGCAGTGTGGCGTAACAGGTCTTGTAACAGTCCACTTATTTGTCCCCAAATGTTTGTCACTACCTATACCATCATCATCAATAGTACCTCTGAGATGAGTTGGCAGCTCAAAGGCCTGGTTAGGGATCAGGGGTCCCAGCTGGTTTAGGGCTGGGTGGTACGGATACAGGGGATAAGGAATGAGGGACAGCGGCTTGGGGATGGGGTGGAAAGGCCTGGAACATCCTAATTGTTTCAAGAGGAGCCATTGTCCAGGGGGACCGTTTACACAACAGCACTGTAAATGGGGTGCTCTTATATAACCCACTTCCTGCTAGCATAAACACGTTTTTAGTCCCGCTGACATTTTCTGACATTTATGACTTTATCATTTAACAGATTCACTGGTGTACACCAAAAATAAGGGATCAGCCCAATGTTGTCAGAGTTATCATGGCGACACTCCACAGAGTCCAGACTGTATGCGTACAGGCATAATCTGGAGTGACCCCAAACTGTTCCCTGGTTCCAAAACCTTGTTTATTGGTCACTTTGTAGTGTGTGACTGACTGGCAATAAAAATTTGCTACGTGTGTAACAAGAAACACATTGACATCCGACTGGGGCCACTTCAAAGCCTCACCTGTCACTGAGCCTGAGACGGGGTAAAGAACGGCGTAAACAGCCCTGTCTCGGTCACGCCTCTCTCTGCTCCACCCCCCCCCCCCCCCCCACCCCCCACCGCCCCCGGGCACACAAACACACATACACACGTCAGGCCCTGCAATCTGTTACAGACCCAATTACTAACGAAAGCAAGGTGTAAAGTAGCAAGGGATTCAGCTGTATGAAGGTGACAAAGGAATTGTGGCCAGGCTGCATAGGCCCTCAGCCAAACAGACAGAGAGCTCTGGGGGGAGTGGGAGATGGGGCCAAACACGACGGCTTACTGTGTTAACGTGGGCCCGAGAGAGAATGGGTCAATATTGTTGTGCTCATTTGACCTGAAAATTAGGCCTTGCTTATAATGCTTTTCATGCATATGTTACTGTATGCTTCCAGGGCTTTTTCTTTGTGTGAGCAAGTGTGTTTCTTGTTCCAACTTCAATCGAAAAGTCAGTTCTTAGATTAGTGTGAGAAATTATTTTGACATTTCAGACATTCACAAAGCTTGTGTCTTTTTGCGGAAACAGGAGGATGGAACTGAGGATGGAGGGGTGGAGGGAGAGATAACCCTTGCTGTTTGCACAAGTCAGCTAGACAGGAAACAGTCCAGGCGCAGAGCAGGGGCCAAACACACATTGGGCACAATGTCAACAGCAAACAAACCCCAAAATGTTTGCTCTCGGATTCCTCCATGACTTCCCCTCTCACTGGCTTAGTATGTGGAATGCATAGGCTTTCCTCTTTCTCTTCCTTCCCCATTATCTCCTCTACTCTGTGGAGAGCTTTACATAGGGATTATGGACTGGGAGTCTGGGTTTGGGATGTTAGGATAGTGCCAGGACATGTGGTTGTGTGTGCGCATACGAGTGTGCGTGTGTGTCATTGTTGGTCTTTCGTTTTATTCATTGTGTTTTGTCATTTCAATATTTGGTATGTAGCTCACTCAGATTTGGTATGTAGCTCACTCAGATTATTCATAGGTGAGCTTCTAAAAAATCAGCTGAAAGCTTGATTGTTTTATGTTTAGCGAGATGTTCTGTTGTACTCTTGCAGATGGCTGACCACCACCGTTTTGATTCTAAGAATTACCCGCATGTGTTTCGGAGGAAAACCTACATGCAAATACTATCACAGACATCCACATGCAAACACACACTCACACGTAAACACGCGTCTGTGAGAGTGCTGTAAAAGCGTGTCCTTGCGTATGTTACGTAAGAACAAATGTTCCGTGTCACTAGGGAGAGGGAGGGGCAGTGTGACGTCAGGTTTCCAGATGCCTCGTTACCAGGCTGCAGCGGTGACTCAGCACTCCGTTAGGCACAGCTAATTCACACGCACGCACGCACACACGCACACACACATACTGTTTACAAAGGTGTTACGGCAGAATTAGGCCTGTCAAAATAATTGGCTTTTGTATTGTATCATATGACTCAGTGAAGACCTCCTTACATACAGGAAGATGCTGAATCAAAAGGGAAATGTATTCCCATGAAGTGACACTGTGGGTATTGTAAAGTAGAATGAGGAGGGGTTCTAATGCTTTTCTCTACAAACCATCTTTGGGATAGGTCAGGACAACCACACTTTTGTGCAACCTTTTTGTGAACAGAGTGTGTGTTCGTGTCATGTGTGGCTGAGCGTGCACTTGTTTTTTGTTAGTATTGTATCTTCACCCATCTACACACAGTACCCCATAATGAATGAGTGAAAACATGTCTTTAGAATTATTTTGTACATTTATTGAAAATGATATACAGAGATAACAAATTGACATAAGTATTCACACCCCTTAATCAATACATTGTGGCAGACGGCATGGAGAGGTGAGGGGAGTGGTAATTGAGGAGAGATATCTTGCAGGTAGCTGGCTCCACTCCCAAGCCTTATATGGACTTCCTTCCCCAATGAGGAAAGGCTGTGGGTCCTTAAGCCAGGGAGTGCTTGGGGATAAAGGAGGAAGCAGCCTGCACAAATGGGCAGAGGAGGTGAGAGAGAAACAAGAGCGAGCGAGCGAGCGAGCGAGCGAGAGAGAGAAACAAGAGCGAGCGAGAGAGAGAAACAAGAGCGAGCGAGCGAGAGAGAGAAACAAGAGCGAGAGAGAGAAACAAGAGCAAAATCTGTGTGATTGCCCGTTGTGACCTGGACTGTCGGACTACCCCAGTCTATTCTTGTTCTGAGAAATGAAGGCTATTACATGTGAGAAATTGCCAAGAAGCTGAAAATCTCATACAACGCTGTGTACTACTTCCTTCACAGAACAGTGCAAACTGGCTCTAACCAGAGTAGAAAGAGGAGCAGGAGGCCCCGGTGCACAACTGAGCAAGAGGACAAGTACATTAGTGTCTAGTTTGAGAAACAGATGCCTCACAAGTCCTCAACTGACAGCGTCATTAAATAGTAGCCGCAAAACACCAGTCTCAATGTCAACAGTGAAGAGGCGACTCCGGGATGCTGGCCTTCTACGCCGAGTTCCTCTGTCCAGTGTCTGTGTTCTTTTGTCCATCTTAATCTTTTCTTTTTATTGGCCAGTCTGAGATATTGTCATATTCGTGTGTGTAGGTGGCAGGGATGTCAGGTGCAGGAGAAACCAACTTGGGGTAAATGGAGTAGTTTAATAAATATAAAACAAACTCCAAAAAAAAACAACGTACATAAATAAATAAACATGGGTAAAATAACCCGTCGCGCACCAATACAAAACATGAGCACATAACACAAACAATCTCTGACAAGGATATGAGGGGAAACAGAGGGTTAAATACACAACATGTAATGATTGGGATTGGAACCAGGTGTGTAGGAAGACAAGACAAAACCAATGGAAAATGAAGAATGGATCAATGATGGCTGGAAGACCGGTGACGTCGACGGCCGAGCACCACCCGAACAAGGAGGGGCATCGACTTCGGCAGAAGTCGTGACAGATATGGCTTTTTCTTTGCAACTCTGCCTAGAAGGCCAGCATCCCGGAGTCGCCTCTTCACTGTTGACGTTGAGACTGGTGTTTCTCAAACTAGACACACTAATGTACTTGTCCTCTTGCTCAGATGTGCAACGGGGCCTCCCACTCTTTCTATAGGCTAACAAAACAAAATGTGGAAAAAGTCAAAGGATGTGGATACTTTCTGAAGGCACTGTATGTGTGCTAGTAGAGACCTATTCAGAGTTTACATGTTGTACAGAATGGTTTTGGGAGGAAAGATTGACAGTTCCATTTGTAGTTGATTTGTAGGATGACTACTGTTAGATGATGGGTTTTACTTTCTGCCCAGAGGGCAAACAACTAGAGCATGCCATTACAACAAACATAAAGTCTGAGTCAATAAGCACAAATATGTCTCCTTTCGAGAGAAGTTGCACAATTTGTGTTAGTGGTCAAGTACTGTTAGTTCATGAAAAATTTATAGTGTATTGTAATAAAACATTTGAAAAAGATTTTCATTAATGGTAAGTGAAGGTATTTAGCATGCACCAAAATACTCTACTGCATAGTAGTGAACATCCAGTGACATATTCAGTAAAATTCCAGGATATTTTCACATGGTTTAAGGAATCCACCCCACTGCTTGTGTTGTGTGCTCTGTTATTAGTATCAATGTCCGCCCCAGCACCTTTGTTGTTTTTGTTTCACCATGGTACTGGCGTGAACAGTAATACTTATAACCGAGCACCCAACACAGGCAGTGGGGTGGCCGGTGGACGGCCGAGGGTACAGATGTATAATCTTAATTTTATCACTCTTTTGTTGCTGAGAATTCTCCTGCAGGAAATGCAAACTTGTAGTGTATTCAAGGTTTTAAAAGGCTTCTAAGGTTTGTAAGTTCCACTTTAAAATGTCAGAATTGTTTTGCCCTAACGAAAAATAGATCAACCCTTACAAAAATGTATTATAATCAACATCTTAATTCACATTTCCTGTTGCTGCAGGAATATTTTCCTGCTGTAGCAAACTGGTTCAAATTAAGATCCTATATCTGTAGTGGATTCCTGCTTTAAAGGTTTCATCATCCCACCCATCTGGTAAATGTCCAGGTTTTGAACAAGATACATTTAATTGAAGGGATCAGGGCATTTATAAACCCCACCTATATGTACGTAAACAGACACACACGCACACACGTGTGTTAATACTTATACATTTTAATAGACTAATTGCTTAGTGAGGTATATATGCATGTGAGGTACAGTGCCTACGGAAAGTATTCCGACCCCTTGACCTTTTACACATTTTGTTATGTTACAAATTCTAAAATTGATTAAATAGTTTATATCCCTCATCAATCAACACACAATAGCTCATAATGACAAAGCAAAAACCGGTTTAGACATTTTTGCTAATTTATTTAAAATAAAAAACTATCACATTGACATAAGTATTCAGACCCTTTACTCGGTACTTTGTTGAAACATCTTTGGCAGCGATTACAGCATCGAGTCTTCTTGGGTATGACGCTACAAGCTTGGCACACCTGTATTTGGGGAGTTTCTCCCATTTTTCTCTGCAGATCCTCTCAAGCTCTATCAGGTTGGATGGGGAGCGTCGCTGCACAGCTATTTTCAGGTCTCTTTAGAGATGTTCGATCAGTTTCAAGTCCGGGGTCTGTCTGGGCCTTTTACAGTGCCTTGCAAAAGTATTCTCCCCCTTGGTGTTTTTCCTATTTTGTTGCATTACAACCTGTAATTTAAATAGATTTTTATTTGGATTTCATGTAATGGACATACACAAAATAGTCAAAATTGGTTAAATGAAATGAAAAAAAAATATGAAAAACATTTTTTTTAAGGAAAAGTGGTGCGTGCATATGTATACACCCCCTTTGCTATGAAGCCCCTAAATAAGATCTGGTGCAACCAATTACCTTCAGAAGTCACATCATTAATTGAATAATGTCCACCTGTGTGCAATCTAAGTGTCACATGATCTGTCACATGAGCTCAGTATATATATATATATATATATATATATATATATATACACCTGTTCTGAAAGGCTCCAGAGTCTGCAACACAACTAAGAAAGGGGCACCACCAAGCAAGCGGCACCATGAACACCAAGGAGCTCTCCAAACAGGTCAGGGACAAAGTTGTGGAAAAGTACAGATCAGGGTTGGGTTATAAAAAAATATCCGAAACTTTGAACATCCCACGAAGCACCAGGGAAACGTTTACATACAGTAGTATGATTTGATATGTTTTCTTATTTTTCTTAAAATTTTTATCCTGTTTTAGCAACAAAAAAAAATGCTTGGAAAGATCAGAGGGTTGGACCTAAGCAAGTGTTTAAATACTTCCCTACACATATAGAAAAACAGAAATCGTAAACAAGTGCATACAAAGGATTAGATGCCATAAAAATACCTTTCAGAAAACAATGAACAATTATGTCCAAGTCTTTATCCACAATATACAGCGTAGATTGAACCATATTCCATTAATATTTTAAACAAAGGTGTGTCCCATGTCACTGACACCCAGGTGTGTCCCATGTCACTGACAACCCTCCCAGCTCCACCCGCCGACATCCTAATAAGGAAAACAAGAGCAAAGAGAAACAATACGGCAGACAGAGTGGGAGGGTCGTCACATTCCAAAATTCTTCCATTTAAGAATGATGGAGGCCACTGTTTTTGGGGAACTTCAATGCGGCAGACATTTTTTGGTACCCTTCCCCAGATCTGTGCCTTGACACAATCCTGTCTCGGCGCTCTACGTACAATTCCTTCCACCTCATGGCTTTGGTTTTTGCTCTGACATGCACTGTCAACTGTGGGACCTTATATATACAGGTGTGTGTCTTTCCAACTCATGTCCAATCAATTGAATTTACCACAGGTGGACTCCAATCAAGTTGTAGAAACATCTCAAGGACGATCAATGGAAACAGGATGCACTTGAGCTCAATTTCGAGTCTCATAGCAAAGGGGCTGAATACTTATGTAAACAAGGTATTTGTTTTTTTATTTGTAGTAAATTTGCAAACATTTCTAAAAACCTATTTTTGCTTTGTCATTATTGGGTATTGTCTGAAGGACAATACCCTGAGGATAATAAAAAAAAAAAAAAAAAATTCAGAATAAGGCTGTAACTGTAACGGGCGTCGTAAGGATTAGACCAAGGTGCAGCGGGAATGTGTATACTCATCTTCTTTATTAAATCAAAAGAAGGAAAAAACAAACAAATCACGTATACAAAACAACGAACGACACTAAACAGTCCTGTCAGGTGCACAGACACAAAACGGGAGACAACTACCCACAAATCCCATTACAAAAACACCCCTATACGTAGGACCTTCAATCAGAGGCAACGAGGAACAGCTGCCTCCAAGTGAAGGTCAATCCAATGAACTAAACATAGAAATAGATAGACTAGACTGAACATAGAAATTCACTAACATAGACCAAAAACCCCGGAACACATAAAACAAACACCCCTCTTACATAAGTACATAGCCCAACCAACCCCGAACCACATAAAACAAACACCCCCTGCCACGTCCTGACCAAACTACAATAACAAATAACCCCTTTACTGGTCAGGACGTGACAGAAACGTAACAAAATGTGGAAAAAGCCAAGGGGTCTGAATACTTTCCGAATGCACTGTACCTCACATGCATATATAGCTCACTAAGCAATTAGTTTATTTAAATGTTTTTCTGACTCCATAAAGACTATTTAGCAAAATGCAGGATGCTATTATCGAGTTACAGTAATAGGTCATCAAGAAATGTCTGAGAATGGAATTGTAAATGTGTTAAATTACTTTACAAAATGAATATATTTGCATACAAGGCATAAAGCTTAAGTTGCAAAGCATTAACAAGTATTACAGGACATTAATCTAAGCATAATCAGAGGGAGAGAGAAATACATCTGTTGATGGTATCCTCAATGAAATGATAAAATATACAAACAACAAATTCCAATTGGCTATACTTGAACTCTTTAACATCATCCTCAGCATCTTCCCCAATATTTGTAACCAAGGACTGATCTCCCCAATACACAAAAGTGGAGACAAATTTGACCCCAATAACTACTGTTGGATATGCGTCAACAGCATCCTTGGGAAATTCCTCTGCATTATCATTAACATCAGACTCACAGCAGACTCATACATTTCCTCAGTGAAAACAATGTACTGAGCAAATGTCAAATTGGTATTTTACCAAATTATCGTACGACAGACCACGTATTCACCCTGGTTAATATATGTTGTTCTGCCCCTTAACAAGGCAGTTAACCCACTGTTCCTAGGCTGTCATTGAAAGTAGGAATTTGTTCTTAACTGACTTGCCTAGTTAAATAAAGGTAAAATAAAAACAATTTATAAAATCCATGGACACAAACAAGAAGTGTGTAGTTGAAATTGGCAAAACACACACATTTCTTTCCACAGGGCCGTGGGTGCAGCTTAAGCCCCCCCATCTTCAACATATATATCAATGAATTGGCGAGGGCACTAATTCTACAACCACCTAAAAGGAAGCGATTCCCAAACCTTCCATAACAAAGCCATCACCAACAGAGAGTTTAATCTGGAGAAGAGTACACTAAGCAAGCTGGTCCTGGGGCTGTTCACAAACACAAACAGACCCCACAGAGCCCCAGGACAGCAACACAATTAGACCCAACCAAATCATGGGAAAATGAAAAGATAATTACTTGACACATTGGAAATAATTAACAAAAAAACAGAGCAAACTAGAATGCTACTTGGCCCTAAACAGAGAGTACACCGTGGCAGAATACCTGACCACTATGACTGACCCAAAGTTAAGGAACGCTATGACTATGTACAGACTCAGTGAGCATAGCCTTGCTATTGAGAAAGGTCGCCTTTGGCAGACCTGGCTCTCAAGACAATATGGAAATGTGGAAACTGAGCTGCACTTCCTAACCTCCTGCCAAATGTATGACAATATTAGAGACACATATTTCCCTCAGATTATACAGATCCACAAAGAATTTGAAAAGAAACCCAACTTTGATAAACTCCCATATCTACTGGGTGAAATACCACAGTGTGCCATCACAGCAGCAATATGTGTGACCTGTTGCCACAAGAAAAGGGCAACCAGTGAAGAACAAACACCATTGTAAATACAACCCATGTTTATTTTCCCTTTTGTACTTTCACTATTTGCACATCGTTACAACACTGTTTATATACATAATATGACATTTGAAATGTCTTTGTTCTTCTGGAACTTATTTGAGTGTAATGTTTAGTGTTCATTTTTACTGTTTATTTCACTTTTGTTATTATCTACTTCAATTGCTTTGGCAGTGTTAACATATGTTTCCTATGCCAAAAAAGCCCTTACATTTACATTTACATTTTAGTCATTTAGCAGACGCTCTTATCCAGAGCGACTTACAGTAGTGAATTTCATACATTTTTTATTTATTTTTTCTGTGCTGGCCCCCCGTGGGAACTGACTTGCCTGGTTAAATAAAGGTAAAATTAAATAAAGGTAAAATTAAACAAATCTGTGTGCATGGTTGATGTACCAAATTACTTCATAGTAAGATAATAGTCCCTCAGTGGATTATCACTTATCTACCTACAACATATTTGTCTATACAGCCAAAACACTTTAAATGGCCAATCCCCAGTCAAACTTACTGCTTGGGCAGTGCGCTACCATGAAGGAGCAGAGCCGTACACTATATATACAAAAGTATGTGGACACTTCTTCAAATGAGGAGATTTGGCTATTTCAGCCACACCCGTTGCTGACAGGTGGATAAAATCGAACACAGAGCCACGTAATTTCCATAGACAAACATTGGCAGTAGAATGGCCTTACTGAAGAGCTCACTGACTTTCCATGTGGCAACATCATAGGATGCCACCTTTCTAACAAGTCAGTTTGTCAAACTTCTGAAGTGGAAACGCCTAGGAGCAACAACAGCTCAGCCGCAAAGTGGTAGGCCACACAAGCTCACAGAATGGGACTGCCGAGTGCTGAAGCGCATAGCTCATAAAAATTGTCTGTCCTCGGTTGCAACGCTCACTACCGAGTTCCAAACTGCCTCTGCAAGCAACTTCAGCACAATAACTGTTTGTCGGAAGCTTCATTAAATGTGTTTCTGTGCAGCCACACACAAGTCAAAGATCACTATGCGCAATGCCAAGCGTCGGCTGGAGTGGTGTGAAGCGAGCCGCCATTGGACTTTGGAGCAGTGGAAACACGTTCTCTGGAGTGATGAATCACATTTCACCATCTGGCAGTCGGACTGACGAATATGGGTTTGGTGGATGCCAGGAGAGTGGTACCTGCCCCAATGCATAGCGTCAATTGTAAAGTTTGGTGAAGGATGAATAATGGTCTTGGATTGTTTTTCATGGTTCGGGTTAGGCCCATTAGTTCCAGTGAAGGGAAATCTTAAATCTATAGCATAAAATTACATTCTAGACGATTCTGTGCTTCAAACTTTGTGGCAACAATTTGGGGATGGCCCTTTCCTGTTTCAGGATGACAATGCCCCTGTGCACAAAGCGAGGTCCAAACATAAATAATTAGTTGAGACCCTTGAATTGAATTGAAAGAAATGATGGCTTGTGCCATATCAGCACATGGGAGAGGGAGAGAGATAGAGACTAGGTATCTCACGAGAGCAGGTCAGGAACAAAAAAGAGAGAGACAATGAAACTAAGACCCATGTATAGTCATTTAACCATGTTAAGATTCAAAGTCGGTGTTGTTGACCAATAGCATTACTGTAAAGTTAACCTCCAATCAGATATCAAACCTACAGACCTGTAAAGACAACAGAACCTCTGCTTCTCAGGAGTGTGAAAAGAGGGGTTGGCAAGAGCAATACAGAGAATGATGAATTCCTAAGACAGCACAAAGGAAATCCTTACATACAGTTGAATCACTTCCGGGGCTACACACTTATACACACCAAAATACATACATTTGAGTCACTAGACAGTCTACTATCTAGATTACTATGCAGTGGTGTAAAGTAAAAATACTTTAAAGTACTACTTAAGTAGTTTGTTTTGGTATCTGTACTTTACTTAACTATTTATATTTTTGACAACTTTTACTTCACTACATTCCTAAAGAAAATAATATGCTTTTTACTCCATACATTTTCCCTGACACCGAAAAGTAGTCGTTACATTTTGAATGCTTAGCAGGACAGGAAAATGGTCCAATTCACACACTTATCGAGACAACACATGGTCATCCCTTCTGCCTTTGATCTGGCGGAGTCACTAAACACAAATGCATCTTTTGTAAATGATGTCTGAGTGTTGGAGTGTGCCCCTGGCTATCCATACATTTTTAAAACAAGAAAATGGTGCTGCCTGCTTTGCTTAATATAAGGAATTTGAAATTATTCATACTTTTACGTATATTTAGTATATATATTTAGAAACAAACACTTCGAGACTTTCCTTCAAGTAATATTTTACTGGGTGACTTTTACTTGAGTCACTTTCTATTAAGGTACCTATACTTTTACTCAAGTATGACTTTTTGGGTACTTTTTCCACCATTTACATTTTTGTCATTTAGCAGACACTCTTATCCAGAGTGACTTACAGTAGTGAATACATTTTTTTGTTTGCTGGTCCCCCATGGGAATCAAACCCACAACCCTGGTGTTGCAAACACCATGCTCTACCAACTGAGCCACACGGGACAACTGGTACTATTTCTGATTCATCTTTCTAGCCAGGTGAACACTGTAAACAAACTCCTACCTGGAATGGGCGTGGCACAGACACTCATATCCACTACGCTATGACTCACCCCGTTACTATACACCAAAACATGCATTTTCTCCCTTTGTCACTTCCTCCCATCTCTCCTCACTCACTTTTCTTAAATACATTGTGATGCTGTTCATCTAAGTGGGGAGAGGGAGAGGATGGGGGGTATGTGGAAGCCTCTGGTATGCAAAGTATGTTTTTATTATTATTATTTATACACAGCATTATTTACACAGTCTATTCATTGGCCATTTTCACTAATTCTCCTGAGAAAGAGTAATAAGAAAACAAAACAACAAAAACAAAACACAAAATTCAATGATGGGAAGTATATTCCACAATTCTGTTTTCATTGAAACAAGATACTGTGGTAGAGAGAGAATGTATGTTCTGTGTAGTCTCCATGTCTAATGATCAGTTTGTTTGACTTTCGTTCAAATGGAACTTAACAGCAACTCTCTTCTAGGAGATCACATTTGATGCCACATGCCTAAAAAGTGCGACATTGTAGTTTGATTAAGACAGAGTTCACGTGTGGTGGGAGTTCAGGCCTGATGCAAAGCTTAGCCAGGTGACAAGAGGTACTCTACAGCTCAAGAGGCCATAGCTCTGCGTTTGTTCTCTCACATACGCACATCTCCAGTAGTACAGTAGCACTGCTCAATGTGTTGTTTTAGGTGTGGCATTAGCTGGTGCTGTGTGAGTGTGTGCAAGTAACAAGAGCCATAATGAGCGGCCATCATAAGCGGACCAAAGAAGAGAGTCCATAAGCCCCCCCTACTCCCATGTTCAATGGTGTGTAGAGTTACCATATCTAAACGTAGGCCATCTCCCACTCTGTGTTGTATTGAGAACCTGACATTCATAATTACATGCTGATGTTTCAGCTCTGACTTTGATCGGGTTATTTTCAACAAGATTACTCCAAACCACACACGCGCGCACGTGCGTGAGCGCACAATATGTGTGATTGTTAAAGCACTTCACTCAAATCCCCAATTCCTGGTCCTCTTGGGAAAAGCAATTTACTTCAATTTGCTCCAGCAAATAACCAGCTGTACAAATGAACTACAGGATGTACGGAGGGGAAAGAGCTCTAGCACATTCACCACATCACAGAGAGGGAAGGGGGATGGAATCTCCATATGGATTGTGTTTGTTTCAATAAAGGTTGTTCATCGTTTTCAACAAAAACTGAAATTGAAGGTATTGGATTATATTTCAATGCAGCGATATAGGGTATGGGGTATGGGTATAAGCATTTGTAAATTGAGGATATGTGAAGTTGTGTAACCTACTGGTCACCACCCACACTCAGACGTGTACAGCCTTAACACTGGCCCGGTCTGTTGCTAACCAGGGTCAGGTGTTAGGGGACACACAAACAGGAGAGGAAATGAAGATGATTTATTTCCTCCATTATCACAAGTGCCGGAGGAATCACAGAAGAAAAAAAATGTTTATGTTTGGGCTAGTAGGTAGGTTATGTTGAAATGGCACAAATGATGTGCTGACAGATAGATTGGCTTGTGGGAGTCTGAAGTCTGGAGACAGCGTTCCAATGTACCTGAGGTCTGCATACCTGTGAGAAAATATTTCTGAGTTATAAGTAAGGGTTAGACCTCATGTCTCCTATGTACTGTATACAGTAAAATAGGTAATTACCTGCACTCACTGTGACAATTTGTTTGTAGGTGCTGATAACATTTACCTGAAAATAACAGCAAACAGAATGAATTTATGTAAGATTATAAGGAGGAAGGGTAAACATGCCAATCAGTATTGCATTTATAGTTCACAGCACATCTCCCACAGTATACCAGATGCTCACTTTGACAGTTATACATCTCCTGCCAAAAGTAATTGACATTGAGCAGTGCTGACAACTCTCATGCATTGGCCGTTAGACACATGCAATTTGACCCTTTTCATACACTCACACACCATACCTTTTAATTCTCACGCATTGACAAAAGTACTGCTTTCATTTTCTAATGAGTCCACTGTGCGTTAACTTTTCAACCGTGCCTCCAAATAGTTTTTGAAATCAGAGCATATAATATTCCACATCTCCATCATTTTCCTGCCACCACACTGTGAACCGTGGCAGATTGAAGCTTGTGATTGGTTTAGTAAGGGTCAAGGACCAAGGCGATTGGAATGCGTGTGTCACGCCCTGACCATAGAGAGCCCTTGGTTCTCTATGGTGTAGTAGGTCAGGGCGTGACTAGGGGGTGATCTAGTATATCTATTTCTATGTTGGTGCTAATGTGGTTCCCAATTAGAGGCAGCTGTTTATCGTTGCTTCTGATTGGGAACCATATTTAGGTAGCTATTAACCCACCTGTGTTTTGTGGGAAATTGATTGTTTGGGCACTATGTCCTCACGGTCTTTAAGTTTTGTTGTTTTGTTAGTTTCACTTAAATAAAAATGTGGAACTATACTCACGCTGTGCCTTGGTCCGCTCATTTCCAAGAACGTGACAGCGTGTTTGCAAAGACATTCCCCTCACAATTAGAGTGGAGTGCAGCCATGGCGAACTGGACAGGCACGTTCGATGAAATTTTATTAACTCAATTGTCAAAAGAGCAGCTTGGCAACTTGCCTTGTAGTTTTGTTTTGTACACATAATTGTCAACAAATTATTTGCTGCCACTCCTGTCCCTGGCGCAAAATGCACCTAATGACTGCATGTGATAATATAGCCTACAACTAGTGATTTAATCCACCACTTGTATGGAGCCCCACAGTGCAGGTGTCATAATACCCATAATACCCATAATACCCGCAGTCAAACAGCGTACCCTGCACGCACAACCCATGTGGAATTCAGGGTCTCTGGCAGCGTTTGGAACTGCCACTCTGCGGTCAAGAATGCTGAGTTAATCTCAGCCTATGCTACCCTTCAGTCCCCTGACTTTTTGGCCCTGATGGAGACATGGATCACCCCAGAAAAAACTGCTACTCCAGCTGCTCTTTCTTAATAGGGCTAGGGTCTAGTTTCCTGAATTTCTGCCTGACTGACGTGCCCAAAGTAAACTGCCTGTTACTTAGGCCCAAAAGCCAGGATATGCATATAATTGGTCGCATTGGATAGAAAACACTTTGAAGTTTCTAAAACTGTGTGAGTCTATAACAGTTGATATGGCAGGTGAAAATCCGAAGAAAATCCGACCAAAATATTTATTTTTAGCTCCCAGACTCTAATTATGGAAACCTATTGTTTCTATGTAACTCTGTCACCCAGATTGCAATTCCCATGGCTTCCGCTAGATGTCAACAGTCTTTATTCAAGGTTTCAGGCTTCTTTTTTGATAAACAAACAAGTATTTGGAGTTTTTGTTAGGGGACCACCTGAAGCAAATCAGTCTTTCTGCGCATGAGGGAGAGGGGCACGCTTACGAATTTTCCTTTCCTATTGAACATACTACTTTCCATGTGAAATACTATACATTATTTACATTTTAGAGTACCTGAGGATTAAATAGAAATGTCGTTTGACTTGTTTGGACGAAGTTTACCGGTAGCTTTTTGGACTCCTTTGTCTGCATGTTGAACGAGTGGATTACTGAAATCAATTGCGCCAACTAAACCAACTTTTTGGGATATAAAGAAGGATTTTATTGAACAAAACAACCATTCATGTTGTAGCTGGAACCCTTGGGATTGCAAACAGAGGAAGATCTTCAAAAGTAAGTGATTTATTTATAATCGCTACTTGTGATTTCACCGTAAAGCCTTTTTGAAATCTGACAACACGGTTAGATTAACAAGAAGTTAAGCTTTTAAATGATATAAGACACATGTATGTTCATGAATGTTTAATATTATGAATATTATTTTGAATTGCGCACCCTCCAATTTCACCGGATGTTGTCAGCAGGTGTCCCACTGACGGAACACCTAGCCCTAAGAAGTTTCTTAATCTTGTTATGTTTTCTCGCATAGTCCGAGAACATCTGGTCGTCGTCGTTATGGCACAGGTCTACTCATTTTCTCCCTCTCTCACCTGTCCATCTCCTCATTTGAATTCCATGCTGTCACTGTCACTTGTCCACTCAAGCTTAACATTATTGTCAACTATCGCCCACCAGGTGCCCTTGGAGAGTTCCTCAATGAGCTTCACACCTTGATAAGCTAATTTCCTGACAATAGCTCACCGCTCTTCTTACTTGGTGACTTCAACCTTCCGACATCTGCCTTCAATTATTTTCTTTCCAATTCTCTCTTTCCCCTCCTTGCCTCTTTTGACCTCATCCTTTCCCAATCCCCTCCAATCCACAAGGCAGGCAATACGCTTGAACTCATTTTTACTAGAGGCTGCTAGCCTCTTGAAGGTCGCCTAGGATAGGGAGCGCTCCAGCGATTTTTGAAGAAAATGTGTGCCCATTTTAAACGGCCTCCTACTCAAACTCAGAAGCTAGGATATGCATATAATTAATAATTGTGGATAGAAAACACCCTAAAGTTTCTAAAACTGTTTGAATGGTGTCTGTGAGTATAACAGAACTCATATGGCAGTCAAAACCCCGAGACCGATCGTAACAGGATGTGGAATTCTGAATTGCGGACTCAACTTCACCACTTTGTCTGTAATTCACACAGTGAGCAATGGTTCATTGAGCACTTCCTATTGCTTCCACTAGATGTCCCCAGTCTTTACAAAGTGATTTGAGCCTTCTACTGTGAAAACTGAATGAATGAGACGCATTGGAAAGTGGTCACATGAGGAGGGCCATCACCATTATGACGCCGGCGCCCCTGGCTACCCTCCCCTTTCGAAACGTTTTGAAAAACAATGCAATCATCCCCCTTGAATCTTATTGGAGCTCTGGTTGAAAAAGGCCCTAAAGATTTATGTTATACAACATTTGACATGTTTGAACGAACCTAAATAAAAAAAAATATGAATTTTTTCGAAAGAGGTGTCCCACGCACGACGGAAGTTTTGGAGCAGCCTTTAGAACGCGCTAACAAGAAGACATAAAGGATTAATTTCTTCGAACGAAAATACATTTGTTGTGGACCTGGGATTCCTGGAAGTGCTTTCTGATGAAGACAACCAAAGGTAAGGGATTATTGAAAATAGTATACAAGAATAGATTTGATATGCGATTGTTCCAAGATGGCGCTGACCTGTATTGTTAGCCTATTTTCTGAGTATCGCATCCCCTTTTATCGCAAAGTGTGATTACCCAGTAAAGTTATTTTTAAATCTGGCATTACAGGTGCTTTCAAGAGATATTCATCTATAAATCTTAGAATGACAATATTACATTTTAAAAATGTTTTCGAATAGTAATTTAGTAAATTGTAGCGCTGTTTCAACGGATGCATTTGAGGGAAAATAGTTAGTCAACGTTACGCGCCGATGTAAAATGCTGTTTTTATATATAAATATGAACTTTATCGAACAAAAGAATGCATGTATTGTGTAACATGATGTCCTATGAGTGTCATCTGATGAAGTTTGTAAAAGGTTAGTGCTGCATTTAGCTGTTTTTTGGTTATTTGTGATGCATGTGGTTGGTCGGAAAATGGCTATGTGGCTACTTTTACGATATACTCCTCTAACATAATCTAATATTTTGCTTTTGCTGTAAAGCCTTTTTGAAATCGGACAACGTGGTTCGATTCAGGAGAGGTGTATCTATAAAACGATATAACATAGTCCTATATTTGAAAAAAATTATAATATTACATTTCGTTATGCTAATAGGGATAGGATTTTTTCGCTGGATGTCCGTCCCGCATACGGGACGAGCCCGTCAAGAGGCTAGCCTACTAATCTCACTGCAAATCCCTCCAAGTCTCTGATCACTACGTTGCTTCCTTTTCTGTCTCCCTTTCCTCCAACCCTAACCACTCAGTCCCTACCCAGATGGTCATTCGCCATCACAATTTTCGCTCTCTCACACTACTCTCTCCTCTTCTATCCTATCATCTCTCCCTTCTGCCTCTAATCCTAGGAAACTAACAACAACAAGTTGCAAAGAAAAAGCCATATCTTAGACTGGCCAATAAAAAGAAAAGATTAAGATGGGCAAAAGAACACAGACACTGGACAGAAGAACTCCGCCGAGAAGGCCAATATCTCAGACTGGCCAATAAAAAGAAAAGATTAAGATGGACAAAAGAACACAGACACTGGACAGAGGAACTCAGCGTAGAAGGCCAGCATCCCGGAGTCGCCTCTTCACTGTTGACATTTAGACTGGTGTTTTGCGGGTACTATTTAATGAAGCTGCCAGTTGAGGACTTGTGAGGCGTCTGTTTCTCAAACTAGACACTCTAATGTACTTGTCCTCTTGCTCAGTTGTGCACCAGGGCCTCCCACTCCTCTTTCTATTATGGTTAGAGCCAGTTTGCGCTGTTCTGTGAAGGGAGTAGTACACAGCATTGCACCAGATCTTCAGTTTCTTGGCAATTTCTCGCTCCATGCGAGAAATTGCTGGTGCCTTCATTTCTCAGAAAAAGAATAGACTGACGAGTTTCAGAAGAAAGTTCTTTGTTTCTGGCCATTGTGAACCTGTAATCAAACCCACAAATGCTGATGCTCCAGATTCTCAACTAGTTTAAAGAAGTCTTATTGCTTCTTTAATTAGCAAAACATTTTTCAGCTGTACTAACATAATTGCAAAAGGGTTTTCTAATGATCAATTAGCCTTTTAAAATGAAACTTGGATTAGCTAACACAACGTGCCATTGGAACACAGGAGTGATGGTTGCTGGTAATTGGCCTTCGTACGCCTCCGTAGATATTCCATAAAAATCTGCCCGTTTCCAGCTAAAATAGTCATTTTACAACATTAGCAATGTCTACACTGTATTTCTGATCAAATTGATGTTATTTTAATGGACAAAAAAATTGCTTTTCTTTCAAAAACATTTCTAAGTGACCCCAAACTTTCAGTTTATAAACACAGAGTCCCAACATCTCGATACTTCTGGGAATGCTTGCGAAGCAGACTCGGCAGATCAGACCAGGGTTGGGCTTGAGAAGTCAATGAGAGATGTGAAAAAATATTACATTTACATTTACGTCATTTAGCAGACGCTCTTACCCAGAGCGACTTACAAATTGGTGCATTCACCTTATGATATCCAGTGGAACAACCACTTTACAATAGTACATCCTATATCTTTTTTTGGAGGGGGGGGGGGGGGTTAGAAGGATTACTTTATCCTATCCCAGGTATTCCTTAAAGAGGTGGGGTTTCAGGTGTCTCTGGAAGGTGGTGATTGACTCCGCTGTCCTGGCGTCGTGAGAGAGCTTGTTCCACCATTGGGGTGCCAGAGCAGCGAACAGTTTTGACTGGGCTGAGCGGGAACTGTGCTTCCGCAGAGGTAGGGGGGCCAGCAGGCCAGAGGTGGATGAACGCAGTGCCCTTGTTTGGGTGTAGGGCCTGATCAGAGCCTGAAGGTACGGAGGTGCCGTTCCCCTCACAGCTCCGTAGGCAAGCACCATGGTCTTGTAGCAGATGCGAGCTTCAACTGGAAGCCAGTGGAGTGTGCGGAGGAGCGGGGTGATGTGAGAGAACTTGGGAAGGTTGAACACCAGATGGGCTGCGGCATTCTGGATGAGTTGTAGGGGTTTAATGGCACAGGCAGGGAGCCCAGCCAACAGCGAGTTGCAGTAATCCAGGCGGGAGATGACAAGTGCCTGGATTAGGACCTGCGCCGCTTCCTGTGTAAGGCAGGGTCGTACTCTGCGAATGTTGTAGAGCATGAACCTATAGGATCGGGTCACCGCCTTGATGTTAGCGGAGAACGACAGGGTGTTGTCCAGGGTCACGCCAAGGCTCTTAGCACTCTGGGAGGAGGACACAATGGAGTTGTCAACTGTGATGGCGAGATCATGGAACGGGCAGTCCTTCCACGGGAGGAAGAGCAGCTCCGTCTTGCCGAGGTTCAACTTGAGGTGGTGATCCGTCATCCACACTGATATGTCTCCCAGACATGCAGAGATGCGATTCGCCACCTGGTTATCAGAAGGGGGAAAGGAGAAGATTAATTGTGTGTCGTCTGCGTAGTTGCTAATTTTCTTGATTTTTAAAGGCACAACCTAGATTCAAACCACTGTTTTAACCTCTATGGGCTAGGCGGGACGAATTCGTCCCACCTACATAACAGCCACTTGAAGCCTGTGGCGCGATTTTCAAAACCTTAAAAATCCTATTACTTCAAGACCTGGAGAGCAGTAGGGAGACCAGAGAGAGGGATGAAACAACAGGATTTGGAAAATCAATCCACAACCACCAAAATGGTGGTGAAACTGTCAGAGGAGGGAAGACCAGGGACAAAGTCAATGGATAGATGACACCAGGGACGCTGAGGCACGGGAAGGAGTTTCCCTGCTGGAGTCCAGGTGTCCCTCATGAGGAAGCGCAAGTGCACGTAATAATTGATGCCAAATGTGCGTAATGACGGTTGCCAGGACCGGTGGTTGTGTTGTATTGGATTTGTCATTAACTTCTCTAGGGCCGGCGGGACGAAATCGTCCCACCTACGTAACAGCCAGTGGAATCCTGTGGCGCGTTATTCAAATACCTTAGAAATGCTATTACTTCAATTTCTCAAACATATGACTATTTTACACCATTTTAAAGACAAGACTCTCGTTAATCTAACCACACTGTCCGATTTCAAAAAGGCTTTACAACGAAAGCAAAACATTAGATTATGTCAGCAGAGTACCAAGCCAGAAATAATCAGACACCCATTTTTCAAGCGAGCATATAATGTCACCAAAACCCAGATGACAGCTAAATGCAACACTAACCTTTGATGATCTTCATCAGATGACAACCCTAGGACATTATGTTATACAATACATGCATGTTTTGTTCAATCAAGTTCATATTTATATCAAAAACCAGCTTTTTACATTAGCATGTGACGTTCAGAACTAGCATACCCCCCGCAAACTTCCGGGGAATTCGCTAACATTTTACTAAATTACTCACGATAAACGTTCACAAAAAGCATAACAATTATTTTAAGAATTATAGATACAGACCTCCTCTATGCACTCGATATGTCCGATTTTAAAATAGCTTTTTGGTGAAAGCACATTTTGCAATATTCTAAGTACATAGCCCAGGCATCACGGGCTAGCTATTTAGACACCCGGCAAGTTTAGCACTCACCATAATCATATTTACTATTATAAAAGTTTGATTACCTTTTGTTGTCTTCGTCAGAATGCACACCCAGGACTGCTACTTCAATAACAAATGTTGGTTTGGTCCAAAATAATCCATCATTATATCCGAATAGCGGCGTTTTGTTCGTGCGTTCCAGACACTATCCGAAATAGTAAAGAAGTGTCGCGCGCATGGCGCAATTCATGACAATAAAATTCTAAATATTCCATTACCGTACTTCGAAGCATGTCAACCGCTGTTTAAAATCAATTTTTACGACATTTTTCTCGTAGAAAAGCGATAATATTCCGACAGGGAATCTCCTTTTCGGCAAACAGAGGAAAAAATCCCAAAGGCGGGGGCGGTCGGGGTCACGCGCCTAAGCCCAGTGTCCCTTGATCGGCCACTTGAGAAAGGCGATAATGTGTTTCAGCCTGGGGCTGGAATGACAACATTCAGTTTTTTCCCGGGCTCTGAGCGCCTATGGACGACGTGGGAAGTGTCACGTTAGAGCAGAGATCCTTAGTAAATGATAGAGATGGAAAAGAAGTTCAAGAAATGGTCAGACAGGCCACTTCCTGTAAAGGAATCTCTCAGGTTTTGACCTGCCATTTGAGTTCTGTTATACTCACAGACACCATTCAAACAGTTTTAGAAAATTTAGGGTGTTTTCTATCCATATGTAATAAGTATATGCATATTCTAGTTACTGGGTAGGAGTGGTAACCAGATTAAATCGGGTATGTTTTTTATCCAGCCGTGTCAATACTGCCCCCTAGCCCTAACAGGTTAATGTTGTTGTTTAAAACCCCCACATTCATCCCTCTCCCCCTCTGCGGGAGGGAGAGATCTCTGTAGAGCTGATCCACCGTAACCTGATCCTTTGGTCCTCCCAAGAGAGTCATGACACCAGGAAGCCAGTTGCACCAAGGTGTCAGAGGAAACACCATCCAGCTGGCTACTGAAGTCAGCTTGCAGGCACCCGGCCCGCCACAAGGAGTCGCTAGAGCGCGATGGATCAAGGAAATCCCAGCTGGCCAAACCCTCCCCTAACCCGGACAAGGCTGGGCCAATTGTGCGCTGCCTCATGTATCTTCCAGGCAAAGCAGGCTGTGACACAGCCTGGGATCGAATCCGGGTCTGTATTGACGCCTCAACCACTGCGATGCAGTGCCTGACACTTTTTCATTTTCATAAAAAACAACTTTATATTGAAAGAGTGCCTTTGATTTGACGGCCTGCATATGTGCAGTTCGGCGTGAAACAACCGCTAGACTCAATGACATGTTTCTGTGCATGAGCTTACCTAGCCAATGACGTCATGATATCGCCTACAAGCATGATCTGGGATTTCTATTGGAGAAGCAGTTTCTAAATATCTTCATACTAATCCATCTTTGGTATGATGTGCTTGGGTTAGCAATATACTGCAGGCTCTTGCTGATTGCTGTGACAAAGTGGTGGGGAGGGGCTGCAAAGTGTTTTCTGCATGTGAGACCTTCAAAGTTCATTACAACATAAACAACTCTGTATCCACTTGTCTTTCCCCATCTTTCTCTCTCCATTCTCTATTGCTCACACTCGGTCAGCTATTACAACTAGCTCTTTCAAACCTGAAGATAAATCTTTATCAATTCCTTTATCGTCGTGTGTGTGCTCACGATGAAGACAAAAGCAAGGCTTGTTTGCACTTCAATCTTTGTCGGTTACAATCTTGTTCAAAGACCAATATAACATTGAGATGACATTTGATTCTCTCCTTTTGTTGTATCTACCATATGTAAAGAAGAAGAATACACATCTGAACTTTGTTATTTCACCTGTGTTTCCTTGAGGGATATCACGTGCAAAAGCCAAAGCAATCACGCTAAGTGTGGCGTGCAAACATTAACCTCCCTTTCAAGTCAATGCTGTTCTGGATCAGAGAGAGAGGACTGTTTCCACTCTGTCAGCAGGTTTTGTCATTTGCAGCCTGGTGTTACGATTTGCTGGCCTACCACCTTGTGTGAGGAGTTAAGCCAACCCTCAGCAGATTCACCCTCAATGACTGGCTTTGTCGTTTAGGGGCTGATGTCTGCTGTGATTGGCTTGTCAAACTCAAGGTTGGAGGACCAGGGTACTACTGGTCTCTGGGTTTAATGTTGATTTAATGGGGTACAGTGATGATACATGTATAGGGGCATATCAAAGAGACAAACTCTCTTATACTGTTCCAAGCCAGTTGGAAATTTAAGACTGCAAGGCTTTCATGATCAACTTCACAGATATTCGATGTGACCCTAGGATATGACAGGTAGACCAGAGGAATCACAAGCATACATTTCCAATTAAATATAGACATTTTATGGACAGCTTTTTTGGTCTTTTGAGGTTTATTCAGTTACTTACCACATCTTCCCGAGGATAAAACTTCAGATATCTTCATTCCATCTGAGAAATGTTCCAATTCATTTTGAAATAGAATTTTCTCATTATGTAGGAATGTACTTCCTGTCCATCATGAGTAACTCAAGCCACAATGTTCTGTAACTGCCCTCTATGTAACCTGAGCTCGAAAGTATATGATTGGATTCACAACCCAATCTATGGGCCTAAGCAGAGGAATACAGTACAGTACATACAGAAGATATTGAATGGTATTGAAGAAACTCAAGGAAGGATTATAAGGGGATGTGAGAAGCTCCACATTGACGGTTCCTTCTCTCCAGGGAATGCTGGTGGAGCCGCACATCAGGATGAGAACATCCCTGTCTAGCCTGGACAAGATACTGAAACTGGACCACCCATGGATCAGACATGACCATTGGCTAGGATGAGGGAAATTCAAAAAATCAGATAACATAATTGGTTAGGGAAGATTATTGTATTTCCTTTGTTCCAGAATCCCCCTAAAGTTTTTTTTTTATTTTACCAGGTAAGTTGACTTAGAACACATTCACACAAGGCAGTAGAACTAAATCCAGGAGAGGTTTGTGTGTGAGGTGGTGACGTCTCTCTTGCTCTCTGTTCCCCCTCCCTACCTTCCTCCTGTGTTTGTTTCTCCTCATCCTCAATTCCTCTGGGTTCCTCTCAGAAACTCACGGATGGGAATCATGCTGCCATGTTTTCTGACAATGTTATCAAACTACTCATTGTATTATTAGTGACCTGAACTTGTGCAGACCCTGTGGATTTATTATATACTATAACTCATGGTAAACTCGAGTTCATATGAGTCAACTGAGAGCTAGGGTGCACACAATTTTTCTTGATAGATGTTGTTGCTTTATGTTGTGCTTGATAGTGATAGTGACTGTTACGTTGTCTATCTTCCATGTAACAAGCACACACAGGTGACATTCAAAGACGCGCACACACACACACACACAAGCTTTCAGCACTGCATTCCAGTGTGAAACTATGTCACCTCTATGCGCCATCAGTGCCAGATTAGCTCTTAGCTACTAGCAGAAGGGTCAAAGGCTTCCCATAATAAGCCATAAGTTGTTATTTCTGCTTGTTTCCAACATAAAGGATGAAAAATACTAAAGGACTGATCTGGGAGGACCATGTAGGACAGGCGCTAGTAGAGAGCTATTACTGTAGGTGCCAATGGGTAGGGTTCAGCCACCACAGGTATGTCCGGCAAGATATCTTCAGACAGGTTTATTAAAGACAAAGGTTCACCACACCACACTCCTCTGTAATGATATCTCACAGTAAAAGTGAGAGTGTATAAAAGTTCAAAGAAAATAATAACCATAAGTACAGACTTAGTGTGGGTCAGCTGTTGTTCACCCACACCCACCCGCAATTGCTAATAACCCATCACCAACCGCCTGACTGCAGTTGAAGTCGGAAGTTTACATACACTTAGGTTGGAGTCATTAAAACTTGTTTTTCAACCACTACACAAATGTCTTGTTAACAAACTATAGTTTTGGCAGGTCGGTTAGGACATCTAATTTGTGCATGACACAATAATATTTTCCAACAATTGTTTAGAGACAGATTATTTCACTTATTATTCACGATATCACAATTCCATTGGTTCAGAAGTTTACATACACTAAGTTGACTGTGCCTTTAAACAGCTTGGAATATTCCAGAAAATGATGTCATGGCTTTAGAAGCTTCTGATAGGCTAATTGACATCATTTGAGTCAATTGGAGGTATACCTGTGGATGTATTTCAAGGCTTACATTCAAACTCAGTGCCTCTTTGCTTGACATCATGGGAAAATCAAAAGAAATTAGCCAAGACCTCAGAAAAAAGACCTCCACAAGTCTGGTTCATCCTTGGGAGCAATTTCCAAATGCCGGAAGGTACCATGTTCATCTGTACAAACAATAGTAAGCAAGTATAAACACCATGGGACCACGCAGCCGTCATACCACTCAGGAAGGAGACGCATTCTGTCTCCTAGAGATGAATGTACTTTGGTGCGAAAAGTGCAAATCAATCCCAGAACAACAGCAAAGGACCTTGTGAATATGCTGGGGGAAACAGGTACAAAAATCTCTATATCCACAGTAAAACGAGTCCTGTCTCGACATAACCTGAAAGGCCGCTCAGCAAGGAAGAAGCCACTGCTCCAGAACCGCCATAAAAAAGCCAGACTATGGAGACAAAGATCGTACTTTTTGGAGAAATGTCCTCTGGTCTGATGAAACAAAAATAGAACTGTTTGGCCATAATGACCATCGTTATGTTTGGAGGAAAAAGGGGGAGGCTTGCAAGCCGAAGAACACCATCGCAACCGTGAAGCACAGGGGTGGCAGCATCATGTTGTGGGGGTGCTTTGCTGCAGCTGGTGCATTTCACAAAATAGATGGCATCATGAGGAAAGAAAATTATGTGGATATATTGAAGCAACATCTCAAGACATCAGTCAGGAAGTTAAAGCTTGGTCGCAAATGTGTCTTCCAAATGGACAATGACCCCAAGCATACTTCTAAAGTTGTGGCAAAATGGCTTAAGGACAACAAAGTCAAGGTATTGGAGTGGCCATCACAAAGCCCTGACCTCAATCCTATAGAAAATCTGTGGGCAGAACTGAAAAAGCGTGTGCGAGCAAGGAGGACTACACACCTGACTCAGTTACACCAGCTTTGTCAGGAGGAATGGGCCAAAATTCACCCAATTTATTGTGGGAAGCTTGTGGAAAGCTACCCGAAACGTTTGACCCAAGTTAAACAATTTAAAGGCAATGCTACCAAATACTAATTGTGTGTATGTAAACTTCTGAGCCACTGGGAATGTGATGAAAGAAATAAAAGCTGAAATAAATAATTCTCTCTACTATTAATCTGACATTTCAGATTCTTAAAACAAAGTGGTGAACCTAACTGACCTAAAACAGGGATTTTTTACTTGGATTAAATGTCAGGAATTGTGAAAAACTGAGTTTAAATTTATTTTGCTAAGGTGTATGTAAACTTCCGACTTCAACTGTATATGTAATAATGTAAAAATCTGAGACACGTACCTGACCCTACCCCGCAAATATATAAAATGCTATAAGCTACAGTCAAGGACAGCGATACATGTGGTACACGGCCTAATGAGCTACTGTAGCCTGACTGGCAGCACCTAGGCTTGATGGCTAGAAATAGCATGACGCACATGGAGGGAAAATACCTTATAAATATTACAAACATGGTAAATACTGTATCTCGACTGCCTTAACAACATCCAACTAAAATATGCAATGACATGTTGGACAATACTTACAAGTAGATGCACGCACTAAAACACAGGTTAAATATAGAAACAGATCAGATATAGGTCAACCTCACTGACTGCGGCCTACCATATGGGTGTCATCCTCAAATGTGATGATAAACACACAAGTACGCACAGAGTACATGTAAAATCTGCATAAGTATAATGTAATTACTAGGCGTTAAACAGGATTTACCTAGTTAAAATGTAGTGTATATTGAGGGATACTTGTAATTAATTTGTACTTACATAGTAAATTACCCATCCTGACAACCTGAGCCTAGTTGCAAAGCTTCTGGAAGCACTATCCAAGTGAGAAAAAAAATACATTGCATGAGTACTATGTAATTACTAGGTGTTACACAGGATTAAGCTACTTAAAATGAAGTGTGTCTTGAGGGGTACTTACTTGTAATTAATGTGTACATATATAGAACATTAACCATCCTTAAAACCCTGGATCTTATTTTAAGGCTTCCAGAAGTACCATCCATGTGTAATATCTGCATACGAACATTGTAATTACAAGGTGTTACACTTCATTTTAACTAGCTAAATCCTGTGTATCTTGAGGGGTACTCACTCGTAATCATTATATACCTACAAAATATGTTACCCATCCTGACAATCTAATCGTCAGCTTCTGAAAGGGCCATCCAAGTGAGAAAATAAACGTACTAACACATTAGAGTACATATCTGTAATATCTGCATAAGTACAAGGTCGTCACTAGTTTTAAAACAGGATTTAGCTATTTGAAGTTAAGTGTAACTTTAAAGTTACTTATAAGCAATTTCTATATAATTACTTACCAAGTAAAATACCTACAAATATGAGCTTCTCCTTTAGTCAACTTTATTGCAACATGTAAAAAGACTACATTTCTTAGAAAATAACAAGGATTTTTATTGTTATGTTAATCAGATTAAACAAAGACATAGGCCTACTCAATAACATAAAAATAACTATTCTAGTGGTGGTGAGTAGTAGTCTCAATAACTACTTTAGAAAAACGGGACTGTCTTTTTCTTCCCTTTTTAACATTACAAGTAACAATCGAAATCGACAACTCTGTCTCTGTCTTCATCTGTTTCTTTGTTGTAAGCATTTCCCATCCTGACTTCTGAGACCTTGTGGGAATCTGTGATAGAAAAGAAGAATGTAGCTATGACAATTAACATTACCCTATACTAGTTATCATCATCATGATTTCTATAGTTTAGGCCTGCTACCTAGCTAGTTGTTGTGTTATTCAGCCAGCAATAATAGTGCTTGCTAACACTAATATATTAGCTAGTGTTTAGCTACATTGAAAAGGAACTAATGTTACTCATAGTGTGTTGACACAAGTGGCTAGCTAGCTAGCTAGCTAATGTTAACATGCTGGGTGTGTCTCACGTAATACCCTTGGGGTAGGCTGGACAATGGAACAAGTAAAAATTCACCCAAGGGTGAAAAACTGCCGAAGAACGTTGGCTGAGCTGGAATACTAGTGCGAGGCCATAGCAAATTAATTGAAACAAACTTTCGCTAAGCCTATTCTGACTGAAGTGATGCTTAGAATTCCATTTTCCGTAAATGGCAACAAAAATGTATTCCTTTATATTTTACCACTACAATCTGTACTTAGGATAAAACGGAAAAATAGCAACTCTTGTAGAAAGCAAACATCCGCACCTCGATACTGTCAAGTGTGCTTACATTTGCGTAATGAGGAAGTAGGAAAACAATTGCACCTTCTGACTATTTACGGTTGTAACGGGTGTCGTAAGGAGTGGACCAAAATGCAGCGGGTATATTTATCACCTTCTTTACTTTATTAAAGAGAAGACACTTAATGCAATCGCTATGTCAGATTTTAAAATAGCTTTTCGGCGAAAGCACATTTTGCAATATTCTGAGTACATAGCTCAGCCATCACGGCTAGCTATTTTGACACCCGCCAAGTTCGGGGCTCACTAAACTCAGAATTACTATTAGAAAAATTTGATTACCTTTGCTGATCTTCATCAGAATGCACTCCCAGACTGCTACTTCCACAAGAAATGTCAAACGCTGTTTAAAATCAATTTTTATGGTATTTTTCTCGTACAATAGCGATAATATTCCAACCGGACAATAGTGTATTCATTCAAAGAGGAAAAGAAAAAACAGCGTGGTCTCTTGAACGCGCATATCTAATCTCTTAGTCACCAGGCAGACCACTGACAAACTGAGCTACAAAACTCTGCCCAGAGACAGGAGACGCTTCAATCTGCTTTCTGAAGGCTTTAGAGAGCCAATGGAAGCCTTAGCCTCTCTAGGGTAGGTGGCACCAAATCGTCCCACCTACGTAACAGCCAGTCTAATCCCGTGGCGCGATATTCAAATACCTTAAAAATGCTATTACTTCAATTTCTCAAACATATAACTATTTTACACCATTTTAACCTCTATGGGCTAGGTGGGACGCTAGCGTGCCACCCGTGGTGCACTCCATCAACAGCAGGTGCATTTCAAGAGCGGCAAATTTGAATCCAAATAAATGTCAAAATTCAAATTTTTCAAACATACAACTATTTTACACCCTTTGAAAGATAAACATCTCCTTAACCTCTATGGGCTAGGTGGGACGCTAGCGTGCCACCCGTGGTGCACTCCATCAACAGCAGGTGCATTTCAAGAGCGGCAAATTTGAATCCAAATAAATGTCAAAATTCAAATTTTTCAAAAATACAACTATTTTACACCATTTGAAAGATAAACATCTGCTTAATCTAACCACGTTTTACGATTTCAAAAAGGTTTTACGGCGAAAGCATAAATTTAGAGTATGTTAGGACAGTACATTTACAAGAGTTGTGTGTAATGTTTTGTCAAGTCAAAGACAGGGTCACCAAAACCATAAAACCAGCTAAAATGATGCACTAACCTTTTACAATCTCCATCAGATGACACTCCTAGGACATTATGTTAGACAATGCATGCATTTTTAGTTCTATCAAGTTCATATTTATATCCAAAAACAGCGTTTTACTATGGCATTGATGTTGAGGAAATCGTTTCCCTCCAATAACCGGCAGTCAAGTCAGCGTCACAAATTAAATAATTAAAATTAGAAAACATTGGTAAAATATTATATTGTCATTTAAAGAATTATAGATTTACATCTCTTGAACGCAATCAACTTGCCAGATTTAAAAATAACCTTACTGGGAAATCACACTTTGCAATAATCTGAGCACTGCGCCCAGAAAAATACGCGTTGCGATACAGACTAGACGTCATGTTGGGGAGATCTAAAATCGAAAATACTATGTAAATAATCCATTACCTTTGATTCTCTTCATCAGATGTCACTTCCAGGTATCACAGGTCCATAACGAATGTAGTTTTGTTCAAAAAAGCTCATCATTTATGTCCAAAAATCTCCGTCTTGTTCGCACATGATCTAAGCCAGCCGGACTTCTCGTCATGAACGAGGGGAAAAAATATATTTCCGTTCGTTCAAACATGTCAAACGTTGTATAGCATAAATCATTAGGGCCTTTTTTAACCAGAACATGAATAATATTCAAGGTGGACGAATGCATACTCTTTTATAACGTATTGGAACGAGGGTACCCAACATGAACTCGCGCGCCAGGTGTCTAATGGGACATCATCGTTCCATGGCTCTTGTTCGGTCAGATCTCCCTCCAGAAGACTCAAAACACTTTGTAAAGGCTGGTGACATCTAGTGGAAGCAATAGGAAGTGCCAAAATATTCCTAAACCCCTGTGTTTTTCAATGGGATAGGTTTAAAGTCAATACAACACATCAGGTATCCACTTCCTGTCAGAAAATGTCTCAGGGTTTTGCCTGCCAAATGAGTTCTGTTATACTCACAGACACCATTCAAACAGTTTTAGAAACTTTAGAGTGTTTTCTATCCATATATAATAAGTATATGCATATTCTAGTTACTGGGTAGGATTAGTAACCAGATTAAATCGGGTACATTTTTTTTATCCAGACGTGCAAATGCTGCCCCCTAGCCCTAACAGGTTAAAGACAAGACTCTCCTTTATCTAACCACACTGTCCGATTTCAAAAAGGCTTTACAACGAAAGCAAAACATTAGATTATGTCAGCAGAGTACCCAGCCAGAAATAATCAGACACCCATTTTTCAAGCTAGCATATAATGTCACATAAACCCAAACCACAGCTAAATGCAGCACTAACCTTTGATGATCTTCATCAGATGACAACCCTAGGACATTATGTTATACAATACATGCATGTTTTGTTCAATCAAGTTCATATTTATATCAAAAAACAGCTTTTTACATTAGCATGTGACGTTCAGAACTAGCATACCCCCTGCAAACGTCCGGGGAATTTACTAACAATTTACTAAATTACTCACGATAAACGTTCACAAAAAGCATAACAATTATTTTAAGAATTATAGATACAGACCTCCTCTATGCACTCGATATGTCCGATTTTAAAATAGCTTTTTGGTGAAAGCACATTTTGCAATATTCTAAGTACATAGCCCAGCCATCACGGGCTAGCTATTTAGACACCCAGCAAGTTTAGCCTTCACCAAAATCAGATTTACTATAACAAAAATGTTATTACCTTTGCTGTTCTTCGTCAGAATGCACTCCCAGGACTTCTACTTCAATAACAAATGTTGGTTTCGTCCCAAATAATCCATTGTTATATCCAAATAGCGGCGTTTTGTTCGTGCGTTCAAGACACTATCCGAAAGGGTAAAGAAGGGTGACGAGCATTTCGTGACAAAAAATGTCTAAATATTCCATTACCGTACTTCGAAGCATGTCAACCGCTGTTTAAAATCAATTTTTATGCCATTTTTCGCGTAAAAAAGCGATAATATTCCGACCGGGAATCTGCATTTAGGTAAACAGACGAAAGAAAATAAAGCATGGGGTCGACTCGGGCACGAGCCTAAGCCCATTGTCCTCTGATCGGCCACTTGCCAAAAGCGATAATGTGTTTCAGCCAGAGGCTGCCTCGATATCATTCAGCTTTTTCCCAGGCTCTGAGAGCCTATGGGAGCCGTAGGAAGTGTCACGTTACAGCAAAGATTCCCAGTCTTCAATAAAAAGAGCCAAGATGAACAACAACTTGTCAGACAGGCCATTTCCTGTTCAGAATCCTCTCAGGTTTTTGCCTGCCATATGAGTTCTGTTATACTCACAGACACCATTCAAACAGTTTTAGAAACTTTAGGGTGTTTTACTTAGGGCTAGTAGAAGTTCTGGGAGTGCATTCTGACGAAGAACACCAAAGGTAATAACATTTTTCTTATAGTAAATCTGACTTTGGTGAGTGCTAAACTTGCTGGGTGTCTAAATAGCTAGCCCTGTGATGCCGGGCTATCTACTCAGAATATTGCAAAATGTGCTTTCACCAAAAAGCTATTTTAAAATCGGACATATCGAGTGCATAGAGGAGCTCTGTATCTATAATTCTTAAAATAATTGTTATGCTTTTTGTGAACAATTTAGTAAATTCACCGGAAGTTTGCGGGGAGTATGCTAGTTCTGAACGTCACATGCTAATGTAAAAAGCTGGTTTTTGATATAAATATGAACTTGATTGAACAAAACATGCATGTATTGTATAACATAATGTCCTAGGTGTGTCATCTGATGAAGATCAAAGGTTAGTGCTGCATTTAGCTGTCTTCTGGGTTTTTGTGACATTATATGCTAGCTTGAAAAATGGGTGTCTGATTATTTCTGGCTGGGTACTCTGCTGACAATCTAATGTTTTGCTTTTGTTGTAAAGCCTTTTTGAAATCGGACAGTGTGGTTAGATTAACGAGAGTCTTGTCTTTAAAATGGTGTAAAATAGTCATATGTTTGAGAAATTGAAGTAATAGCATTTCTAAGGTATTTTAATAACGCGCCACAGGATTCCACTGGCTGTTACGTAGGTGGGACGATTTCGTCCCGCCGGCCCTAGAGAAGTTAATGACAAATCCAATACAACACATTACTGAGTACCACCGGTCCTGGCAACCGTCATTACGCACATTTGTCATCAATTATTACGCGCACTTGCGCTTCCTCATGAGGGACACCTGGACTCCAGCAGGGAAACTCCTTCCCGTGCCTCAGCATCCCTGGTGTCATCTATCCATTGACTTTGTCCCTGGTCTTCCCTCCTCTGACAGTTTCAACACCATTTTGGTGGTTGTGGATTGATTTTCCAAATCCTGTTGTTTCATCCCTCTCTCTGGTCTCCCTACTGCTCTCCAGGTCGCTGAGGCACTATTCCAGCAGGTTTTCTGGCATTTTGGCCTTCTGGAGGACATCGTCTCTGACCGTGGCCCCCAATTCATATCACGGGTATGGAGAGCCTTTATGGAGAAGCTCGGGGTCACTGTCAGCCTCACTTCCGGGTATAGGCCTCAGTCTAAGGGGAGAGGATGAACCAAGAGCTAGGGAGGTTCCTGAGGAGTCACTTCCAGGACCGGAAGGGAGAGTGGGCCCGATTCCATCCATGGCAGAGTACGCCCAGTATTCGTTATGTCACTCCTCCACCGTGCTGACTCCCTTCCAGTGTGTCCTGGGTTTTCAACCAGCCATGGCTACGTGGACCCCAGGCCAGACCGAAGCTCCTGCGGTGGAGAAGTGTGGAGCGACGCTCACGTGAGACTCCAGTGCGCCATCCACTGTCAGAAGGAGCAGGCAGACTGCCACCGCAGTGAGACAACCGTGTTCCATCCTGGGGATTCTGTCTGGCTCTCTGCCAGGAACCTCCCACTCCGCCTTCCCAGCAAGAAGCTGAGCCCCCAGTTTGTGGGGCCGTTCAAGGTTCTCCGCAGGGTCAACGAGGTGACGTATAGGTTACAGCTTCCCAGTGAGTACTGTATCTCGCCTTCTTTTAATGTCTCCCTTCTCAGGCCGGTGGTTCCTGGTCCCCTGGCTGATGCTGTCCCCCACGACACCCCTCTGCCCCCCCTGGATGTATCGAGAGAGGTACCGTCTATGCCGTAAGATCCCTATTGGACTCCCTATTAGATGTCGTTGGGATCGGCTACAGTACCTGGTGGACTGGGAGGGGTGAGACACGGTGTTGGGTTCCGTTAGAGGACATTCTGGATCCCAACATCATCCGTGATTTCCATCTTTGCCGCCTGAACCGGCCCGCTCCTCGTCCTCGGGGCCGTCCCTTTGGCCGGCATCGTCCTGTGGCTGGAGCCATGCGTCAGGGGGGTTACTGTCACATCTACTCCCGCTCCTCCCCTCCGGCGTTCGACGTAGCTGGTTTACCAACCATCGGTCCTGGCAACCATCATTACGCACACCTGCGCTTCGAGGCACTCCTGGACTCCATGACCTCCCCTTTATCTGGCACTACCTTAGGTTCATTCCCCAGGCAGTATTGTTTCTGTGTTTCATGTCAAGACGCTACTCCTATGTTGTATCGTTACATGTTCTTTGTTGTATTAAACGTACCACCTGCTTCTCGACTCCCAGCGTCTACGTTACAACTCTCCATATTTTCAAGCATAGTGGTGGATCACATCAAATTTTATTGGTCACATGCAGATGTTATTTCGAGTGTAGTGAAATGTGAGTAACAAAATGCTTGTGCGTCATGTTATGGGTTTGCCTGTTATCATTAAGTACTGGGGAGTTTAGGATAAAAAATATAAATGGTTTGGAGCTAAGCACAGGCAAAATCCTAGAGAAAAACCTGGTTTAGTCTGCTTTCCACCAGACACTGGGAGATGAATTCACCTTTCATATCAAATCAGATTTTATTAGTCACATAAATATATTTAGCAGATGCTTGTGTTTAAAGATCCAACGGTGCAGTAATATCTAACAATACACACATGTAAAAGCATGGAATTAAGTAATATATACATTTTAGGATGAGCAATGCCGGGATGTAAATATATACAGTTGAATTCGGAAGTTTACATGCACTTAGGTTGGAGTCATTAAAATTCGTTTTTCATCCACTCCACAAATGTATTGTTAACAAACCATAGTTTTGGCAAGTCGGTTAGGACATCTACTTTGTGCATGACACAAGTAATTTTTCCAACAATTGTTTACAGACAGATTATTTCACTTATAATTCACGATATCACAATTCCAGTGGGTCAGAAGTTTACATACACTAAGTTGACTGTGCCTTTAAACAGCTTGGAATATTCCATAAAATGATGTCATGGCTTCTGATAAACTAATTGACATAATTTGAGTCAATTGGAGGTGTACCTCTGGATGTATTTCAAGGCCTACCTTCAAACTCAGTGCCTCTTTGCTTGACATCATGGGAAAATCAAAGAAATCAGCAAAGACCTCAGAAAAAAATTGTAGACCTCCACAAGTCTGGTTCATCCTTGGGAGCAATTTCCAAACGCCTGAAGGTACCACGTTCATCTGTACAAACAATAGTACACAAGTATAAACACCATAGGACCACGCTGCCGTCATACCACTCAGGAAGAACACGTCTCCTTCCTGAGCGGTATGACGGCTGCGTGGTCCTATGGTGTTTATACTTGCGTACTATTGTTTGTACAGATGAACGATTATTTACAACGTTTTAGAATTTGGCTGTAATGTAACAATGTGGAAAAAGTCAAGGGGTCTGAATACTTTCCGAATGCACTGTATTATTGATCGATTGACTACGACTTTTTCAATCATCCAGTAGTGCTATTTGCAGAGTTAGCACCAGGTAAATGTTACAATTCTTCAGACATTCCTGAACCTGCAACCAAAAACAAGCGACATATGGACAGTATCAAAACAAATGATCCAATTAGATTTTTTATTTAACCTTTATTTAACTTTGCAAGTTAGTTAAAAACAAATTCCTATTTACAATAATGGCCTACCCCGGCCAAACCCTCACCTAACCCGGATGATGCTGGGCCAATTGTGCACCGCCCTATGGGACTCCCGATCAAGGCCAGTTGTGATACAGCCCTGGATCGAACAAGGGTCTGTAGTGATGCCTCTAGCACTGCGATGCAGTGTCTTAGACTGCTGCGCCACTTGGGAGCCCTAATGATTCGGTCTCTTCGAAGCAAAATCTGCAGAGCTGGGATGGTTGCATCCCCCATTTATTTATTTATTTATTTATTTATTTATTTATATATATATATATATATATATATATATATATATACACAGAAACATTCTATTCGTTGCAAGAATTTTGTATAATTTAAATTCTAAACTCTAAGTTTTGAAATCCGCACCGTTTTTGTGTATCAATTCATAAACAATGTGCCATGGAATCGGTACAACAAAAATCTCTTCCCAACTATTTTGCGATCTATGCCACACAGCGGTCAATTTTTGGGTTATTAAATGAAACTGGTATACTTTTTTATTCATCACAATTTTCCTTAACCAATTTTGGTCTTTAATGCAGGGCCAACAGACATGTTCCTTACTTAATCCCATTTTCACTTGCCTCATCCATTTTTGCGGTAAAGCTGCAATTATTTAGTTGCAGTTTTGAGTAGAGCAAACATTTCCATACATTTTTGTTAGCTGCATCTGTGATATAACTCCATCAGTCCTATTTATGACATAATTTACAATGATTATACTGTTTGAAAACCCCCCAAAATATTGTATATCTGTATATTAGTATATTTGAGTTTAACCATAATATTTTTTCTGTCTTTTCTGGTGGATTAAACTGAAATTGCAAACAACTTTCTATGGCTTGTTTTAAAAATAGCTATATTTTAGAATGGATTTCATTTTCAAATAACTGAAAGTGAGAGGTAATCTGAATAAAGGGAAAAAGTCCATTCTTGAACATTGGGTGAGACATTCTTACTAATCTGCTAGAGAGCCAGTTTGGATTTAAGTATAACTTTTTATGACTGAAGCCATTAGTGCGCGGTCTAATGCGTTAATATTTAATTTCTGCTCTCCGAATTCATATTCATTATATAAATAGGCCCATTTAATTTTGTCTGGCTTGCCATTCCAAATAAAATTGCCAGGGGTTTTTGCTCCAGCTTGAGCTGTACCTGGCCACCGTTAGACCTGCTCCCACGGGGAGGAGAGCGTGAGTGCCCTCGTTTCCTGCCTGACAGGCAGAGCTCTGGAGTGGGCTAATGCAGTCTGGAACGGTCCAGACTCGGCGAGGGACCACTACCCGGAGTTCACCCGCCGCTTTCGGGCCGTGTTCGACCACCCTCCGGAAGGAAGATCGGCGGGTGAACGGCTGTTCCACCTCAGGCAGGAGACGAGGAGTGCCCAGGACTTCGCGCTGGACTTCAGGACCTTGGCTGCTGGGGCGGGGTGGAATGACAGGGCCCTCATAGACCACTACCGCTGCAGTCTCCGGGCGGACGTCCGCAGGGAGCTGGCCTGTCGGGACACAGCTCTGTCCCTGGACGAACTGATAGATATGTCCATACGACTGGACAACTTGCTGGCTGCCCGCGGGCGTTCGGAGAGGGTCCTGCCCGTTCCACCCCCGTGCACCCCCGCCCCTACCCCTATGGAGGTAGGGGGGGCCGTGCCAAGGGGCACCGGAGGAGGTGGCTCCTCCTGCACCAGCTGTGGTCGGAGAGGACACACGGCCGACCGGTGCCGGAGGAGCCAGTCTGGGAGTCGAGATGGTAGGCAGAACACTTCTCGGTTACCTCAGGTGAGTCAGCACCAGATTCACCCAGAACCCCCTGTTGGTCATGTGTTTTTACCTGTTTTGTTTACTAAATTTTTTCCCTCTTCCCAGCATAGGGCGCTAGTCGATTCAGGCGCAGCTGGGAATTTTATGGACCGTGGACTTGCCATTAAGCTGGGCATTCCGCGGGTGCCGATAGATTCTCCTTTCCCCGTGCACTCCCTAGATAGCCGACCATTAGGGTCAGGGCTAGTCAGGGAGTCTACGGTGCCACTGGACATGGTAACGCTGGGGAATCATAAGGAACGCATTCGTTTTTTCCTTATTGACTCGCCTGCGTTTCCGGTGGTGCTGGGGGTCCCCTGGCTGGCTGGTCACAATCCCCGTATTTCGTGGAAACAGGGGGTTCTCCAGGGGTGGTCAGAGGAGTGTTCAGGTAGGTGTCTAGGAGTTTCCATAGGTGCCACGTCGGTGGAGAGTCCAGACCAGGTGTCCACCGTGCGCATTCCCCCCGAATACGCCGATTTGGCGATCGCTTTTTGTAAAAAGAGGGCGACTAAATTACCACCTCATCGACAGGGGGATTGTGCGATAGATCTCCAGGTTAACGCTGCGCTTCCCAGGAGTCACGTGTACCCCTTGTCACAGGAGGAGACGGCGGCTATGGAGACATATGTCACGGAATCCCTGGGACAGGGGTACATTCGGCCCTCCATCTCACCCGCTTCCTCGAGTTTCTTTTTTGTGAAGAAAAAGGAGGGAGGTCTGCGTCCGTGCATTGATTACCGAGGTCTAAACGCTATTACGGTGGGGTTTAGTTACCCACTACCTCTCATCGCTACGGCGGTGGAATCATTTCACGGAGCGCAGTTCTTCACAAAACTGGATCTCAGGAGCGCGTATAACCTGGTGCGTATCAAGAAGGGAGACGAGTGGAAAACCGCCTTTAGTACCACATCGGGCCATTATGAGTACCTCGTCATGCCGTATGGGTTGAAAAATGGTCCAGCCGTCTTTCAATCCTTTGTTGACGAGATTCTCAGGGACCTGCACGGGCAGGGCGTGATTGTATATATCGATGACATTCTGATATATTCCGCCACCCGCTCTGCGCATGTGTCCCTGGTGCGCAAGGTGCTTGGTAGACTGCTGAAGCATGACCTATATGTTAAGGCTGAGAAGTGTGAGTTTTCCAAACGAGCCGTCTCCTTTCTGGGTTATCGCATTTCCACCACGGGGGTCGTGATGGAGTGTGACCGCGTTAAGGCCGTGCGTAATTGGCCGACTCCAACCACGGTGAAGGAGGTGCAGCGGTTTTTAGGCTTTGCCAATTACTACCGGAGGTTTATCCGGGGTTTTGGCCAGGTAGCGGCTCCCATTACCTCACTGCTGAAGGGGGGGCCGGTGCGTTTGCGATGGTCGACGGAGGCGGACGGAGCCTTCAAGAAATTGAAGACGCTGTTCACCGACGCACCCGTGTTGGCGCACCCGGACCCGTCTTTAGCGTTCGTAGTGGAGGTGGACGCATCCGAGGCTGGGGTGGGTGCCGTGCTATCACAGCGCTCGGGTGCGCCATTGAAACTCCGCCCCTGCGCTTTCTTTTCGAAGAAGCTCAGTTCGGCGGAGCGTAACTACGATGTGGGGGACAGGGAGTTGCTAGCAGTGGTTAAAGCTTTGAGGGTGTGGCGGCACTGGCTTGAGGGGGCTAAACACCCCTTTCTCATCTGGACCGACCACCGAAACCTGGAGTACATCCGGGCAGCGAGGAGACTGAATCCACGTCAGGCGAGGTGGGCCATGTTCTTCGCCCGGTTTAGGTTTACCATCTCCTATAGACCGGGTTCCCTAAATACTAAGGCCGACGCGCTGTCCCGTCTCTATGACACGGAGGACCGGCCCATCGATCCAACTCCCATCATTCCAGCGTCTAGGCTGGTGGCACCTGTGGTATGGGAGGTGGACGCGGACATCGAGCGGGCATTGGTGTTGGAACCTGCGCCTGCGCAGGTGCCCGTGGGGCGCATGTATGTGCCGCTCGGTGTTCGTGATCGTTTGATTCGGTGGGCGCACACGCTACCTACTGCGGGTCATCCTGGTGAGGCGAGGACAGTGGGGAGTCTAAGGGGGAAGTACTGGTGGCCCACCTTAGCTAAGGACGTGAGGGCCTATGTCTCTTCCTGTTCGGTGTGTGCCCAGAGTAAGGCTCCTAGGCATCTACCAAGAGGGAAGTTACAGCCCCTCCCCGTTCCACAACGACCATGGTCGCACCTGTCCATTGACTTCCTGACAGATCTTCCCCCCTCTCAGGGGAACACGGCGATTCTGGTGGTTGTGGATCGGTTCTCTAAGTCCTGCCGTCTCCTCCCATTGCCCGGTCTCCCTACGGCCCTGCAGACTGCGGAGGCCCTATTTACCCACGTCTTCCGGCACTACGGGGTGCCGGAGGACATTGTCTCTGATCGAGGTTCCCAGTTCACATCCAGGGTCTGGAGAGCGTTTATGGAGCGGCTGGGGGTCTCGGTCAGTTTGACCTCCGGTTATCACCCCGAGAGCAATGGGCAGGCGGAGAGGGTGAACCAGGAGGTGGGCAGGTTCCTGAGGTCGTATTGCCAGGACCGGCCAGGGGAGTGGGCGAGGTATATTCCCTGGGCTGAGTTAGCCCAGAACTCACTTCGCCACTCCTCTACTAACATATCACCCTTTCAGTGTGTGTTAGGTTACCAGCCGGTCCTGGCACCATGGCACCGGAGTCAGACCGAGGCTCCTGCGGTGGAGGACTGGGTCCAGCACTCCAAGGAGACCTGGAGAGCCGTCCAGGACTCACTAAAGGAGGCCAGTGCGCGGCAGAAGAGGAGTGCTGACCGCCACCGCAGTGAGGCGCCCGTGTTCGCACCGGGAGACAGGGTCTGGCTCTCGACCCGGAACCTGCCCCTCCGCGTGCCCTGCCGGAAGCTGGGGCCGCAGTGTGTGGGGCCCTTCAAAGTCCTGAGGAGGATAAACGAGGTGTGTTATCGGTTGCAACTCCCTTCCTATTACCGTATTAACCCCTCGTTTCATGTGTCTCTCCTCAGGCTGGTGGTAGCTGGTCCCCTTCACGAAGATGAGGTGCCGGAGGTCCCTCCGCCCCCTCTGGACATCGGGGGGTCCCCGGCGTACAGCGTAAGGGCCATTCTGGACTCGCGACGCCGGGCGAGGGGCCTACAGTACCTCGTGGACTGGGAGGGGTACGGCCCGGAGGAGAGGTGCTGGGTGCCGGCGGCGGACGTCCTGGACCCATCTATGTTGAGGGAGTTCCACCACCTCCGTCCGGATCGCCCTGCCCCTCGCCCTCCGGGTCGACCTCGAGGCCGGTGTCGGCGCGCTGCGGGAGCCGCGCGTCAGGAGGGGGGTACTGTCACGATTCCCACCGACGGTGGCGCCCCCTCCTGCTCGGGTGGCGCTCGGCGGTCGTCGTCACCGGCCTATTAGCTGCCACCGATTCCCTTTTGCTTTTCCCTTTTTTTATTTTGTGACACCTGTGGTCAATTAGCCATTAAAGGGGCTATTTAGTTTAGCTGGCCCGCTCCTGTTCGTGCGGGATTAATGATTGTTTCTTGTGTGACGGCTTGTGTTCATGTCGACGTTGTTGTACGCCGCATGTATTTTCTCCCCTGTGTGTGGGAACATTTGTTTTTTTTGGTGAGTGTATATTAAAAACACCACTACCCTGTGTTCGCTGGTTCCTGCGCCTCATTCCTCCTCCACAATTACCAAGCCTTAACAGAATCCCGCACCACGATAGAAGGCATGGAATCAGCGGGAGCAGCGGCCACTCCTCTGCCCTCGATGGAGGAACGCGTACTCCACCACACGACAGTCCTCCATTGCATCGGATCGGCAATGGACCAGATGATGGAGAGGATGGACAGATGGGAGAGAAGTGGTATCCTCTCTCCACCTCCACCTGCCCCGATACAGCCATCTTCGCCTCCCATGACGTCTGGCTCTGGCACGCTTCGTCTGGCGCTCCCGAGGGAGTACGATGGGGCGGCGGCTGGGTGCCAGGGGTTTTTGCTCCAGCTTGAGCTGTACCTGGCCACCGTTAGACCTGCTCCCACGGGGGAGGAGAGCGTGAGTGCCCTCGTTTCCTGCCTGACAGGCAGAGCTCTGGAGTGGGCTAATGCAGTCTGGAACGGTCCAGACTCGGCGAGGGACCACTACCCGGAGTTCACCCGCCGCTTTCGGGCCGTGTTCGACCACCCTCCGGAAGGAAGATCGGCGGGTGAACGGCTGTTCCACCTCAGGCAGGAGACGAGGAGTGCCCAGGACTTCGCGCTGGACTTCAGGACCTTGGCTGCTGGGGCGGGGTGGAATGACAGGGCCCTCATAGACCACTACCGCTGCAGTCTCCGGGCGGACGTCCGCAGGGAGCTGGCCTGTCGGGACACAGCTCTGTCCCTGGACGAACTGATAGATATGTCCATACGACTGGACAACTTGCTGGCTGCCCGCGGGCGTTCGGAGAGGGTCCTGCCCGTTCCACCCCCGTGCACCCCCGCCCCTACCCCTATGGAGGTAGGGGGGGCCGTGCCAAGGGGCACCGGAGGAGGTGGCTCCTCCTGCACCAGCTGTGGTCGGAGAGGACACACGGCCGACCGGTGCCGGAGGAGCCAGTCTGGGAGTCGAGATGGTAGGCAGAACACTTCTCGGTTACCTCAGGTGAGTCAGCACCAGATTCACCCAGAACCCCCTGTTGGTCATGTGTTTTTACCTGTTTTGTTTACTAAATTTTTTCCCTCTTCCCAGCATAGGGCGCTAGTCGATTCAGGCGCAGCTGGGAATTTTATGGACCGTGGACTTGCCATTAAGCTGGGCATTCCGCGGGTGCCGATAGATTCTCCTTTCCCCGTGCACTCCCTAGATAGCCGACCATTAGGGTCAGGGCTAGTCAGGGAGTCTACGGTGCCACTGGACATGGTAACGCTGGGGAATCATAAGGAACGCATTCGTTTTTTCCTTATTGACTCGCCTGCGTTTCCGGTGGTGCTGGGGGTCCCCTGGCTGGCTGGTCACAATCCCCGTATTTCGTGGAAACAGGGGGTTCTCCAGGGGTGGTCAGAGGAGTGTTCAGGTAGGTGTCTAGGAGTTTCCATAGGTGCCACGTCGGTGGAGAGTCCAGACCAGGTGTCCACCGTGCGCATTCCCCCCGAATACGCCGATTTGGCGATCGCTTTTTGTAAAAAGAGGGCGACTAAATTACCACCTCATCGACAGGGGGATTGTGCGATAGATCTCCAGGTTAACGCTGCGCTTCCCAGGAGTCACGTGTACCCCTTGTCACAGGAGGAGACGGCGGCTATGGAGACATATGTCACGGAATCCCTGGGACAGGGGTACATTCGGCCCTCCATCTCACCCGCTTCCTCGAGTTTCTTTTTTGTGAAGAAAAAGGAGGGAGGTCTGCGTCCGTGCATTGATTACCGAGGTCTAAACGCTATTACGGTGGGGTTTAGTTACCCACTACCTCTCATCGCTACGGCGGTGGAATCATTTCACGGAGCGCAGTTCTTCACAAAACTGGATCTCAGGAGCGCGTATAACCTGGTGCGTATCAAGAAGGGAGACGAGTGGAAAACCGCCTTTAGTACCACATCGGGCCATTATGAGTACCTCGTCATGCCGTATGGGTTGAAAAATGGTCCAGCCGTCTTTCAATCCTTTGTTGACGAGATTCTCAGGGACCTGCACGGGCAGGGCGTGATTGTATATATCGATGACATTCTGATATATTCCGCCACCCGCTCTGCGCATGTGTCCCTGGTGCGCAAGGTGCTTGGTAGACTGCTGAAGCATGACCTATATGTTAAGGCTGAGAAGTGTGAGTTTTCCAAACGAGCCGTCTCCTTTCTGGGTTATCGCATTTCCACCACGGGGGTCGTGATGGAGTGTGACCGCGTTAAGGCCGTGCGTAATTGGCCGACTCCAACCACGGTGAAGGAGGTGCAGCGGTTTTTAGGCTTTGCCAATTACTACCGGAGGTTTATCCGGGGTTTTGGCCAGGTAGCGGCTCCCATTACCTCACTGCTGAAGGGGGGGCCGGTGCGTTTGCGATGGTCGACGGAGGCGGACGGAGCCTTCAAGAAATTGAAGACGCTGTTCACCGACGCACCCGTGTTGGCGCACCCGGACCCGTCTTTAGCGTTCGTAGTGGAGGTGGACGCATCCGAGGCTGGGGTGGGTGCCGTGCTATCACAGCGCTCGGGTGCGCCATTGAAACTCCGCCCCTGCGCTTTCTTTTCGAAGAAGCTCAGTTCGGCGGAGCGTAACTACGATGTGGGGGACAGGGAGTTGCTAGCAGTGGTTAAAGCTTTGAGGGTGTGGCGGCACTGGCTTGAGGGGGCTAAACACCCCTTTCTCATCTGGACCGACCACCGAAACCTGGAGTACATCCGGGCAGCGAGGAGACTGAATCCACGTCAGGCGAGGTGGGCCATGTTCTTCGCCCGGTTTAGGTTTACCATCTCCTATAGACCGGGTTCCCTAAATACTAAGGCCGACGCGCTGTCCCGTCTCTATGACACGGAGGACCGGCCCATCGATCCAACTCCCATCATTCCAGCGTCTAGGCTGGTGGCACCTGTGGTATGGGAGGTGGACGCGGACATCGAGCGGGCATTGGTGTTGGAACCTGCGCCTGCGCAGGTGCCCGTGGGGCGCATGTATGTGCCGCTCGGTGTTCGTGATCGTTTGATTCGGTGGGCGCACACGCTACCTACTGCGGGTCATCCTGGTGAGGCGAGGACAGTGGGGAGTCTAAGGGGGAAGTACTGGTGGCCCACCTTAGCTAAGGACGTGAGGGCCTATGTCTCTTCCTGTTCGGTGTGTGCCCAGAGTAAGGCTCCTAGGCATCTACCAAGAGGGAAGTTACAGCCCCTCCCCGTTCCACAACGACCATGGTCGCACCTGTCCATTGACTTCCTGACAGATCTTCCCCCCTCTCAGGGGAACACGGCGATTCTGGTGGTTGTGGATCGGTTCTCTAAGTCCTGCCGTCTCCTCCCATTGCCCGGTCTCCCTACGGCCCTGCAGACTGCGGAGGCCCTATTTACCCACGTCTTCCGGCACTACGGGGTGCCGGAGGACATTGTCTCTGATCGAGGTTCCCAGTTCACATCCAGGGTCTGGAGAGCGTTTATGGAGCGGCTGGGGGTCTCGGTCAGTTTGACCTCCGGTTATCACCCCGAGAGCAATGGGCAGGCGGAGAGGGTGAACCAGGAGGTGGGCAGGTTCCTGAGGTCGTATTGCCAGGACCGGCCAGGGGAGTGGGCGAGGTATATTCCCTGGGCTGAGTTAGCCCAGAACTCACTTCGCCACTCCTCTACTAACATATCACCCTTTCAGTGTGTGTTAGGTTACCAGCCGGTCCTGGCACCATGGCACCGGAGTCAGACCGAGGCTCCTGCGGTGGAGGACTGGGTCCAGCACTCCAAGGAGACCTGGAGAGCCGTCCAGGACTCACTAAAGGAGGCCAGTGCGCGGCAGAAGAGGAGTGCTGACCGCCACCGCAGTGAGGCGCCCGTGTTCGCACCGGGAGACAGGGTCTGGCTCTCGACCCGGAACCTGCCCCTCCGCGTGCCCTGCCGGAAGCTGGGGCCGCAGTGTGTGGGGCCCTTCAAAGTCCTGAGGAGGATAAACGAGGTGTGTTATCGGTTGCAACTCCCTTCCTATTACCGTATTAACCCCTCGTTTCATGTGTCTCTCCTCAGGCTGGTGGTAGCTGGTCCCCTTCACGAAGATGAGGTGCCGGAGGTCCCTCCGCCCCCTCTGGACATCGGGGGGTCCCCGGCGTACAGCGTAAGGGCCATTCTGGACTCGCGACGCCGGGCGAGGGGCCTACAGTACCTCGTGGACTGGGAGGGGTACGGCCCGGAGGAGAGGTGCTGGGTGCCGGCGGCGGACGTCCTGGACCCATCTATGTTGAGGGAGTTCCACCACCTCCGTCCGGATCGCCCTGCCCCTCGCCCTCCGGGTCGACCTCGAGGCCGGTGTCGGCGCGCTGCGGGAGCCGCGCGTCAGGAGGGGGGTACTGTCACGATTCCCACCGACGGTGGCGCCCCCTCCTGCTCGGGTGGCGCTCGGCGGTCGTCGTCACCGGCCTATTAGCTGCCACCGATTCCCTTTTGCTTTTCCCTTTTTTTATTTTGTGACACCTGTGGTCAATTAGCCATTAAAGGGGCTATTTAGTTTAGCTGGCCCGCTCCTGTTCGTGCGGGATTAATGATTGTTTCTTGTGTGACGGCTTGTGTTCATGTCGACGTTGTTGTACGCCGCATGTATTTTCTCCCCTGTGTGTGGGAACATTTGTTTTTTTTGGTGAGTGTATATTAAAAACACCACTACCCTGTGTTCGCTGGTTCCTGCGCCTCATTCCTCCTCCACAATTACCAAGCCTTAACAGAATCCCGCACCAAAATAGAAGGCATGGAATCAGCGGGAGCAGCGGCCACTCCTCTGCCCTCGATGGAGGAACGCGTACTCCACCACACGACAGTCCTCCATTGCATCGGATCGGCAATGGACCAGATGATGGAGAGGATGGACAGATGGGAGAGAAGTGGTATCCTCTCTCCACCTCCACCTGCCCCGATACAGCCATCTTCGCCTCCCATGACGTCTGGCTCTGGCACGCTTCGTCTGGCGCTCCCGAGGGAGTACGATGGGGCGGCGGCTGGGTGCCAGGGGTTTTTGCTCCAGCTTGAGCTGTACCTGGCCACCGTTAGACCTGCTCCCACGGGGGAGGAGAGCGTGAGTGCCCTCGTTTCCTGCCTGACAGGCAGAGCTCTGGAGTGGGCTAATGCAGTCTGGAACGGTCCAGACTCGGCGAGGGACCACTACCCGGAGTTCACCCGCCGCTTTCGGGCCGTGTTCGACCACCCTCCGGAAGGAAGATCGGCGGGTGAACGGCTGTTCCACCTCAGGCAGGAGACGAGGAGTGCCCAGGACTTCGCGCTGGACTTCAGGACCTTGGCTGCTGGGGCGGGGTGGAATGACAGGGCCCTCATAGACCACTACCGCTGCAGTCTCCGGGCGGACGTCCGCAGGGAGCTGGCCTGTCGGGACACAGCTCTGTCCCTGGACGAACTGATAGATATGTCCATACGACTGGACAACTTGCTGGCTGCCCGCGGGCGTTCGGAGAGGGTCCTGCCCGTTCCACCCCCGTGCACCCCCGCCCCTACCCCTATGGAGGTAGGGGGGGCCGTGCCAAGGGGCACCGGAGGAGGTGGCTCCTCCTGCACCAGCTGTGGTCGGAGAGGACACACGGCCGACCGGTGCCGGAGGAGCCAGTCTGGGAGTCGAGATGGTAGGCAGAACACTTCTCGGTTACCTCAGGTGAGTCAGCACCAGATTCACCCAGAACCCCCTGTTGGTCATGTGTTTTTACCTGTTTTGTTTACTAAATTTTTTCCCTCTTCCCAGCATAGGGCGCTAGTCGATTCAGGCGCAGCTGGGAATTTTATGGACCGTGGACTTGCCATTAAGCTGGGCATTCCGCGGGTGCCGATAGATTCTCCTTTCCCCGTGCACTCCCTAGATAGCCGACCATTAGGGTCAGGGCTAGTCAGGGAGTCTACGGTGCCACTGGACATGGTAACGCTGGGGAATCATAAGGAACGCATTCGTTTTTTCCTTATTGACTCGCCTGCGTTTCCGGTGGTGCTGGGGGTCCCCTGGCTGGCTGGTCACAATCCCCGTATTTCGTGGAAACAGGGGGTTCTCCAGGGGTGGTCAGAGGAGTGTTCAGGTAGGTGTCTAGGAGTTTCCATAGGTGCCACGTCGGTGGAGAGTCCAGACCAGGTGTCCACCGTGCGCATTCCCCCCGAATACGCCGATTTGGCGATCGCTTTTTGTAAAAAGAGGGCGACTAAATTACCACCTCATCGACAGGGGGATTGTGCGATAGATCTCCAGGTTAACGCTGCGCTTCCCAGGAGTCACGTGTACCCCTTGTCACAGGAGGAGACGGCGGCTATGGAGACATATGTCACGGAATCCCTGGGACAGGGGTACATTCGGCCCTCCATCTCACCCGCTTCCTCGAGTTTCTTTTTTGTGAAGAAAAAGGAGGGAGGTCTGCGTCCGTGCATTGATTACCGAGGTCTAAACGCTATTACGGTGGGGTTTAGTTACCCACTACCTCTCATCGCTACGGCGGTGGAATCATTTCACGGAGCGCAGTTCTTCACAAAACTGGATCTCAGGAGCGCGTATAACCTGGTGCGTATCAAGAAGGGAGACGAGTGGAAAACCGCCTTTAGTACCACATCGGGCCATTATGAGTACCTCGTCATGCCGTATGGGTTGAAAAATGGTCCAGCCGTCTTTCAATCCTTTGTTGACGAGATTCTCAGGGACCTGCACGGGCAGGGCGTGATTGTATATATCGATGACATTCTGATATATTCCGCCACCCGCTCTGCGCATGTGTCCCTGGTGCGCAAGGTGCTTGGTAGACTGCTGAAGCATGACCTATATGTTAAGGCTGAGAAGTGTGAGTTTTCCAAACGAGCCGTCTCCTTTCTGGGTTATCGCATTTCCACCACGGGGGTCGTGATGGAGTGTGACCGCGTTAAGGCCGTGCGTAATTGGCCGACTCCAACCACGGTGAAGGAGGTGCAGCGGTTTTTAGGCTTTGCCAATTACTACCGGAGGTTTATCCGGGGTTTTGGCCAGGTAGCGGCTCCCATTACCTCACTGCTGAAGGGGGGGCCGGTGCGTTTGCGATGGTCGACGGAGGCGGACGGAGCCTTCAAGAAATTGAAGACGCTGTTCACCGACGCACCCGTGTTGGCGCACCCGGACCCGTCTTTAGCGTTCGTAGTGGAGGTGGACGCATCCGAGGCTGGGGTGGGTGCCGTGCTATCACAGCGCTCGGGTGCGCCATTGAAACTCCGCCCCTGCGCTTTCTTTTCGAAGAAGCTCAGTTCGGCGGAGCGTAACTACGATGTGGGGGACAGGGAGTTGCTAGCAGTGGTTAAAGCTTTGAGGGTGTGGCGGCACTGGCTTGAGGGGGCTAAACACCCCTTTCTCATCTGGACCGACCACCGAAACCTGGAGTACATCCGGGCAGCGAGGAGACTGAATCCACGTCAGGCGAGGTGGGCCATGTTCTTCGCCCGGTTTAGGTTTACCATCTCCTATAGACCGGGTTCCCTAAATACTAAGGCCGACGCGCTGTCCCGTCTCTATGACACGGAGGACCGGCCCATCGATCCAACTCCCATCATTCCAGCGTCTAGGCTGGTGGCACCTGTGGTATGGGAGGTGGACGCGGACATCGAGCGGGCATTGGTGTTGGAACCTGCGCCTGCGCAGGTGCCCGTGGGGCGCATGTATGTGCCGCTCGGTGTTCGTGATCGTTTGATTCGGTGGGCGCACACGCTACCTACTGCGGGTCATCCTGGTGAGGCGAGGACAGTGGGGAGTCTAAGGGGGAAGTACTGGTGGCCCACCTTAGCTAAGGACGTGAGGGCCTATGTCTCTTCCTGTTCGGTGTGTGCCCAGAGTAAGGCTCCTAGGCATCTACCAAGAGGGAAGTTACAGCCCCTCCCCGTTCCACAACGACCATGGTCGCACCTGTCCATTGACTTCCTGACAGATCTTCCCCCCTCTCAGGGGAACACGGCGATTCTGGTGGTTGTGGATCGGTTCTCTAAGTCCTGCCGTCTCCTCCCATTGCCCGGTCTCCCTACGGCCCTGCAGACTGCGGAGGCCCTATTTACCCACGTCTTCCGGCACTACGGGGTGCCGGAGGACATTGTCTCTGATCGAGGTTCCCAGTTCACATCCAGGGTCTGGAGAGCGTTTATGGAGCGGCTGGGGGTCTCGGTCAGTTTGACCTCCGGTTATCACCCCGAGAGCAATGGGCAGGCGGAGAGGGTGAACCAGGAGGTGGGCAGGTTCCTGAGGTCGTATTGCCAGGACCGGCCAGGGGAGTGGGCGAGGTATATTCCCTGGGCTGAGTTAGCCCAGAACTCACTTCGCCACTCCTCTACTAACATATCACCCTTTCAGTGTGTGTTAGGTTACCAGCCGGTCCTGGCACCATGGCACCGGAGTCAGACCGAGGCTCCTGCGGTGGAGGACTGGGTCCAGCACTCCAAGGAGACCTGGAGAGCCGTCCAGGACTCACTAAAGGAGGCCAGTGCGCGGCAGAAGAGGAGTGCTGACCGCCACCGCAGTGAGGCGCCCGTGTTCGCACCGGGAGACAGGGTCTGGCTCTCGACCCGGAACCTGCCCCTCCGCGTGCCCTGCCGGAAGCTGGGGCCGCAGTGTGTGGGGCCCTTCAAAGTCCTGAGGAGGATAAACGAGGTGTGTTATCGGTTGCAACTCCCTTCCTATTACCGTATTAACCCCTCGTTTCATGTGTCTCTCCTCAGGCTGGTGGTAGCTGGTCCCCTTCACGAAGATGAGGTGCCGGAGGTCCCTCCGCCCCCTCTGGACATCGGGGGGTCCCCGGCGTACAGCGTAAGGGCCATTCTGGACTCGCGACGCCGGGCGAGGGGCCTACAGTACCTCGTGGACTGGGAGGGGTACGGCCCGGAGGAGAGGTGCTGGGTGCCGGCGGCGGACGTCCTGGACCCATCTATGTTGAGGGAGTTCCACCACCTCCGTCCGGATCGCCCTGCCCCTCGCCCTCCGGGTCGACCTCGAGGCCGGTGTCGGCGCGCTGCGGGAGCCGCGCGTCAGGAGGGGGGTACTGTCACGATTCCCACCGACGGTGGCGCCCCCTCCTGCTCGGGTGGCGCTCGGCGGTCGTCGTCACCGGCCTATTAGCTGCCACCGATTCCCTTTTGCTTTTCCCTTTTTTTATTTTGTGACACCTGTGGTCAATTAGCCATTAAAGGGGCTATTTAGTTTAGCTGGCCCGCTCCTGTTCGTGCGGGATTAATGATTGTTTCTTGTGTGACGGCTTGTGTTCATGTCGACGTTGTTGTACGCCGCATGTATTTTCTCCCCTGTGTGTGGGAACATTTGTTTTTTTTGGTGAGTGTATATTAAAAACACCACTACCCTGTGTTCGCTGGTTCCTGCGCCTCATTCCTCCTCCACAATTACCAAGCCTTAACAATCTGATTTTAATAGCTAACATTTCAATGACCATAATAAATAGATATACTGATAGTGGACAACCTTGTTTTACTCCTCTTGATAGTTTAAAACTTTCTAAGAAGAAGCCATTTAAAAAAAATCCACCTAGGTTTATTACATATAACTCTAGACCATTGTAGGAGAGATTCTCCAAAATTAAAATTTTCCAGGCATTTACAGTATATATACATTTCAGTTTATCAAAAGCCTTTTCAAAGTCAGCTATGAATACCAGGCCTGGTCTCACAGATTTTTCAGTGTTCTATTGTTTCCAGTACTTGTCATATATTATCCAATGTATCGTCCACGTAAGAAACCTTTCTGATTATTAATAGTATTAAGTATTAATAATATGAGTATTAATGAGTATTAATAATATCCAAGAATACCTTTTTAAATCTATGTACTATGCATTTTGCTAGAATTTCTGCATCCCAACACTGAAGTGTAAAGGGCCTTAAATTGTTTACATAGATTGGATCTTTATCTTTACAACTTGGGTCCTGTTCAGTAATAATGAAAGCAGACCTTGTTGAGTGTCTGATAATCAAGTTGTTTTTATAGGAGTAGTTAAAACATGCTAATAACAGTCCTCTGAGTACAGTGGTTCCTGAATTAAAAGTTTTGAGAATATGCAGCAGGACATAGAGGTAATTGTAACACTTTGGGCTTCGTGGGTGTGGAGTCAGGCGCAGGAAGCAGGAAAATGGTTGGTACAATATGTAATTTCATAAGTACTGAAAACCGAGGAAATATGTCCAAACACAACAGGGCGTAACAATAACCCCGAAGTCCAAAATACATGTACCACAAAACATATAAAGTGACGACACGTAACAAGCCCGCACACAGAACAGGTGGAGAGGCGGGCTTAAATAATAAAACTAATTACTAATGGGAAACAGGTGTAACTCATAAAGACATAACTAACAGAAAAACTAAAAAGGGATCGATGGCAGCTAGTAGGCCGGTGACGACGACCGCCACCCGAACAGGGAGAGGAACCGCCCTCGGCAGTAGTCGTGACAGTAATTTGTGGTTTAGTATGTTACCCTGCGTCACTGCTTCATTGCTCCAGATCACCGCAAGGGGGAGTTAGAGCACTGATTACGCTTTTGTGTCGCAAGGCACTAATGTGTCTCTAACTGACAACGAATGGGCGATATAAACCAAATAGAAACTGATAATTGTGCACGACTTCAAAATTGAAATTCAATGAACTGAACGATGAGGATGAAGAAGGTGATTGAATTTAGAAACTAAAATGTTCAATTATATTCCATGATATTCTTAAGATATATGTGTTGACTGAATATAAACAAGGGATGTCTGCTAAATAATCAAGTTGATGGCGCAGTCATATAGCCTCAGCACCTACATAAAGCTGAGTGACTCACTCATTCATGGCTTTGGATAAAAATAAATAAGTACCAACATTCTTTCTGATTGTCTTTAACCTCTCTAGGGTAGGTGGGACGAAATCGTCCCGCACTATTCAACAGCCAGTGACACATCAGAGCGGCAAATTTAAAACCACAAAATGTCATAATTCAAAGTTCTCAAACATAGGACTATTTTACACCATTTGAAAGACAAGACTCTCGTTAACCTGTTGGGGGTAGGGGGCAGTATTGACACGGCCGGATAAAAAACGTACCCGATTTAATCTGGTTACTACTCCTGCCCAGTAACTAGAATATGCATATAATTATTGGCTTTGGATAGAAAACACCCTAACGTTTCTAAAACTGTTTGAATGGTGTCTGTGAGTATAACAGAACTCATATGGCAGGCAAAAACCTGAGAGGATTCTGAACAGGAAATGGCCTGTCTGACAAGTTGTTGTTCATCTTGGCTCTTTTTATTGAAGACTGGGAATCTTTGCTGTAACGTGACACTTCCTACGGCTCCCATAGGCTCTCAGAGCCAAGGGAAAAAGCTGAATGATATCGAGGCAGCCTCTGGCTGAAACACATTATCGCTTTTGGCAAGTGGCCGATCAGAGGACAATGGGCTTAGGCGCGTGCCCGAGTCGACCCCATGCTTTATTTTCTTTCGTCTGTTTACCTAAATGCAGATTCCCGGTCGGAATATTATCGCTTTTTTACGAGAAAAATGGCATAAAAATGGATTTTAAACAGCGGTTGACATGCTTCGAAGTACGGTATTGGAATATTTAGAATTTTTTTTGTCACGAAATGCGCCATGCTCGTCACCCTTGTTTACCCTTTCGGATAGTGTCTTGAACGCACAAACAAAACGCTGCTATTTGGATATAACAATGGATTATTTGGGACCAAACCAACATATGTTATTGAAGTAGAAGCCCTGGGAGTGCATTCTGACGAAGAACACCAATGGTAATAACATTTTTCTTATAGTAAATCTGACTTTGGTGAGTGCTAAACTTGCTTGGTGTCTAAATAGCTAGCCCTGTGATGCCGGGCTAGCTACTTAGAATATTGCAAAATGTGCTTTCACCGAAAAGCTATTTTAAAATTGGACATATCGAGTGCATAGAGGAGTTCTGTATCTATAATTCTTAAAATATTTGTTATGCTTTTTGTGAACGTTTATCGTGAGTAATTTAGTAAATTCACCGAAAGTTTGCGGGGAGTATGCTAGTTCTGAACGTCACATGCTAATGTAAAAAAGCTGGTTTTTGATATAAATATGAACTTGATTGAACAAAAGATACAAATTGTATGACAATGTCCTAGGTGTGTCATCTGATGAAGATCATCAAAGGTTAGTGCTGCATTTAGCTGTCTTCTGGGTTTTTGTGACATTATATGCTAGCTTGAAAAATGGGTGTCTGATTATTTCTGGCTGGGTACTCTGCTGACATAATCTAATGTTTTGCTTTCATTGTAAAGCCTTTTTGAAATCGGACAGTGTGGTTAGATTAACGAGAGTCTTGTCTTTAAATAGCTGTAAAATAGTCATATGTTTGAGAAATTGAAGTAATAGCATTTCTAAGGTATTTGAATAACGCGCCACAGGATTCCACTGGCTGTTACGTAGGTGGGACGATTTCGTCCCGCCGGCCCTAGAGAAGTTAATCTAACCACATTGTCCGATTTCAAAAAGGCTTTACAGCGAAAGCAAAACATTAGATTAATATAGGAGAGTACATAGCCAGAAATAACCACACAGCCATTTTTCAAGCAAGCATATATGTCACAAAAACCAAAAACACAGCTAAATGCAGCACTAACCTTTGATGATCTTCATCAGATGACAATCCTAGGACATTATGTTATACAATACATGCATGTTTTGTTCAATCAAGTTCATATTTATATCAAAAACCAGCTTTTTACATTAGCATGTGATGTTCAGAACTAGCAACTAGCATACACACCGCAAACTTCCGGTGAATTTACTTAATTACTCAGCATAAAACGTTCACAAAATACATAACAATTATTTTAAGAATTATAGATACAGAACTCCTTTATGCAATCGCGGTGTCAGATTTTAAAATAGCTTTTCGGCGAAAGCACATTTTGTAATATTCTGAGTAGATAGCCCGGCCATCACGGCTAGCTAATTTGACACCCACCAAGTTTGGCCCTCACCAAACTCAGATTTACTATAAGAAAAATTGGATTACCTTTGCTGTTCTTCGTCAGAATGCACTCCCAGGACTTCTACTTTAACAACAAATGTTGTTTTGGTTCGAAATAATCCATAGTTATATTGAAATAGCTCCGTTTTGTTCGTGCGTTCAGGTCACAATCCGAAGGGTGACGCGCAAGCGCATTTCGTGACAAAAACATTCTAAATATTAAAGGACACCAATAATAATAAGAGACTTGCTTGGGCCAAGAAACACGACCAATGGATATTAGACTGGTGGAAATCTGTCCTTTGGTCTGATGAGTTTGTTTCCAACCACCAAGTCTTTGTGAGACACGGAGTAGGTGAACGGATGATCTCCGCACCTCTGGTTCCCACCGTGAAACATGGAGGAGGAGGTGTGACGGTGTGGGTGTGCTTTGCTGGTGACACTGCCAGTGGTTTATTTAGAATTCAAGGCACACTTAACCAGCATGGCTACCACAGCATTCTGCAGCGATACGCCATCCCATCTGGTTTGCGCTTAGTGGGATTATCATTTGTTTTTCAACAGGACAATGACCCAAAACACCTCCAGGCTGTGTAAGGGCTATTTGACCAAGATGGAGATTGATGGAGTGCTGCATCAGATGACCTGGCCTCCACAATTACCTGACCTCAACCCAATTGAGATGGTTTGGGATGAGTTGGACCGCAGAGTGAAGGAAAAGCAGCCAACAAGTGCTCAGCATATGTTGGAAAATCATTCCTCATGAAGCTGGTTGAGAGAATGCCAAGAGTGTACAAAACTATAATCAATGCAAAGGGTGGCTACTTTGAAGAATCTAAAATATATAATATATTTGGATTTGTTTAACACTTTTTTGGTTACTACATGATTCTATATGTGTTATTTCATAGTTTTGATGTCTTCATTATTATTCTACAATGTAGAAAATAGTAAAAATAAAGAAAAACCCTTGAGTGAGTAGGTCTGTCCAAAATTTTGACAGGTACAGTGTATATATATAATATCTTAATTTATTTCCACAATTAACAAATAATACACATATTAATGTAAGCTGTTCATTAGTAGGATTGTCACCTATAACCAGGCAATTATTATTTTTGCAAAGAATTATTGTGTTTCATCCAGTATTGATCCTAACATCATTACCCCATAGCAACAGATGTGGGACACACACACACATACATACAAACTCAAGAGAAGACTTGATATGCAAATGCATATACAGTTGTAGCTGTTTGAGAAGGCATGCAACAGTTTTGCAAGAATGGGGAGATTTGATTAACCACTGTCAAGTCCTAGCTAATGGAGCTCAGATACACCCCCCTACCCTGAAACACACACATGCTGGTCCCCCGCTGTGACCATTTTCCCAAGCATCTCTGTGCAGTCAGACCTTTTAATTATTTTATGCCACCAGGGCCACAATAATTTGCCCCCTCTCTGATTGTTAGAGTGTGAGCCCCTCCCCATGGGTTACTGCAGCTAGTGTTGCCAGCACTGCCTCTACCTGGGTGAAGGCACCCCACCGAAATTCCCACCGGCTAGGTACGAGGTCATCAAGGTCCTCATTAGCAGCTTTGAGAAATTCCACCCATCCAGGGGCTTTGGCTTTGTTAGACCAGCCCTGCCAGGCAGGCTGAGACTCCCGAGGAGGCAGTGCTGCCATAGTTGGTCTCTGACCATGTTTATCTTTCTGTCTTGGCTGCGTATAGGCTACTTGCAGTAGTGTATAAACTTAACCGCATGCTAGCATGCCTAAACTTAACTTCGTCCGAACCACTTGCGCATTCGTGTAAATACTACTGGTTTTACAAATCGTGAGTGTGACAGTTTCTCGGGCTGTTGCGATTTGGACAATGTTACTGTTTCTTGTGAGATCCAGTTGCAATGGACAGTTTTCTAGCAGAGGTTACATGAGATCTCTTTCCGTACAGTATGATCTGATATGTATGAATGAGTTAAATTTGGCATGCTCTGACAGCGTGCCTTTTCATCCGCAGTATAATCTAATTGCCACTGATTAAATAATGTGGGACATAACATCTGCCGTGTCTGGACAATTCACATATTTATCCTTAATATTCCTTATCACTTCTTTTAGGCCCATGTTTTCAAACTGAGGGTGAATGGATTTTAAACCAAAGGACAGGTAGTCAAGCTGACTGTTTTGATGTGTGAGACCCTACTGTACATGAAGATCAGTCATGGGTAATACGTATTAATAAAGACTTGGTTTATTGACAATGAGAAAGGACTATGCTGGAGCAGCTTATTGGATAATAATTGTATGTAAGAGCTGAGGACTTTGAAAAATGTAAGTGGCCATTGTGGTGTTCAAATCCTGATAATAGGGTTTAGTAGTTATACAAAAGGTGAAGGTGGGGTAGATTGAATTTTTTACAGGTGTTCATTGTGTGAGTTTTTGGATATTACCTGATTGACATATCTTTGGTAGGGAGTATTCACTGTTCTACTTGCTCGAGTCTCTGATGACTCTGAGGTCTAAATGCTGAATATCCCTCTGCTACTGTGAAATGTAAACTAATCAGGAAGCATGTGTGTTTAACCAGCAGACAGAATTGAACAGTACACACAAACATGCGCCTCTGTGTGTGTATGTTTTGTGTGGGTGTTACCGCTGAAGGGACAGGAAGAGAGCTCATTAGGTTTCTTGGGCCAAAACACTGAGGATATTTCGTCGAATCAGCACAAAGCAGGGAGGCTCTTATGGAGGCAAATTCACCTGCTTGTTATCTTTCAATTAAAAGACAAAGCTCCGCAAACAAAAGGAGTGACGCTCTGTGGGCACGACGAGTCCTCTCCGTCCTCCGGCTTAGGTTACATCACAGCAAAGAGGTACTCCCTATGCCTCGTTGTTCTACTCTCTCCCTCTCTTCTCCTTCCCCTGCACTCGTGGTGTGATGGGTTTCCCAGCCCTAGTTTTGATCTGCGGATGCACATGTTATCATTGTGACTCCCCTGGACGTTGGGTTCAGACTAAATATTTTAGCAGAAATCATGTGACAGGTCTTGTAGGCCTCCGACCGGCTCTCAGGATTAAGGACAGAGGTTATGGCCTAGAGTGGTGAAGTGGTTCAGCTTTGACCATCAGGCTCACAAAGTTTGGCAGGGTGAGGTTTTGATGCAATTCATTGGGTGGGGGAAGAAAACATTTTAATATCATCCTAACACCCAAACTACTTATATATTATGATTTCTATAAGCATAAACATGAGTTTATCAGTGTCTTACTCTGGTACAAATTCGTAGATTATCGAATCTCTCAAATACGTAATAAAAAGAGCAACAGACGTATAACCATGGCAGAAAATAAAAGGGGAGAAGGGACCTTGACAAACAGGTCTGAGACCGTTAGACAAGACATCTAAGATGGGACAATATGTACCCACACATAGGGGGTCAAGGCTCAGATTCCTTGTCAAAGACATATAGAAAGTTACTTTTCATAGATTCCCTCAGCAAGTGTAACATCTAATCGTATAGTGGATTAAGCATATATGAGATGTGGCTATAATGCTGATGATACAATGTGCTTACAGTGAGCATTGAGTTTGAAATGGACATGAGAGAGAGAGGAGAGCGAGAACAAGGGTTGACTTCTAGCAAATAATTACTCCCAAGCATGTGAACAGAGCGAAATGTACCTTTTCTTGCTATTGACACGTTTTGAGTGCAAATATGTTCTTGTCTGCTGTAAAATCATATTATTTCACTAATAAATGATGAGTCAAATGACTCCACAGTGTCCTCTACAGGTTAACAGTTTCAGTTCAATGAACAGAGGGTGAAAAAACATTAGCACCTGTGACTTGCCGGTCAAACCATAATCATCCCATAGAAGAGTAAATAAAACTTCACTTTTATTGAGATTCTATTTGGGTGACAAGTAATATAGCCTATTCAGACCAAATTCACATGTAACCATCACAGACAAGCACATATAATGACAACTCCCATTCACAGGAAATATAGGGGAAATTTGAGGGAAGGCAGACATGTCAAGAATATGTGTATTAGAATGAATGCAATATGCTATGGTGCCAGATACACCCTTTTTATATCGATTACATATCCTATAGGATATATCTAAACCCATGCTTCATGGGTAAATCTGTGTGTGAGTGTTTGTAAATGGTATGCATGTGGAGTATTTCCATTCGCCTCACCCTTCGCTCATTAACCATTGGTCACAAAACCTTTCTATGCTCTACAATAGTCATTTGAATGTCAGTCATACTTTGAATAACTGTACTTTCCCATAGTTGGAAATATACTATTACGTCTATTTGTTCTGTCTCCACAAATCTAAATATGATATTTTTTAAAGGTTACTTTTAAAACACTACAAACTTATCCATATATGGGAAACACTTTGCTTTGTGTATGGGTATGTGGACAGAGTTGCTATACTCTCATTAACTCGATATTTAAACTCATTTAGAAGCCTCAGGAAGCTAATCAACACAACAAGGTCCTCAGCCCTGGGGCTGTCCTCGATATGGATCCTGTCTTACGTGAGAAAGAAAGGAGAAAAGACAACAACGAGTGAGGTGAGGGATTGGAGAGGTCAGAAACCATGGAAACTATGTGGAGTGCCTCCACTAAAGCAGTGTTCGAGAGAGAGAGCAGTGACCCATCGCTGTGATGGCGTAATACTGGTACAATGTTATAGTGAATGGGGAACATGCACGCTTCTACTGGGCCACAAAGGGATGGAGTTGGTGCAGGGGAGATGGGATTTAGAGGATATGGATATTATGTGTGTATTTTGAGATTGAGTGTGTCTTAGTGAGAGTATGTTTTGGGGGGCAGTATTGGGGAAAGCGGGACTGTGTGTGTGAGAACTGAAGCAAGAGAGGATGGAGGTTCTCTGTATCTCTCTCTCTGTGTGTGTGTGTGTGTGTGTGTGTGTGTGTGTGTGTGTGTGTGTGTGTGTGTGTGTGTGTGTGTGTGTGTGTGTGTGTGTGTGTGTGTGTGTGTGAGATATCCCATCCGTACAGACTCATGCAGTCCCCCTATTAAATTAATTCCTTGTGTAACAAATATGTAGCAGGCATTCCATCTTCCCTACGCATAAAGATCAATTATCGAATATGTATGACTTGTTCTCTTCTGATTTACATGACAGATGAAAGAGGATGAATACCAAAAACAATTGTGCTTTTGGAATGCTTAAATGCTGAAACAAGACCTCCAATATCAAACAATATGTCCACGCAAGTCAAGAATCTGACATGTTTCAGTTGATTGTGTTGGCTCAGCCATGCCTAGCTAAGAGCTTCCTAAAGCGCACCTGAACACAAGTGTCTTCCTCACTTGGGAACATATAATGACATTTTCTAAAGTTTGACTTACTTTCTAATAAGGATAATTTCTTGCAACTTTCAGCACCTAGAACGTGCTATGATAATGAGGCTATGGAATGAGCCTTTTATGATTCCTGAACTCAGCATCATGTGTGTGGTACACCAAAAGCAAACCACTATACAGCCCAGGCAAGTCCCTCTCCACTCTTTCATACCTGAACATCCTCACCTACTGTACTCTGTATCCTTTTAGAGATCCAGGCATCTCTAATGTCCAATATAGGCTACAATCTCTGTTTAACTGATCAACTAAAAACATGTGTGCACCACCACCTCCAAGCGCTGGAAGTTAACTTTAGGTGCAAAAGCGATTCCTGCAATAGTATAGGCCTGGCCTGCTTCTAATTGGGTATTTTCACATTGTTTATGGTAACTCTTGCCAATACTTTAACATACAAAAACCTTTGGTTGAAAAATAAGAAGCATGTCAATTCCAATATTTCAACAAAATGGTAAATGGCTATCACAATGATGAATGATTCAAAAGCTGCAAAGAAAAAAGGCCACAAGAGACCATTAAATGCACCAACAACACAACTAACTATTGGCCATTTAATACTTACCATTTTAAACGTGTCATGTATTATATTTTTCATAAAAATTGTGACTTAAAGCACTCACCAAATCGCACAATGTGAACATCTCTGTTAAATATTTGATGGGAGCGCGCCCACCACCCCTCGCCACCAACCAGTAACGCCCACATTGGGGATCTAACCAATGAGCGCAAACGACGTCCTACAGTCGACACGTCCGATTGCTAAACGCAATAGCTGACGATCGTGGAACAGTAAACGCGCTACAACGAGCGAGAAACAGAGGTGTATGACAAGATCTCCTTATTCTGCGCCTGGACGTCCAAACCCAAAGTCAGAGTAAAACACATTTAAAAAAGCAAGACAAAGGAAAGGGAGACCGTTTCAGTGCGTTTCAAGGAGGATCGCTAACGGATCACTTTGCATAGGCAAACGCTCACCCTCACTTACTGTGATCAATGTTGTTATAACTCAGCCGCCGCTTTCACACAGTTAAGTTGCTTTCAGAAGTTGGTGAAAGTTTTCATCCTGGTGAGCAGATAGTAGGACGGTGATGTTACGTCCATTATGGGGTTTCTAATGTGGATGTAGAATAGAAATCTTGGAAGTCTCCGGATGACCGACGCATTTTGGATGTTACCATTCTTTGGGGCTATTCTCTGAGATTCCTTAGAGGCGGTTGCAATCCCCCAAAAAAAGGATTCCTCTCAGGTGGCACATCTGCTATGTTTGGATGGATTTGATTTTACTATAACCAAGTTATCAAGAAATTGTTGCGTTTTTTTGTGTTTTTTCTTTATTATTGTGTCTGATCCAAACGACAGCTGAAATTTTAGTACAACTGTACCACTCACCCTCGGAATTACAATCATGAACATTGGCAGTTTTGTACAATTATTATTTGCAGCGCTGCTTCAGCTTCATTTTTATGCAGTTAAGGTGAGAATTATATTTAAATCGGAGGGGCATCAGATGCGTTTGAATTAGGAATACAATGCTGTTCATGTTTCATTAATGAGGGGATCGCCCTTATCGCTCAACCTCGTCACTTGCTGCTAGGTGTGTAGGCCACTTACAATGTATTCACTTTCTGTAAATCATAGGCCTAATGAGAGATTTTATGTCACATTTGAATTGTTAATCCTGACGTTTGACATACATTTTGGTCCTTTTGGGAAAAAGTGCCATAGGCCTATTCCAATTAACGCTGTCTTTTCTATTATAATTAGGCTATTATTTGTATTATCATTATAACTTTTGAAAATGCACAATGCACCCGGCATTAATGTCAACAAAATAGTAGGCTAGGCAAAATCGGAATTTTGAGTGACGTAAAAGTGAAACGAGTTGCCTCATTACACTAACATCATCCAAAATCACTATTGTCGTGATTTAATTCAATTGGATTCCTATTGAATAAAATTACGACAACATAATGTCACTACACCCACTGGCCACACACTGGTTGAACCAACGTCGTTTCCATTGAACCAACGTGTAATAGAGGTAGAATTGATGTGTGTGTCCAGCGAGTTGATTCCAATATTGGCAATGTATTTGCTCTCGTTTGTAGGCTAGTCTACTGTAATGAAAAGCAAAGTCCAGACGTCCTGTCTATTGAGAGCGCAAGGACTAGTGCAAACCTGTTGGCCCCTAACCGAATAGCCTAGCTGGCTCGCAGAAAGTATAAAGTGTCAACGTGTATTTCACTCCCTACTTAAGGCTAATAATAGCCCGTTTATATTAAACTTAGGCCTTGTTAATAACAAATATTCGCTAAAAAATCTTTACGATAACCTGTAAACGCTAACAACGGGCAACCCATCTCAGTCGTTCATCTATAAAATGACATAGGCTTCTTTCTCACGCAATATTGAAGAGCTATTGCAACAGTCAACGTCCGGTGATAACGTGACTTGAAGCACTGCTGTGATGCCATTTTCCCTCTGCACTTGCCCATAGGCGGGAAAATATTCAATGAAGTCGGCTAGCTGTCATAATAAGGAGGGAATGTATTGGAGTTCTTGCTGTATAATAAGCTAATGGCTTAAGGACATACCAAAAAAATTATTGTGCATGCAGTTACATTATGGAAATGATGTATACATAATTCAGGGAGGCAACACTGCATTGCCTTTTTTTACAACGTGATGCATAGCCTGCCATATAAAAGAATGTGCATGACATAGGCTAAGACGTCAAGCTTGCTCTAATGGGCTTACCTGTTTTTTTTTTTTACAGACAGCCCACATACCCAAGGACGGGGAGAAGAGTAAAAATTATGGTAAGTGCTGAATGTACAAATGTATTACAAGTGCAATATTTTATTCTCAGTGTTTTACCCTTATTGGGGGATTTGGTGTGTGAATAGCCACCTAGTGGACATATTCTGAATCGGAATTTTCACAGAAAATACTTTTTCAAGTTTAGGCCTTCAATGAAAATACGTTTTTGACAAATTGGCTATTGCACATAACAAAATATTTACATTGTAGCAATGCTCCCTCTCTATCAGTGAGAGAAGATGGGTATCATATAGGACCCCATGGTGCTATTATGAAGTCTTAGTGGTGAGTCCCTGAGTGAAAGGCGTTACTTGGGACTTTGGAATTACAGTAAAAGTGTGTCTGATCTAAATAGGCTGGTATATGTTAACAGACAAGATTACTGCATGAATTCAAGGCCACTGCTGAATTCATGTTTTATTTAGCCTTTTTCTTCCTCTTCTGTGTGATTTGGTCACATGGCAAACATATGGTCAGATTGTACGCATGGTTATGTTTGTTTATTGACAGTGACAGAGTGTGTTTCACTTGTTAGCTGTGTTCAAGGTTAGCCATGTTGGTCAATAGTGGACACAGACAGGTTACTCACTGTCATACATCAGGGACTGGCCATCAGCAGAGAAAACACAGGAATTGAATTGTGGTTGTTTGTTATTCACAGCACAAGGGCAGCGACTCCCTTCCTCTTCTCTGACACCTGTTAGCGGCTTCTGACCTTCACTCCCCCCCCCCTCACACACACACACACACACCCCACACACACACACACACACACACTCACATTAAAACAAATGTTGCCTAGGTACTAGAACTCTGCTAGACAGAGTGTGAAGCAGCAGCTGTGCAGAGAGAGACTGTGGGGCTCCGCAGAGCCAGAACAGCACAGGGAGACGTGTTGGGCTGGTGACCTTGGGCTGTAGACGGAGACACTCCTGTCTATGGCAGCGAGCCAGACAGACAGACAAGACAGCCTTTCTCCCCCTACAGGCTGGCCTGGCCAGGGCCTGGGCTTCTCCTCTGAGAGCAGGTGCTGGGAGGGATAAAGGGAGGTATGGACACCGCATCTGCTGACAAGGCAAGTCATCCATGGGCTAGCAGCAGCGGTGCATGGTTTGAGAAGGAGTAACCGATCCCGCTACGACAGGCAGGCAGTGGTGTCTCAGGATGTTGTTGTAGCATTAGGTGGGAACTGACCAGGCCGACTGATTAAGGGGCGGGCTGCCGGGGGTCACATGTCAGAGGTGAACCCTGGCACCGCACATCCTGAGGTCATGGGCTGCTTGGATGACCTGGGGGTCAGGAGGGGGACGGTGTCGCTGGGAAACCAGTCCATAGGATGGAGGGTGGGGGATTATTCTGGGATGGAGATGGCTAGGGTTAGTCAGCATCTGATGAATTGTGGGTTGTATGTACAGTTGAAGTCGGAGGTTTACATACACTTTAGTTTGGAGTCATTAAAACTCGTTTTTCAACCACTCCAAAAAAAAATTGTTAACAAACTATAGTTTTGGCAAATCAGTTAGGACATCTACTTTGTGCATGACACAGGTAATAATTGTTTGCAGACAGATTATTTCATAATTCACTGTATCACAATTCCAGTGGGTCAGAAGTTTACATACACTAAGTTGACTGTGCCTTTAAACAGCTTGGGAAATTCCACAAAATTATGTCATGGCTTTAGAAGCTTCTGATAGGCTAATTGACATAATTTGAGTCAGTTGAAGGTGTACCTGTGTATGTATTTCATGGCCTACCTTCAAACGCAGTGCCTCTTTGCTTGACATCATGGGAAAATCAAAAGAAATCAGCCAAGACCTCAGAAAGAAGTTGTAGACCTCCACAAGTCTGGTTCATCCTCCGGAGCAATTTCCAAACACCTGAAGTTACCACGTTCATCTGTACAAACAATAGTACGCAAGTATAAACACCATGGGACGACGCAGCTGTCATACCGCTCAGGAAGGAGACGCGTTCTGTCTCCTAGAGATGAACATGCTTTGGTGCGAAAAGTTGAAATCAATCCCAGAACAACAGCAAAGGACCTTGTGAAGATGCTGGAGGAAACAGGTACAAAAGTATCTATATCCACTGTTAAACAAGTCCTATATCGACATAACCTGAAAGGCCGCTCAGCAAGGAAGAAGCCACTGCTCCAGAACCGCCATAAAAAAGCCAGACTACGGTTTGCAATTGCACATGGGGACAAAGATTGTATTTTTCGGAGAAATGTCTTCTGGTCTGATGAAACAAAAATAGAACTGTTTGGCCATAATGACCATCATTATGTTTGGAGGAAAAAGGGGGAGGCTTGCAAGCTGAAGAACACGATCCCAACCGTGAAGCACAGGAGTGGCAGTATCATGTTGTTGGGGTGCTTTGTTGCAGGAGGGACTGGTGCACTTCACAAAATAGATGGCATCATGAGGAAAGAAAATTATGTGGATATATTGAAGCAACATCTTAAGACATCAGTCAGGAAGTCAAAGCTTGGTCACAAATGGGTCTTCCACATGGAAAATGACCCCAAGCATACTTCCAAAGTTGTGGCAAAATGGCTTAAGGACAACGAAGTCAAGATATTGGAGTGGCCATCACAAATCCCTGACCTCAATCCTATAGAAAATTTGTGGGAAGAACTGAAAAAGTGTGTGTGAGCGAGGAGGCCTACAAACCTGACTCAGTTACACCAGCTCTGTCAGGAGGAATGGGCCAAAATTCACCCAACTTATTGTTGGAAGCTTGTGGAAGGCTACCTGAAACATTTGACCCAAGTTAAACAATTTCAAGGCAATGCTACCGAATACTAATTGAGTGTATGTAAACTTCTGACCCACTGGGAATGTGATGAAAGAAATAAAAGCTAAAATAAATCATTCTCTCCACTATTATTCTGATATTTCACATTCTTAAAATAAACTGGTGATCCTAACTGACCTAAGACAGGGAATTGTTACTAGGATTAAATGTTAGGAATTGTGAAAAACTGAGTTTAAATGTATTTGTCTAAGGTGTATGTAAACTTCTGACTTCAACTGTATATGGCATCTGTGAGTGCGTTTGTATCGTGTAGCTTAAACGTGTGGATGTGTTGTAATTGTACTTGTGTGTGGCTTTGAATCTGTTGTGGGCACATGAGCAGGTTTGACATTATTTTGCTGGGGGACATTAAGATCCTTGTCAGCACAATAGTCTGCTTTGTTACGTTTGAAGCCATATATATGTGGCTTTGTTTATCTGCTAAGCTGGCTTTAGCAATGGGAACCACTCAGGAAACGAATGCCTGTACCTTTTGACGACCACAAAGGCACACAAGTACTCTCTTCCACTGCCAAACGGAACCAGAGCAGATGGGATATTCTAGGAAGTAGAGGAGGCATGGAGAGTTAGGATAAAGGAGAAAAAGGGACACAACTGGGGAATGAGCGAGGAAAGGAGGATGAAAGAGAATGCATTGGAGAGTTTTACTAAGTGGAGAGGATGGATGTGCTGTTCTTTACAGTGTAGCAGTTTTGTGGTAGGTTTGCCACTGATGTTACTGTCTTCTCCTCAAGGAATCTTACTGTTACTGACAGTTATCTACGGCACAGTGAGGATGAGAAAGAAGCAGTACTGATGTTCTCCCTCTGCTCTTCCTCCTGCAGTGGTCCCGTTCATGGACGTGTATAACAAGAGCATGTGTCGGACACGGGAGATGCTGGTGGACATCTTCCAGGAGTATCCAGATGAGATTGAGCACACCTACATCCCCTCGTGTGTGGTGCTCATGCGCTGCGCCGGATGCTGCAACGACGAGGCGCTCGAGTGTGTCACCACGGAAACAAAAAATGTTACCATGGAGGTAAGCGCCAACTCCAACTCTCGCCGGGACCGGTGAACAGGGGATTTGTTCACCCCTCTCTCTCTCATTCCATCTCTCTCATATCACTTATAACCCCCTCTCTCTTCCATTGCTTTTCTCACTGGTTCTCTCTGTCTCTCTCGCTCGCTTTGCGTCTCTCACTGTCCCATGGGAAAAGTGAAGCAGCAGGGGCCTGGCATGTCAGCGATTTTGTTTACCCTTGCGAACCCTGTTTACGCCCCTGTTTATGAGGTTGAAGTCTCTCTTGGCCACGGTCAGGAGTCAGGACTTACTGTTGGCATGAGCCTAGGGTGGAAAGGAATAAGCTATAGGAATGTGATACAGCGCATGCCTGGCTATGGTGTCGCCCTGTCTTCACCGACCGGTTAGCTAGTGGCCAGACTGTGACCACTTTGTCAATGGTCAGAGCAATCACTCACTAAGAATCTCTGAGGTAGTAATGTTGCGGCAGAGGAATTTTGTTTGGGCGGGGGGGATTGACCCAAGTAAGAGACTACAAACCCTTTTTCAATGTGAATTTTAATGTTTAATATCTTATGTTTCTCTACAGGTAATACAGGTGAAACAGAGAGTATCGCAACATCATTTTCTGTTAAGTTTCACAGAACATCGAAAGTGTGAATGCAGGTAAGAATATTTCTCAGGCCTATAATGATTTCAGGCTTCAATGTTTTTTTGCTTACTGGTTAAAGGTCCAATGCAGCTGTTTTTATCTCAATATCAAATCATTTCTGGGTAATAATTAAGTACCTTACTGTGATTATTTTTCAATTAAAATGTTAAACTGAAAACTAGCTGTTATTGGTGGAGAGATTTGGAAATCTCTTTCTTATTGGTCTATTAACTAATTATTTAGGCCAAAACTCCATCCCACCAAATCAGGCTGACATTTCAGTCGGTCTTTTCAAACAGCTCTTACATTAAAAGGGCATTATCATAATTTTCACTATTTTACAGTATTATTCTAACCTCATAGTGTGGAAATATGTATAAAACATAGGAAATCATGTTTTTGACTGCACTGGGCCTTTAATATAAAGCTAAATGTTTTGTTCTCTATTTTCCTCTTAATTTCAGACCAAAGCCAGAAGTTAAAGCAAAGAAAGAAAAGTAAGTACATGTTTTGCGTTGTTATTGAGTTATTTGTGGGATGAGGGGAGGGAGCTTTCTGTGTTCCGTTTGACTCCCACTCTGATATTCAAACGGTCGAAACAGCTCTATCTGCCAGTCCCAAAATATCTCAATATATTGATTGACCAGTTTCCCAACCAATCATCATCCCTTTCTCACAGACGTTGTAACTTAACACAGAAGGCTGGGGCCTAATCCTCCCGAACCAATAAGTATTCAGTATTCCTCATGTTGTTTGGCCACTGTACATGCAGATGAGAAGCAGCCAGCTGGACACTGTGGTAGCAGCGACCATGTGGGGTAGCACTAACGCTAATGCTAATAGTAACGGTGAAGCTGCAGTATCTTTTACCCCTGCTGCACTGAGAAGTCAGCAGCTGCCCTACTTTGCTGATAGGATTGAGTCGATCATTTTAAAGAGTGGTGAGAGGAAGTGTTAGGGTGCCTTCTCTACTAGTGATTGGGATCATCAGCACCTCATAGGCTCCTACACCGCACCACATAGCCCTGTCTCTCTTTTTTACATAGTGATGGAGGGGAGGTAGAGGCCTAGTTCTCCGTGTTCCCTTCACGCCTTGTGGGAGTTAGAGGACTAGCAGCACACCTTATGGAAAAAACAGCCTCTCTCCTCTGTCTTTGCTGATAAGAGAAGTGATTTTTTTTTTTTACGGGGTTTGTTTCATTTTGTCTTCCTGCCAGGCTCTCTTTGTTTTATGGCGGTCGGTTTAGTGCTTTACTGTGCGGCTGTAACAGTTGGGTTGAGGTAGTTAGCTAGCGCCAGACCACCCGCAACTGGCCGGGCTGTCCAGCAGCCTTCTTCTTAGTTTCAGTTGCTCAAGCCTGACCCTCGGCCCTCGTGGCTACTTCCACAGTGTAATCATTGCAACAGGTGTCATTCAGTTAAACCATTTTTATTTTTAGAATTGTAAATAGTGGATGAGCCTGGAGACGGAGACGCAGTGGACGTGGTTAGTTACAGGCAGTGTGGAGGGAGGGAAACCGACTGACTGTCAGTGTTGATGCAAGTGTGTGTGTGTGTGTGTGTGTGTGTGTGTGTGTGTGTGTGTGTGTGTGTGTATATGTCTTAGCCACCTCAGCTGCAGCTGGCACGTCAGAGGATGTCCCTTGTTTTAATTGGATAAGAACCACGCAGGGTTAAAGCCCCATGGATCAGTGGAGGAGAGATGGGATCATGTTAGCTACCTGAGAGGGCTAAATCAAATCCGTTTGTAATGGGGCTGAGCTGAGCCTTGTCCTCGCGTTGTGCCACACACACCTCTGCTTGTCACCCAGCACGTAGGCAGACAGCTCACCCCAGCCAGGCCAGGGTAGGGTGCAGGAAAAAGACTGCCTATTCATGAGCTCAGACACACCCTTACTCTTTCACTCAAATGCATACTGTACATAATACTCTAGACCAACACTTGGGGCTCTATTTTAACAAACCTAACTCAATTATAAATCTAAGGGCAGGCGGTAGCGCTGTAGGTTCAAGGGTGTGTCAGAAATATTTGAGCTATTTTCACTATTACAATTATCTGCGCACTTGATGGTGTTGGCGCGAAAGGGCTGGGTGTTGATGAAGAAACTAGTTGTGGGTGTCGAGGCTTGGCCCCTCACTGGCCAATCAGAACGTGCTCCATGGCGAAATATGTTGTTGCTCAAAGTTGTGTATTTACAGTATTTTATGTTTTGACTTGGAATAAACGCCAATTCCAATGAGTGTCCGTTATGTTTTTTTAAAATGGCTTACAGAAACGAAGTAACAAAATGGAGACCTATCTTTGCTAAATACCTTAACTTTATCCCATTTGCAGTCCACATTGTTCTAAGTAATTGCAAGGCTTAAATAGCATTCCCATATAGGATAGGGGCTAGGCCTACTGTAAATTGCATTATAGCTGAGCACAGACATGACAAACATTGTCAATAAGCAATATTAAATTAATTATTGATAAGGCCTACAAAGAGAACGAATAGTTCTAATCAAATTCTAAACAAAACAAATAAAACCAGTAACATTAAAAGAAAAACAAGCAATCTTCTTATTTTTTTTTTAAACAACAACAATAAATAATTGTAACATGTAATGATATCATCAAATTGGCATGATAAAAAGAAACGCATTGCTGTTGAACCAGCCTGTTGTAGGCCTAAGGGAGGGGTTGGGTTTTGAACATATGAAACGGAAAACAGACAATTGTTACAGATACCTTCTAAATACGCGGTTCACCGGTATTCAACGAGGTTCTCATCTTTCGGTTCATGATGGGCATGACACGTGGCTTACATCATGGAGGAGGGTTTACACACATCCAAAATGGGACCGCATGACAAAAATAATGTGGGCCTACCTACAATGCATAGATCAAATGTATTTATAAAGCCCTTCTTACATCAGCTGATATCTCAAAGTGCTGTACAGAAACCCAGGTTAAAACAAACAGCAAGCAATGCAGGTGTAGAAGCACGGTGGCTAGGAAGAACACCCTAGAAAGGCCAAAACCTAGGAAGAAACCTAGAGAGGAACCAGGCTATGAGGGGTGGCCAGTCCTCTTCTGGCTGTGCCGGGTGGAGATTATATTATTCTAGATAAAAAGGGAATGTCAGCTCACTGTTTTACTCCTCTCAAACTTAATATTTGAATAAAGCTTTGGTGATTTAAGATTTATTTCCAAGCGGTGTCAGGAGCCAAACCCTGTATCGACAGTCTTGGGGGGGGAAAGCCTTCATTGAGAGGAGGGGAGGCTATACTTTGAGTCTATGTATGCGGATGACTCAACACTATTCACGTCAGCTACTACAGTGACTGAAATTACTGCAACACTCAACAAAGAGCTGTAGTTAGTTTCAGAGTGGGTGGCAAGGATTCTTTTTTCCTAAAACTTAAAGCATTGTATTTGGACAAAACACTCCCTAAACCCTAAACCTCAACTAAATCTTGTAATAAATAATGTGGGAATTGAGATGACTAAACTGCTTGGAGTAACCCTAGATTGTAAACTGTCATGGTCAAAACGTATTGCTGCTGTAGTAGCTAAGATGGGGAGAAGTCTGTCTATAATAAAGCAATCCTCTGCCTTCTTAACAACACTATCAACAAGGCAGGTCTTACAGGCCCTAGTTTTGTCGCACCTTGACTACTGTTCAGTCGTGTGGTCAGGTGCCACAAAAAAGGACTTAGGAAAATTGCAATTGGCTCAGAACAGGGCAGCACGGCTGGCCATTGGATGTACACAAAGAGCTAATAATAATAATATGCATGTCAATCTCTCCTGTCTCAAAGTGGAGGATAGATTGACTTCATCACTACTTTTGTTTATGACATGTTGAATGCACCGAGCTGTCTGTCTAAACTACTGGCACACAGCTTGGACACCCATGCATACCCCACAAGACATGCCACAAGAGGTCTCTTCACTGTCCCCAAGTCCAGAACAGACTATGGGAGGCACACGGTACTAAACTCAGCAAAAAAATAAATGTCCTCTCACTGTCAACTGCGTTTGCTGAAAATAAACTTAGCATGTGTAAATATTTGTATGAACATAAGATTCAACAACTGAAACATAAACTGAACAAGTTCCACAGACATGTGACTAACAGAAATGGAATGATGTGTCCCTGAACAAAGGTGGAGGTCAAAAGTAACAGTCAGTATCTGGTGTGGCCACCAGCTGCATTAAGTACTGCAGTGCAACTCCTCCTCATGGACTGCACCAGATTTTCCAGTTCTTGCTGTGAGATATTACCCCACTCTTCCACCAAGCACATGCAAGTTCCCGGACATTTCTGTGGTGAATGGCCCTAGCCCTCACCCTCCGATCCAACAGGTCCCAGACGTGCTCAATGGGATTGAGATCCGGGCTCTTCGCTGGCCATGGCAGAACACTGACATTCCTGTCTTGAAGGAAATCACACACAGAACGAGCAGTATGGCTGGTGGCATTGTCATGCTGGAGGGTCATGTCAGGATGAGCCTGCAGGAAGGTTACCACATGAGTGAGGAGGATGTCTTCCCTGTAATGCACAGCGTTGAGATTGCCTGCAATGACAACAAGCTCAGTCCGATGATGCTGTGACACACTGCCCCAGACCATGATGGACCCTCCACCTCCAAATCGATCCCGCTACAGAGTACAGGCCTTGGTGTAACACTCATCCGACCATCACCCCTGGTGAGACAAAACCGCGACTCGTCAGTGAAGAGCACTTTTTGCCAGTCCTGTCTGGTCCAGCGACGGTGGGTTTGTGCCCATAGGCAACGTTGTTGCCGGTGATGTCTGGTGAGGACCTGCCTTACAACAGGCCTACAAGCCCTCAGTCCATCCTCTCTCATCCTATTGTGGACAGTCTGAGCACTGATAGAGGAATTGTGCATTCCTGGTGTAACTCGGGCAGTTGTTGTTGCCATCCTGTACCTGTCCCGCAGGTGTGATGTTCGGATGTACCGATCCTGTGCAGATGTTGTTACACGTGGTCTGCCACTGCGAGGACGATCAGCTGTCCATCCTGTCTCCCTGTAGCGCTGTCTTAGGCGTCTCACAGTACGGACATTGCAATTTAATGCCCTGGTCACATCTGCTGTCCTCATTCCTCCTTGCAGCTTGCCTAAGGCACGTTCACACAGATGAGCAGGGACCCTGGGCATCTTTCGTTTGGTGTTTTTCAGAGTCAGTAGAAAGACCTCTCTAGTGTCCTAAGTTTTCAGAACTGAGACCTTAATTGCCTACCGTCTGTAAGTTGTTAGTGCCTTCACGACCTTTCCACAAGTGCATGTTCATTAATTGTTTTTTTGCTGAGTTTACATAGAGCCATGACTACATGGAACTCTATTCCATATCAAGTAACTCATGCCAGCAGTAAAACTAGATTTAAAAAAACGGATAAAAAAACACCTTATGGAACAGCAGGGACTGTGAAGCAACACAAACATTGGCACAAACACATGCATACACACACACGATAACATACTGTGTGTGTACTAATACATACACATGGTTGTAGTACTGTAGATATGTGGTAGTGGTGGAGTAGGGGCCTCAGGGCACACAGTGTGTTGTGAAATCTGTGAATGTATTGTAATGTTTTTTAAATTGTATAAACTGCCTTAATTTTGCTGGACCCCAGCAAAGTATACAGGCACCAAAAGCACATTAGGCTACTATTGTTCCATATGGGCAGTGTGCTTCACGGCTGTATAGGCTGAGTTTCCGCTGTCAACATTCATGCCATAACCAACTGTGTTACCACTAAAACCAGCTTTTGGTTGGTCTTAAATATCCCTATCAGCACTGTCTGAAATTAGCACTTTGGATCATGTTTTTAAGGACACGCCTAAAATATTTCCACCCCTCCGATCTGAGTGCAAACGTGCTGATATAAGACAGGTAAATGACCGAATTTGGCGTTAGGGCCGGAAAATGTCTACGCAATTTTTTTTTACATGGCGAAATTGTAAACTAACGTGCATTTCACATTAGTGCCGCCTTAACGCCAGCCGAAAATAGAGCCCTTGATATGCATAGACTGATTTACACAGGCAACAGTGGATGCATTTACATTGACACACGCATTTACATTGAGACACACACACGTTCAAAAAGGGATCGATCCCACTGCATATTAGGAGACTAGATTAGAAGGGAGATGCCTGACTTAATTGATTGTCTCCTCTTTGGCCTAACCTCTATTGATTGAACTCTGTATGAGTGTCCCTGCCTCCACATAGGTGTCTTTTCTCTTTTGCCCTGTTCTCTATTTTCCAGCGGCAATGACCAAAAGAGAAAGAGAAAGAAAGAGAGAGACACTGGCATGATGAGCTCTGAGGCCTCTTCTGTGGCGTGTCTGCAAATGGGCACTATGTCTCTCTTGATGGTTGGTTGATTTTGGAGGACCTTGTTTTTATTTTGTAAAATGCAAACCTCTTAGTTTGGCATGAGGAGGCTCCATTTTTATTTTAAAGAAACCTTTTTTTGTCTGGCGTATACACCACTTAAGTCCATGGCGAGGGCAGTAATGTGAAGTTGAAGTGAGTGAGAACTGTCAGGTAATGATGATGTCAGAATGAAGCACTAATCCATGGCAGCAGAGTCAATGCCATGTTTAGTCTACACGCTGCTAGGAGTTTGCTCTTTTTCTCTGTTGCCTTTTGTTTTAGCAGATAGGTGGATGGACCAACACTGTCGTCTTCAATTTCTACCACTATAGTGCCAATTGGTTTGGTTACTTTAAGTACATTTACATTTTAGTCATTTAGCAGACTCTTATCCAGAGCAACTTACAGTAGTGAATGTATACTATTCATACATTTCATTATGCTTTTCTTTTTTTTTTTGTACTGGCCCCCCGTGGGAATCGAACCCACAACCCTGGCGTTGCACACACCATGCTGGCGTTGCAAACACCATGCTCTACCAACTGAGCCACAGAATGCCTAGACAGGCTTGGCTCAGTGTGTTTGGTTAGAGTTATTGTAGCCTTGAGTGGTACACCGAAAGGGCTGCTTTAGGTTGCTTTGTTCCTGCTTTTAGACGGGAAGGTCTAGAACATGGCGCAGACGTGATCTGACCTCAGATAGCTAGTAGAAATACGGCCAACTGCGTCGTCTGAGACAAAGCGTAGCTTAATCTCGTCTGGTGCATCGCAGCTCTCCCCTATCTCTGTCCTTGGTTTGTCTATGGTGTGTGCCCCCCTATCTCACATGTTCACCTCCATAAAAGATACTGCATCTTTAAGCACCAGCGATGGCATCTACTGTGAAATTAATATGATTTAGATTGTCTTTGATCTGTATTTTATAATCCTTACATTGTGCTTGAGCCTGCACTTGCTCAGCCCAACCATCGTCCTAATGTCATCCTAACATCCCATTAAGTTGTGGCGCTCATGTGAGCATGTCTGTAGGGTAATTGTAGTGGGAAATATAGGCAGATTGTGGGAGGGATGGGTTTTTAAAGATGGCTGCTCCCTTGTGAGCATGTCATTGGGTGGATTGGGAAGCAAATGCTATGTGTTCTGTGTTTCTGCTGTGGCCTTTATCTGTCTGTGGGTTGGGGATGGTGCATGAGTGTCTGTCTGCACCCTTTTTCTGCTGGATACGCTCTATAGCTTAGACCTCTCTCTTTCTCCCTTTTTGCTTCCCTTTCAGCCACTGTGAGCCTTGCTCAGAGAGAAGAAAGCGCTTGTTTGTGCAGGACCCTCTGACCTGTAAATGCTCCTGTAAATTCACACAATTAGACTGCAAGTCCAGACAACTTGAGTTAAACGAAAGAACTTGCAGGTTTGTTTACGAAATATTATGATAAACAACGTGACTTGATCTCTACTCCGTTCACCCACATCTACATCCATCCACCTTTTTGCACTTCTGTCATTTGCTCGATTTTTTTTCTCCTGCTGAGAAATGCATGCTTCTCACTTTCTTATAGAATGTTTTTGTTTGTATAGAGAATTGTGTGGGACTGTTTGCTTGTAAGTGTGTTTGTATTGTCTGTCATGCGTAATATTCTGATACTGTTCTTAACATCATCCTTGATGTTAGAACTGTGACTCTATTATTGTGCGTTAGTATATTTGTATATTTGATCTAGCTAGTATAGTGTATTCCCTTTGCATGGTAGACACTTAAACTAGACAATACGCAAAAAACAGAGCCTTTCTCGCTTTAGATTTCCTTTAAATTAATGCAGTATATATATATATATACTAAATTCTAGCACCAAGCAAGATGTGTGTAGGGGGTTGGGTTTTACGTGTGTGCGACAGTCCGCACCATATTGGGTCAGTCTGTAGTAATGCCCATTTATTCAGACCCACACTTATCATCCTACTTATCTCCCAACATAGTCTCCTTATCTCTTTCCCATCGCTACATGGATATATATATATAACCACCTGCGTAGGAGGGGAATTTTCGCATCCATTGTTGTTTTTAAACTTCTACCAGTCTTGATCACACAAATAGAAAGACATGTTTATAAGTCAGCACAGTACAGGACTCAAGACAGAACTAACTCATGCACGACACTAACACTCAAAGGGAAAGTGTTTCCCTTGGTTCCTAACTATGAACGAACAGGCTCTTAATTGAGTGAATGTAGAGCTGGTGTCCATGCTGCTCGTTTCTAATGGTCCTACTCATAACTCCTACAAGGTGTAGCCCTAAACTCAATTACTAATCGGTGATTAAAACTGCTTCCGGTGAAACTCCCACAAGGCCTTGTGTTGGTGACATCCCTTGACACTACTATATACATCCCTGACCTTTGAACCTTAGGGGCCCCCCACACGGTTTGCTGGATTTAGAGAGCCACACATGAGTGGGGTGACCAGCAACATGATTCTAATTGGTCAGGGGAGGAAGAGGGAGGGCCTGCAGGAGTTTTCCACATTTGGGGTGATGTGATTGGCTCCAGGCTACACCCCTGCTGGGAGGATGATTTGTTGCCCATCTTCTAACCTACTGTCTGTCATGTCTTGTCATCCACAGATGTGACAAACCAAGGAGATGAGGAGAGGGGGACAATGAAATGAAGGAATATTTTCTTGGCACGGCACTTTGAAACCTGAGGACGCATTCCCTGGATGGACTGAAAATTACAATGAAAGAAGGAGCAAGAGCGAACGATGGAGAGAGACTGAGATAACAACATGCTGTTGTATATTTCTAATATATATATATATATATATATATATATATATATATATATATATATATATATATATATTCTAAAAGGACAATGACATTGTGTATTGCTGCTATAAAAAAAATGAGACATTATAAAGTGAACGAATGCGCCACTGTCTGGCGTGTGAATTGGACAAATTGTTTAGTTGCCAGGGTGTTTGGGCCTGCACGTGGATAGGACTGAGTTTTTGTCAGAATACATTTTATTTTATGTAACACTTCACTGGATGTTGGTCTGCTGTGGATATGAGTATCTTAAATATATCTATATAAAAAACTAAGAGAAATAGTGACCATAACTTCACTGAGAGGTACAACGGGAACATGTTTCTCCTCAGACCTCTGAAGGTCTAGAGAACTGTCAGAAAGCAGAACTACTTCCTCTATGGGGTTATGTTTTTGTCACTGCTGTATCTACTGATACCAGATAGGACTCGGTGTGAGAATAATTCTAAAGGGATATTAAACGTAGGTATGCATGGAGACGAGAGAATACTGAACTTGATTCCGTCTTCCGCTTAGGAACAGTGGCATTCAACTCACCACTGTCAAAATCAATAATCTCTATTTGCTTTGTTTGTCTTCATTTGTTTTCCAAAGAAATAATTGCACACACATTAAAGAATAGTCCATTATAGAAAAAATAACGATCTGTATATACTTACATAATATCCCTTTGTCTAGTACAGTACATCTAATTTATAATGCTAGAATATTTTCAGTATTCTGTGCATTTAATTTATATATTTATATTCAGTGTTATGGTTGATATTGATTTTACTTCTTCACCTGGCAATGTTATCACCAATCTGTTTGGCCATGGAAAACATGGAAAACTGTAGATGTATTTCTTTTAAAAAAGAACAGAAAGATTAACTTCAACATTCCTGAAAATGAGATACTGTATGATTTGTTGGGCTAGAGAGGCTGGTAGCATGTGTCTTGACTTTGTTACAAACAAACCCTGCCACAAACATGCTTGTGAAAAAGATGCACAGCCAACGTTGCAGTTTCAGGCTGTTGTCGGACATGTGTTTTTGCACTTGAGTGCCTGAAGACACGTCATGAGGAGGACTGAGGGCGTCTCCCTGACCTTGGTCAGGTCAGCTTGGGAAAACTCCACACTGAGAGACTAAGACTCTGGCCAGCCCACTTTAGCCAGAACAGGACTTGGCCTAGTCGGGAACCAGGAGCATTAGGAGACGATGCTCTCTGCCCTTTGATGAAAAAAGAAACATTCTATTTGTATTTCTGTGTCAGAACTGCTTTTTTGTTTGTTGTATCATGTACAGACACATTTGTAGTATATTTTCCCATTAATATATTTATTGGTGCTGTAAAATTATCAGTTTTACAATAGTAACATATTTTTTTGTTTTTAGTGTAACTATTAACTATATTTATTTAGAAAATATATTGTTTTTTATTAAACAGAAAATGCCGTTCTCTTTGGAAGCCTCTTTTTAACTGTTTTGAAATCACCTCTGACATTTTGATCAATCTAAAATAATTTGATCAAGTAACAATATAACAAAATCCTACTTTATTTATCATTCCTAAGCCAATTGATAAGGCATCATAAAAGTACAAGACTACAATAAAATACATGCAGTGCAACATACAGGTATCTGCTAAAATAAAGGAAACACCAACATTTTAATTTCTTTTACCAGGCAAAGCAGTTAAGAACAAATTCTTTTTTCAATGACGGCCTAGGAACAGTGGGTTAACTGCCTTGTTCAGGGGTTGAACGACAGATTTTTACCTTGTCAGCTCTGGGATTCGATCTTGCAACCTTTCGATTTCTAGTCCAACACTCTAACCACTAGGCTACTTGCCGCCCCAAGTAAAGTGTCTTAATAGGGCATTGGGCCACCACAAGCCAGAACAGCTTCAATGCACCCTGGCATAGATTCTATAATTGTCTGAAACTCTATTGGAGGGATGCATCACCATTCTTCCATGCAAAATTCCGTCATTCGGTGTTTGGTTGATGGTGGTAGAAAACGCTGTCTCAGGTGCCGCTCCAGTATCTCCCATAAGTATTCAATTGAGTTGAGACCTGGTGACTGAGACGACCATGGCATATGGTTTACATTGTTTTTATGCTCATCAAACCATTCAGTGACCTGTGGATGGGGGCATTGTCATCCTATGGGGCATAGCCATGATATCCAAAATAATGGCCGGAATAATGGCCTGCCCAGCATGACCCTAAGCATAATGGGATGCTAACTGCTTAATTATAGGTCTCATGGTCCTTTGCATGAGTAGGTCCAACTGGTGCTTAAACCATAAAATAAACATTGAAACAAAAGTAGCCACAAAAGGTTTTGATCTATTCATACTTAACAGTACATGAATGGCAGATGTACATAAAAAAGTGGTAGATTCACTTTCACTTCGATTCAATATGTATCGCAGAGGTTCCGTGCTATAGTGTGATTGAAGGGAAAGGTCATTTCCGATTGAGCCGCATATGCAGCGTTTACCATGAATGCAGTTTTTGCAAACATTGCCTTTACATTACAATCGCGCTATAGCACTATAGCCCTTGGTTAAGTGGTCAACACCACAACACAATAACTTACAATGAACAACAAGAGGAAAATAAACTCTCTAATAATGTCAGAACCAAGCATTGACTTTGTGCCATATTTCAAATCATTTACCCAAATTGTTCACAAAGAATCTCTGAAATAGTGGAGTTTTTTTCTGTCAGGAGTGGTTTGTGATTTTTATACCGAACCTCTCTAATTAGAATCCAAAAGTACCCAATGGCTATGTGGTTATGTCATTTCATGCATTCTACCTCCACTAAGAAAAGATTAGCAGTGTCTCTCTCTTAAAATAAACCCCAGAGAGAGAGGGAGGAAGGAGGAAGGAGGGAGCCTATTGTCTTGGATTTTATTTGACATCCTTATCTTCTTCATCCTCCTCCCTCCATCTCTTCCTTCTTCCTCTTGTGTTGGACACGTCAGCATGCCTGTGTACTGTAGGTCATGAATCACGTTTAAGGTAAACAGCACCCTGGCACTAAGAAATTGCTTAGTCACGGAACAACATGGAAACACTGACCCAACCACTCCAGGAAATGCCCAATGAGGCCTGTGTTTGAATAACGTTTGAATAACCTTCAGGTAATAGCTAACCGCCAGGTTCAGGCCCATTTTCACTTTGTATACTTAAAAGGAAGTTTCAACTTGATTCCATAAAAAGTGTGGTTTCATCTATTGTTTTACAAGTGCCTCCCTCACACTAGTATTGCACCATGAGGCCTAAATGAAGGAAGTTTCATTTCCAGTGAAATGGACTTAACTGAAAAGAATGTGGAGGAATTACATGATACAGTGTAGGAGCATGTTTAATAAAGGTCCTGTCCCGTCAGCTATGCAGATTATCAATAAGGCCATGAGTGATTATTTGATCACATTTCTGTGACTGTTCAGCTCCACTTGACTGATCAGCAGCAGTGTTATCAATCGATACAGGTTTCAAATCAAATAAAATCTAATTTTATTGGTCACATACACATGGTTAGCAGATGTTATTGTGAGTGTAGTGAAATGCTTATGCTTCTAGATCCGACTGTGCAGCAGTATCTAACAGGTAATATCTAACAAAACCTAATATCTAAAGAATTCCACAACAAAACCTAATACACACAATCTAGTAAAGGAATGGGATGAGAATATATAAATATAAAATATATGGATGAGCAGTGAGGGCTAAGATGCAATAGATAGTACAGAATAGATAGTGTAGGATATAGTATACAGTTTGTGATAAGTAATGTGAGATATGTAAACATTCTTAAAGTGGCATTATTAAAGTGACTAGTGTTCCATTTATTAAAGTGGCCAATGATATCAAGTCTGTAGGTAGGCAGCCGCTTTTCTGTGCTAGTGATGGCTGTTTAACAATCTGATGGCCTTGAGATAGAAGCTGTTTTTCAATCTCTCTGTCCCAAGGTTTGAATGTAATGTGTTGGGTCTTTTTATATGGATTCAGCCACAGGTTGGTTTTCATAGCTAGCTGTTTAACACTGATACACATTCATTTTATATGATGCGTTTTATTATTATATGATGTGTTTCAGTATTTTAAACACAACACTCTGGATTGGTTTGTTGTCTTTTCACGAAAGTTATTCAGGTTCACTTGACATAGCTCAAATTATTCAGGGTCTAGTGAACCTTGCTCCGGTTGTTGAATGGACAGGTGATTACGGGAGCGTGTTATCGCGTTGTAGAGTCCCAGTAACATTGACTTGAATTGCTGCCCTTATGAGGCAGAGATCATAAACACAATGCAGTGCCAATCCAGCTGTTTGACTGACATCCAGATCACAGTTACAAATTATAGTAACGCCTAACAGAATAACCGAGATTAATAACATAAAACAAGGCTGAAACACTTCTAAATGTCAGATTTGGAGACAGAACACAAATCTTCCCCCAAAACGTTGTTGGACTAAATGCTCCGAAGAATGCTTTAATTTATTTTATTAGTGATTAGAGAGTAATGAAAAATATCGGGCCAACTTTGACCCTGTGATAACTTTAAGGGCTAGTGTTGCGCTGGACTTTAATGTGATGCTTTAGCAGCTATAAGCTGCTGTTGCTAACATTAAACCTCTACCTCTAACTTAATTTGTTTTAAATGTTTGTGTACGCGTGCTTGCATGCATGTGTGCATGCATGCATGTTGTGCATGTGTGCTCGCTTGTATGGCTGTTTGTGTGTGTGTGTGTGTGGGTGGGTGCATGTGTGTGTGCATGTGCATGCATGTGTGTTTGTGCCCGTGCGTGCTTGTATGCTTGTGTGTGTGTGTGTACATCCCATGGGGTCCTCCTGAAATAGCGTGGGGGAGGAACCCAAATGACCAAGCCTGTCAGACCGACCTGTGTGCACAGAACTATTTTGAAATGTTTTGGCAATCTAATTATGGAAATACCACTGAGAATTTGCTATTCAAAGCACACGTGCAGCACGACATGAATAAATTAGGTGGAATAAAAGTGTACCTTCTATAGCGCAACACCAGCAACCTGCTCAAAAGGTTTGTGTTGAATTAATAGAGAAGAGGTTGTATAGCTCAGACACGCCCAAATTTGCACAATTTACCCCAGGCAACACCTACACAATATGTTTAGGCAATATGCAAAATATGGAATTCGCTCAATAAAACAAATGTCAGCTAGGCAAAGCAGCGAGGCTTATGTTGACCCTGTCCGTTAAAAGTCATTGGAGTCAGGGACGGCTGCGCGCGTCAACGATTTGAATGGATGAATGGACATTGGGGAGGAAGATATGCATACCGTGGTGCTTTTCCTGATGATGCAGTTTCAGCAAATGTTTTGTATTTTCAGCATAGTAACCATCAGAATCATTTTGAAAAAATATTAGATAGCAAAAAAGGATGACAATTTTGTATATATTTATTTATTTTTGGGGCTTTTCATAACAGATTTTTTAAGTAGATTATCACAGGCTAAGCACTCCCTCCGCTGAATGAATGTCACTGTGTACTGTAGCTTTAAGAGTCTCACTGTGCTGTATTCAGTTCACACGCTGTCACTAGGACTAGGACGATGTGTCTCTGATCAGGTAATCTTGGTCTCCTGCTACAGGCGGTGGAAACTGCCCACACCACCAGATCCACACTACGTCACCAGTCTCACCCTCTACCCCACTCAGATGGTGTGTGTGTGTGTGTGTGTGTGTGTGTGTGTGTGTGTGTGTGTGTGTGTGTGTGTGTGTGTGTGTGTGTGTGTGTGTGTGTGTGTGTGTGAGGGGGGGGGGGGGGAGAGAGAGAGAGAGAGAGAGAGAGAGAAACAGAGAAAAACAGAGAGAGGTGTGTTAATGAGAGGCGTATATCTATTGGTGAGAGTGACTTTGAGGAATGGAGAGTGAGAGATGATGCAGTCATCAGCTGATTGCTGATGTCCGTTAGCTAAAGCATAGGGTAGTTCAAGTTTCAAATTATAATGTGCACAAGTACAGTCAAATCCTTTTCTTGCTACCTCTAAACCCAACAATTCAGTAAGCAATAACAATGTCTTACTAAATATAACATAAGGTTGAACAAAAATACACAATAAATAAGAAATAAGAACACGAGAGGAAAGCTACAGTGCCTTTAGAAAGTATTCATACCCCTTGACTTTGAACATTTTGTTGTTACAGCCTGAATCATATTTTTTACACATATTTAACCCCTTTTTTTGGTTAGGCACAAAAGTACCTTCAAATCACATTTTTATTCGTCACTTGCGCCGAATACAACAGGTAGACCTTACCGTAAAATGCTTACTTACAAGCCCTTATTAACCAACAACGCAGTTACGAAAATAGCGTTAAGAAAATATTTATTAATTAAACTAAAGGGAAAAAAAGTAACACAATAAAATAACAATAACGTGGCTATATACAGGGGGTACCGGTACCGAGTCGATGTGCGGGAGTCCAGGTTAGTCAAGGTAATTTGTACATGTAGGTAGGGGTAAAGTGACTATGCATAGATAATAAAGTCAGCGTGTCATTTGATTAATTGTTCAGCAGTCTTATGGCTTGGGGGTAGAAGCTGTTAAGGAGCCTTTTGAACCTAGACTTAGTACCTCTTGCCGTGCGGTAGCAGAGAGAACAGTCAAAAAACTGTGTGTCTTCCTATGACACCGCCTAGTGTATATATATATATATGTTTTATTTAACCTTTATTTAACTAGGCAAGTCAGTTAAGAACAAATTCTTATTTATAATGACAGCATACCAATAGGCAAAAGGCCTCCTGTGGAGATGGTGGCTGAGATTAAAAATGAAAAATAAATAAAATATAAATACAGGACAAAACGCACATCATGACATGAGAGACAACAAGACACTACATAAAGAGAGACCTAAGACAACAACACAGCATGGTTGCAACACAACATAACAATATGGTAGCAACACAACATGGTAGTAGCACAAAACATTGTACAAACATTATTGGGCACAGGCAACAGCACAAAGAGCATGAAGGTAGAGACAATAATACATCACACAAAGCAGCCACAACTGTCAGTAAGAGTGTCCATGATTGAGTCGTTGAATGAAGAGATTGATATAAAACTGTCCAGTTTGAGTGTGTGTTGCAGCTCGTTCCAGTCGCTAGCTGCAGCGAACTGAAAAGAGGAGTGACCCAGGGATGTGTGTGCTTTGGGGACCTTTAACAGATTGTGACTGGCAGAACGGTTGTTGTATGTGGAGAATGAGGGCTGCAGTAGATATCTCAAATAGGGGGGAGTGAGGCCTAAGAGGGTTTTATAAATAAGCATCAACCAGTATGTCTTGTGACGTATACAGAGTGCAGTATAGAGTATAGAGCGCAGTGATGTATCCTATAAGGAGCATTGGTGGCAAATCTGATGGCTGAATGGTAAAGAACATCTAGCCGCTCGAGAGCACCCTTACCCGCCGATCTATAAATTATGTCTCCGTAATCTAGCATTGGAAGGATGTTCAACTGAATCAGGGTTAGTTTGGCAGCTGGGGTGAAAGAGGAGTGATTACGATAGAGGAAACCAAGTCTAGATTTAACTTTAGCCTGCAGCGCCCTCCATTAATGGTGTCACCTTTGGGAAATATAAGCAAAACGGGCTGTGATTTTTTTTTTTTATTGTTTATCCTCTTGGCCTTTCATTTAAAATATTCACAAAAATGTAACCTTTAATTAAAGTAAAATAATTTAAAGAAAAAATAAATGATTATCATAAAACAAATATTTTTGTAAAATATATGTGTACCACAATTATTGCCACCCCTTCATTCAATACTTTGTGCAACCTCCCTTTGCCAAGTTAACAGCTCTGAGTCTTCTCCTATAATGCGTAATGAGGTTGAAGAACATATGTCAAGGGATCTGAGACCATTCTTCCATACAGAATCTCTCCAGCTCCTACATATTCCGAGGTTCATGCTTGTGGACTCTCCTCTTCAGCTCATCCCACAGGTTTTCTATGGGGATTAGGTCAGGGAACTGGGATGGCCATGTCAAAACCTTGATTCTGTGGTCAGTGAACCAACTTCAGCTCATCCCACAGGTATTCTATGGGTTTTAGGTCAGGGAACTGGAATGGCCAATGCAAAACCTTGATTCTGTGGTCAGTGAAACAATTTTGTGTTGATTTTGAGGTGTGCTTTGGATCATTGTCCTGGTGGAAGATTCAACCACGGCCCAGTCTATGATGCCATGTATCATGATAAGTTGTCCAGGGCCTTTGAAAGAAAAACAGTCCCACAACATCAAAGATCCAGCATCATACTTCACAGTGGGGATGGGGTACTTTTCTGCATGGCTATCTTTCTGTCTATGCCAAACCCACCTCTGGTGTTTGTTTCCAAAAAGCTTTATTTTGGTCTCATCTGACCATAGATCCCACTGAAAGTTCCAGTAACGTTTGGCAAACTATAGGCGCTTGAGTTTGTTGTTTGATGACAGCAAATGCTTTTTTATTGCAACCCTCCCAAACAACTTGTGGTTATGTAGGTGGTGTCTGATTGTAGTTTTGGAGACTTTCTGACCCCAAGACCCAACTAATGTCTGTAATTCTCCAGCTGTGATCCTTGTAGATTTTATTTGCCACTCTCACCGTCCTCCTAACTGTGCGTGGGGACAATGTTGACACACGTCCTCTTCCAGGGCCGATTGTTAACATCTCCAGTTGCTTTAAACGTCTTAATTAATGCCCTGAGAGTGGAAATGGGCATTTTCAACCATTGAGCTATTTTCTTATAGTAATTTCCTGATTTGTGCAGCTCAACAACCTTTTGTTCGCACATCATTATTTATTCTCGGGATGACTATGGGAACTTGGCCTGTGTGTCACCTCATATTTATACCCCAGTGAAACAGGAAGTCATGGCTTACCACTTAAGTATTCCTAATCACTCAGGTGAACTTAAAAACATAAAAAAATATGAATGGGAATATACTTTAGTTATATTTTACTCATAATAATTTCTAGGGGTGACAATAATTGTGCCACACGTTTCGGAGAAAAATATTAATTTAATTTATTACACATATATTTTTTTCAATCATTTTACTTCAATTAAATGTTCAATTTTTGTGAATATTTTCAATATAAGACCAAGAGGATAAACAGCAGCCACTTTTTTACAGCCGTTTCGCTGATATTTACCAAGGGTGCCAATATTAGTCGAGGGCACTGTAGGTCCTGGATGGCAAGAAGCTTGGTCCCAGTGATGTACTGGGCCATACGCATTACTCTCTGTAGCGCCTTGTGGTCAGATGCCGAGCAGTTGCCATACCAGGCGGTGATGCAACCAGTCAGGATGCTCTCGATGGTGCAGCTGTAGAACTTTTTGAGGATCTGGGGGCCCATGCCAAATCTTTTCAGTCTTCTGAGGGGTAAAAGGCTTTGTCGTGCCCTCTTCATGACTGTCTTGTTGTGTTTGGACCATGATAGTTTGTTGGTGATGTGAACACCAAGGAACTTGAAATTCTCGACTTGCTCCACTACAGCTCTGTCGATGTGAATGGGGCTGTGTTCGGCCCTCCTTTTCCTGTAGTCCACGATCAGCTCCATTGTCTTTCTCATGTTGAGGGAGAGGTTGTTGTCCTGGCACCACACTGCCAGGTCTCTGACCTCCTCCCATAGGCTGTCTCATCGTTGTCAGTGATCAGGCCTACCACTGTCGTGTCTTCAGCAAACTTAATGATGGTGTTGGAGTCATGCTTGGCCACGCTGTCGTGGGTGAACAGGGAGTACAGGAGGGGACTAAGCATGTACCCATGAGGGGCCCCCTTTGTTGAGGATCAGCATGGCAGATATGTTGTTGCCTACCCTTACCACCTAGGGGCGGCCCGTAAGGAAGTCCAGGATCCAGTTGCAGAGGGAGGTGTTTAGTCCCAGGGTCCTTATTTTAGTGATGAGCTTTGTGGGCACTATGGTGTTGAACGCTGCGCTGTAGTCAAGGAACAGCATTCTCACATCCTTTTGTCCAGGTGGGAAAGGGATGTGTGGAGTGCGATTGAGATTGCATCATCTGTGGATCTGTTTGAGCGGTATGCAAATTGGAGTGGGTCTCGGGTTTCCGGGAGGATGGTGTTGATGTAAGCCATGACCAGCCTTTCAAAGCACTTCATGGCTACCAATGTGAGTGCTATGGGGCGGTAGTCATTTAGGCAGGTTACCTTCGTTCGCTTTCGTGGGCACAGGGACTATGGTGGTCTGCTTGAAGCCACTTGCCAGTTGGTCCGCACATACTCTGAGTACACGTCCTGGTAATCCGTCTGGCCCCGCGGCCTTGTGAATGTTGATCTGTTTAAAGGTCTTGCTCACATCGGCTATGGAGAGGGTTATAACACAGTCATCCGGAACAGCTGGTGGTCTCATGCATGCTTCAGTGCGTAATACTGCAAGAAATGTGGCAAAGCAATTAACTTTTTGTCCTGAATGCAAAGTGTTATGTTAGGGGCAAATCCCATACAACACATTACTAGGTACCACTATCCATATTTTCAAGCAAAATCCTAGAGGAAAACCTTTAAAACTGTTTTGCCTAGTTAAATAAAGGTCAAATAAAAATGTTTAAAAAATAAATAAATAAACGATTGAGACTTACCCGGAAAGACTCACAGCTGTAATCGCTGCCAAAATTGATTTTAAGATGTATTGACTCAGGGGTATGAATACTTTTGTAAATGAAATATTTCTGTGTTTCATTTTCAATACATTTGCTAAAATAACAAAAAACATGTTTTCACTTTGTCTTTATGGGGTATTTTGTGTATCTTAAATCTTAATTTCATAAATTTTAATACAGGCTGTAACACAAAAAAAAATGTGGACTAAGTCAAGGGTTATGAACACTTTCCGAAGGTACTGTATATACACTGGGTCAGTTCCAATACCACATTTTGAGGGCGTCCTGGTAAACATGGCTGGGAGGACAGTCACACATGTTCAACTTTTACCCTTCATATGTCAGGCTGGCGCTGTCTCGCTATGAGGTTAATGTCTACCAGCTTCAAGGGCGCGCACACACCCTCACACACACACACCTCCCAGGGAGAGAGCAAGAGTGTGAAAGAGATTACAGACGGCATTTTCCATTCCGTCCCGTCTGTGTCGTGTAACTCTGCCCCTGATTTGCCTGAGTAATTATTTAAGTGGAAAGTCACTGGTTGGGAAATTGCTGGGGTTTGGTATTGCAGTGTTGCTTCTTTCAGTCTGGATGCAGATGTCTACCCTCTTTCAAATGTCAAATGACATCTCCCAAATAGCGTATAATAGCGTTATTCTATCTCACATGATGATTGTACAAGGGCCACTGTGGCAATGGTTTTCAAGTGTCACCCAGACCAGACAGTATACTCTATCTTGTTAACTACTCCCAAGCTGTCAACCACCCTCTGTGTCTGGACAGTAAAGAACCTCTGTTGACCACTGATCAGTTGTGCCCTTACTGACCCTAATTAGCTAAACCAATTTAGATTACAGTACTAGTATCCAAGAGTGCTAATGTAATCTGTTAACGTTGTTAACTATTTCTCTTTATAAAACTTTGCCCTTTGTGTCTGAGTATCTGTTTATGTGTTGGTGCCATTGATTAAAAAGATAAAGTGATGTATATTGGTTGTGAAGAATAAAATAATAGAATAGAAAGAATAATTGTGACAGATGAGGAGGCAGCCAGACAGGGTGCTAATGGTCCAGGGTGCACACACACATTGTCCGTCCTTTTTAATTTGCCCTCTCCAAATAAAGAGGACTCAAAGGCTTTTACAAATGTTAAATCTGTATAATAAGACAGTTAAAGAGTACAACCTAGTAGTCTATCTTTTTAAAAATCTTTCTTATGCTAATTTACCATCCTTGCCCTGTTTCACCCAAATTAGTCCTCTGGCTCTCCCTGGCTCGCTCTCTCTGGCTCGCTCTCTCTCTCTCTGGCTCGCTCTCTCTCTCGAGTCTCTTTCTTGAATCTCTTTCTGGAATGGCTGAAGTGCAGTGGACCCCTTACTGAGTCAGAATGCCTGAGAATTATAGGCCGCTCAGCTACTTCATTTCTATTCCCAGCATGCCCCAGGGGCTCTGAGGGAAACATCCAGTGGGAAGACCAATAAAAAGCAGGGTGCACTATGGCAAAGTGACTTCATCCCACAGTAAAGCATACTGTGATAGATGGCGCATGGTAAGATTATGGGGAGGCCACTGTGGGGGGTCAGGCTGATGTGACCGGTGTCTTTCATGACTGGTGTTCCTTTGCTGCTATCTATCTGTCTGTCTGTGGCTTAGTTCCCCTAGAACATCAACACGTCTGATGTATTTATGCTCATGAGAAGTATGAGGCTAGGGCCTGAACAGTGTTGCTGTAAATGTTTGAGCATTATGGCTACCTGTGTATTCCCATTGGAACTGCTGTGTGAATACATGTGAGAGGAGAGGTGTTTAAGGGGTTAGCGTGGCGGGGAGGTGGGTGTCTTCTATCCGCTGACGTGAACACTCTCATCTTATGTCAAGATCTCTGCTGGAGTTGTTTTTACACTTAACCCAGTTCCGTTTTTTGTGTGAGCAATTTTACACAATGCCTTTGCAATTTCACACTTACATACAGATAAAGTTGCCACAAGTTACCACATAGAAATACATGGATGTATGTAGATCCTCTCTGTGGGTGGGTGTTTTTGTGTGTGTGTGTGTGTGTGTGTGTGTGTGTGTGTGTGTGTGTGTGTGTGTGTGTGTGTGTGTGTGTGTGTGTGTGTGTGTGTGGCTTTGCGTGCATGCGTGTCTGTGTGCACTCACACTCGTGTGTCTGTGCGCACACGCATTTGTGTTCACCTGCTTTCACGTGTGTGTGTGTATGTGTGTGCGTGCGTGTACATGCACGATTGTGTCTGCATGTGCATATAGATGGGGGTAGGTGTACATTCCAATGGGAGACTCAGGTGACAGGCAGCAAGCCCAGACTTGTTGTTGCATTCCAGACTCCTGCTTCAGGAAACAATCTCCTCTGAGAATCCCGTGGGGATTTCCACTGAAAAGAGTAATACAAAAATAATGTGTTGGGACAGGGCTCAATGTAGCGAGTGAATGGAAAAAGTGTAGTATAAATACAGTAGTATGGGGAAAAAACTGTAGTATATACTATAGTAATTACTGTAGTGTTTTTGCGGACTGAAGTATACTGTAGTATTTACTGTAGTGTTTATTTTATTTATGGGTTTTTTTTATTTCACCTTTATTTAACCAGGTGGCCTACCTGGTTAAATAAAGGTGAAATAAAAAAAGTTGAGAACAAGTTCTCATTTACAACTGCGACCTGGCCAAGATAAAGCAAAGCAGTGCGACAAAAACAACAACATGGAGTTACACATAAACAAACGTACAGTCAATAACACAAAAGAAAATAAAACAGAAAAATCTATGTACAGTGTGTGCAAATGTTTATGCTTTATTATCTTTGACATAGCAGTGAGGACTTTGTCCTTGGGGAAACCTACTGGGCAAAATATTCAAAGAGTATTTAGGTAGGTAGGACTGTAGACTGAATGGACACATCAGAGCTTCTGCTCGTTTTTTATATCCTGTAGGGAGCACAATATATGGTCTATACTTGGCATGTAGGTTTCTCACTTATGGGTGGCACAAATTGGGATATATAGATGGGAATGGGCATGGTACACTACAGAGTTGCAAAGATAAAGCCAAATTTCAGACTGGCCAATAAAAAGAAAAGATTAAGATGGGCAAAAGAACACAGACACTGGACAGAGGAACTCTGCCTAGAAGGCCAGCATCCCGGAGTCGCCTCTTCACTGTTGACGTTGAGACTGGTGTTTTGCTGGTACTATTTAATTAAGTTGCCAGTTGAGAACTTGTGAGGCGTCTGTTTCTCAAACTAGCCACTCTAATGTACTTGTCCTCTTGCTCAGAATAGACTTACGAGTTTCAGAATAAAGTTTTTTGTTTCTGGCCATTTTGAGCCAGAAACACCCACATATGCTGATGCTCCAGATACTCAACTAGTCTAAAGAATGCCAGTTTTAGTGCTTCTTTAATCAGAACAGTAGTCATTTATAACATTAACAATGTCTACACTGTATTTCTGATCATTTTGATGTTATTTTAATGGACAAAAAATGTGCTCTTCTTTAAAAAACAATGACATTTCTAAGTGACCCCAAACTTTTGAACGGTAGTGTATATGCAAATGAAATACTGTAGTATATACTATAGTAATTACTGTAGGGTTTTTGCGGACTGTAGTGTTTTTGTAAACATTACTATAGTATTTACTGTTGTGTTTTTATGCTATGTAGTATACTTCTAGTATTTACTATAGTATTATACAGTATACTACATCATTTTATAGTAAGTACTACTGTACACATGATTGAGGTATACTACAGCGTATACTATAGTATTCTTCAGTATACTACAGTTTGCTACAGAATTCTATAGTAAGAATATAGTATTCTATAGTAAACTGTAGTATTTGTTCATGTGGTGCTGTTCACATACAGTATTGACACACGTCCTGGTTTGCTCTCTGTAGTTATTGGGACTGGCTGGCTGTAAGTGACTGTACTACAAATACACACGGCGAAAATAGCCATTAGCACAAAGTTTCCTCACAAAGACCCTTTGCACTGGACTTCCGAAACAGACCCTAAGACTTAGGACACTCTCCTTTGGCTAAGCCCAAGGAAAGTCACCATCTAAGTTAGCTAGCTAGTTAACTAACAAGCTAGACTGTTGGTTTATAAAAGTCAAAGAAAGCTACAAAAACACTAAGAAGCTAACAATGGGCATAATAGCACTGTAATAAAAGTAAATGTTTGCACAAATGTGAATCTTAATGATGACTAGTTTTGCCAGTAAGTTAGTCATTCATTTATTTACCGCTTCCCATTTTGGTCACATTTACATTGGCTTAGTGCTGGATTCAATCTGCATCACGCAAGTATCGTGGAAGATATGCAGCGTTTACTGTGAATGCAGTCTCTGCGAATGGGGGAACATTGCCTTTAAATATAAATTGAGCTATAACATAGATCTTCTGCGATACATCTGCGATACAGATTGAATCCAGCCCTATTATAGCAATAAACTACTTCTAGGCTTGCCTAAACACACCTACCCACATAGAAAACAGATGAACGGACAGTCAGACAGAGACAGACAAACAGACAGAATCACGTGCATGCAGGCATGGTTGTTTAGAAATAGAAAGTAAGAATGCATGACTCCAACAACATCCTCTGCCAGAAATGTGACTGATTCTCACCTCTGTGTGTCTGTCTCCCTGTCATGCCACTACCAACTAGCCTACAGCAGTTAAATCCATCTTCTAAAATGTAAATAATCAGTCCATAATAATGACAACAACTCTAGAGCCACCCCTCATCTGAAAGTGACTAAATACCGTCAGCTCTGTAAATGATGTCATGATGATCACGCCACCGATAACAACATTGAAATCAAACCCAGTTTACAGTTATGACTCTGGAATCAAATGGACCTCACTGATCAACCCATTCAAGGTGTCATTGACACCACACACCAACGCTTACTGGAAACATTATAACCCTCAAGAAACGCCCCTAATTGCAGTCTGCAGTTACACCATATTGCTTATAGCAAGCACCTGAACTCTTTCACCGCATGGGTTTATAGTTAATAATTTGCAAGCTATTCCAGGTTATATACTATACATCTTCTGCCCAGAAGGTTTAGTGATACTACAGTATCATGCAGGTCCAATTAGATAGGTTTATCATTTTTAATCACCAACCAATTAAATAGTATGAGTAATTAGGTAGTTATAATCCCAGAGTCACGGACAGGCTTTATCTGTTCTTGGTTTCTGGTTGCTTTTCTCTGGCGATAACATACTGAACTCCATCGTAGGCATTCCTCTATCCTCCCTCCTTCGGATACATTTGAAATTATGCAGTATATTTTTGTTGTTGTTGCAGAAACACTCAGCGACCTTGTGGTTAGACAGTCTATCCTGAAATTGGAAGGTTAGGGGTTCGATCCCAGGTCGAGGCATACCAAATATGCTTGTACTGTACATAAAGCTGTCTTATGCTACAGAAACAGAAGAAGGCTACTTACTTCTCTATGGATGACCATTTCATAATTTGTCCTTGGTGACCTGTCTTTTGCGCTCTGTGTTATCTCGGGTGGTTACTGTAATTGTGTGGACTCCATCAAACTCACTCTGCGAAATTAGGTTTTACATCTATCATTGCAAACCGCCACACCAGACATATAAAAGTCAAAACATTGACACATTGGACTGGTCTCCTGACTCATGGTATTCTTGTAGGCGTGTCTGGCCTGGTGCATGTCTCTCTCTCTCTCTCTCTCACCTTTAGAAAAACCAATAAAATCTTCCCATGTGTCACACATGTGTATTGGATCAAACAGCCGGCTATGCAAACAAGTGGTGATACACAAACAGAGCCTCCGTAATGAAGAACAGCCATTGCGTAATAGGGTAAAAGTCAGTGAGAACACGTGTAAGCAGGAGCAAGTGATGATGACAGGGCAGAAGAGGAGTTACAAGGCTAGATATGGGCTGATAACACTGCATAAATACTGGCAATGACTTCATGAATCAGGCCCATAGATTTAAGATAGACATCTGTCCCATTATGGCATCTGTGAGAACATGGGCAACGCCATTGAGGCCATCTCCATTTAGAATTTAGGATTTTCTTCTTGTACTACTTTTATGAATTGGCAAACAAACTGAAAGGGTGCACACTGCCACCTAGATTGTGTTGTTTGAACAGGTATAAAGCCAAGGTTGGCGATGTACTGCCACCTGCAGTTATGGAATGTTTCCTCACGAGTATAATTCATTGGCTGATCCCTCCTGGTGACCTGGATGGAATTACGTGATCCTTCCTTAACCCATATGAAGTCCCACCCAGTTGACTACTTCAAAATGGTGAAAGTCCTCAATGGCGCTGCCCATGCTAAAACGGGCTTTTGGGCACTAGAGTCCTCTATCCATCTCTATGATCAATTCCCACTCCACAACAAGCAAACAAATGATATGCCCATTACCATGCTTCATATTCATGACTCCCATGCTACTCAATACACCCAAAAAGTTATGTCATAATACACTCTTAGAAAAAAGATGTTTCAAAAGGGTTTTTCGGCTGTCCCCAACTGGCGGCCCGCAGCCGAATTTGGCCTGCGGATTTGGCCCCCCAATTTGGCCCCCTAAGTTTATTGAGCTCAAAAAAAGAATCGATTTTTGAGACAAAAAAGACCGTCAAAATCAGTTACAAGTGATTTTAATTTTGTAAATTTGTTCTCAAGTATTCCCACGCATAAAAGAGACATATGTGATCGTATACAAATAATAATAATTAATAATAATTTATTGGATTTATATAGCGCTTTTCTACCAAACGAGGTACTCAAAGGTACTCATTTGTCGACTTCTGTAACCGTAAAATCCTTGGTTTCATGCATGTTAACATCAGAAGCCTCCTCCCTAAGTTTGTTTTACTCACTGCTTTAGCGCACTTCGCCAACCCTGATGTCCTTGCCGTGTCTGAATCCTGGCTTAGGAAGGCCACCAAAAATTCTGAGATTTCCATCCCCAACTACAACGTTTTCCGTCAAGATAGAAAAAGGGGGAGAAGTTGCAATCTACTGCAGAGATAGCCTGCAAAGTTTTGTCATACTTTCCAGGTTTATGCCCAAACAGTTCGAGCTTCTACTTTTAAAAATGAATCTCTCCAGAAATAAGTCTCTCACTTTTTCCACCTGTTATAGACCGCCCCCCCCCCCCCCCCCCCCCCCCAGCTCCCAGCTGTGCCCTGGACACCATATGTGAATTGATTGCCTCCCATCTATCTTCAGAGTATGTTATGTTAGGTGACCTAAATTGGGATATGCTTAACACCCCGGCAGTCCTACAATCTAAACTAGATGCCCTCAATCTCACACAAATGATCAAGGAACCCACCAGGTACAACACTAAATCTGTAAACATGGGCACCCTCATAGATATTATCCTGACCAACTTGCCCTCCAAATACACCTCTGCTGTTTTCAATCAGGATCTCAGTGATCACTGCCTCATTGCTTGCATCCACTATGGGTCAAACGTCCACCCCTCATCACTGTCAAATGCCCACTAAAACACTTCTGCAAGCAGGCCTTTCTAATCGAACTGGCCAGGTATCCTGGAAGGTTATTGACCTCATCCCGTCAGTAGAGGATGCCTGGTCGTTCTTTAAAAGGAATATCTTCACCATCTTACATAAGCATCTCACTTTCAAAAAATGTAGAACTAAGAACAGATAAAGCCCTTGGTTCACGCCAGATTTGACTGCCCTCGACCAGCACAAAAACATCCTGTGGCGGACTGCATTAGCATAGAATAGCCTCCGTGATATGCAACTTTTCAGAGAAGTTAGGAACCAATATACACAGGCAGTTAGGAAAGCAAAGGCTAGTTTTTTCAAACAGAAATTTGCATCCTGTAGCTCTAACTCCAAAAAGTTTTGGGACACTGTAAAGTCCGTGGAAAATAAGAGCACCGCGCCTTCCAGCTGCCCACTGCACTGAGGCTAGGAAACACTGTCACCACCGATAAATCCACGATAATCGAGAATTTCAACAAGCATTTCTTTACGGCTGGCCATACTTTCCTCCTGGCTACCCCAACCCCGGCCAACAGCTCCGCACCCCCCGCAGCTACTTGCCCAAGCCTCCCCAGCTTCTCCTTCACCTAAATTCAGATAGCAGATGTTCTGAAAGAGCTGTGAAACCTGGACCCATAAAAATCAGCTGGGCTAGACAATCTGGACCCTCTCTTTCTAAAATTATCCGCCGCCATTGTTGCAACCCCTATCACCAGTCTGCTCAACCTCTCTTTCGTTATGTCCGAGATCCCTAAAGATTGGAAATCTGCCGCGGTTATTACCCCTCTTCAAAGGGGGTGACACTCTAGACCCAAACGGTTACAAACCTATATCCATCCTGCCCTGCCTTTCTAACGTCTTCAAAAGCCAAGTTAATAAACAGATCACTGACCATTTAGAATCACACCGTACCTTCTCCGCTGTGCAATATCATAACCGCCATTGATAAAAGACAGTACTGTGCAGCCGTCTTCATCGACCTGGCCAAGGCTTTCGACTCTGTCAATCACCATATTCTTATCGGCAGACTCAACAGCCTTGGTTTCTGACTGCCTCGCCTGGTTCACCAACTACTTCTCAGATAAAGTTCAGTGTGTCAAATCGGAGGGCTTGTTGTCCGGACCTCTGGCAGTCTCTATGGGGGTACCACAGGGTTCAATTCTCAGGCTGTTAATTGAAATTCATTACCTCATGAAGCTGGTTGAGAGAATGCCAAGAGTGTGCAAAGCTGTCATCAAGGCAAAGGGTAGCTATTTTGAAGATTGAGTTGTTGTTCTAAAAGTTTTGACCGGTAGTGTATGTCGGATCTTAATTTGACCAGTATTGTTGAGGAAAAATAACCTGCAGCAAAAGGATTTGATGTTAAGTCTATAATGTTGCTTGATCTGTGGTTAGGCTATTAGCTGGCTACATTGAAAAGTCTAATATTGTTAATATAACCATGTGTTCATGCGGGTTTTCAGTGAATTTATGTAATCACGACACTCATCTGCATTTCCTGCGGCTCAGGAAGATTCTCAGCTACGACAGAGTGATCAATTTAAGATCCCACATCTGTATTACTATGAAGCTGCTGCTGCATCTTTTACAGGGCAATGAAAGCATTGCACTCGACAGTGCTGTGACCCAGTGTATCAAGGAGCGATCAGCTACCCCGGTCTGCTCGGCTGCTTGCCCTATAGCCCAGACAGCTCTGCCAATCTGTCCCCACATGGATGCCGTGGATCAACCTGATAACAAACAGTCAGATGGTTAGTCACCGTAATCCAGAGATGAGATACCCCATGGACCTGAGCGCCAGCAGATGACGTGAGCGGGACCTTCATCACTCAGGCGTCCTGTCTGATCCCTGATAAGACACGAGAGAGAGAGAGAGAGAGAGAGAGAGAGAGAGAGAGAGAGAGAGAGAGAGAGAGAGAGAGAGAGAGAGAGAGAGTACTAAATTGTCATTCTTGAGTAAAAGCAAAGATACTGTACCTTAATAGAAAATGACTCAAGTAAAAGTCACCCAGTAAAATACTACTTGAGTAAAAGTCTAAAAGTATGTGGTTTTAAATACACTAAAGTATCAAAAGTAAATGTAATTGCTAAAATATACTTAAGTAGCAAAAGTAAAAAGTATAAATAATTTCTTATTCCTTAGATCAAGCCAACCAGACGGCACAATTTTCTTGTTTTTTACATTTATGGATAGCCGGGGGCACACTCCAACACTCAGACATCATTTACAAATTAAGCATTTGTCTTTAGTGAGTCCGCCAGATCAGAGGCAGTGTGGATGACCAGGGCTGTTCTCTTGATAAGCGTATGAATTGGACCATTTCCCTGCGCTGCTAAGCATTCAAAAGGTTACGAGTACTTTTGGGTGTCAGGAAAAATGTATGGAGTAAAAAGTATATTATTTTCTTTAGGAATGTAGTGAAGTAAAAGAAAAAATTGTCAAAAACATAAACTATAACGTAAAGTACAGATACTCAAAAAAACAACTTAAGTAGTACTTTACACAACTGGGAAAGACATATGAGACATAATGTGGGGGGGAAAAATATAATCTCAGTCTATAACTCTACTACTGAAAGTGATGGGGAAGGGGGATAGAGAGAGACAGAGAGATAGAAAGAGGGGAAAGGGAATACCTAGTTAGTTGCACAACTGAATGCATTCAACCAAAATATGTCTTCCCAATTAAACCAAATCCATCTGAACATTGATGCGGGAAGTAGTTTGGGGGTGGGGGTGCTGCGATTTTTTTGCCAAGGCGGGGGGGGGGGGGGGGGGGGCAAAAAATTATAATCTGCCTGCGCTGAAGAATTCTATATCGGTCTGCTAATACAGGACTAGTAGAGGCCAAGCGCACTACTTTTGTGATTTTAAAAAAAAAAGGGTTTACAAGCCTTTGTAACTTGAATCTGATAATTATCTGTACAAAACAATTAATCTGATTATTCTTGTGGAATATAAAAATAAAATGCTTGATATATGTTTTCCAGTTTCTTGAAATACTTTGCAAATGCAACTTATTTATATGTTAAAACTGAAATGGTCATTTCCATTTTAATAGATGCTCTTACCCAAAGCAACGTACAGTAGTATACATTTTATTTTTTTAATATGGGTCCCCTGTGGGAATCAAACCCACAACTGTAGCATTGCAAGCACCATGCTCTACCAACTGAGCCACATCCATCACATCACATCATCACAAACCACTTAATGTCTCAATGTACTCCACTACTGTATTGTACATTGTTTTTCTTCATGGTGATGAAAAGTCCACCGGTACATACCTAGATGACCAGTAATGTACATTTATTGTTAAAACGGCCAGCTCATCTTCTTTCCAAGACCCCAACTTTCTTTTGGTTTTCCTATTGGAATAATGTCATGCCAATCATAATTTTTTTTGCCAATTAACAGCCTTCTTTCCTGGGACTTAGGGTAATACCCGACCAGGCAGGGCCTCAGACAGTCTATAGTAGTGATGGGCATTCCGGCTCTTTTCAGTGAGCCGGCTCGTTTGGCTCAGCTCACCAAAAAGAGCCGAATCTTTTGGCTCCCAAACGGCTCTTTAAAAAAATATGTTTTGTATTTTTTCACGTCAAACAGTTTGCGATAGTTTGACTATGATTGGTGTTAAAACAATTCAAATTAAATTATTAAATGAAATCATACCTTAACCACAATGTATTTAAAAATGCATTGGTTTGTTATTAAAAAAAAGAATGCTATTACACATGTGCATTTAAAGTATAACTTTTTAATGTATATAAACAAAGTGCATATAAATCTAACAATTCAAAACGAATACAATCTGATGATATCAAAGAAAAATAAATAACAATGTGCAAAACTGCAGCATCCCACTTAAAACATTAAACTGGTCCCTCTTTTCTCTCTCTTCTTTATTGCCAGGTTATAACCAGCAGCACACAGCAATGCTGACCATATTTTGCTTTTATCAGCGATTTGCATTCAGAAATGCAAGTTGGCTCAGTTGAGGGGCTGATGCGGTTTCTTCTCTCAGTAATTATTTGTCCCATTTTGGAGAAGACCCTTTCAGAGGGAAAGGATGTGGGCACTATGCAGAGTGGGGGGGTCTTCATTAAACCCTTGAACTGGAACTACTGCCTCCTCGTGTTCTGAACGGACACCCTGTGGTGGTTGCTACCGGCCTAAAATCCAGCACTTACGTTTTTTCTATCCTTTTTTATTGGTCCTTCGAATTCATTAACAACCCATATTTTACATTTATATTAAGTGGTTTGTAAGGATGGTACATTAATACTGCAAAAAAGTGTTTGTTTTCCATGTTATTTGATAAAGAACAATATTTAATTTGATGTTGATGTTTTGTGTCTTTGCCCATAACTTTGCACCTTTTGATTTAAATCGGGTTTTTTTCTGGATTATATTAGAATGAAAATAGCTGAAAAAGGGACAGGGCAACAACTCTTACAATTCCAACTATTGTATCCTGAAAGATACTGTTCTTAATTATACAACTACCTTTTGCCAAAGCTGAGATGCTGAAATTCTTTTTTTTTTGCTGGTGTTACAGACATCTATATAGGTCCGCTAATACTATTATTCAACTTTTTTTTTTACCTACTTCCCACAGCTATGCATCTGAATCAGAGCAGAGAGAGGGAGAGAGCCACCTGGGTTATTGGACGTTTACATAAACAAGAACTGTGATAAGTTTGTGTCAATTTCTGCGGCTATCAGTCATGATAAGCTTTAGTGATTTACGGGTTGAGGCATAAGCCTAAACTTTAGGGCCTCAACTGTATGCCCGCGAAATAGCCTACACGACAGTTGCCAAATGCTTTTGGGAAGGGGCATGAAAAGTTAATGTCATCCACCAGAGGCAAAAAGGACAATGCCGCAGTTTAATTCAATAAGAGAAGTTGCGAAAGAGAAAAGTTCAAAATGGAGAGTTGAAAATAAAGAGAATGGAGGAACAGAAAAGTAATGTTTGGTAAAGTGGTAAAAGAGGATAATAGCAGTGCCGGCTATATTATGTGTGAAGATTGTGAGGCGCTATACAAATTCAAAAGTCACAAGATGGGGACTTCAAATAGGCATATGGCACCTCAAGGGAAAAGTCTACTGTTCAGATGGGTTAAATGGAAACGGAAATCTGGACACTGACTGTAGGTCTATAACTTCTCACATAGCCTTTAAATTTACTTCTGCAGAATTAAAAATGTCTTGCAGTAAAATGATACACCAAATGAGGCTACATTTTTATTAGGGAACGGCAGTGGAGAAATATTACTGATTTATTTCAGCATCTTGAGAGAATGCATGAACAATTAGATACTGTCTACTATCTTTATCAGCATAGTCATTTCAACCATATAAAATATTAATCCAAGCCAAACTGAAATCTTATTATAAACATGTTGGGACATTTTCACAGCTGTCTTTTTCCTTACAATCGGTCAAACTGATATCATTTTGTACAGAATATCTTAGTTTTTGGGGGGGGGGAGTTAGTGCATTTTCTCCCTGGTACCTAAATGTATTTTCTCTGCGAAAGAAGCAGAGATGGTAGAGAACTTTACAGATGTCAACTAGCCTACATTGAAGCATTCATTCTGTCGAATTATGACATTCTTTTGGTGAGCAAGGGTTTACTTAATCTTCTAGAACAACATATAATGACAGAAGAGAAGCTTCATGTATTGTAACGCCCTGGCCATAGAGAGGGGTTTTTTGTTCTTTATTTTGGTTAGGCCAGGGTGTTACATTGGGTGGGAGTTCTATGTTCGTTTTCTAGGTTTTTTGTATTTCTTTGTTTTGGGCCGTGTGTGGCTCCCAATCAGGCACAGCTGAAGTTAATTGTTGCTGATTGGGAGTCACAGATAAGGAGCATGTTTTTCCTTTGGGTTTTGTGGGTAATCGTTTCTGTTCAGTGTGTTTCCTGTCAGTACTGTTTGGCTGTCGGTTTTCCTGTTTTTTTGTATAGTGTTCTCTTTGTTTGAATGAAATGTCAAGATGAACACTAACTCCGCTGCACCTTGGTCTTCTTCCGACGACAGCCCTTACATGTATCTAATTATAGATACGTTGATAAATCCTCTTGAGCGTCTCGTCCCGTAAGCGGGATCAACATCAACTCCTAGCGACATTAGCATAACGAAATTTGATCTTTTTTTTTTCAAATATAGGACTGTCTCATATCGTTTTATAGATACACCTCTCCTGAATCGACCCACGTCGTCCGATTTCAAAAAGGTTTTACAGGAAAAGCAAAACATTAGATTATGTTAGAGGAGTACATGGTAAAAGTAGCAACATAGCCATTTTCCGACAAACCACATGCATCACAAATAACCAAAAAACAGCTAAATGCAGCACTAACCTTTTACAAACTTCATCAGATGACACACCTAGGACATCATGTTACACAATGCATGCATTCTTTTGTTCAATAAAGTTCATATTTATATATAAAAACAGCATTTTACATCGGCGTCTGACGTTGACTAACTATTTTCCCTCAAATGCATCCCGGGAAACAGTGCTACAATTTACTGAATTACTATTCGAAAACATTTTAAAAATGTAATATTGTCATTCTAAGATTTATAGATGACTATCTCTTGAAAGCACCTGTCATACCAGATTTAAAAATAACTTTACTGGGTAATCACACTTTGCGATAAAAGGAGATGCGATTAGCTAGTAATTCCAGCTCGGCGCCATCTTGGAACAATCGCATATCACATCTAATCTTGTATACTATTGTCAATAATCCCTTACCTTTAGTTGTCTTCATCAGAAAGCACTTCCAGGAATCCCAGGTCCACAACAAATGTATTTTCGGTCGAAAAAGTCCATCCTTTATGTTCCATTAGCTTGCTGTTGTTAGCGCGTCTGAAGGCTGTATCCAAATGCTCCGTCGGGCGCGGGACAGCGGTTTCGAAAAATAACATTTTTCCCCCATTTAGGTTCGTTCAAACATGTCAAACGTTGTATAACATAAATCTTCAGGGCCTGTTTCAACAAGAGAGCCAATAAGATTCGAGGGGGACGATTGTATTGTGTTTCAAAACGTTTCGAAAGGAGGGGGTAGACAGGGCCGCCGGCGTCATAATGGTGATGGCCCTCCCCCTGTGACCAATTTCCACAGCGTCTCATTCATTCAGTTTCGACAGTAGAAGGCTCAAATCACTGTGTAAAGACTGGGGACATCTAGTGGAAGCAATAGAAAGTGCTCAATGAACGATAGCTCACGGTGTGATTAATAGGGAAAGATGTGAAGTTGAGTCCACAATTCAGAATTCCACTTCCTGTTTCAATCGGTCTCGGGGTTTTGACTGCCATATGAGTTCTGTTATACTCACAGACACCATTCAAACAGTTTTAGAAACTTTAGGGTGTTTTCTATCCACAGGTATTAATTATATGCATATCCTAGCTTCTGAGTTTGATTAGTAGGCCGTTGAAAATGGGCACGACTTTTTTTCAAAATGCGCTGTGGCGCCCCCTATCCTAGGGTGAGCCCAAAAGGTTTTAAACAAATAGCCTTACCAAAATGACAGAATTTATAAGCAGAAACATATCTAAATCAGGGGAAAAAATCCTGCATCCCCTGTCAAAAAGTAATTCCACCGTCTTTGACTGTAGCCTATAACACATTTTATATTAGCGGGTTAAAGCCAATCTATGCTTGATCTGGTCATTCAAAGGCTCTGTACTGAGGGTGTGACTCAACTGCGGAGCCTCCAGAGGGTTGCGGACTCCAAATCGAGCTCCTTACAACTATACTGTGCGCCTCCCAAATTTGGTAAAATACTCTGCGTGGTTAATCCAATGTCTGCAGTGGCGGTACAGTATTTACTGCCATGCGTCCTGCACAGAAGACAGAGCATTCATACTTCTTGCGCTTCAGGGAACTGTCATAGGTGTCCAATAAATTGGTCTGCACTGCACCACTGGTAGTGTCACGACTTCCGCCGTAGTCGGCTCCTCTCCTTGTTCGGGCGACGTTCGGCGATCGACGTCACCGGCTTTCTAGCCATCGCCGCTCCAGTTTTCATATTTCCATTGTTCCATACACACCTGGTTTTCATTCCCTAATCACACTGCATGTATTTAGTCCTTTGTTCCCCTCCATGTCTTTGTGTGAAATTGTATTTATGTTGTGTGGGTATTGTTATGCGCCATACTTTTGTCTATGTTCCATGTTTGGGCACATTTCTGTACTTTTGTGCTTTCGTTGGACTGGAATAAAAAGTGTGCCTGTTCACTACACTCTACTCTCCTGCACCTGACTTCGCCTCCAGTACACACCCCTCTTACATCTAGACGTTCCGCTAGCGGAACACCTGCTCCAATATCCAATGATAGGCGTGGCGCGAATTACGAATTCCTCAAAAATACAAAAACTTCAATTTTTCAAACATATGACTATTTCACAGCATTTTAAAGACAAGACTCTCCTTTATCTAAGCACACTGTCCGATTTCAAAAAGGCTTTACAGCGAAAGCAAAACATTAGATTATGTCAGCAGAGTACCAAGCCAGAAATAAACAGACACCCATTTTTCAAGCTAGCATATAATGTCACAAAAACCCAGAAGACAGCTAAATGCAGCACTAACCTTTGATGATATTCATCAGATGACACACCTAGGACATTATGTTATACAATACATGCATGTTTTGTTCAATCAAGTTCATATTTATATAAAAAAACAGCTTTTTACATTAGCATGTGACGTTCAGAACTAGCATACCCCCCGCAAACGTCCGGGGAATTTGCTAACAATTTACTAAATTACTCACGATAAACGTTCACAAAAAGCATAACAATTATTTTAAGAATTATAGATACAGAACTCCTCTATGCACTCGATATGTCCGATTTTAAAATAGCTTTTTGGTGAAAGCACATTTTGCAATATTCTAAGTACATAGCCCAGCCATCACGGGCTAGCTATTTAGACACCCGGCAAGTTTAGCCTTCACCAATATCAGATTTACTATTATAAAAGTTTGATTACCTTTTGTTGTCTTCGTCAGAATGCACTCCCAGGACTGCTACTTCAATAACAAATGTTAGTTTGGTCCAAAATAATCCATCGTTATATCCGAATAGCGGCGTTTTGTTCGTGCGTCCCAGACAATATCCGAAATGGTAAATCAGGGTCGCGCGCATGGCGCAATTCGTGACAAAAAAATTCTAAATATTCCATTACCGTACTTCAAAGCATGTCAACCGCTGTTTAAAATCAATTTTTATGCAATATATCTCGTAAAAAAGCGATAATATTCCGACCGGGAATCTCCTTTTCGGCAAACAGAGGAAAAATCACAAAGACGGGGGCGGCCAGGGCACGCGCCTAATGCCCACAGTCCCTTGATCGGCCACTTGAGAAAGGCGATAATGTGTTTCAACCTGGGGCTGGGATGACGACATTCTGTTTTTTCCCAGGCTCTGAACGCCCATGGAAGATGTAGGAAGTGTCACGTTAGAGCAGAGATCCTTTGTAAAAGATAGAGATGGAAAAGAAGTTCAAGAAATGGTCAGACAGGCCACTTCCTGTAAAGGAATCTCTCAGGTTTTGACCTGCCATTTGAGTTCTGTTATACTCACAGACACCATTCAAACAGTTTTAGAAACTTTGGAGTGTCTTCTATCCAAAGCTAATAATTATATGCATATTCTAGTTTCTGGGCAGGAGTAATAATCAGATGAAATCGGGTATGTTTTTTATCCGGCCGTGACAATACTGCCCCCTATCCATAAAAAGTTAACCCTCGTCAGGCCAGGTGGGCCATGTTCTTTGCGAGGTTTCAGTTTACTCTCTCATACATTCCAGGTTCCCGGAACCGGAAGGCCGACGCAATGTCGAGGACCGGACCATTGATCCTACTCCCATACTCCCCGCCTCCTGTCTGGTGGCTCCGGTGGTATGGGAGGTGGATGCGGACATCGAGCGGGCGGGTCAGTCAGAACCCACTCCACCTCAATGTCCGGCGGGTCTGAAGTACGTTCCGCTTGGTGTTCGCAATCGCCTGATCCGATGGTCCCACACTCTACCCTCCTCGGGTCATCCTGGGGTGGAACGGACAGTGCGGGGCCTGAAAGGAAACTACTGGTGGCCCACCTTGGTTAAGGATATTAGACACTATGTCTCTTCCTATTCGGTGTGCGCCCAGTGTAAGGCTCCTAGACACCTGCCTCGAGGGAAACTTTAGCCCCTCCCCGTTCCACAGCGACCTTGGTCTCACCTCTCGGTGGATTTCCTCACGGATCTCCCGCCGTCTCAGATCAGTCCTCGAAGTCCTGCCGTCTGCTCCCTTTGCCCGGTCTTCCTACGGCCCTAAAGACTGCGGAGGCCCTATTTACACATGTCTTCCGGCACTACAGGGTGCCCGAGGACATCGTATCTGATCGGGGTCCCCAGTTCACGTCCAGGGTGTGGAGGTCATTTATGGAGAGGCTGGGGTCTCGGTCAGCCTGACCTCGGGTTTTCACCCCGAGAGTAATGGGCAGGTAGAAAGCATTAACCAGGATGTGGGCAGGTTTCTGCGGTCATATTGCCAGGATTAGCCAGGGGAGTGGGCGAGGTTCATGCCATGGGCCGAGATGGCCCAGAACTCTCTGCGCCACTCCTCTACTAACCTGTCACCTTTCCAGGTTGTGTTAGGGTATCAGCAGGTCCTGGTGCCATGGCATCAGAGCCAGACGGATGCTCCTGCGGTGGAGGAATGGGTACAGCGCTCGAAGGAGACCTGTCCAGGAGTGTCTGAAGCGGGCGGGAGGACGGCACAAGGACAGCGCTGACCGCCGCCGCAGTGAGGCTCTCGACCCTCAGTCTGGCTCTCGACCCTCCGCCTGCCCCTCCGCCTGCCCTGCCGGAAGCTGGGTCCACGATTTGTGGGGCCGTTCAAAGTCCTAAGGAGAATAAACGAGGTGTGTTATAGGTTACAACTTCCTTCATATTACCGTATTAACCCCTCGTTTCATGTGTCTCTCCTCAGGCCGGTGGCAGCTGGTCCACTGCAGGACGCTGAGGTGCGGGAGGTCCCTCCGCCCCCCCTGGACATCGGGGGGGCCCCGACGTACACAGTCCGGGCCATCCTGGACTCCCGACGTCGGGTAGGTGGCCTGCAGTACCTCGTGGACTGGGAGGGGTACGGCCAGGAGGAGAGGTGTTGGGTCCCTGTGGGGGACATTCTGGATCCAGCCCTGCTGCAGGAATTCCACCGCCTCCGTCCGGATTGACCGGCGCCTCGCCCTCCGGGTCATCCCCGAGGCCGGCGTCGCCGCGCTGCTGGAGCCACACGTCAGGGGGGGTACTGTCACAGTATCCACAGAAGGTGGCACCCCTCCCCGGTCGGGCGGTGCTCGGCGGTCGTCGTCGCCGGCCTACTAGCTGCCACCGATCTATGTTTCTGTGTCATTTGGTTTTGTCTGTCTAGGTCTGCACCTGTTCCTTGTTTGTCATTAGTGTGGGGGGGTATTTAGTTTGTCCTTTTTGTTCAGGTATTCGTGCAGGATTGTTTTGTGTCTGTTCGGAGGGCTGTTGGTATTTTGAAACGCTGACTGTTAGTTGCAGCGTTCTGTGGAGCTGTCACTTATATTGCAGGGAAGTGGAAGCCTTAGGAAGTGCAAAATGACCCCACAGACACTGTAGTTTGGATAGGCAATCACTTGAAAAACTACAAACCTCAGATTTCCCACTTCCTTGTTGGAATTTTCTCAGGTTTTTGCCTGCCATATGAGTTCTGTTATACCCACAGACAACATTCAAACAGTTTTAGAAACTTCAGAGTGTTTTCTATCCAAATCTACTAATAATATGCAAATATTTGACTGGGCCCGAGTAGCAGGCAGTTTACTCTGGGCATGCTTTTCATCCGAACATGAAAATACTGCCCCCTATCCCAAACAGGTTTTAACATAGCGATTTAGGGATAATCGTTATAGCCATCCAGCTAAATACACTGGACGAAAATATAAATTCAACATAGGACAATTTCAAAGATTTTACTGAGTTACAGTTCATGTAAGGAAATCAGTCAATTGAAATAAAGTCATTAGGCCCTAATCTATGAATTTCACATGATTGGGAATACAGATATGCATCTGTTCACAGATACCTTAAAAAAGGTAGGGGGGTGGATCAGAAAACCAATCAATATCTGGTGTTACCACCATTTGCCTCATGTAGCGCGACACATCTCCTTCACATAGAGTTGATCAGGCTGTTGATTGTGGCCTGTGGAATGATGTCCTACTCCTCTTCAAAGGCTGTGCGAAGTTGCTGGATATTGGCGGGAACTGGAACACGCTGTCGTACATGTCAATCCAGAGCGTCCCAAAAATGTTAAATGGGTGTAGTTTGGTGAGTATGCAGGCCATGAAATAACTGGGACATTTTCAGCTTCCAGATCCGTGCGACATGAGACCATACATTATCATGCTGAAACACGAGGTGATGGCGGCGGATGAATGGCACGACAATGGGCCTCAGGATCTCGTTACGATATCTCTGAGCATTCAAATTGCAATATGTCAAATGCAATTGTGTTTGCTGTCCATAGCTTATGCCTGCCCATACCATAACCCCACCGCCAAATACAAAATCAAAACTGGATGGTGGTCAGAGATCGATGGGATGGGCTGAGTGGAGCAGAAGGGTGGGACTAAAAATAAGATAACTAATGTAAAATATACTTTCGTAAAATGTATATAGGTTCAGAACTTTTGTGAAACAGCACAGTTGAAAATTGTATGGCAAGTAGAAATCAAAAACTGGATGGCCTTCAGAGATAGATGGGACGGTTTGAGGGTAGCTGAAGGATGAGACTAAAAACAAACAAAAGATAAATATTTTAAAATATACTGTGTTTGTAAAATTGATAGACTATGTGTAAGCTGGAAGTAGAAGCAGAAGTGTTGTTATCTATTAGTTTACTCCTGTTAGGGTAGGGTTAGTGGAAAATAATGAAGGAAAATATACTGCTCAAAGAAATAAAGGGAACACTTAAACAACACATCCTAGATCTGAATGAAATAAATAATCTTATTAAATACTTTTTCTTTACATAGTTGAATGTGCTGACAACAAAATCACACAAAAATAATCAATGGAAATCCAATTTATCAACCCATGGAGGTCTGGATTTGGAGTCACACTCAAAATTAAAGTGGAAAACCACACTACAGGCTGATCCAACTTTGATGTAATGTCCTTAAAACAAGTCACAATGAGGCTCAGTAGTGTGTTTGGCCTCCACGTGTCTGTATGACCTCCCTTCAAATGCCTGGGCATGCTCCTGATGAGGTGGCGGATGGTCTCCTGAGGGATCTCCTCCCAGACCTGGATTAAAGCATCCGCCAACTCCTGGAAAGTCTGTGGTGCAACGTGGCGTTGGTGGATGGAGCGAGACATGATGTCCCAGATGTGCTCAATTGGATTCAGGTCTGGGGAACGGGCGGGCCAGTCCATAGCATCAATGCCTTCCTCTTGCAGGAACTGCTGACACACTCCAGCCACATGAGGTCTAGCATTGTCTTGCATTAGGAGGAACCCAGGGCCAACCGCACCAGCATATGGTCTCACAAGGGGTCTGAGGATCTCATCTCGGTACCTAATGGCAGTCAGGCTACCTCTGGCGAGCACATGGAGGGCTGTGCGGCCCCCCAAAGAAATGCCACCCCACACCATGACTGACCCACCGCCAAACCGGTCATGCTGGAGGATGTTGCAGGCAGCAGAATGTTCTCCACGGCATCTCCAGACTCTGTCACGCCTGTCACGTGCTCAGTGTGAACCTGCTTTCATCTGTGAAGAGCACAGGGCGCCAGTGGCGAATTTGCCAATCTTGGTGTTCTCTGGCAAATGCCAAACGTCGTGCACGGTGTTGGGCTGTAAGCATAACCCCCACCTGTGGACGTCGGGCCCTCATACCACCCTCATGGAGTCTGTTTCTGACCGTTTGAGCAGACACATGCACATTTGTGGCCTGCTGGAGGTCATTTTGCAGGGCTCTGGCAGTGCTTCTCCTGCTCCTCCTTGCACAAAGGCGGAGGTAGCGGTCCTGCTGCTGGGTTGTTGCCCTCCTATGGCCTCCTCCACGTCTCCTGATGTACTGGCCTGTCTCCTGGTAGCGCCTCCATGCTCTGGACACTACGCTGACAGACACAGCAAATCTTCTTGCCACAGCTCGCATTGATGTGCCATCCTGGATGAGCTGTAATACCTGAGCCACTTGTGTGGGTTGTAGACTCCGTCTCATGCTACCACTAGAGTGAAAGCACCGCCAGCATTCAAAAGTGACCAAAACATCAGCCAGGAAGCATAGGAACTGAGAAGTGGTCTGTGGTCCCCACCTGCAGAACCACTCCTTTATTGGGGGTGTCTTGCTAATTGCCTATAATTTCCACCTGTTGTCTATTCCATTTGCACAACAGCATGTGAAATGTATTGTCAATCAGTGTTGCTTCCTAAGTGGACAGTTTGATTTCACAGAAGTGTGATTGACTTGGAGTTACATTGTGTTGTTTTAGTGTTCCCTTTATTTTTTTAAGCAGTTTATATGATTATATATGCAAAGCTGTCATCAATGCAAAGGATGGCTACTTTGAAGGATCTCAAATATAAAATATATATTAATTTGTTTAACACGTTTTTGGTTACTACATAATTCCATATATGTTATTTCCTAGTTTTGATGTCTTCAATATTATTGTACAATGTAGAAAAAAGTACAAGTAAAGAAAAATCTTGAATGAGTAGGTGGATCCAAACTTTTGAAAGGTACTGGAAATTTACCAAAACATATACAGTGGGGAGAACAAGTATTTGATACACTGCCGATTTTGAAGGTTTTACTACTTACAAAGCATGTAGAGGTCTGTAATTTTTATCATAGGTACACTTCAACTGTGAGAGACGGAATCTAAAACAAAAATCCAGAAAATCACATTGTACCCTCTGTAGCGCCTTAAAAATCATACAATGTGATTTTCTGGATTTTTGTTTTAGATTCCGTCTCTCACAGTTGAAGTGTACCTATGATATAAAAATTACAGACCTCTACATGCTTTGTAAGTAGTAAAACCTGCAAAATCGGCAGTGTATCAAGTACTTGTTCTCCCCACTGTATATGGGTTATTGAAAATGATGCAGACAATTACTTTGATGGAAGCCACAATCTCTCTGCAATATTAAAGTTGATCTAAGTACGCAATTAGCTAATCAAAATGGCGATCCTGCGTACTTTTTATCAAGTTACAAATTGCTGGGTTGCACACGTTTGCATATTTTTGCTAAGCACCGCAGGTATATAGAGCAGCCATTTTGCATAGCTAATTGTGTGTCACATGCACAAGAGGTGTAGACTTTATCTTGAAATGCTTACTTACAAGCCCTTAACCAACAATGCAGTTCAAGAAAAAGAGTTAAGAAACTATTTACTACATAAACTAAAGTATAAAATAAAAAGTAATACAAGAAAATGACATAACAATAACAAGGCTATATACAGGGCGTACCGGTACTGAGTTAATTTGCAGGTTACAGGTTAGTAATTTGTACATGTAGGTAAGGGTAAAGTGACTATGCATAGATAATAAACAGCGAGTAGCAGCAGTGTGAAAACAAAGGGGGGGGGGGGGGGGGGTGGTCAATGTAAATATTCCAGGTGGCCATTTGATTAATTGTTCAGCAATCTTATGGCTTGGGGTTAGAAGCTGTTAAGGAGCCTTTTGGACCTAGACTTGGTGCTCCGGTACCACTTGCCGTGCGGTAGCAGAGGGAACAGTCTATGACTGGAGTCTGTGACCATTTTTTGGGCCTTCCGCCCACACCGCCTAGTATAGCTTGGCCCCAGTGATGTACTGGGCCGTACGCACTACCCTCTGTAGCGCCTTATGGTCAGATGCCGGGCAGTTGCCATACCAGGCAGTGATGCAACCGTTCAGGATGCTCTCGATGGTGCAGCTGTAGAACCTTTTGAGGATCTGGGAACCCATGCCAAATATTTTCAGACTCCTGAAGGGAAAAGGTGTTGTCATGCCCTCTTCACGACTCTCTTGTTGTGTTTGGACCATGATAGTTTGTTATAAAGCTTTAGGGTTAGGGTAAGATTGGAAACCAAAAACAACACAGCAAAACAAAACCACCCATGGATTCGAACCACTGCCCCTCATAGTTTCCAAGTCCTACACATTTCGCGCATTCCTGTTTTGACTCTTGCCTGCCACACTTTACCTCAACGCCACTTGAGGGTGCAAATCAGATGAAAAACAACAAATCATTCTTATGCTTCTGGTGGGATTTCAGGCTGGGCCATGGTGTTTATACTATTGCTAGGCTTACTTTGCTAAAATAGCTAGCTTCAGATGTCAGGTGGATGGATTATCTTGGCAAAGGAGAAATGCTCACTAACAGGGACGTACACAAATTTGTGCACAAAATTTGAGAGAAATAAGCTTTTTGTGCATATGGAAAATTTCTAGGATCTTTTATTTCAGCTCATGAAACATGGGACCGACAATTTACATGTTGCATTTATATTTTTGTTCAGTTTACAAGCAACTGGCTAAACGAAAAGACAAGACTTTACCTCTTCTGAGATGTTGGAGTCTGTTTCCCGGTGCTTGACATAGGAGCCCCAGCAAAATTTGCCTACATTTAGGCTATTGTTTATATGTGCATTTCACACTATGTTGAGGTAAAAATTGGAGTATAATGCTTGTACTGATGTCAATCCATACAATGTCATCATCATCAATCAACTGCATTACAGTTAAAAACTACTTTGGCTACCATCACTGATTTCTGTATGGTAGCTATGCTTATACGAATGGGAATTAGCATTTAGCAGTCACTTTTTGTTAGAACAGATATGTTGAATGTGCGACAATCCAGCGTCCTTCTATCCCCCACTGTCTGCATTCTATGGAGGTCTTTACCGCATCTATCCCCATTACCTCCCTGATATCTTTCCAGGAGTTCAAACTCATTTTTGTGTCTTTGATATCCCTACACGAGGTACCATAAACGTTTTTTATTTGTGAATTTGTTCTGATAGTGCTTTCGTCAAAGTTCTCCGTGTTTGTTGTCAAAGATGTTGTCAAGGAAGTGAGTTTGTTTTTATACGGTACCTCCCGCACCTACCGTCAACCAATCATGTCAATGTGGAGCTATACAGAGCTATGCGGAGCCTTCTGCTTTGTGACAAAATTTCTGCTCCATTTGGCCTCTGCAAGCCTCCGGAGGATCCATAGTTGCATCACACCCTCCATATGGAGCTTCTGGACCACATAGACGGATCAAGCATAAGTTGGGTTTAAAATAGTGTCGGTTGCCGGCCTCAGATTTTCACTTAATCACATATAGTTCGCATTGAGGATGGGTTATTAGCAATTGTGGGTAGGTGCGGGTGAACAAACAGTTGACCCATGCTCTTCTAATAAGCAGGTTGACATAGCGCAGAGCGACAGTGTACATATTTCTGTTGACTTTGTTCACTGTCCTGATATACTATGCATGCGTTTTCACCCCAGTTTCTTCTCCTTTTTCTTTCTCAGTTAATGCATTATGATAATAAATGGCGGAGATTTGGCACTGAGATGAAAGTTCTAATAAACAGATAAAACATTATGTACCCATTACGATGGAACATTCAGTTAGCATCTAACCAACTTTCCTTAAATCGGAGCATAAATCAAGGCAGAGTTAAAATGTCGACATCAAATTCAAAGCAATCGGCACACTGCCTAAACGGCTGACTGGCAAAGCAAACTTGCACTGTCTCCGCTCTCTGCTTTCTACAAGTGAGACAGAAGGGCGCAGGCTGGCAGCAGCTCTCTCTGAGCGATTGTCTGCATGGTCCTAAGCCATCTAGTAAATACGCTAAATAGCCGTTGTATTTTAATTGGGATTGGAATGATTTTAGTTCAGTATTTTTTTGCCTACTTAACGTTTTTGGTCTTGAGCAACTGACACCCTTGCTATAATGAGCCTTCGACTGATCAGTGGGCAATGTAAAAGTTAGTGGTACCAATGACACCAGGGGAAAATGTTAGTCTGGAGCCCTGTAATAATAGTAATTAACACTTAATTATGGTAGGTGTTGCAGGGGAACACATAGGACAGGCACCTTTTTTATATTATAAACTGGGTGGTTCGAGACCCTGAATGCTGATTGGCTGAAAGCCGTGCTATATCAGACCATATACCATGGGTATGACAAAACATTTATTTTTACTGCTGTAATTACATTGGTAAACAGTTTATAATAGCAGTAAGGCACTTCGGGGGTTTGTGGTATATTGCGGGCTGTATCCAGGCTCCGCATTGCGTTATGCTTAAGAACAGTCCTTAATCGTGGTATATTGGCCATATACCACAGCCCCTCGGGTCTTATTGCTTAAACATAGCCTAAGTCGTTAGGTTGGCTTTCATAATGTATGCCTATAAGGTTTAAGCAGACAGACAGAGAAAGAGAAGAAACACAGAGTGACAACAGAGAAGATTCTGAGACAGTACAACATGGAGGCAAACAAAATGGCTAGAGCAGGGGCACAGATATATAGTGGTCAGTTGTATCTCCAGTGGTGTTTTTACATATTTTATTTGTTTTAAACATGAGCTGGTTAAAAAGAAGAGGAGGTCCATGTGTCACCAGTCACTGGTACATACATGGTTGAGAAACATTGTACTGCCAATGTTATGTGTCAGCAATACTGCCTGTGTCTTACTAGGGTGTGAAAGGTTAGGGTGTATGTGTGGGGATGGGGTGTTGGGGTAGAGTTGGCTGTGCGCACAATGATGTGGGCTGGTGTGGAGAAAATGCCAGGGCCAAATTCTTGTCCCAGTCCACCCCTGTTGCAGTGCAAATTTCTGGATTAAAGATTCAAAGATGATTTAATGTCCCTGTAAGCAGGGTACAAATATGTAAACCATGAGTAATGTAGAAATATAGTTCTCCAAAACACTAAATTGATTAATTATAATCTTCTTATATAAGAGTTTAATGTATGGGAATGGATTAATGTAATCCCCTCAGTAAATGACAGACTTTTGTCTATTGTGCCAAACATATTGCAATGTCAGTCAAGAAAACAAACATGAAGCTATATTGTGTGTAATACCTTCTAGGATTCCTCATTTCATCTCAGAAATATCAGGGAATAAATATTGAGGGACAGTTGTGAAAACAGAAAACAAGTGGACAGGTTAATCAGCTACATTACCTATTTGCTCAATGATTCTGTTGAATTTATCCCTAAATCAAGTGCATTTCCAGGTAGGAAAAAATCAACTGTATTAACTGTTTCACTATCTATTGTCAAAGCAGGTACAATATTTGACTTCATGCTACACCAAGCATTGCCTGTCTGAAATCCTGTATTGCTGTAGCTTGTGTTTGCATAACGGCATAATGATATTTAACTGACTAGCTTTGTGGCCGAGGTCATCTGTAGTGGCACGAGTTCAGGGACCAGATCAAGCACTCAGGAAACCACTCAGGAAACCACTCAGGAAAAGTCTGTTTGTGTGTTTCTCTGAAAATTAACAACACAGATACATGGGCTATTTGCCAGACAGACTGTCAGAAATGTGGCCTGTGGGCAGGTAGGCACACACACAATGACATACATTGAGTTGAGTGACAGGCTGCCAAGTTTTTAGTAATCTTCATTAGTCAGCGAAGATGGAAGATATACGGTGGTGAATGTGTGTCTGTGATTGTGTATCTGGGAAGGAGGGGTAGGTGGGGGGTTTATAATTCATATGGCCTGTGTTTGAGTGCCCCATAGTCTCAGGGCTGGCAGGTACACTATACATACAAAAGTATATGGACACGCCTTCAAATTAGAGGATTCGGCTATTTCAGCCACACCTGTTGCTGACAGGTGTATAAAATCGAGCACACAGCCATGCAATCTCCATAGACAAACATTGGCAGTAGAATAGCCTTACTGACGAGCTCAGTGACTTTCAATGTGGCACCATCATAGGATGCCACCTTTCCAACAAGTCAGTTCATCAAATGTATGCCCTGCTCGAGTTGCCCCGGTCAACTGTAAGTGCTGTTATTGTGAAGTGGAACCATCTAGGAGCAACAACGGCTCGGCCGCGATGTGAACGGGATGGCCGAGTGCTGAAGAGCGTAGTGCGTAACAATCGTCTGTCCTCGGTTGCAACACTCACTACTGAGTTTCAAACTGCCTTTAGAAGCAACGTCAGCACAATAACTGTTCGTAGGCAGCTTCATGAAATGGGTTTCCATGGCCTTAGAAGCCGCACACATATCTAAGATCATCATGCGCATTGCCAAGCTGGAATGGTGTAAAGCTGGAGTAATGAATCAGGAGATTTGTATTTGTATTTATTATGGATCCCCATTAGCTGCGGCCAACAGCCCCAGAAGAACGCTACCTGCCGAATGCAAAGTGCCAACTGTAAAGTTTGGTGGAGGAGGAATAATGTTCTGGGGCTGTTTTCATGGTTCGGCCTAGGCCTCTTAGTTCAAGTGAAGGGAAATCTTAATGCTACAGCATACAATGACATTCTAGACGATTCTGTGCTTCCAACTTTGTGGCAACAGTTTGGGGAAGGCCCTTTCCTGTTTCAGCATGACAATGCCCCTGTGCACAAAGCGAGGTCCATACAGAACTGGTTTGTCAAGATCGGTGTGGAAAAACTTGATTGGCCTGCACAGAGCCCTGACCTCAACCCCATCAAACACCTTTGGGATGAATTGGAACACCGACTGCGAGCAAGGCCTAATCACCCAACATCAGTGCCCGACCTCACTAATGCTCCTGTGTCTGAATGGAAGGAAGTCCCCGCAGCAATGTTCCAACATTTAGTGTAAAGCCTTCCCAGAAGAGTGGAGGCTGATATAGCAGCAAAGGGGGGACCAACTCCATATTAATGCCCATGATTTTGGAATGTGATGTTCGACGAGCAGGTGTCCACATACACTAAATGACCAAAAGTATGTTGACTGGACAGGAGTGCTCCTAGGGTTTGGCTGCAGACTCAGCCAGGCTTCACCTTATTCAGCTTCTGTTTGTTTCCTAATCACCCCTCTGTTCATCTTATATAAACTTTCCATCAATATTGGCCCAAGCTGCTACTGCTAATCTGACTGTTAACATTAACTTTGTATTGATATTTGCAGGCCACTTGAATGTGGTAATGGACTAACATTCATTATAGTGCCTGAGTCTCGTTAACACTCGTAAACTAAATGCTAACATTCGCACCCCTTTCCATTTGCATCGCTGGCCATCGCAGGTATTTTTCAAGCTTGTGGCCATTATAATTTTACTGCCTTTAGCAATTAGTGCTTTTTGAGGTCGCTTCAGTTTCGGTTAGATTATTATTATTATTTTTTTTTTTAAACATTAAATGCATTATGTGGGTTGAATGCTGTAACAACACAGAATAAAACAATTAATAAAAGTCCCATGATGGTAGTGACGGCCCATTACTGCTAATTGCTTAGTAACCATAATGTATTCACATTACTGTACTTTAATAAAATATTTAAGTTGTTGTGTATATTACATTTGTTTTATTTGATGACTTTATTATTTAATTCCAAGTCATCATCTCATCTCTATAGAGCTGCTGCATATGCTGTCTGACAAAATAAAATGTTTAGTAGTTTTTAATGACTGCTGAATACCAACTATCAATCACTTAGATCATGTCCTGTATTTTCAGGTAGAGATACCCCGTGAAGCAACTGCTCTCTATCCCTTTTAATAACACATTCTTCTGTTTCTGCCCCACACTAATATAACATAGCAGGTGTAAAAGAAACACACACCGGACAAGTAGGCACGCAATGGATTATGGTCATTGTAGTTAATTACATTTATCTCTAGAGAAACTGCACATTGAGCTCACAGAAAAAAAACTAAAGCAAAATGTAATTCAAATAATTGAACTGAATTTAGTTGTCAATTAAGCCCAATTTCCACTGGCACTTAAAACGAGGGCCAGTTTCACAACTGGTGTCAGCTCGATTAGAATGGTGACGCCGTTACTATGCAAATACCAGCTGATCACTTTTAGCTAGCTTGTCTGGGCTTGTTGCTGTTAGCTAGCACATTGTCAAGCAATACTGATGTAGTCAGATTGACATGAATTACCACCATAGCTGGATCTTTCATTTATTTTTGCACTACACAAACTTTATGAGAACAGTCAGCCCTCAAATTGCTAAGTAGCTACCTAACCTTAGTTTGCAAATCAGTTGAAACAAACTCCAATATAAAATCATACACAGCATTGGAGTGAAGTATGCACGTTTCCACTTGTGAAAGTAATTCATATATATGTATCCCCCCAGGTCTCGCTATCACACGAAAGGAGAGAGAGTGAAAAGGTCTGAGTCAGTTCAAACTAAATGAGATTTTTTGGTTCCCATACTCAACTTTCTGCATTTGCAGCTACTCATGCTGTCAAGGATCCAGCTGATGATATGCCAACAACTCAGGGTGGATAGGATTAACTCTTCATGCATTTAATAGGGAGATATCTCCCCTGAGGTCTGACTTGAATGAACAGCCCTGGACTCAATGTGTTCATAGTGTCCTAGCTGTGTTCAGTACAGCATGTCACAGTCTCTGGATCATTTTGAAACTGTTCCATGTGTCCGATTTTCTTCGGTGGGGAATTTGACACTATAGAATATAACACAATAAAATGTGGTTTAATGCACAATAACAAAATACTTTACTGAAGGAACTGAACATATTGTTTGTTTCCTATCCATCTGCCTTGTGCATAAACAGCTGAAGGCAACACAAATGGAAAGAGACCCCAAGCACACTTTCAACATAAGGATTCTCATACCCTAGTTACATAATGTCAAATTGAGAAAAATGCACATTGATTTCATGATGCCAAGTATTAGTAAAGGCCATATAGAAATTATTATTCTACACACTGTAACTAATGCTCTTTGGAAAAATACACTGTTTTAATGATTTGATCTAATTGGAGGTAGTATAAAGTAGACACCCTTCACAAAGAGTACCCTCCTCTTATCTGTACTACTGGAAGACTTGACAGGCTACCTGGTTTCAGGCTGAGACAGGACATTAGAATGATTGGTGATTGAGTTATCATGACACGAGAAAGTAACCTACGTCACACGCATATAGCACTGTGGGTTTGACACGTCCTGTGTGAAAAGCAGCTTTGTTCATCCAGCTATCTGAACTTAACACAGTGACTGGAAGTGCCACCCGCCCTTCAGGATACAAGTCCAAGTCAATGCGTCCCGCTACAGAAGGAGAGAACGAGAACAGACTGTACGGCCTATTTGTTAATGGTTATGTGTTGTTTAGCCTGCTCTGCCTCGGTGTGTGTAATGAGCTATGTGTTCCTGTCATGTTTTCCGTTAATAGTTCCCCTTAAATATTCATAATATAGAAGCAGAAAATCACATGGGTATTTATGTTCTTTGGACCAAGGGCAGATTACACATTGGCACATTGTGCATGGAAACGCATTGTCATTTGTAGTCTGTGTTAATCATGGGTAAAAAAAAAAATCCTTTGCAGTGCCAACCTATGATTGCTCCATATAAGGTAACATTAAGGTAACATGAAGCGTTACAGAATCTGCGCTAGAAATGTACAGATCATTTCAGATTGAGCCAACATATGCAGCGTTTACCATGAATACAGTCTCTGCTAAAGCAAGAACATTGCCTTTAAATCACGCTGTATAGGTGAACTTCCACAATGCAAATTGAATATAGCCGCAACTTAACGTTGAAGGCTATGCATCTTACGTATCATGATGATATGCTAAATATCCACAGAAGAAGTTCACAAGTTCAGGGTAAGACAGCTCAAATTAACCAGCAGAGTAAACCAGTCCCTTCCTCTCAAAGTCATTTTAAAACATAAACAAGTTCTTGGTATTGGATGGCTTCTTTTGGTGCCACCGTGTGTCATTGCTGCTGACGTTTGAGCTGATGTCCCGAGCTGTCCTCAATCATGGGAACTGGTAAACAAGTCAACACAACAACACAATCCAGATGTATTTTTAGTCAACCATGGAAACAACCTCAAGGTACTGAGTAATATGAAATATGTGGAGCGATATGTAACGATACTTTGAGGGAGGCAGTTGTTGATGTGTTCAGGGTGTCCCTGGTTCCAGCCCAGGTTGGGGAGAGGAGAGGGACGAAAGCAACACTGTTACATATGCATTTACACTGCCAAGTCTAAACAGAATAAAAAGGAAACCAAAGAAATGTTATAGCCGGGGTAAAGAATGGTTTTATAACAAATAGATGAGACATGGCAAAACATCAAACTGAATTTTCTCTTCCTGATGGACTGACCTACTTATTTACATTTACATTTACGTCATTTAGCAGACGCTCTTATCCAGAGCGACTTACAAATTGGTACTTATCAGAAGTGCTTCACAAACAAACAAAAGCAGACTGTGTTGCAAACTTATGAACAGCTTTGGATGGTTAATAAGGGGCAGGGATGGCAGGGACTTATGGGCGAACTTACCGTACAGTTGAAGTTGGAAGTTTACATACATTTAGGTTGGAGTCATTAAAACTCGTTTTTCAACCACTCCACAAATATCTTGTTAACAAACTAAAGTTTTGGCAAGTTGGTTAGGACATCTACTTTGTGCATGACACAAGTAATTTTTCCAACAATTGTTTACAGACAGATTATTTCACGTATAATTCACTGTATCATAATTCCAGTGGGTTAAAAGTTTACATACACTGAGCTGACTGTGCCTTTAAAGAGCTTGGAAAATTCCAGAAAATGATGTCATGGCTTTAGAAGCTTCTGGGGCCTAGGCTAGGCTAATTGACATAATTTGAGTCAATTGGAGGTGTACCTGTGGATGTATTTCAAGGCCTACCTTCAAACTCAGTGCCTCTTTGCTTGATACCATGGGAAAATCAAAAGAAATCAGCCAAGACCTCAGAAAAGAAATTGTAGACCTCCACAAGTCTGATTCATCCTTGGGAGCAATTTCCAAACGCCTGAAGGTATCACGTTCATCTGTACCATCAACAGTACGCAAGAATAAACACTTTGGGACCACGCAGCCGTCATACCTGTCAGGAAGGAGATGCGTTCTGTCTCCTAGAGATGAACGCACTTTGGTGCGAAAAGTGCAAAACAATCCCAGAACAACAGCAAAGGACCTTGTGAAGATGCTGGAGAAAACAGGTACAAAAGTATCTATATCCACAGTAAAACGAGTCCTTTATTGACATAACCTGAAAGGCCGCTCAGCAAGGAAGAAGCCACTGCTCCAAAACCTCCATAAAAAGCCAGACTACAGTTTGCAAATGCACATGGGGACAAAGATTGTACTTTTTGGAGAAATGTCCTCTGGTCTGATGAAACAAAAATAGAACTGTTTGGCCATAATGACCATCGTTATGTTTGGAGGAAAAAGGGTGAGGCTTGCAAGCCGAAGAATTCCATCCCAACCGTGAAGCACAGGGGTGGCAGCATCATGTTGTGGGGGTGCTTTGCTGCAGGAGGGACTGGTGCACTTCACAAAATAGATGGCATCGTGAGGTAGAAAAATTATGTGGATATATTGAAGCAACATCTCAAGACATCAGTCAGGAAGTTAAAGCTTGGTCGCAAATGGGTTTTCCAAATGGACAATGACCCCAAGCATACTTCCAAAGTTGTGGCAAAATGGCTTAAGGACAACAAAGTCAAGGTATTGGAGTGGCCATAACAAAGCACTGACCTCGATCCTATAGAAAATTTGTGGGCTGAACTGAAAAGCGTATGCGAGCAAGGAGGCCTACAAACGTGACTCAGTTACACCAGCTCTGTCAGGAGGAATGGGCCAACATGTCAAGGCTGTGGGTAACTGGTGAAAGGAGTCAGGCACAGGAGAGCTGAGATGCGTTGACAAGGTATTTAATTCAAGAAAAAACACCAGTATAAACACAATACTATGGTGCTGGAAAAATACCGGTACCACGAAATAAACGGGCAAAATAACAAAACCCGGTAACAATATACCAGCCGTAAGATACAGCCTTACAATAAAACAAACACGCACACAAACATGGGGGAAACCAGAGGGTTAAATAATGAACATGTAATGGGGGAATTGAAACCAGGTGTGTAAAAAACAAAGACAAAACAAATGGAAAATGAAAAGTGGATCAATGATGGCTAGAAGGCCGGTGTCATCAACCACCGAACGCCGCTCGAACAAAGAGAGGGACCGACTCCGGCGGAAGTCGTGACACAACATTCACCCAACTTTTTGTGGGAAGCTTGTGGAAGGCTACCCAAAACATTTAACACAAGTTAAACAATTTCAAGGCAATGCTACCAAATACTAATTGAGTGTATGTAAACGTCTGACCCACTGGGAATGTGATGAAAGAAATAAAAGCTGAAATAAATCATTCTCTCTACTATTATTCTGACATTTCACATTCTTAAAAAGAAGTGGTGATCCTAACTGACCTAAGACAGGGAATCTTTACTAGGATAAATTGTCAGGAATTGTGAAAACTGAGTTTAAATGTATTTGGCAAAGGTGTATGTAAACTTCTGACTTCAACTGTATATACTGCATTAGGGAGCCCTACTACAGACACTTGAGAAATGTTGGCCAAACTAAAATTCTAAGTTCAGAAGCTTCTGACTACACAGGTTGTCTAGAAATACACTAAAACATGCCAGACAGGCCTGGAAGTGACTGTGGGAGCCGTAAGCATGAAATACACAGAGAATCTCACTGCCAATAGACTGTCGATAGGTACTTATGTTTCTCTTGAGAGAACAAAAGCTGTACCTGCTGCGTGCAGACACGGTAGAGACGAACCTACCTATTCTTCTACTTGTAGAATGGTAATGCTCGTCAGGGGCCAAGAACTTGACTTTGAGACAATCAGAGAACATGAACCCCCTCATGGGGGAGCCAACACATTTTTTTAAGAGGAATTTTCTCCTTACATCCACGGATGAGCCAGTCACACTTCATATGCAATGTGGCTATGGGATGGTAGCTAGTTAAGTACACAGATGCAATACATACAACACTAAACACTTCCTTCAAGCTAGCTAACCACTGTAGCTAGTATTGACATTATACTGAAATCACAATGGATTAGCTAGTTTCCATGAAACAGCTGCCTGTTAGCTGCCGAGTTCGTGCAGGGTCTTTAGCTAGCTAGTTATGTTGTTCTAGCTAGCGAATATGTTAGCTTTCTAATCATTTTGGTTATGGGCTGGCACTGGCAGTATGGGATTATGGAGAGTGAATTACGTTGTTTCTTTGTCATCTTGCTAGGTAGTTATCTAGCTGTGGCCATCTGGCTAGTATCAACAAGGGCTTTCTACAAAACACCAACATTAGCACAGAGAGCTTGGAATCTAGACCACTAGCAATACGCACGGATTTGCATTGCCGAACATTGTTACTGCCACTTTCTGGTTTGGAGTATTTTAAAACCTCTTACATCTAGACGTTCCGCTAGCGGAACACCTGCTCCAATATCCAATGATGGGCGTGGCGCGAAATACAAATTCCTCTAAAATCCGAAAACTTCAATTTTTCAAACATATGACTATTTCACAGCATTTTAAAGACAAGACTCTCCTTTATCTAAGCACACTGTCCGATTTCAAAAAGGCTTTACAGCGAAAGCAAAACATTAGATTATGTCAGCAGAGTACCCAGCCAGAAATAATCAGACACCCATTTTTCAAGCTAGCATATAATGTCACAAAAACCCAGAAGACAGCTAAATGCAGCACTAACCTTTGATGATCTTCATCAGATGACACACCTAGGACATTATGTTATACAATACATGCATGTTTTGTTCAATCAAGTTCATATTTATATCAAAAAACAGCTTTTTACATTAGCATGTGACGTTCAGAACTAGCATACTCCCGCAAACTTCCGGGGAATTTACTAACAATTTACTAAATTACTCACGATAAACGTTCACAAAAAGCATAACAATTATTTTAAGAATTATAGATACAGAACTCCTCTATGCACTCGATATGTCCGATTTTAAAATAGCTTTTTGGTGAAAGCACATTTTGCAATATTCTAAGTACATAGCCCAGCCATCACGGGCTAGCTATTTAGACACCCGGCAAGTTTAGCCTTCACCAAAATCAGATTTACTATTACAAAAGTTTGATTACCTTTTGTTGTCTTCGTCAGAATGCACTCCCAGGACTGCTACTTCAATAACAAATGTTGGTTTGGTCCAAAATAATCCATCGTTATATCCGAATAGCGGCGTTTTGTTCGTGCATTCCAGAAACTATCCGAAATGGTAAATTAGGGTCGTGCGCATGGCGCATTTCGTGACAAAAAAATTCTAAATATTCCATTACCGTACTTCGAAGCATGTCAACCGCTGTTTAAAATCAATTTTTATGCAATTTATCTCGTAAAAAGCGATAATATTCCGACCGGGAATCTCCTTTTCGGTAAACAGAGGAAAAAACACAAAGACGGGGGCGGCCAGTGCACGCGCCTAAGCCCACAGTCCCTTGATCGGCCACTTGAGAAAGGCGATAATGTGTTTCAGCCTGGGGCTGGAATGACGACATTCAGGTTTTTCCCGGGCTCTGAGAGCCTATGGAAGACGTAGGAAGTGTCACGTTAGAGCAGAGATCCTTTGTAATGGATAGAGATGGCAAAGAAGTTCAAGAAATGGTCAGACAGGGCACTTCCTGTACAGAATCTTCTCACGTTTTGGCCTGCCAAATGAGTTCTGTTATACTCACAGACACCATTCAAACAGTTTTAGAAACTTTGGAGTGTTTTCTATCCAAAGCTAATAATTTTATGCATATTCTAGTTTCTGGGCAGGACTAATAATCAGATTAAATCGGGTACGTTTTTTATCCAGCCGTGAAAATACTGCCCCCTAGCCATAACAGGTTAACAATGCTGAGAGGGTGACGACTTCCAATGTCTTTGCTTTGTAAACACAAAAGATATTGACTGCCGACACTCTGTTCAGAGGTCCTAAGCACTGTAGACAGCTAAACGTTTGACAATCCTGTCGGTGTGTCTGAGCTTTTAGGTGAGGCAACGCGAAGGTCGAGTCATGCATCCTCCCAAACATGACCCGCCAAACCGCACTTCTTAACACCCATTCACTTAACCGGGAAGCCAGCCAGATCAATGTGTCAGAGGAATTACCGTTCAACTGACGACCGAGGTCAACCTGCAGGCGCCTGAGTACAACCCACAGCCAAACCCCACCTGAACCCGGACAATGCTGGGCCAATTGTGCGCTGCCCTATGGGACTCCCGTTCACGGCCGGCTGTGATCCAGCCCGGGATCAAACCCAGGTCTGTACTGACACCTCTAGCACTGCGATGCAGTGCCTCAGATCGCTGCACCACGCCTCAGATCGCTGTCGGAGGCCCGACATAAATAGTTTTAACATGGAGATATATTTTATAGCTTGTAAATGGTTGATTTCACAGTGTGCATGAAAAACAGTTTGATCTCACTGCAGGCCAAGTTCAGCTTGGTTTAAGATGTTCACATATCAGTCAAGTGTTTCAGCTTCTTGTGGATTTTTGCATTTGATCAGGTTCCAGGTTGTAATGTTCCTGCGAAAAACAGACTTGAAAGATTCTTTGCCCTCAGAAAGGTCAGGCTGGAAGTCTTACAATCAGATAAATATTTGGACTTGTTGAATTTTATGAGCGGCTTGTTTGAAGATTAGATGTGTCAAAAATGTAAACATAAAGCCAGATTCCAATATTCAGCAATGAAATAACTATTCAAACAAGCAAGGTTCTGCCCACATCTTGAGCTCAGTGTGTGTGTGCGTTTATGTATGCCTTCATGTACATATGGATCCACAGGTTGTAAGACAGCTCAGTTGGCTTCACGGACGCCTGGCTTGTGTAGTTTGCCAGAGCAGCTGCCTGCGTGGTCGATGAGGAGCATGTGACCATGATGTCAGACCCAGCTGTTGTGGATGTAGAGACGACCTCCCAGTCTGAACTATGGGAGGCGAGTGATCCTTCTGACTCAGCCTCCCTCTCAGGGAGAGACTCCTCTCTGGGGTCAGCCCAGTCTTATTTACATCACTTCCAAGTACCTCAAAGCTGAAGGGAGGTGCACTGAACAGTAGCAGAGTCTAGATTGCAATCATTTATATATTTTATACATCTCTCTTTTTCTCTCTGTCCCTCCCTCTCTATCCTCTCTCACTCTCTATATCCCACTCTCTTTATCTCACTCTCTTTATCTCACTCCCTCTCACTTAGGCCTACTCACTCTCTAATCTCTCACACATAACTCTCAAAGAGACTCTCTTGGTGTGAAATGTGAGAACTGCATAAGGAGGCTCTGCACTCGTTGACACTCTGTCACTGTTCTCTGGCAGGTCTAAATTAAGCCCCACGGAGCGGGGAACCGAGCATAGGAACGTCTTATTAATAGCCGTCTTCACCTGGTGCAGGCAAAGAGCAGCGGTCACAAGATGCACACACCACCATCCAACCTCTCCCAGAACTGACACCCTGCCTGGCTGTCCTAGAGAACCAGCAGGACACAGGAGGAATCACATTTGCACTGCTGATGATTAAAGTTGACATTGAGAGTCCTGGGCCTCTGGCCACAGTAGGGGTTGGATGGATTTGATAACCTGAATTAGCTTTGATTGTCAAGGGCGTATTTTGTTCCATGTGTTGACTTGACGACTGAGAGTAGGGGTGTCTTGAAGGATACCCAAGTGACCAATGTAACACCTTGGCCTAACCAAAATAAAGAACAAAAACCCCTCTCTATGGCCAGGGCGTTACAATAATACATGTTCTTCTCTCTCCAGCACCTATATTCTGCTAAATTCTGCTCGTTCTGTATGTTCTACATTGTTTATCCTATTCTGCTCCTATTCTCAGATCCATAGAGAGCATATGCTGATATTCAACAGGTGTTCGATTGGTGACCATCACATCAGCAGACGTTCTGAAGGCCTAAAAGGGAGTGTGTTATAGGAGAGTGAGTGGAAACAGGGGCATGAAGGGTCATGGGGCAAGTAGTGTGGGCTGTGCCTGCTAAAAGAGGAAAGCACCGTGATACCACTGGACTTCATGCATTCTGGACTACACTCAGGAATGGAAGGAATCTTCTAGAGTCACCTTTGCAGTTGGAGAGTAGAAAGATATCAATGTGGTGAGTCATAGTAACCTGTTGCTTCCATAACAGCCAGGCATGGCACACGGGACCACAACCACATGCATATTGTCATGCAGTGTTATGATGTCACCATGAATAGCACACAGGCATATTTAGATCCATTTATAGTTAATGTCATCACCAATCTCCATAACAGTACACACCTGAATTATACACCTGAATATTGCCCCAGTTAAAGTTACTGTGGCGAACACTCCCTCACCCATTTATTAGGCCTGTTGCCAAGATTTCTCATGAAGACCTTGAGCCAATAGTGGGAACAATTTGTGAGGAGTTGTCAGATGCTATTATTGCCCTGCATAAGAGTGTGTTCAGGTTTGACTCGTACAGAATGTCACTTCACCCCAGTGTCTATGGGTCAGTTTCCATTTTCACACATACTGTAAATGCTTGAATGATCAAATGCCCAGTGACTTGGTCACTCATCCTGTCCAGATAATGTCAAAGCCTTATTGGTTACCTGAGTGAAAGAAGCCTCCCTTAGACTGACTTTGTGTCTGCTGTCTAAGTGCTCATATACAACACACTACCTGTTGTCATCTGGTTGGGTACGACTGTCACTGGGAAGGGGTGGTATTTACTGTTGTTATGCACTGACTGTTGTATATAGTTAAGTTAGATATGCTGTTTGCAGGATAGTGGAGTAGAAGGGAGGATGGCAAAAAAGCGATACATGTAGTAGATTGTGCAACAGAAGCATGTCACTGTGACTCTGTTTCAATAATATATTGTAGAGATATAAACAGCATCAGACCCTTTAACAGGTTCAATATGCTATTGTAGAAATATAAACAGCATCAAACATGTGGTACACATTCATACACAAAAAATGTGTGTGGGCATTTATTCCTACATGAGCCACATATTAAGACATAACTAAGTCACTTCGTATACAATCGATTGAAGCGAACGATAAATGACTACACTGTATAAAGTTGTGTTCCTCTGTGATGCTATTGTGTATATTGTGAACACTGGCCACTCTGCATCGCTGGCACTGTGAGAGGTGCTTTTGGGCAAGGGTGGGTTTTTGCAGCTGTATTGTGGGAGTGTACATTATCAGGGTGCCAGAGCGGCAGGCAGAGCAGTCCAAGCGCTCCCGCTGGTGTGGTCTGACATCTGGATACCCTCCCAGAGATGGTTATTGACAATAAGGGCAAGGTCACCTTCTCAATACAGCGTGAAACTGACATACCCCATGAGGTCACTGGTCAGCTGACCATGGAAAACATCTCTGACGTGTGCAAATCAACACATGGAAGCCACATCGCATGTTCACCAACTTAGCAGCTCTCTCTCACAAGAACGAGCGTACTCACACACACAGCTCTTAAACATGTACTGTATACTCTCCCATCTCTCTGTTTCTATCTCTTACATAAACATTCTCAAACACAAGATCCTTTTCTCAAACATACCCTACTTGCAAACAGACTCGCAATATCTTCCAAATCACACATGCATGCACATACGCACGTAAGTACACGCGCACACACAAATGCATACACACAAAAGCACAAACATACAATCCCCCTCCTCTCATTTCCATGAGCATAGTCCCATTCTTGAAGGGCCGATCCATGGCTACAGTATCTATCCAAGGGAAGGTCACTTGGATAAGGCCTGGTTGAGGTGCAGCCAGTTCCCCATGGACGTGCCAAGTATCCAGCAGAGCACAGGGTCTAAACTCCCCCTACTCACCCTGAAGGTTATACACTACTATAAGCAATCAGGAAAATAAACGGAGGGGGAGAAAAAGGTTCTTTGGAGGTGTTTATTCCCCAGAAGCAGCCAAGGCAGGTGGGGTTGGCTTGGCTGATTTGCCATTACACCTTGGCCGGGATCTGGTCTGTGAACTGAAAGCTGGTCAGAGGAAGGCTTCATTCCATTTATAGCAAGCGTCTCCACTGATGGCCCATGGAGATACGTAGCCGAGGGAATCTAATATGGTAGTGACAGTTTTTTTTTGACAGGCCGTCAAAATAGAGCTTCAAGGTAGGGGACTCTTTTTCAAATGCGTCCTGTATCATACAACATAAACACACTGACTATACAAAATGTTAAGAACACCTGCTCTTTCCATGACAGACTGACCAGGTCAATCCAGGTGAAAGCTATGATCCCTTACTGATGTCACTTGTTAAATCCATTTCAATCAGTGTAGATAAAGGGGAGGAGACATGTTAAAGAAGGATTTTTAAGCCTTGAGACAATTGAGACATGGATTGTGTATGTGTGACATTCAGAGGGTGAATGGACAAGACAAAACATTTAAGTATCTTTGAACGGTATATGGTAATAGGTGCCAGGCTTGTGTCAAGAACTGCAATGCTGCTGGGTTTTTCACGCTCAACAGTTTCCGTTGTGTATTAAGAATGGTCCACCATCCAAAGGACATCCAGCCAACTTGACAACTGTTGGAAGCATCGGAGTCAACATGGGCCAGCGTCCCTGTGGAACGCTTTCGACACCTTGTAGATTCCATGTCCCAACGAAGTGAGTCTATTCTGAGAGCAAATGGGAGAGGGGGGTTGCTACTCAATATTAGGAAGGTGTTCCTAATGTTTTGTATAACTCAGTGTACATATATACACTGCTCCAAAAAATAAAGGGAACACTTAAACAACACAATGTAACTCCAAGTCAATCACACTTCCGTGAAATCAAACTGTCCACTTAGGAAGCAACACTGATTGACAATACATTTCACAAGCTGTTGTGCAAAAGGAAAGGACACAAGGTGGAAATTATAGGCAATTAGCAAGACACCCCCAATAAAGGAGTGGTTCTGTAGGTAGGGACCACAGATTACTTCTCAGTTCCTATGTGCAAGGAGGAGCAGGAGAAGCACTGCCAGAGCCCTGCAAAATGACCTCCAGCAGGCCACAAATGTGCATGTGTCTGCTCAAATGGTCAGAAACAGACTCCATGAGGGTGGTATGAGGGCCCGACGTCCACAGGTGGGGGTTGTGCTTACAGCCTAACACCGTGCAGGACGTTTGGCATTTGCCAGAGAACACCAAGATTGGCAAATTCGCCACTGGCGCCCTGTGCTCTTCACAGATGAAGCAGGTTCACACTGAGCACGTGGCAGACGTGACAGAGTCTGGAGACGCCATGGAGAACGTTCTGCTGCCTGCAACGTCCTCCAGCATGACCGGTTTGGCGGTGGGTCAGTCATGGTGTGGGGTGGTATTTCTTTGGGGGGCCGCACAGCCCTCCATGTGCTCGTCAGAGGTAGCCTGACTGCCATTAGGTACCGAGATGAGATCCTCAGACCCCTTGTGAGACCATATGCTGGTGCGGTTCGCTCTGGGTTCCTCCTAATGCAAGACAATGCTAGACCTCATGTGGGTGGAGTGTGTTAGCAGTTCCTGCAAGAGGAAGGCATTGATGCTATGGACTGGCCCGCCCGTTCCCCAGACCTGAATCCAATTGAGCACATCTGGGACATCATGTCTCGCTCCATCCACCAACGCCACGTTGCACCACAGACTGTCCAGGAGTTGGCGGATGCTTTAGTCCAGGTCTGGGAGGAGATCCCTCAGGAGACCATCCGCCACCTTATCAGGAGCATGCCCAGGCGTTGTAGGGAGGTCATACAGGCACGTGGAGGCCACACACACTACTGAGCCTCATTTTGACTTGTTTTAAGGACATTACATCAAACTGGGATCAGCCTCTAGTGTGGTTTTCCACTTTAATTTTGAGTGTGACTCCAAATCCAGACCTCCATGGGTTGATAAATTGGATTTCCATTGATTATTTTTGTGTGATTTTGTTGTCAGCACATTCAACTATGTAAAGAACAAAGTATTTAATAAGATTATTTCATTCATTCAGATCTAGGATGTGTTGTTTAAGTGTTCCCTTTATTTTTTTGAGCAGTGTATATACACTAACGTTCAAAAGTTTGGGGTCACTTAGAAATGTCCTTGTTTTTGAAATAATATGTCCATTAAAATATTTTTTTTTATCAGAAATACAGTGTAGACATTGTTGTAGCTTTTTATGGAATATCTACACAGGCGTACAGAGGCCCATTATCAGCAACCATCACTCCTGTGTTCCAATGGCACGTTGTGTTAGCGAATCCAAGTTTATCATTTTAAAAGGCTAATTGATCATTAGAAAACCCTTTTGCAATTATGTTAGAACAGCTTAAAACTGTTGTCCTGATTTAAAGAAGCAATACAACTGGCCTTCTTTAGACTAGTTGAGTATCTGGAGCATCAGCATTTGTGGGTTCGATTACAGGCTCAAAATGTCCAGAAACAAAAAGGTTTCTTCTGAAACTCGTCAGTCTATTCTTGTTCTGAGAAATGAAGGCTATTTCATGCGAGAAATTGCTAAGAAACTGATGATCTCGTACAACGCTGTGTTCTAGAAAGAGGAGTGGGAGGCCCCGGTGCACAACTGAGCAAGAGGACAAGTACATTAGAGAGTCAAGTTTGAGAAACAGAAGCCTTACAAGTCGCAACTGGCAGCTTCATTAACTACTTCATAAACTTCCGTCTTATCTAACGTCTCTGTTGAAACATCTCGCAAAACACCAGTCTCAACATCAACAGTGAAGAGGCGACTCCGGGATGCTGGCCTTCTAGGCAGAGTTCCTCTGTCCAGTGTCTGTGTTCTTTTCCCCATCTTAATCTTTTCTTTTTTTTGGCCAGTCTGAGATATGGCTATTTCTTTGGGAATCTGCCTAGAAGGCCAGCATCCCGAAATCGCTTCTTCACTGTTGATGTTGAGACTGGTGTTTTGTGAGACTTTTCAACAGACACGTTAGATAAGATGGAAGATTATGATTTAGGGCCTTGTAAACAAAATGGGAGTAATGTAGAGATCAATGGGTCTTTAGCGAAGTCCAGCCAAATGTTTGATACAGGATGCATGTGTATCAAAGCTATCACCTGTTACAAAATGAAGGGCACTGTGTTAGATGGCATCCAAAGGTTTAAGAGTAGTAGAAGCTGCACTTTGAATAAATAATATCTCCATAATCAACAACAGATTAAAAGGTTGACTGAATAATCTGCTTCCTACTGTTTACAGGAAGGCACAATCTATTTCATCCATATCAGTCCAGATGCCTTAGTAATTATATGCGGGAACACGTTTGTAATGAGTGAACATATAATTAATCTGAAACATTCTTACGAGAGTTTAAAAACAACACATATTTTGTTTTGCCCGTATTAAGCACAAGTTTTAAATCAGCAAAAGATTCCTGCATAGCAATAAAATCTGACTGTAGTTTTGACACAGCCAGATCAACAGTCTATATTTTTTTATTTAACCTTTATAGAACTAGGCAAGTCAGTCAGAACAAATTCTTATTTACAATGACGGCCTATCCCGGCCAAACCCTAAGCCGGACGACTCTGGGCCAATTGTTCGCCACCCTATGGGACTCCCAATCATGGCCGGTTGTGATACGGCCTGGAATCGAACCTGAGATGCAGTGCCTTAGACTGCTGCATCACTCGGGAGCCCAGTCGGGGCATTAGCATACATAATAGTATCATCCGCATATAGATTGAGTTTTACATTTTTAACAGACTGACCAATGGTGTTTATACAAATAATGAAGAGAACAGGTCCCAAAATCAACCCCTGTGGTACACCTTTATGTACATCAAGAAATTCAGACTTAACCCCATCAATCACGATGGCCTGAGTTTTGTTACGAAGATAATCATGAAACCATGAACAGGCATCAGAGCTCAGGCCTATTGAGGACTACTTATAAAAAAATTGCATGATCAACAGTATCAAAAGCTTTTGACAGGTCCACGAACAAAGCAGCACAGTTAATTTTAGTGTCTAAAGCACTGACAATATCATTAACAACTAAAGTGGTTGCTTTATTAGTGCTATGCCTAGGCCTAAACCCTGATTGGTTTACATTCAAACTACATTTCTCAGATAAAATAAGAACCAAAAAAAGTACATTTACCAAGGATTCAAAAATCTTATCTGGACGAGGAAGCCATAAAATGGGGCGATAATTATTAAGATCACTACTAAATCAAATCAAATAGTATTGTCACATGTGCCGAATACAGGTGTAGATCTTACAGTGAAATGCTTAATTACAAGCCCTTAACCAACATTGCAGTTAAGAAAAATCCCCCCCCCCCAAAATACGAAAGAAAATTAGCAAATAATTAAAGAGCAGCAGTAAAATAACAGTAGCGAGGCTATATACAGGGGGTACCGGAACAGAGTCAATGTGCGGGGGCACCGGTTAGTCGAGGTAACATGTACATGTAGTTAGAGTTATTAAAGTGGCTATGCATAGATAATAACAGAGAGTAGCAGCAGCGTAAAGCGGTGGGGGGGGGGGGGGGGGGGGTCAATGCTAATAGTCTGGGTAACCATTTGATTAGATATTCAGCAGTCTTATGGTTTGGGGGTCGAAGCTGTTTAGAAGCCTCTTGGATCTAGACTTGGTGCTTTGGTACCACTTGCCATGAGGTAGCAGAGAGAACAGTCTATGACTAGGGTGGCTGGTGTCTTTGACAATTTTTAGAGCCTTCCTCTGACACCGCCTGGTATAGAGTTCCTGGATGGCAGGAAGCTTGGCCCCAGTGATGTACCAGGCAGTGATGCAACCATTCAGGATGCTCTCGATGATGCAGCTGTAGAACCTTTTGAGGATCTGAGGACCCATGCCAAATCTTTTCAGTCTTCTGAGGGGGAATAGGTTTTGTCGTGCTCACTTCACAACTGTCTTGGTGTGCTTGGACCATGTTAGTTTGTTGGTGATATGGACACCATGGAACTTGAAGAATGAGGGTGTGCTCGGTCCTCCTTTTCCTGTAGTCCACAATCATCTCCTTTGTCTTGATCACGTTGAGGGAGAGGTTGTTGTCCTGGCACCACATGGCCAGGTCTCCGACCTCCTCCCTATAGGCTGATGGTGTTGGAGTCGTGCCTGGCCGTGCAGTCATGAGTGAACAAGGAGTACAGGAGGGGACTGAGCACGCACCCCCGATGGGCCCCCGTGTTGAGGATCAACTCGGCGGATGTGTTGTTACCTACCCTTACCACCTGGGGGCGGCCTGTCAGGAAGTCCAGGATCCAGTTACAGAGGGAGGTGTTTAGTCCCAGGGTCCTTAGCTTAGTGATGAGCTTTGAGGGCACTATGGTGTTGAACGTGAGCTGTAGTTAATGAATAGCATTCGCACATATGTGTTCCTTTTTGTCCAGGTGTGAAAGGGCAGTGTGGAGTGCAATAGAGATTTCATCATCTGTGGATCTGTTGGGGCGATATACAAATTGGAGTGGGTCTAGGGTTTCTGGGGTTATTGTGTTGATGTGTGCCATGACCAGCGTTTCAAAGCACTTCTTGGCTACATATGTGAGTGCTACGGGTCGTTAGTCATTTAGGCAGGTTACCTTTGTGTTCTTGGGCACAGGGACTATGGTGGTCTGCTTGAAACATGTTGGTATTACAGACTCAGACAGGGAAATGTTGAAAATGTCAGTGAAGACACTTGCCAGTTGCTCAGCGCATGTACGAAGTACACGTCCTGGTAATCCATCTGGCCCTGCTGCCTTGTGAATATTGCCCTGTTTGAAGTTCTTACTCACATCGGCTGCAGAGAGCGTGATCACACAGTCGTTCCGGAACAGCTGATCCTCTCATGCATGTTTCAGTGTTACTTGTCTCGAAGCGATCATAGAAGTAATTTAGCTCGTCTGGTAGGCTTGTGTCACTGGACAGCTCTCGGCTGTGCTTCCCTTTGTAGTCTGTAATAGTTTGCAAGCCCTGCCACATCCGACGAGTATCAGAGCTGGTGTGGTACGATTTGATCTTAATCCTGTATTGACGCTTTGACTGTTCGATGGTTCGTCCGATACTATCACCACACGTATTGTGTGGCAGCACAACAATTGATTTTCATATTTTCTGATAACAATGTTAAATAAAAAAATTTGGGTTTTTAAGCTAACAACGATGGGCGCTGCACGCTTAAGCAGACCAGGATCCACTTGGTCAGCACCTGTGGATTTCTTGTTGTCTATGGCTAGCAAATCATCTAGGACTTATTTTTCTTTAAATAGCATAAAATAAAAGTTTTGACTATCATTTCTCTGATCATTCAGCAAGTTCCCCCTATCAGTATCCAGCCCATTACCATTGTGAATAGGCTTAAAAGTTATTTCACAGAGATAGCGCGCTGAAATAAATTGGTAATTAAATGCATCAATGGTGGCAAAAAAAGTGTAATGAGGCCAGTGTCTGGATTAATTTGTTGTGGCAGAGAGGAGGAAGTAGAACCTATTCGGGGATTTGACAGTTTTCCAGAAATTAGCTGGGCACCCATTACAGTCTGAAAGAGCGTTACATAATAATCATATTTAGCTTTTCTGATTTGTCTTACAGCTTTTCTGATTCCTAAATTGCTTAAAAGCTAGCCAGTCCAGTTCTAAGCCTGTGTTCCTGGCCTTGACCCAAGCATCATCTCTTTTATGAATGACTTCTGATAATTCCGGAGTGTACCAGGAATTCGATCTACTTATTTTTTTGAAGGGAGCATGATTATCCACAATAGCATTGAAGACCTCTGCAAAAAGGTTCAAATCTAAATCAGGTTCAGTTATAGCTGAAATACAATCAAGGTCACTAAAATAAAGATAATGTAAAAAAGGCTGTTCACTGAAGTTCCTCTTTGTGATAACACAAGGCTTTGATTTTTGCATTCTCACATCTCTAACACAAACAACTTGCAATGGTCACTAATGTCTTTGGCAAAGACACCAGTAGAAACATATTACTCTGGTGTATTAATTAAAATATGAACAATCAGAGTTGACTTTGAAGGATCTTTATGGTTGGGCCTTGTGGGCTTAGTCACCAGTTGGGTTAGGTTAACCCTTGTGTAGTCTTTCTGTATGCTCCCCTTGTCCTATGGATAAAAAATGACCCACCTTCACTAAACCCCTAAAATAAAGTAGCTTAATTGAATTTTAAACACCAAATCTATTTTGCATGAAGAAACAACCTGTCATTCATCAAACTTTGTGAATATCTGGGTTTTCCCTCTTCACAATGCAGAAAGACTGCATTTAATCAGTGGACACCATTCGTTTTTATTAGAACACACCTGCCATAATTGTTTTCTTTACTAAAGTAGAGGTTTATTATTATTGCTCAAGGTACTGCATAGGTGTGAACATACATTTTTTAGCAAGAGAGAGCACTTGTATAGCCTAAGAAAGTAGCAGAAATGTGCAGAAAGTAGTTTTGAATGCATTTTATTGAAGGGAACAATAAGTCTTGAACTTTTTTGGCAACATAGTGATATATTCTTATATACTGTACAATGAGGAATTCAACTACAAAATACTAGTCTTCTCCAATTTTTTTGACCATTGCCCCCACCCACAAGGTGTTTAAACAACAACAATAAATACGAATAAAATAAGATAATAGATACAAAACAAAAACGTGACAAACATAAATCAATCAACTCTAATTAGCACATGTAGGACAGTATGCAAGTGTGTGTGCATGGACTTTGCAGACATATTTCTCACATGTGCAGCACACAGTATTTGTTTTACAGTCATCCTTTGGGGGGAAGAATTGGCATCTCCTCCTCTTCCCTGCCCCAGCTGCAGCCTCAGGTGGATCAGGACAAGATTCAGCCCCCTGAACAGCTTTCACAAGCGCTGCAGAGGCTGCTGTGTGGGGGAGGCGCTCCCATTTTTGAATGTGTGGGGTTACAAGTGCCTTTCCCAGCTGCTCCAGGAACACCCTCCTCTTGTTCCGCTTATCAGGCATCCAGGTAGGGTTGATCTTGTTCCATATCATTATAAGGCATTGTATGAGGACACATCAATAATGTTATGGAAGATGACCAGGGGCCAGCGATCCTCCTGCAGCTGTAAGTTCCAATCACCTTGTCCAGGTTGTCCACACCTCCTTTGTTGTGGTTTTAGTCCAGGATGATGGCTGGCTTCCTGTCCTCACGATCACTGATCTCAGGCATTTTGTGCAATGTGCTCAGGAGGAGCACATTCTCGTTCCTCTTTGGGAGGTAAGAAACTAGAGTGGGGTTGAAGGCAAACTTTGATGAGAAGGCATCTCTCCCCGTTGTTGCGAGGAGTGCAGGGGGTAGCTCAGTTCTTTGTAACTGTGCCAACCATGGTGATCTTACTCCTCAGGAGCTGTTGGCTGAGTTCATAAGAGGTGAAGAAATTGTCACACGTGACATTGTGCCCGCTTAGTCCATCTGTCACATCAAGCACAACCCATAAGCCCTGGTTCTTCTCCAGGCCTCCACTTGTCGGCTTCCCTGTGTAGACTTGCATCTTCCAAGTGTAGCTGTGACACAGGCCACCCACATCTTTATGCCATACTTTGTTGGCTTGCTGGGCATATACTACTGGAAAGGACAGTGACCTTTTGATAAAAGAGATTACTATCAGTGTCACAGTAAACAATCACATAAATCAATGATATTACAGCAATACATAATACAATAACAGTGAAAATCAATTACATTACAAATATGAAAATAAAAATGTACCTCTGAATGGAACCAGTTGCTCATCTACTGTTACTTCAGGTCCAGGTTGTAGAGGTATGGCAAACACTCCATCCACTTCTCCCAGACCTCTCGTATGGCTGCCAGTTTGTCTCTCACACGCCTTGCGGGTCTTGACTCACGGTTATCAAATCGTAGCATTCTTGAGAAAGTGTGAAAGACTTCCAGTGGCATCGTGGCACGGAAAATCGCCCTTCCACTCTCTGCATCCCAGAGACTACATGTAGACTCGCCTCAGGACCTACACACACCTGCACATTAGCAGCCCTATGTAGGCAAGCAGGTCAATCTCATCCATCCTTTTCCAGTTGTCTCCATATTTACGGAAACCCTCCAAATTTGTCATCTCCAGGATAATATTTTCGACTGCATGTCTTGTGGGCCCTGGGGTCATCCTTATGACATTTTGTGCTGCCATCCTGCCCTGGTTGTCATATGGTGACAAGGACCATGTTATTTTGCTGTTCTTTGACAAAAATGTCTCTTTCAGTTTGGGGGATTTCTTCTTCGTCTGAAGATGATGCATCATTCTCTGGGTTGTTTTCTTCCCCATCTTCTTCTTCAGATACCTCTTCTTCTAAATCATTGTTCTCTTGTTCCTCCTGGACATCTGAAAAAAAATCAGATCTACGACCTGTTGGGCATTGAAACGTGATGGCTTCAGCAAACTGGGGGGACTGTCATCTGCAGCACCTCTATAGCCTCTGACTGCATTTCCCATTAGTAAACAATGCTTTCAAGAAATGTTTATTTTGTCTAAAATTGTTTCTCATTGTGTGTGTGTGTGTGTGTGTGTTTTTGTGGTATATAAATGATTGTATAACTGCCGGGTCAAAAATGACCCTAAGCCAATATTTGTACAGCTTTCGTGGAAATATGAACAAAGGCAATGTTTCACTTTTTCTAATGTTGGGGGTCACTCTAGGAAAAGTCATCAAATTTCCTTGTTGAAAAAATATCATTTAGGGGGTTTTCTCTAATGTTAAACATAGTGGCGGGTCATTTTTTTACCTTTAAGACAACACAAGGTTTAAGATCATTACACATGTCTTTAGATTGTCTGAAGCCTGCATTTTCCAATAATTTAGGTCACCCAGGATAATAACTTCTGATTTCGCAAAAGAAGACAACAAACTAGTTAACCCCGAGTGTACAAAGGTTAGCAGAGGGAGGACGGCAGACCCCTATAACAATTATGGATATGTTTTTCCCCCAGAAAAATACTTAAAGATAGTAGCTCAAATGTTTTGGCAGTAATCCAGTTTAGGAAGTAAGCTCCTAATGTTCTGATGCATCAACCCAAGTCCTTTGAGATTGTAGGCCCTGTCTGATGGTTGATATTGATATAGTTGATATGGCTATAATATTGCATAGAGCTGCACCATATAGTACCACAGTATGAGTCATAATACCCATAAAACTGAGCAGCCAAACAGGGAAATGTTTCGAATCTTTTTTCCACCATTCATTTTTCCCATAGGGGATTATAGAAACAGTTCAAATAAGGGCTGTGTTTCATGTAGACTTACCCTGTCGTGATGTTTTGATAACCGTGTATCTCTAGGACGAGGACATTTTCATCAATATGCTTGTACTTACTTACTTGTACTTACTGAGAGCCGAATATATTGATAAATGTCACCTTGTCCGAGAGAGATTTACATGGTTATCAAAACGTCACCCCAGGTTAAGCCTACACGAAACACAGCCCTTATCTTAAGTATTTCTAAAATCACCTATGGGAAAAATAAATGATGAAAAAAAATTATTGGAACTGTCATAAGTGTAGAGAGGAGTAGGCAGGAGGCAGTCAGGGGTTTAGAACTACTGAATTTATTAAATATATATATATATTAAAAGTACAGCAGGAGAGATTCCTCTCAAGAAAACAAGCAACATTTACATCGACCAATCAAAGACAAATGACAGAGGGAGTATATATACAGTGATAGAGTGGAGATTGGAACCAGGTGTGTGTAATGATGACGAGACAAGTCCGGGGTTGATGAGAGAAGGGCGTTATCCAGCAGCAGGTTCAGCAGCAGCTAGAAGGCCAGCGACGCCGAACGCCTGAGCTGGACAGGAGGGGGAGCCAAGCGAAGGCTGGTTTGATTGGAACCATTTCCCTGTTTGACTGCTAGGTTTTATGGGTATTATAACATCTCCACTGTGGGGTTCTATTTGGTCTATCCCTATTAGTAATACAGGAAGGAGTAGAAATTGGAAATACTTTTCCAAAGTTAGCACCATAATGCCTGAGGCTGCAGCCAATGTCAATGAGGAACTCTCAGAGTAACCAGTGATGGAATTTCATAAACTGACTTGCATGGGATTTGGTTGCTATCGTGCAACAACCAAAGCCCTCTACGTGATTTGAAAACTGAGGGGGACTGAAGCCTCAGACACCCTCGAGGCTTGATGTGAGAGGAAGCCTGAGGGTATGGTCTTGTGGTAGAAACCCACTGAGCTGGACCCTCAGGAGACAGGGTAGAGGATGAAGGAGCAGGAATCTCTGGAAGCAGGTGTGCGAGACTGTGTGTATCCACCGCTGCCTTGCACTGGGCTTATGGTGTGTGACATGCCTCCTGGTCCTCAAAAAGCGTCCATTATGTTCCTTTATTCTTCAAGGGAGGTGGGGGGAGAGGTGCGACATGGTGGCAAGGCAGTGGCACGACGACCAGTCTGAGGAGTAAAAAAGGAAAAGGTCTTAGAGTGGGACCTTTCCAGGATACGCTGCAATCTCTCAATTTGCTTACTCTGGATTTCCAGCTCAGACAAAGTGCATTCGCAAAGAATTCAGAACTCTTGATTTTTTCCACATTTTGTTACGTTACAGCCATATTCTAAAATGGATTCGTTTTTTTCGTTTTTTCCCTGTTTTCCCCCACACAATTCCCCGTAATGATTTTTTTGCACATCTATATAAAAAAAGAAACTGTAATATCACATTTAAAAAACTATTCAGACCCTTTACTCAGTACTTTGTTGAAGCACCTTTGGCAGCAATTACAGCCTCAAGTCTTCTTGGGTATGATGCTACAAGCTTGGCACACCGGTATTTGGGGAGTTTCTTCCATTCTTCCCTTCAGCTCCTCTCAAGCTCTGTCAGATTGGATGGTGAGTGTCGCTGCACAGCTATTTTCAGGTCTCTCCAGAGATGTTTGATCGGGTTCAAGTCCGGGCTCTGTCTGGGCCACTCAAGGACATTAACAGACGTTGCGTTGTGTTGGCTGTGTGCTTAGGGTTGTTGTCCTGTTAGAAGGTGAACCTTCGCCCCAGTCTGAGGTCCTGAGCGCTCTGGAGCAGGTTTTCATCAAGGATCTTCTCTCGATCCTGACTAGTCTCCCAGTCCCTGCCGCTGAAAAACATCCCCACAGCATGATCCTGCCACCATCATGCTTCACCGTAGGGATGCTGCCAGGTTTCCTCCAGACGTGACGCTTGGCATTCAGGCCAAAGAGTTCAATCTTGGTTTCATCAGACCAAAAAAATCTTGTTTCTCATGGTCTGAGAGTCCTTTAAGTCCCTTTTGGCAAACTCCAACAGGCTGTCATGTGCCTTTTACTGAGGAGTGGCTTCCGTCTGGCCACTTTACCATAAAGGACTGATGTGCGGAATGCTGCAGAGGTGGATGTCCTTCTAGAAGATTCTCCCTTCTCCACCCAGGAACTCTAGATCTCTGTCAGAGTGACAATCGAGTTCTTGGTCACCGCCCTGACCATGGCCCTTCTCTCCCGATGGCTCAGTTTGGCCTGGCGGGCCAGCTCTAGGAAGAGCCTTGGTGGTTCAAAACTTCTTCCATTTAAGAATGATGGAGGCCACTGTGATCTTGTGGACCTTCAATGCTGCAGACATTTTTTGGTACCCTTCCCCAGATCTGTGCCTCTACACAATCCTGTCTCCGAGCTGTACGGACAATTCCTTGAACCTCACGGCTTGTTTTTTTGCTCTGAATGCACTGTCAACTGTGGGACCTTATATAGACTGGTGTGTCTTCCCGAATAATGTCCAATCAACTGAATTTACCACAGGTGGACTCCCAAGGGTCTAAATACTTATGTAAATAAGGTATCTGTTTTTTCTTTTTTATAAATTTGCAAGCATTTCTAAAAACCTGTTTTCGCTTGGTCATTATGGGGTATTGTGTGTACAGTAGATTGATGAGGAAAACATGTGGGAAAAATGTGGAAAAGGTCAAGGGGTCTGACAGTTCTCACATTGAAAATTTGGCCGGACAATATTATCCAGGAACTGTGCAAAGTAGGTGCAGCTCCTACATGGGATGAAACGTTCACCGTAGTCTCTGAAGGTGGTAGAAGTCAATATGGAAAAAGTCAGTTTTCCCATATGGCAGAAAGTGGTGGAAACAATTTTCTAAAAAGTCAATTAAAATCCACACAAATAAAATGGGTTGACTAGAAGTCAGCTAAAAGTCAATCAATCCACACACTGTGATAGTTAGATTGAATCACACAGTTTGTAGGATCACCACAGTTATAGCCAGCAAGCCAGATCCCAACCACAGACTAGAAAGCAGCCAGCCCTAGGGCCCACAATAAACACAACCCAGGCACAAAACTCGCCAGCATAACAACAGCAAGGAGAGAGCGGTGACTTACTCAATGCGATTAAATGCTGGGGCCCATCAAAACAGCAACACAACGGAGGCCATGTACCAGTATGATAGCCAAGTGTATAGTACATTGGAGGGAAGTAGTTTCCAGTATAGGCTGGTGGAGGCCGGGAGGGAGGCAAGCTTTTCATCGGGCTGTGGGAGAGTCAAAAATAGTAAATCCAAGTAGGCTAAACCAAGCGGAGTTCAAGTTTGGCAGTAGTCCAAAACAGGCAGGAAGCTCGAGCCAGGAACCTCCATCAATCTCAGAGTAGCTAAATCCATTCTCTCTCTCACCCTACTCTCCCCCTCCTTCTTTCTCTCTTACCTCACTCTCATTTTCTCCCATTCTCTTTGCCCTCTCCTTCTTTCTCACTCACCCCACTGTTTTTCTCCCACTCTCTTTGACCCTTCCCTGCCTCTCTCTATCCCTCTTTCCTGAACTTTATCTTTATAATGTTCATTCTTGCCCTTTCTAATTTGCACAAGTACACTAACCTCTGTGTGATATTCATTGACCAGTCATCACCTGTTGCCGTGTCTGTCTCTGGGGAGGACATGACAAATGGTTGCACTTTTAACTGAAATCCTGTTCCCTGTGTGACCTGCATGTTCTGTTCATGACCTGTGTCACATGTCTCGCAGCTGCTGCAGCTTTGCCTGCAGGTGTTTCCGAAGTCACAGGTGCAGCCGTCAGACCAAGCTACAGTGTGTGACCAAGTTCTGTCATGTTTCAGTTGGGTGAGGTTTAACTGATTCATGGTCTGAAAAGCACTCGGAGGGACTTTCAAACTCCCTCAAAGATAGACTTGGTCAGCACGAACATTCCATCATCCATATTTCTATGAAACGATACGTGCATGTATATGATGCTATGTTCCATGAAACACCTGATGATGAAATGGACACCCTGGCTCGAATGAGTGTGGAGGGGTGGAGGGACGGTATAAATGTCATCAGGTGGGATACATTTTCAGGCCTGAGGCCGAGTTGCCAAAGAGAGAGAAACTATCCTTCTCTGATCACTTGTATGTCCTTTGTGCATCGGGCCGTCAGCCACCAGCCAACACTGCCATCCCCTTGTGTCCCCTGGGTAGATTTGTCCCATGTAGACACACCCAGATGACTCGTATGCTCTCTATTAACGCTAAGGCAGACACTCCCTTACATCACAGTCTATAGGTCTCAGGAGAGACTGACCTGGGATCAGGTCGAAGGGTGGCTGGAATAGGATCTGAGAGGGGGAAGGGAGCTGGGAAATTAAACTAGTATACCGCTGTGGACTATATTTCACCTCACACACTTGACAGTTGTGTTCAACCTACATTAGGTTAGCTGGCTGGCTCCAGTTTCGAAGGTAGAGCTATGGTTGGGGTTATTATAGGGGAATAGTACTACCACTGAAAGTCAGCCAAAGGTTGTTACACTGGATTACTGTACATGGATTCAGTTCAACTTCAAGGAGCTAGCCAGCGTATAAATTGTAGCATGGGACATCATTATTATGTAATATTCTGGTTGATAACCAAATTACAACCAGATAAAGATGTTTTTCATGACTAGATTGAGACGCCTGGGAAAGATGACATATTTTGTCCAAGTCACAATCAAAAATTCGCTGAAAGGACGTCTTTTCTCAATCAGTGTTTTTGGGGACATGACTGTTCTACACTATAGTATTCACTGTAGTGTTTTTGCAGACATGACTGTAGTACACTATAGTATTCACTGTTGAGTTTTTGCGGACATGAGGGAAATATACTATAGTACTCACTGTAGTGTTTTTGCTGACTTTACTGTAGTATTTACTGTAGTGTTTCTGTGGACTTTGCTTCAGTATACTGTAATGTTTTTGTGTACATGACTATAGTAAAATATAGTATTCACTGTAGTGTTTTTGCGAGCATGACTATAGTATACTATAGTTTTCACTGTAGTGTTTTGCAGTCATGAGTGTAGTATACTATAATATTCGCTGTCATGTTTTTGCGGACATGACCGTTGTACACTATAGTATTTACTTAAGTGTTTTTGCAGACATAATTGTAGTGTTTTTGCGAACTTTACTGTCGTATTCACTGTAGTGTTTCGGTGGACATGACTATGGTATAGTGTTTTTGCGGATATTACTTTAGTATACTATAATATTCACTGTAGCGTTTTTGCAGAACATGACTGTATTATACTGTAGTATTCACTGTAGTGCTTTACAGAACATTACTGTGGTATACTATAATATTCAATGTAGTGTTTTTGTGGACATGACTGTACTACAATATTGTATTCACTTAAGAGTTCTTGCGGACTTTACTGTAGTACTCATTGTAGTATTTTGCTGCCATGACTGTAGTATACTATAGTATTCACTTTAGTGTTTTTGTATACTTCACTATAGATTTCACTATGGTGTTTCTGTGGACATGGCTGTAGTATACAGTAATCACTGTAGTGTTTTTGTGGACATTACTTTAGTATAATATAGTACTCACTGTAGTGTTTTTGCAGACATGAATGTAGTATACTATTATATTTACTCTAGTGTTTTTGTGGACATGATCATACTACACTATAGTATTCACTCTAGTGTGTTTGCAAACTTTATTGTAGTATTCACTGTAGTGTTTTCGTGGACATGACTGTAATATACTGTAGTACTTACTGTAGTGTTTTTGTGGACTTACTGTAGTATTCACTTTAGTGTTTCTGCAGACATGACTGTAGTATAGAGTATTCACCATTTTTTTGGCGGACATAACTGTAGTGCACTATAGTATTAACTGTACTGTTTTTGCAGACATGACTGTAGTATACAATACTTTACACTGAGGTTTTTATGGACTTTACTGACATGACAGTAGTATACAGCACTGGAGTGTTTTTACGGATATTACTGTAGTAAACTATATTATTCGCCAAATTTTGCAGACATGATTATAGTATACTATAGTATTCACTGTAGTGTTTTTACAGACTTTATTGTAGTATTCACTGTAGTGTTTTTGCGGATATGACTGCAGTATACTGCAGTATTTACTGAATTGTTTTTGCGGATTTTACAGTGAATACTACAGTAAAGTCCTCAAAAACACTACAGTGAATACTATAATAACGTTTACGTATCTTGCATTACTCATCACATATGTTTATACTGTATTCTATACTATCTACTGTATCTTAGTCAGACATTGCTCATCCGTATATATATATATATATATTCTGAAATCCATTCCTTTACTTAGATTTGTGTGTATTAGTTATTTGTTGTGAAATTGTTAGATATTGCTGCACTGTCACGTCCTGACCAGTATAAGGGGTTATTTGTTATTGTAGTTTGGTCAGGGCGTGGCAGGGGTGTGTTTGTTTTGTGTTGTCGGGGTTTTTGGGTATTGTTCTATGTTTTGTATTTCTATGTTGTGTATTTCTTTGTGTTGGCCTGGTATGGCTCTCAATCAGGGGCAGCTGTACTTCGTTGTTGCTGATTGGGAGCCATACTTAGGTAGCCCTTTTTCCACCTGTCTGTTGTGGGAAGTTGTTTTTGCACTGCTGTGGTTTGCCTGCAAACTGTCTAGCTGTCATTCGTTTTTTCTTGTTTGTGTAGTGTTCAATAAAAGTTAAGATGAGCATTCACATACCCGCTGCATTTTGGTCCAATCACTACGACGGCCGTTACATGCACTGTCGGAACTAGAAGCACAAGCATTTCGCTACACCCGCAATAACATCTGCTAAACACGTGTATGTGACCAATGATTTGATTGATAGTGTAGTACGGTTATGTCCGCAAAAACACTACAGTGAATACTGTATACTACAGTCATGTTCGCAGAAACATTACAGTGAATATTACAGTAAAGTCTGCGAGAACACTAGAGTGAATACTATAGTATACTACAGTCTTGGCCGCAAAAACATTAGTGAATACTACAGTAAAGTCTGCAATACCACTACAGTGAATACTATAGTATACTACAGTCATGTCCACAAAAAACACTGCAGTGAATATTATAGTATATTACAGTAATGTTCTGATAAAACACTAAAGTGAATACTACAGTATACTACAGTCACGTACGCAAAAACACAACAGTGAATATTGTAGTATACTACAGTCATGTCTGCAAAAACATTACAGTGAATATTATAGTGTAGTACTGTGTCACGGTTGTCGTCGGGAAAGGATGACCAAAATGCAGCAGGATTGTGGATGCTCATCTTGAATTTTATTTTAACTCAAAAGTGAACACCAAAATAATAAACACAACGAACTCACGATCAACAAAACAGTCTTGTCAGGCTCACACACGCTAAACAATCTCCCACAACTACAAACACAAAGTAATATATAGGACTCTCAAACAAAGGCAAATAGACAACACCTGCCTTCAATTGAGAGTCCCTACCCCAATTAACTAAACATAGAAACAGATTCACTAGACTAAACATAGAAATACATAAACATAACACGGTGCCCAAAACCCCCGGAATACATAAATCAAATGCCCTACTAAATCAACCACCACCCCAAACCACATAAAACAAATACCCTCTGCCACGTCCTGACCAAACTACAATAACAATTAACCCTTATACTGGTCAGGACGTGACATACTGTCATGTCCACAAAAACACTACAGTGAATACTATAGTATACTACAGTAATCCTACAGTATTCATTGAAGTGAATTCTACAGAAAAAAAATGGAATTCCCAGTGAATGCAAGCTATACGGTATGTTAGCAAGAGTTGAAATCAAATGTAAAAACAAAGGAGCAATACTGTAGGCGACTGAAGGGATATCTCAGTGTTGTTTGTTTCTGTGTAGAATAGTCTTTATGCAGTGACCTGCTTACCAAAGTCAGCAGAGATGCTGCTTTAGCAGCAAACACTTATGTCTCTTGTGCTTGGTGTTTGTTTACAGAAACATTATCACTTTCAAAAATATTACTACCCCTCCTGACTCCTCATGTTATATTTAGTCCTCCATTTGTTGCTTTGTTTATTTTTCTGTCTCTGGGTGATTGGTTGTAATATTGTATGTTACAAAGTTTCCTTGGGAAGTTTACTTGGTAATTAATAAAAAATAAACTCCTGCATACTAGCAAGGAGTGCACTATAGCGCTAACGAGTCAAATTTCAAATAAATGCATTAGTCAACAAAACGTGTTCCTTAAAGATGGAAAAAGTCTGATTAATTACTATCCTTTGATGTATGAACATCCTCTAAAGTAGTGCCAACGATGCACTCGAGACTTTAGACATATCACAGACCCCAAAAATAGATGACAGGATACTGAAAACAAACCGTCATACCCCAGATTCCACTCTCTCCCTGGGTAAGCTGCTGAACATGTGAAGGAGGAGTGGCAGTGTCCATGGTTGGGGGAATGGTCCCTTTATCCCTATCTGCATTAGTGTAGAGACAGCCTGTCTCCAGAATCAACCACGTCCCATTTACTCCTGATTATGGCATATTAGTGGCTGAGGCCCGGGGAGACAGGAAGCGTTGTCGGGGACGATGTGAAGGTAGATGTGCATCATCTGTTGATCCAGGAAGACTAATGGCTCCCATTAAAGATGAGTCCTGTTTGCGCCACGGGATGACAATGCTAGAGTACACAACACTGTTACTTGGGGACAGATGGAGAAAAAAGGGTAGGAGTAATTCAGATGGAAAGTGGTGTTACACTGAATAGTGAGAGTGGGAGCTGAGAAAGATGACCATACATGGGTTCCATATTGTGGATGCTAAAATGAGAGGAATCTCAATATGGGGAGGTGTGGCTGGTAGGACAGATTATTGGATGATATTTTTTCATCAATAGTGCTAATTAAATGAAGTGTACACCACAATGGGTTTTTATCACTATGGACATATTTTCTGTGGTAGATTCTCTGGCAAAGCTTTATTATAGAGCATTGTGAGATTCAATGGAGATGTCTGGTCATGAGTTCTGTTCCAGGAACATGAAGAGATGAAATGGTGATCACTGAAACACATACCCGTGAGGCATATGAGTAAATTTCAGCCATTAACCTATAATAGCATTTAGTGAAGCCTAGTTTGACCCCTGAGCAAGCCACAGTCAAAACCTCTCTCATCACATCCCCCTAGGGAATGTAAAATGTGAGCTGTGTTGTAAATTCTTTGTCTTCACCACGGGAGTTTTACACAGTCATCAATCTTCTCTCTTAGTGCAGTATCATCACTGGATCACTGGCCCCATACATAATGGCCGTCATCTTGGGGAGCAACTTAAGTGCATTTCACAAAACTACTCTCTCATAGACAGATGTACATAACATAAATGTATCGTAACAGTTATACAAGATTTTGTATCTGAATTTCGGAGATTACACAAAAGTGGTGGAGAATGGGTTTCGGTGTGGGGGTAAGATAATGTTGGGAGATTGTAATACTATAGTGGTCTAATGGGAAAAGAGGTGGTTTAGTATCTCTGGATTCCATAGAGGAGGAATTCATGGTACATTGAGAAAGACATGCACAGTGCAGACTCAGGTCCAGGCCTTAACCTGGCATCTAGCGAGTGTCAATATGGGAATTTAAGGTGGTTGGTATGACTATCAGCTCTGTTAACACTTTAAGTTTGGGAATGTGAGAGACATGCTGGAGTTTGACTGTGGCTGCAACCTGTGGTCTAAATACCCATGCTCCCTAACCAAAACCCTCTAAAGGATAGGATCATTTATGTTACTCACAATTTCCCTGTGTCATTGCAGCATTAGCTGTAAAAAAATAAATATGGAATTGACAGAATTTTAACTACTTTGCATTTATGAAACTAACAGACAATCATAATATCAGCAAGACATATACAATTCCCAGTTTATGCAACAAAACCAACCAGCATGACATAAAATTCCCAGTTTATGCAACAAAACCAATTTGATAAGAGGTTTTAAAATAGAACCTATTTGACTCAACGTTCCATGACGTACACTAAGGCATTGTTGGCAGAATAGATGGAGGCAGTTCAATGCATGATTAATATAATATAATTCACCAATACATTTCTTGGTAGTCCAAAACATATTGCTATCAGGTTGTAAATCACAGCTGGCCTGGTACATTGTTTGCTGCCTCAATACAATCAGACTAGCAAGGGCAATGATCACAAGTCCATCATAACGTGGCTAATAGGCTATCATGTCTATCTATGTAGCAAGCTAAAAACACAGAGCCTAACGTTAGCTAGAGAGCTGGCTAGCTGCTAGGAGAATGTCATGTCATTGGAAGAGTGGGTGAGTGACTGACTTTTCCCCTTCATATCCTTTTTTTGGTGGCTATAAACAGCTAGAGATACAGGTGTCATTTGGTTAGCTAGCAAGAACTTGAACAACTTATCTGGTTAGCTAGCATATCTGTTTCGCTTTCGCAAATTCACTCTGGCTATCTAGCTAGCTACTCTGATTTCAAAGCAGAATAACTGATGAATTTACGAATGCGCAACACCTGCTGAATATGCCTGGTGTCAGTAAACATAGGCAAAAAAAAGTTGTTAGTCAGTCACGATACGCTCTAGATAACATGTAAACAGTCTAACCAACTCTGCTAGGGTGAGTAAAATTGTCAGAGTGAGGTGTTCTCTCATTTATGTCTGGAAGTAGCTAGCTAGCAAGCTTGCCAACATTAGCCAGTTAGCTTGGGTGCTTGGTCGGGACAAACATCCATTGACAGGCTTGCTGCAGAAGGAATAGTTAGCTGCAGTACAATTCCCCATCGTTTATCAGTGCAATTTTGACAGACAACTAGCTGAAAAAGTTTGAGAGGGTTTATCTAATGTTCTTTTGTTAGATTTTAGCACATCTTGCTCTGGCTAGCGTTAGTTATTGATCTTGTTGTTGCTGATGTGCATAACTGAGGGAGAGAGAGCCTACCTTTTCATGGTTGTTTGACCAATAGGACTGTAAAGTTCCCAAATGTAAGAGACTCCCGTGGTATTTGTAGAAATCCATGCAGGTGTATTTTGTGGCTTTTGGAGAATGCATTCTAAGAAGCTAAAATCGTGCTGTTGCAACTGTCTGTAAACACACAATCCAGTTAAAAGTGAATGATGGCAGGCCTGTATGGCAAAGTGCTTTTTTTAAGTGTCATATTCTTCCTGGGAGAGTACTGTATATTAACAGATTTTAATAAGATTTCATGTTGCTAAGATGCAGTCAGTTCCACTTTAAAATCCCATGCAAACAACTCAAACACACATAAAACATGCATACTGTTGTGCACAAATCATATGGATTGTCATGTAGAATGTGGTATAGTCTTAGGTGTCTCTGGTGTCTGCCTGTATCTCTCTCTCTGTCCCTCACAGTTCCCCGCGATCTCCACTAAAGAAGGACCCATGCCTCGCTAAAAGAGCAAACATGTAGTTAAGTCTAAATGTGTCTGCGTGTATTGACGTGGGCGACACGTTTTATTACAAGAAAAAAAATGAAAGCATGGATTTGGGGAAAATGCCTGTTTTCCAGAGGAGGGTAATGACAGACCGCTGAGCTAGAAGAGGGGGGAGCTGTCACCCGCGTCGCACGCCAACCTCAGCCAGGCACCATCCGAGCCAGCCAAATATTCTTGGTCAGATATATGAGCCACGTAACATTACTTTTTGGTCAGATATATGAGCCACGTAACAAAAGCTGTAACAAGCTTTTTTACGTGCAATTACAGGCATTCAGAGGGGGATTGCTTGCATTGAAGCACTTGCGAAGGGTGCATTTTTGGGGGACTCATACCATTTGACTGCTCTGCAATTTTGTCTTTTCTCTCCTACTATTCCAGGCCTGGAAATTACACATGGAGCGTGACAAATGGCTTAACTGCAACATTTAGCCTATGCGTGCAGTATAGAGGTGTTACGCTCGTTGTTGGAAGGTTTGAGCCAAGGTGCAGCATGGTAGGCGTACATCTTTCTTTATTAAATTAATACCAAAAAAACTAAACAAAATACAAACAAAAAGTAACGTTCAGAAGGGCTACACAGCACAGTACTAAAACAAGATCCCACAAACTAAAGGTGGAAAAAGGCTGCTTAAGTATGATCCCCAATCAAAGACAATGATAGACAGCTGCCTCTGATTGGGAACCATACCAGGCCAACAAAGTAATAGAAAAACTAGATTGCCCACCCTAGTCACACCCTGACCTAACCAAATAGAGAATTAACTTCTCTAGGGCCAGTGGGACGATTTCGTCCCACCTACGTAACAGCCAGTGAAATCCCGTGGCGCGATTTTCAAATACCTTAGAAATGCTATTACTTCAATTTCTCAAACATATGACTATTTTACACCATTTTAAAGACAAGACTCTCGTTAATCTAACCACACTGTCCGATTTCAAAAAGGCTTTACAACGAAAGCAAAACATTAGATTATGTCAGCAGAGTACCCAGCCAGAAATAATCAGACACCCATTTTTCAAGCTAGCATATAATGTCACAAAAACCCAGAAGACAGCTAAATGCAGCACTAACCTTTGATGATCTTCATCAGATGACAACCCTAGGACATTATGTTATACAATACATGCATGTTTTGTTCAATCAAGTTCATATTTATATCAAAAACCAGCTTTTTACATTAGCATGTGACTAGCATGTGACTAGCATTCCCACCGAACACTGCCGGTGAATTTACTAAATTACTCACGATAAACGTTCACAAAAAGTATAACAATTATTTTAAGAATTATAGATACAGAACTCCTCTATGCACTCGATATGTCCGATTTTAAAATAGCTTTTCGGTGAAAGCACATTTTGCAATATTCTAAGTAGATAGCTTGCCCTGTGATGCCGGGCTATTTAGACACCCAGCAAGTTTAGCCTTCACCAAACTCCGATTTACTATTAGAAAAGTTTGATTACCTTTGGTGTTCTTCATCAGAATGCACTCCCAGGACTTCTACTTCAATAACAAATGTTGGTTTGGTCCCAAATAATCCATTGTTATATCCAAACAGCGGCGTTTTGTTTGTGCGTTCAAGACACTATCCGAAAGGGTAAAGAAGGGTGACGAGCACTGCGCATTTCGTGACAAAAAAATTCTAAATATTCCATTGCCGTACTTCGAAGCATGTCAACCGCTGTTTAAAATCTATTTTTATGCCATTTTTCTCGTAAAAAAGCGATAATATTCCGACCGGGAATCTGCGTTTAGGTAAAAAGACGAAAGAAAATAAAGCACGGGGTCGACTCGTGCACGCGCCTAAGCCCATTGTCCTCTGATCGGCCACTTGCCAAAAGCGATAATGTGTTTCAGCCTGGGGCTGCCTCGATATGATTCAGCTTTTTCCCGGGCTCTGAGAGCCTATGGGAGCCGTAGGAAGTGTCACGTTACAGCAAAGATCCTCAGTCTTCAATAAACAGAGACAAGAAGAACAAGATCTTGTCAGAGAGGGCACTTCCTGTAAGGAATCTTCTCAGGTTTTTGCCTGCCATATGAGTTCTGTTATACTCACAGACACCATTCAAACAGTTTTAGAAACGCTAGGGTGTTTTCTATCCAAAGCCAATAATTATATGCATATTCTAGTTACTGGGCAGGAGTAGTAACCAGATTAAATCGGGTACGTTTTTTATCCGGCCGTGTCAATACTGCCCCCTACCCCCAACAGGTTAAAAGGATCTCTAAGGTCAGAGTGTGACAAGATGAAAGGAAGGAGAAAATATGTTGTGCATATGTTGGCATTACGTGCTGTGTGAGGTGAAACCTATTTCCTGTGTCTTTTGTCTTATTGTGCTGAGGGGTTTGGCACCCTACACATGTGCTACATATCCCCACTGGATTGATTTTTTCCCCAAGGGGATTTTTCGCTTTGGCTTTTTGGGCCTTTTGTGTGGCTTTTATAATTGGGCCTTGCTGCACAGGTTGCAAGGCAGATCCTGACTGTGACAGATCTGGAAGTCCCTTAGGGGTGTTTGCCTGTTGTCATTGTACTCAGCGTAAAGAAATACATTATAATCAAACACCAACCTTCGTCGGTTTTGTTATTTCATTTATTAATCTTTCGACCTTGGCACCACGGGGTATTGGGTGCAGTTGTTAATCAAACAAAAGATGAAAATGCATTCCTACAATACCATTCATACCAGGAAGGGGCATGGCTCAGTAAATCATTGCTGATTCTTTAATAAATAGAACATTTGATTTAACTCGAAGTTAAACATTTATTGTTTCCTACTTTACAAAAATGATTTAGGTAAAGCAGCATTCAGTATGTGCTTCACTTTGTAAGTCTAGGCTGATATGAGTACTGTCATTCACCTGGCTACTGCTCTCATGAGTTTGTTAAAAGTGCTGGTTATGATGGTGAAGTTTACATTCTATGGGCGTGTCACTGCATGGTGGGAGGAGGATCTGAATGTGGACTTTAGGTAAACCTACCAACATCCAACCACACCCCCTGTCTATGTCCTCATATGACCCAATGACCTCACATTGTCATCTTCACAATCACACACTTGCACGCTCGCACACACGTACGTACACACAAACACTAGCACACACAGACACTAGCACAAACCCGTCAAAGTCAAATGCTACAGACCTCACACCATGCCACAAGGGACCTCACACACACATGCACGCACACCCACCCACCCACAACCTCTCTGGAAGAGTCACAATGTAACACACACCCACTGACCCCACAGCAGTTGTCCACGTCAGTCCAGCAGAAGACATGTGAACTCTGAATCCAGTCCAGTGTTGGGGAGACTGGGGTTAGTTTTCGCACGGGTTGGTTGTCACAGTGCGGTGTAATAAATATCAAGATAAAAATGTGTGTCCTGCATATGCGAGGTCATCCATGTGGTCAATATAGGTCAAAAATCACAAAATATTGAGAGGAATATTGTCATTTTGTTATGGGTGAAAGTAAATATTTATATTCTTGTTATTTCTTTAATAAATACAGTAGTTATGTGGTGAGCGTATCCATAAACAATTACTTGTATTGGGGGGAGGGGGGGGGGGGGTTTCATCCCCATTGGAACAAAGTAAGCTAAATTATGTTGAAAAGACGTCTATGTTTTACAAGTTTGGGCGGCACAGTACAGCAAAGCACAGTCAGTACAGAGTACAGTAAAGTGCACAGTGCAGTGCAGCACAGTAGAGCAAAGTAGAATACAGTACATTGCAGTACAGTGCGGTAAAGTACAGTTGAAATCAGTAGAGTATAGTACAGTAGATCAGAGTGCAGTACATTGTACTCTGCCCTACTGTGCTGAAATCTACTGTGCGGTATTGAACTGAACTATACTCTACTTTACTTTACTGTATCATACTGTGCTTTACTGTACTGCACAGTACTGAACTGAACTATACTCTCCTTTACTTTACCCTACTGTACTGAATACACTACTTTTCTTTACTGAACTCTACTGTATACTGTCAAACTTGTGAAACATAGACATCTATAATTGATTCAGATTTGGTTTGGTCCAGACCTGCTTGTCAAAACATGGAGTCATGCAACTCCTCTGAGAGTCAGCAACACACACACACACACACGCCAACCTATTCCAGTTTGAAAAAGCAATCCTTGTTTACCCCCCCCCCCCCAAAAGAAAAGGTTAACACAAATGTTTACAGCTTTACTTTTTTCACTTTATCAGAAGTCTCTTCTTCTTATTGATGTCCTTTAGTAGTGTTTTTTTTTTACAGCAATTCGACCATGAAGGCCTGATTTACACAGTCTCTTCTGAACAGTTGATGTTGAGATGTACCTGTTACTTGAACTCTGTGAAGCATTTATTTGGGTTGCAATTTCTGAGACTGGTAACGCTAATGAACTTATCCTCTGCAGCAGAGGTAACTCTGGATCTTCCATTCCTGTGGCAGTCGTCATGAGAGCCAGTTTCATCATAGCGCTTGATGGTTTTTGCGACTGCACTTGAAGAAACGTTCAAAGTTCTTGAAATGTTCCGTAGTGACTGACCTTTATGTCTTAAAGTAATGATGGACTGTCATTTCTCTTTCCTTATTTGAGCTGTTCTTGCATAATATGTACTTGGTCTTTTACCAAATAGGGCTATCTTCTGTATACCCCCCTACTTTGTCACAACACAACTGATTGGCTCAAACACATTAAGGATCTTTCCTTAATTCCACAAATTAACTTTTAAGAAGGCACACCTGTTAATTGAAATGCATTCCAGGTGACTACCTCATGAAGCTGGTTGAGAGAATGCCAAGAGTGTGCAAAGCTGTCATCAAGGCGAAGGGTGGCTATTTTACGAATCTCAAATATTTGTTGATTTCTTTCACACTTTTTTGGTTACTACATGATTCCATATATGCTATTTCATAGTTTTGATGTCTTCACTATTATTCCACAATGTAGAAAATAGTAAAATAAAAGAAGGTGTTCTTTTGACCGGTGGTGTACATATTTTCCTTAACTTCATTTTGATTAATTTATTTATACTATTTACTCCTTCCACGAGATGTAGTACCGACACAAATCTAGGGTTGCTACACAAGCCCGCTGGTCGTTCGTTCTATCGGGTCGGTTGCCAGAGACACGACCCAGTCGTTAATTATTTTTGTTCTGCATCTATGGACGCAACCCCGTCGTTCGTTCTAAATGTTCTATTGCCATACTGTTTGGCAGTGTTCTTATCCCTTGCTTGCTAGCTAGCCAACTACGGCTAACTTAAAGTCACGTCAAACAGTGCAGCCAGAAAAACAACGAAGTACCTGCGTTTGCAATTTTTTAAGCTGTTTTTTTGTGACATTTATTTGGATACATCCATAACAATAAGCTAATGATGTGCGACTTCACCTGGCATTGAACATATGCTCCCTCGTCAGTACACTGTTGTTCAGAAGAGCTAGCCAACAACACAGCTAACACAATAACTTCAAACTGAAGCTGTTAAGACTGCGAACTAGCTGCACTTCATTTCGTTTGACCTGTTTTCTATTGATATTTCTTTGTAATATGCCTTCGGCAATTATTCAGACCCCTTGCCATTTTCCACATTTTGTTACCTTACAGCCTTATTTTAAAATGTATTTAAAAATTCTGCCACAATCTACACACAATACTCCATAACAACAAAGCGAAAACAGGTTTTTAGAAAAGTTTGCAAATGTATAAAAAATACAAAACAGAAATACCTTAATCACATAAGAATTCAGATCCTTTGCAATGAGACTCCTGTTTGAATTCAGATGCATCCTGTTTGATCATCCTTGAGATGTTTCTACAACTTGATTGGAGACCACTTGTAGTCAATTCAATTGATTGGACATGATTTGGAAAGGCACATACATGTCTATATATGGTCCCACAGTTGACAGTGCATGTCAGAGCAAAAACCAAGCCATGAGGTCGAAGGAATTGTCCGTTGAGCTCCGAGACAGGATTGTGTGGAGGCACAGATCTGGGGAAGGGTACCAAAAAATGTTTGCAGCATTGAAGGTCCCCAAGAACACTGTGGTCTCCATCATTATTAAATGGAAGAAGTTTGGAACCACCAAGGCTCTTCCTAGAGCTGGCCGGCAGGCCAAACTGAGCATTTGGAGGAGAAGGGCCTTGGTCAGGGAGGTGACCAAGAACCTGATGGTCACTCTGACAGAGCTCTAGAGTTCTTCTGTGGAGATGGGAGAACCTTCTAGAAGGACAACCATCTCTGCAGCACTCCACCAATCAGGTATTTTTTGGTAGACTGGCCAGACAGAAGCCACTCCTCAGTAAAAGGCGAATGACAGCCCGCTTGGAGTTTGCCAAATGGCACCTAAAGACTCTCAGACCATTAGAAACAAGATTATCTGGTCTGATGAACCAAGATTCAACTCTTTGGCCTGAATGCCAAATGTCACATCTGGAGGAAACCTGGCACCATCCCTACGGTGAAACATGGTGGTGGCAGCATCATCCTTTGGAAATGTTTTTCAGCTACTGGGACTGGGAGACTAGTCAGGATCGAGGCAAAGATGAACGGAGCAAAGTACAGAGAGATCCTTGATGAAAACCTTCTCCAGAGTGCTCAGGACCTCAGACTGGAGCGAAGGTTCACTTTCCAACAGGACAACGACCCTTAGCACACAGCCAAGACAACGCAGGAGTGGCTTCAGGACAAGTTTCTGAATGTCCTTAAGTGGCCCAGCCAGAGCCGGGACTTGAACCCGATCGAACATCTCTGGAGAGACCTGAAAATAGCTGTGCAGCAACGCTCCCCATCCAACCTGACAGAGCTTGAGAGGATCTGCAGAGAAGAATGGGAGAAACTCCCCAAATACAGGTGTGGCAAGCTTGTAGCATCATACACAAGAAGACTCAAGGCTGTAATCACTGCCAAAGGTGCTTCGACAAAGTACTGAGTAAAGAGTCTGAATACTTAAGTAAATGTGATATTGAATTTTTTAACTTTTAATACATTTGTAAAAATGTCTAAAATCCTGTTTTTGCTTTGTCATTATGGGGTATTATGGGGTATTGTATGTAGATTGTTGAAAATGTCAAGGGGTCTGAATACTTGCCAAATGCACCTCCTACTATTACAAAAGATTCCAGGTGGCACCTACGTTTTAGGATCAGACTGGCCTACTTTCTTTAAGAAGTTCCTATTGATTGGTTGGTGTCATGCAGCGTTTCACTACAGTCATAGATATTAAGCCTTTTTTGGCCAGTCCCTCTTGAGGGTCACAACTAAGTGCATAGCAGTGGGAACTATGGCAACTACAGCCACAATATTCAATGGGACCACAGCTCCTCCTACTGGTCCCGAGGTTAACTCTCTTCTGGAAAAAAAAGGAGGATTTACCTTTGGAACATTAACTGATTTAATAGATGACACATATCAGGTTTAACCCCATCATATGAATGCTGTAAAGAAGTATTCTCTGTTGCTGTGACCAGTCTGGGTAAGGTGTTTGGTCTGCTCCAAAACAGTCAATGAAGGTTCAGGTTCCCATTCATCTCTTCGGACAACATCAATGTTTTGTTTGGACAGATTTATCAGTGCAATGTCGCGACAAGCAATGGAACACTGGCAAATACCCAGAACTCATTGAAAACCACTGTTATATTGTTTCACTCCAATCATCTTAAAATACATAGCCCTTGCAGTGGCCAAAGAAAAAACTATGTACAATAACATATTTTCATAGCTTTGTTGGCATGCTGTCCTTAGATATCTTGAGGGTTGACTGACAATACTACAAAGACGGGGCCATGATGAGAAACTCAAAGCCTTCATTCAGTCTCTAAGAAGAAACATACATAAAACTTCACCTCCAGACAGATGATATGATTGGTGTGAATTCTGTATGTATAAAAGATAACTAATAAGAACCACGATGCCAGACTTTTCGGGGGGCTTGTGAGAAAACGAGCGGCAACTGGAGGAGAGTCAAATCCCAGTGATGTGAGTGAGTTTACAGTCCAGACAGGGAGATCAGAGGGGTAAAGGATGGGGGGGTAAATGTGCAGAGATCCTGTGCATGTGGGGGTCGTCTGCAGGATTATGGAGTACGAGCACACTTTCATCAGCAGGTATTCCAGCACAGGCTAGAGTTTCGTCCAAATATCTGACAAACCATTCACACAGATACAGTGGAGCTTCGCTTCAGTTTCACAGAAGGGGAGAGCGCTAGAGCAGAGGGGCAGAGAGAGAGAATAAGAGATATATACACAATCAAATTTCCCTAGATCTCATGAAATCCACATAAGAACTTATTTGGCAAACTTATTTGGCATGAGTTTGTCAGTACAGATCAAACATCTTAAGCTTGTTCTTCAAGTTGGACCCATTAACCTAGAAATTAAGTTGAAAAGTAAAAACCTTTCCTCAAACTGACTTGTTTGTCTCTTAGTGCAAGGGGAATTCAAGTAATTATTCTCAATCTTTCCAGTGGAACATGGGGTGACCAATTTGTTACACACCACAGATGGGCTAACTTGCGTCACCTCAAGGCCAAATTCCTCAGTGTGCAGAATTCCGAAATAAAATTTTCAACAACCTTGAAATGTTTCCTTTCAGAGCTGTTTCTTCCCCAACCAGCCTCTATAATTAGCCAGAGCAGATCACTGCAGTTCCCTTATCAAGTGTCTGGAGAGAAACGGCAAATGTGAATGGAAAACTGAATGATCGGAAAATGATTGGACATTTCTGACCTTGTCAAAGTTTTCCCCCAGTTTTTTCCCCATTTGTCTAAAAACGTGGGACATACAGAACATAACTACCTGCAAGTCAAGAGGTGTTGTTGTGTCATCTGCTCCGTCTCACGATCTCCTGACTCAACCTCACCCTCAGTGTGACACTGGTTCAAATCATGGTAAACATCTGACTTTGTCTTAACTTTTTGGTTCATGAGGAAAATACCGCATGTCCAAATATATTCCTTTCTAATATTAAAAAAGGGTTAGTAGAGGCCTCTTATTTGCCAGTGAGGGGTGTTTGGACAGTGAATATAATAAAGGTCTGACTACCTCATTCATTCATTACATTCTACAGTCAGATTTCACACGTTAAGTGAAAACACTGGACAGACATAATTTGAAATAAAGGTTTAATGTATAGTTTTCCCAAAATATGTAACATAGATAAAGTAAATACTAAACTAAGGGCTCGATTCAATCCATAGCGCGGAAGATCTGCGTTGTAGTGCAGTTGACATTTACAGGTAATTTCCGATTGAGCAAACATATGCAGCGTTTATCGTGAATTCAGTCTCCGCGGTAACGTTGCCTTTAAATGTCAATCGGGCTACACCACAGATCTTCCGCGCTACAGATTGAATGTAGCTGTAAACGTAAAGTAAATGACTTGTATACAGGCAGAAGTTGACATGGGTTGAAATGTAGGTGGGTTTGGAGTTTCACTTATGGCTAGACACCACCTTCTCACTGTCACGGCCGTCGTCGGTGAAGGAGGACCAATACGCAGCAGGTACGTGTATGCTCATCTTGAGAATTTATTTACTTCAAAAAATGAACGTACAAAAATCACAAAACAAAAGAACGAACGAACAACTACAAACAGTCTGGCTAGCATAGGCTCAACACAGAACAATCACCCACAAATAACACATACAAACACACCCTAATATATGGGACTCTCAATCAAAGGCAGATAGACAACACCTGCCTTCAACTGAGAGTCCCAACCCCAATCAACCAAACATAGAAACACACACACTAGACTAAGCATAGAATTAACTAAACATAAACCAAAACCCGGAAATACTAAATCAAACACCCTTTACACAAACACACCACCCCGAACCACATAAAACAAATACCCCCTGCCAAGCCCTGACCAAACTACAAAACAATTAACCTTATATACTGGCCAGGACGTGACACTCACAGACCCAGATACACGCTGCCCTTCTGCAAGATGGGATCTAGAATGGCGCTGACCAATTGTGCTATTTTGTGTGGTTTTTTTGCGTTGGTCTTAACTTTTCTTCTCCATAATGTTTTCGGCATCATTTCCTATGACCAAAAAGAGGTTGTGGATGTCAGAACAGTGATCACTAACCTTGATTTGGATGGGGACTTCTACTTCAATGAGTCGGGGGAGAAGGACATTACAGCTCATCCCGGACCAGGCCCAAATTCCCGACACTCTATGACGCCTCCTCTTCCTTTTTCGAGGCAGGTGTGCGACATACATGACAAGACTACATTGGAGAGTGGATAAACCGCCTCTACCCTCCATTCTATTGCAGAACGGGCACTGTGCGAAAATAGTAAATATCAGGGGATATCTTTATCTACAGTGCATTCGGAAAGTATTCAGACCCCTTAACCTTTTCCACAATTTGTTACGTTACAGTCTTATTCTAAAATGGATTAAATAAAACAATCTACACTCAATACCCCATAATGACAAAGCAAAACAAGGTTTTTGGAAATGCTTGCAAATGTATAATGTTTATTTTAGAAAATAAATAATAACAATAATAATATATACATACAGTTGAAAGTCGGAAGTTTACATGCACTTAGGTTGGAGTCATTAAAACTAGTTTTTCAACAAATCCACTAATTTCTTGTTAACAAACTATAGTTTTGGCAAGTCGGTTAGGACATCTACTTTGTGCATGACACAATACATTTTTCCAACAATTGTTTACAGACAAATTATTTCACTTATAATTCATTGGATCACAATTCCAGTAGGTCAGAAGTTTTCATACACCAAGTTGACTGTGCCTTAAAACAGCTTGGAAATTCCATAAAATGATGTCATGGCTTTAGAAGCTTCTGATAGGCTAATTGACATAATTTGAGTCAATTGGAGGTGTACCTGTGGATGTATTTCAAGGCCTACCTTCAAACTCAGTGCCTCAGCTTGACATCATGGGAAAATCAAAAGAAATCAGCCAAGACCTCAGAAAATAAATTGTAGACCTCCACAAGTCTGGTTCATCCTTGCAATTTCCAAATGCCTGAAGGCACCACGTTCATCTGTACAAACAATAGTATGCAAGTATAAACACCATGGGACCACGCAGCCATCATACTGCTCAGGAAGGAGACGCGTTGTGTCTCCTAGAGATGAGCGTACTTTGTTGCGAGAAGTGCAAATCAATCCCAGAACAACAGAAAAGGACATTGTGAAGATGCTGGAGGAAATAGGTACAAAAGTATCTATATCCACAGTAAAACTAATCCTATATTGACACAACCTGAAAGGCCGCTCAGCAAGGAAGAAGCCACTGCTCCAAAACCGCCATAAAAAAGCCAGACTGCGGTTTGTAACTGCACATGGGTACAAAGATTGTACATTTTGGAGAAGTGGCCTCTGGTCTGATGAAACAAATTAGAACTGTTTGGCCATAATGACCATCGTTATGTTTGGAGAAAAAAGGGTGAGGCTTGCAAGCCAAAGAACACCATCCAAAGTTGTGGCAAAATGGCTTAAGGACAACAAAGTCAAGGTATTGGAGTGGCCATAACAAAGCCCTGACATCAATCCTATAGAAAATTTGTGGGCTGAACTGAAAAGCGTGTACGAGCAAGGAGGCCTACAAACCTGCCTCAGCTACACCAGCTCTGTCAAGAGGAATGGGCCAACATTCACCCAACGTATTGTGGGAAGCTTGTGGGAGGCTGCCCAAAATGTTTGACCCAAGTTAAACAATTTAAAGGCAATGCTACCAAATACTAATTGAGTGTATGTAAACTTCTGACCCACTGGGAATGTGATGAAAGAAATGAAAGCTGAAATACACTGCTCAAAAAAATAAAGGGAACACTAAAATAACACATCCTAGATCTGAATGAATGAAATAATCTTATTAAATACTTTTTTCTTTACATAGTTGAATGTGCTGACAACAAAATCACACAAAAATAATCAATGGAAATCCAATTTATCAACCCATGGAGGTCTGGATTTGGAGTCACACTCAAAATTAAAGTGGAAAACCACACTACAGGCTGATCCAACTTTGATGTAATGTCCTTAAAACAAGTCAAAATGAGGCTCAGTAGTGTGTGTGGCCTCCACGGCCTGTATGACCTCCCTACAACGCCCGGCATGCTCCTGATGAGGTGGCGGATGGTCTCCTGAGGGATCTCCTCCCAGACCTGGACTAAAGCATCCGCCAACTCCTGGACAGTCTGTGGTGCAACGTGGCATTGGTGGATGGGGCAAGACATGATGTCCCAGATGTGCTCAATTGGATTCAGGTCTGGGGAACGGGCGGGCCAGTCCATAGCATCAATGCCTTCCTCTTGCAGGAACTGCTGACACACTCCAGCCACATGAGGTCTAGCATTGTCTTGCATTAGGAGGAACCCAGGGCCAACCGCACCAGCATATGGTCTCACAAGGGGTCTGAGGATCTCATCTCGGTACCTAATGGCAGTCAGGCTACCTCTGGCGAGCACATGGAGGGCTGTGCGGCCCCCCAAAGAAATACCACCCCACACCATGACTGACCCACCGCCAAACCGGTCATGCTGGAGGATGTTGCAGGCAGCAGAACGTTCTCCACGGCGTCTCCAGACTCTGTCACGTCTGTCACATGTGCTCAGTGTGAACCTGCTTTCATCTGTGAAGAGCACAGGGCGCCAGTGGCGAATTTGCCAATCTTGGTGTTCTCTGGCAAATGCCAAACGTCCTGCACGGTGTTGGGCTGTAAGCACAACCCCCACCTGTGGACGTTGGGCCCTCATACCACCCTCATGGAGTCTGTTTCTGACCATTTGAGCAGACACATGCACATTTGTGGCCTGCTGGAGGTCATTTTGCAGGACTCTGGCAGTGCTCCTCCTGCTCCTCCTTGCACAAAGGTGGAGGTAGCGGTCCTGCTGCTGGGTTGTTGCCCTCCTACGGCCTCCTCCACGTCTCCTGATGTACTGCCCTGTCTCCTGGTAGCGACTCCATGCTCTGGACACTACGCTGACAGACACAGCAAACCTTCTTGCCACAGCTCGCATTGATGTGCCATCCTGGATGAGCTGCACTACCTGAGCCACTTGTGTGGGTTATAGACTCCGTCTCAGGCTACCACTAGAGTGAAAGCACCGCCAGCATTCAAAAGTGACCAAAACATCAGCCAGGAAGCATAGGAACTGAGAAGTGGTCTGTGGTCACCACCTGCAGAACCACTCCTTTATTGGGGGTGTCTTGCTAATTGCCTATAATTTCCACCTGTTGTCTATTCCATTTGCACAACAGCATGTGAAATTTATTGTCAATCAGTGTTGCTTCCTAAGTGGACAGTTTGATTTCACAGAAGTGTGATTGACTTGGAGTTACATTGTGTTGTTTAAATGTTCCCTTTATTTTTTTTGAGCAGTGTATATCATTCTCTCTACTATTATTCTGACATTTCACATTCTTAAAATAAAGTGGTGATCCTAACTGACCTAAGACAGGTAATTTTTACTAGGATTAAATGTCAGGAATTGTGAAAAACGGAGTTTAAATGTATTTGGCTGAGATGTATGTATACTATATTATTTACATAAGTATACAGACCCTTCGCTATAAGACTTGAAATTGAGCTCAGGTGCATCCTGTTTCCATTGATCATCCTTGAGATGTTTCTACAACTTGTGGCTCAGTTGGTAGAGCATGATGTTTGCAACGCCAGGGTTGTGGGTTCGATTCCCATGGGGGACCAGTACGGAGAAAATAATGTATGAAATGTATGCATTCACTACTGTAAGTCACTCTGGATAAGAGCGTCTGCTAAATGACTCAAATGTAAATGATTATAGTCCACCTGTGGTAAATTAGATTGATTGGACATGATTTGGAAAGGCACACACCCGTCTGTATAAAGTCCCGGAGTTTCGGTATATGTCAGAGCAAATATCGAGCCATGAGGTCGAATTGTCTGTAGAGCTCCGAGACAGGATTGTGTCGAGGCACAGACCTGGGAAAGGGTACCAAAAAATGCCTGCAGCATTGAAGGTCCCCAAGAACACAGTGGCCTCCATCATTCTTAAATGGAAGAAGTTTGTAACCACCAAGGCTCTTCCAAGAGCTGGCTGACTGGCCAAACTGAGCAGTCAGGGGAGAGAGGCCTTGGTCAGGGAGGTGACCAAGAACCTGATTGTCACTGGCAGAGCTCCAGAGTTCCTCTATGGTGATTGGAGAACCTTCCAGAAGAACAACCATCTCTGCAGCACTCCACCAATTAGGCCTTTATAGTAGAGTGGCCATACAGAAGCCACTCCTCAGTAAAAGGCACATAACAGCCTGCGTGGAGTTTGCACCTAAAGACTCTCAATGAGGAACAAGATTCTCTGGCCTGATGAAACCAAGGTTCAACTCTTTGGCCTGAATGGCAAGAATCACGTCTGGAGGAAACCTGGCACCATCCATACGGTGAAGCACGGTGGTGGCAGCATCATGCTGTGGGGATGTTTTTCAGTAGCAAGGACTAGGAGACTACTCAGGATCGAGGGAAAGATGAACGGAGCAAAGTACAGAGGCATCCTTGATGAAAACCTGCTCCAGAGTACTCAGGACCTCATACTAACAGGACAACAACCTTAAGCACACAGCCAAGACAACGCAGGAGTGGCTTTGGGACAAGTCTGAATGTACTTGAGTGGCCCAGCCAGAGCCCGGACTTGAACCCGATCTAACATCTCTGGAGAGACCTGAAAATTGCTGTGCAGCGACGCTCCCCATCTAACCTGACAAAGCTTGAGAGGATCTGCAAATAAAGTGGAGAATCTCCCCAAATACAGGTGTGCCAAGCTTGTAGCGTCATACCCAAGATGAATTGAGGCTGTAATTGCTGGGTTTGAATACTAACGTACATTTTTAATAATTTTTAATACATTAAACATATTTTGGGGTATTTTTATTGTGGGGTATTGTGTGTAGATTGATGAGGATAAAACATAAATTTAACATAAATTCTAGAATAAGGGTTTAACGTATTTTTTTTTGAAAAAGTCAAGGTGTCTGAATACTTTCCAAATGCACTGTATATACAAAAGTATGTGGACACCCCTTCAAATGTGTAATGATGGGCGGTGAAACATTTTAATAAAACAGCAAAACTGCCGATACACAAGAACACCGATACACAAGAACAATACCACCTGGTGAGTGAACATGGGAGAGTGACATATAAAGGGGAGGAAATTATGAAGGTAATGGAGTCCAGGTGTGAATCATAATGATCATAATGATTCACAGGTGCGCGTAATGATGAGTGCCAGGTGTGCGTAATGATGAATCCCAGGACCGGTGGTTAGTACTCTGGTGACAGTACCACCCCTCTGACATGTGGCTCCAGCTGCAGTACAACAACGACCAGGGGGATGACCCTGAGGAGCGGATCGGGCCGGGCGACGAAGGTGGAAATCACGGATGATGTTGGGGTCAAGAATGTCCTCCACCGGAACCCAACACCGCTCCTCTGGGCCATACCCCTCCCAGTCCACCAGATACTGGAGCCGACATCGGGAGTCCAGTAGGGATCTGACAGCGTATGTCGGGCTCCCCTCGATGTTCAGGCGGGGTAGAGGTGTGTTGTGGGGGACAGCATCAGCTAGGGGACCAGGAACCACCGGCCTGAGAAGGCAGACATGAAAAGAGGATGAGATACAGGTTACCCAGTCACTACAGTATGTCACCTCATTGACACTCCGGAGAACCTTGAACGACCCCACAAACCGGGGGCTCAGTTTCTTGCAGGGCAGGCGGAGTGGGAGGTTCCTGGTAGAGAGCCAGATGCGATCCCCAGGATGGAACATAGGGGTCTCACTGTGGTGACAGTCTGCCTGCTCCTTCTGACGATGGATGGCGCACTGGAGTCTCACGTGCGCATTGTTCCACACCTCCTCCACGACTGTAGATATTCCGTTAAAAAAAATCTGCAGTTTCCAGCTACATTTCCAGCATTAACAATGGCTACGCTGTATTTCTGATCAATTTGATGATATTTGAACTTCTTAGGGATAGGCGGCAGTATTTTCACATCCGGATGAAAAGCGTGCCCAAAGTAAACTGCCTGTTACTCAGGTGCAGAAACTAGGATATGCATATAATTTGATTTGGATAGAAAACACTGTAAAGTTTCTAAAACTGTTAAAATAATGTCTGTGAGTATAACAGAACTGATTTGGCAGGCGAAACCCAGAGGACAAACCATCCAGCAAAAAAGAAAATTGTAGTCATAGTATTTCCCGATGGGTTTCTATGGGAAACCCTATTTAATAGGAACCTGGTTGCAGTTCCTATGGCTTCCACTAGATGTCAACAGTCTTTAGAAATTGGTTGATGTTTTTCTTTTGAGAAATTAAGAAGTATGGCTGTTCTTTGAAAGTGTCACTCCAGATGGATGTCTCTCTGTTTGGTGCGCGTGAACTGGAACACGCTTCACGTTGTTTTTAATCCAGGATTGGAAACAGTTTATCCCGTCTTAAAATGTATCGATTATTTACGTTTTAGGATACCTGAGGTTGGATTAGGAACGTTGTTTGAAATGTTTGGACCAAGTTTACAGGTAACTTATTACATAATTTGTAGTCATGTTGGGCGAGTTGGAACCGGTGTATTTCTGAATCAAACACACCAAATAAATGGACATTTTGGGGATATAAATAAGGACATTATCGAACAAAAGGACCATTTGTGATGTTTCTGGGACATTTTGGAGTGCCAAAAGAAGGAGATCTTCAAAGGTAAGGCATTTATTATATCGTTATTATTTTCATGTGTTTGTATGCGGGGCGCTGTCCTCAGATAATCGCATGGTCTGCTTTCGCCGTAAAGCCTTTTTGAAATCTGACACTGCGGCTGGATTAACAAGAAGTTAAGCGTCATTTTGATGTATTACACTTATATTTTCGTGAATCTTGAATATTGATATTTCTGTAGTTTGAATTTGGCGCTCTGCAATTTCACTGGATGTTGTCAAATCGATCCCGCTAAAGGGATTGGCGCGCGAAGGGATCACTATTAATGGACCAAAAATGTGCTTTTCTTTAAAAAACAATGAGATTTCTAAGTGACCCCAAACTTTTGAATGGTAGTGTATAGTGAAAAAAAGGTGGTCCAAAAACTGAACCTCGAGGAATACCAAAACTTAGCATTGATTTGTCAGAGGACAAACCATCCACAGAGATGAACTGATATCTTTCTGACAGATAAGATCTAAACCAGGCAAGAACTTGTCCTTGTAGATCAGTTAGGGTTTTCAATCTATCCAAAAGACTGTGTCAAACTCGGCACTACTGTCGAGGAGAACGAGGACAGATGCAGAGCATTGGTCTGACATCATTAAAATGTAATTTAACACCTTCACGAGTGCAGTCTTAGTACTTTTAGTTAGTTTGGTACACATCCAGAGGATAGGGAGCCACGTATTATGTTCAATATAGGAGTGCCAAACAGAAAGTAGCTCTTTTAGTAGGTTAGTTGGAATAGGGTCCAGTAGGTAGCTGGAAGGTTTAAAGGCCATACCTATTTTCATGAATGTGTCAAGAGATACAGGTTAAAAAAAACGTCAGTGGCTGCATTGATCCTAGCTTGTGGCAGTTCTGTGCAAGCAACGGAGTTTTGAAGAAATACGCAGATTAAAAGAGGAGTCCATAATTTGCTTTCTAATGATCATGAACTTTTCATTGAAGAAGTTCATGAATTCATCCCTGGTGAAGTTAAGGCCATACTCACTTAGGGAATGCTGCCTTTTAGTTGGCTTTGCGACAGTATCAATAATAAATGTGGGATTGTTTTTATTCTGCTCAATTAGGTTGGAAAAGTAGGCTGAACGAGCAGCAGTGAGGCCTCTTCCATATTGCACGGTACTGTCTTTCCAAGCTAGTCGGAAGATTTCCAGTCTGGTGGAGTGCCATGTCCTTTCCAATTTCTGGATGCTTGCTTCAGGGCTTGGGTATTTTCTGTATACCAGGGAGCTAATTTCTTGTGACCAATTTTTGTTTTTTAGAGGTGCGACTGCATCTAGGGTATTACGCAAGGTTAAATTTAGATCCTCGGTTAGGTGGTTAACTGATATTTGTACTCCGACATCCTTGGGTAGGTGAAGGTAGTCTGGAAGGGCATCTAGGAATCTTTGGGTTGTTCGAGAATATATAACACACCTTTTGATCCTTGGTTGTGGTCTGAGCAGATTATTTGTTGTGATTGCAAGTGTAATAAAATGGTGGTCCGAAAGTCTTGGATTATGAGAAAAAAACATTAAGATACACAATATTTATTAGACGGGACAAAACTAGATCCAGGATATGACTGTGGCAATGCATAGGTCCGGAGACATGTTGGACAAAACCCACTGAGTTGATAATGGCTCTGAAAGACTTTTAGAGTGGGTGTATGGACTTTTCCATGTGTCACCAAAAATGTGAATATTATCTGCCATGGCTACAAGGTCCAATAGGAATTCAGGGAACTCATTGAGGAATGCTGCATAAGGCCCAGGAGGCTTGTAATAGTAGCTATACGAAGTGATTGAGTAGGCTGCATAGATTTCATGACTAGAAGCTCAAAAGACGAAAACACAGTAATTTTATTTTCTCGTAAATTTTATTTGCTGTCGTAAATGTTAGCAACATCTCCACCTTTGCGGGATATGGTCACTAGTGTAACCTGGAGGGGAGGCCTCATTTAACACAGTAAATTCATCAGGCTTAAGCCATGTTTCTGTCAGGCCAATCACATCAAGGTTATAATCAGTGATTCATTCATTGACTATGACTGCCTTGGAAGTGAGTGATCTAACGTTAAGTAGTCCTATTTTGAGAGGTGAGATATTATCACAATCTCTTTCAATAATGACAGGAATGGAGGAGGTCTTCATTCCTGTGAGATTGCTAAAGGCAACATCACCATGTTGAGTTTTGCCTGACCTAGTTCAAGGCACAGACATGGTCTTAATGGGGAAAGCTGCGCTGACTACACTGACTGTGCTAGCGGCAGACTCCACTAAGCTGGCAGGCTGGCTAACAGCCTGCTACATGTACGTGGCCTGCACCTTATCTCATTGTGGAGCTAGAGTTAGAGTCCTGTCTATGTTGATAGATAAGATGAGAGCACTCCTCCATCTTGGGGACCTCTGACTGTATGATCACTGGATGATTTTTTAAAAGTCTTATGGAGTCGCCAATGACTAGGATGTTAAATTTTTCATAGCTAATAGTGGGAGGCTTTGGCAAGTCAGATCCCGAAACAGGTGGAGGAGAGACCTGAGAAGGCTCGGGCTCTGACTCCGACTCGTTGCTTAGTGGGGAAAACCGGTTAAACGTTTCTATCAGCTGAATAAGCGACACCGGTTGAGCATGCCGAAAGCATTACTCTCCAAAAGCTATGACAAAATTGTCCGGCTACTGGGATTGTGCAGGGAGATTAACACTACTACCTGTATTTACTGGTAGCACAGACACTGTATCATCCTTCCCTACACTTAAATTCCTTAATGATTGCGTCTTAAGCCAAGCTTGCAACTCGGCTATCCTCACAATAAGGTGATAGATGTACTGTATATTAAGAGTACAGCGACTGCAATGAGAAAGCATAATGTTTTTTTGTTGTTGTTGGGGTGTCCTGCATATCTAGATATAGCGTCCAGGGTAAAAAAAAAAAGTTGAATTAAGGACAAAACTTAGACATGTCAATATCCATAGCAAAAGAGGCTGCAATATTTTGAAATGCCACGTCTGTAATGCTAATTTTTTTTTAACTTTATTGCTCAAGTTGACAGAGTTCTCTCTGTCTCTCCTCTTTTGGACACTTCCCAATCCCACACACACCAAGCCTCGCCCCATCACTCAAGCAGGCAGTTCCTCGTGCTCGAGATTCACTCTGCATGCTTTGACCAAACAACTACGAAAGTCCAGAGGACATATGAATAACAAAAATGATTCCCTCGTTATGTCGAGATCACAACTTATTTATCTCATGATCACGACATAACAAAAGTTGTTTTGTCGAGATAAATTCTATAAATAGGAGTGGACGTATCGATGAGTGATTGAGGCGGCAGAGCCTACGGTGGATCAGCACATATTTCTTTATTGATTGCTAAACTAAGGGATGGTACATTTCATGCTAACATCATGCTTTCACTTGTGTTTGTAGCTCAATATCAATTAATAAGTTAGAATGTTAGCAAGCTAAATGTCCCTTACCTTGAGATAAGAGCTCTTGGGGCATCTATGCCCTCGAGGGGCATTTAAGCCTTGAACGATGCCTGACAAGACCACAGCCAATCGCATGCAAGCATCAAAGTAGCTAGCTTGGCTAGTCTTGTGAGCGAGCTAGGTAGCTAGGTAGTTTTCTTAGCTAGCTAGATAGCTTGTTATGTATTCTGGTTGTTAGCTTGCGTAACTGATGTGTATAATTGTAATAGACACTTCATGTTTTATGGATAATATTTACAGAGTGGTTGAGCTCCAGCAGACTCAGAGGCTGATAAGTCAGGATTCTGCCTTATAGGCTGTTTCAAAGGAAAAGGTCATTGCAGGCAGATACATTATGTTTATGATCAAGACTGGATGCACTCTATTCCTGTCAGGCTGATCGGATTCAATAGCAGCCTCAGAGGCTGATAAGTCAGGATGCTACATTGGAGCCTTACATATGAAACAGCCTATAACGCAGCATCCTGATTTATCAGCCTCTGAGGCTGCTGTTGAATCTGATCAATCTTCCAGGAATAGAGCTCACCCCATGGATCAGATATGCATCTGCATATAAAGCACTTTGACAGCTAATCTGCCAGCAAGGAGTCTTACCTATGAAACAGTCTACAATACAGCCTCCTGACTTATCAGCCTATGAGGCTGAAATTGAATCTGATCAGCCTGTCAGGAATGGAGCTCACCCACTGTAAATGTAAATGGTATCCACAAAAGTGTCCCTTATAATTATACACATATCAGTTATACAAGCTAACAACCAGCATAGATAACACGCTAGCTTGCTAACAAGACTAGTCAAGTTAGCTGCGTTGTTCCTTGCATGCGATTGGATGTGGTCTTGGGTCGGCAAGCAGTCTGGGATACAGGGTTGCCTGCTAGGTATCGTTCAGGGCTTAAATGCCCCGCATTGCAATCAACGCAGCCACAGGGCTCCTTAATGAAGTGCTTATTGTGCATCTAAACAAATTAATGGATGATGCGTGGTAATTTTGACTATCTTGTGATCTCGACAAAACAACTTTTGTTATGTCGTGATCATGAGATAAATACGTTTCGATAGCTGCCAGAGAGCGCAGAATAACTGATGAATTTACCAATGCTCAACACCCGTTAAATATGACCGGTGTCAGTAAACTCATTGGCCAAAGCATCCGCTGTGCACTCAACGTGAAACACGCTGAATTTACGAATGGACAATCTGATCAAGGCTCTGGATAACATAACAGCCTAACCAGCTCTGCTAAGGCGAGTAATGTTCAGTGTGCTGTTCTCTCTCACTTAGATGTCTAGAAGTAGCTAGCAAGTTAGCGTGGGTGCTCGACTGCTGTTGTTAGTACATTCGGATCAACCCTTAAATAGATGGGTGGGGCTAAAGCTTAAGCGGGTGTGAATGATGTTGAATGGGTGTAGACAAAGAGGGCTCTCCAATAGTAGTACCAAAATATTCAAAGTCCATTTTCTCAAAAGGGAGTTTACAAGTTAAGCAACTTTCACAGCTATATTACTTTCCCATTGGTCCTCAACTGTAGTGTATGATATACAATGTTGTAGCTTTGAGTCTCTATTTTTATCCAATGTAAAAAACACAATTTCAAATTTTTCTACATAAGACCGGTTTTGAGCCGGTTGGTCACATATGTCCTTTCTGGACTTCCGTAAACAACAGCATGCAGTCAACAGATTTTTCCAAACAAGAACGACGCAGCTTTTCACTTTGTTTCTTACATAATTTAATAGTTTGAATACTGTGAGCACTTGGAAAGCAGTTTTGTTTGGCGTGGCAAACAAAACTGCATTACAAATGCCCACTGTATTCCAACTATGAACTTAGAACGATCATTTTATTTCTATAGTTTACCCAAGGGTTTTTATCTATAATCACAAGTAAAATCGTAATCGCAAAATTTGGTACAAAAATGGCAATTAGATTTTTGGGCCATATCGTGCAGCCCTAGGACCAGTGGATCAAACTGTGAGCTTCCCTAATTTTGAAAGACTCTTAAGGCTCTTATCCTGGCTTGAGGGTCCTTGACCACTCTTATGTCTAACCTTTGAGCCACATTATGTCCGCTATAGTATAAATAGTGGAGCATATCAGAGATGTTAATGTGCTTACTTCGGACAGGCTCTCCCGGTCCTGCCTGGGCATTTCAGCAATTCTGCCATAGTTCTGACTGTCAACACTGCCCCGGTCATGTTCTGGTCATGCCTGGTCTTGAACTTTAGGCTTTAGGAGAGTCAAGTGTGAGCAATCGTAAAGATAATTCATAATGGTGTGTGTGTGTGTGTGTGTGTGTGTGTGTGTGTGTGTGTGTGTGTGTGTGTGTGTGTGTGTGTGTGTGTGTGTGTGTGTGTGTGTGTGTGTGTGTGTGTGTGTGTGTGTGTGTGTGTGTGTGTGTGTGTGTACACATTCTCTATTATGTCAACATGAATAAATGAGCTAGAGTGTGTATGTGTGTGTAAGTTAGCTTGTGTTAGTATTTGTTTTACACATGTCCAAATCAGCAATCTAAAATCTCCAACCCCTCGGGTCTCAGAGACCATCCTGCTGACTCCTAATAATGTGTTCATTAAAAGGTGGTCATAATGGTTCTCAATCCCGTGACTGGGACCATGGAGGACAACAGAGCTTGTTGCCCTCTCCAGTCATATATCGCCCTCTCCAGTCATATATCACCCATATCAGTCCCATGAAGTTGATATCCTCTGCCTTTAAACCATCTGCCTTGATCTCAGAGCCCTGCCAGAAATGTGAGCTGGGGGGTTGATAGAGCGATAGGACAATGTTTGGGCTTTGACACCCGCACAATGTGACACTGGAGGGTATCCACGCCAAACAAAATTCTGCCCTGCATCCCTGCCTGCCACAGTTACAGGGGGTGGAATTCTCTTTGTGTAACACTTCTCCTCTTAACCAATCACTGACCTTTCCAACTGCCACTCTCGGGGAAGGTTGACCAATTAGAATCGAACTTTCCATTAAAGGATTACCTTTTTGCGTCTCGACTGGAGTTGTTACCATGTCTGCTGACCTTTCCGCAATAAGCAACATGGACGCTCAGGTGGGGTGTTGAAAAGTAATCAACACTTGTCAGTATCTGGTATCCAAGCACCAAAGCACAACAATCTCGCGTTGCAAATACATTGTGGTGAACGAGGACACAAGTGTCTGTGAATTCGTTTACAAATGTGTAGCTAAATATCACACAAATATCAAATGTGCCTTTTCAATGACATTGCTATATTTTAGAATGTTTAAATCGGTCTTATAAACAAGAAGATCCATGTTAGCACTCAGACAACAAAGATCACAATCAGGAGCCAAAAATGCCTTTTTGTTCCCCTCGTTACTGTATTTATCAACTGTTTGAATACAGTATTTGTTTCTGTGTGTGACCATAGCTAAATTGGTAACTGTTTATCTCTGTCTGTAAAGTGGACGTCTCCCATTTGGCAGAACGGCCAACTTTCCAATATTGACTCTGTCATCGTGCAGACATGTAAGACAGCCAGAGCTGGCACCGTCAGATATTATTGTGAGAAGCTTGGCCTCTGTCCATTGGTTTCTATGACAGCCATCAAGTCCTTTGGCTGTTTTTTTATTTAACCATCATTCAACTAGGCAAGTCAGTTAAGAACAAATTCTTATTTACAATTATGGCCAAACCCTAAGCCGGATGACGCTGGGCCAATTGTGTGCTGCCCTATGGGACTCCCAATCACGGCCGGTTGTGAAATAGCCTGGAATTGAACCAGGGTCTGTGGTGACGCCTCTAGCACTGAGATGCAGTGCCTTAGACCGCCGCGCCACTCGGGAGCCCCAGTAAGGTGAGTCAATGTGTGAGTCATCCAAAAGCTTATACCCATTCCTAAAGGAGGGGTTTACAATGTATAGTGGATTCCCTATTTAACTCTGAACTCAAAGTGAAGTCATTGTGCACCTGAAATAAAAAGCTGTCATTCTGCCCCTGAACAAGGCAGTTAAACCACTGTTCCTGGGCCATCGTTGTAAATAAGAATTTGTTCTTAACTGACTTGCCTAGTTAATTAAATAAAAAATGTAAAAAGTTTCTGTCTCACAGTGGCACTTGTGGTCACTGGACGTCAGACAGGCGGACGTCAGTAAGGTCACTGGACTTCTGCACGAAAAGGAGAAGTGATGAGTCAGGAGAGTTGTGTGTGGCCTGTGACAAAAGCAATGTGGAAATGTATAATCATTAAATCACACTCACAGTTGAAGTCAGAAGTTTATATACACCTTAGCCAAATACATTTCAAATCAGACACATTTTTTTCTAAGGTCTTGGCTGATTTATTTTGGTTTTCCCATGATATCAAGCAAAGAGGCACTGAGTTTGAAGGTAAGGCCACAGGTACACCTCCAATTGACTCAAATTATGTCAATTAGCCTATCAGAAGCTTCTAAAGCCATGACATCATTTTCTGGAATTTTCCAAGCTGTTTAAAGGCACAGTCAACTTAGTGTATGTAAACTTCTGACCCACTGAAATTGTGATACAGTGAATTATAAGTGAAATAATCTGTCTGTAAACAATTATTGGAAAAATTACTTGTGTCATGCACAAAGTAGATGCCCTAACAGGCGGCAGAGTAGCCTCGTGGTTAGAGCATTGGATTAGTAACTGAAAGGTTGCAAGTTTGAATCCCCGAGCTGACAAAGTACATATCTGTCGTTCTGCCCCTGAACAAGGCAGTTAACCCACTGTTCCTAGGCTGTCATTGAAGATAAGAATTTGTTCTTAACTGACTTGCCTAGTTAAATAACAGTAATAAAAAACCACTTGCCAAAACTATACTTTGTTAACAAGAAATTTGTGGAGTGGTTGAAAAACAAGTTTTAATGACTCCAACCTAAGTGTATGTAAACTTCTGACTTCAACTGTATATATGCACACACACCTGGCCCCAGACATACAATTCTGTATGTAGCCGTTTAGCATCAGATGTTCTTATCACATCAGCTGTTCTTTTTTGGATGCTTCAAAGATATATAAACTCTACAGTATAACTTTATAAACACCCACGTAAAAGCTGCAGTAGGACACTAATGTCAGCGTGGCAAAACTCTCTTTAGAATGATTCATCACCGTGATGAGCTGAGGGGGAAATAACTAGGGACTTGAGCATCCTAGTCCACTGAACCTTACGGGACCGGCATCAGAACTCTGTGATCAGCACTGTGATATCATTTGGCAATTCATAGTTGATTCCTATCTAATTCCTATGGCAGACTCTTGTCTGGACCTGAATTTGAACCGTCCACTCCACCCATCAATTTACCAGAACTACCAAGGAGGTTTGCACTGCCAGCCAATAGGAATCATATCCACTGACTCTGGTTTTTCTTTTAAATATATTACATGAGCTGCCAAGTCCACTGTCCTCTCACATGATTAGCATCAGCTCTCTGATGGCATTGGGCACTGCATAATTGATGTTCATGTCATTCATGACTCAAATCAAATCAAATTTTATTGGTCCCATACACATGTTAGCAGATGTTATTGCGGGTGTAGCGAAATGCTTGTGTTTCTAGCTCCGACAGTGCAGTAATATCTAACAAGTAATATCTAACAATTTCATAACATATACCTAATACACACAAATCTAAGTAAAGGAATGGAATTAAGAATATATAAATATATAAATATATGGACGAGCAATGTCAGAGCGGCATTGACTAAGATACTGTAGAACAGTATAGAATACAGTATATACATGTGAGATGAGTAATGCAAGATATGTAAACATTATTATAGTGTTCCATTTATTAAAGTGATTTCAAGTCTATGTATATAGGCAGCAACCTCTAATGTGCTAGTGATGGCTATTTATCAGTCTCATCATGGCCTTGAGATAGAAGCTGTTTTTCAGACTCTTATCAATTTACCAGTATCAATCATCCTTGCAAGCAAATAGGAATCACATGCAATATCTGTGATCAAATTAACAGTTCAGGATTCTGATGAGTTTGTAAGTCCATTCACCATAACGTCATTTAAAATAAGTCATAGATAGGTTGCCCATAGATACTTTATGGTTGATGGCAGAGCCATGAGCAGAGATAACAGTATACAGTAGGTATTCTACTCTAACAATAATCAGTGATGAGGGTTCACACGACGGTGTGGTCATATCAGCCAGCAGTGGCGAAGGCAGTGTGACAGAGCAGTTTTAAATTGTGATATGGGAACCCCTTACAGGTTGGAAGTATAAACCAGCCTCGACCAGGAGGATAATCGTATCAACCTATGATGAGTGGAGAGGACAGAGAGAGACAAAAGAGAGGGTAGTGAGAGGAGAGAGAGGAACAGTAGTGAAGGCAGTTTGGGTAGATGGTAACCTTAAAGCTTTATTCCTTATTTTGACTTAATTCTACCATTTGGGATGTGATTTACACTGAGTGTACAAAACATTGGGAACATGACAGACTGACCAGGTGAATCCATCCCTTATTGATGTCACCTCAATCAGTGTAGATGAAGGGGAAGAGACATGTTAAAGAATGATTTTGAAGCCTTGAGTCAATTGAGACATGGATTGTGTATGTGTGCCATTCAGAGGCTGAATGGTCAAAACAAAATAAGTGCCTTTGAATGGGGTATGATAGAAGGTGCCAGGCACACCAGTTTGAGTGTCAAGAACTGCAACGCTGCTGAGTTTTTCATGCTCAACAGTTTCCCTTGTGTATCAAGAATGGTCCACCACCCAAAGGACATCCAGCCAACTTGACAACTGTGGGAAGCATTCAAGTCAACATGAGCCAGCAACCCTGTGGAATGCTTTCCACACCTTGTATTTGTATTTATTATAGATCACATTCTATCGAAAAGCTTCATGAGGTAGTCACCTGCAATGCGTTTCAATTAACAGGTATGCCTTGTCAAAAGTTAATTTGTGGAATTTCTTTCCTTCTTAATGTGTTTGAGCCAATCAGTTGTGTTGTGACAAGGTAGAGGTGGTGGGGATCCATAATAAATACATGGGGATCCATAATAAATACAAATACAAAATACTACATGATTCCATATGTGTTATTTCATAGTTTTGATGTCTTCACTATTATTGTACAATGTAGAAATTAGTAAAAATTAAGAAAAACTCTTGAATGAGTAGGTGTGTCCAAAGTTTTGACTGGTACTGTGTGCACAATGTATTTGCGAAGCATTGCAAAGTATGAAGTGATTGATAAGCACCAACCACCACAAAAAAAAAAATAATACATGAAGTTGGCATATAGGAAAGCCCATGTAGAAGCTGACCACTGAACATTTCTATTAAACAAGGGGATGATTGTGGTATTGAAGCTAGGTGGAGCATGAAGCATACAATATTGCGGGTGGCAACAGTGCAGCACTGCACGTCCTCTGGACTAATAGGCCTTGCACCCTCTCTCCCCAATAGTCTACCCCCGGACTCTGTACACAAAAGTATGCCCACTACTCTGACCTAGGACACACTAGCCCAGAAACCATAAGTGTACAATCTGATTGTCTGATCATCATCATAATTATTTTCACTCCAGTTCTGTCTGATTACTTAGTGTGTCACATCACCTTACTTCCTGGTCATGGTAATTCAGTGTGAAATCTCGAAACCGCGACTATCAGCCCTACATGTCCACACCCTTCCTTCATTGCCAGCTGGAACCTGAGGTCCCAGTCTCAGTCTGACGGTGGATGACATAATACAGTAAGTTCAAAGTCTGTTCCATAGGCGTACTTTAACTTCCATGCACCATATCAATGGTATGTACAGTGGGGGGGAAAAGTATTTGATCCCCTGCTGATTTTGTACGTTTGCCCACTGACAAAGAAAGGATCAGTCTATCATTTTAATGGTAGGTTTATTTGAACAGTGAGAGACAGAATAACAACAAAAATATCCAGAAAAACCCATGTCAAAAATGTTATAAATTGATTTGCATTTTAATGAGGGAAATAAGTATTTGACCCCCTCTCAATCAGAAAGATTTCTGGCTCCCAGGTGTCTTTTATACAGGTAAAGAGCTGAGATTAGGAGCACACTCTTAAAGGGAGTGCTCCTAACCTCAGCTTGTTACCTGTAAAAAAGACACATGGCCACAGAAACAATCAATCAATCAGATTCCAAACTCTCCACCATGGCCAAGACCAAAGAGCTCTCCAAGGATGTCAGGGACAAGATTGTAGACCTACACAAGGCTGGAATGGGCTACAAGACCATCGCCAAGCAGCTTGGTGAGAAGGTCACAACAGTTGGTGCGATTATTCGCAAATGGAAGAAACACAAAAGAACTGTCAATATCCCTCGGCCTGGGGCTCCATGCAAGATCTCACCTCGTGGGGTTGCAATGATCATGAGAACGGTGAGGAATCAGCCCAGAACTACACGGGAGGATCTTGTCAATGATCTCAAGGCAGCTGGGACCATAGTCACCAAGAAAACAATTGGTAACACACTACGCCGTGAAGGACTGAAATCCTGCAGCACCCGCAATGTCCCCCTGCTCAAGAATACATATACATGCCCGTCTAAAGTTTGTCAATGAACATCTGAATGATTCAGAGGACAACTGGTGAAAATGTTGTGGTCAGATGAGACCAAAATGGAGCTCTTTGGCATCAACTCAACTCGCCGTGTTTGGAGGAGGAGGAATGCTGCCTATGACCCCAAGAACACCATCTCCACCGTCAAACATGGAGGTGGAAACATTATGCTTTGGGGGTGTTTTTCTGCTAAGAGGACAGGACAACTTCACCGCATCATTTGACGGGGCCATGTACTGTCAAATCTTGGGTAAGAACCTCCTTCCCTCAGCCAGGGCATTGAAAATGGGTCGTGGATGGGTATTCCAGCATGACAATGACCCAAAACACACGGCCAAGGCAACAAAGGAGTGGCTCAAGAAGAAGCACATTAAGGTCCTGGAGTGGCCTAGCCAGTCTCCAGACCTTAATCCCATAGAAAATCTGTAGAGGGAGCTGAAGGTTCGAGTTGCCAAACGTCAGCCTCGAAACTTTAATGACTTGGAGAAGATCTGCAAAGAGGAGTGGGACAAAAACCCTCCTGAGATGTGTGCAAACCTGGTGGCCAACTACAAGAAACGTCTGACCTCTGTGATTGCCAACAAGGGTTTTGCCACCAAGTACTAAGTCATGTTTTGCAGAGGGGTCAAATACTTATTTCCCTCATTAAAATGCAAATCATTTTATAACATTTTTGACATGCATTTTTCTGTTTTTTTGTTGTTGTTATTCTGTCTCTCACTGTTCAAATAAACCTACCATTAAAATGATAGACTGATCATTTCTTTGTAAGTGGGCAAACGTACAGAATCAGCAGGGGATCAAATACTTTTTTCCCCCACTGTACGCCTGTGAGCCTACAAAGTAATTTTATGAATGGTTGAATTGTTGAATGGTGAAATGCTGGAATTGCTTCCACTTCTTCAAATCCAATCGTTATTTTGTCACTTCATCCCTAAGAGCATTACAATAATCAGATAAGAGACAAAACTGAAATCTGCACTGCTTGTTAGCATGCTCCATTCTGCATTGCTAGCATGATCTATGCTACTTTGCTAGTATAGGCCACCCAGCAAACATGACCCCATTGGCCCTTTGTGGGTATTTGGTGGGCGAGGTGGGCACGGGCTAGCCCACAGCAATCCCACATCTGCCCAACACAGGGATCCTTCGACCACAACAAGCCCATACCAGCCCAACATGGGTTAGTCCACACCAATCCCCCATCAGGTCAACATGGGCTAGCCTATACCAGCCCAACACAGGCTAGCCCACACCAGCCAAACATGGGTCAGCCCACACCAAGCCAAACATGGGCTATCCCACACCAGCCCAACATGGGCAAGCCTACACCAACCCAACACAGGCTAGCCTACATCAACACAACACAGGCTACCCACACGAGCCCAACACGGGCCGGGCCAGCCCACACCAAGCCCAACATGGGCTATCCCACACCAAGCTCACACCAGCCCAACATGGGCAAGCCTACACCAATCCAACACAGGCTAGCCCAACCCAACACGGGCCATCCCACACCAGTCCGACACGAGCCACGCCACACCAGTCAGACACGGGCTGGCCTACAACAGTCCAACACAGGCTAGCCCACAGCAGTCCAAGACAGGCCAGCCTACACCAAGCCCAACACGGGCCACCCCACACCAGTCCGACACAGGCTGGCCTACAGCAGTCCAACACAGGCTAGCCCACAGCAGTCCAACACGGGCCAGCCCACACCAAGCCCAACATGGGCTATCCCACACCATGCTTAGGGTTGTTGTCCTGTTGGAAGGTGAACGTTCGCCCCAGTCTGTGGTCCTGAGCGCTCTGGAGCAGGTTTTCATCATGGATCTATCTGTACTTTGCTTCGTTCAACTTTCCCTCGATCTTGACGAGTCTCCCACTCCCTGCCGCTGAAAAACATACCGACAGCATGATGCTGCCACCACCATGCTTCACCATAGGGATGGTGCCAGGTTTCCTCCAAACTTAACAGTTTCTCTTGTAAAACAACATGTGTATGATAGCAACAAACAATGTTGGCAGCCTACATGGGGCCAATATTTCAGCCCACATCGTGCCAATGTGGACATGTTTGCCTAGTCCACTCTATGCTGCCTGATCTAGATTATGCTGCTTTGCTGGCATGTGCTATGTTACTTTGCTAGCATGCTACTGTATTCCCTACTTTGTTAGCATGCTTTAGGCTAGGGTTAACAAGCTGGTTCTGTGTGGTTTGGATTTGCTAGCCTGCTGCTCTCTGAGCTGGTTACTGGCAGGTGGCTCTGACTTTGACCTACTCTCTCCTGCCAGAAGGCAGCTGACAGGCTGGCCCTCTGCCACCAAGGACTTAAGCTGCTGCAACGTGCAGCCGGCCATGTATACGCCTGGGTGCAAGCCCAGGGAAGAGGCTTGGCTGGGGTGTGAAAGGGAGTGGGGTGGGTGGGGTGGAGTGGTGCAGGGGTTAACAAGTCTGTCCTCATAGGTCAAGAGCAGCCACTGCTGGGCAAACCCAGAGACCCATTCATAAAAACAGAGAATACTTACTGGACTGTATGCTGATGTGTATATGATCAACTACTGCCTCCAACCACTACCACAACCAGCAGCTCAAGGATATCCAGGCCACCCACAGAGTGATGTCGTGCTTCACCACTCTGTAAGCACTCCTGGTGGTCTGTGGTTACAGACCACCAGTGGTTGAGTTGGGTTGAGTTGGGTCCACCCAAGCAGGAAGACTGTAGTGTGTGTTGTAATTGGTTATATAATGGGTCATTTGAGGTTGTTAATTGATTTGGTTGTACGTGCCGGCAGTCGGGTCCAGAGTATCAATCTGCGTCACTTGCAGTGGCTCTAGTGCCAGCACCAGTGCCACCAGGCCTGGTCATAATGGTGAGGGACCCAGAGTCTTGGCAAAGCATTTGTCACAAAATAGGAACCGGAAATTCCACAACACCTCCAGTATGACGTCAATATCTAAACACGACAGTCTAAATGCCAAAAACCAGGCCACAAGTACAGCTTCAGTCAACTTTTTTTTTAAAGGAGAGTGGTAGTGGAAATCTACTCTCCTTGGGTATTTTTATTGTTTTACTGATAGGGATAGACTTGAATGTAGGCCAAGAGGAGACAGATATGAGGGGAAACAGTGTAGAAGAGCAGTGGGGTCAAGATTCGATCCTACGTGGAACTGTAAGTTAGCTGTATCTCAGCCTCGCAGCAGTGGGTCCTAGGAAAGCAAGCGTGAGATTCTTTCATCTTGTACTACATTATCATGGTGAGTGTGACCCATGGCCCCATCCCTGGCACCTCTCTCCCTCAGACGGTGGTCAGTGGGGTGAGAGGGCGGAGGGGATGGAAGGTGCGGGGGCCGTATTAAGGGCAGTAAGTCATAATGATGGGCTGGATTAGTGCCGATGGCAAGGTCACCCCGGTTAATCTCCCGCGGGAAGTTTTGGATCAGAACACAGTGATCCAGTAATCAGTATTCAAGCCCAAAGCGCACACGGAGGCAGAAAGCATTAGAGGGGCCATACAATGCATGAGCACTAAAACAAATAGCTCCAAATAGCATTACACTAGTACATAATGTCCCTCTTATAAAGGCACCTGGGTCTGGGTCTAGTCTCATCGATTTTTTATTTTCCAGCCTTCCCGTTACACTTGTGCCCTATAGGACGTTCTCTGTACTACAACCTCAGAGGATACATGCACTGACCTGTGTTTTCAATTGGATATGCGCTATGGATCTCTTCAGAAAAATGACTTGAGATCACACAGTTGGAAGACCTTTTCCCTCATGTATGTAATATGTGGAATTTGGTTCCATGCAGGTCTAGGCCGGGAAGTTTCCCAGATATATACTGAAAACCCCCAGCATCTTCAGAAATATTGTAAACCACATGAGAGGAGAGGTTTAATTCACGATGGAGAGCTCTGTGCAGATTATTGTCTTTGGCTTATATTAAATGTCCCGTGCAAGCTACAGGAGATGATACAATTTAATGCTGTGGGATTTCAGGGATGTGCTCTACCCTGGCATTTTTATTTCCCCAGGGAAATTTCTCTTATATTTAGCACATGCACTCACATGCACACACACATAAATACCCATGCACACACCCATGCACCCCTTTCAGTGACTCCAGCTAAAATAACAGCAGGTTTACCTAGCAACCTGTAGGAATACCAGTAAAAAAGCAGAAAGTTTAAGAAACACCTGGATCTTATTTGCTGAACAGTCTCCAGGTTTATTTGAACAGATGACTTCCCTTCAGGGGCTATAAATAAAAGCAGGCCAGGACGCCGCAATAGAGCAGAGAACCGCCGAGGTGCCAGACATCTGCAGGAAGAAGCAGCCGAAGAAGACGATGGGGTGGAGACGTGAGGAGACAACTAGACTGGCTCATCTCCCTTCAGATGATATATATGGTTTTTAGTCTGACTCAGCTACTTTGGAAGACTAGGCTATATTTGAAAAGTGCAAGATGGCGCGTCTGTGATTGTAGGTGCTATGATGTGTGTGTTTACGTCAGGTGCTGTGTTGTGGCTAGACAGCAAAAAACTGTGATTGGGATAGTGGGTTATTTTTGTATATCTTTTCCACCATGTCAGCCATCATTGTGATGTGACTGTGAGCTGCTCAGCTCTTTCAGTCACTCTCACTGTTCAACCACTCATCTCTTAACGGGCATGGCCTATTTCATCCACCTGCAGCACCCTGAGAATGAAACAGACAGAGGAAAGAAAGAGGCAGGATAAAGCCATCTCCTCACAGCAATGCAGCAGGTGAGGATGGTGGAGGGAGTGAGAGAGAAAGAGGGAGAAAGAGAGACAGTGTCTATGTGAGTACAGTCAGGGATATATTTCTCAATACCAGCCTGTCTCGCTCCCTCAATTCTCTCTCTCTCTCTACACTAGCGTAATGAGACAGTGTAACAATGGACAAGTGTTGAATTTCTGAGACGAGATTTCCGGACATCGGAAGAGAGCGGAGGGGTTTGATTCCCACATGGGCCCTAATCAGACACTGCACATGACGAACATCACCAGTGTCATTGTGTATGTGTGTGTGTGTGTGTGTGTGTGTGTGTGTGTGTGTGTGTGTGTGTGTGTGTGTGTGTGTGTGTGTGTGTGTGTGTGTGTGTGTGTGTGTGTGTGTGTGTGTGTGTGTGTGTGTGTGTGTGTGTGAGCGTGCATGCATGGCTGAGCATGTGTATGTGTGTATGGTGTATTACTGCTTGACCTTGATGACATTTACAATACAGCATTTCAGAAACATTGAACTCAGATGAACAGATGACACCAAACACAATGGGTACCTAAAAGTCAAAGTCAACCACAGAGTTTGTGGAGCAGCTGCCCTTGCCAAGCTCCGATGGGTTCCGCAACAGAATGACAATCGGCCCCTTCATCTGTTCGCTGTCATAGATGGAGCAGGAGGCAGCGGCCCATTTCACCAAAACAAAGCAGTTCACAAAGTCCCCTACTGCATATTATGCTCAATCTTTCCATCCTATATCACAAAAAAAAGGTGATCTAACTCCTAATCATTATCCAAAAGCTTCTGAATGCAGCACTGTAATTGTTGCATGTGTCTCTTGTATGTGAGCCCATTTTGTTGGCCACGTGACCACTGGATGAGGCAATTTAGATTTCTCCCTCTCTATGGTTTTAATTCAGTTCCATAAGGCCCTCATAGATCTGGCTGATAACTGTATATGAGAACTGCTCATAACCTTATCCCACAGAATCCCCATTGTGCAGCATTCACAGAGCCCACATCACAGAGCTGCAGAGGAACACCTGTGTGACATCCTCTATGAGACCTGGGCACTGCATGCCTCCTGTATTACGACACAATAAAGACCAGGCTGAGCACTGTGAATGTGTGGGGCTGCAGATGGGGCCGGCAGTGGATGCCATATACTGCACAGCGGCCCGGGAGACGCTGTCCTACTAGGAGGCATCTGCTGTGTCACCTGGCTGTATTGACTTTATTCTGAGTTCAGGAGGAATTCTGTGGAAATGTATGGAGGAAGATCTGGAGATAAAACTTACAGTAGACCTACATTCTTGCCACAACATGCTAAGATCTGAGCTCTGGTTGGCTAGTTTGCGTCTTCCTGCTCCCACCTCTCCCGTTCACCATTATTGCAAACCTGGAAGTTACTGAAATTAGCTAAAAATTGGGCATAAGAACTCTGTTACAATAAGGATTAAGTTACGGCTAGGTTTAGGCTTAGTTAGCGTATGGGTAAAGTGGTTAACCTGTTGAGGGTAGGGGGCAGTATTGACACGGCTGGATAAAAAACGTACCCGATTTAATCTGGTTACTACTCCTGCCCAGTAACTAGAATATGCATATAATTATTGGCTTTGGATAGAAAACACCCTAAAGTTTCTAAAACTGTTTGAATGGTGTCTGTGAGTATAACAGAACTCATATGGCAGGCAAAAACCTGAGAATATTTCATGCAGGAAGTGGCCTGTCTGACAAGGTGTCGTTCTTCTTGTCTCTGTTTATTGAAGAGTGAGGATCTTAGCTGTCCCGTGACACTTCCTACGGCTGCCATAGGCTCTCAGAAGGCGGCAAAATGCTGAATCGTGGCTTTGCAGGCTCTGGCTGAAACAAAGTAGCGCGTTTGGGTAGTGGCTGGTTACAGTACTGTGAGACTCAGGCTCGTGCCCGCGTCGACCGAAAGCTTTGTTTCCTTTCCTCTGTTTAGCTAAATGGACATTCCCGGTCGGAATATTATCGCTTTTTTACGAGAAAAATGGCATAAAAATTGATTTTAAACAGCGGTTGACATGCTTCGAAGTACGGTAATGGAATATTTAGATTTTTTTTGTCACGAATTGCGCCATGCGCGCGACCCTGATTTACCATTTCGGATAGTGTCTGGGACGCACGAACAAAACGCCGCTATTCGGATATAACGATGGATTATTTTGGACCAAACCAACATTTGTTATTGAAGTAGCAGTCCTGGGAGTGCATTCTGACGAAGACAACAAAAGGTAATCAAACTTTTGTAATAGTAGTGCTAAACTTGCCGGGTGTCTAAATAGCTAGCCCATGATGGCTGGGCTATGTACTTAGAATATTGCAAAATGTGCTTTCACCAAAAAGCTATTTTAAAATCGGACATATCGAGTGCATAGAGGAGTTCTGTATCTATAATTCTTAAAATAATTGTTATGCTTTTTGTGAACGTTTATCGTGAGTAATTTAGTAAATTGTTAGTGAATTCGCCGGAAGTTTGCGGGGGGTATGCTAGTTCTGAACGTCACATGCTAATGTAAAAAGCTGGTTTTTGATATAAATATGAACTTGATTGAACAAAACATGCATGTATTGTATAACATAATGTCCTAGGGTTGTCATCTGATGAAGATCATCAAAGGTTAGTGCTGCATTTAGCTGTCTTCTGGGTTTTTGTGACATTATATGCTAGCTTGAAAAATGGGTGTCTGATTATTTCTGGCTTGGTACTCTGCTGACATAATCTAATGTTTTGCTTTCGTTGTAAAGCCTTTTTGAAATCGGACAGTGTGGTTAGATTAACGAGAGTCTTGTCTTTAAATAGCTGTAAAATAGTCATATGTTTGAGAAATTGAAGTAATAGGATTTTTAAGGTATTTGAAAATCGCGCCACTGGATTAGACTGGCTGTTGCGTAGGTGGGACGAATTCGTCCCGCATAGCCCAGAGAGGTTCAATTGCTTATTGCTGCCCAAAAACACGGCTTGCCTCTAGAAATTAGGATAACGTCTGTGATAATGCATGGAGGACAGTTGGAAGGCCTTCTCTGAGATCTGGACTGCAGTGTAGCACAGCCAACACATAAACCTGCTAATTTCAGTGTCATATAGACAGAATGGAACATAATGACATGGCATGAGACACACACGCATGCAGCCACAGTGAAACATTTTGTTCTGCTTACTGTAATGGGCACACGGAAAATAACATACACAGAAACACACAGACAAAGCACTGTGGACAGAGATGCTCTGTACCAGGAGATTCCAGGATTCCTGCCAGCCTTGATGCTCCTTCCTTACACGTACGCCGAACCAGAGCGGGGCTAGAGGAGGGAAAGAAGAGGACCATTTGGAAGGGAGACAGAGAGGAACAGGCTAAATTGTTTTTGTATGTGGACTGGAGATGAGTAAGGATGTGTGATGGTTTGGTATAACATGTGTGTGTGTGAGAGCCTCTGAGAGGTAGAGATAAGTGAATTGGTGTCCCTTGTATAACATGTGATTTGATGTGCGGGTTTGATCATGTTTAATCGAACCCATCTCAGAGGGGTGACCCATCCTCTTCTGGTTGTACCGGGTAGATGTGTGTGTGCATGTGTGCCACCTTCACAGAACTGAAAAAAGGCATACCTACCTAGAGGTCATACAGTGGCTTGCAAAAGTATTCACCCCCATGGCATTTTTCCTATTTTGTTGCCTTACAACCTGGAATTAAAATGGATTTTGGGGGGGTTTGTATCATTTGATTTACACAACATGCCCACCACTTTGAAGATGTAAAATATTTTTTATTGTGAAACAAACAAGAAATAACACAAAAAAACAGAAAACTTGAGCGTGCATAACTATTCAGCCCCCCAAAGTCAATACTTTGTAGAGCCACCTTTTGCAGCAATTACAGCTGCAAGTCTCTTGAGGTATGTCTCTATAAGCTTGGCACATCTAGCCACTGGGATTTTTGCCCATTCAACAGGGCAAAAGTGCTCCAGCTGCTTCAAGTTGGATGGGTTCCGCTGGTGTACAGCAATCTTTAAGTCATACCACAGATGATTCTCAATTGGATTGAGGTCTGGGCTTTGACTAGGCCATTCCAAGACATTTAAATCTTTCTCCTTAAACCACTTGAGTGTTGCTTTAGCAGTATGCTTAGGGTCATTGTCCTGCTGGAACGTGAACCTCCATCCCAGTCTCAAATCTCTGGAAGACTGACAGGTTTCCCTCAAGAATTTCCCTGTATTTAGCGCCATCCATCATTCCTTCAATTCTGACCAGTTTCCTGATGCTGCCACCACCATGCTTCACTGTGGGGATGGTGTACTCGGGGTGATGAGAGGTGTTGGGTTTGCGCCAGACATAGTGTTTTCCTTGATGGCCAAAAAGCTAAATTTTAGTCTCATCTGACCAGAGTACCTTCTTCCATATGTTTGGGGAGTCTCCCACCTGCCTTTTGGCAAACAACAAACATGTTTGCTTATTTTTTTCTGGCAGCTCTGTGGAGTGTACGGCTTATAGTGGTCCTATGGACAGGTACTCCAATCTCCGCTGTGGAGCTTTGCAGCTCCTTCAGGGTTATCTTTGGTCTCTTTGTTGCCTCTCTGATTAATGCCCTCCTTGCCGAGTTTTGGTGTGCGGCCCTCTCTTGGCAGGTTTGTTGTGGTGCCATATTCTTTCAATTTTTTAATAATGGATTTAATGGTGCTCCGTGGGATGTTCAAAGTTTCTGATATTTTTTTATAACCCAAACCTGATCTCTACTTCTCCACAACTTTGTCCCTGACCTGTTTAGAGAGCTCCTTGGTCCTCATAGTACCGCTTGCTTGGTGGTGCACCTTGCTTAGTGGTGTTGCAGACTCTGGAGCCTTTCAGAACAGGTGTATATATATGAAATCCAAATTAAAATCAATTTAAATTACATGTTGTAATGAAACAAAATAGGAAAAACGCCAAGGGGGTTGAATACTTTTGCAAGGCACTGTACCAACAAGACACCTACTGTATCGCTTATCCACAAGCCCTATCAGACCGGCATCACCAGCTGTTTATCCCATCACCAAATAAATATGCTTGGCCTATTCTGGAGCACAACATCTCATTTCCTTGTGCAACCTAATCTACTGTGACATAGCCATGCTGGTGTTTCAAGGGTAAAGGGAACCCACTAATGGTTGTTGTGGACCTCTGTCTACACTGCCACTCAGTGGTGGAAAGGGGGAATGACTGTTATGGGCACACACTTCCTCTTGACACAGCTCCAAACCTTGTACACAATTGCATGACTGAAAGTGCAAACATTGAAGTCTTGTTGCATGTTTAGTTCATCATCTTCCTCTACGCCGTCTCAATTCTGCACCTCATTACACCCTCCTTTTTTATACATAAATCTTTTAGAATAGAGGTCACACAACAAAATACAAATAAATTGTACATTTTCAAACATTACACCTGGTTTAATCTCTCATGGGCAGACGCACATAACATAAATTGTTGCAGACAGAGACTGTGATGGAGCTGCCGACCTGTTTCCACCACTGGTTCTAGTATGTTCTCTCTTCCGTCTACCCCAAGAACTTAATCGAGTAGCTGGCGCAAGATTTAAGTTCTGGGTTGCCGAGATTACATATGGGTAAAATACAACAGTGCAAAAAAAAAATCTATATTCTTCCTGATTCAAATATCATTGATTGGATCTGGATTGATGGAGTTCCTGCTTGCTTACTTCATGTCCCCTCAGAGCAGAGCAGACTAGGAGGCACAACCCTCAGCTTGTGGAAGTGGAGCGACCCTCGGCTTGTGTTTCTGTCGGATGTAGGGGTATCGACCATCATCCTGTGGATGCTCGTAGTGCATTCTGGGATAGACGTACCACATTACGACTCCTGAGGGGTCGATGGAGACGGTGAACTCTGTGGTGGCAGACAGTCCACTCAATGTTTTCCCAGTGAACACGTCATAAGCCTGAAAGATATAGAAGAGTACAAATGAAGAGGTACAACACTGTGTCACTTACAAAAACACAGCTCACAGCTCAAACTTCCACTTCTCTCAACAGGAATAAATACAGTAATCATGCGCTGGAAGAAATCGAGTCATCATGTACTACAATGTGGTTGGAGAGAACTAGGAAAGGAACCAGGAAAGAGGAGCACACCTTGTAGCTGCCTGCTGTGTAGTTTAACTTGGCCAGGGAGGTGTGGTAGTGATAGGGCATGTCTTGGCGACGGCTGAGGAACACCAGAGCACTAGCCGACTGGGAGAGCGGCCGCCAGTACACTTCAATATGACTCCTCTTCTGTAAAAAAAAGAGAGTGACATACAAACAAAGAAAAGGAGAGTAAACAGTGAATTTCATGTAGAGACCGTGGTCTAGTGATAATGCTCCCAGCCAGTCACATACTCTACTCCCAATCAGAGACCAGGGTTCAGTCCCCTTCCTACTGTTCTCCCACTTGCCTGTCTCCTAACTGTCTGAATGAAGTGAATTTCATACTGCCAGAATGTATCTATGTGACTCATAAACAAATGTGTAATTTTGTCATTGGGGGTCACCTGTAGCAAGCGTCTTCCCTGGACACCCATAGGATCCTGGTTGATGGCGTCTCTGTTTTACAGGATGGCCCCGGCCTCACTACTTAGGGTTCGAAGGTTGTTAGACATAATGAGGGGAGCAGCCATGATCGCCCAAAGAGCCATCTGAGAGCGTGATTGGTCCATGTATACAGGCTTCAATAAATGTAAGACACAGACCAAAGTAAATGTGAAATAGGGTGAAAACTCTATCCAATACAATTCTGAGGAGAGTACAGTACTAAACATGAACAGAGAGGAGAGCACAGAAAGAAGGACAGAGGGATTGGTGTAAGTAAGGGACAGATATTGGTCAGACATAGGACAGACAGAGGACAGACCATGTCAGGATCGTTCCAGCGTCCAGGGCCGGCTTCAGGCTGCAGTATCTCCTGGTTGTCAAAGAACCAGTCTGTAATTTCTTGTACACTGTCCCATGAGTCCTGAATGTCATCATAGTTACGCCACAGGTTACAGATCTCCCACAGCAGAGTGTAATTCACCTGAAGAAAAAAGAGACATGGACCGTATGAGTGTTTGTGAGCAATAAAAATAAATTTACATACACCTTGATTTGTTTCTAACAGGGTACTAACGTTGTAATGACATTAGATTTGATACTGTTGCCTGTCTTTACGTCTTTGGAAGACATGTTTTTTTCCCCCTGAAGGATCAGGATAATCATCAAACAACTCTAATCAAGAATGATCTGAGTGATGGATCAAACGTGACGGAGCAACAGTTTCCTCATCTAACTACAGCAGTGCTGTCCCGGAATACCTGTAACCATGCAAAAGTAGCTCATGCTAAAAAAATGAATGGAATCAATGGAAATATGACAATGAATGGAGCATTATTCAAAGAGAAGGGTCATCCTTTTCCTCCAAGCCATAATTGTAAAACCAAAAATCTTTGCAACAAATAGCTATTCACTAACCCTTATTTTTTCCCCCATCTCCTTCCGTATTTTATTATTTTCATGACAGCACAGTAAGAAGCAAAGGAAGACAAGTATGTACAGTATAGGGAGACAGAGAGGAAGGGCACAGACAGTCAGCCGAGCCGGGGCTCAAACCCCCGTCACCAGGGCGGGATGTGTGGTCCCTTATTTTATTGTGTCACTGGTAGCATAATGAAACACACACTGGGAAGGAGTCCACCCCGATAGGCTGGCCAATTACAGGAGTAGCCAATTGGACGGCCTGTTGCATTCAAAGCCTTGGACATGAGAGGGTAACCTGTATGACAGAAGAACATAGTACACGTCAAGAAAAATCCACACTATACCGCCTCTGAGTCTATTTCCCTCTACCCTCTCTTGCACCCATCCCACGCCAGTCTACCGAAAGGACCACCAATGCTGATACACTCTATATAGTAACTTCTAATGTACAGTTACTGTTCACCCTCAAGATTCACACACCCTTCTATTGCTCCTCTTCATTGGAGTAACAGTTATCCAACTTCAGGAAGTCCACACCCCAACTAGCGAACATCTGGGCATCAGTCTCAATTTTGTCCAGCGTGGTGCCAGGGTACCCTCCACAGGTGTGTGTGCCCAGGTCCCCATAGATGCCCAGCTTCAAGCCGCGGTCATGGAGGTACCTCGCCAGCTTGGCAATGCCCCCAGGGAATCTGGGGTTAGAGAGATGGCAGTGAAGTCATGAATCTCATACCTAATACTGTCCTTTCCTAATGCTGTAGTAGATAAGACCTCAAACTCAAGTCAATGTCCTTCATTAGCTCATGCTAAGGTATTCATTACAAGCAGCACAGTTTTAGTACACCAGATTTACAGTCTTTAATTAAGGTTGAATGGGAAGAAGAGAAGGAAGAGGAATGACAAAAATGGAAAGGGTAAGGAAGAGGTAGAAGGCCAGGAAATAAGGAAGAAAATCAAAGATGGAGAGAGTTAGGAGGAGAAGGGTGAGAGAAAGGCCAACCTTTGTGGGTCAGGCTGCAGCCGTCCATCGTTATCCCGGAGCATGGAGGACCAACAGTCATCTATCATGACATGATCATATCCCATCTCTTTCCACCCATCCTCAGCCAGTCTGTCTGCCATGCCTCTGAAGAGATTCTCACTGTATGTAGAGATTCATATATTCATATTCATGCAATTATATTATTTGATGTAAAATGTGGAGCATCCTATTAATATCAGAGTCACTATGAGAAAAAAATGAATCTACAAGTAACCCAGGCCTATATACACCTCAATGGTCTCGTCCACCAGCTTGGTCATGATCTGTCGAGTTATACTCTATTGGCCAGTTTATCGGAAACAGATTAAGCCTAGTCCTAGACAAAAATGTGTGTTCAAAAGTGATTCTAGATTGAAAGTGTTTATTAGTCCAAAACTAATCTTAATCTGTATACAGGGAAGATGCCTAATATGCGGTTGCAATTAGCTTAGGGACGAGGTTAGTAGCTCCACAATAGGAGTGACTTCAGAGTCACTCTTTAAAACTGCACATAAATATGTCTACCATTATGTACCTGATGCAGTTCTTGGGATCATTCTCACAATCGATATTACAGTGAAAACGCTCCCAAGACATCCATCCCATGGGTGGGGTCCTCATCAAACCATTGTCCAAAGCAGAGGTAGCTGAGGTTAATGCCAGCAGGAAAATCACTGGCAACAGCTTCCTCTCTGAGGAGAAATAGAGATATGCAAAGCAACTGTAAGGTTTGTCCTATATTTAGGTCGCAGAAAAACTCTGCAAAACAAACAACAAATAGTTTTGCCCAGCAAAGAGAAACTGAAAGCACCACTCAGATTTGATGCATGGATCATATTTGTGATGACTACAATACTGATCTTAACTGGGAAAGTGAAAAAACTGTTTAGCCAGAAAGCAGGATACTTTGCCCTGTGTCTGCACATGGGTTGTTTATTACATACCATAATAACGTATTTCCGCATTGTTCCCAACAATCGAATTATGTAGCCTGCATGATTCTGGTCAGTCAAGAACCAGATCACCAACATTGAAGCAGTAAAATGAAATAAGTCCTTTTCCAATAATGATGTTTAACATATTATATTACAAAACTAAATTGGGGTACTATACCGGCTCAATGTTTCACTTTTGCAGTCAGTAAACCCATTTTATTAGTGCAAATTCCTCACTGTAGCTACTTCCTTTCTATTTTCTCTTGCTGGTCTCTATTTCCTGTACACAGAGCCTGGGTCATGTGACTTATCTCTGTCACATGGCAACCAGAGGGGAGGGATTGCTGCCTTCTAATTTAGCAGCACATAGCGATTGAACTTCGAATGCTGCTTCACACATATTGTGTGCACAGCTTCTAACGTCTCGTATATCAAATGATCATTACTGAAATATGAGTGATTCTAATCACACCATATAATTCAATTCAAAGGGCATTATTGGCATGGGAAACACATGTTTACATTGTGAAATACAGTAGATAAAACAAAAGTGAAATAAACAATTAAAAATGAACAGTAATAAACATTACACTCACAAAAGTTTCAGAAGAATATTGACATTTCAAATGTCATATTATGGCTATGCACAGTGTTATAACGATGTGCAAAAAGTTATAGTACAAAAGGGAAAATAAATAAACATACTGTAAATATGGGTTGTATTTACAATGGTGTTTTTTCTTCACTGGTTGCCCTTTTCTTGTGACAACAGGTCACACATCTTGCTGCTGTGATGGCAAACTGTGGTATTTCACCCAATCAATTTGGGAGTTTATCAAAATTGGATTTGTTTTCAAATTCTTTGTTGGTCTGTGTATTCTGAGGGAAATATGTGTCTCTAATATGGTCATACATTTGGCAGGAGGTTAGGAAGTGCAGCTAAGTTCCCACCTCATTTAGTGTGCACATAGCCTGTCTTCTCTTGAGAGCCTTGTCTGCCTACGGTGGCCTCTCTCAATAGCAAGGCAATGCTCACTGAGTATGTACATAGTCAAAGCTTTCCTTAATTTTGGGTCAGTCACAGTGGTCAGATATTCTGCCACTGTGTACTCTCTATTTAGGGCCAAATAGTATTCCAGTTTGATCTGTTTTTTCGTAAATTCCTTCCAATGTGTCAAATAATAATCTTTTAGTTTTCTCATGATCTGGTTGGGTCTAAATGTGTTGCTGTTGCAGTCCTGGGGCTCTGTGTGGTATGTTTGTGTTTGTGAACAGAGCCCCAGGACCAGCTTGCTTAGGGGACTCTTCTCTAGGTTAATCTCTCTGTAGGTCATGGCTTTGTTATGAAAGGTTTGGGAATCGCTTCCTTAGGTGGTTGTAGAATTTAACAGCTCTTTTCTGTATTTGGATAATTAGAGGGTATCAACATAATTCTGCTCTGCATGCATTATTTTGTGTTTTACATTGCACAGGGAGAATGTTTTTGCAGAAATCTGCATGCAGTCTCAATTTTGTGTTTGTTCCATTTTGTGAATTATTGGTTGGTGAGCGGACCCCAGACCTCACAACAATGGGTTCTGTAACTGATTCAAGTATTTTTTGCCAGATCCTAATTTTTTCCAGATCCTAATGTCGAATTTCATGTTCCTTTTGATGGCATAGAAGGCCCATCTTGCCTTGTCTCTCAGATCGTTCACAGCTTTTTGGAAATTACCTGAGATGCTGATTTTGAGGCTGAGGCAATAATTTTTTTGTGTGCTCTGGGGCAACTGTGTCTAGGTGGAATTTGTATTTGTGGTCTTGGCAGTTGGACCCTTTTTGGACCCTCATTATTTTTGTCTTGCTGAGATTTACTGCCAGGGCCCAGGTCTGACAGAATCTGTGCAGAAGATCTAGGTGTTGATCTAGGACTTTTTTTTTAAATCAACAAAGCATGAGAAGACTTAGCCTTTTTTTGGTTTGTTTGTTTGTCAATTAGGGTGTGCAGGGTGAATACACGGTCTGTCTTACGGTATTTGGTAAAAAGGCAATTGAACATTTGCTCAGTGCATTGTTTTCACTGAGGAAATTTAAGAGACTGCTGTTAATGATAATGCAGAGGATTTTCCCAAGGTTGCTGTTGACGCATATCCAACGGTAGTTGTTGGGGTCAAATTTGTCTCCACTTTTGTGGATTGCGGTGAGCAGTCATTGGTTCCAAGTATTGGGGAAGATGCCAGAGCTGAGGATGATGTTAAAGAGTTTAAGTTTAGCCAATTGGAATTTGTGGTCTGTATATTTTATCATTTAATTTAGGATACCATAATCACCACAGGCCTTTTTGGGTTGGAGGGTTTGTATTTTGTCCTGTAGTTCATTCAGTGTAATTGGAGAATCCAGTGTGTTCTCGTAGTCTTTAAAATGGTGTAAAATAGTTGATTGTTTGAGAAAATGGAATTATGAGATTTTAGCTGTTTTAAATTTGGCGCTCTGATTTTCCACTGGCTGTTGTCAAAATCAATCCCATTAACGGGATGAGAACGGGAAGGGGTCACCAACAGGTTAACTATTTTTTTTGTTGGCACAAAACTACTTACATACTTGTTATTTTTTTAATCCGGTCCCGGGTTACATTCAGACGAGTCACATAACACTAGTGGGGGTCATAGAGCAAAACAGAGAACACCATCGTGTTCATCAGAGTCTCCCCTTTCCAACTAGTGGTTATACCGTTCGGATGCTACAAACGTTTATGAGAAGACTGATTTTCGGGGGTCTCCTGGTCTGACAAACAGTGCTGTACTGTAGCTCTGCCACTTTCCACCGCGGATGCTGAGGCCAACATAGGCGGATGGAGATGCAGCCCATAACCCCCCCCCAGATATCTGTAGCTTAAAAACTTCTTCGGGATCGGTGTCCCTTCCACGGGACGGTTTCCCTGGACATAGACATATCGGATATTGGCAGAAAGCTTAAATTCTTGTTAATCGAACTGCACTGTCCAATTTACAGTAGCTATTACAGTGAAATTATAGCATGCTATTGTTTGAGGAGAGTGCACAGTTTTGAACATGAAAAGTTATTAATAAACCAATTATGCACATTTGGGCAGTCTTGAAACAAAATTTTAAACAGAAATACAATGGTTCATTGGATCAGTCTAAAACTTTGCACATACACTGCTGCCATCTAGTGTCCAAAATATAAATTGCAGCTGGGCTGGAATAATACATGATGGCCTTTCTGTTGCATTTCAAAGATGGTACAAAAGAAATACAAAAGAACAGATGTTTTTTTTATTTGTATTATCTTTTACCAGATCTATTGTGTTATATTCTCCTACATTCCTTTCACATTTCCACAACCTTCAAAGTGTTCCCTTTCAAATGATACCAAGAATATGCATATCCTTGCTTCAGGGCAGTTAGATTTGGGTATGTCATTTTAGGCAAAAATGGGAAAAAAGGGTCCAATGCTGAAGAGATTAAGGATTAAACACATGCTAGTTGATTTTCAGGTTGTGTAATGTCTAACCTTTTTTTCCCGAGAGAATTGTTTTAAATATTTTTTTATTTCCATAATGTAGTATATTACCAGATGCTGTGTAACACGGGTCGTATAAAGGGGACCAAGGCGCAGCGTGTATAGTGCTCATATTCACTTTTATTATGAAGACACTAGAATAAAACGACCGACAACAGTTCCGTCAGGTGAACATACACTAAACAGAAAACTACCCACAAATCCCAGGAAGAAAAAAACCCTACTTAAATATGATCTCTAATCAGACGCAACGATGATCAGCTGCCTCCAATTAGAGATCAACCCAAACAATCCCAACATACAAATAGAAAAACTAGAACTTAAACATAGAAATAGAAAACAGAACCCAAAAACACCCTCTGTCACACCCTGACCTACTCTACTATAGAAAATGACATCTTACTAGGCTGATGCTTTGTATTTCCATTTATTCATTAGTATATTTTCCACAGGTCGTGCCACAGCTGCCCCTCAGGTCAGTGTGTTTGCCTCAACTGGTAAGTACCTGACCAGAACTGGTGGTCAGACCACACTGCTGTGTCTGATCAACAACTTCTACCCTGATCAAGTCACTGTGAGCTGGACAATGGATGGGAAGAGTGTCTCCGGACACTAACAAGACAGCCAGTCCGTACGTATTCCTGATAGGACTTACAGCACAAGCAGCACTCTTACTTTACCCAGCTCCACCTAGGAGTCTGGAGAGAAGTATGTCTGCCAGGTCCAGCATTGTGCCAGAAGGAACCCATCACTGGAACCCTTCTGAGGAACCAGTGTGTGATGGAGGAGTAGCATCTCTATCTCTGTACTTTCATGAAGTGTAGACATACAGCTGGTGTTTTCACTTCTGCTTTTCAATAGAATGGTTCTGTTACCATAGCTATAAGTGCATTTGATTACTTTGACTACAACTAACAATGTTTCACTTCAGTAGCCTATTTGAGAAGTGTAATTACGTTTTCATCTGAAAATTATATTTATTAAGAGACATTTCTCTATTTACACTTACATTAAATGAAACGTTAACACAATGAATCATTACAATCAATGATGAAATTAAATGGTGTACACTTGTTAGACAGTATCGTTTTTGCTTGACGATGAACATTTCATAAAAAATAAAAAATAAATGCCTGAGCGTGATTTTTTGATAGGTTGTCTGATTAGCTTATCGAGGCAAGTGGGAGTGCTGGCATGAAACAGGTTCTACTGCATTGCTCGTGATTGCGACACATACCACAAAGCCACAACACCATACCTCATTCTCCTATTGGATGCTCTGTCAAAAAAGACTGCTCACAGAAAATATATAAGCCACCGGTATCTGCAATCCAATGTTGACAAAGTGCCGCTTACCCATCCCCAACGCTCCTAAAACCATCCTTGCTGTAGTCCCTATCGTACCTGCCCATGTGGACCACCCCACTGCCACTGCTGCTGTTCCCCAACAGACACCCCTGCTGCCCCTACCACCCCTAACATTGCCCCTGAGGTCCCTCCCGCACCCAGCACCACAAGGGAAGAGACCCTCACTACTATCATAATGACCACTGCCAACCCAGCTGATCCTACTATAACCTTCCCCTTATCTTCCCCCCTGCCCAAAGGGCCCCTAAGCCTAGCTGACATAGCTTTGACACAAAAAACCCTGCACCCAAGGCCTCTAGAGAAGATCTGTGGTTCATCCGGGTGCTAATGTTCCCTCTTGATACAGTATATCCTGACCAACCCTGTGCATTTTGATAGATTCCGACACCACTTCCTGACCTGCGTGCACAGTGAGCACCGCTATGGCAAACGTGGCAAACATTCCCATGCATCCTGCGAACATCCAGAAGTTAAAATTTGACAATTTCATGAAAATGAAGGACATGAACAAGACCAAAGCTAAAAGGACCACAAACACAAACCGGTAGTCCCCGAATCCAAACACCCCAAATCCTGCTGTGACCATGGCGGTCATATTCATGAGTATCCACGAAAACGTCAGGAAATCCACATATTTCACCACCACTTTGTTGATCTGCTCTTGAATGGTGCATTGCTCATTTACCTCCTCCATCCATTTTCTCCTCTTTCTCTCCATCTCCTTTCTCTCCCTGCGCTGTGCCTCTGTGCTCCAGGCCCTCTGTCCTTTCTCCTTCCTTCTCCAATGTGACAATCCTCTGCTCAATCTCCACTGTCACTCTGTCTCTCTTCTTCACCTCCCTCGCCTCCATCTCTCTGAGCTCTCACTCCCTGGCCTCCAGAGAGCTCTGTCCCAGGTGGACACATGACTCTCTTTGTCTCCAAATGAACTTGAAAAGGAAGTGCAAAGCAGGTTTGGGCAGGGTGAATATGCTTAGTGCCCAGAGAAGTCCCACCATCCCTGAGCCCACCACGATTGCCTCAATGACGACTCCAAGTGTTGCTCCACTGGCTGTGGTCCTGAAAGCACCAGCTAGTCCAACTGCTATTCACACAACCACAGATTCTGCCTGGGATGCTCCACCACCACTTCTCCTGGCACCCAGCAATATGGAAGCCATAGCTGCTGCGAATATGACCCCAGCCACCACTGAGGTCATGACTGTGGTTAGTGCCATTGCTCCCAGGAGGGTACCCAGTCCCAAGGGCCTCACAGTCTGGACTCTGTCAGACACAGGCTTAAGCAGGGCCCCTGAGGTCATCACAGGCATTCACTGGCTCCTCAGTGGCCCCCAGCACACAGCCTCCCACCACTCCCAGGACAAATCCCAGAGCTGCTTCTGTCATGACGTTGGCCTGTGGGTAAGGTTTATGACCCCCCCCCCATAAATACCTTTCCCCCTTCCCCTCTCTTACTGACCCTACTGAAGGACTGCTGTCCTGTTAAATATAGAGAGTCTGGGAACATCAAACAAATGGAGAAAGGTACCACATATTTTGTTGATAAAACCAGTTGGAAATATGCTTGGGAACGTAATGAGTATGTATGTCAGTTCGGTTGTCATCTGAGACATTGTGACTGATGACAGGACGACATAAACTGTATCTGAGAAAGTATACACCCTCTGGTTATCAGAGTCACATGGAATTGTTATGCAATTGAAATGTTTGATATTGAAAATGTTTGTTAGGAGATGAAATGTAATTTTAGCTTCCGAATGAGAGATTTGGGTTTTCATAAGGAAAGTGCCCGGCTCGATCAGTAACCCAACCCTGTGAAGAGACAGGGGTTATAAACGATGAAACACCTCCCTCCCCCTCCCCACTATATAATCCTTTGACGAAAAGATAACCAGGTTGTTCCAGTACGGGAGGCCTGCAGCCTCTACGTTAGAAGGACACACATGTCAACTAAGCCAACCTCGGCGTGAGCTATGGTATGAACTGGTATGAACTTTGAGCTTATTCACTACAGAAGTGCTACTTCCTAGCCGTTGAGTTAGCAGCGGCTGCTGTAACGTGGGCTAGGAAAGGACGGACGACGGATCCAGTCTAACAGACGGACGAAGATACCACCACGTATCCAATTGACCACCAGAGACATTCTTCCGAGTAACAGGAAGATCTGTTGGCCAACCCGGCCAGCATCTACGACCAATCTACCGAAGCGCAGCTCAGAGTAAATATTTATTGCATTTTCCTTTTCCAAATGGCCGGTAATTTAGAATGCATAAGATAATGTATTTACGATAGCATAGCTGCTGTTTCTCTGTTCCTAAATCTCCCCACTCTTTCATTCAAGCCCAACCCCCTTTCCTTTGTGTAACCAGCCGTCATATCTGTTCCGTCTACCGGGACGTTTTCTGTATGACGACATTGTATTCTGTGTATTTGTAATTCTGTGTGATTAGTTAGGTATTTAGTAAATAAATAATTAAACCCAATTTTGTATTGCTGATTCAACTTGTTAGCCAGGGTTCGTGAAGATAGCCAAGAACTTACAACTTTCATTATGAGACTGAAAATAAGACAAGGGTTAATATTGACTGCTATCGAGGTGAAATATTACTATGTATTTTAAGAGTTTATTCGGAAGATAACAGCTCTATAAACGTTCTTCCGTGGTGCCCCGACTTTCTAGTTAATTACATTTACATGATTAGCTTAATCAGGTAATATTAATTACAGAGAAATCATTTTATAAGTTAGCATGTCATATCACTTAATCCGGCATAGCCAAAGACACGACACTTCCAACATGGGGCTCCTGGCCTCTGAAACAAAGCAGGAAAAGAGAGGGTCACTGACAAAAACACTGGATGTGGTATAACAGCTTTGTGGTATAGTTTATATATATTGCCTGAAGATGTGTAACAATTAAATATTATGAAAAAGTAAGTAAAGATATCCAATCATCCCTGATATGTAATTGTTAAGTGGTTGGCAATTTGAGTACATTAATCATATTATTCTATTGTACTTACAGTATTGACAGTATTTATACTGTAGACCTATGTATTTGTATTGTACCATGCAACTGAATGAAACCACCATTTGTCACTTCAACTGTGAAGTGCCTGTAGCAAGTGACTGTCAACAGACTTGCTGATCAGGTTTAACCAGTAGAACTGCCATGCATGGTGCCATGATATGTACTGTATATATTGTTCACGTTGCTCACATGGTTCCAACACTTGCAATACTAGGATTTAGCTAATGTTCAAGCACTTTACTGGATATACTGCATATGTCCCAATGCCTTCTCTCTGAAGCAACAAAGTTGTTCTCCAATACTTGTTTGCTATAAGATGTCCCAAAATAAGTACATGGTCAACATTATTCACAGTGTGCTGTCTGCACGTGTATGCCAAGACAAAACATGAGCTTCCATCTCATTGATAAATAGAATCATTTACATCTTGCAAGGTGCAGTACTTAATGCCAAACATGTCAATTCAAAACCACCTATCAAACAATTTGCCTCATATGCAAAGGTTGTTGAACACTACTTTATACAGCATAGGGAAATCATTCACCACCACCCCCACTATATGAAATTAACGGTTCAGTAAAATGCAGGTGACTTACTCAGCTTTGATGGAACCATGATGATACAGGAAGCTCAGTGTACAGTGGATGAGTTCCCTCTTCTTCCAGCGATTACAGTGCAGCCTCTCCACCAGCTCTTTGTCTCAGGTGAGACCCTAGCTCTGTCTGTGTGTGATACAGGTGAAAGTACTCCTATGCTCCTTAGTTGAGAGACTGACCAGAGCATGATATGCCCGTTAACTGATTCACGAATTCTCCCATCATTCTGTTCATACTAATTCATCTCCAGGATATCTACTACATCAAATTAGTATCAACACTCACATGAGCATCGATGTTCTTCCTTTATCTGGCATATGCCTTGACTCCTCCCTGTCCCTATCCTGTCATTCATCCATTTCCTACTGTCTTGGTGTGGGCAAGTTGAGTTAAACTATTCTGTAGTTTGGTATGTGAAGGTAAAATACTATAAAGATATACACACACGCTACAGTAGTAAAGTATTCATCTTTATTTATCAATTGCTTTCTTTCATAAGTGTAATAGAGTTCAAGTGCCTGTGCTGTTGTATAAATGGGTTTGAATAAAAAAAGGCAGCTCAAATGACAAAATGTGTCATTGTATAAGTACATTATGACAAACTAGACTCAGAAATAGTTTTTCAGGGACCATGACCAGAGTGACATCCAACTCCCTGTTCACCAACGACTGCATGGCCAGGCACGACTCCAACAGCATCATTAAGTTTGCATACGACACAACAGTGGTAGGCCTGATCACTGACAACGACGAGACAGCCTATAGGGAGGAGGTCAGAGACCTGGCCGGGTGGTGCCAGAATAACAACCTATCCCTCAACGTAACCAAGACTAAGGAGATGATTGTGGACTACAGGAAAAGGAGGACCGAGCACGCCCCTATTCTCATCGACAAGGCTGTAGTGGAGCAGGTTGAGAGCTTCAAGTTCCTTGGTGTCCACATCAACAACAAACTAAAATGGTCCAAACACACCAAGACAGTCGTGAAGAGTGCACGACAAAGCCTATTCCCCCTCAGGACACTAAAAAGATTTGGCATGGGTCCTCAGATCCTCAAAAGGTTCTACAGCTGCAACATCGAGAGCATCCTGACTGGTTGCATCACTGCCTGGTATGACAATTCCTTGGCCTCTGACCGTAAGGCACTACAGAGAGTAGTGCGTACGGCCCAGTACATCACTGGGGCTAAGCTGCCTGCCATCCAGGACCTCTAAACCAGAGGAAGGCCCTAAAAATTGTCAAAGACCCCAGCGACCCCAGTTATAGACTGTTCTCTCTACTACCGCATGGCAAGCGGTACCGGAGTGCTAAGTCCAGGACTAAAAGGCTTCTCAACAGTTTTTACCCCCAAGCCATAAGACTCCTGAACAGGTAATGAAATGGCTACCCGGACTATTTGCATTGTGTGCCCCCCCAACCCCTCTTTTTACGCTGCTGCTACTCTCTGTTTATCATATATGCATAGTCACTTTAACTTACATTCATGTACATACTACCTCAATTGGGTCGACCAACCAGTGCTCCCGCACGTTGGCTAACCGGGCTATCTGCATTGTGTCCCACCACCCGCCAACCCCTCTTTTACGCTACTGCTACTCTCTGTTCATCATATATGCATAGTCAATTTAACCATATCTACATGTACATACTACCTCAATCAGCCTGACTAACCGGTGTCTGTATGTAGCCTCGCTACTTTTATAGCCTCGCCACTGTACATAGCCTGTCTTTTTACTGTTGTTTATTTCTTTATTTACCTATTGTTCACCTAATACCTTTTTTGCACTATTGGTTAGAGCCTGTAAGTAAGCATTTCACTGTAATACCTGTTGTATTCGGCGCACATGACAAATAAACTTTGATTTTATTTTATTTGATATGGATGGTTGGAAACAGTAGATTTCCAGTCCATCCAGTTGACCCCAGTTCAGTTTTTAGTAGTTCAGCTGCTCCCAGCATCATAGCCCCCCATTGACACTAAAGCCAAGGCAGCTGAACCCAGTTCCCCTCATCCAAGCAAACACTAGTATTGGCAAGGCTAGCGTTCCCACCAGAGCTGTATCTAGTTTGCTCTATGTCACTGTTAGGTGCCAGTCACTGAAATGGTGCCAGTCACTGACCCAAAAACTGCCAGCCCAAGTCCCATCTTTGAATGTTGTTTCCCTACAATCATAACAACTGCTTCTAGATATACCCCGATGATCCAGCCATGCCAATCAGCAAACTTATCGCTCCTCCAGTACCAAGGTATGAGTCTCCTTCATGCCTGACCAGTGACATATCCACCTGTATGTTGTTGAGCACCACAACTGTCATAAGAGATATACTCATAGACACCCAGCCAGCTCTGTCTGCCTCCAGGGAGCTAACTGAAACTGTCCCCAGAACAGAGCCAACCACCCCAACTAGCATCTCCGCAGTATGAACCAGTGTGTCATGGATGTTTCAAACTGAGGGCGACTGCCTTCCTCAGCACTCAGTCCGAACGGGAATCCTGCCAAACCGACAAATTGTCCACATAGGGCTCAATTCCCTGCAACTGTACTTGGTAATCATGATAATCTCTGCCAAACAGGTCAGTTGACCGGCTATAGATAACAGAAAAATGCCTGCTAAAGGAATGGAAGGCAGGACACCCCCAGGAGACCTTGTAAACATCGCCAGCAAAAATCTTATAAGCATAGTCATGAATGTCACAGCCATGAATAACAGCAACAGTCCAATCTGTTGTTGTTGGCCTCTTTATTTGCCGTCTCAAGGGAAGTAAGGAGAGACCGAGAATCAGTCCCATGACACAAAGCCCTTTCGGTCCCTCTGTCATCAAAGTAGATCCTAGTACTGCTCCCCCTATTCTGGATCCCAGTGCCATTTACCAGACCAGTTAAACCCATCTCTACAGCAGATCCGACTCTTGTTTTCATGACCAGTAACATAGCTCCAGCTCCAAAGATAATGCCATGTGAGATGGATAAAAAGACCGTCCAAGTACTAGGAAGCCCAGCAGTGCAACCAGTCCAGAAAATCCAATGATTTTGTCTGCCTCATAGTGAAGATTGCCATGCAATCATCACTTCCACAGTCTTCATGGCTTTCGCTGCTGCCAGGATCAGAGCATAAGTACCTATGCCTGTGCTCAGAAGCCCGATGTGATATTACCTCTGCATTGATAGAAGCAACAGAAGTGCAACATAAGTATCAGCAATATGTGGCCAAAGCCCCCCTCTCTCTCTCTCTCTCTCTCTCTCTCTCTCTCTCTCTTCTCTTTCTCTCAAACACACACATAGTCAATGACAATCACAATTTTTTCATACCTGAATGAAAATTAGTAAGAAAAGAAAATTAAGTCTTATCCATCTGTGGCTGTCTGTTGGTCTGTAAGAGGATACAGACAGCTACTGACAACCTGTGAAAAAACAGGCCTACTGCAAGAAAAAAGTGCTGTTCTCAGTTAATTGATTGCAGTTAGCTAGACAGTGGGGAGACAGTGCGGACTTCATCAGAGCGCAACGCATGCTAAACGCAGAACAAGAGAGCGCTCAATTCGTTGTTTTGAACGTTTCTGAAAAGGTTTTTCCTTGAAAAAACGACTATCTGTCCCAGGACACTGCCAAATCATAAAGTCTGAAGAGCCGCTAGCTATCAAGCTAGCCGCTAGCTATCAAGCTAGCCGCTATCTATCAAGCTAGCTATCAAGCTAGCCAGATTTCCTTAACAGTTTGAACACAGCCCGCGACGCAGTTATCCCTTCTGGGACCGCACATAGTCCCAGGCTTGTGACTGTTTAAATCCCTGCTGTTTGTTGCTGTTTCCATCGGCCCTGTGCTGTGCTGGATTGGCGTGGTGTAGCAGTGTTAGCCTACGTTACTACCATCATGCCACCCAAAATTAAAGAAGGTTGGAGTAATGGAGAGGACAGTACTTCGCTATCACAGGTGAGTGATCTTTTAAATCAACAAAAATATGTCTACAAACAATTGTTACAGCAACAGGAAAATAGCTCTCACGTGTTGCTCCCCCTTGTTTCCCCCTAATTGGAGACCGCCCATTTTGTGTGTATTTATTATTTATTTTGACTTTGCAGTGATCTTTATTCTACATCTACTATCTTTATTGGCATGCATTATTTTAGCCTTTGCATTTCCTTGGTTTGCTGTGCCTTTCATTTGTGTGTCTCCTAATTATAGTCTCCTCCCCTTTGGCTGGTCTCCATGGGGATCAGCACACCCCTAATTGACACACCTGAGCCTAATGCCCTTAATGAGCCATGTGCCCTGTTCAAAAAGGAGCTCCCAGCTCACTTCAGCCCTCTGCTGATGTTGAGAACAACCTCTACTACTGAGGCTGCCGCTGCCACCAGACCGCCATGCCACCTGACCGCCATGCCACCGCTAGACAACCGCAACAGAGCCAAGCTGTCACCTAGAGGGGCGATGGAGGACAGAGCCAAATGAATGAGTGCTACAATGCACAAAGCCCAGACGGTTTTTCCTGAACTGAGTGAGTGTAGATTAAGTGCTACAGAGAGAATGCTAGCCCCTCCCCCCTGCTCTGGTCTTTGTCCCAGTGGCCAGGCAACATGTACTAACGATGGACTGACACAACGAGCTATTGGTCCGGCAATCTACCCTCTAAAATATATATATATAGATAGATATAAATGGACATCCAATGGATGGACAACGCACAGCAGCGGCGCGCATTTTGTTCTACCTTGGCAGCAGCCAGGATTTAATCATAGGCCTGAGTATCTGTGTTTGTGTGGGCCGTTTGAAAATGTGTAGACCTCAAGTAAAGATAAGAGTTTAGATTATCAAAAAATGTGTGTTGACCTAGGATCGTACTTATCTGATTCTGTCATGGCTTCAAGAGCTTTGTCCAAGTACTGGTGGACTCCACTAACAAAAGAATGGGTGATCTGACCAGAGGTCCAAGACCTTAAGAACAGTTTAGAGTTTTCCCAGGAAGAGGTGCATGTGCTGAAAGAGACTTGAGGCAAGATAACAAAGTCCACCTGAGATGACATCAGCACTGTCTGTGAATCATCATTATTACAGATGACTGGGAAAACCAACTTGTCTAGAGGGACAATCCAGGAGGAGTAACACTGTTACCAGAGTCTCCACGGGCCTGGAAAACCTGTAACCAGCCCAGGTGAAAAGACCCAGGCTGATAGTTGTCAGGTTCAAGGACAAGATGACTGTTTTGGAGAGGGGCAAGAACTTGAGAGGAACCAACATCTTCCTCAACAAAGAACTTATCCCAGCTATGAAAGCTGCCAGAGAGTGTGAGGACATTGCTTACATCTGCAATGACAAGCTCATCGTCCACCTTCCCTCTCAAAAGACTGGGAGGAGAAAGAGAGCCAAACTTCTGGGTTGGTAGCTTTAGCACATCACACACACCAACTGACACTCACAAGTCCCTGATTGTTTAGCTTATTGTTTAGCTTAGTCAATGTGTTTTTTTTTTATTTCACTTTTTTTTGTGAGAATAGCCTATATTAATATATGTAGCCTTAGAAATAAGGTTCACGAAATCAATAACTTGCTAACATTGGATAACATTCATGCAATGGCCATCTCTGAAACTCACTTAGATAATTCCTTTGATATAGTAGTAGCAATACAAGGACATAACATCTACAGAAAATACAGGAATGCTTATGGGGGAGGTCTTGCTGTATATGGAGACATATTCCTTTAAAACTTAGAGGACCTTATGTCATGTTGAAGTGTTGTGGTTGCAAGTTTACCTGCCTCATCTAACGCCTTTTGTTTTGGGGTGCTGCTATAGGCCGCCAAGTGCTAAGTCAGTATTTGGATCAGTTCCTATAACATTGTGGCAATGACAAGAAAAGCCAAAGTGCCAAAGTAATTTTATAAGAGATCATACAAAATGTTTTATCAGGACTCTTTTGTTGAAGATGTAAAACATTAATGTCGGTCTAATGTGTATGAGGAAGGGAATCCAGATTCTGCACTGGAGGTATTTGTAAGCCAAGATAAATGACATAATGGAAAAGTACCTTAAAAGGGCAGAAAACCCAATTAATCTCCAATGTTCATTGAAGTTGATGGTTCATTTATAACAAAACCTTTCGATATTGCCAATTATTTCAATGACTATTTCACTAGTAAAGTAGAAAAACTCAATTGAAATGACATTTGAAAAGGGAACCCTCATAATAAAAGAGAAGGATTGCTGTTTTGAATTTGGTCAAGTCCATGTGGGAGAGGTGGTAAGCTATTGTTATCCATCAATAATAAGCCACCAGGAATAGACAACCTTGATGGGAAACTATTGAGAATGGTAGCAGACTGTGTATCATCAGTAGATCTCCCCTCTTCATAACTGATATTTTCATCTGTGTCACATGAAACCGCTCGCATGTGCAGTGCGCTTTTTTACAGTATGTTTCGACCGGAAGCGATGCCTCCTCTTGACAACTCTTCGCTCCAAAGATTTGCCGCTTCGTGGGTGTAGGTATTCAAATGAGTAAATACATTTTAGAAAATGTAAAAAAAAAAAAAACATGTTTTATTAGCTAGGTACATCAGGCCACTGTATGCAGAGGTGTGTATTCATGGATGCCAAGGAAAGCCAGGCTTCCCCCTAAAATTGACCAAGATGTTTTTTTTATCTTTCATCTCTCTGTGTTTCATAATTTTCCTTCAATTCGCAAGAGGCTGAATGTATCTCACTGGAGAAAGTATCCGAGCAAGCGAAACAGCACCCCTCTGTCTCTGTGTAGGCCATCTATCTGATGCATCTGGTCAAAAAGAGTATTTGGCCTTCCTTGATGAAAAAGTATTAAACAATATCCAATCAGTGTTGAGCTAAACAGAGTAAGCTCAACTGTGAATGGTCCTGGAGCACCAAAAAAAAAAAAGTGTAAAGGAAAGCCAGTTTGGATTTGGCTTCACTCCAATCACATCACACTGAGAGCAACACGTCATTGACAGAAACAACTTGAATTGTTGCATCTCGTTGTGTTGTCCTCCAGTGGGTAGCTAGCTAGCTAAAATTGTCCCTTTCCTAAATTAGTCATGGCTGGAGATAAAGATTTGGACTTCTGGTTTTACTTAATTCTCCACACAGGCCAATGATTATAAAGGCGATTCTGATACAAGCACAAATTCATACATTGTGCCCCTGGCCTAAGAGGATGGAAGTTCAATATGTAGCTAGATGTAGAAGGCTAATGTTAACTTGCTAATGTTGCCCATGAAAGGAAGTTAGGCTAGCAACCAAACATTTTAGCCACGTAGCCTAGGACAACAAAAAATGTAATTCTGTACTGTATGACAGTCATAGACCTTTCGTCAACATGAAAGATGGGAGGATGGCATTGTAGTAGGGTGAGTCAACATGTGTTTTCTACTCCTACAAATGCACAAACAAACAAATCAGAACCATGGATAGCCATATCATATTTAGTTTACGTTGATTGGACTAAATTGTTTTTGGTATATTTTAGTTGTCACTGTAAGCATAGGTGATTTGCTGAAGTTGAAATTGTGCTGGAATAGTGGAGGAATCTCCTGTTTTCTTTGCAACTAGTGGTTCTAAATCAAAAGTTGTTTAGGAGCCCGAAAATGTCAGAAACATTAGCTTGCTTGACCATGCTGTAGATCATGTAACTGTTTGTTACATGCAATATGCTTTATGGACTTCACTGTACAGAGGTTGCTCTCTGGTTTTGTGATAGAACAAAGGTGTGGTTGAATGTTCTGCCACTGTCTTATTGTCTTGGCCTTATGCCTATATATCACGGTCACAAGGAATATGAACTAACAGGTTATAGAGCAAACAATGCAATTATCCCAACACATACAGTTGAAGTCGGAAGTTTACATACACTTGGGTTGGAGTCATTAAAACGTGTTTTTCAACCACTCAACAAATTTCTTGTTAACAAACTATGGTTAAAACTATGGTTAAAAGTATACTCAAGAAAATATTGTATTGATCATAGTGATTCAGAAGTATTATTAAAACAGGTTAATATGCCCCACCAACATTAGACAACTATACAGAAAGCCCTTCAATTGCTGAAATAAGTAAATCAAATCATTGATTAGAGAATAGTCAGATTAACTGATACCTGACACGGACCTGGTGGCATAGCAGGAAGATTGAAGTACCGTGAACCAATAGTTCAAATCCCGGATGAGGACATATTGAATAATAATTACTGTATAAATGAACATGCACAATGTAGACATGTATGTCAAAGTGTGTAAAATATGCAAGGTGAAAACAATGTATGTTAAAAGTGCTGTGTGTGTGTGTGAGTATTCCAAACATTACCAACAGACTTGGAGCTATGACTGGATCAGTGGCCCACCAATCAGGGCCATGATTGGCTCGGTAACAAGATGTGATGTGTAATACATTTTTCTTGGACACATAAACGTTCTTGCAATGTTCCCATGAAACATGTCTTGAACAATTTTTATTTTGTTATTTCACATTTATTTAACCAGGTAGGCCAGTTGAGAACAAGTTCTCATCTACAACTGCGACCTGGCCAAGATAAAGCATAGCAGTGCAACAAAAACAACAACACAGAGTTACATATAAACAAAAATACAGTCAATTACACAAAAGAAAAGAAAAATAGAAAGATCTATGTACAGTGTGTGAAAATGTAGAAGAGTAGGGAGGTAGGCAATACATAGGCCATAGAGGCAAAAAATAATTACAATTTAGCATTAATACTGGAGTGATATATGTGCAGATGATGATGTGCAAGTAGGGATACTGGGGTGCAAAAGAGCAAGAGAGTAAGTAATAATATGGGGATGAGGTAGTCGGGTGAGCTATTTACAGATTGGCTGTGTACAGGTTCAGTGATCGGTAAGATGCTCTGACAGCTGATGCTTAAAGTTAGAGAGGAAGATATAAGACTCCAGATTCAGAGATTTTTGCAATTCGTTCCAGTCATTGGCAGCAGAGAACTGAAAGGAAAGGCGGCCAAAGTAGGTGTTGGCTTTGGGGATGACCAGTGAAATATACCTGCTGGAGCACGTGCTGCGGGTGGGTGTTGCTATGGTGACCAGTGAGCTGAGATAAGGCGGGGCTTTACCTAGTAAAGACTTACAGATGGCATTGTGATAGGCTACATCCAGTTTGCTGAGTAGAGTATTGGTGGTTATTTTGTAAATTACAAGTCAAGGATCGGTAGGATGGTCAGTTTTACGAAGGTAAGTTTGGCGGCATTAGTGAAGGAGGTTTTGTTGCAAAATAGGAAGCCGATTCTAGATTTAATTTGGGATTGGAGATGCTTAATGTGAATTTGGAAGCAGAGTTTACGATCTAACCAGACACCTAGGTATTTGTAGTTGTCCACATATTTTAGGTTAGAACCGTCCAGAGTAGTGATGCTAGTCGGGCGGGAGGGTGCGGGCAGCAATCGGTTGAAGAGCATGCACTTAGTTTTACAAGCATTTAAAAGCAGTTGGAGACCACGGAAGGAGTGTTGTATGGCGTTGAAGCTCGCTTGGAGGTCAGTTAGCAAAGTGTCCAAAGAAGGGCCAGATGTATACAGAATGGTGTTTTCTACGTAGAGGTGGATCAGAGAATCACCAGCAGCAAGAGCGACATCACTGATATATACAGAGAAAAGAGTCCGCCTGAGAATTGAACCCTGTGGCACACCCATAGAGACTGCCAGAGGTCCGGACAACAGGCCCTCCGATTTGCCACACTGAACTCTATCTGAGAAGTAGTTGGTGAACCAGTCGAGGCAGTCATTTGAGAAGCCGGGGCGATTGAGTCTGCCGATTTAATAATGCGTTGATTGACAGAGTCGAAAGCCTTGGCCAGGTCGATGAAGACGACTGCACAGTACTGTCTTTTATCGCTGGCGGTTATGATATCGTTTAGGACCTTGAGCGTGGCTGAGGTGCACCCATGACCAGCTCAGAAACCAGATTGCATAGTGTAGAAGGTACAGTGGGATACGAAATGGTCGGTGATCTGTTTATTAACTTGGCTTTCGAAGATCTTAGAAAGGCAGGGCAGGATGGACATACAGTTGAAGTCGGAAGTTTACATACACTTAGGTTGGAGTCATTAACTTATTTTTCAACCACTCCACAAATTCCTTGTTAACAAACTATAGTATGGCAAGTCGGTTAAGACATCTACTTTTTGCATGACACAAGTAATTTTTCCAACAATTGTTTACAGACATTATTTCACTTATAATTCACTGTATCACAATTCCAGTGGGTCAGAAGTTTACATACACTAAGTTGACTGTGACTTTAAACAGCTTGGAAAATTCATTGCTTTAGAAGCTTCTGATAGGCTAATTGACATAATTTGAGTCAATTGGAGGTGTACCTGTGGATGTATTTCAAGGCCTACCTTCAAACTCAGTGCCTCTTTGCTTGACATCATGGGAAAATCAAAAGAAATCAGCCAAGACCTCAGAAAAGAAAATGTAGACCTTCACAAGTCTGGTTCATCCTAGGGAGCAATTTCCAAACGCCTGAAGGTACCGCGTTAATCTGTACAAACAATAGTACGCAAGTATAAACACCATGGGACCAAGGTGCTGTCATACCGCTCAGGAAGGAGACGCGTTCTGTCTCCTAGAGATGAATGTACTTTGGTGCGAAAAGTGCAAATCAATCCCAGAACAACAGCAAAGGACCTTGTGAAGATGCTGGAGGAAACAGGTACAAAAGTATCTATAGCCACAGTAAAACGAGTCCTATATCGACATAACCTGAAAGGCTGCTCAGCAAGGAAGAAGCCACTGCTCTAAAACCGCCATAAAAACTCAGCCTACGGTTTGCAACTGCACATGGGGACAAAGATCGTACTTTTTGGAGAAATGTCCTCTGGTCTGATGAAACAAAAAAAGAACTGTTTGGCCATAATGACAATTGTTATGTTTGGAGGAAAAAGGGGGAAGCTTGCAAGCCAAAGAACACCATCCCAACCATGAAGCACGGGGGTGGCAGCATCATGTTGTGGGGGTGCTTTGCTGCAGGAGGGACTGGTGCACTTCACAAAATAGATGCCATCATGAGGAATGAAAAATTATGTGGATATATTGAAGCAACATCTCAAGACATCAGTCAGGAAGTTAAAGCTTGGTTGCAAATGGGTCTTCCAAATGAATGATAACCCCAAGCATACTTCCAAAGTTGTGGCAAAATGGCTTAAGGACAACAAAGTCAAGGTATTGGAGTGGCCATCACAAAGCCCTGACCTCAATCCCATAGAAAGTGTGTGGGCAGAACTGAAAAAGCATGTGTGAGCAAGGAGGCCTACAATCCTGACTCCGTTACACCAGCTCTGTCAGGAGGAATGGGTCAAAATTCAGCAAACTTATTGTGGGAAGCTTGTGGAAGCCTACCTGAAATGTTTGACCCAAGTTAAACAATTTAAAGACCATGCTACCAAATACTAATTGAGTGGATGTAAACTTCTGACCCACTGAGAATGTGATGAAAGAAATAAAAGTTGAAATAAATAATTCTCTCTACTATTATTCTGACATTTCACATTCTTAAAATAAAGTGGTGATCCTAACTGACCTAAGACAGGGAATTTTTACTAGGATTAAATGTCAGGAATTGTGAAAAAAAGAGTTTAAATGTATTTGGCTAAGGTGTATTAAACTTCCGACTTCAACTGTAGGTCTATAAGAGTTTGGGTCTAAGGTGTCTCCCCTTTGAAGAGGGGGGTGACAACAGCAGCTTTCCAATCTTTGGGGATCTCAGATGATACGAAAGAGACGTTGAATAGGCTAGTATTAGGAGTTGCAACAATTTCGGATAGTTTTAGAGAGGGTCCAGATTGTCTAGCCCAGCTGATTTGTAAGGATCCAGGTTTTGCAGCTCTTTCAGAACATCAGCTGTTTGGATTTGGGTGAAGGAGAAGCGGGGGGGTTGGGCAAGTTGCTGCAGGGGGTGCTGAGGTGTTGGCCGGGGTAGGGGTAGCCAGGTGGAAAGCATGGCCAGCCGTGGAAAAAATGCTTATTGAAATTATCGATTATTGCAGATTTATCGGTGGTGACAGTATTTCCTATCCTCAGTGCAGTGGGCAGCTGGGAGGAGGTGCTCTTATTCTCCATGGACTTTACAGTGTCCCAAAACTATTTGGAATTAGTGCTACAGGAAGCAAATTTCTGTTTGAAAAAGCTAGCTTTCCTAGCTGACTGAATACAGTATATTGGTTCCTGACTTCCCTGAAAAATTGCATATCACGGGGGCTATTCGATGCTAATGCAGAATGCCACAGGATGTTTTTGTGCTGGTTAAGGGCAGTCAAGTCTGGGTTAACCAAGGGCTATATCTGTTCTTAGTTGTACATTTCTTGAATGAAGCATGCTTTTTTAAGAGCAACCAGGCATCCTCTACTGATGGGATGAGGTCAATATCCTTCCAGGATACCCGGACGGTTAGAAAAGCATGCTCGCTGAAGTGTTTTAGGGAGCTTTTGACAGTGATGAGGGGTGGTATATTTTTATATAATGAGCTCCAGCACTAAACAATACCCAATTTTGTCGGTCCGTACTGGACCAAATCGCTGAGCGCGATATGCAACATCTGGGTCGAGCATTCCTAGGCATTAGCCAAGCATGATGGTGGAAAATGAAGTTTCATAAAGAAAGTACATATATTTTCCCAATTTCTTTGCTGCCTTCTCACCATTAAATCGAGTTAAGGAGGAAATCCACACCTTTGTAGCCTGAAGGGAGAATGTTTTACGTATGAACCGGTCCACAGGGGATACAAGTGTATAGCTGGCTGCATGCAGTCCATTTGGATGGTAAGATGAAACGGCTCAATATCGCCATCTGCCGGCCTTGGGACTACAGTCAAGTCAAGTGGGAACTAACATCACGGAAAGGAACGTTGTTCACGGAATGGTTTCAGTGCTGCACAATAATGGCATCTGTGGAAAAGGCACATGTGGAGAACTCAGCTGGGATATTAGGTAAGCTTGAATTGTTTTTCTTAGACTTGTTCAAAAATAAGTATAGCCAGCTAGCAAGATGAATAACCTTGTATCGTTTGTTTCTCCCAGACTCAACAGACTGGACTCAAGCTGGTAGCTAGGCTAGCTATAGCATTGGCACTCTAGCATGGTCAGATAATCTTAGGCTGTACGTTAGGTATCTAAAAAGTTACATTAAACCATTTGGAGTCTTAAGTAGGCAGATCAACGTACTAGCTAGCTATGTACGTCTTCACTCTGCATTTGAAATATCAAATGGAATTAACGTTCGCTTTACACGCGAAAGGTCCCAGTTTTTCGGGGCTCCCGAGTAGAGCAGCGGTCTAAGGCATTGCATCTCATTGCTTGAGTCGTCACTACAGACACCCTGGTTCTAATCCAGACTGTATCACAACCGGCCGTGATTGGGAGTCCCATAGGGTGGCCCAGCGTCTTCCTGGTTTGTCCGGTGTAGGCCGCCATTGTAAATAAGAATTTGTTCTTAACTGACTTGCCTAGTTAATAAAGTGAAATAATAAACAAATCTAAAAAGTAGGTAGCCTATGTGACGTAACTTTGCTAGCTTAGGGAGCTAATTTAGATAATTGATTAGCAAGCTGTCTGTGTAAGCTAAACATTTGATCGAATCAATAGTTAATGCCCAGCCTTAGATTGTAGCTAGTGTTTATAGAGAAGCATGAACAATGATAACATTAGGTGTTAACTGTCTGTTAGGTTAAGCTAGATCTGAAATGGCAGAGCTAAATTGTTATGAATTTGCAACCGATTAAGCCAAGCGATTATTTGTATAAGTCAATATGATAAATGCCTTATTTTCACACATCAGAAGAGGATTCTGAGCCCCAGGAGGACCACATTGCTGAGAGTGATGATTCTGACAGAGGGAGCAATGGAGAGGGGTCAGAGGATGGAGGGAGCGATGGAGAGGGGTCAGAGGATGGAGGGAGCGATGGAGAGGGGTCAGAGGATGGAGGAAGTGATGATGGAGAGAGTGATGGGGAACAGGCTAAGTATGGAGGGAGCAAAGGAGAGAAAGAAGAGGGTGAAGGCAACAGGGAAGTAGATGATGTAAACACCAACCCCAATGCTGGATGGGCGGAGGCCATGGCCAAGATTCTGCAGAAGAAAACGCCAGAGAGCAAACCCAGCATCCTGCTGAAGAACAAAGAGCTAGACAAGATAAGGGAAAAGGAGAAGAAGGTGATTCTGGAGAGGAAGAAACAGGTAGTGTTTATTTTCATGTCTGTACATGTTTGTGTGCTTGTACCTGTACGTCAATTTCTCACTTTAATGAAAACAGTTATTGAAATCCGATGATAGCCTGAGAACAGAAATGGCCTTAGACCAGTTCACCTAGCGTTAAATTGCACCCATGGCATTTAGTCAGTACAGCTTGCCTGTATGTGCGTGCTTAATAACTTTTTTTCCTGGCTGACAGACTGATAAAAAGCGAGCTTGGGAGATGATGTGTCGAGAGAAACCAGACGTTGTAAAAGACCGAGAGAATGAGAGGAACCTGCAGAGAGTTGCTACCAGGTACAAACACACTTGTGCCGCTTACAAACCTACAGTGCCTTCAGAAAGTATTCACACCACGTGACTTTTTTCAAATGTTGTTGTTAAAGCCTGAACTTAGAATGGATTAAATTTCGATTTTTGGTCACTGGCCTACACACAATACCCCATAATGTCAAAGTGGAATTATGTTTGTTTTTTTATTTTTACAAATTAATGAAAAGCTGAAATTACTTGACTCAATAAGTACAGTGCATTCGGAATAATGTGCGTAACAAGTCGCATGATAAGTTGCATGGGCTCACTCTGTGCCATAATAGTGTTTAACATAATTTCTGAATGACTACCGCATCTCTGTACCGCATACATACAATTATCTTTAAGTTCCCTCAGTCGAGCAGTGAATTTCAAACCGGTTCAACCACAGAGACCAGGGAAGTTTTCCAATGCCTCACAAAGAAGGGCACCTATTGGTAAACTTAAAAAAAAAAAAAAATAGAAATATCCCTTTGGATGGTTTATCAACACACTAAGTCACTACTGAGATACAGGTGTTCCTCCTAACTCAGTTGCCGGAGTGGAAGGAAACCGCTCAGGGATTTCTCCATGACTTTAAATGGTGACTTTAAAACAGTTAGTTTAATGGCTGTGATAGGAGAAAACTGAGGATGGATCAACAATTTTGTAGCTACTCCACAATACTAACCTAATTGACAGAGTGAAAAGGGAGCCTGTACAGAATACAACTATTCCTAAACATGCATCCTGTTTGCAACAACACACTAAAGTAATACTGCAAAAAATGTGGCAAACCAATTCACTTTTTGTCCTGAGTACAAAGTGTTTATGTTTGGGACAAATCAAATACAACACATTACTGAGTACCATGCGCCATATTTTCAAGCATAGTGGTGGCTGCAACATGTTATGGGTATGCTTGTAATCGTTAAGGACAGAGGGAGTTTTTCAGGATGAGAAACTAAACAAGAATGGAGTTAAGCATAGGCAAAATCCTTTCCACCAGACACTGGGAGATGAATTCACCTTTCAGCAGGACAATAATCTGACCAAATATACACTGAAGTTGCTTACCAAGAAGATGGTGAATGTTCCTGAGTGGCCCGAGTTAGTTTTAGCTTAAATTTCCTTGAAAATCTATGGCAAGACCTGGAAATGGTTGTCTAGCAATGATCAACAACCAACTTGACAGAGCTCGAAGAATTTTGAAAAGTATAATGGGTAAATGTTGTACAATTCAGGTGTGCAACGCTCTTAGAGACTTACCCAGAAAGACTCACAGCTGTAATTGCTGCCGATGGTGATTCTAACATGTATTGATTTAGTGGTGTGATTGTTTATGTAAATTTGTTTTTTTACATTTCTTTTTCAATAAATTAGTGAATATTTCTAAACCTGTTTCCACTTTATTATGGGGTTTTGTGTGTAGATGGGTGAGGGTGGAAAAAACACTTTAAATCATTTTGAATTCAGGCTGTAACACAACAAAAGGTGGAATTCAACAGCATATCTCTTTATGATGATACAGTGCCTGCCAGGTGAGGATGGGGATAACAAAATTATTAGATCAGGAAAAAATCCCATGCATTTATGATTTTGTGCTAAATATAAGCGTCACAAAATATTACAATTAATCTTAGTGAACTGGCTTTAAATTCTACCAGAATGACAGTGTTCTGTGTGTACCTCTCCACAGGGGAGTAGTACAGCTGTTCAACGCAGTGAGGAAGCACCAGAAAACGGTGGATGAGAAGGTGAAGGAGGCGGGCGGCTCGGAGAGGAGGAAGGCCAAGCTCCTCTCCTCTGTCTCCAAGAAAGACTTCATCGACGTGCTGCGTGGCACAGAGGGGGGCAGCGAGGTTGTCACCAAGACAGAGACACAGATGGTGAGTTTCATCCCCGATACCTCTCTCTCCCACTGATGTTGTTTTCCCAGAGTTGGTCTTAAGGCAGGTGCTAAATCTCTCCCCCCCCAAAGATGTATTGCAGCTAAAGTGTAAATTGCAGCCAGTTGTAGTTATGCTGAATATAATAATTATAATTCCATTCTCCCGGATGCCATTCGCTGTGCACCAAAACACCTCACTCGCATGGCTCTCTCAGCTATATCAATTTTTATTAGCCAATACCCTTCAAGTGATCGGGTCCTTCTCACAGGCCTAGCAGCTCCGAAGTAGCCTACAAGTGAAGACAGACACATCGGGGATGCATCAGCGTGCATCCTTCTTATCGAATTCTGATGCGCACTTTGAAGATGTTAGAAGAACTGTCCACATTTGGCTTTTCCTCAGCCAACAAGACAAGTAAACAAACAGCAAAATCACTAGCCTATGTCAATTTTCTATACCCCGTAGTAATAAAGTGAACCTAATCTATTGGTTAGCTTGTCGTTCTGTGCGAGAAATAAACATTTGAAACAGACTCTGGGGCAGTTGCGGGGCGATAGATCCCAAATTCATACAACCCCTACACACAATTGTTTTTTTTTTTTAAAGCAATAGATCAACAAGTTTAGCTTAATGTCGATAAACTATTTTACATTATAAGCATTGCGCACACGGCTGTAGGCTACGCGCAAATGTTCCAATATGCAGTGGTGGAAAAAGTACCTAATTGTCATACTTGAGTAAAAGTTTAGATGCCTTCATAAAAAAGTAAAAGTGAATGTCACCCAGTGAAATACTACTTGAGTAAAAGTCTTAGTGTTTGGTTTTAAATCTACTTAAGTATCAAAAATAAAAGTGAAACTATGAATCATTTCAAATTCCTTATATTAAACAAACCAGACAGCACAAACTTTCTTGTTTTACATTTACGGATAGCCCTGGGCACACTCCAACCCTCACACATAATTTACAAACTAAGCATTTGTGTTTAGTGAGTCTGCCAGATCTGAGGCAGTAGGGATGACCAGGCATGTGTTCTTGATAAGTGTGTGAATTGGACCATTTTTCTGTCCTGCTAAGCATTCAAAATAGATCAGGTACTTTTGAGTGTCAGGGAAAATGTATGGAGTAAAAAGTACATTATTTTCTTTAGGTATGTAGTGAAGTAAAAGTTGTCAAATATAAATAGTCAATTACAGATGCCCAAGAAAACAACTTAAGTAGTACTTTAAAGTATTTTTACTTAAGTACTTTACACCACTTCCAATATGCAATTAGCAGGAAAACACCGTTCTCAAAGCACAACGCACGAGAGAGCGGTTTCGTGTGACGGAGATGAAAATATCCGTTAGAAATGTAGAAAGCTGGGAGATCTAAACATGCAACAACTAGCATGGGTTGCTAATATGACTAGAATTGGGCCTTTGGCTAATTGACAATGAAAGTTAAATAGTTTTTCATTAAAATTCTAATTGACTGAAAGTCAATGCACAACAATTGTTAATGTAGGAAAAACACTTTTCAAAGCCAAAAACATCTTTCAAGTGAATGATGAATTATACTTTGTTATTTTTATTAGGTCTAATTATTTTAATCAGGATGTTTTGTCTAATGGGGTAAATGCAGATGGACAAACCGCATGCTTCAGTCTATGTATTTATAGCCACTATGCTGCATCACTTGGGCTACAGATGATCATGCTTATTGCTTCTAGCACATCTGATAATATAGACCTCTCATACTCAACTCGGGACCTCTGACAGTTCCACAGCTTTTTTTCATTGTTCCCCTCTAGTCAAGGACTGATTAAGACCTGGGACACCAGATTTGTGCAATTAATTATCGGGTAGAACAGAAAAACAGCCGTCTCCAGACCTCTTAGGGTAAGAGTTGAATATCCCTGATATAGACCATGCATAGGTTATATGTTAAAGTATTTTTTTACGCGTATGTTATTGGGCTCATTTATTGAGGTGGAAATTATATTTTAGATGTGGTCAGCATCATTTTATTTTCATTCGTTTTGGGTAGCATGTCCTTTTAAGTCACCAGAACTGAGCTTCTCAGTCCTACATAAAAATTATCCCGGGAGGACCCTGGACCTAAGCAAGGTGACTGGAAAATGATCCTCTTTCCCTAAAAGCATGATGGTCATTACTTGCTTTCACATGAAAGGGGAAGTTAACTTGGCCCCGCAGACAAACGAGCTGAGATCGACTAAAGTTTCAGTCATAGGATTATTTTTTGCTTAATCTTACATCTAGACGTTCCGCTAGCGGAACACCTGCTCCAATATCCAATGATAGGCGTGGCGCGAATTACAAATTCCTCAAAAATACAAAAACTTCAATTTTTCAAACATATGACTATTTCACAGCATTTTAAAGACAAGACTCTCCTTTATCTAACCACACTGTCCGATTTCAAAAAGGCTTTACAGCGAAAGCAAAACATTAGATTATGTCAGCAGAGTACCCAGCCAGAAATAATCAGACACCCATTTTTCAAGCTAGCATATAATGTCACAAAAACCCAGAAGACAGCTAAATGCAGCACTAACCTTTGATGATCTTCATCAGATGACACACCTAGGACATTATGTTATACAATACATGCATGTTTTGTTCAATCAAGTTCATATTTATATCAAAAAACAGCTTTTTACATTAGCATGTGACGTTCAGAACTAGCATACCCCCCGCAAACTTCCGGCGAATTCACTAACAATTTACTAAATTACTCACGATAAACGTTCACAAAAAGCATAACAATTATTATATTCTAGTTACTGGGCAGGAGTAGTAACCAGATTAAATCGGGTACGTTTTTTTATCCAGCCGTGAAAATACTGCCCCCTAGCCATAACAGGTTAACTTCACTAGGGTAGGGGGCAGTATTTTCACGGCCGGATGAAAAACGTACCCAAATTAAACAGCCTACTACTCGGGCCCAGGAACTGGAATATGCATATTATTAGTAGATTTGGATAGAAAACACTCTGAAGTTTCTAAAACTGTTTGAATGATGTCTGTGAGTATAACAGTACTCATATGGCACGCAAAAACCTGAGAAAAATCTAAGCAGGAAGTGAGAATTCTGGTGATTGTAGTCCTTTCAAGTCATTGCCAATCGAACACACGGTGAGTTAGGGTTAATTTTGCACTTCCTAAGGCTTCCACTAGATGTCAACAGTCTTTAGGAAGTTCTTTGAAGCATCTACGATGAACAGAGACTTGACTAGAAGGCATGGAAGTTGTAGACCAGGGATTGGCATCACTTCATTGGGGCGCGTTCACGAGAGAGGATGCTCTGTTCCAAAACCTTTTTCAAGACACAGGAACCGTCCAGTTGAAATATTACTGAATCTTCACGTTCTATAGGCCCTAAAGATTGATGTTTTACAACGTTTGACATGTTTGAACGAACGTAAATACCATTTTTTTTAAACTTTTCGTTGTGACATTTCCCTCGCGCACCCTACATTTGGAGTACCTTACTGAACGCGCAAACAACATGGAGTTATTTGGACATCAATTATGGATTTTATCGAACAAAACATTTGTTGAGTACCTGGGATTCCTGGAAGTGCCTTCTGATGAAGATCATCAAAGGTAATGTGAATATTTCTAATACTATTTATTAATTTAGATGACTCCAACATGGCGGCTATCTGTATCGCCTAGTGTTTTTTTCTGAGCTCAGTACTCAGATTATTGCAAAGTGTGATTTCCCAGTAAAGTTATTTTTAAATCTGGCAATGCGGTTGCATTCAGGAGATGTTAATCTATAAATCTTTGAATGACAGTTTAATATTTTATCAACGTTTTTGACGAGTATTTTTGTAGATTGTGGTACTGATTCATCAGCAGTATTGGAGGCAAAATATTTTCTCAACGTCACGCAGCAATGTAAAATGCTGTTTTTATATATAAATATGAACTTGATCGAACAGAAAAATGCATGTATTGTATAACATAATGTCCTAGGATCGTCAAAGGTTAGGGCTTCATTTAGCTGTGTTTTGGGTATTTGTGATGCATGCTAGTTGCTTAGAAAATGGCTGTGTGGTTGTGTCGATGTACTCTTCTAACATAATCTAATGTTTTGCGTTCGCTGTAAAGCCTTTTGGAAATCGGACAACGTGGTTCGATTCAGGAGAAGTGTATCTATAAAATGGTGTAAAATAGTCCTATGTTTGAGAACTTTGAATTATGACATTTTGTGGTTTTAAATCTGGCGCTCTGATTTTTCACTGGCTGTTGAATAGGCTGTCAAGGCAAAGGGTGGCTACTTTAAAGAATATAAAATATATTTTGATTTATTTAACACTTTTTGGTTACTTCATGATTCTGTAGGTGGTGTTTCATAGTTTTGATGTCTTCACTATTATTCTACAATGTAGAAAATAGTAAAAATAAAGAAATCCTTGAATGAGTAGGTGTGTCCAAACTTTTGACGGGTACTGTATATATGGATGATTTATAAAGCTAGGCACATTTAAGTTAGGCTATTGATTATAGACCTAATTAAGTTGGGATTTCCGTTCTCCTCACTTTGACAATTAAGGTAAGGGCTGTTTTCGTGTCTCTTAAGTCTGCTGCTGCCTACGCCACATTGTTCTCAACACCAATATGCTGGTTAATTTAGCTGTTATTCACATGGCAACATGGTCTAGGAAAAGGTGCCAATTCAACAGCGCACTGATATTTCAGAACTGTGGACAGCGACCGCTATCCAACACATTTGTTACAAAATAATATTTTTTATTTGTGTTGCACCATGGACTGTGCCATCCCCACGGCCTCCACAATGGATCAGTCCACAAGGTGTCTTGTACACCATGATTTTAGTTTTTTTTGCTACTTCTCAACTAAAGAAATCTCAGTTGACCAAACAATCGATCAGTTGACTAAATGGGGTCAGCCCTCTTTGCAACCCAACTCACCTGGTAAAATAAGGAATAAATCAAATAAAAACTGTTAGCTTGGATATAGCATGTGATAAGTAGTGTTTAAAAAAATCTAATAATCTGATATGGTGGCAGTTATGGGGCAGAGGTGCACTGTGTTGATTGGGAATGTGAAGATGTCTCCGCTTTGGCCTATGTCCCACTTTTCGGCCTTCTCACATCTGTATAAATATTAGAGGTCGACCGATTTATGATTTTTCAACCCCAATACGATACCGATTGGAGGACCAAGAAAAGCCGATGCCTGTTTTTATTTATATATATTTGAAATGATGACAATTACAACAATACTGAATGAACAATGAACACTTATTTTAACTTAATATAATACATAAATAATATATATTTAGTCTCAAATAAATAATGAAACATGCTCAATTTGGTTTAAATAATGCAAAAACACAATGTTGGAGAAGAAAGTAAAAGTGCAATATGTGCCATGTAAAAAAAGCTAACGTTTAAGTTCCTTGCTTAGAACATATGAAAGCTGGTGGTTCAATATTCCCAGTAAAGAAATATTACGTTGCAGTTATTATAGGAATTATGACGCGTCGACTATTTCTCTATACCATTTGAATTTGATATACCTTTGTCTATTGGATGTTCTAATAGGCACTTTAGTATTGCCAGCCTAATCTCAGGAGTTGATAGGCTTGAAGTCATATACAGTGCTGTGATGAAGCATTACTAAGAGCTGCTGGCAAACGCAGTAAAGTTTGAATGAATGCTTACGAGCCTGCTGCCGCCTACCACCGCTCAGTCAGACTGCTCTATTAAATCATAGGCTTAATTATAATATAATAAACACAGAAATACGAGCCTTTGGTCATTAATATGGTAAAATCCGGAAACTATCTTTTCGAAAACAAAACGTTTATTCTTTCAGTGAAATACGGAACCGTTCCGTATTTTATCAAGGAGGTGGCAACCCTAAGTCTAAATATTGCTGTTACATTGCACAACCTTCAATATTATGTAAAATTCTGGCAAATTAGTTCGCAACGAGTCAGGCGGCCCAAACTGTTGCATATACCCTGACTCTGCGTGCAAGGAATGCAAGAGAAGTGACACAATTTCCCTGGTTAATATTGCCTGCTAACATTTAAAAAAAAATAAACTAAATATGCAGGTTTAAAAAATATATATATACTTCTGTGTGTTGATTTTAAGAAAGGCAAAAGATGTTTAGGGTTAGGTACATTCGTGCAACGATTGTGCTTTTTTCACGAATGTGCTTTTAAGTCATCACCTGTTTGCCGAAGTAGGCTGTGATTCTATGATAAATTAACAGGCACCGCATTGATTATATGCAACGCAGGACAGGCTAGTTAACCTATTAATATCATCAACTATGTGTAGTTAACTAGTGATTATGTGAAGATTGATTGTTTTTTATAAGATAAGTTTAATGCTAGCTAGCAACTTACCTTGGCTCCTTACTGCACTCGCGCAACAGGTGGTCAGCCGATTAATCGGTCGACCTATAATAAATATATAGAATTTCTGCTGTCATACTAACAGCAGCACCATAGGGACAGTCTGACATACATGTTGATATACTAACAGGGCCTCTGAGCTTCAGGGTTAGAGGGTCAGTGTTATAGCTGGGCTGGCACTGGGGATCGAAGGGTTTAGATTGATGCCAATCCCCAAACTACTATCTATTGAGTCTAGGAAATTTTTCCGAAGCCCAAACCCAGGATATTTTTCTGGTGATGGACATGGGATTTTAACATTAATAAAATGCGTATTGTATAGGGCAGGTCTGTAATAATTGCCATCATAACCGCTTATTTAATTGTAATAATTTAATAAATATTCTCTGGAGTGGCCTGTTGTCATAAGTGTAATTTCCCTTGATGTCCACATGGTGGCACTGTTGGCTTTGGGATGTTGTGAAACTTCCTTGGAGACTATTGTTATGAGACTGAGGAGTTGGGCGTTATAGTGGTGGTCTATTCCTGTGTTTGATCATACACCTGAAGCGGAAATATTTTATATAAGAAATGGATCATGTATGGGTAATAAGTACCATCTTTGTAAAAAGCTGATATATTTTGTTTGTGTATAGACTGGCAGGGAGGCAGAAGAGAAGCCAGCCTGGAGCGTGTTGAGAGACGACTTTATGATGGGAGCCTCCATGAAGGACTGGGACAAGGAGAGCGACGAGGAGGGGGGCGAGCAGGAGGCACCAGGGGGTGTGGAGGACGACAACAGCGAGTCGGACTGAGCAGACAGGCCCATCTAAGTGTGTGTATGACGGAGCACGCCCAGGAGTGTGTGTGTGTACACAAGACCGTGCCTTTTGAGTCCACTGTGAGGAATGGAGCTGAAGGTTCCTGCATCGCTGAGATCGGCTCAACCCAGCCTCCCTCTCCTCTTCCCCCAGAGGCAGCTCTACCAGGACCAAAGACCCCTCTTTGTATTTTCTATATGGAACCAGGAGCTGAAGAAAGACTGCGGTCAAGGTCCTGTTCTGGCTCACAATGCATTGGGTCAGGATACCTAGTTTGTGTAATGCTGGTGCTTTCTGGCTTGTCAAGGTCCCACTGAACATTTTTCCATCTGAACTCTGTGTATATAGACCTCTTTTTCCCCTAACGGTTGCATGTCCCTCAATAAAAAGCCAGTTGATAAACATTTCCCTTTTCAGTTTTGTGTTGAATAGTTTTTTTGGTGAACTGAGTTATAGCACTAGTTTAACTAAAGACTTATCAATGTGTTTATACACTGTGTACAAAACATTATGCACACCTGATATTTCCATGAGACTGACCAGGTGAATCCAGGTGAAAGCTATGATCCTTATTGATGTCACTCGTTAAATCAACTTCAATGTGTAGATGAAGGGGAGGAGACAGGTTAAAGAAATATTTAAGACTTGCGACAATTGAGACATGGATTGTGTATGTGTGCCATTCAGGGGGTGAATGGGCAAGACATAATATTTAAGAACTGCAACGCTGCTAGGTTTTTCACGCTCAACGGTTTCCTGTTTGTATCAAGAATGGTCCACCACCCAAAGGATGCCAACTGTAGCTCAGTTGGTAGAGCATGGTGTTTGCAACGCCAGGGTTGTGGGTTCGATTCCCACGGGGGGCTAGCACAGGAAAAAATGTATTAAATGAAATGTATGCATTCACTACTGTAAGTCGCTCTGGATAAGAGCATCTGCTAAATGACTAAAAATGTAAATGTAAAAAATCCAGCAAATTTGACAACTGTGGGAAGCATTGGAGTCAACATGGGCCAGCATCCCTGTGGAACTCTTTCGGCACCTTGAGGCTGTTCTGAGGTCAAAAAGGGGGGAGGGTGCTACTCAATATTAGGAAGTTGTTCTTAATGTTTTGTACACTGTTTGTTTATTTAGTTTATTTCATACATTTTATATATATATATATATTATGCAGTGGTAGAAAAAGTACCCATTTGTCATGCTTGAGTATAAGTAAAGATACCATAATAGAAAATTACTCAAGTAAAAGTGAAAGTCAGCCGGTAAAATACTACTTGGGTAAAAGTATTTGGTTTTAAATATGCTTAAGTATTAAAAGTAAAAGTATAAATCATTTCAAATTCCTTATTTTAAGCAAAGCAGACAGCACCATTTTCTTGTTTTTAGTGAGTCCTCCAAGCATGTTCTCTTGATAAGTGCATGAATTTGACAATTTTCTTGTCCTTAGCATTCAAAATGTACTTTTGGTTGTCAGGGAAAATGTGTGGAGTAAAAAGTCCAAAACAAAATAGGATTGTAGTAAAGTAACAGTCAAAAATATAAATAGTAAAGTACAGATACTCCAAAACACTACTTTAGTACTTTAAAGTATTTTTATTTAAGCACTTGACACCACTGGTTTTATGTGGTATGGTTGTAGTGATCATATGACAAACAAAAGACGTAGTAGACATGCTCCCTGTCTGTCAGAGAATGTGAGATGTCCTACTGATGACCCCTCAGAGGAAATGTGTGTGTGCCAGAGAGCACAGAACAGCTGGTGACACTGAGATGCTGTCCCACTACATAAACCTCTTGTTTTGTGACGCCCACCCCGTTTTACACACTGCTCTCCTGCGTGTGTCTACTGGACGGTTGCCAAGGTGACAGCCCTCACATCGGAGTGACCCTGAGCGCCAAGTTCATGTGGCGACTGCCCAGTGGCAGTTCTGCTGACTCCTCTTTTCTCTTTCTCTCCCTTTCTCGTCTTTTTTTTTAACGCCCTCTCTTCCTGTCTGACCCTTGCCACACTCACACAAGTAGTGGAAATATTTGCAGGAGAATGCCGCCACGTCTCAGCCGACCTGTCTCAGCCGACCTGTCTCCACCGCTTCGAACGCTCATTCGTCATGGCAACACTGCGACCTGCCACCATGGAATGCCAGGGCTCTCCTGGCTCTGTTGACACACTGCTAGAGAACCAGCCTGCTATGTCATCTCATCCTCTCCGGTCTATATGGTATTGTCCTCTGTCCCTCTCTATTAGGTCCAGCTTTCCCTTTGTTGCTTTAACCTGGGCCATGTTCATTAGGCACAGAGTGGAAGAAAATGTAGGTAATTAGTGAGGTACTACCTGAATTTGCCCAATAAGACACACTTGTTTTTGTCATTTTGTCAGTGTGCCCAAATGAACACGACCCAAGGGTTTTCCTGAGCCAGTGTACAGGGATTGTAGAGATGGAGTTACTAATACAGGTTCACTGGGTGTAAAGGAATGAAATAGGGATATCTGCAGCTGCAGAAGGGAATTAAACATGACAGGGTCACTCACTACATATGTTTAGAGGGCTTAAAGTAATAATGGTGTTCTCTCTGTGTTACTGTACCGTATACACTGACAGGTCATGGTGTGTTCAACACAGTGACCAGGTGTTGGAAAGGACATGCAGGAACTACCTTCCCTGTGTGAGATATCTACCTCTACTCCCAATGCATCTCACACACTCACACCTCTTGTTGGCCTAAGATGTCTGTGTGGGTATTGATTTAGTGACAACATCTGGTTTACACCAGTAAGGCCGGGCTCTGAGAGAGTTTCTGAGAGCCTGTCATAGCTGATGAATTGCAGGCTTTGGTTTGGGTGGAGTGGGGTTGGAGGTGTGGGGGCAGGGTGAGAGAGGGAGGTTTTAGCAGAGACAGGAAAAAAGACTTGGCAAAGGATGAAAACAGTGGGATTTTCTTGGGAGCGTAAATGTAAATCAACCTGGCGCATTATGACTATGGGAGTGAGAATCCAAGAAAATAGAAAAATAGAGTGGATGCGGGAATGTCCATGAACTTTCATGGCTGACATGGTGCAGTCCCCCTAAGACAGGTGCAGGGATGACAAGAGAGCTGTAGTGTACCACTCCCTAACAAAGACCCAGGGGAGAACCGTTCCAAACATCCCCCATTTAAGAGCTGGATAAAGGGTTTAAAAAAGAATGGGCATAACAAATTACTTGTAGTAGTGATGTTAATATTTAAGTTATTCAAACCTATGGGAAGCAGTATTCTTGCCAACTTCTGTCATGTTATTGAGGAGGATTGAGAAAAGAAAAGGCTTTCCCAGAACCCACAAATCAAATCAGCCTATATAACTTATTTATCCAGTTCATATAATTTCTCAGGAAGCTCAATTGTATGTTCTTGTAATTTCGGGGGTTTTCATCTGCCAGATGTTTCTTTGGAACCATCCCAACTCGAATCTTAAATATTTATGGTCTACTTTATCCATTGCAAAATGCGGTACCAAAAGAAGTGTATGTTTTACACCGGACTTGGATATGGTTATTGAGCTAGTGGACGCCAAATTAACCATCTGGCGTTAGGACCCCGTGGTTGCGCGCAGGGACATTACCCGCTGCACTGTCCGGATGGGCACACTAAACACTCATTACAATAAATCGTCTCGTAACCTGAAGTTGAAGGAGTCCCCCGGTCTGAAAGTGACGACCACAACATCCATTTGAAGAAGAAGGAGCACGTGGTTAAGTAAGTCTTATAAATCTCCCTCTACAACCGGCCGCATGCTGTTGTGCCACTGGCAACATCAGCTCTGTGGACCGATTTTCAGAGCAAGAAGAGATGGAGGAACGCGTCAACGGTCTACCATTGTATTAAAAGGAAATACCGATTATCTTTATACTTCAACCTACTTGCCATACTTTTGATACATTTTTCCCCCCGCATTTTCTCCATTTATATTGACCCAACACATGCGTTATAACAACTTTAATAGGTTATATCTCCTCGAGAGGACATCTTGCGAGTACCAGGACGGGTTGATTTTTGCACTGTTGTATGTTCTTCTGTCAAGAACCGCGATGCAACTGCTCAGCGAAGCCCACCTTGATCTTGAGATAGAGAAATCAAAGACGGACTTGTGCTGAGCGCGGTACTGGCCACAGTTGGAAAGCTCGCAGCGCTCTGATGCGGTAGAGGTGTGCGCTAACCCACAGGCTACACGTCTGTTCTGTACAACTGGAGATAGCGAGCTAGCTGGTTGTAGTTTGTTTTTGCTTCAAGGTTTTTGTATTAAACTTTGATAGGCATTTAATGGCCACAATTCGGTCTTTTTCGTTCGGTCTTTTTCGTTTGGACAATTGTAACTTTACGCGCGTTTAGTATGTGTTTATTGTGAAGTGATTGGTAATATCATATTGCTACAGATTATTTATTATTTCACTTGCATGGTTGAATGGATTTCCAGGTACAATTTGAAATACTGTGCTGAAACTGGGATCACAAAACTACCACGTTTCCCAATATTTACGCCACAATTAGTTAATTGTGTAAGCCTATATATCCAATATTTAGGCTTTTTTTTCATGTTTATATTGCTTTCCGTTATATTTAAATCAACTTTCCAAGGCCGCTTTATCTTTTTTTTGTCAAGATTTCAAGACGCTGCTGTAGCCTACTTTTAGAGTTCACAATGAACTACTGCGTTTTAAGTCTTCTCCTGACCATGGATTTAGCCACTGTGGCCGTCAGTTTGTCTACATGCAGTACGCTGGACATGGATCAGTTTATGAAAAAGCGCATAGAAGCCATCCGTGGACAGATACTGAGCAAGCTGAAGCTCACGAGCCCCCCGGAGACATACCCCAAGCCCGAGGAGGTGTCGCGGGATATCGTCGCCATCTATAACAGCACGAGGGACCTGTTGCAGGAGAAAGCAAACGATCGGGCGGCGACGTGTGAGCGCCAACGAAGTGAGGAGGAGTACTACGCAAAAGAGGTTCACAAAATCGACATGCAACCCCCCTACCCCTCTGAGAGTAAGTGTGTGTGTGTGTTTGTGTGTGTGTGCGCGCCTGAATACGTGCCAGAGCGCACGCGCACCTGTGTAACGGTTTAATGCATAATTGAAATGCTCCAATAACCCAGTAATTACCCACTGGGCACAGAAGTCAGTTCAACGTACATTTGGTTGAGTTGAGAACTAAAGTGAATTCAACGTGAAATCAACAAAACATGTCACCATGTCATTGGATTTAGGTTAAAAGTTGGGTGACTGCAAATCCAATCAGTTTTCCCCTGTGAGTTTTTGGGTTGAAATGACATGGGAACAACGTTGATTCAGCCAGTTGTTGCTCAGTGGGTAGTATTATATGCAAAGTTTTCAAAGATCCCCTTCCCTTTATGTATGTCATCATGTGTGTTTGTGATTATTGTGGGGGAAACTGTACAAACTATTCCTGGCACTGTTGCATCCAGGCAGGCAAAACAACGACAATGCGAACCCTGCAGATCGGCCTGTGCTGCTAGAGCGGTCATCGAAAAAAGTAGCCTGACATGAACCTCTCGTGAGATAGGGGGATCGATTTCCTCCTAGGCTGACTCCCGGCGCCGCCTTGACAATGTGTTATTGCATAGTTATGAGGTAGTAGAAGCAGACTACAATGAAACACTGATCCAATATTTACCCCCCCCCCCCCCCCCCCCCCCCATCTCACTCTACAGAAAGAGTTCGTATTGTGTATGTGGGTAAATTTGTAACATAACACGCAAGTTTTCCCTAATGTTATGTTAATTCAGCATGTCCTTGCCTGAGTCTCTGCTGTGTAGATAGGGACAGGGTGAGCCCCGAGGACTCATTAACCTCATAGAGAGGCCTATGAGTATTTATATCACATTGAAAGAGTGGATTATATCAGTGGCCGCCTCTGAATTCCTGTTTCACCTGACTGCTATAAACTCTATCAAAATTGATAATACACTTACACTTCAAGTTCTTCACTGTTTACATGTCAAAAGCATGAAGAGCAGGGCAATCTAAAATATTGTCAGAACAGTTTTGAGATATCAAGTTTTATTCCTTTCATCTCAGGAGGCAGGGGGTGATATTGAGAAAGTGGAGTGTGTGTTTTGTGTGTAAACCTACACTCCCAAATTGGATTGGATTAATAGGGGTCTGAGACTGCTAACCCTGGGCTCCCAGAGTCACTACAATTACCTAATTTAAAGTTGTTTTTACCCCCTCACTGCTTTCAAGTAATAAACCACTGTGTTAATAACTACATTTTTACATACACATTCATATTTTCAAAGTCATGGTTGCCTAAACATAATAATATTAAACACTGCTATTGTGCCATTTATTCTGTAATCATCTTTTCTCCTCCAGATCAAATGTGAGTACACGGCATGGAGGAAAAATTAATTAGGAGATATTTTATATGCCCCAAGGTATATTTTGCATTAAATATTATCCTTGGCCCTGCCCGTTGTATAAATACCCTAAATTTGAATAGATCAGGCAATGTGCCAAGCGCAGTCAGGAAGGCATTTACAGGGTATAAATAATCCTGAGTCAACATCCAGAGAAAAAGGCTGAATTATTTTTTTATTTATCCTTTTTAATCTTCACTTCTGACGCTGCTCCACTCTTTAGCTCCTGGGAGGAAAGATGACAAAGAGAGAGAGAGGAGAGAGAAAGTGGGAGAGGGAGTCAAACCACCAGTTGTTAGTCCCATAATACACAGCCAAAAATGATACGGATGGCTATTTTTTTAACAGTAGACTGTGTGTGTGTCTGTGTGATCCAGTGTCAAAGTGTGAATGTCTTTGCCAGCTAATAATGCACACAGACACACAAACACACAAGGGTATCAACCTTATTTGGTAGGGTGCCAGGAAGTCCTCAGAGGCAGCACTGTGGGGCACCATGGCACTGGAACTCACACTAAAATGTGCAAGGGGGAGATGGGTGGGGTTGAGGGACGGTGTAGTGGGGGCAGAGACAGAAGCCTGGCAGGCCCACAGTGCACTATTTAAACCAGCAAGCAGGCATTGTACATATAATACTGAATGCTGCCCTGGGCTCTGCTCTGCCACTTGCTCCATGGAAAATTCCAGCAGGAGACGCACTGTTGCTGTGCTCTGGAGTGGTTGGTAGAAAGATAAACTATCCTTCCCCCATCCCAATCTCTTCCTCTCTCTTTCTCATCTCCCCACTCATTTTTGCCCCTCATTGATACTCATTGGCCCCCATTTAAACTCTTCCCAATGTTTGCCTTCTCTCACGCCCCCTCACCCCCCTTCCCAATCTCATATGTATGTGTGTGTGCGTGCTGCATGCATTGCCGGCGTGTACTGTAGGCGTGCTGCATCTTTTTCAACCTTGTCACCTAGGCTATGTCATGGGACAGTCTCTCATGATGCTGCATTATGGACTGTACAGTGGCAAGAAAAAGTATGTGAACCCTTTGGAAATACCTGGATTTCTGCATAAATTGGTCATAAAATGTGATCTTTATCTAGGTCACAACAATAGACAAACATAGTCTGCTTAAACTAATAACACATGAACAATATGTTTTCATGTCTTTATTGAACACACTGTGCAAACATTCACAGTGCAGGGTGGGAAAAAGTATGTGAACCCTTGGATTTAATAACTGGTTGACCCTCCTTTGGTAGCAATAACCTCAACCAAACGTTCTCTGTAGTTGCGGATCAGACCTGCACAATGGTCAGGAGGAATTTTGGACCATTCCTCTTTACAAAACTGTTTCAGTTCAGCAATATTCTTGGGATGTCTGGTGTGAACTGCTCTCTTGAGGTCATGCCACAGCATCTCAATCGGGTTGAGGTCAGGACTCTGACTGGGCCACTCCAGAAGGCGTATTTTCTTCTGTTGAAGCCGTTCTATTGTTGATCTGCTTCTGTGTTTTGGGTCGTTGTCCTGTTGCATCACCTGACTTCTGTTGAGCTTCTATTGGCGGACAGATAGCCTAACATTCTCCTGCAAAATGTCTTGATAAATTTGGGAATGAATTTTTCTGTCGATGATAGCAAGCTGTCCATGCCCAGAAGTAGCAAAGCAGCTCCAAACCATGATGCTCCCTCCACCATACTTTACAGTTGGAATGAGTTTTTGATGTTGGTGTGCTGTGCCTTTTTTTCTCCACACATAGTGTTGTGTGTTCCTTCCAAACAACCCAACTGTAGTTTAATCTGTCCACAGACTATTTTGCCAGTAGCGCTGTGGAACATCCAGGTGCACTTTTGCAAACGTCAGACGTGCAGCAATGTTTTTTTTGGACAGCAGTGGCTTCTTCCGTGGTGCCCTCCCATCAACACCATTCTTGTTTAGTGTTTTACGTATCGTAGACTCATCAACAGAGATGTTAGCATGTTCCAGAGATTTCTGTAAGTCTTTAGCTGACACTCTAGGATTCTTCTTAATCATTGAGCGTTCTGCGCTATGCTCTTGCAGTCACCTTTGCAGGACGGCCACTCCTAGGGAGAGTAGCAACAGTGCTGAACTTTCTCCATTTATAGACAATTTGTCTTACCGTGGACTGAGAGTAGCATCACCTATGCTGTCTTGTCCTTGTGATAAGACAGGAATGCTGGTTGGCTCATATTTAGCAGTGGTGGAAAAAGTACCCAATTGTCATACTTTAATAAAAGTAAAGATACCTTAACAGAAAATGACTCAAGTTAAAGTGAAAGTCACCCAGTAAAATACTACTTGAGTAAAAGGGGTTGGGAAAACACATTTCAGTTGAATGCATTCAGTTGTACAACTGACTAGGTGTCCCCCTTCCCCTTTCCCTAAAAGTATTTGGTTTAAATATACTTAAGTATCAAAAGTAAATGTAATTGCAAAAATATACTTAAGTATCAAAATAAAAGTAAAACTATAAATCATTTAAAATACCTTATTTTAAGCCAACCAGACAGCACCATTTTTATTTGTATTTTTTTAATTTACAGATAGCCAGGGGCACATTCAACACTCAGGCATAATTTACAAACAAAGTATTTGTGCTTCGTGAGTCCGCCAGATCAGAGGCAGTAGGGATGATAAATGCATGCATTGGACCATTTTCCAGTCCTGATAAGCATTCAAAATGTAAACAAGTACTTTGGGGTTTCAGGGAAAATGTATGGAGTAAAAAGTACATTATTTTCTTTAGGAATGTAGTAAAGTAAAAGTAAAAGTAGTCAAAAATATAAATAGTTAAGTCAAGTACAGATACCCCAGAAAAACGTTCAAGTATTTTTACTTAAGCACTTTACACATTACAATGCAAACTTTACAATGCAAACTGTTACAGCTGTACTTGAATATAGAACATTCTGCTCATTATATACTGAACAAAAATATAAACGCAACACGCAACAATTTCAAAGATGTTACTGAGTTACAGTTCATATGAGGAAATCAGTCAATTGAAATAAATAAATTAGGCCCTAATCTATGGATTTCACATGACTTGGGCAAGGGCGCAGCCACAGGGAGGCCTGAGAGGGCATAGACCCACCCACTTGGGAGCCAGGCCCAGCCTTTCAAAATGAGGTTACAAATGGTCTGCGGTTGTGAGGCCGGTTGGATGTACTGCCAAATTCTCTAAAATGACATTGGAGGTGGCTTATGGTAGAGAAATTAACATTAAAGGATCTGGAAACAGCTCTGGTGTGCATTCCTGCAGTCAGGATGCCAATTGCACACTCCCTCAAAACATGAGACATCTGTGGTATTGTGTTGTGTGACAAAACGGCACATTTTAGAGTGGCCTTTTATGGTCCCCAGCACAAGGTGCACCTGTGTAATGATCATGCTGTTTAATCAGCTTCTTGATATGCCACACCTGTCAGGTGCAGGGATTATTTTGGCAAAGAGAAATGCTCACAAACAGGGATGTAAACAAATTTCTGCCCAAAATTTGAGAGAAATACGCTTTCTGTGCGTATGGAACATTTCTAGAATATTTTATTTTATCTCATGAAACATGGGACCAACACTTTACATGTTGCGTTTATATTTTTGTACAATATAGAAGTGCAATCCTCGTTCAGAGCAGCCTACTCCTCCCATGATTTTAGTCATATCACTGGGAGTGTTTGTATTAAACTATATGTGGCATTTGATTTACATTAATGTTAACTTTGGAAATGTACATTGTAGAGTAGAAGATTACATTGTACATAGTGTAGTACAATTTACTATCTAAACTACACTCAATGCATTAGACATTGATATGTTGTACTCACAGCAAATCACTTGACATATTTACAATTTATGAGACGTTGTTGGGCAAACATTTCAAAGTGTTTTAAGAGAGGTCAGCTGTTTAGGAGCTAACACAGTGAGTACAAAGCATCTTCCTGTTGTACCAGCGTAAATAGAGACCACATGTTGATTCTGACTTTTATTTAGTAATGTGGATTCAAAGGAGCACTAATTACCTAGCCTTTCAATAACACGTCAGTACATTACACTTCAAATAGGTATCTGAACATCAAACTTGACATGGTTCAAATAAAATGCATTATGGCAAGTTTGAATCACTTTAGATTTGGAGTGCTTCAGTGTTATTTGCTCATAAAGCCTCATTGATATGCGCTGTAGTTTAGTATAGTTAAGTAACGATTTTTTTGTGCAGTAACACAACTCTACTAAGGTAAATGAATTGAACATGAATGTAATAGAACAATGTCCACGTTGCTAATCTGTGACAAACTATGATGCTGATTAATAAGTCTAGAACCAACAGGACCCTGAACAGCTTCTACACCCAAGCCATAAGACTGCTAACTAGTAAATTAGTTAACCAATAGCTACCCAGACTATCTGCATTGACCCTTTTTTCACTAACTCTCAACTTGACTCATCACATACGCCGCTGCTACTGTTTTATTATCTATCCTGTTGTCTTTATCCCTACCTACTGTATATGTATGGAAAGAATTCAGACCCCTTCCCTTTTTCCACATTTTGTTACGTTTCAGCCTTATTCGAAAATGGATTAAATACATTTTTCTTCTCATCTATCTACAAACAATTCCCCATAATGATGAAGCGAAAACAGGAAAACATTTTATTTTTGCAAATGTATTAAAAATAAAAAACAGAAATACCTTATTTACATAAGTATTCAGATCCTTTGCTATGAGACTCAAAATTGAGTTCAGATGCATTGGAGTCCACCTGTGGTAAATTCAATTGAATGGACATGATTTGGAAAGGCACACACCTGTCTATAAAAGGTCCCATAGCTTAAAGTGCATGTCAGAGCAAAAACCAAGCCATGAGGTCGAAGGAATTGTCCGTAGAGCTCCGAGACAGGATTGTGTCGGCACAGATCTGGGGAAGGGTACCAAAACATTTCTACAGCATTGAAGGTCCCCAAGAACATAGTGGCCTCCATCATTCTTAAATGGAAAAAGTTTGGAACCACCAAGACTCCCCTAGAGTTGGTCGCCCGGCCAAACTGAGCAATCGGGGGAGAAGTACCTTAGTCAGGGAGGTGACCAAGAACCCGATGGTCACTCTGACAGAGCTCTAGAGTTCCTCTGCTCCAGAAGGACAGCCTTCTCTGCAGCACTCCACCAATCAGGCCTTTATGGTAGAGTGGCCAGGCGGAAGCCACTCCTCAGTAAAAGGTACATGACAGCCTGCTTGGAGTTTGCCAAAAGGCACCTAAAGGACTTTCAGACAATGAGAAACAAGATTCTCTGGTCTGATGAAACCAAGATTGAACTCTTTGGCCTGAATGCCAAGCATCACATCTGGAGGAAACCTGGCATCATCCCTACGGTGAAGCATGGTGGTGGGAGCATCATGCTGTGGGGATGTTTTTCAGCAGCAGGGACTGCTAGACTAGCCAGGATCGAGAGTAAGCTGAATGGAGAAAAGTACAGAGAGATCCTTGATGAAAACCTGCTCCAGAGCACTCAGGACCTCAGACTCGTGCGAAGGTTCACCTTCTAACAGGACAACGACCCTAAGCACACAACCAAGATAACGCAGGAGTGGCTCCGGGACAAGTCTCTGAATGTCCTTGAGTGGCCCAGCCAGAGCCCGGACTGGAACCTGTTCTAACATCTCTGGAGAGACTTGAAAATAGCTGTGCAGCAACGCTCCCCATCCAACCTGACAGAGCTTGAGATGATCTGCAGAGAAGAATGGGACAAACTCCCCAAATACAGGTGTGCCAAGCTTGTAGCATCATACTCAAGAAGACTCGAGGCTGTAATCGCTGCCATTTGTGCTTCAACAAAGTACTAAGTAAAGGGTTTGAATACTTCTGTAAATGTGATATTTCAGTTTTTAACTGTTTCTGCTCTGTCATTATGGGAAATTGTGTGTAGATTGATGAGTGGGGAAAAAAACAATTTGATCTATTTTAGAATAAGGCTGTAACATAATCAAATGTGGGAAGGGCCCGTAAGTAAGCATTTCACTTAGTCTATACCTGTTGTTCACGAAGCATATGACAAATACAATTTGATTTGATTTGGATTTGTTATTTTGCTTTTGTCCAGTTTTTTGTTCTTCATAATATAACTCGCTAGCTAGCCTAGCGCTGTGTAGAGACATTTTTCTGGTGAGAGTTTGCAGAGGGGCCAGATAATAAGAAAGGCCCAGTGTGTGTGTGCCAAGTGTTTGAGTTACATAATGACATCTAATCAGCTTTTTAAACTTTCTGCAGGAAGGATGTGTCACTTTTGTTATGGGAAGCAGAGAGTGTCAGGATTACATAGGTCTTAAAGACAAATGCACATTTATGAATAGCACTGCTTGTATTAAGATGTAATGGTGTGTATTGTGTGTATTGTGTGCATGCATGTGTGTGTGTCCATGTTTGTTTACATGTGTGCTTATGTGCATTCAAGCATGTACAATACCAGTCAGCAGTTTAGACACACCTACTCATTCAAGGGTTTTTCTTTATTTTGACTATTTTCTCCATTGTAGAATAATAGTGAAGACATCAAAACTATGAAATAACACTTGAAATCTTGTAGTAACCAAAAAAGTGTTAAACACATCAAACTATATTTTATTTTTGAGGTTCTTCAAAGTAGCCACCCTTTGCCTTGATGACAGCTTTGTACACTCTTGCCATTCTCTCAACCAGATTCATGAGATAGTCACCTGGAAGGCATTTCAATTTACAGGTGTGTCTTGTTAAAAGTACATTTGTGGAATGTCTTTCCTTAGTGTGTTTGACCCAATCAGTTGTGTTGTGACAAGGTAGGGGTGGTATACAGATATGGATCAAGTCAATATTATGGCAAGAACAGCTCAAATAAGCAAAGAGAAACGACAGTCCATCATTACTTTAAGACATGATGTAACGGCCGTCGTCAGAATGAGACCAAGGTGCAGCAGAGGATGTGTTCATCTTGAAATTTAATGCAAAAATGAACACTTTACAAATTAAACAAAAATGACAGACGACAGTTCCGTCAGGTACTTACAACTTAACAGAAAGCATTCACCCACAAACCCCAAAGAAAAAACAGGCTGCCTATGTATGACTCTCAATCAGCAACAACGATCTACACCTGTTCCTGATTGAGAGCCATACACGGCCGAAACAAAGAAAACCACCAACATCGAAAAAGAAACCTAGAACGCCCACCCATGTCACACCCTGGCCTAAACAAAAATAGAGAACAAAAAACCCTCTCTATGGCCAGGGCGTTACACATGAAGGTCAGTCAATCCAGAAAATTAGAAGAACTTTTAAAGTTTCTTCAAGTACAGTCACAAAAACCATCTAGCGATATGATGAAAATGGCTCTCATGAGGGCCGCCACAGGAAAGAAAGACCCAAAGTTACCTCTGCTATAGAGGATAAGTTCATTAGAGTTAACTGCACCTCAGATTGCAGCCCAAATAAATGCTTTACAGAGTTCAAGTAACAGACACATCTCAACATGAACTGTTCAGAGGAGGCTGTGTGAATCAGGCCTTCATGGTCGAATTGCTGCAAAGAAACCACAACTAAAGGATGCCAATAAGAAGAAGAGACTTGCTTGGGCCAAGAAACATGAGCAATGGACATTAGACCGTTGGAAATCTGTCCTTTGGTCTGATGAGTCCAAATTTGAGATTTTTGGTTCCAACCGCCGTGTCTTTGTGAGACGCAGAGTAGATGAATGGATGATCTCCGCATGTGTAGTTCCCACCATGAAGCATGGAGGAGGAGGTGTGATGGTGTGGAGGTGTTTTGCTGCTGACACTGTCAGTGATTTATTTAGAATTCAAGGCACACTTAACCAGCATGGCTACCCCAGCATTCTGCAGCGATACGCCATCCCATCTGGTTTGCGTTTAGTGGGACTATCATTTGTTTTCAACAGGACAATGACCTAACACACCTCCAGGCTGTGTAAGGGCTATTTGACCAAGAAGGAGAGTGATGGAGTGCTGCATCAGATGACCTGGACTCCACAATCACCTAACCGCAACCCATATGAGATGGTTTGGGATGAGTTGCACCGCAGAGTGAAGGAAAATCAGACAACAAGTGCTCAGCATATGTGGGAACTCCTTCAAGACTGTTGGAAAAGCATTCCAGGTGAAGCTGGTTGAGAGAATGCCAAGAGTTTGTTAAGCTGTCATCAAGGCAAAGGGTGGCTGCTTTGAAGAATCTAAAATCTAAAATATATTTTGGTTTGTTTAACACTTTTTTTGATTACTACATGATTCCATATGTGTTATTTCATAGTTTTGATTTATTCAATATTATTCCACAATGTAGAAAATAGTAACAATAAAGAATGTGTAGGTGTGTCCAAACCTTTGACTGGTACTGTATGTGCTTGTGCTCTTGTCTGTGTGTGTACAGTATGTCTGTGTGCCTGTCTATTATGTTAAAGGTCCAATGCAGCCGTTTTTATCTCAATATCAAATCATTTTGGGGTAACAATTAAGTACCTTACTGAGATTGTTTTAAATTAAAATGGTCAAAAAGAAACAAAAATAGCTTCTTAGCAAAGTGCAATTTCTCAAGCAAGATTTTCGCTAGGAGTGTCTGGCAGTGGGCTGAGTGGGGAGAGGGAAAACAAGCTGTTATTGGCAGAGAGGTTTGGAACTATCTTTCTTATTGGTCTATTAACTAATTTACCGCCTGGTGATGTCACCAGGCAGGCCAAAACTTCATCCCACCAAAACAGGCAGAAATTTCAGGCGGTCTTTTGAAACAGCTCTTACTCTAAAAGAGCATTATCATTATTTGGACAATTTCACAGTATTATTTCCTCAGAGTGCAGAAATATGAAGTACAGATAAATCTCTTTTTTTACTGCACTGGGCCTTTTATTTAATATCAGCATCGTTGATAGTTTGTTTTTGACTGCTGGTGTTTGTGTGTTTGGATGTGTTAGCTCAGTATGTTGAAGGCCTTGTATGTGTTGATCCTGGTGTAGCTCGATGTGTGTGATGAATTGTGTTTAGTTTAGTGAACACTCTTGCCTATCTCCCCTGCACTTCTGTAAATAAATATGGTCATGTGGCGTGTGTGTCCGTATGTGCGTTCGTGCGTGTGTTGCTGCTTTGTGAGGAGAGGGCTGTACGAACAACAGCCAAACAGATGAACACAAACACACTGTGGAGAGCGGAACTATTTTGGGGCGAGTCAAAGCCTCCCTCTCATGTTGTTTGCCACTATTATTAGCTACATCTGACTTTCACCAAGCTGTTTCAAGGGAGAGGGACTTTCCTGGGTTTGGTGCCATGGTACCTCAAGCAAATTGCATGTCAGTCTTGAAGGGATATTGTCCGAAAGCAACTCCTATAGTCAATGTGTTGCTCCTGTATCCCTGTTTCAGGTATATGGCTGTGATACGTAATCCTATGTCTTTCTCTATACTGGTGGCTTTATTGGTGCTGTGTCATGGAGCAGAGTTCTATCATAATGAAACTGTGTTTGATATGTAATCATAATGCCATGTAGCCTTGGTGTTGGGTAGATCTTTGAGGTCTTTGTCAGTGTTCAGTTTCTCTGCTGTTGATGTCTCATTGGTGCTCTTAGAGAGGGAGAAGGAGAGAGAGAGACAGAGCCAGGAGGTATCAGCAACAGCAGCACTGTGGGGTTGTTGTTGAGAATGGGGCTTGATCCTCCGCTAAACTTACGCAAGACCTGGACGCTGCTGCCATTTGAATTGGAGGACAACCGTGGCCAAGCAGCATTGCGTAACTGAGGGAAAGATAGAAAAAGAAACGGGGAAAGAGTAAGCAAAAGAATAACAACTGTTCCTCCAACGACTTTTGTTATTGTTTACAACAATGGGACAGGTTCCCGTGTAAGATGACAGTAATAGAAGGGAGTGAGAGCTAGTGCTGCTGTTAGTGGAGGGCAGTTTAGTGAATGTGTACTGCAAAGAGGCACGTTTTATGGGACTGTTGAATGTGTGATTGCGGTTTGTAATGTTATGCAATCATCGAGCAGAGGATAGTGTATTGCAGTGTGTCATAGTGTTCCGAAGGTTTATGTATTCAGCGATTAATGAGGTGAGGTATTCTCCCACTGAGTTTGGACCAGGCCACTGCTACCCAGCATGCATGCACACCCTCTCTCTCTCTCTCACTCTCTCTCTCTCTCTCTCTCTCTCTCTCTCTCTCTCTCTCATACACACACACATTTAAACACAAACATACACACACCGCCATGAGGTCTCTCTCTTTCTCCTTCCCCCTTACACTATCTCTCCTCATCTTTCTCCCTCGCTGCTCTGTTATGCTGCTGCCTAGCTTGCTTGTTTTCTGGTTGCCATACAGCAACAGTGGAGAGGGACCATGTGTCTGTCTGGTGGCTGAAGCCCAAAAGCCCCTCTCATCTGAGTCTCTCTCTCTCTCTCTCTCACACACTCTCACACTCTCTCTCTCACACTCTCACACTGTGTGTTTTTGTGTATGTTTGTATATATGTTTCTGTGTGTGTGTGTGTGTGTTGGTCTGTTGCTGGGAAAGAGGCCTGTGGAGACTGACAGGCCTTCGTGGAAGGGGCTTCAAAGCACCGGGTATTTTTAGTTCCCAGGGATTATGTGCAGAGTTGTTTTCAATTTGCTATTGGCAGGTGAGTGGCTGGGCGGAGGCGTCTGCAGGGAACGAGACAGCCGGGAGCTCTCTTCCGTCTCACATTCCCTCTCGCTCTTTCTGTCGTCTTTTTTCCCCTTTACTCTCACTCCCCCCCACTCTTTCCTCTGTGATCTCCTGTCTGTCTGTCCCTGTTTCCTTCTCGACTTCTCTCTTTATCGCTGTCTCGTTGTTCTCCTATTCCATCTGTCAAGTTTGACTTTCTCAGCCAGTCGCCTTTTCCTCTCCTCTCTCCTTTCCTCGACCTCTTCATTACATTTTCTTGACTAATATTTCTCTCCTTTCTTATTGCTCATGCCTTTTTTTTCATCCTCAGATGTTCGTCTTGATTCCACAAGGGATCTGTCTCTCCCGCTCTCCCGCTCACCTTTGCATTCCTCCCTTCTATCTTTTCTCTCCTCTCCACGTCTCCTCATCTCAAATAACATTTTATTTGTCACATGCTTCGTAAACAACAGGAGTAGACTAACAGTGAAATGCTTACTTACGGGCCCTTTCCAACAATGCAGAGAGAAATATAGAAGAAATAATAAGGAATAAATATACAATGTGTAACAACAACTTGGCTATATACACAGGGTACCAGTACCGAGTTGATGTGCAGGGGTACGAGGTAATCGCGGAAGATACAGTGCATTCTGAAAGTATTTGGACCGTTTCCCTTTTTCCACATTTTGTTATGTTACAGCCTTATTCTAAAATGGATTAAATAAAACATTTTCCTCATCAATCTATACACCATAGCCCATAATGACAAAGCAAAAACAGGTTTTTAGATCATTTTTTAACCAAGCCATGAGGTCGAATGAATTGCCCGTAGAGCTCCGAGACAGGATTGTGTCGAGGCACAGATCTGGGGAAGGGTACCAAAACACTTCTGCAGCATTGAAGGTCCCTGAGAACAAAGTGGCCTCCATCATTCTTAAATTGAAGAAGTTTGGAACCACCAAGACTCTTCCTAGAGCTGGCCTCCTGGCCAAACTGAGCAATCGGGGGAGAAGGACCTTGGTCAGGGAGGTGACCAAGAACCTGATGGTCACTCTGACAGAACTCCAGAGTTTCTCTGTGGAGTTGGGAGAAACTTCCTGAAGGACAACCATCTCTGCAGCATTCCACAAATCAGGCTTTTATGGCAGAGTAGCCAGACAGAAGCCACTCCTCAGTAAAAGGCACTTGACAGCACACTTGGAGTTTGCCAAAAGGTACCTAAAGGACTCTCAGACCATGAGAAACAAGATTCTCTGGTCTGATAAAACCAAGATTGAATTCATTGGCCTGAATGCCAAGCGTCACGTCTGGAGGAAACCTGGCACCATACCTACGGTGAAGCATGGTGGTAGCAGCATCATGCTGTGGGGATTTTCAGTAGCAGGGACTGGGAGACTAGTCAGGATAGAGGGAAAGATGGATGGAGCACAGAGAGGTTGTTGATGAAAATCTGCTCCAGATTGGTAGAAAACATTTACAGAAGCCTAAGGCATTAGGTGGTTTAGCTCTACCAAATGTTCAGACATACTATTGGGCTGCAAATTTAAGAGCCCTTTTGTACTGATCCTACTGGCCCTAGACCACTCTGCGTCCAGATGGAGTCTGAATCGTGTAAACCTGCTGCACTTTCTTCTGTGTTGTGCTCGTCTCTCCCAGTGTCCCTAGGCAAAAGGTGTGTCAACCCAATTGTAAAGCAGTCTCTTAAAATTTGGAATCAGTTCCATTTATCCTTTAGCCTCCGAGGCTTTTCTCTATCAGGCGCAATCAATCAGAACATTTTATTTCTTCCATCTTTAAATTATGGGGCTTTTGGCATCTGGCACTCACTAGGCCTCTCCTCACTACCCCAATTATTCTTTGATGATACATTTGCCTCTTTTGCTCAGCTACAGGAAATGTTCAACCTCCCTCAATCCCACTTTTTCCGCTATCTCCAGACTAGGAACTTTGTCAGAGCTAATACATTTGAATTTCCCCATAGGCCTGCAGAATACAGCTATAGAGAGCATCTTTGAGCTGAACAAGCTTCCTAGGGGCGCAATTTCAGATGTATATGCAATCATTAATGACTTACAGAACCCTCCTTTGGTGCCTTTAAAGACTTGATGGGAAAAGGATTTAGGGGAGGAACTTGGGGAAGACACCTGGGAATCTGTGCTGCATTTGTCCTCTTTTAGCACTAGACATAGCCTCATTCAATTCAAGGTGGTTCACCGTATCCACTGGTCCGGGGCCAAACTTGGAAGAATGTTCTCTGATTTTGATCCTACCTGTGTCCGATGTAAAACGGAACCAGCCACACTGTATCATATGTTTTGGGGCTGTCATAAACTGTCAGGTTTCTGGGAATTAATATTTAAATGTTTCTCTGATATATATGACACTGTTATAGATCCGTCTCCCCTTACAGCCCTTTTTGGAGTACTGCCCATAGAATCCCCCCTGTGAAGAATTCAGTTGGACACTGTTGCTTATACAACTCTTTTAGCTAGACGGCTAATACTCCAGAACTGGAAGATGGCAGTTCCTCCATCTTATAAATATTGGGTGGGAGATGTGTTGTGCTCTCTGAAACTAGAAAAAATGTATTTCAATACACGTGGGAACCCCAAACTGTTTTATGAGGCTTGGGCTCCATTCCGATCTTACTTTAAACAATCCATCTCTGATGGAATTCATATTAAAACAATAATATGTCTGTATTTGACTCCCCTGTGACTTAAGGGCTGGATGAGCATTTCTTTGTGTTTTCTTTGGGGGGGGGGGATTAAGGTTGATGATGTGCTTATTCATTGTGACCTGCGGATGCCTTGTTCATCTTGCCCAGTCAGAGACTAAGATGTGAGCTTGTTTTGCCCTGTTTTTATTTTTATTTTGTTCACGCTCACGTTTTTTTTTTTTTTTTTTTTTAAAGCATTGTCAACTTTGTTTTTGGTCCAGTGGATGGTCGGTCTGTGGCCATGACTGTCTGTGAGTGGCTGCATTTCTCCACCCCTGTCCCTTGTTTGTTTACAGAAACAATGGTGAGGTGTCTGCTCTGTCCCTGTACTACAGATTGTCCTTTAACCTTTGTAGCCTTCTGCCCGGTGTGTTTAACTTGTCTAAAGTATGGTATCTTTAAAGCTATTCTTTTTTATTTGTATTTTTTCTAGTTGAGTATATTATTTATATTGTTTTGTGTTGTCTTGTTTGTAAAACTGAATAAACAGAGTTAAAAAAGAGTTAAATCTGCTCCAGAGAACTCAGGACCTCAGACTGGGGTGAAGGTTCACCTTCTAACTGGACAACGACAAGAGTGGCTTCGGGGAACAAGTTTCTAAATGTCCTTGAGTGGCGCTTGCCATCCAACCTGACAAAGCTTGAGAGGATCTGCAGAGAAGAATGTGAGAAACTCCCCAATTACAGGAGTGCCAAGCTTGTAGCGCCATACCCAAGAAGACTCGAGGCTGCAATTGCTGTCAAAGATTCTTCAACAAAGTACTGAGTAAAGGGTCTGAATACTTATGTAAATGTGATATTTCAGTTTTTTCTTTGTAATAATTTTGGGGTATTGTGTGTAGATTGACGAGGGGGGAAAAAACGATTTAATCAATTTTAGAATAAGGCTGTAACGTAACAAAATGTGGAAAAAGTCAGGTGGTCTGAATACTTTCTGAAAGCACTTTATGTACATATAGGTAGTGACTAGGCAACATGATAGATAATAAACAGTAACTGCAGCAGTGTATGTGATGAGTCAAAAGAATTAGTGCAAAGAGGGTCAAATGCAGATACAGGGCTCTATGCTGACTTTTTTTTTTTACAAGGAACACGTGCGCCTAAGTAGAAAAATGTCGGCTGGCACAAAGAAATGTTGGAGCACAATGATAAATATTTATGGTAATAAAGCTAGAATCCTTCATTTTTCTAGGCGCACTGGTGCTCCTAAATAAAAATTCCAGGTTGCACAGAAAAATATTTAGGCACATATGTGATATGTGAGTAAAATGGTCGCACTGTAAAGTCCTGAGATAGTCCAGGTAGCTATTTAGTTAACTATTAAGTAGTCTTATGGCTACTCCTGGTAGAAGCTGTTCAGGGTCCTGTTGGTTCCAGACTTGGTGCATCGGTACCACTTGCCGGTCCAGAGTGTGTGTGAGAGAACAGACTGTCCGTGCATAGAGGAAGCCTGGGGAATCTGAGAGCATGTCTTACAGAAGTGACAAATGCTCCAAAGTAGGTCAAATAATTTTCCCTTCAGTCTGTCCCGGGATATCTCAGCCCTGCAAACCAATTTCCATTTTCAAATGGTAAAAATTACTCTGAGGTAGCAAACAGTTGCATCCGGTAATTTTACAAAGTCATAAATCAGACTTTTGGGGAATTTGAACAAACATTTTGATATTTTCCTCGTAATTCATGGCTTGTAGGACCATTCCAACAATGAAGAAAATGAATGTCTCCTCATAAAATATATACCACTTAATGTCATATTTTATTAAAGCCACATGTTATGCCATTAAGGTCTCCAGGCAACTCAAATGTTTTAATATTACACAAAACACCCTGTAATATCCCCCTGTGTGTGTGTGTGGTGTGTGTGTGTGTGTGTGTGTGTGTGTGTGTGTGTGTGTGGGTGTGTGTGTGTGTGTGTGTGTGTGTGTGTGTGTGTGTGTGTGTGTGTGTGTGTGTGTGTGTGTGTGTGTGTGTGTGTGTGTGTGTGTGTGTGTGTGTGACAGTGTTTGCATGCGCCATGGCAATTTATCTGCAAAAACACTTGCAGGTGTTGTTATGAAATCCTAATAGCCTGTGCTAGTACCACAGGTTTTTATTGAAACCGCAGTTTTTAGCCTGGTCCCAGATCTGCTTGTGCTGTATAGCTAACTTCTGGTTGTTGTCATGCTAAATGTTTGGCATGACAATGATCATAGGAATTGGCAAGACAGCTCACTCAGATCTGGGACCAGGTATGTTTTCTCCAGAGCAGAACCTTGTGAGTTAGGTATTTTAACTTTTGTAGGCACTCTTCAGCTGTTTCTCACTGATTTGCACTGTTTATTATCAGGGAGTGAGGGCAGGAAAAATCAACTTGTCTTCAAGTTAAGGAGACGAAAGAGCTTGTTGAATGAGATTTTAATATAGTGTGTAGATCCTAAGTAAAACCTGTGCAGACATTTTTATTGGCTAACCATTAGCAAAAGGGGTCAAAGTCCAGTACTGCTGGAGCAGTGTGAGCTCAGCCGAAACCAGCACAGACCAACTCCAAATGAAACAGTTTGGCCTTAAATTGTTTTTTTTTCTTTCTCGGAGGTCAAATGTTTGCCCACTGCAGGTGTTTCACTGAGCTTTGCCAAGCACTGTGAAGTCCCTTTCATGTAAAAAAAATCTCCTTAATGTCGCTCTGTAAAGTAGAAGCCAGACACAGCTTGAAACATCGCTCTTTGTCAAACAGTCTGCAATTAAGGCCAGTTTTAGTGTCATTTCAGTATAAACTGAGAGAGTTTGGGCAGCTGGAGGCTAGTCTAACTTCTCCTCCACACACACACACACACACACACACACACACACACACACACACACACACCACACACACCCACCCGGTGTACTGTATAAAACCTGCATGTCTGGAGTGCATTAAAGGACAAAGATGATGCTGGCTGCAGTTCTGGAACCGCTCCGGGGACTGGAAGCAAGTGGGTGGAGCCAGGGCGCAGGAAGTGTGTGTAGGGTCAGTGGAGGTCAGTGACAGTGTGAGGATTGAAGGACGCTGGGAGGGGTTGCATTGGTTGGCACAGGTCCCTGTGACTCTGCTGTTTAGATAACTGCACAGCAGACATTGAGCAGTTCACAGTCCTCCCGGCTCTGGAGCCATGGGAAAGATGCGTATTTAATGGAATTCCCGCAAGATAAACGCTACTGGAGGCTCTTCAGAGGAAGAAGGGGGGCACCGTCATACTCAGTGAATTTCATAGAAATGTAAATAGTGAAACATTAAACAAGTTATCCTTATTAGATAAAACTATACTAAATATACTCACGTCACCAAATAACTGATAAAACTCACTGTTTTGCAATGAATGTCTACAGAAGCCTCAACAGCACCTTCTAGGGTAGCACCATGGTGTAGCTGGACATTCACTACCGAATTCCAAACTGCCTCTGGAAGCAACGTCAGCACAAGAACTGCTCGTTGGGAGCGTCATGTAATGGATTTCCATGGCCGAGCAGCCACACACAAGCCTAAGATCACCATGCGCAATGCCATGCGTCAGCTGGAGTGGTGTAAAGCTCGCCGCCATTGGACTCTGGAGCAGTGGAATTGCGAGTGATGAATCATGCTTCACCATCTGGCAGTCCGACGGACGAATATGGGTTTGGCGGATGCCAGGAGAACACTTCCTGCCCGAATTCTTAGTGCCAACTGTAAAGTTTGGTGGAAGAAGAATAATAGTCTGGGGCTGTTTTTCATGGTTCGGCTAGGCCCCTTTGTTCCAGTGAAGGGAAATCTTAATGCTACAGCATACAATGACGTTCTAGTTGATTCTGTGCTTCCAACTTTGTGGCAGCAGTTTGGGGAAGGCCTTTTCCTGTTTCAGCATGACAATGCCCTTGTGCACAAAGCGAGATCCACATCGAAATGGTTTGTCAAGATTGGTGTGGAAGAACTTGACTGGCCTGCACAAAGCCCTGACCTCAACCCCATTGAACACCTTTGGGATTAATTGGAACGCCTACTGCGAGCTTGGCCTAATCGCCCAACATCAGTACCCGACCTCACTAATGCTCTTGTGGCTGAATGGAATCCCCACAAGTCCCCATAGCAATGTTCCAACATCTAGTGGAAAGCCTTCCCAGAAAAGTGGAGGCTGTTATAGCAGCAAAGGGGGGACCAACTCCATATTAATGCCCATGATTTTGGAATTAGATGTTTGGTGAGCAAGTATATACAGTGCCTTCGGAAAGTATTCAGATCCCTTGACTTTTATTAGGTTTTTATTAGGTTTTAGCCTTATTTTATTAAGTTACAACCTTATTCTAAAATGTATTGAATTGTTTTTTTCCCTCATCAATCTGCACACAATATCACATAATGGCAAAGCAAAAACAGGTTTTTAGATCATTTAAAAAAAACGGAAATATCACATTTACATAAGTATTCAGACCCTTTGCTCAGTGCGCAGCTATTTTCAGGTCTCTCCAGAGATGTTCTATCGGATTCAAGTCCAGGCTGGGCCACTCAAGAACATTCAGAGACGTGTCCCGAAGCCACTCCTGCTTTGTTTTGTCTGTGTGCTTAGGGTCGTTGTCCTGTTGGAAGGTGAACCTTCGCCCCAGTCTGAGGTCCTGAGCACTCTGGAGCAAATTTTCATAAAGGTCCTGTGTGGCTCAGTTGGTAGAGCATGGTGTTTGCAACGCCAGGGTTGTGGGTTCGATTCACACGGGGGACCAGTATGGGGATTTTTTTTTTAATGAAATGTATGCATTCACTACTGTAAGTCGCTCTGGATAAGAGCGTCTGTTAAATGACTAAAATGTAAATAAAGGATCTCTCTGTACTTTGCTTCGTTCATCTTTGCCCCGATCCGGACTAGTCTCCCAGTCATTGATGCTGAAAAACACCAACACAACATGATGCTGCCACCATCATGCTTCACCGTAGAGATGGTGCCAGGTTTCCTCCAGACGTGACGCTTGGAATTCAGGACCAAGAGTTGAATCTTGGTTTCATCAGACCAGAGAATCTTGTTTCTCATGGTCTGAGAGTCTTTAGGTGCCTTTTGGCAAACTCCAAGTGGGCTGTCATGTGCATTTTACTGAGGAGTGGCGTCTGTCTGGCCAATCTAACATAAAGGCCTGATTGGTGGAGTGCTGCAGAGATGGTTCTCCTATCTCCACAGAGGAACTCTAGAGATGTCAGAGTGACCATCAGGTTCTTGGTCATCTACCTGACCAAGGCCCTTCTCCCCCAATTATTCAGTTTGGCCAGGCGGCCAGCTCTAGGAAGAGTCTTGGTGGTTCCAAACTTCTTCCATTTAAGAATGATTGAGGCCACTGTGTTCTTGGGGACCTTTAATGCTGCAGACATTTTTTGGTACCCTACCCCAGATTTGTGCCTCGACACAATCCTGTCTTGGAGCTCTACAATTCCTTCGACCTCATGGCTTGGTTTTTGCTCTGACATGCACTGTCAACTGTGGGACTTCATATAGACAGGTGTATGCCTTTCCAAATCATGTCCAATCATTTGAATTTACCACAGGTGGAATCAAGTTGTAGAAACATCTCAAGGATGATCAATGGAAACAGGATGCACCTGAACTCAATTTCGAGTCTCATGGCAAAGGGTCTGAATACTTATGTAAGTAAGGTATTTCTGTTTTTCATTGTAAGAAATGTACAAACATTTCTAATAACCTATTTTCGCTTTGTCATAATGGGGTATTGTGTGTAGATTGCTCTGTATTTTTATTTATTTAATCCATTTTAGAATAAGGAAAACATGAGATGTGGAAAAAGTCAAGGGGTCTGAATACTTTCCGAAGGCACTGTATATAGGTTGTAATCAATAAATGTTATAATAGGGCACATTAGATTGTCTAAGTCTTGGATGTGGCCTAATATACAAGAACCAACCCCACAACCCTGGTGTCACAGGCACCCTCTTCCAGCTAACTCAGCCATTGTAACCACACCAGCCCACTGGTGTTGCTTTAACCTTCCATGGCAATACTCTGTGTCAGCAGCACAAGGTGGAGAGTCCAGCTAAGCCCAGCACACTGCCCTCTCTTTCCTCTCAGGAAGGAAGCTGATGTTTGAAGTATCCTAGGACAAATTTCTTCCTCCCCGCGCAGGAAAAAATTCCTGGTGTATTATTATGAAGCAGTGTGATCCCTGAAAGATGGGCCTAGTTTTTTTTTCCTCCCCCAGTTGCTTGTGTGACTTGCCACTTGCCAGGCCGTCATAACTGACTTGCCTGGTTGAAAAATGTGATAATAAATAAATATGTGAAGAGTGTGTGCTTGTTGTTTATTTTTGAAAAGTCCATGACAATCATTGCTTGGCTTCTGAATATACATGGGGGCAATATAGTATTTTTCTCCCAGCAGCACATGCCTGACTATTTAGCCATTGGCCTGTGATGTCATGGAAGTGATGAGTAATGAACGGAATGATTAAAGGGATCAGGGGGCTGTCTATTCGCTGTGTGTGACAGCTCTCATGTGACATCAGGCTCCCCTCTGGAAGGAAAGAGGGAACGGAGGCCTTGGTCTGGTTAATGAAAGTATAGTGCAACCCCTCTAACCAACCCCCTCACCCCCTCCCAATGAGCCTGCGCTTGGTGTGATCCGTTCCGTGTGTGACATCACCACTGCCTCCTCGCTTCTCAATTCCCTGAATGAGCCCGGGTGCAGTGCACACAGACACATTTGTTTAACACTTTTTTAGTTACTACATGATTCCATATGTGTTATTTCATAGTTTTGATGTCTTCACTATTATTCTACAATGTAGAAAATAGTCAAAATAAAGAAAAAGCCTTGAACGAGTAGGTGGTCTAAAACCTTTGACCGGTAGTATATGTCTGTTTGAAGTGTATGCAAATAGATTGTATGTGTGCGAATGGATATCCAGACCTGTACATTAGGTGAGTGTGTGTTCATTGTGGTTAGTCCAGCTGCACTATTTCCTGTGCCCTCAGTCAATGCGGCCAGTGTTGTGTTAAGCACAGCGGCATCATTCATGAGGCAGTGCTGCTGTGTAGAAGTTACACACCGCCTTAAGCTGGCCCATTGGGACTTGGAAGTGTGACTTTCTCTGTTGACAGATGGGAAGGAAGCGAGCAAGAGCGTAGTTAGTCTTGGCTCATCTGACTCTCTGGTCACACAGAGAAGGGTTAGTGTTGGCGCGCCCAGACCATTGGTCACTGGCGCAACACAGAGAGAGAAAATGAGAGAGAGAAAAAAGATTGATAGACGACTGATAAAAAAAGACAGGACCTGCTCTGGAACATGACCCTGGGATGGGTATTTGGTAGGTGCCTGTGAGAGACCTGAATGGGTATCTCACTAAGAAGGTCAAAGGTCACATTAGACACAGTCACCTCACACATGCTCCCTCTGACACAAGAGCATTGTCACAGCTTTGTGTTTAACACACACACAAACCGCACACACACAAGCTATTATAATTCAACTAATTTATCTCAGTGTTGAGTAAAGTAAATGGTTTTGGCTGTAGTTCTCCTTTAAGGTCTGGCTCCAAGTACAACTGCTTAGCAGTTTCTCTCCCCCTTCTCTCCCTCCTGTCTTGATGGTCGTTGCGGTTGTATACTCTCTTTAAACAAACGATGGTGGCTGGCTAATCCTGGGCTTCTGCCTAACGTCGCAGCCATCAATTTAAGGCTCCGGGCCTCCTAATACACCGTGGTGTAGGGAACTGTCAAACACACACCACCGCACAGATGGTTCCCAGCATTACGTGTGTTGCATTACTTTCTGCGCCCAAGCACGGCTGTCAGGCGCACCACTACACACAGGGTTGTCAGTGCTAAGTGTGTCACCCGGTTCTACTGTGTAAGCTTCTGTCAAACACACGCTTCCACCACACATGGTTTTGAGTTGTGTGTGAGCGTTACAGTACTACTGTGCAGGTCCCGTATCAGATACTTACACAGGGTTACACACATGTTCGGGAGTATTCAGTGAGCGTTACCATAATACCGGGTTCCTATAGGAACCATATGAACTGCAGCATTACCCCCAAGTGACCCTCGGGAGAGACAGCGAGACGTGTGTGTCTTAACATTGCAAGTGAGCGAATGGCATCAATTCTAATCTGGTGTGTGAGCCATTTTGATAACTGCTGTGGTTTCTCATAGAGAAACTATGAGAATTTGACCATTCTTTGCCTTTTTATGACCTTTCAACTGAACACAGTGAAGAGTAAAAGTAGGGATGAATTTCCACCCTGTTAGCCATTACATTTGGATTGGTCTTGTCTTTACACACACATAAACAAAATCGTCAGTCGTGTTGCTAAACTCCGTCCTCCTTCCTGTGTTTCAGATGTTATCTCTCCCACGCACTACAACCCGTACTACAGACGGCTCACCTTCGACGTGACCTCCATGGAGAAGAATGCCTCTAACCTGGTCAAGGCTGAGCTACGCGTCTTCCGCCTCCAGAACCCCAAGGCCCGCGTGTCTGAACAGAGGATTGAACTGTACCAGGTAAACCTCCCTTCTGTCCTCATCTCTAACCAGGTTTCCATCCAACCATTTAAAAAAAAAATGTGTATAATAATAGTATAAAAAATAATAATAGTATAAAAAAATTTAAAAATTACAACCAGCCTGATGGAAACAGAAAATTTGTTGGTAAACTTTCCAAATGTAGACTAAACAAAGTATGCTGAACAAGTTGGCATCTTTTTGTGTCAGTATAATTAATTATGCGAGAAATGTCAGTGGAAACGCTTTTATTCACAAATATTGATATAATAACCATCATATCGAAGTAAACTTGGGGTCACGCGATAACATGTTGTGTGGTACTCCCACTACGCCGGACGGACAGGGATTCGTCACTGGGCTCTTCCCTCTTTGCTCGCCGCTACTGAGTGAATCCTGGTTAGTTTATTGTCCTCCACTTAGAAATATGCATAAATTCAGCGGGTTGTCTCATCTGATCTGAGGTCGTAGTCAAAGTGAATGGAGTGTGGCCGGGCGCCCGGGGTCACCTTCTCAATCCGGTTCAGGTCGGCGGTCGGAGCTCCGCGGCCCAAACCTAACCCCGAGCGCTACCCCGAGAACCACATGTGTAACGTGGGCAGCACAGAAAGACAGAGTCTACCGGCAGCCGCGCCCGACCATGCGGGGAAAGTGGGTGCCTCCGGCCGAGGCAGGAAGGGAAAGGAAGGGAGCACGGGGGAGAGGAGAGAGAGCTGAGGCCCCTCCTCAACACTCACACCGAACCGTCCTGGTCGCACGGAGGCAGCCTGCGACTGCCTCAGCCGCGGAAACCTGGGGGTTTCGATTGATGGCAAAGCGACCCTCAGACAGGCGTAGCCCCAGGAGGAACCTGGGGCCCAAGGTGCGTTCGAAGTGTCGATGATCAATGTGTCCTGCAATTCACATTAGTTCTCACAGCTAGCTGCGTTCTTCATCAACGCACAAGCCGAGTGATCCATCGCTGTGAGTTGTACTCTTTTGTTTTTTTGTTTTACGCAGAGGCTAGTGGCTAGGCGGAGTTGGGGAGGTTGCCTTCATTTTCCCTGCACACCCTTCGCCAGAGCGAGAGGCCACAGTTCACGGAGCAAAAAGGTTCGAGGTTGAACGAAAAACATCCGGGTGCTCCACTTCCGCCGAAGCGACGGGAGACATTAAACCTACACCTGGGCACGAAGCGGATGGCTGGGTTCCCAGAGCCGTGCGAGGGTCCTGGGCGATACCCAAGCAGTTTAAATATGGAGACCAAGTCGGGAAGACCCGGTTCACCGGCAACCCCCAATCCCCTTCGGACGCGACTGCCAAGCGGCCGTGCCTAACGGGGAAAGGGGGGATGGAGCCGGTCGGGTGCAACCCAGGCGACATGGTGATGCGGGGAACCGGGCTCGGGCTGGGGCCGAAGCCACCCTCCCGGCCAAGAACCCCGCGCCGAAGGGCGTGAGCCCCCTACCCAACCCACAGCAGAGTTTTGTTTTTGGAGCACAGCCCCACGCCTGTGGCTGGCAACCCGTTAATGATCCTTCCGCAGGTTCACCTAAGGAAACCTTGTTACGACTTTTACTTCCTCTAGATAGTCAAGTTTGATCGTCTTCTCGGCACTCCGCCAGGGCCGTGACCGACCTCAGCGGGGCCGATCCGAGGACCTCACTAAACCATCCAATCGGTAGTAGCGATGTGCAGTGTGTACAAAGGGCAGGGACTTAATCAACCGAGCTTATGACCCGCGCTTACTGGGAATTCCTCGTTCATGGGAAATAATTGCAATCCCCAATCCCTATCACGAGTGGGGTTCTGCTGGTTACCCACGCCTCTCGGCGAAGGGGAGACACGCTGATCTGCTCAGTGTGGCGCGTGTGCAGCCCCGGACATCTAAGGGCATCACAGACCTGTTATTGCTCAATCTCGTGTGGCTGAACGCCACTTGTCCCTCTAAGAAGTTGGACGCCGACCGCTCGGGGCCGCATAACTAGTTAGCATGCCGGCGTATCGTTCGTTATCAGAATTAACCAGACAAATTGGTCAAATCCACCAACTAAGAACGGCCATGCACCATCACCCACAGAATTGAGAAAGAGCTATCAATCTGTCAATCCTTTCCGTGTACGGGCCGGGTGAGGTTTCCCGTGTTGAGTCAAATTAAGCCGCAGCCTCCACTCCTGGTGGTTCCCTTCCATCAATTCCTTTAAGTTTCAGCTTTGCAACCATACTCCCCCCGGAACCCAAAGACTTTGGTTTCCCGGACACTGCCCGGCGGGTCATGGGAATAACGCCGCCGGATCGCTAGTTGGCATCGTTTATGGTCAGAACTACGACGGTATCTGAACGTCTTTGAACCTCCGACTTTCGTTCTTGATTAATGAGAACATTCTTGGCAAATGCTTTCGTCTGTCTTGCGTCGGTCCAAGAATTTCACCTCTAGCGGCAGAATACGAATGCCCCCAGCTGTCCCTATTAATCATGGCCCCAGTTCAGAAGAAAAACCCACAAAATAGAACCGGAGTCATCAGGTTACAGACTAAATAAATGATGATGAACTTCACAGGTTTGTGAAAGTGCAATGTGATGAGCTTGATGCTCCTTTCCAATAAACATCGAGGGTCTTAGTCTGGTGACATGATCATCGATGCTTGGCTGCCGTTTGACAAATACAAATAATCTTGCTCTTTTGTCCATAATAATCTCATCATGTAGGCCATAGGCCTAACCGCACGGTATCTGTGAGCTGTTGGCTAGAGCGCATGTGTCAATAACAGAGTGGGCACACTCGCTATATAACGCAAAATCTTTTGTGAGAAAACCATCAGTAGAGTTGAAAATGCATTGGAAACCCATCTTACTTTTTTATTCTGGAATTTAACCGCAAAAGGTATTTTTATGTGCATTATGTCATCACGCACAGCTTTTTATCCACAACAAGTCAATTTGATGGAAAACCTAGTTGATGAACCACTCTGAGCTGGATCTAGTGTCATTTCCACTTAAGGACAAAACAGACCGTGCCAGCGAATGGTTAAAAGCAGTGAGTGGCCATCTTATCACCTCTGACCACAGTACAACAGCTGTCATTTTCTGTTAATTTCCCAACTATTCTACAAGTTCAATCGCCACAGTTCATCGACACCCAGCAGGTGATGTACATTATGGTGTGTCTATTCCTTTAGCCTTTACTCAACCACTCCATACTATATACATACTGTATCTTTATTAGCACATCTGATACAGCATGAATAATAATATGGTGGTATTCCACAAATATACTACTTTTGTTTTTTTAAGTTTTACCACTTCAAACCAGTATGAAATAGATTACTAAATGCTTACCACTAAATGACTACATGCCATACTTGAGTGTACATGCGTACACACACACACACACACATTATGAAGTTCAGCGTGGGCCTGTTAGAAATGTGTGAGTCAGTAGTGTCGGGAGCCGGGCGGCTCATGGATCAGTCCAGCGTTATTTGTGAGTGGAGAGAGGAGTGTGGAATGCAGAGCGGTGATTTAGACCCGGTGCTGAGTCTCCGGGTGGCTGCGCTCCGGCCCAGCCAGCCCAGCGTCTACTGCCTCCACACGGTGTAGGACCATCGGCACCAGCCCATTCCCAGGGCGTGGTAGTGTTTATGTCCAGCCAGGGGAATGACAGGTGGCCTAAACACAGCTCAACATGGAGGATTTTCTCACGCGAACACAGGCGATTGAAAGCGTGTGAGGGAGGACAGATAGAGCCGGTGCAACCAGGGAGAGTTTCTCCAAGGAGATCAACTGATAACCTTCAGTAATACATTCAAGTCGTGCTGTACTTGAACTGGACAGCCAAAACCTTACACTGACGTGTGTAGTTCCACACACATTCAGATACAGAGTGAAATTGAGCGTATCGCAATTATGTATTTTTCACAGATACAGTGTTAATATACATTAACTACTAGGAAGATTCTCTCTTTACCATGACTGTTGAGGAGTGATCGGGCCCTGAGATGGTTCACTCGCCAGGGCCTAGTGAAGACTAGCCAGGGACTTGAGGAAAGATAGCTAGGGCCTAGATATGTTGAAGTAAGTGACCATCCAGGTAGATGGGCCCCAATGTCTGTCTCTCATCTCAAGGGTTTGTAAGTAATTAGCCCCAGTCTCTGTAGGCTTACTTTCCAGAGATTTTGACTAGTCTCAACCTCTCTTTCCTTTTTCTCTCACTCTCTCTCTCTGCCCCTCTCTCGCCTTTCCCCTACCTCTTCTCCCTCCCTCTCTTGCTTCTCTCATCAGGCTTCCCTGTAGCAGCAGTAGATCTCAGTGGTGTAGCAGACAGTGGTGGAGTAGAGGAGCAGTGTTTCTCACATTAAGGAGAGCATGGCCAACATAAACACATGGTTATGAAGGACAGCAGAATAACAACGCTCTGTCCGGCATCTGTTTCCGGGCCCAGCTCGGCTCCTCTAGACCTGCTCAAACGATCGGGGCTCTGATGGCAGTCTTGGAGACTGGGGGGACCACTACTAGACCCGAGTAACTGAACCAGGAGCGACTTCTGGGACTCTTACCAGAATTTCCCTCCAGGTTGTTCTCATACATAGGACATGTGTTGTTTCCACAGATTTTGAGTCACAAGGACCTGGCGTCCCCGACGCAGCGCTACATTGACAGCAAGGTGGTGCGCACGCGCACGGAGGGAGAGTGGCTGTCTTTTGACGTGACAGAGGCAGTCAGTGAATGGTTGCTTCACAGAGGTAGGACGCAGAGGTTTTGACTTCCTATACTACAGCTGAATCACTGATCATACATGATGCTGAAATCTCATTGGCCTGTTGTATATGAACAATCCTGTCTATTTTTCCCCCCAGACAGAAACAGTGGATTCAAGATCAGCTTGCACTGTCCGTGCTGTACGTTTGTGCCCTCAAACAACTACATCATCCCCAATAAGAGTGAGGAGCTGGAAACCCGCTTTGCAGGTATGTATTGGACAATACATGTGTGTTACTCTACAAGCATACAGATGCTATCTTAATTTGAGTAGTTTCTCACAGCAGGAAAAGAATCCTGCAGAAACAGTAAATGTGAATTATGAACATTTTTGAAGGGGTTGATACATTTTTCATTCGGGAAAATCAAGTCTGAAATTTTTAAGTGGAAATGAAAAACTTTAGAAGCCTTGAACACTACAGTTTGCATTTCCTGCTGTGCAGGAACATTTTCTGTGACAAGAGTGATCAAATAAAGATAGAATATCTGTATATTGAGAGATAAGTACGTTATATTTTACTTTCATTCATATGTAGCTAACTGACATGAATAGTTATGCAACAACGTGTTTGGCAAGTGTACATGTGCAGTAAGTAGCTGTCACGGTTGTCGTAAGAACGGGACCAAGGCGCAGCGGATGTTGAGTTCCACATATTTATTACAAAGTGAAACTTTAAGCAAAGGCAAATAAATCAATAAACGAACAACGAAACGTGACTACATGGTGCACATGCACAAACACAAACAATATCCCATAAACACAGGTGGGAATAATAGCTACTTAAATATGATCCCCAATTAGAGGCAACGATTACCAGCTTCCTCTAATTGGGAACCAAACCAAAACACCAACATAGAAATTTTCAACTAGAACACCCCCTCGTCATGCCCTGACCTACTACACCATAGAGAAACAAGGGCTCTCTCTCTATGGTCAGGGCGTGACAGTAGCAGATATGCATTTTGTGGGATTCACTAGTACAGATGATTTTGAGTGTGTCCAAAATGGCACACTAGTCACTATATAGTGCACTACTTTTGACCAGAGCCCTATGGGTCCTACACAGATGTTCTATCTTAATATGATCACTCTGTTGTCGCAGAGAATTTTCCTGTGCAGCAGGAAATGCAAATTGTAGTGTATTCAAGGTTTTAAAAAGCTTTTAAAATGTGTCATTTCCACTTTAAAATGTCACACTTGATTTCCCCTAACCCCTAACTTGATTTGACATTGTATGAACATGATGGATTTTGATGATATGTATGTGTGTGATTGACAGGTATAGATGACAGCTTCCACCACAGCGGAGACCTGAAGGTGTATAGGAAGCGGCGCCACAGCGCCCAGGCTCCACACCTGCTCATGATGCTGCTGCCCTCCTACCGCCTGGAGTCCCAGCACAAGAGCCACCGCTCCAAACGAGCCCTGGACGCTGCCTTCTGCTCTAGGTACTGACCCATAATGACCCCTACTGACCCCACTGATCCTCACATGACCCCGACACCACTCTGCTGGCGGGAACTCCACACACACACAAGCATGTGTGCATGCACACTCACATCTAATAGACACTGTACATACCTAGTAAACAGTTACCTCCTTCACTAGCTCACCCTCTCAGTGGTGCACACACACTTGGCAGTTGTTCTTATTGCAGAACTCTCTCTGCTCACAGCTATGCATGTATTCACTCTCTCTTACACACACACACACACACACACATACAAACACACACACACATACAAACACACACAAGTGTGGCTCCCACAGAACCGTATCCATCCCTCACTCCTAACTCTCTCTGTCTTCCTATGCACAGAAATGTCCAGGATAACTGCTGCTTGCGGTCGCTCTACATCGACTTCAAGAAGGATCTGGGCTGGAGGTGGATCCATGAGCCCAAGGGCTACAATGCTAATTTCTGCGCCGGGGCCTGTCCCTATCTATGGAGCGCTGACACCCAGCATTCCAAGGTGAGAAGTCAAGGGTCAAAGGTTAAATAATCCAAAGGGATTGGTTTAGAGCCAGCAGAGGTCAGAGTGGTAGTAGAGCAGTGGTGAGAGTAGCAGTGTGGAGTAGTGGTCATTGTGGCAGCATTGTGCAGTGGAGTTCTTCTGAAGATCGTCGCATTCCTCTTTTTTGTTTTTTTGATAGTTTCACAGCAGGCCATTGCCTTTGTCAACATCAAGCCTCATACTTGACCTCTGTGTGTGATTCTTCGCTTCAGGTGCTAGGCCTGTACAACACTATCAACCCGGAGGCGTCAGCATCGCCCTGCTGTGTGTCTCAGGATCTGGAACCTCTCACCATCCTCTACTACATCGGCAAGACCCCCAAGATAGAGCAGCTCTCCAACATGATCGTCAAGTCCTGCAAGTGCAGCTAGGAACTGTGCATATTCAGTCACACACACATGCATACACACGTGTATGCACCCACCCACCCACACATATAAATACACATACTGTACATATACACATACGCACATTCATCAACAAACACATACTGTACATCCACACAGTCAGTCACACTATTACTCTCCTGCACTATTGTACAGACATATTTGATCTCCTACAAGCACAAGTGGAAAAGGTGCTGAGCAGATCTAGGTACAGAAAACATATCTCCCGAAACATCCATGCACACACACACACACACACACACACACACACACACACACACACACACACACACACACACACACACACACACACACACACACACACACACACACCCGCAGCTGTGGCTTTTGTACAGGTGTGCCTGTGTTTTTGTGTTTAGAAAGGCCCTGTTAACATGCCTCACCTCACACACTTGTCACACAAAGACGCAAGAGTACGGCAAACACTGGAAAAAAGTATAAGTGTCTATATGTGAAATAATACGTCTGAGAAACAAAGACGACCCCCCCGGTTTCAACATTCAAAGCCATCTCCTTGATTTTGTTTGTCTTGTTTTGCATCCTTTTGAAACTATTGTCATTTTATATTTTGTTTAGATTTTTGATAATTGTATTGCCTATTTAATATCCAGTGTTTTATGGTTAGCACCCAACGCGTTTTCAACTCTCTCGGGAAGTGGTGGATGAATCCACTTCCCAATGTCAGTTTACTAATATGTTATAACATAGTAATGTTACAATCGCATCCCATATGCTGTTTATATGTGCTGTAACAGCCACTTAAGGCAGAAAGAGGCTAGGAGACTGTGAGAGAGAGACAGAGAACAAAAGAAAATAAGCACACCTAGCATGCCTACCTTTTCAACAGAGACTCATCCTCACACGGGCATACTCATAAAAAAAAAACACACAGACCCATCCCAAACCCTGCAGCAGGCAACATATTCAAACTCTGCTGGAATGAACAGTAATGTTGAGCTCTGTTTACCTTGTGCATTGAATCTTGAATGCTTTAGGAAGCCCAACAGTGATTCCATCAACTACACAAGGTATGTCATCATAAACACACGTTTAAGATTTCTGTGGATATGTTGGATTGTTCTGAGTAGAACAGGGTTGTCCTTGTCTATATGATGCAGTGGTATGGGAATGTGGAGGTATATTAGTTAGCGAAGTATAGTAGTGGTGTAGTGACAATTAGAGAGAAGGGATACAATAGGTGAGAATGGACAGTAGATGTGACCTGGTTCAGAGATTGTCCATGAACCTTCGAGACCATTCCATTAGGTTTGAGATTACTTTAGGTCAGAGGTCAAAAGGTCATATTTACAGGTGTGCAGTAGTTGTTACAGACACCAGCGTTGTATCTGCTCATTTGCATCCGAAAAGCTTTGTCTCGCCCGCCTCCCTCAAAGTGTAAAGCCATTATTCAGTCATAGGTTTTTGTCCTTTGTAGGAATAAAAATTGTTGGATACAAAGAATTGCACTGACGCTATTTTGATTCTGTTTTTTATTTTTGTATTTTTTATTAGTCGTTACTTCCCCCTTATTAAATGAGGAGTGTTGATGATGTGACTTAGAGCAGGAAGTGTAGGTGACACTACCCCGCCCCTAACCCCACCCCCCCTTTGGGCACCCGCGCCAGTGGACTTCCTGGAAAACCAGGAAGAGGAGCGAGGCACCAATATTGTCATGATAGAGCTATTATTTTTCGTTGTTGTTGTTTATGATGATTATGTTTTTGTTGTTGTTGACCCACTATGATGTATTGTAACACATTATTGTTGTTGTACTCTAGTGGTAAATAAATTATTTAAATTACAAGGGAATAACGCAATTTGCCTTTTCTTTTTGCTGTTAATCTGTGTTAATCGAAGCGTGATATAAATGTTATCAAACCTTGAGAGAGATGTTGAGAAAGAAGTTTCAAAAACAAATTTATTTGCCACTCCCATTGAGCAAAACAATAACAGTATGATTTTCTTATGCTGCATGAGTGGGCTGTCATTTTCATCTCCAACACAAGCACTGAATGCATCTCTCTCTATTTCTTACTGTGAAAAGCTATGGAGGTAAGCTAGAATGGCACGTTGTTAGTACTCCATGAATGTACATTTACAGTATTTGTCAGAATTGAATAACTCTCCAGAAGAGTAACTGCCAGAGATGGACTGAGAGAAGGGAACGAAAGGGAGTCTGCAGACGAGGAGGAAAGAAGAGGGAGTGTGTGCACAGATAGGGTGCAGGAAAGGAAAGAAAGATGGAAGGAGTATGAACAGTTTTAAAAGGACGTGGGAGGTTTGAGTCGGTCCGTTCTGGTATGACGCTTCTCACCTTGACAGTGAGAGGGAGACAGGCAGGCTGCCCAGGTAGAAATATGACATGGCAGATATCAAAGTAACCGCTGAGATAAATAAAGACAGTGTGGTCCTAGGTAGAGCTGGGCTTTCTGTGTGGTAACTAAGGAAGACACACACGCACACACCCTCTAGGCCAACCTAGTGCCTGGCTCCACTCTAACATGTCTCAACATCTCTGCTGGACCCAACGAGACTGGCATCATCTGAGCCTGAACCAATGGGGGGGTCAGTTCTATTCTCAAATTATCAAGTTGGATACGACTGCAGTGTTCAACACATCGTTCTCAATGCATTTTATTCACGCTTTGAAAACCATAACATCGGGTGTGAGGGCCGTCACCGACCCAGAGGACTGGGTGATCTCGCGCTCCAAGACGACGTGAGAAAGGTCTTTAATCAGGTCAACACCCGCAAGGCCGCGGACCCCGACAGTATTCCAGGCCGTGTTCTCAGAGCATGTGCAGAACAGCTGGGAGGCATATATACTCACGGTAATTTTAAACCTCTCCTTGTCTGTAATCCCCACATGTTTTAAGATGATCACAGTCATTCCTGTTCTTAAGAACTCTAAGGCTTCATGTCACAATGACTACCGCCCTGTAGCACTCACTTCTGTAATCATGAGGTGCTTTGAGAGGCTGGTTATGGCACGCATTAACTCCACCATCCCAGCTACCCTAGACCCACTTCAATTTGCATACACCCCAACAGATCCATAGATGCCGCAATTTCAGCTGCTCTCCACGGTGCCCTCACCCACCTAGATAAGAGGAATACCTATGTGAGAATACTGTTCATTGACTACAGCTCAGTGTTCAACAAAATTATACCCTCCAAGCAAATAGGTTGCAAAGAGATGGCAAATAGGTCTGGCTGTACAACCGATTGGCAAACATACTGCAAATTGAGAATTCATGTGACTAAACTGAATAAAAAGAAGAAGAAATTACACTCTGAAACAAAGATAAATTACATAAAGAATGATAGTATAAAGCTTTGGAGCACCTTAAATGAAATTTTGGGCAAAAAGGTAAACTCCGCTCCATCATTCATTGAATCAGATGGTTCCTTTGTCACAAAACCCACTGATATTGCTTTAAAATTGCCAAAAAATGTAAGATCTCGTACAACGCTGTGTATTACTCCCTTCACAGAACAGCGCAAACTGGCTCTAACCCGAATGAAAGAGGAGTGGGAGGCCCCAGTGCACAACTGAGCAAGAGGACAAGTGTCTAGTTTGAGAAACAGATGCCTCACAAGTCCTCAACTGGCAGCTTCATTAAATAGTACCCGCAAAACACCAGTCTCAACGTCAACAGTGAAGAGGCGACTCCGGGATGCTGAACTTCTAGGCAGAGTTCCTCTGTCCAGTGTCTGTGTTCTTTTGCCCATCTTAATCTTTTATTTTCATTGGCCAGTCTGAGATTTGGCTTTTTCTTTGCAACTCCGCCTAGAAGGCCAGCATCCCGGAGTGGCCTCTTCAGTGTCTTGGAATTTTCTCGCATGGAAATACCTTCATTTTTCAGAACAAGAATAGACTGACGAGTTTCAGAAGAAGGTTCTTTGTTTCTGTAATCGAACCCACAAATGCTGATGCTCCAGATACTTAACTAGTCTAAAGAAGGCCAGTTGTATTGCTTCTTTAATCAGGGCAACAGTTTTCAGCTGTGCTAATATAATTGCAAAAGGGTTTTGTAATGATCAATTAGCCTTTTAAAATGATAAACTTGGATTCGCTAACACAACGTGCCATAGGAACACAGGAGTGATGGTTGCTGAAAATTGGCCTCTGTACGCCTATGTAGATATTCCATTAAAAAGCTGCCATTTCCAGTTACAATTGTCATTCACAACATTAACAATTTCTACACCGTTTTCTCATCAATTTGATGTTATTTTAATAGACAAAAAAATTTTGCTTTTCTTTCAAAAACAAGGACATTTCTAAGTGACCCCAAACTTTTGAACGGTGGTGTATGTGTTCTTGCTTTACACCCCCTGCTATATTGTGGATAAAGAGTTACCTGCCTCACCAACAAAATCCAGGTAGAATCAGGAATTCCCCAGGGCAGCTGTCAAGGCCCCTTACTTTTTTCAATCTTTACTAACGAGTAAAGCCAGTGTGTGTGCGGATGACTCAACACTATACACGTCAGCTACCACAGTGACTGAAATGACTGCAACACTTAACAAAGAGCTGCAGTTAGTTGAATGGATGGCAAGGAATAAGTTAGTCCTAAATATTTCAAAAACTAAAAGCATTGTATTTAGGACAAATCATTCACTAAACCCTAAACCTCAACTACATCTCGTAATGAATAATGTGGAAGTTGAGCAAGTTGAGGTGACTAAACTGCTGGGAGTTACCCTTGATTGTAAACTGTCATGGTCAAAACATATTGATACAACAGTAACTAGGATGGGGAGAAGTATGTCCATAATAAAGCGCTGCTCTGCCTTCTTAACCTGTTAGGGCTAGGGGGCAGTATTGACACGGCCGGATAAAAAACGTACCCGATTTAATCTGGTTACTACTCCTGCCCAGTAACTAGAATATGCATATAATTATTGGCTTTGGATAGAAAACACCCTAAAGTTTCTAAAACTGTTTGAATGGTGTCTGTGAGTATAACAGAACTCATATGGCAGGCAAAAACCTGAGAAGATTCCATGCAGGAAGTGGCCTGTCTGACAAGTTGTGTTTCATCTTGGCTCTTTTTATTGAAGACTGAGGATCTTTGCTCTAACGTGACACTTCCTACGGCTCCCATACGCTCTCAGAGCCCGGGAAAAAGCTGAACGATATCGAGGCAGCCTCTGGCTGAAACACATTATCGCTTTTGGCAAGTGGCCGATCAGAGTACTATGGGCTTAGGCGCGTGCCCGAGTTGACCCCATGCTTTATTTTCTTTCGTCTGTTTACCTAAACGCAGATTCCCGGTCGGAATATTATCGCTTTTTTATGAGAAAAATGGCATAAAAATTGATTTTATACAGCGGTTGACATGCTTCGAAGTACGGTAATGGAATATTTAGACATTTTTTGTCACGAATTGCGCCATGCTCGTCACCCTTATTTACCCTTTCGGATAGTGTCTTGAACGCACGAACAAAACGCTGCTGTTTGGATATAACTATGGATTATTTTGAACCAAACCAACATTTGTTATTGAAGTAGAAGTCCTGTGAGTGCATTCTGATGAAGACAGCAAAGGAAATAACATTTTTCTTATAGTAAATCTGACTTTGGTGAGTGCTAAACTTGCTGAGTGTCTAAATAGCTAGCCCTGTGATGCCGGGCTATCTACTGAGAATATTGCAAAATGTGCTTTCACCCGAAAAGCTATTTTAAAATCGGACATATTGAGTGCATAGAGGAGGTCTGTATCTATAATTCTTAAAATAATTGTTATGCTTTTTGTGAACGTTTATCGTGAGTAATTTAGTAAATTCACCGGCAGTGTTCGGTGGGAATGCTAGTCACATGCTAGTCACATGCGAATGTAAAAAGCTGTTTTTTGATATAAATATGAACTTGATTGAACAAAACATGCATGTATTGTATAACATAATGTCCTAGGGTTGTCATCTGATGAAGATCAAAGGTTAGTGCTGCATTTAGCTGTGGTTTGGGTTTATGTGACATTATATGCTAGCTTGAAAAATGGGTGTCTGATTATTTCTGCTGACATAATCTAATGTTTTGCTTTCGTTGTAAAGCCTTTTTGAAATCGGACAGTGTGGTTAGATAAAGGAGAGTCTTGTCTTTAAAATGGTGTAAAATAGTCATATGTTTGAAAAATTGAAGTTTTTGCATTTTTTAGGTTTTTGAATAACGCGCCACGGGATTACACTGGCTGTTACGTAGGTGGGACGATTTGGTGCCACCTACCCTAGAGAGGTTAACAACACTATCAACAAGGCAGGTCCTACAGGCCCTAGTTTTATCGCACCTGGACTACTGTTCCATCGTGTGGTCAGGTGCCACAAAGAGGGACTTAGGAAATTGCAATTGGCTCAGAACAGGGCAGCACAGCTGGCCCTTGGATGTACACAGAGAGCTAACATTAATAATATGCACGTCATTCTCTCCTGGCTCAAAGTTGAGGAGAGATTGACTTCATCACTACTTGAATTTTTGAGAGGTATTGACATGTTGAATGCACAAGACCACACAAGACATGCCACCAGAGGTCTCTTCATAGTCTCCAAGTCCAGAACAGACTATGGGAGGTGCACATTACTACATAGAGCCATGATTACATGGAACTCTATTCCAAATCAGGTAACTCATGCCAGCAGTAAAATTTTATTTAAAAAAAACCAGATAAAAATACACCTTACGGAACAGAGGGGACTGTGAAGCAACAGAAACGTTAACACAAGCATACAAACATACAATAACATATGCACTATACACACTATGTACACATGGATTTTGTGCTATAGATATGTGGTCTACACCTCCCTTTGCAACTGGATCCTGGACTTCCTGACGGGCCGACCCCAGGTGGTGACGGTAGGCAACATCACCTCCACCACGCTGACCCTTAACACAGGGGCCCCACAGGGGTGTGTGCTTAGTCCCCTCCTGTACTGCCTGTTCACCCACGACTGCGTGGCCACTCAAGACCAACACCATTATCAAGTTCGGTGACGACACGACGGTGGTATGCCTGATCACCAGCAACAATGAGTCAGCCTACAGGGAGGAGGTCAGTGACCTGGCAGTGTGGTGCCGGAGTAACAACCACTCCCTCAACATCAGCAAGACCAAGGAGCGGATTGTGGACAACATGAAATGGGGGGGCAAGCACGGCCCCATCCACATCAATGGACCGACAGTGGATTAGGTAGATCATTTTCAATTTCCTCGGTGTCCCAATCATTAAAGACTTAAAATAGTCCAACACACACGTACAGTCGTGAAGAAGGCGCGACTGTACCCCCTCAGGAGGTTGAAAAAGTTTGGCATGGGCCCTCAAATCCTGAAAAAGTTCTACAGCTGTACAATTGAGAGCATATTGACTGACTGCATCACCATTGGTATGGCAATATCACTGCCCTCGATTGCATGCCGGCTACAGAGGGTTGTGCGGACAGCCCAGTACATCACTGGGGCCGAGCTCCCTGCCATACAGGACCTCTATATCAGGCGGTATGAAAAGAAGGCCCGGAAAATCGTCAAAGACCCCTACCACCCAAGCCATAGACTATTTTCCCTGCTGCCGCATGGCAAGAGGTACCGGTGCATCAAGTCTGACACCAACATGCTCTTGAACAGCTTCTATCACAGAGTTTACCTTGTATCACAGAGTTTAACTTGTATCATAATTGACCTTTTATTTCAACATCTCTATGCACACTCACAGGTCCCTACACACTCACACACATTGTCACACACAGTCTCACAGAAACACTCACTCCATCATTTGCTCACTCACAAATAATATGCACATGCATTTGACTGTACACACCCACACCCTCCCTCACATGCAAGCTGCTTCTACTCTGTTTATCTTATACAGTGAGGGAAAAAAAATGATCCCCTGCTGATTTTGTACGTTTGCCCACTGACAAAGAAATGATCAGTCTATAATTGTAATGGTAGGTGTATTTGAACAGTCAGAGACAGAATAACAACAAAACAATCCAGAAAAACGCATGTCAAAAAATGGTATAAATTGATTTGCATTTTAATGAGGTAAATAAGTATTTGACCCCTCTGCAAAACATGACTTATTACTTGGTGGCAAAACCCTTGTTGGCAATCACAGAGGTCAGACGTTTCTTGTAGTTGGCCACCAGGTTTGCACACATCTCAGGAGGGATTTTGTCCCACTTCTCTTTGCAGATCTTCTCCAAGTCATGAAGGTTTCGAGGCTGATGTTTGGCAAGTCGAACCTTCAGCTCCCTCCACAGATTTTCTATGGGATTAAGGTCTGGAGGCTGGCTAGGCCACTCCAGGACCTTAATGTGCTTCTTCTTGAGCCACTCCTTTGTTGCCTTGGCCATGTGTTTTGGGTCATTGTCATGCTGGAATACCCATCCACGACCCATTTTCAATGCCCTGGCTGATGGAAGGAGGTTCTCACCCAAGATTTGACGGTACATGGCCCCGTCCATCGTCCCTTTGATGCGGTGAAGTTGTCCTGTCCCCTTAGCAGAAAAACACCCTCAAAGCATAATGTTTCCACCTCCATGTTTGACGGTGGGGATGGTGCTCTTGGGGTCATAGGCAGCATTCCTCCTCTTCCAAACACGGCGAGTTGAGTTGATGCCAAAGAGCTCTATTTTGGTCTCACCTGACCACAACCCTTTCACCCAGTTGTCCTCTGAATCATTCAGATGTTCATTGGCAAACTTCAGACGGGCATGTATATGTGCTTTCTTGAGCAGGATTTCAGTCCTTCATGGCGTAGTGTGTTACCAATTGTTTTCTTGGTGACTATGGTCCCAGCTGCCTTGAGATCATTGCCAAGATCCTCCCGTGAAGTTCTGGGCTGATTCCTCACCGTTCTCATGATCATTGCAACTCCACGAGGTGAGATCTTGCATGGAGCCCCAGGCCGAGGGAGATTGACAGTTATTTTGTGTTTCTTCCATTTGCGAATAATCGCACCAACTGTTGTCACCTTCTCACCAAGCTGCTTGGCGATGGTCTTGTAGCCCATTCCAGCCTTGTGTAGGTCTACAATTTTGTCCCTGAAATCCTTGGAGAGCTCTTTGGTGTTGGCCATGGTAGAGAGTTTGGAATCTGATTGATTGATTGTTTCTGTGGACAGGTGTCTTTTATACAGGTAACAAGCTGAGATTAGGAGCACTCCCTTTAAGAGTGTGCTCCTAATCTCAGCTCGTTACCTGTATAAAAGACACCTGGGAGCCAGAAATCTTTCTGATTGAGAGGGGGTCAAATACTTATTTCCCTCATTAAAATGCAAATCAATTTATAACATTTTTTACATGCATTTTTCTGGATTTTTTTGTTGTTAATCTGTCTCTCACTGTTCAAATACACCTACCATTACAATTATAGACTGATAATTTCTTTGTCAGTGGGCAAACGTACAAAATCAGCAGGGGATCAAATACTTTTTTCCCTCACTGTATCCTGTTGCCTAGTGCCCTTACCCCTATACATATCTACCTCCACCACTTCAGTATCCCTGCACATGTAAACATGCTATTGGAACTGACTTCTTAAATATTTCCTGCATATAAACTCAGCAAAAAAATAAACGTCCCTTTTTCAGGACCCTGTCTTTCAAAGATAATTCAGAAAAATCAAAATAACCTCACAGATCTTCATTGTAAAGGGTTTAAACACTGTTTCCCATGCTTGTTCAATGAACCATCAACAATTAATGAACATGCACCTGTGGAACGGTCATTAAGACACTAACAGCTTACAGACAGTAGGCAATTAAGGTCACAGTTATCAAAACTAAGGACACTAAAGAGGCCTTTCTACTGACTCTGAAAAACACCAAAAGAAAGATGCCAGGGTCCCTGCTCATCTGCGTCAACGTGCCTTAGACATGCTGCAAGGAGGCATGAGGACTGCAGATGTGGGCAGGGCAATAAATGGCAATGTCCGTTCTGTGAGATGCCTAAGACAGCACTACAGGGAGACAAGACGGACAGCTGATCATCCTCGCAGTGGCAGACCATGTGTAACAACACCTGCACAGGATTGGTTCATCTGAAAATCACACCTGCGGGACAGGTACAGGATGGCAACAACAACTGCCCAAGTTACACCAGGAACGCACAATCCTTCCATCAGTGCTCAGAATGTTCGCAATAGGCTGAGAGAGGCTGGACTGAGGGCTTGTAGGCCTGTTGTAAGGCAGGTCCTCACCAGACATCACCGGCAAAAACATCGCCTATGGGCACAAACCCACCGTCGCTGGACCAGACAGAACTGGCAAAAAATGCTCTTCACTGACGAGTAGCGGTTTTGTCTCACCAGGGGTGATGGTCGGATTCGCGTTAATCGTTGAAGGAATGAGCGTTACACCGAGCCTGTACTCTGGAGCGGGATCGATTTGGAGGTGGAGGGTCCGTCATGGTCTGGGGCGGTGTGTCACAGCATTATCGGACTGAGCTTGTTGTCATTGCAGGCAATCTCAACGCTGTGCGTTACAGGGAAGACATCCTCCTCCCTCATGTGGTACACTTCCTGCAGGCTCATCCTGACATGACCCTCCAGCATGACAATGCCACCAGCCATACTGCTCGTTCTGTGCGTGATTTCCTGCAAGACAGGAATGTCAGTGTTCTGCCATGGCCAGCAAGGAGCCCAGATCTCAATCCCAGTGAGCCCGTCTAGGACCCGTTGGATTGGAGGGTGAGGGCTAAAGCCATTCCCCCCAGAAATGAACTTGCAGGTGCTTGGTGGAAGAGTGGGGTAACATCTCACAGCAAGAACTGGCAAATCTGGTGCAGTCCATGAGGAGGAGATGCACTGCAGTACTTAATGCAGCTGGTGGCCACACCAGATACTGACTGTTACTTTTGATTTTGACCCCCCCTTTGTTCAGGTAATGTGTACCTTCCATTCCATTTCTGTTAGTCACATGTCTATGGAACTTGTTCAGATTATGTCTCAGTTGGTGAATCTTGTAATGTTCATACACATTTTTACACATGTTAAGTTTGCTGAAAATAAACGCAGAGGACGTTTCCTTTTTTTGCTGAGTTTAGTACGCTTAGTTACTTTATTGTGTATTTCATATTTCTTATTCTTATTTCTCGTGTTTTTTTCCTAGTAATACATTGTTATTGATTATTGCATAGTTGGGTTTTTTTGTTTGCAAGAAAGGCATTTCACTGCACTTGTGCAAGTAACATTAAAACTTGAAACTAATAAGTTGCAATATGGGTTATTCAATTAACTATTTACATACAACTATTTATATATAATATGCAACAATATATCACCAACTACAGTACACAACAACCTTATCACTCATAGTCAAATATTTGCAAACCAATTCTTAGGCACGTGTATAGGATACCATCCATAGTAGTATTATGGTCTTTATGGAGAACGTAGGCTGTTGAGAATAACATGTTTTGAAGCTAAACGGGAACTTCCTGGGATTGAGACAGAGTTGTGCTTGGAAAGATAAATGCTCCACTAACTGATGATGTCACAGTTCACAGCAGTGCAAAAATCACTGAACAGTATTGAGTTTATTCCAGCAGTCCCTCCCTGCCCACCCCAATAATTCCTAAGCATCAAGATGGCATCATAATTACTCATAGGAATTATTGTCAAACGGAGGACAACAGAGTGACTAACCGTTTAAACCATTAGAAATAATCATTTTTCTTATAAAATATTAGATAGCTTTTCGATCAATGCAAGACCTACAGTAGCTAAAAACTTCTAGCCTGTTATGGTTGGGAACACTTTAATGCAACTTCCCATATGTATCCATTCATAAAGTCTCTATAACAGCTACATAAGACATTATAACATCTGTCATAGGCAGTCATAAACATGATAAACAATGGCACAAATTACCAATGGTTGATAGGTACAGTGCTATGGGATTCAACTGAGAAACACTAACACACAGCTCAGGGAGTATAGTGCTCTTGGGCTTTAGACATTGAGCAGTGAACACCATAGTCTAACTAGGTTGTCGTTTTCTTCTTTGTTGTGATTCTTCACATCGCGTCTTACTGTGTCCAGGTGTGGCCTCTCTCTCAGGGTTTGTAACATAGGGGGAATGCTGGAGATTTCACATGCACTTCTGAGACACCGTTTAATGTCTTATCTGCTTCTCAGCTTCCTCCCCGCTGACACACACATACGCAAACGTATACACACATGCACACTTGTCTGCTCTAAATACACGCATGCATATGCACATACACGTACGTACACATTCAATCTTTCTCACACACGCGTATACACACATGCATTATTTGTCTCTCTTACACACACACCCATACTGCACACAACCATACTGCACACACCACACACTTTTAGATGTCCACAATACCTCAGAAGTGTTCTCCCTCTTTGGCATTCATGCACAAACACAGAGTGAAAGCCTGAGAGTATCCAGCAGATCAGAGCGAGGGGTTTGGGGTGAAAGGGCTCCTCGTCCTGAGGGAGTAAAGCGATTTGGTGATTCAGCCGCAGCTGGCGGCACACAATAATATGAAATCAGAGCGAGGCACTCTGAACGGTGACATCAGCATGAAGCAATGCACAGGCCCTGATTATCACAGAGAAAATCTCAGGCTACTTGTCAAAAAATGTATGTCTGATGACAGTTTGTGTGTGCGTGTGTGTGCATGCGTGCTTGCACGTGTTCATGCGCGCGCGCATGTGTGTGCTTATATTGCTACCCTAATCCCCCAAAAAATGAAAATCCCCAAAAGTCCCCACAAGGATAGTAAAACAAGGAAAATTCTCCCTCGTGGGTTAGAGGTTAAAGGGAAACTTCACCGCTAAACACTACTATTTGGAATGTTTTTCAGTCTACCTACATAATTATGAGTGATGAGAGGTGTTTCAGACATAATTATCCACCATAGCAGTATGATCTAAAATTGAATGGAGTCATGTTTTGTAGCAATTATGGTGGCCTTTGTTGTGTGTCGCCGATTACACAATCACACAAGTAGCGCGTAAATATGGTTGTCCTTGTTCAATAGAGCATTGAACTTGTCTCAACGATGTTCCCGTCTGCCACAACATGCAAACTGCAGTCTGACAGCTATAAAAAGGCAGGATTTTCAAAACGGGGCGGACAGTTCTTACTGGAGAGGGTCACAGCAGACCCCATGGATCGTGTGTCTGTGACAGACCATCGAAGTTTCGATGCAGATATGGATAGAGGTGTTTTGGAGACGTTCTTCAGAACGTGAGTAAGTTGAGTAAGTTGTTTTGAGTCAGTTGAGTAAGTTGTTTTGCTGTCAGTAGCTAGCTAGCAATATAAGCTCTCTTTTCACGAGGCAGTGTTGTGCAGTGCAGTGTAATTTCGTGACTGAGTCGGCCGTAACAGGGCTTGCTAGTACCACTTCAAGCCAAGCTAGCCAAGTTGAGCTAGGTAGCTTTGTTTGCTATACCCAAAATGTACTGTAGCCTAATGTTATAGCTAGATAGCTAGCTAACGTTATTAGCTAGCCTAGCTACCCTCAGTGCATCTTATTAGGAGATTCTTATTAGCAAAACTGGAGAAATGTTTTGATGATGATGAAGATGATGACGACGACGAAGAGTAATGGAATGAGTTTGGTTTTATGACACACATTAGTCTTTGAGTAACTATACCTGTATTTTGTAGCTTAAGTGTGTCTGTGAGATGTGTAATATCATTCATTGTGCTGCTACAGTAGGAATAGACAGTACACAACGATTGCTCATGAAAGTCTAATAGCGTTTAATTGTCATTCTCGTACAGGCAATATTGTTTGGTGGCCTACGGATTCTTTTTGGAGTTAGTTCTATGTGGGGAGAAGCGAGGGACAGGACACCCTTGCCTGTGTGTGTTGTTGGGGCCATTCAACCCTCACACGATGGACAGTATGTTGGATACAAATAAGATGTGAAATCTCCCATTGTATCAAAGTGACTCCGAACACCTCACTGCACCCACCAAGCACAACATATGCAAGTATTCCCTTTGTAGAACTGTAGTATTTATTATAGGCGTTAGAAGAATATTTCTGGTCATGCATTTATTTTACATTTTTTTATTTCACTTTTATTTAACCAGGTAGGCTTGTTGAGAACAAGTTCTCATTTGCAATTGCGACCTGGCCAAGATAAAGCAAAACAGTTTGACATGTACAACAACACAGAGTTACACATAGAATAAACAAACATACAGTCAATAATACAGTAAAAAAAAGTCTGTAGCGGGGTGCGTAATTGGCGGCAGAGAAGTCAGGCGCAGGAGAGCAGAACTGGGTAATCACCGGAGATTTATTAAGCAAAACCAACGGCAACCAGAACAAAAAGATAAATGGGCACAAAATAACCCGAAGTGCGCTCACGGGGAACGTGCACAAGCACTACAATAAACAATCCCACACAAAGACATGGGGGGAAACAGAGGGTTAAATACACAACAAGTAAATGAGGGGATAGAAACCAGGTGTGAGGAAAACAAGACAAAACAAATGGAAAATGAAAAGTGGATCGATGATGACTAGAAGACCGGCGACGCTGACCGCCGAGAGGACCCGACTTAGGCGGAAGTCGTGACAGTACCCACCCCTTGACGCGCAGCTCCAGCAGCGCGCCGATGCCGGCCTCGGGGACGACCCGGAGGGCGAGGCGCAGGGCGATCTGGACGGAGACGGTGGAACACCTGCTGCATTGAAGGGTCCAACACGTCCTCCACTGGAACCCAGCACCTCTCCTCCAAACTGTACCCCTCCCACTCCATGAGGTACTGAAGGCCCCTCGCCCGACGCTGGCGCAGCACGGCCCACTGGAGGTGAACATGGGCAGCGTCCCATGTCTCCTCCACACACCTGAACCAGTCGTCCACCGCAGGAGCCTCGGTCTGACTCTGATGCCAAGGCGCCAGAACCGGCTGGTACCCGAGTACGCACTGGAAGGGTGAGAGGTTAGTGGAGGAGTGGTGGAGCGAGTTCTGAGCCATCTCAGCCCAGGGCACGAACGCTGCCCACTCCCCCGGCCAATCCTGGTAATACGACCGCAGTAACCTGCCCACATCCTGGTTCACTCTCTCCACCTGCCCATTACTCTCGGGATGAAACCCCGAGGTGAGGCTGATCGAGACCCCCAGACGTTCCATGAACGCCTTCCAGACCCTCGAAGTGAACTGGGGACCTCGATCAGACACTATATCCTCAGGCACCCCGTAGTGCCGGAAGACGTGCGTAAACAAGGCCTCCACAGTCTGTAGGGCTGTAGGGAGACCGGGCAGAGGGAGGAGATGGCAGGACTTAGAGAACCGATCCACAACAACCAGGATCGTGGTGTTTCCCTGTGAGGGGGGGAGATCGGTAAGAAAATCCACCGACAGGTGCGACCAAGGCCGCTGTGGAACGGGTAAGGGGTGTAGCTTCCCTCTGGGCAGGTACCTAGGAGCCTTACACTGAGCGCACACCGAGCAGGAGGAAACATAAACCCTCACGTCCTTGGCCAAAGTAGGCCACCAGTACTTCCCAGCCAAACAGCGCACCGTCCGACCGATCCCAGGATGACCAGAAGAGTGTGACGTGTGGGCCCAATAGATCAACCGGTTACGGACAGCAGACGGAATGTACAGACGCCCAGCGGGACACTGGAGGGGAGCGGGCTCTGCATGTAACGCCTGCTCAATGTCCGTGTCGAGCTCCCACACTACCGGCGCCACCAGGCAGGAGGCCGGGAGTATGGGACTGGGATCCATGGGCCGCTCCTCTGTGTCATACAGTCGAGACAGTGCGTCTGCCTTCACGTTCTGGGAACCTGGTCTGTAGGAAAGGGAAAAAACAAAACGGGTGAAAAACATGGCCCACCTTGCCTGGAGAGGGTTTAGTCTCCTCGCTGCCCGGATGTACTCCAGATTGCGGTGGTCAGTCCAGATGAGGAAAGGGTGTTTAGCCCCCTCAAGCCAATGTCTCCACACCTTCAGAGCCTTAACCACAGCCAACAGCTCCCGGTCCCCCACACGGTAGTTTCGCTCCGCTGGACTGAGCTTCTTCGAGAAGAAGGCACAGGGGCGGAGCTTCAGTGGCGTACCCGAGCGCTGAGAGAGCACGGCTCCTATCCCAGCCTCGGACGCGTCCACCTCCACTATGAACGCCAAAGAGGGATCAGGATGGGCCAGCACGGGAGCCGAGGTAAACAGAGCCCTCAGGTGACCGAAAGCCCTGTCCGCCTCAGGCGACCACTGCAAACTTACCAGGCCCCCTTCAGCAGTGAGGTAATGGGAGCCGCTACCTGACCAAAACCCCGGATAAACCTCCGGTATTAATGGGCAAACCCTAGGAACCGTTGCACTTCCTTTACCGTGGTGGGAGTCGGCCAATTACTCACGGCTGAAATGCGGTCACTCTCCATCTCCACTCCCGAGGTGGAAATGCGGTACCCTAGGAAGGAGACGGACTGCTGGAAGAACAGGCATTTCTCAGCCTTGACGTACAGGTCATGCTCCTGCGCACCAGGGACACATGCTCGGCGAGTGTAGCGGAGTATATCAGAATGTCATCAATATACACCACTACACCCTGCCCGTGCAGGTCCCAGAAAATCTCGTCTACAAAGACTTGGAAGACTGATGGAGCGTTCATCAACCCGTACCGCATGACGAGGTACTCATAAGGCCCTGAGGTGGTACTGAACGCCGTCTTCCCCTCGTCTCCCTCCCGGATACGCACCAGGTTGTAAGCGCTCCTGAGATCTAATTTGGTGAAGAAGCGCGCCCCGTGCATTGACTCAATCGCTGTGGTGATGAACAGTAGCAGGTAAATGTACCTCACCATGATCTGGTTTAGACCTCGATAGTCAATACACGGGCGCAGACTTTCCACCGTGGTAGCACCAACGGAGTCCCCTACACACCTCCCCGAGCACTCTCGCGACCACCCCGTGAGAGCCCTCTGTTGCCATGAAATGGTGGGGTTTTGACGAGCCAACCAGGGAAGGCCTAGTACCATGGGAAACGCAGGAGAGTCAATGAGAAAGAGACTGATTCTCTCCTCATGACCTCCCTGCGTCTCCATGGCCAGGGAGATGGTGGCTTCCCTGATTAGCCCGGACCCTAATGGTCTACTATCCAGAGCGTGAACCGGGAAAGGTCTAACCACAGGAATAATGGGGATCCCTAAACTAAGAGCTAAACCTCTGTCGATAAAATTCCCAGCTGCGCCTGAATCGACGAGCACCTAATGCTGGGAATGCCGGGAAAACTCAGGGAAACAAACAGGTGCACAACAGAGGACTCTGGATGAGAGTGGTGCAGACTTACATGCTGACTCGCCTCCCAGAGGGACCAACCCGGCACCGACCGGCAGTGTGCCCTCTGCGGCCACAGATGGTGCATGTGAAGGCCCCTCCTCCAGCCTCCCTACGCGCAACCCCTCCCAACTCCATGGGCACCAGAGCGGAAGTGCTGGGAGATGGAACCGACAGAGCCCCCTCAGGACGTCCACGGGTGACGAGCAGGTTATCCAACCGGATGGATAGATCCACCAGTTGGTCAAAAGTGATGGTGGCATCCCTGCAGGCCAACTCTCGTCGGACATCCTCGCGCAGGCTGCATCGATAGTGGTCGATGAGGGCCCTGCCGTTCCATCCTGCTCCGGCGGCCAAGGGCCGGAATTCCAGTGCGAACTCCTGTGCACTCCTCGTCCTCTGCCTCAAATGGAAGAGCCGTTCCCCCGCCGCTCTTCCTTCGGGCGGATGGTCAAAGATGGCCCGGAAGCGGCGGGTGAACTCCTCGAAGTGGTCCAACGCCGCGTCTTCCTCTCCCCACACGGCGTTTGCCCACTCCAGAGCTCTCCCCGAGAGGCATGTGACGAGGGCGGACACTCTCTCCCTTCTTGAGGGAGATGGGTGAATGGTGGCCAGGTATAGGTCCAGTTGTAAGAGGAACCCCTGGCACTGTGCTGCCGTCCCATCATACTGCCTGGGAAGGGAGAGACGCATCCCACTGGAACTGGATCCGGACGGGACAGGTAGAGGTAACCCCGGTTGCGCTGGTCGAGGCGCTGAAGAGACTTCCTGTCTCTCCCAGCGGTCCATGGTCTGGACAACGCGATCCATCATGGCACCGAGATGATGCAGCATTGCCGTGTGTTCCTGGACACGCTCCTCGACTCCTCTGACCGAGGTACCTGCTCCTGCTGACTCCATGGTTGGTGTGAGATTCTGTCAGGCGTGTGCGTACTTGTGGTGAAGTCAGGTGCAGGAGAGCAGAGAATTGTGAACAGGCGCACACTTTATTTCGGCAGGAGAGAGATACAGACGGACGCAGCTGCATCCCAAAAACCTCCAGCCAACAAGGCAAAGTGTAAAACGTGCAAAACAGTCACAAAACATCAACTGTATAACAATACAAACAGGCTACGTGAAATAACATGGAAAAAAACGCACGCAAGTCTAGTGCGTACAAAACACGTTACACACAAACAATCTCACACAAAGACATGAGGGGGAACAGAGGAATAAATACATGTAGTGTGATTGGGGAATGAAAACCAGGTGTGCAGGGAACAAGACAAAACAAATGGATACATGAAAAATGGAGCGGCGATGGCTAGAAAGCCGGTGACGTCGACTCCCGAACGCCGCCCAAACAAGGAGAGGAGCCGACTTCGGCGGAAGTCGTGACAACTGGCCAACACAGAATACTCCATAATGTCTTAGTGGAATTATGTTTTTCAATTTTTTTACAAATCAATAAAAAATGAAAATCTGAAATGTATTGAGTCAATAAGTATTCAACCCCTTTGTTATGGCGAGCCTAAATAAGTTCAGCAGTGCACAATTGCTTAGTCACATAAGTTGTATGGACTAATAGTGTTTAACATGATTTTTGAATGACTACCTCAACTCTGTACCCCACACATACAATTATCTTTAAGGTCCCTAAGTCGAGAAGTGAATTTCAAACATAGATTCAACCACAAAGACAAGGGAGGTTTTCCAATGCCTCGCAAAGGGCACCTATTGGTAGATGGGTTAAGAAAAAGCAGACATTGATTATCCTTTTGAGCATTGTGAAGTTATTACTTTGGATTGTGTATTAATACACCCAAATACAGGAGTCCTTCCTAACTCAGTTGCCAGAGAGGATGGAAACCGCTCAGGGATTTCACCATGAGGACAATGGCGACTTTAAAACTTTAAGACTTTACAGAGCTTAGTTGCTGTGATAGTAGAAAACTGAGGATGGATCAACAACATTGCAGTCACTCCACAATATTAACCTAATTGACAGTGAAAAGAAGGAAGCCTGTACAGATTAAACATATTCCGAAACATACATTCTGTTTGCAACAACACACTAAAGTAATACTGCAAATAATGTGGCAAAGCAATTCACTTTTTGTCCTAAATACAAAGTATTATGTTTGGGGCAAATCCAATCCAACACATTACTGAGTACCACGCTCCATATTTTCAAGCATAGTGGTGGCTGCATCATGTTATGGGTATGCTTGTAATCATTAAGGAATGGGGAGTTTTTTGAAGATAAAAAAGAAACTAAATGGAGCTAAGCACAGGCTAAATCCTAGAGGAAAACCTGGTTCAGTCTGCTTTCCACCAGACACTTGGAGAAGGATTCACCTTTCAGCAGGACAATAACATAAAACCCAAGGCAGTGAGCACTGTAGTTGCTCACCAAGAAGACAGTTAAAGTTCCTGAGGGCTGAGTTACAGTTTTCACTTTCACAGTTTCCACAGTTTTCACTTTCATCTACTTGAAAATCTATGGTAAGACCTGAAAAAGGTTTTCAACAATCAATTTGACAGAACTGAAAATAATAATGGGCAAATGTTGCACAGCCCAGTTGTGAAAAGCTCTTAGAGACTTACCCAGAAAGACTCACAGCTGTAATCACTGCCAAAGGTGCTTCTACAAAGTATTGACTCAAGGTTCTGTAATTCAATTTCAATAAATGTGCAAAAATCTCTAAAAACGTTTTCACTTTGTCATTATGGGGTACTGTGTGTAGATGTGTTAAAACAAAGTTTGCCATTTTGAATTCAGGCTGTAACCCAACAAAATGTGAAGTTGAAGTCAACACTTTATTGGTTTCTCCCTCTGCAACTGGATCCTGGACTTCCTGACGGGTCAGCCCCAGGTTGTGAGGATAGGCAACAACACCTCCGCCGCACTGACCCTCAACACAGGGGCCCCACAGGGGTGTGTGCTTAGTCCCGTCCTGTACTCCTCGTTCACTGAGTGGCCGCCCACAACTCCAACATCATCATCGAGTATGCTGACGACATGACGGTTGTAGGCTTGATCACCGACGGCGATGAGTCAGCCTACAGGGAGAAGGTCAGAGATTTAGCAGTGTGGTGCTAGGACAACAACCTCTCCCTCAACGTCAGTAAGACCAAGGAGCTGATCGTGGACCATATGAGAAAGATGGGAGAGCACGCCCTCATCCACATCGACGGGGCTGTTGTGGAGAGCGTCAAGATTTTTAAGTTCCTTGGCATCGAGATCACTAAGGACTTAACATGGTCCACACACACCCACACAGTTGTGAAGACGGCACGGCAGAGCCTCTTCCCCCTCAGGAAGCTGAAAAGATTTGGCACGGGCGCTTAGATTCTCCAAAATTCTACAGCTGCACCATCGAGAGCATCTTGACTGGCTGCATCACCGCTTGGTATTGCAATAGCACCGCCCTTGATCTCAAAGAGCTACAAACGGTGGTGCGGACAGCTCAGTACATCACTGAGGGCGAGCTCCCTGCCATCCAGGACCTCTATATCAGGCGGAAGGTGTCAGAGGAAGGGCCGACAAATTGCCAAAGACTAGAGCCACCCAAGCCATAGACTCTGCTACCGTCCGGCAAATGATACCAGAGCATCGGCTCTCGGACCAACAGCTCCGAGACAGCTTCTACCCCCAAGTCATCAAACTGATAAATAGCCAGACTGCTAAATAGTCAATTAATGGTACCCAAACTATCTACAATGACTCTATCTTGCACTGACCCTACGCACACTCAATAGACTTTATATACACACCATATACTCACTCACTCACACACACACTACACTGTCACTCCCACACAAATCTCTCACACATTCAAACAGTATACACACTCAAAACACACACATGCATACCGACACAACACAAACATACACACACACAATCACACTCACAGACTTTTACACTCTTCATTTGCCGCTGATACTCTGTTCTTTATTTTACTCGTATTATTATCTATCCGGATGCCTAGTCACCTGCCTGCCTTCGTGTATATATCTACCTCAAGTACCTCGTACCTCCGCACATTGATCTGGTACTGGTACTTCCTGTATATAGCTCCCTTTTTGTGTATTTTATTTTATTCCACTTGGGTTAGTTACTATTACATTTTTATTATTATTATTATTATTATTATTATTCTATAAACTCTGCATCATTGGTAAAAGGTTCATAAGCAAGCATTTCACTGTAAAGTCCTACACACGTTGTATTTGGCGCACTTGATTTGATCATTTTCTATGTAGCTGGAATCATTTAGTCACTTGTCAGTTGTAAAAAAGATTATACAAAACCTTTTATCGAACTCCATTATATACATACAGTGCTTTCGGAAAGTATTCAGACCCCTTGACTTTTTCCACAATTTGTTACATTACAGCCTTATTCTAAAATGGATTAAAGCAAAAGAATCCTCAGCAATCTTCACACAATACCCCATAATGACAAAGCGAAAACAGGTTTTTAGAAATACCTTATTTACATAAGTATTCAGACCCTTTGCTATTGGACTCGAAATTGAGCTCAGGTGCATCCTGTTTCCATTGATCATCCTTGAGATGTTTCTACAACTTCATTGGAGTCCACCTGTGGTAAATTGAACTGATTGGACGTGATTTGGAAAGGCACACACATGTCTATATAAGGTCCAACTGTTGACAGTGCATGTCAGAGCAAAAACCAAGAAGGAATTGTCCATAGAGCTACGAGACAGGATTGTGTCGAGGCACAGATCTGGGGCACCAAAACTTTTCTGCAGCATTGATGGTCTCCAAGAACATAGCGGCCTCCATCATTCTTAAATGGAAGTTAGGAACCACCAAGACTCTTCCTAGAGCTGGCCATCCAGCCAAACTGAGCAATCGGAGGAGAAGGGCCTTGGTCAGGGAGGTAACCAAGAACCCGAAGGTCACTCTGACAGAACTCTAGAGTTCCTCTGTGGAGATGGGAGAACCTTCCAGAAGGACAACCATCTCTGCAGCACTCCACCATCAGGCCTTTATGGTAGAGTGGCCAGACAGAAGCCACTCCTCAGTAAAAGGCACATGACAGCCCGCTTGGAGTTTGCCAAAAGGCACCTAAAGACTCTCAGACCATGAGAAACAAGATTCTCTGGTCTGATGAAAACAAGATTGAACTCTTTGGCCTGAATGCCAAGCGTCACGTCTGGAGGAAACTTGGCACCATCCCTACGGTGAAGCATGATGGTGGCAGCATCATGTTGTGGGGATGTTTTTCAGCGGCAGGGACTGGGAGACTAGTCAGGATCGAGGGAAAGATGAATGGAGCAAAGTACAGAGAGATCCTTTATGCACCCTCTATGCGTCTTCCAACAGGACAACTACCCTAAGCACACATCCAAGACAATGTAGAAGTGGCTTTGGGATAAGTCTCTGAATGTCCTTGAGTGGCCCAACCAGAGCCCGGACTTGAACCTGATCGAACATCTCTGGAGAGACCTGAAAATAGCTGTGTAGCAACGCTCCCCGTCCAATCTGACTGAGCTTGAGAGGATCTGCAGAGATGAAACTCCCGAAATACAGGTGTGCCAAGCTTGTAGTGTTATACCCAAGAATACTCAAGGCTGTAATCGCTGCCAAAGGTGCTTCAACAAAGTACTGAGTAAAGTGTCTGAATACTTATGTAAATGTTATATTTAAGTTTATTTTATTTTATATATTAGCAAACATTTCTAAAAACCTGTTTTTGCTTTTCGTTATGGGGTAATGTGTGTAGATTGATGAGGAAAAAAATAATATAATCAATTTTAGATTAATGCTGTAATTTAACAAAATGTGGAAAAAGTCAAGGGGTCTGAATACTTTCCGAAGGCACTGTATGTACATTAGCTAGCAATATCTATACCACAATGCTATTGTGAGTATACTAGGCATTATATATTAAACTACAATATCAGTCTAACTGAATATGGATATTGTGTTGGCTCAGTCTTCCAGGCAGTGTGAGCCTCATTTTGTGTTGGGCAATAGCAGCTGACCTTGGACTCTCTGACTATACACTTTGGCTCTTGCCTGCTATGTACAGTCTTCCTCATCCGAGTCAGATGATGTTGAGCTTGAACGTGTTCCCGGCTGAAAGCTTTCATCCAATGGGTCTACAGGATCTGTACTACTAAATCTGGTGTCAAGGTCATCATCACCCTAATAACTGCAGTTACACTGCACTGTAATTGCAGTTATACTGCACTCTGACTGCAATATTTTCGTAAGTGCAGCAGCAGTAGGATTAGTCTGTAGGACATACACTAGTCAGTGTTTAGCCAACATTTTACAACTTTGTCCCCATCAATACAAACTCAAACAAGGTACTATATCCACCCATCCCCTTCATGTCAATAGATCATGCATATTAACCTTCACAAATAAAACCCACCCCCAACAGATATCAGTCAGTCACCCACACCAATCCCTCCTTACTTATAACTCAGATTTCCTCAAATTTAGACTTCAAGCTTTGCATAAACAATTAACTAAGCCTCCATAATACAGAAAAACTACATTAGAAGTTATAGCCTACTTATAAACACACCAACTATGACAGCAAGACACAGACCATGTTTATGCCTAGCTCCAGTGTATTTATTTGCTCATCATGGAGTCATGGAAAGATTTAGCAAAGGTTCCTGGTGCTGAGCTCGATGTTTATGCCGCTGCAGATGTTGATGGAATCGGACTCTGTGAATAGAACACATAGGCCAGTCACGTTAGCCTCTGCGGTAGTTAGTTAGCTAGCTAACGGTTAAGATATTTTCTGGTAGTCTGTAGCTAACGTAACCGAACATAGCTAATGTTAGCTTGCAAAGTTACAAATTACATCGCCAGATAGCAGCTGGCTAATTACAGTGATTTGCTTTGGAATGTCTACCCAGCATATTATGAAAGCTAGCTAGATTTTGGTTTAGATAAACAAATAGAGTTAGCTATCTAATTAGCTAGCTAGCTAAGTTAGCTACGTTACCTCTGCTTGACTTCTTAGTAAGATAACCAATGAAATGTTACCCCAACAGCCTGTGCTTGCTTGCAGTTTGCACATCCAAGTACTGAGCACCACACACAGTTGTTTTCGGCACAAAAATAAATAGTTATTTGCAAGCTGACATGCTGTGAATGAATGGCTAGTCTAGGGAGTATCATTAGCTAGCTACCTTTTGATACCCATTCTCAACTGGATCCACCTTAACAGGGTCAGAACTACATCCTGAAATCCCTATGAATTCTGAATATTGTGGTTTGCTTACAGCCAGGAAATGTAGATGGCCCACTTCTATCAGTGAGATGCAGAAATGCTCGTATTTGCATGTAGGGAGGAAATTCTCGATTTATATGACACATATATGTTAATAGCATATTAATAGACATATACAGTGAAAGAGCAGCAATGAAATTTCCATTTAAGGTTAGGGTTATGGTTAAGGTTAGGGTTAGGATTAAGGTGAGGGTTAGGGTTAGAGGTTAGGGAAAATAGGATTTTGAATGGCAATCCATTTTAAGTCCCCAAAATGATATTGTGCGTGTGTGTGTGCGTGTGCGTGCGCTTACGTGCGTGTGGGTTCATGTGTGTGTGTGTGGCCAAGACATTCCTTTGATAGCAATTTGACTGAACTCAATATTACTCCGTTTCAACCTCTTTTTCCCCTTTACCCCTTACTTTCTCTCTCTCCCTCTCCCTCCATCTCTCCCGTGTGGCAGCTGTAATTGCCTGGCAGACAGAGTGTTGTGTTGCGTCTGTAATTACACAGGAAAAGCCAGCTCTCCTTTGAGCTCCGGATTAGCAACTCTCTTTGTGAGCAGACAGAAAGAGGCACAAAAGGAGGCAGATTGAAGTATCACACAGAATCCAAGTACAAAGTGTTTTTTCCCCCTCCGTCTCCCTTCCCCTTGAGTTTGACTAGCGTCTTGGAGATATCACGATAGAGAGAGGCAGGAAGGGACCCCTGAAGCCCCGGACATTCAATCCCTCCAGCGCCGGCCTGCACGAACGCACGCACACACACACACTCTGCCTGCCTTTCTCTCGCCAGACAAAGCTCCAAACCAAGCTACTGAACACCCCCCCACACACACACACACACATTATACAGTATGTTAGAACACAGTCACACATTTAGTCAGTCAGTCATTCAGTCACTCAATCACTCCCTCACCATCTTCATTCGTTTACATTTATACCTGTATAAAATGGGCACACACTTACATAACACCCACATCCAAATACTCACAGAGTAGACCCTGTAGACGGCTGCATTCATTGTTGGAGTGATTTGTTGTTGTGGATTCCAGCCTGTTGTTGAGTTGGGTTGAGAACCTGGGTCTGCTGAAGACTTTAGCTCCACGTTCTCTCCCAGGGTGAGTGTGTAAGGGAAACAACTGGTGTGTGTTTGGGCGGGCCACGCAGAGAAGCGTAGCCCAGGGCTATGTGTGTATGCGCATGTGTGTGTGCATGCATGTTGAATGTGTGGGTGTGTGTGCGTGTGCGTATGTGCGTGTGTGGGTGTGTGATTGCTCGTGTGTGTGTACGTCTCTGTGTGCACGTCGGTGTTTGTGGAGGTCGGGGATGAGAACATGCGGATTGAGTAACAGCTATTCCATATTGATTGAGTGACCCCCATGTAATATTAGAGCGGTGAGTGTAAAATCCCATTTACCATAATAAACAATAATAATTAAACGTGGATAGCTGTTGAAAGTGATCTGGATTCCCATTGGCGACAGAGAAGGGAGAGGTGTATGGGGAGGAGTGGGGTGTAGAGGAGAAGGCTGCACTGGGCATCCATATTACCTCTGATAATAGCGATCTGGGATTGTCATTATCGGGAGGCTGCCAAGACGTCCACAGCAACCAGTGTGGGGTTTAACTCTTCCCTACTACAGCGCACTAGACCAGAGTTCTGCTTAGGACAATATGACACACACACACACGAGCATGCACGCACATACGCATGCACACACACATTTACAGTATATGACACTCACTGTGGTATTACTCACTAGTAAATGAATAACTACCATGTTTTTCCCTTTGAAACGTCTCAATAGCGCATAGTGCAGGTATGTGTGTTAGTGAGTTACAGTATATGTGTTGGTGATTGTGTGTGAGTGACTTGCCCATTTTCCTAGACCCCCCCCCCCCCCAATTAGGCACACTTAAACAAGCAGGGTCAACCTGCATCCCCTGTTGAGACGGAAGGAGGAGGGGAGAAAAAGAGGGTGGAGGGAGAAGACAGAAGGGAACACCACCTGGTCATATAGCCAACAGTCAGTCAGACAATGAAAGAGGGAAAGAAACGGATGAGAAAGGGAGAAATAGAGAGAATTAGAGTGCTTGACAGAGACAAGGCTAGATAGACATAGAGTAAAGCGATAGGAAGGAGATTGTGACAGAGATTAACAGTGTTTGTGAGAGAGAGAAAGAGAGACAGTGAAAAACAGGAATGTGAGAAAGAGCTGATGTTGGAGAGAGGAAATATCATGACAGAGCTGAGGAGTGGAAACTCTACAAGGCTGGTCTCTCGCTCTCTCTGTCCCTCACGTGCTCTGGCATGGTCGTCACACCGCAACAGCACTCTCTGCTCTGTTTCCCCTCCTTTAAGCAAATTACCTAGCCAGTGTTTTTGGATTCTAAATAAAACATCTGTCGCTGTAGTGGCGGAGGACTCAGTCAGGACTCAGGCATAGTCCTGCAGACAGTATTATGTTTTACACAGACACATAGCAGCGCTGGGACTTTCCCATACTTTTATGGGCTGGGGGGACGGGCGACACGCTTAGGGGAAGGCAAGGGGTGGAGAGGTCCACTATATTTCCACCATAAGGCCTTATATAGAGGGTTCTTGTCCAGGTGTGAGGTCGAGTGAGTTCCCTCAACTCCCACCCCGCAACCATGAAATAGCATTACGGTTTCATTGAGGTCACCACCCCACTTTGCCACATAGTCAGTTTAATGCCTTGGCTTTATGTACATTGACATGGCCCTAAACCTTCCTCTGAGTGCACATTGGGGGAAAAAATGGGTGATTGAAAGTTATAGCTGTCACGTCCTGACCAGTAATAGGGGTTATTTGTTATTGTAGTTTGGTCAGGACGTGGCAGAGGGTATTTGTTTTATGTGGTTCGGGGTGGTGGTTTGTTTAGTATGGTATTTGATTTATGTATTCCGGGGGGTTTTGGGCACTGTCCTATGTTAGTGTATTTCTATGTTCTGTCTAGTCTTTTGTGTTTCTATGTTTTGTTAATTGGGGTTGGACTCTCAATTGGAGGCAGGTGTTTTCTAGTTGCCTCTGATTGAGAGTCCTATATATAGGTATGTGTTTGTTGAGTACTTTGTGGGAGATTCTTTTGTGTATAGCCTTGTGCTTTACCAGCATGTGAATAGTCGTGTTTTCGTTGTGTACGTGTTATATTTTGGTTCTCCGTCTTGTTCCATAATAAAAAGAAGATGAGTACACATAACCCTGCTGCGTATTGGTCCACTTTCTCCGACGATGATTTCTCATTATCAGACGACGAAGAATGTTACAATAGCACATATGGTAGAGAGAGAGAGAGAGTGGAGAGAGAAAGAGAGAGTCAGAGAAAAAAAAACAGAGAGAGAGAGAGAAAGAGCAGAAAGAGAGTCTAGAGAGACTGGGACTAAGACTGAACGGGGAGCCACAGTGGTCCGATTAACCCCTGTGACACATTGACCATGTAAGGAAACAATTACCCCCAAAAAGGGCTTCTTTGGCTTGGCTGTTGTTCATGAGTTCTCCATACATATTTCAGCACCAGTGCCAACCTGCTGACCTGGTAGGCCTGCCCGCTCAGCTTGGGGTCCAATAGGCGGAGCCCTCACCCCCACTTGCCCCGTCCTGCCTGCCCCCCTAACCCAGCTCCCAGCGGAGAGGAGAGTAATGACACATAATGACTCACACCCCTGCCCAGCGAGATGAATGGCCCATAATGACTTGTCGCCAGCCTGTAAGATTAATAGCACTTAATGGTTTGTATTGCCGCCCGTAATCGAGCTGTCACTGGCCCTGCTTGAGGAATAGCAGGACCATGCATCATTTCTCACGCCTCGTGTTCCCTCGGATCTCCCAGTCGGTCTCATGTCCCCGGGGCCCCCTCTCTCCCATGGTAAGTCCTATCTATGAAGTATAAATGGAGGGTCAAAAACATGGTCAGGGCTGAACTTTCTGTGGTGCTTATAATGGGGAGGGGGGTTGATGTCTGACCCCTCGACATGGACTGGGGTCAAAGACAAGGTCAGGCCTGTCCCATATGTTAGAGTCTATAGGGCGGCTTGATGTCTGAGGAAATCCCCTCCACCCCAGCTCCACATCTCTCAGGGAGGGATGCCTTTCATGTGACAGTGTATGTCTGAAGCCAATATATTATGACTGGGGGCATAACCCAGCATTTGATAGAGTGGGGCCCATACTGTAGCAACAGTATGTGTTGAATACTTTTTGTCTATAAAGCCCTCTTGCATAAACTTCCTCCATACCTTCCTGTTAACCTTTTTATTTTACCTTTATTTAACTAGGCAAGTCAGTTAAGAACAAATTCTTATTTTCAATGACAGCGTAGGAACAGTGGGTTAACTGCCTTGTTCAGGGGCAGAACGACAGATTTGTACCTTGTCAGCTCGGGGATTTGAACTTGCATCCTTTGGGTTACTAGCCCAACGCTCTAACCACTAGGCTACCCTAACCTTCAGATATTTAACTTCTTATGGATGGTGGCAGTATTGAGTAGCTTGGATGACTGACACGCCCAGAGTAAACTGCCTGCTACTCACTCCCAGAACCTAAGATATGCATATTATTAGTAGATTGGGATAGAAAACACTCTGAAGTTTCTAAAACTGTTTGAATGATGTCTGTGAGTATAACAGAACTCATATGGCAGGCAAAAACCTGAGAAAAAATCCAACCAGGAAGTGGTTTGTAGTTTTTCAAGTGATTGCCTATCCAAACTACAGTGTCTGTGGGGTCATTTTGCACTTCCTAGGGCTTCCACTAGAAGTCAACAGTCTTTAGAACCTTGTTTGAGGCTTCTACTGTGAAGTGGGGGAGAATAAGAGCTCATTGAGTGAGAGGACTGCCAGCAGAGCATGAGCCTCAGCCATGCGTGCTCACGTGAGAGGTAGCTCAGTTCCATTGCATTTCTGAAGACAAAGGATTTCTCCGGTTGAAACTTTATAGCAGATTTATTTAAACATCCTAAAGATTGATTCTATACATCGTTTGTCTTGTTAACAAACTACAGTTTTGGCAAGTCGGTTAGGACATCTACTTTGTGCATGACACAAGTCATTTTTCCAACAATTGTTTACAGACAGATTATTTCACTTATAATTCACTGTATCACAATTCCAGTGGGTCAGAAGTGTACATACACTAAGTTGATTGTGCCATAAAACAGCTTTGAAAATTACAGAAAAGGATGTCATGGCTTTAGAAGCTTCTGATAGCCTAATTGACATAATTTGAGTCAATTGGAGGTATACCTGTGGATGTACTTCAAGGCCTACCTTCATACTCAGTGCCTCTTTGCTTGACATCATGGGAAAATCTAAAGAAATCAGCCAAGACCTCAGAAAAAAATTTGTAGACCTCCACAAGTATGGTTCATCCTTGGGAGCAATTTCCAAATGCCTGAAGGTACCACGTTCATCTGTGCAAACAATAGTACACAAGTATAAACACCATGGGACCACGCAGCCGTCATACCGCTCAGGAAGGAGACGCGTTCTGTCTCCTAGAGATGAACGTACTTTGGTGCGAAAAGTGCAAATCAATCCAAGAACAACAGCAAAGGACCTTGTGAAGATGCTGGAGGAAACAGGTACAAAAGTATCTATATCCACAGTAAAACGAGTCCTATATCGACATAACCTGAAAGGCCGCTCAGCAAGGAAGAAGCCACTGCTCCAAAACCGCCATAAAAAAGCCAGACTACGGTTTGCAACTGCACATGGGGACAAAGATCGTACTTTTTGGAGAAATGTCCTCTGGTCTGATGAAACAAGAATAGAACTGTTTGGCCATAATGACCATCGTTATGTTTGGAGGAAAAATGGGGAGGCTTGCAAGCCGAAGAACACCATCCCTACCGTGAAGCACGGGGGATGGCATCATCATGTTGTGGGGGTGCTTTGCTGAAGGAGGGACTGGTGCTCTTCACAAAATAGATGGCATCATGAGAAAGAAAAATTATGTGGATATATTGAAGCATCTCAAGACATCAGTCAGGAAGTTAAAGCTTGGTCGCAAATGGGTCTTGCAAATGGAAAATAACCCCAAGCATACTTCCAAAGTTGTGGCAAAATGGCTTAAGGACAACAAAGTCAAGGTATTGGAGTGGCCATCACAAAGCCCTGACTTCAATCCCATAGAAACATTTTGGGCAGAACTGAAAAAGCGTGTGCGAGCAAGGAGGCCTACAAACCTGACTCAATTACACCACCTCTGTCAGGAGGAATGGGCTAAAATTCACCAAACTTATTGTGGGAAGCTTGTGGGATTCTACCTGAAACGTTTGACCCAAGTTAAACAATCCAAAGGCAATGCTACCAAATACTAATTGAGTGTATGTAAACTTCTGACCCACTGGGAATGTGATGAAAGAAATAAAAGCTGAAATAAATAATTCTCTCTACTATTATTCTGACATTTCACATTCTTAAAATAAAGTGGTGATCCTAACTGACCTAACACAGGGAATTTTTACTACGATTAAATGTCAGGAATTGTGAAATACTGAGTTTAAATGTATTTGGGTAAGGTGTATGTAAACTTCTGACTTCAACTGTATATATTGTAAAACCTGACATAGGGTTAGTCAAGATAGGAGGTCGTCAAGCTGGGATGTACTATACTATGCACATTCAATCTCAGAGGCAATTTATTTCCTGGGGATTTGTGGCTTAGAAGTTAAATTATTTTTATTATCCTAAATATATAGAAATATTATGTATTGAATAGACCTTTTCGTCTATCTTCAATATCTGTCAAATCCTGGTTGGTTGACTGGCTTAGCAGGCCAATGACAGTCACAGAGGTTGTGTTGCAGGTCACAGTACACTGAGGACAGTGTCTCAGGCAATTTAGCCAGCTAGCTCTCCCCTTTCCCCCCAGAGGATCTGATAACATCATTATGTGGATAAACTATGGCTTACAAAAGCAAATGGAGGATCTGGCATAGTTCATCATTCTGAGAGTCCCCTTTTTCTCTCTGAGAACCCAATTACAGTTTTAGTCCTTCTAAAGCTGATGTTTGCTGTTTGAAGCATCAGGGTCACGGTACTCTATCTTGATCGCATAAATCAAAACTAAGCTTCAGCTCTCGTTCATAATGGTCTTTTTAGTTTGCAGAAACACTGGACACAGATGACTGACAATGTTTTTGTCCATGAAGTCCTTAGTTCCGTAATCCAGAGTTTGTGTGTGTGTGTGCGTGCAATTGGCAGGTTAGTGTTTTTCGTCATGAATCTTGTTCTGGAGGCAGCTCTGCAGAGTGGTAACTAGTTGGAGCAGCCACAAAGTCATAAAAATCTGATTTTAAACCTAACCCTTAACCCTAAACTTACCACACTGCTAACCCTAACCTTAAATTAAGACCAAAAAGTACATTTTTGTTTTCAGAATTTTTTTACAATATAGCCAATTTTGACTTTGCCTGGCCTATCTAAGGGGAAATCGCACAGTTCTGCCTCCAGGACAAGACACATGACAATAAATGTCAACCTGCATGAGTGTGTGTCTCTCTCTCACCCCCCCTCCCTCTCTTTCGACAGAGTTGTTTGGGTAGGGCATGTGAGACAGCAGTGTATTGAATAACCCAACGCTGCGTTCTCCCTTGTGGAATGGTCCCCCTTATTGAATAGAGCGTTGTCTCCCAGACCGAGTCCCGGCCTTGATTCGGAGCCAGGAAACCCAACTGTCCCTGTCCATCAGTGTGACGAGACCAACGGAGGATAAACCCAACGACCTGGCTGGAGAAGTGCATCCTGGGAAGGGGGTGGGAGTCCAGGGTCCGGGGTGCTTCACAATGTTCGGCTTCCACTTGGGTGGGGAGGGGGCACTTAGCTGCAAATGGATCTACTCCCAAGTTGCTGTGTTATCTTAAAGATAGGCCGTGATTCAACAATATAAACAAAGCATAAAGCGGTTTAAAATATTTGTCAGTAGACACTGTATGTGTGTATTGTCTGTGTGGGAGAGGAGAACAGGAGTAGTATGGGATAGCGTGTGATAGACACCATGTGTGGGTGTGTGTTTGTGCAGACCTGCTGGTGAATGTCTGCTTCACTGTCAGCAAGAAGCTCTCTCCTTCTTGTATGAAGGCTGACTGTAGTGTGGCCCTGCCTGGGATCAGTCAAGATGTTTGAGTCAGAGCAGCATGGGAACGCTTCCCTACTGGTCCTCCCATCCCTGGGGTGTCTCTCAGTGAGTGAGTGAGTGAGTGTGTGTGTGTGTGTGTGTGTGTGGTGTGTGTGTGTGTGTGTGTGTGTGTGTGTGTGTGTTTGGGCCAGTAACCGAAAGGTTGTTGGTTCGAATACCCGAGCCGACAAGGTGAAAAATCTGTCAGTGTGCGCTTGGGCAAGACACTTAACCATAATTTGCTCCAGGGGTGAGGTACTACTATGGCTGACCCTGTAAAACCACACATTTCACTGCACCTGTGTGTGACAATTTATTTCACCCATTTAACTAGGCAAGTCAGTTTAGAAAGAACTATTATTTACAATGACGACCTACCCTGGCCAAACCCGGATGACACTGGGCCAATTGTGCACCGCCCTATGCGACTCCCAACCACGGCCAGTTGTGATACAGCTCAGAATCAAACCAGGGTCTGTAGTGACACCTCTAGAACTGAGAAGCATTGCCTTAGACCGCTGCGCCACTCGGGAGCCCAAACAATAAAACATGTTTTACATTTTTTGGTCTCCCCAGTGTCTCTCCCTGTGTCTCTATGTCCAAGTGCCCCTCTCCCCATCCCGGGCCAAGGCAGCTGTCCCCCCCAGCCCCAGTCATCCTCTTGTCCCATTGTCAAGGTCAGTGGAGGAAGTGTTTCTCTGTTAGCAGGAAGTAGAGGTCAGAGGTTAATCTGTCTGCTCTGCAGGAGACGATGCACAGGCCTTGCTAAACACAGACAGAGGCAGGGAGCTGTCGTTTATCAAGCTCTATCACACTTGCACTCTTTCTCTCTCTCACATACATACAAACATGTACGCACACACATGCACTCATACTTTCACTCTCACACACACACACACACACACACACACACACACACACACACACACACACACACACACACACACACACACACACACACACACACACACACACACACACACACACACACACACACACACACACACACACACACACACACACACACAGCAGGCTCCCATCCTCACATTCTTTGGTGTGCGTGTGACCTGAGGTCCCCTCTAGCGTGGGTTTGAGTCTACTATGATGTCACTTCACAGGCCCTGGGACGATGGTGACCCAGCTTGGCCTGCAGCGGAACGGAATCCCTTTCAATCTCTCTCTCTCCCTCCCCCCGCTCTTTCTCTCTTATCTCGCTTGTTGGGGGAAAAGCTTTTTATCTTATTCTGTTTGTTGTTGTTATTGTTTTCCCAATGTCACAACTTGATAAACTGCTCGGAAGTGAATCTTAGGGTAGAGTTGTAATCATTTCATTCCCTGCCAATATATACCACATGCTCTCTCAAATATGCACGCACACACAAATATGCTCTCCTTCTCACAAGCAGTGTCCTACAGAACAGTGGTTCCCAAACTGTGGAGTCGGCAAGGTGGGCACGGGGGTCCACCCCCTCATAATATATATATGGGTTATATATACTGCTCAAAAAAATAAAGGGAACACTTAAACAACACATCCTAGATCTGAATGAAAGAAATAATCTTATTAAATACTTTTTTCTTTACATAGTTGAATGTGCTGACAACAAAATCACCCAAAAATAATCAATGGAAATCCAATTTATCAACCCATGGAGGTCTGGATTTGGAGTCACACTCAAAATTAAAGTGGAAAACCACACTACAGGCTGATCCAACTTTGATGTAATGTCCTTAAAACAAGTCAAAATGAGGCTCAGTAGTGTGTGTGGCCTCCACGTGCCTGTATGACCTCCCTACAACGCCTGGGTATGCTCCTGATGAGGTGGCGGATGGTCTCCTGAGGGATCTCCTCCCAGACCTGGACTAAAGCATCCGCCAACTCCTGGACAGTCTGTGGTGCAACGTGGCGTTGGTGGATGGAGCGAGACATGATGTCCCAGATGTGCTCAATTGGATTCAGGTCTGGGGAACGGGCAGGCCAGTCCATAGCATCAATGCCTTCCTCTTGCAGGAACTGCTGACACACTCCAGCCACATGAGGTCTAGCATTGTCTTGCATTAGGAGGAACCCAGGGCCAACCGCACCAGCATATGGTCTCACAAGGGGTCTGAAGATCTCATCTCGGTACCTAATGGCAGTCAGGCTACCTCTGGCGAGCACATGGAGGGCTGTGCGGCCCCCCAAAGAAATGCCACCCCACACCATGACTGACCCACCGCCAAACCGGTCATGCTGAAGAATGTGGCAGGCAGCAGAACGTTCTCCACGGCGTCTTCAGACTCTGTCACGTCTGTCACGTGCTCAGTGTGAACCTGCTTTCATCTGTGAAGAGCACAGGGTGCCAGTGGCGAATTTGCCAATCTTGGTGTTCTCTGGCAAATGCCAAACGTCCTGCACGGTGTTGGGCTGTAAGCACAACCCCCACCTGTGGACATCGGGCCCTCATACCACCCTCATGGAGTCTGTTTCTGACCGTTTGAGCAGACACATGCACATTTGTGGCCTGCTGGAGGTCATTTTGCAGGGCTCTGGCAGTGCTTCTCCTGCTCCTCCTTGCACAAAGGCAGAGGTAGCGGTCCTGCGGCTGGGTTGTTGCCCTCCTACGGCCTCCTCCACGTCTCCTGATGTACTGGCCTGTCTCCTGGTAGCGCCTCCATGCTCTGGACACTACGCTGACAGACACAGCAAACCTTCTTGCCACAGCTCGCATTGATGTGCCATCCTGGATGAGCTGCACTACCTGAGCCACTTGTGTGGGTTGTAGACTCCGTCTCATGCTACCACTAGAGTGAAAGCACCGCCAGCATTCAAAAGTGACCAAAACATCAGCCAGGAATCATAGGAACTGAGAAGTGGTCTGTGGTCCCCACCTGCAGAACCACTCCTTTATTGGGGGTGTCTTGCTAATTGCCTATAATTTCCACCTGTTGTCTATTCCATTTGCACAACAGCATGTTAAATGTATTGTCAATCAGTGTTGCTTCTTAAGTGGACAGTTTGATTTCACAAAAGTGTGATTGACTTGGAGTTACATTGTGTTGTTTAAGTGTTCCCTTTATTTTTTTGAGCAGTATATATATATATATACAGTTGAAGTCAGAAGTTTACATACACTTAGGTTGGAGTCATTAAAACTTGTTTTTCAACCACTCCACAAATTTCTTGTTAACTATAGTTTTGGCAAGTCGGATAGGACATCTACTTTGTGCATGGCACAAGTAATTTTTCCAACAATTGTTTACAGACAGATTATTTCAATTATAACTCATCGTATCACAATTCCAGTGGGTCAGAAGTTTACATACACTAAGTTGACTGGGCCATAAAACAGCTTGGAAAATTCCAGAAAAGGATGTCATGGCTTTAGAAGCTTCTGATAGCCTAATTGACATAATTTGAGTCAAACTCAGTGCCCCTTTGCTTGACATCACGGGAAAATCTAAAGAAATCAGCCCACAAAAAATTGTAGACCTCCACAAGTCTGGTTCACCCTTGGGAGCAATTTCCGAATGCCTGAAGGTACCACGTTCATCTGTACAAACAATAGTACACAGGTATAAACACCATGGGACCACGCAGCCGTCATACCGCTCAGGAAGGAGACGCGTTGTGTCTCCTAGAGATGAAAAGTGCAAATCAATCCCAGAACAACAGCAAAGGACCTTGTGGAGATGCTGGAGGAAACAGGTACAGAAATATCTATATCCACAGTAAAACGAGTCCTATATCGACATCTCCTGAAAGACCGCTCAGCAAGGAAGAAGCCACTACTCCAAAACCACCATAAAAAAGACAGCCTACGGTTTGCAACTGCACATGGGGACAAAGATCGTACTTTTTGGAGAAATGTACTATGGTCTGATGAAACAAAAATAGAACTGTTTGACCATAATGACCATCGTTATGTTTGGAGGAAAAAGGGGGAGGCTTGCAAGCCGAAGAACACCATCCCAACCGTAAAGCACGGGGGTGGCAGCATCATATTGTGGGGGTGCTTTGCTGCAGGAGGGACTGTTGCACTTCACAAAATAGATGGCATCATGAGGAATGAAAAATTATGTGGATATATTGAAGCAACATCCAAGACATCAGTCAGGATGTTAAAGCTTGGTCGCAAATGGGTCTTCCAAATGGTCAATGACCCCAAACATACATCCAAAGTTGTGGCAAAATGGCTTAAGGACAACAAAGTCAAGGTATTGGAGTGGCCATCACAAAGCCCTGACCTAAATCCCATAGAAAATGTGTGGGCAGAACTGAAAAAGTGTGTGTGAGCAAGGAGGCCTACAAACCTGACTCAGTTACACCAGCTCTGTCAGGAGGAATGAGCCAAAATTCACCAAACTTATTGTGGTAAGCTTGTGGAAGGCTACCCGAAACGTTTGACCCAATTAAACAATTCAAAGGCAATGCTACCAAATACTAATTGAGTGTATGTAAACTTCTGACCCACTGGGAATGTGATGAAAGAAATAAAAGCTGAAATAAATCATTCTCTCTACTATTATTCTGACATTTCACATTCTTAAAATAAAGTGGTGATCCTAACTGACCTAACACCGGGAATTTTTACTAGGATTAAATGTCAGGAATTGTGAAAAACTTAGTCTAAATGCATTTGGCTAAGGTGTATGTAAACTTCCGACTTCAACTGTATATACACTGCTCAAAAAAATAAAGGGAACACTTAAACAACACAATGTAACTCCAAGTCAATCACACTTCTGTGAAATCAAACTGTCCACTTAGGAAGCAACACTGATTGACAATACATTTCACATGCTGTTGTACAAATGGAATAGACAACAGGTGGAAATTATAGGCAATTAGCAAGACACCCCCAATAAAGGAGTGGTTCTGCAGGTGGGGACCACAGACCACTTCTCAGTTCCTATGATTCCTGGCTGATGTTTTGGTCACTTTTGAATGCTGGCGGTGCTTTCACTCTAGTGGTAGCATGAGACGGAGTCAACAACCCACACAAGTGGCTGAGGTAGTGCAGCTCATCCAGGATGGCACATCAATGCGAGCTGTGGCAAGAAGGTTTGCTGTGTCTGTCAGCGTAGTGTCCAGAGCATGGAGGCGCTACCAGGAGACAGGCCAGTAGATCAGGAGACGTGGAGGAGGCCGTAGGAGGGCAACAAGCCAGCAGCAGGACCGCTACCTCTGCCTTTGTGCAAGGAGGAGCAGGAGAAGCACTGCCAGAGCCCTGCAAAATGACCTCCAGCAGGCCACAAATGTACATGTGTCTGCTCAAACGGTCAGAAACAGACTTCATGAGGGTGGTATGAGGGCCCGACGTCCACAGGTGGGGGTTGTGCTTACAGCCCAACACCGTGCAGGACGTTTGGCATTTGCCAGAGAACATCAAGATTGGCAAATTCGCCACTGGCGCCCTGTGCTCTTCACAGATGAAAGCAGGTTCACACTGAGCACGTGACAGACGTGACAAAGTCTGGAGACGCCGTGGAGAACGTTCTGCTGCCTGCAACATCCTCCAGCATGACCGGTTTGGCGTTGGGTCAGTCATGGTGTGGGCTGACATTTCTTTGGGGGGCCGCACAGCCCTCCATGTGCTCGCCAGAGGTAGCCTGACTGCCATTAGGTACCGAGATGAGATCCTCAGACCCCTTGTGGGACCATATGCTGGTGCGGTTGGCCCTGGGTTCCTCCTAATGCAAGACAATGCTAGACCTCATGTGGCTGGAGTGTGTCAGCAGTTCCTGCAAGAGAAAGGCATTGATGCTATGGACTGGCCCGCCCGTTCCCCAGACCTGAATCCAATTGAGCACATCTGGGACATCATGTCTCTCTCCATCCACCAATGCCACGTTGCACCACAGACTGTCCAGGAGTTGGCAGATGCTTTAGTCCAGGTCTGGGAGGAGATTCCTCAGGAGACCATCCGCCACCTCATCAGGAGCATGCCCAGGCGTTGTAGGGAGGTCATACAGGCACGTGGAGGCCACACACACTACTGAGCCTCATTTTGACTTGTTTTAAGGACATTACATCAAAGTTGGATCAGCCTATAGTGTGGTTTTCCACATTAATTTTGAGTGTGACTCCAAATCCAGACCTCCATGGGTTGATAAATTGGATTTCCATTGATTATTTTTGTGTGATTTTGTTGTCAGCACATTCAACTATGTAAAGAAAAAAGTATTTAATAAGATTATTTATTTCATTCAGATCTAGGATGTGTTGTTTAAGTGTTCCCTTTATTTTTTTGAGCAGTATATATTACCAGTTAAAAGTTTAGAACACCTACTCATTCAAGGGTTGTTCTTTATTTTTTACTATTTTCTACATTGTAGAATAATAGTGAACACATCAAAAATATGAACTAACAAATATGGAATCATGTAGTAACCAAAAAGGTGTTAAACCTCTTTTAAACAAATGAAAATAGATTTTAGATTTTAGATTCTTCAAAGTAGCTATCCTTTGCCTTGATGACAACTTTGCACACTCTTGGCATTCTCTCAACCAGCTTCATGAGATAGTCACCTGGAATGCATTTCAATTAACAAGTGTGTCTTGTTAAAAGTTAATTTGTGGAATTTCTTTCCTTCTTAATCCGTTTGAACTAATCAGTTGTGTTTTGACAAGGCAGGGTTGGTATACAGAAGAAGCCATGTTTGGTAAAAGACCTAGTCCATATTATTGAAAGGTCAACTTAAATAAGCAAAGAGAAACAACAGTCCATCATTACTTTAAGACTTTAAGACCGGAAGGTCAGTCAATCCGGAAAATTTCAAGAACTTTGAAAGTTTCTTCAAGTGCAGGTGCAAAAACCATCTATTGTTCTACAAGGTAGAATATAGTAAATATAAAGAAAAACCCTTGAATGAGTAGGCATTGACTGGTACTGTATATGGAACTCGGTCCAGCTTTCAACTTACTCTTGAAAGTTGTAGTAGTAGAATGCACAAGGTGACATTTCAAAATTGGATACTGCATCATCAGTTTTCCTCTTGTCATGTCAGTCATTGCATACCTTGGAGTGCTATTTATAACTTGTCAGAAATGTCCAGATCAACTAGCCCATGTCAGCTAAGGTTTTTTAGCTAGGTTTTTTAGCCCATAAATTTTGTTGTAATGTTTGAGTCACTCAAAATGCCACATGAATAAACAGACATGGCAAAATGTATAGAATTTAAAGAAAATGTACTTTAAAACTGCAAGATTTTCTCTGCACCCCATGACAAAATGTGTAGAATTGCAGGAAATAAGCTTTAAAACTGGCAACATTTTCTCTCCACCAACAAGAGGGGTGTGACTCATTTGGGTCATAAAATATTGTGTGGATTAAGAGCGGGTGGGTGGTGGGCGGGTTTGAATAAAGGGAAAACAATGCATTCAAATTATTTTCAAGTCTAAACTTTAGGGCCTAACTGTAGCACGCCAAATACATGCCAATTGCCAAATGCTTTTGAGAACTTCCACTGAGGCAAAAAGGACAATATCGGAGTTTAATTCAATAAGAGAAAAGCTGTAAAATGGAGATAAATAGAAGGGAGGGGCAGAACAGTATTCTAATGTTTGGGAAAGATTTGGTGAAGTGGTAAAAGAGGATGATATTATTGAGGCGATATACAAATTTGACAGTCACAAGACGGGTACTTCAAAATGGCACGTCAGGGGAACTGTAACAGTACTGTTCAGTTGGGTTAATGGAATAGTAGCCTAACTGAAATCTGGACTCTAACTGTAAGTCTATAACCTCTCGCATAGCCTAATATAATATTTATTGCTGTAAAATGATACACCAAATGTACATTTTGGATCTAGAACAGGAGTGACAGAATGAATGCAGGTTAGGGAGCATCTTTAAAGGTGCTATCTTTATCAGCATCATAAAAGCTGATAGTATTTCAAACACATAAAATATACATCCAAGCCAAACTAAAATCTTATCAAAAATATGTTGGGTCATTTCAACAGCTTTTAATTTCCTCAAAACCGGTCAAACTGATGTCATTTGAAAATTTGACACAGAAAATCCCTTCACATTTTTTGGGGGGAGTTATTGCATTTTCTCCATGGTCCCTAAAGTATTTGCTGCACGAGAGAATTAGCGATGAACTAGATTGAAGAATGCATTATGTCGATTTATGACGTAATTCTGGTGAGCAGGGGTTTATTTAGTCTTCTCCGGCAACAAGTAATTAAAGAAGAGAACCTGCATGTATCCAATTATAGACAAGTTGGCCAAAAGCATACCAAAATGACAGAAATTGTAAGCAGAAACATAGGCCTATCTAAAAAGGCCTGTCAAAAAATCGTTCCACCATCTCTGACTGTACATTGCATTTTCTATATTTGTGGGTTAGGGTTAGGTGCGGGCCTCATATTTTCACTTTATCACATATAGTTGAGCAGTTGCGGATGGGTTATTAGCAATTGCGGGTGGGTGTAGCTGAACAAACAGCAATACTAACACACACACACACACATATACACACAGGGAGCTAGTGATTAACTCCTTAAAGGGTAATTCCACCACTTTTCAAATTCATATTCATCATCTCCAGGACCAAACCAGTGTCTACATATGTGAAAATTGTGCGTTTCTATGATCTGTGGTTAAAAAGAGGCAATTAAGGTCACAGTTATGTAAACTTAGGACACTAAAGAGGCCTTTTTACTGACTCTGAAAACACCAAAAGAAAGATGCCAGGGTCCCTGTGCATCTGCGTGAATGTGCCTTAGGCATGTTGCAAGGAGGCATGAGGACTGCAGATGTGGCCAGGGCAATAAATTGCAATGTCCGTACTGTGAGACGCCTAAGACAGCACTACAGGTAGACAGGACGGACAGCTGATCGTCCTCGCAGTGGCAGACCAAGTGTAACAACACCTGCACAGGATCGGTACATCCAAACATCACACCTGCGGGACAGGTACAGGATGGCAACAACAACTGCCCGAGTTACACCAGGAATGCACAATCCCTCCATCAGTGCTCAGACTGTCCGCAATAGGCTGAGAGAGGCTGGACTGAGGGCTTGTAGGCCTGTTGTAAGGCAGGTCCTCACCAGACATCACCGGCAACAACGTCGCCTATGGGCACAAACCCACCGTCGCTGGAACAGACAAGACTGGCAAAAAGTGCTCTTCTCTGATGAGTTGCGGTTTTGTCTCACCAGGGGTGATGGTCGGATTCGAGTTTATCGTCGAAGGAATGAGCATTACACCGAGGCCTGTACTCTGGAGTGGAATCGATTTGGAGGGGGAGGGTCCGTCATAGTCTGGGGCGGTGTGTCACAGCATCATCGGACTGAGCTTGTTGTCATTGCAGGCCATCTCAGCGCTGTGCGTTACAGGGAAGACATCCTCCTCACTCATGTGGTACACTTCCTGCAGGCTCATCCTTATATGACCCTCCAGCATGACAATGCTACCAGCCATACTGCTCGTTTTGTACGTGATTTCCTGCAAGACAGGAATGTCAGTGTTCTGCCATGGCCAGCGAAGAGCCCAGATCTCAATCCCATTGAACATGCCTGGGACCTATTGGATCGGAGGGTGAGGGCTAGGGCCATTCCCCCCAGAAATGTCCGGGAACTTGCAGGTGTCTTGGTGGAAGAGTGGGGTAACATCTCACAGCAAGAACTGGCAAATCTGGTGCAGTCCATGAGGAGGAGATGCACTGCAGTACTTAATGCAGCTGGTGGCCACACCAGATACTGACTGTTACTTTTGATTTTGAACCACCCCCCCTTTGTGACTAAAATGTAAATGTAAATGTTCAGGGACACATTAGTCAATTTCTGTTAGTCACATGTCTGTGGAACTTGTTCAGTTTATGTCTCATTTGTTGAATCTTGTTATGTTCATACACATTTTTACACATGTTAAGTATGCTGAAAATAAATACAGTTGACAGTGAGAGGACGTTTCTTTTTTTGCTGAATTTATATGTTGACACTGGTATTGTGCTGGAGATAATGAAACTGAGATTGAAAAGTGGTGGAGTTGCTCTTTAACTCCAACAGATGCATAGTTCCAGGCAGGCTCCCTTTCTGGAGTGTTATGAAAACAGTGGGAAAGAATGTGAAAAATCTGCAGCATTCATACAGAAGACAATAATCTAGCAGGTATGAAGACGGGGTGGAGAGAGAGAGAGAGAAGATCTACAGAGGAAGAATCTGTAGTATGTGTGCTCTTTAAGTTGGCGTTAGGTGCCATAACTTCTCTAGCACATTGTCTCCCAGTCGGAGAAGGGAGAGAGGGGCAGAAAGGGGTGCGTGGGAGGAGAAAGGGGGGTAAGTGTCCATTCCTTTCATGGCGAGCCAAGAGAACACCACAGACAAGGAAGTGTGCGAGTCATGGCGCAGACAGTTAGCCTGGGGACATACTGACTGTTGTGACTGGGGTTCAACTACACAGACCCTCTCTCTCTCTCTCACACACACTCTCTCTCTTTCTCCCTCTCTCTCTCTAGCACCCACACACATATACACACATACTGTATATGCATACACACACACACACTGCCCTCTGGCCAGGTCAGCTGACCCAGTTAAGTTATGTAGCTGTGCATAGAACCGTCACTGGGCCCAAGACTTGGTGACTGTGCCAATCAGGCAGGCAACATTTGACTGACACATTGCAGTGACCCTCCAACCCTCTATTTACAGAATATTGAGTGGTAGAGGAGGTACTCCGCTCTCCCAAGTTCTTTTCTCTCCAGTTCCCACAATGCCCATTTTATCCTGTGTCCTCATTAGGCTTGTGCTACAAAAGGACTGCCCAGGGTCAACGGAGCACAACACCATGCACTCTACGCACCCTAAAAAGCTAATAAAAGCTGTTATATTAACAAAAGTTTCCTGTCTGAAGTACAAGAGTTTCCCTCAGCGAACCACAATAGCTTCCTGGCCCAGCAGCAGCCACGGCCTTTCCTCCCCTTTATCAGCGAGGGAGAGGGACAGAGACAGAGACAGAGACAGAGACAGAGACAGAGAGAGAGAGAGAGAGAGAGAAAGAGGGGAGGGAGGGAGAGACAAAGGCCTGTGTGAGTATACCTTCACCAGTGTTGTTTATCTGGCAGACAGGCAGAGAGACAGACAGACAAGCACTCAGAGAGACAGACAGACAGGTACATTCTGGTGCAGCCCAGAGAGAGAGGGGAAAGAAAGAAGAGGAGAGGAGTGGGAAGGGCACGTGACAGAGGCGTCTCCACACCGTCTACACCATCCGTCTGTACAGAAAGACAATCCGGCAAGGTAGCGTGTGAAGTATAGCTCATCTCCACATCGGAGGAAGTCGCCTCTCTCTAGCCCAGTAGCAGGCACCTGCTACCACATGAACCCAACACGCTCCAGGAGTATACAGGCCCCAAGCCGTCACCCAATACACCTCCCAGATAGAGAGCACCCTGCCTGGGTGCAAGGTGTTCCTGCAAGTTCAGGAAATTAGTCCAAACATGAGTGCCAGAAATGTTTTTTTGCCAATGAAAATTACTGCATAAGTGAGTACTGTATCTTGCTTGGATACTGGTACTTGTTTGTGTGAGTGGGAGAGAGAGAGTGTGAGAGCAAGGGAGAGAGAGAGAGAGAGAGAGAGAGAGAGAGAGAGAGAGAGAGAGAGAGAGAGAGAGAGAGAGAGAGACAGAAACTCATCTCAGGTTGGAGTTGATCTGACAGCTGGGTAATATTTACCAGCCTGTGTATGAAGCAGGGATTATGGAGTTGAGTTATCTGATATGTTCATAGCTCTCAGACCTCTAAAAGCACAATACTTGATTGCACATGGTTTTACTATAATGTTAAATGGAGTCAGCTAAACATTTTAATAGGCTACTTGCATAGTCTTATCACAGTTCGCATGTGAAGAATATATTGTATAATATCACATATATGAAATAATACCCCACTACACCCTCGCTCTCTATTTTGAAATAAACACACACTCATAACACACACACACACACACACACACACACACACACACACACACACACACACACACACACACACACACACACACACACACAAGCATCTTCACTGTCTGGAGGACTACTATCTCACTTGTTGTGGTGGTGTGCTACTGCTGTGCGGCGGTGTGGTGTGGAAAATATGGCCGTGTCATTCTGGGAACATTGTCGGACTTAAAGAATGACTAAATAACATTACAGACTTATTACTGTTATTTGTCTGCTATTTTCCTGGGAAGGGGAACAGCCTTGGCTGCTTTGATACACACCCCCCCCCCCCCCCCCCAGCAATGGAGAGTGGAGATCCCCAGGCCATTCCAGCAGCATTAGTCTCCGGAGCCAGTGTGAGGCAGGAGATTAATCATAGCGCAGGGAAACACTTGTTAGATATAAATTCTAATAAGGCCATATAAACCCCATGGAGCAAGCATTAGAGGCATGCAGTGTGGAGAGCACTCCAGAAAAGTGTGGGACAGGAGATGGAGGGAGGAGGGGAAATGGAGGTCAGAAAAAGGAGAGTATTTAGGTCTTTCACTGTTGTGTGCAGAAAGAGACGGGGGAGAGAGAGAGAGAGAGAGTGACTCCAGGAGCGGGGGTAGGCCGAGTTCCCAAAGTGTGGTGTTGATAAGAATGCTATTAGTATAGCTAAGTGACGAGAGTAGGGATCGCCGCTGTCACATTGTTCCCATGAAACCAGATAAATGTGAAAATGACAGTGATTCCTTCAGGAGAGAGATGGCTATGTGATAACTACAAAATAACTACAGTAGTCTCGATCACAGAGATACATTAAAGTGGAACTGACAGCATTTTAACAACATCAAATCTTATAAAAATGTGTTCATATACATGCCCAGGAAGAATATGCCATTTTTTTTTTTATTCTGACAAGTGAGCACTTGATATGGTCATTTTCACATTTTCATAAATTCATAGAATGTTTGGCAATGACGTATAGTAAGGCATTTGTGAAAATGTTATAGCAATATAGAGTGGGAAAGCAGCTGTGCGTTTGTACAATTAATAGACACTGCAGTAAATAAAACCTAAAAAACCATCTGTCTTGTCCCAGACCGGAGTCTATGCAGACGAGTGCGCTATAGCCAATCAGAGCTACAGTAGACATATATGCAAATAAGCCATTTGCTACACAGACCTGCCCTCATTCACTTTGAACTAAACTGTGTGTATACAGGCAGTAGCAACAGTGTGACTTTAGATCATTAGAACGTGTTTGCCAAAAAGCCACAAAATACACCTGAATTGATTTCTGCAAATATGTAAATACTAAGGGAGTCCTCTTACATTTGGAAACTTCACAGTCCTATTGATCAAAAAACCATGAAAGGTGGGCTCTCTCTCCCTCAGTTGCTTATGCACATCAACAAGATCAACAACAAATGCTAGCCAGAGAGAGATGAGCTAAAATCTAACGAGGGAACATTATATAAACCCTCTCAAACTTTTTCAGCTAGTTGGCTGTCAGAATTGTACTGATAAACGATGGGGAATAGTAGCCTTCTCGTCCTTCTGCAGCTTGCCTGCCAATGTATGCTTGTCCCAACCCACATTTTGCTAGCTAGCAAAGCGATTCACATTTCTTGCTAGCTAACCAAATCTTTAGCTGTAGCCACCAAAAACAATACGAGGGTAAGCCGGTCACTCACCCACTCCTCCAATGACATTACATCCTCCCAGCAGCTAGCTAGCTAGCTAGCTAATGTTAGGCTCTGTCACAGACAGAAGGGGTTAGTTATAAATGCAGTATCTTTGGCTCCGTGTTTTTAGCTTGCTAAATGAATAACTAGCTACATAAACAGATACACTAGCCCAGGGACGTCAAACTCAATCAGCGCATATTGTAAAAAAACTACGAATTCGCGGCCCATTGTTTTATTTGAACAAATATGACAATTTATGTCCAGCCTTTGCTGCTATGCTTGCACATGTGCATAATATGCTGCAACCCAAATCAAAAAGTATTTAAAAATTCCAAATAACAAAAACTTAACTATTAGGTTGTTGTAACATCTAAACATATATATACATATAAATATATATATATAACTATATATATATAAATATATATAAATATATATATATATAATATATATAAATATATATATATATATATTGTAGTTGAGTAGCCAGCCTAGGCTACTGCTCAAATGTTGCTGTAATAGGCTCATGATTCTCCTTTGTATGGTGTTTTGTTGCAGGTTCTTTCCTTGTCAAGCTTTAAAAACGGATGCCAGACCGCAACATTTTCTTAGCCTAGCTAGGACTGTGGCATGTGGACTATGACTTTCCCTCCACTGCACGCTGAAAACGGGACACATGAAAGCAGCGCAATTGAAGTTGAATTCACCAATGTGAATTCAGGCTGTAATTTCAAAAAGTGGAAGACTCAACTGTTGACTCATTTATACTCGCTTCTGTGTCCTATTCGGCCCGTGGGCCTTGTGTTTGATACATCTGCGCTAGGAGGCCTATTAGCCACATTATGACTGACTTGTGATCATTGCCGTTGGTAGTTTGATTGTATTGACATTCTTATAAAGTTGGTTTTGAAGCATAAACTGGGATTTTGATATTTTTTACTAATATTATGATAGTCTGTTTGTTTCATATCTGAAAAGAAGTTAAATGCTGTCAGTTCCAGGTTTCTAAATGTACATTTAGAGGAGAGTTGAGTTTGAATTCCTGCCATTCTTGGTCTCCCATCATCCTTTGCAAATGCACAGCGGGGTCAGTACGCTGAAGAGCCAGTGGTCAAATGAACCAGAGGACACTTTGGTGAACAGCAGACATCGTCCTGTGCTGGCTAAAGCCAGCAGACATCTTTACTGTAATCCCCCACTGCCAATCTGTACTACTTCTCTCTCTACATTACATGCCCCTAGTTCACTAGAGCTGAGGTCAATATAATGACAGAATGGAAAAACTGACTACTTGTTTCTCTCTCTCTCTTTCTTATTCTTTTCGTTTTAACTGTGATGAATTTAATGTCGAGAAGATCATGAAATCTAACCAAACATGAAAAGCCTGGCCACAACAGCCATAGTTTCCAAGTTTGTTAACTCAGTCAAGTAACTTTCCCAGAGCGTTTGAAATGCGTCCATCCACGATAACTGTGCTGCACTTCCTCTGCAATCTGTTAATGTGGCCTGTCTTCCACACTTCGGCACTTTCCATTTCCTGCCATATTCGGCCTACATTTCCCACCAATAATGAAAAGAAAACTTCCAGGCTGGATTGTAGAGACATTTCCCACATTCAGTTGATTGCGTCCATTCATTTCCTTATGCTGTACCACATCGAAATGAGCCACCACGTTATATGTTTATAAGGGCTTTATTAGTGGCTAGAAGGATCCTCATCAATATGCACCATGTAAGTGTATTACCCACATGTAGGAGATGCACAGCAGCCATTTTTCTGCCCTATTGCATGTATCAACCACAGCCTGAATTGGGGTGGCCATTTTAATTTGCCTATTTATAAGTAGGGGATTACCAAAGTGCCAGCATGGCTTTTCAAATGGGTGGTAACTCCTTTTCTGTGGACCTCCACGGCTGTCTGTCTGTCTGTCTGTAAGGCCCCTCCCTGTACAACTTCTGTATTTCCATACAGGTGTTGCACCTCTTCTGAGTTAGGTGTGCCCTCGATTACCTGCCTGTCACCTGTTTACACCTTCCTTACTCCTGGGCGTGTACCATCTGATCCAACGCCTCGGAGCAGTCACAGCTGGGTCTCTTTCTTTCCCTGTTCTCTTTCTGCCTCTTTGGCCCTTTCTTAGTGAGCAGCTCTCTTAGTGTGAGCTTAGTGGACAGATAGGAGCCTGAGGCCCCTTCGTTGTCTATATGATTGTCTGCTCAGCCCTTTTCACAGCAGATTAGTGTAAAACCCTTCATTACACAGAAAAGGATTAGGTTCCCCTCAGGGGAGAACAGAATTGGGTAGCTTTGGAAGCCAAAGGTTTTTATTTGTGACCATAGGCGTGATGCGATGAGACGCATGAGAGGGTGCCAAGAGGCGCGGAGGTGAGGGTGCATGGAAGGGGAGAGAAGGGGGTGAGAAGGAGTGAGCAGGGGAGGGGACGGCAAGTCTAACACACTCCTACATGACACACAGGGGTGTCATGCACCCCAAAAATCTGAGGGGGCACAAAGTACGCAAGGATGAATGTGGGTGGTCCGAAGGGAGGGCCCCCCTCTGTAATTAAGTTGGAGAATTTTGCATTTTTCACCTGAAACCGCCTTTTCTGGAAATCTAGAGCCATAATCATTATACTTAATTCCATGTAAAAAAAATATCTATATTTTTCAGCAAAATTTTTCTGCATATGGATCTCTGCTAAATTCTGGGTAAAAGATTGAAAGGAATGAGAGTCTTATTCAGTAGGATAAATGTAGTTATTGCTTGCTTTTCTAAAAACTCTACCAACCTTGCCAGCAGGCATGCCAGCTAAGATGAACTCTTAGGACCTTTTTTTCTATCTAGAACCTAAAAGGGTTCTTTGCCTGTCCCCATAGGAGAACCCTTTGAAGAACCCTTTTTGGTTCCAGGTACAGCACTTTTTGGAACTGAAAATGGTTCTACGTGGACCCAAAAAGGTTTCTCCTATGGGGGCACCTGAAGAACTCTTTTGGAACCCTTTTCTCTAAGAGTATAGATAGACAAGCTAGCTATTCTAACTTGATTGATAGCCTGACATGGCTTGTCGGTACCTAGTTATGAGGTTGAGAGATTGGGAATCTGTCTGGGCTAGTTAAAGCCAACTTCCTAAAATTGCTAGGTGCCTAGCTGTATAACAGGACACCTCTGATGCCATACCTCTGGAATCCTCTAGGTTGAAAATAATAATTTAAAATGAGTCTCTGTAATGATTTGTGGGTTTGCAACAGGACACGCATGTTTTAAAAGATGGGCTTTTGATTTCACTGGGTGGGGCATTTAAATGTGAAAGAATATATGTGCAGCCTCAAGCTGGGACGTGATCCTGAGACTTATCTGATTCTGGAGACAGATCACGAGGCTGTACTTACACCTGTTTTCCATCCAGCTAAGCTCTTTAAAAAAAAGTTTTTATTTAACTAAGCAAGTCAGTTAAGAACAAATTCTTATTTACAATGACGACCTACCCCGGCCAAACCCCAGACGATGCTGGGCCAATTGTGTGCCGCCCTATAGGACTCCCAATTACTGCCGGTTGTCATACAGCCTGGAATCGAACCAGGGTCTGTAGTGACGCTTCTAGCACTGCGATGCAGTGCCTTAGACCGCTGCGACACATGGGAGGCCCTAAACAAACTGTGGAAACTCTCTCTCACACACACACACACACACACACACACACACACACACACACACACACACACACACACACACACACACACACACACACACACACACACACACACACACACACACACACGTCACCCACCCATCTCCATGACTCATTAACTCTCCAATACTTATCTTTTATCTCCTAAACACTGTCAGGATAGAAATAAAGCCCTCATGATGGCAACATTACCTTTCAAGTGACAACAACATTTACACTCAACTTTAGGGTTTGTTTTGGCTGACGGAAGGTTAGAGTCATTGTGGTAAGTGTGAGAAGGAATGTTGACAGGGTCATAATGCTAACTGATGTCAAACTGTAGAAGCACCATCTTTGTGCACGTCCACTCTTGGAAGCCCAAATGTTAATGGTTCCCCATAAACGTGGCCAACGTCATGTCTGCCTACCACAATCAGAATGTAGACCACGAAACAAAAACGAATGGGCTATCATATCATCGCTGGCAAGCAGACTATCCTCTGGCATAGCAGAGTACAGACAAAGAGCAGAGCAATAACATGTTTGGCACTGTGCTGACTGTGGTGGGTATGATGTGCCATTTCGCTCTGAGGCAGTTGTCAAATTGTTTGACAGAGTCTCGTGCACATGACAGAAAACTGCCGTTGACTCATACGTGCACAAACAAGGGTTGCCCTCATCATGATCATCACCGGCAGCCATGGGGGCATGTCCCTCATTTTTAGCCTCCATTCATTTCATACACGGTGCCTCCTGTGTGAGCTCCAATCAAGCCCTTTATACCTTCCAAACATATACACAGATATTACATCACACAGCAGGCCAAAGCACAGTGCAACCTTGTTCCTCAATGCAGCACAACACACACAGTCAGTCATCAGATGTGTACAGCGCCTTTCACGGGAGAGAGGGGAGAGGGGGACCAGAGTCCAGGGTCTCCTATGCCCCCCTCCCCCAGTGAATGGGGGCTGTAGCCTGGGAGTCCATACACAGCACAGGTCTGTTTCTGTGTGTTAAACCTACAGAGAGTAGATACCCCTGTCCCCAATGTACACACACAGCTACATAAAACCACTCGTAAACACAAACACATTCACTCACCAGGCACAGGGCAACGCATTTATAAACGAACACACGCAAACCCCCACACTCTCCCTTTACCCTCAGAACAGCTTCAATTCGTTGGGGCATGGACTCTACAATGTGTCAAAAAAGTTCCACAGGGATGCTGGCCCATGTTGACTCCAATGATGATGCAGTAGTAGCTAAGATGGGGAGAAGTATGTCTATAATAAAGCGATGCACTGCCTTCTTAACAACACTATCAACAAGGCAGGTCCTACAGGCCCTAGTTCTGTCCCACCTTGACTACTGTTCAGTCATGTGGTCAGGTGCCACAAAAAAGGACTTAGGAAAATTGCAATTGGCTCAGAACAGGGCAGCACAGCTTACCTACTACCATACCCCGTTTAAATCTTTTGTCTTGCTTATTCACCCTCTAAAATGGCACACATACACAATCCATATCCCAATTGTCTCAAGGCTTAAAAGTCCTTATTTAACCTGTCTCCTCCTCTTCATCTACACTGATTGAAGTGGATTTAACAAGTGACATCAACAAGGGATTAAGCTTTCACCTGGATTCACCTGGTCAATCTGTCATGGAAAGAGCAGGTGTTCTTAATGTTTTGTACACTCAGTATACACACATGCTATAGACATAAAACAATTACTCATATTACAAACCCAAAACCACACACATATTATAATACATACATACATTGAAATACATACACACTAATACCTTTCTATGGATGTTGTTACATGCTGACCACACCGGCCACGTTGCGTTACAAAATAAATGTACACATACATGTTATTCAATCATTTTATCCAAACTGCTCACGCGTGAACGAGTGTCTGCGTAGCCAGGCGCTAAAATAGAACTTAGTTCAATTTTAGATGCTTGACGTGCTGCAAGTCCTGCCTCTCCCATCTCCTCATTGGTTTTTAGGAGCATTTACCCACGTGGGTGATTGAAAGATGAACGAGGTCCTCACTCCAGTCCAGTTGGTGGCAGTAATGCACCTTAAAGTTGGTTGCCAACCGCAATATAAAGTCCACAGAAGAAAAAGACTGAACGAGGAGAGATTACTAGAAACAAACTTGGTTTCCCATTTTACCTGTGGATTAATAGTCGGAGTAGAAAACACATGATCTTGTGTGACTCAAAATGTCGCAAAATTCTACAAAAATCCAGCAAAAAAAGGACCTTGTACATTTCAGGTAAAATAACAACCCAATGTTTATATCCCAGGACAAATTAGCTAGCAACAGAAAGCTAGCTAACTAGCTAGCTAAATGTCCATGAATGTTTCATTTGTATTTTGACCTGTCCCCAAATAATTATAGTTGGTTCAGGGATCTTTTTGATATTTCAACCTGCGTGTCCTGATTGCATCTAGTGTGGATGGACAAAATCAACATGCACACGATGGCGCATGCGGACCCAAGCGCGTGCCCGGTGTAGTCAACCTGTTATTCATCCTCTTGGTCATTGCTCCTGGGATTCTGGTAAGAAATATATTGCATCACCGAGATTATCCTTTCCCTCACTTTCTGGTCAGAATTAAGAAGAGAGGGGAGTGAAAACAGACCATGATTTGAAGATAACACTGTGAGCCCAACCACCACACACACACACACACACACATGCATGTACGCACACACAAATACACACACACACATTATCATCATCATATCGGTTGTCTTCATTCTGGGATTCTGGTAAGAAAGAGCTGCTGAGAAACATTGCATCGCCAAGATTTTCTTCCCGCTGATTTCTGAGCAAAGACAAAAAACAGATCATGATGTAAAGTTAGCATTGTGGCAATCATGACATTTTGTCAGCTGGTTATTGTCATGCAAAAGTCTGCCGGTCTCACGGTAATTGACCGTTAATTAACATAAACAGGTTTACCAACTCCAAGCCTCTATGCATACAAGCCGCTGATGCGAGCCTTTGGAATATCTATATTTAAAAATGTCAAATAAACCAATTTAATATACACCATCATAATAAATCCATTATTTATTTTAGGCAGGTCTAAAGAAACATTGATATGAAGCAAATTTATTTCAGAAGAACGGAATATGAGTTGGCATACTGTATGTTATCTGGCTATGCGCCATTCCACAGGCTGTCCGCTTGTTCATTTAGCAGATATACTTATATGTCCCATGCCATTATTTTATATTATATGATTTTATAGTAAGAACAATATAATTAAACATAGAAATTAAATAAATCATATTTTTCCCATTCCGGGGACAAGTGTCATATGAAGTGACTATGTTGAGAGTAAAAGTGACCATTTGAAACAGGTCCTATATGCTATATTTAGAGTTATTTGGCAACTTAAGTTGTGAATGACAAACCTTATAATGTCTTAGAAATGAAAACACATGGGCTGCATGATGAGACTAGGCTACCGCTGATTTTAGAAAGTCGGCAAAAAAAATGAGCTCTGTTCCTTGTCTCAGGCTGCACACATTGTTTTCTCATCAAGTGATCATATTTTCACCCTATTCTCAATTTAATCTTGTCTTTACTAATGTGTCAATTGTTTGCGATTTAGAATGGCCCATTATCAAATGGGCAGGAACATGGTCAGGGGAAAAAAGACATGTGAAATCTATTTATTGAATATAATCACCTATAATATATCTGTTCATTAAATATATTACATTGAGTGTAGCATGTTTTCTCAACGAAGCATATTACATTAAACTGTTGATAGCAAGCTCGAGAAAGGAATGAAGGAGAGGGAAGGAGCTGGAAACGGATGGTGGTGAGATATTCAAATCCAATCAAATTTTATTTGTCACATGCCCCAAATACAACAGGTGTAGGTAGACCTTACAGTGAAATGCTTACTTGCGAGCCCCTAACCAACAATGCAGTTTAAAAAAAATATGGATAAGAATAAGAGATAAAAGTAACAAGTAATTAAAGAGCAGCAGTAAAATAACAATAGCGAGACTATATACAGGGGGGTACCGATACAATGTGCGGGGCACCGGTTAGTTGAGGTACTATGTACATGTAGGTAGAGTTATTAAAGTGACTATGCATAGATGACAACATAGAGTAGCAGTGGTGGTAAAGGGGGGGGGGGCAATGCAAATAGTCTGGGTAGCCATTTGACTAGATGTTCAGGAGTCTTATGGCTTGGCGGTAGAAGCTGATTAGAAGCCTCTTGGACTTAGATTTGGCGCTCCGGTACCGCTTGCCGTGCGGTAGCAGAGAGAACAGTCTATGACTAGGGTGGCTGAAGTCTTTGACAATTTTTAGGGCATTCCTCTGACACCGCCTGGTATAGAGGTCCTGGGTGACAGGAAGCTTGGCCCCATACGCACTACCCTCTGTAGTGCTTTGCGGTCGGAGGCCGAGCAGTTGCCATACCAGGCAGTGATGCAACCAGTCAGGATGCTCTCGATGGTGCTGCTATAGAACCTTTTGAGGACCTGAGGACCCATGCCAAATCTTTTCAGTCTCCTGAGGGGGAATAGGTTTTGTCGTGCCCTCTTCACGACTGTCTTAGTGTGCTTGGACCATGTTAGTTTGTTGGTGATGTGGACACCAAGGAACTTGAAGCTCTCAACCTGCTCTCAACCTGACTGAGCACGCACCCCTGAGGGGCCCATGTGTTGAGGATCAGCATGGCGGATGTGTTGTTACCTACCCTTACCACGTGGGGGAGGACCGTCAGGAAGTCCAGGATCCAGTTGCAGAGGGAGGTGTTTAGTTCCAGGGTCCTAGGCTTATTGATGAGCTTTGAGGGCAATATGGTGTTGAACGCTGAGCTGTAGTCAATGAATAGCATTCTCACATAGGTGTTCCTTTTGTCCAGGTGGGAAAGGGCAGTGTGGAGTGCAATAGAGATCGCATCATCTGTTGATCTGTTGGGGCGGTATACAAATTGGAGTGGGTCTAGGGTTTCTGGGATGATGGTGTTGATGTGAGCCATGACAAGCCTTTCAAAGCACTTCATGGCTACAGACATGAGTGCTACGGGTCGGTAGTCATTTAGGCAGGTTACCTTAGTGTTCTTAGGCACAGGCACTATGGTGGTCTACTTAAAACATGTTGGTATTACAGACTCGGCCGTGGAGAGGTTGAAAATGTCAGTGAAGACACTTGCCAGTTGGTCAGCGCATGCTCACAGTGCACGACCTGGTAATCCGTCAGGCCCTGCGGCCTTGTGAATGTTGACCTGTTTAAAGGTCTTACTCATATCGGCTGTGGAAAGCGTGATCACACAGTCTTCCGGAACAGCTGGTGCTCTCATGCATGTTTCAGCATTATTTGCCTCGAAGCGAGCATAGAATTCGTTTAGCTCGTCTGGTAGGCTCGTGTCACTGGGCAGCTCTCGGCGGTGCTTCCCTTTGTAGTCTGTAATGGTTTGCAAGCCCTGCCACATCCGACTAGCGTCAGAGCCGGTGTAGTAAGATTTGATCTTAGTCTTGTATTGACGCTTTGCCTGTTTGATGGTTTGTCCGAGGGCATCGCAGGATTTCTTATAAGCTTTCGGGTTAGAGTCCCGCTCCTTGAAAGCGGCAGCTCTAGCCTTTAGCTCAGTGCGGATGCTGTCTGTAATTCATGGCTTCTGGTTGGGGTATGTACGTACGGCCACTGTGGGGATGACGTCATCGATGCACTTATTGTTGAAGCCAATGACTGATGTGGTGTACTCCTTAATGCCATCGGAGGAATCCCGAAACATATTCCAGTCTGTGCTAGCAAAACAGTCCTGTAGCTTAGGATCTGCTTCATCTGACCAATTTTTTATTGATCTAGTCACTGGTTCTTCCTGCTTTAATTATTGCTTGTTAGCAGGAATCAGGAGGATAGAATTATGGTCAGATTTGCCAAATGGAGGGCGAGGGAGAGCTTTGTATGCCTCTCTGTGTGTAGAGTATAGGTGGTCCAGAGTTATTTTTCCTCTGGTTGCACATTTAGCATGCTGATAGAAATTTAAGTTTAAGTTTCCCTGCATTAAAGTCCCCGGCTACTAGGAGCGCCGGCTCTGGGTGAGCGTTTTCTTGTTTGCTTATGGCGGAATACAGCTCATTCAATGCTGTCTTAGTGCCAGCTGCTGACTGTGGTGGTATGTAAACAGCTACGAAGAATACAAATGAAAACTCTCTCGGCAGATAGTGTGGTCTACAGCTTATCATGAGATACTCTACCTCAGGTGAGCAATAGCTTGAGACTTCCTTAGATATCGTGCACCAGCTGTTATTTACAAAAATACATACATTTACATTTACGTCATTTAGCAGACGCTCTTATCCAGAGCGACTTACAAATTGGTGCATTCACCTTATGATATCCAGTGGAACAACCGCTTTACAATAATACATCTATATATATATTTTTTTTTGGGGGGGGGGGGGTAGAAGTATTACTTTATCCTATCCCAGGTATTCCTTAAAGAGGTGGGGTTTCAGGTGTCTCCGGAAAGTGGTGATTGACTCCGCTGTCCTGGCGTCGTGAGGGAGCTTAGTCCACCGCCTCTTGTCTTACCAGACACCACTGTTCTATCCTGCCGGTACATAGTATAACCAGCCAGCTGTATGTTGATACTGTCGTCGTTCAGCCACGACTATGTGAAGCATAAGATGTTACAGTTTTTAATGTCCGGTTGGTAGTTTAATCTTCCGCATAACTCGTCGATTTTATTCTCCAAGGATTGCACGTTTGCTGGCAGAATGGAGGGAAGTGGGGGTTTATTCGATCGCCTACGAATTCTCAGAAGACAGGCCGCCCTTCGGCCCCTCTTTCTCCGCCTCCTCTTCATGCAGATCACAGGGATCAGGGCTTGTTCTCGAGGAAGCAGTATTTCCTTCGCGTTGGGCTCGTCAGAGTTTTGAAAGGGAAAAAAGAATTCTGTTAGTCCTTGGTGAGTAATTGCAGTCCTGATGTCTAGAAGTTATTTTCGGTCATAAGAGATGGTAGCGGCAACATTATGTACAAAATAAGTAAAAAAGTAAGTTGCAAATAAATGAACAAAAAAACACAATCGACTGTAAAATGTCTGCCTTCTTCTCCGGCGCCATCTACTGCCATCTTCTGTAGCTAAAGTTAATGTGTCAGCCTTAAATTAGTTTTGTTTATGTTTATTTTTGCCTTGCATAATATGAAGTAGGCTATGTATTGTATAACGGCACAATCATTATTTTAATAACGTCTTTTTTTTCACAACCGGGAGACCCATGAGGCGGCACACAATTGGCCCAACATCATCCGGGTTAGGGGAGGGTTTGGCCAGCAGGGATGTCCTTGTCCCATCGCACTCTAGCTACTCCTTGTGGCGGGCCGGGTGCATGCACGCTGACTTCGGTCACCAGCTTACGGTGTTTCCTCCGACACATTGGTGCGGCTGGCTTCCGGGTTAAGCGAGCAGTGTGTCAAGAAGCAGTGCGGCTTGGCGGGGTCGTGTTTTGGAGGACTCATGGCTCTCGACCTTCACCTCTCCCAAGTCCATAAGGAGTTGCAGCGATGGGACAAGTTTGTAACTGTCAGTTGAATATCACAAATTTGGGGAGAAAAAGGGGGTAAAAAAAAATTTATAATAAAAAAAAATATATAAAAAAAATTACAAAATTTAAACATTTGGGGTTGGGCTCATATATATCCCTATGTGCATATGCATAAGGTCTAATATGCTTACGGGTGTTTTGAATTAATCATCACCTCATCGTTGTCCATTTCGTTGTGTTCAGCTTTGAAACAACATCCACAACAACCATGTTTTACACTCAGTTTCAACCTGTTGTTGAACTTCTTTCTTCAAATTGATCCATCAAATGTGAGGTGAGTTTTAAAAGCACAATACTGTTTTGATGTGTTTGATGTGATTTTCTATTGTATTTGCATTGAGTGGTTAGAGGGACAATAGTGCCCTGAGTACCAGGCCATTAGCAACTTGATGTTCGTTAGCGAGTTGGGTACTTTCAGCATAAAAGGAGATTACAGTGACTCAATGGTCACGTGGAATTTTACTGTGGTCATGACTCATAACTGCCGGTGTGGCAACAGCCCTAATTGTGACCCGACCCATTCCCCCCTCTCTCTCTCTCACACACACACACACACACACACACACGCTCAGAGTTTTCTTTTCATTCCTCTCAGCATAGATCAGACCTGAGGCTGAGGCAATCGCTCCAGGAAAAAAGAGAGAACAAACGAGGAGAAGAAATCATTAGAGCATCCCAACAGCCTGCTTGGCAGAGCTCATTCCGGTTAGCCATAAATCATTAAACTGATCATTAGTGTGAAAGGAACTTTTTTAATAACCGCTAATTCAGTTTATTTGAAAATAACATGTTTATTATTGTTGGTGGTGGCTCTGAGGCGGTTTTGACAGGGTAGTAGAGGTTTGTGATTTATTGACCCTATCGATTTCCCAACGAGCAGAAAGAAAGTCAGTAGGCTAAGAGACAGTAACGTCAGTGTGTCCACACACCCTCCTATTACAGAATTTAAATGTTGCTTTTCATGAATTTTCCAGGTTGTTAACAAGACATAGATTACACCAGCTTGCACTTACTGTACATAACTAATTACTTTTTAATGTCCCACCGTTTAACGCTTTCTCAACACATCCATTATATCACATTAACAGATGTTGAAATTAATGAAATGACTTTGATTTATAAGAAAAATATATATATATATTTTCACAGGTAGAAGAGTTGTTCAAGTAGAGTTAGACTCCAGCTACTCACAATAATGCTTGATTCAGACATTTAGCTATTCACTGTTATGACTTCAGCAAGACCACCAAAATATCAGCAAACAAGAACATCAACACTTCATCAGTATAACATACCACCAGAAAACATCACACACTCAATCATGGCTGTCAAGGTGTCAATATGTCATAACATCATTTTCTTCCATGTATTCATGTCAAGCACTACTAGGGTCATAGTTCCTAAATCTGTTGGTCTCGAGGTAAACATTTTCCCCTCTCGCTTCAGCCAAAGGGTTTGTTTGTTGTTTTAGGACTGTGGTACCATTTTCTCTCTCGCCTACTGAAACCCAGACCAGGAAGTCAATGTTATAGGTATTTGTCTTTTGTGTGTGCGTACAGTGTGTACAGAAAATGTGTGTGTGTGTATGTATGTATGTATGTATGTATGTATGTATGTATGTATGTATGTATGTATGTATGTATGTATGTATGTATGTATGTATGTATGTATGTATGTATGTATGTATGTGGTGTAAAGCAGTGGAGGAAGGGGAGGACCATCCTCCTCATTGAATTTCAGAATTTTTTGAATTGTGAAACATTAAAAAACGTATCCTTTTTAGATAAAACTATACTAAATATATTCACGTCACCAAATAATTAATTAAAACACACTGTTGGCAATGAAAGTCTACAGTAGCACTCTGTAGGGTAGCACCATGGTGTAGCTGGAGGACAGCTAGTTTCCATCTTCCTCTGGGTACATTGACTTCAATACTAAACCTAGGAGGCTCGTGGTTCTCACACCCCTTGCAGCATGAACTGACATGCTGTCCACCCAATCAAAGGATCAGATAATTGATATAGTACTGGAAGCATAAGCTACAGCTAGCTAGCTAGCACTGCAGTGCAGTGCATAACATCTGGTGAGTAGTTGACTCAAAGAGAGGGAAAGACAATAATTGAACAGTTTTGAACAAATTAATTTCTTCAAAAGTGAAGGAGATGGGAGAGAGAGAGCTCTAACTTTTTTCACTTTCAATTACTTAGCTAGCAAATGCAACTAGCTCGTTTAGCCTACTTAAACACTCAGCTCAAATAGAGAGGGATGCTATGTTAGCTGACTGGCTATGGAACTCTTCTGGGTGAATGGAATAGGAATGACAGTCATCCAATATGCTGTAACAGAAATAAGGCCATGCTCATAAAAAATATTGTCCTCCCTCATCTTTAACGGCACTGACTGCCACTGATGTAGAGTACAGTAAATAGCTGTGGTGTGGGCAGGGGGAGGGAGTTATTTGGGCACAGAGGGTCTTTTGAGCAGAGAGGTGCCAGGGAACTTTCACAATGAGCTCCCAGATGGAAGGCCTGATTACAGATAATGTACCAGTACGTGCAGCAGAGGCAAAAGAACAAGACGGCCAAACCCATAGCTCTTGTTTCATGATCTGTCTCTCTCTCTCCCCTGTTGCATCAACCAGCATTTTATTATTAGCATGCCAGAGCCACCATAGCCCTGGTTGTCATAATAACCCAGGTTCCCATCTCTGTGAGCTTCTTCTATTTCTTTTATGACAGGGGATAATAGAGCATTGTTCTCTGTACTCCCTGGAGGGAGAAAAACAAGATTAAGTGGGTCCTGCTTACCTGAGCGTAGCTCCCACCAGGGGCCCTTCTCTACTGTTTAAATGCTAGGAGAAATAAACAGAGCCACCGTGGATGGGTGACATGCAACATTTTATAGCTGGGGTAACCCACTTCGTCTCTGTAATAAAGTACATTGGAATATGACTTGTCTTGCAGCCTTGCTAACCCACTTTGCTAAATTAGCTAAGCCCCTAGCTGTGTTTGTAAAATGTGTGTTTTTCCTTTGTGGAGACTGTACTCTCGCCCTTTAAGCAGCATTGGAAATTATAATGTTGTGTGTTTCCACAATATACTTAGGGGAGCCTTTTCACAACCTCATAACAAACAATCCAACATCCCTGTGATTTGCTGGCCAGAGTAGCTCATTCTTTCTGCAATCCTGGAGCTGGGGGGGTTGACATACAGTAATAATAGGAAATTGGGAAAGATTTCAGGCCATGAAATATGCCATGGGTGAAAGGTCAGATTGAGAAAGAGATACAGTATGTTGCCCTTCCCAGATTTTGGGGGTCATATAAGAGAGCCTGTGGACAGCAAGGTTGAAGGGGGTTAAAGCCATCTGTGTCCTACTGGGAGCACATAGAGAGTGATGCCACAAGTGAAGGCAGAGTGAGCTTAATTAATATATATACACTACTGTTCAAAAGTTTGGGGTTACTTAGAAATGTCCTTGTTTTCCATGAAACCATACATGAAATGAGTTGCAAAATGAATAGGAAATATAGTCAAGACATTCACAAGGTTATAAATAATTATATTTAATTGAAATAATAATTGTGTCCTTCAAACTTTGCTTTCGTCAAAGAATCTTCCATTTGCAGCAATTACAGCCTTGCAGACCTTTGGCATTCTAGTTGTCAATTTGTTGAGATAATCTGAAAAGATTTCACCCCATTCATCCTGAAGCACCTCCCACAAATTGGATTGATGGGCACTTCTTACGTACCATACGGTCAAGCTGCTCCCACAACAGCTCAATAGGGTTGAGATCCGGTGACTGTGCTGGCCACTCCATTATAGACAGAATACCAGCTGACTGCTTCTTCCCTAAATACACTGCTCAAAAAAATAAAGGGAACACTTAAACAACACAATGTAACTCCAAGTCAATCACACTTCTGTGAAATCAAACTGTCCACTTAGGAAGCAACACTGATTGACAATAAATTTCACATGCTGTTGTGCAAATGGAATAGACAACAGGTGGAAATTATAGGCAATTAGCAAGACACCCCCAATAAAGGAGTGGTTCTGCAGGTGGTGACCACAGACCACTTCTCAGTTCCTATGCTTCCTGGCTGATGTTTTGGTCACTTTTGAATGCTGGCGGTGCTTTCACTCTAGTGGTAGCATGAGACGGAGTCTACAACCCACACAAGTGGCTCAGGTAGTGCAGCTCATCCAGGATGGCACATCAATGCGAGCTGTGGCAAGAAGGTTTGCTGCGTCTGTCAGCGTAGTGTCCAGAGCATGGAGGCGCTACCAGGAGACAGGCCAGTACATCAGGAGACGTGGAGGAGGCCGTAGGAGGGCAACAACCCAGCAGCAGGACCGCTACCTCCGCCTTTGTGCAAGGAGGAGCAGGAGGAGCACTGCCAGAGCCCTGCAAAATGACCTCCAGCAGGCCACAAATGTGCATGTGTCTGCTCAAACGGTCAGAAACAGACTCCATGAGGGTGGTATGAAGGCCCGACGTCCACAGGTGGGGGTTGTGCTTACAGCCCAACACCGTGCAGGACATTTGGCATTTGCCAGAGAACATCAAGATTGGCAAATTTGCAACTGGCGCCAAGTGCTCTTCACAGATGAAAGCAGGTTCACACTGAGCACATGTGACAGATGTGACAGAGTCTGGAGATGCCGTGGAGAACGTTCTGCTGCCTGCAACATCCTCCAGCATGACCGGTTTGGCGGTGGGTCAGTCATGGTGTGGGGTGGCATTTCTTTGGGGGGCCGCACAGCCCTCCATGTGCTCACCAGAGGTAGCCTGACTGCCATTAGGTACCGAGATGAGATCCTCAGACCCCTTGTGAGACCATATGCTGGTGCGGTTGGCCCTGGGTTCCTCCTAATGCAAGACAATGCTAGACCTCATGTAGCTGGAGTGTGTCAGCAGTTCCTGCAAGAGGAAGGCATTGATGCTATGGACTGGCCCGCCCGTTCCCCAGACCTGAATCCAATTGAGCATATCTGGGACATCATGTCTCGCTCCATCCACCAACGTCACGTTGCACCACAGACTGTCCAGGAGTTGGCGGATGCTTTAGTCCAGGTCTGGGAGGAGATCCCTCAGGAGACCATCCGCCACCTCATCAGGAGCATGCCCAGGCGTGGTAGGGAGGTCATACAGGCACGTGGAGGCCACACACACTACTGAGCCTCATTTTGACTTGTTTTAAGGACATTACATCAACGTTGGATCAGCCTGTAGTGTGGTTTGATAAATTGGATTTCCATTGATTATTTTTGGGTGATTTTGTTGTCAGCACATTCAACTATGTAAAGAAAAAAGTATTTAATAAGATTATTTCATTCATTCAGATCTAGGATGTGTTATTTTAGTGTTCCCTTTATTTTTTTGAGCAGTGTAGTTCTTGCATAGTTTGGAGCTGTGCTTTGGGTCATTGTCCTGTTGTAGGAGGAAATTGGCTCCAATTAACCTCTCCAGCGTCCCGTCCCGTCTGCGGGATCAAAATCCAGGGAAAACTCCTAGCGACATTAGCATAACGAAATTTAATATATATTTTTTTCAAATATAGGACTGTCTCATATTGTTTTATAGATACACCTCTCCTGAATCGACCCACGTCGTCCGATTTCAAAAAGGTTTTACAGGAAAAGCAAATCATTAGATTATGTTAGAGGAGTCCATCGTAAAAGCAGCAACATAGCCATTTTCCGACCAACCACATGCATCACAAATAACCAAAAAACAGCTAAATGCAGCACTAACCTTTTACAAACTTCATCAGATGACACACCTAGGACATCATGTTACACAATGCATGCATTCTTTTGTTCAATAAAGTTCATATTTATATATGAAAACAGCATTTTACATCGGCGTCTGACGTTGACTAACTATTTTCCCGTCAAATGCATCCAGGGAAACAGTGCTACAATTTACTGAATTACTATTCGAAAACATTTTTAAAATGTAATATTGTCATTCTAAGATTTATAGATGAATATCTCTTGAAAGCACCTGTCATACCAGATTTAAAAATAACTTTACTGGGTAATCACACTTAGCGATAAAAGGGGATGCGATACTCAGAAAATTAGCTAGTAAACCGAGCTCGGCGCCATCTTGGAACAATCGCATATCACATCTAATCTTGTATAATATTGTCAATAATCGCTTACCTTTAGTTGTCTTCATCAGAAAGCACTTCCAGGAATCCCAGGTCCACAACAGATGTATTTTCGGTCGAAAAAGTCCATCCTTTATGTTCCATTAGCTTGCTGTTGTTAGCGCGTCTGAATGCTGTATCCAAATGCTCTGCCGGTCGCGGGACAGCCGTTTCGAAATAAAACATTTTTTTCCCATTTAGGTTCGTTCAAACATGTCAAACGTTGTATAACATAAATCTTCAGGGCCTGTTTCAACAAGAGAGCCAATAAGATTCGAGGGGGACGATTGTATTGTGTTTCAAAACATTTCCAAAGGTGGGGGTAGACAGGGCCGCCGGCGTCATAATGGTGATGACCCTCCCCCTGTGACCAATTTCCAACGCGTCTCATTCACTGAGTTTCGACAGTAGAAGGCTCAAAACACTTTGTAAAGACTGGCGACATCTTGTGGAAGCAATAGGAAGTGCTCAATGAACGATAGCTCACGGTGTGAATAATAGGCAACGACGTGAAGTTGAGTCCACAATTCAGAATTCCACTTCCTGTTTCAATCGGTCTCGGGGTTTTGACTGCCATATGAGTTCTGTTATACTCACAGACACCATTCAAACAGTTTTAGAAACTTTAGGGTGTTTTCTATCCACAGGTATTAATTATATGCATATCCTAGCTTCTGAGTTTTATTAGTAGGCCATTGAAAATGGGCCCGAATTTTTTCCAAAATGCGCTTTAGCGCCCCCTATCCTACGGTAATGTCAAGAGGTTTTAAGCGCCGTCCACAGGGTATAGCATGGCGTTGCAAAATGGAGTGATAGCCTTCCTTCTTCAAGATCCCTTTTACCCTGTACAAATCTCTCACTTTACCACCACTAAAGCACCCCCAGACCATCACATTGCCTCCTCCAGAATCTTTTCATTTTTTTCTGCATCTCACTAATGTTCTTCTTTGTGATCCGAACACCTCAAACTTAGATTTGTCTGTCCATAACACTTTTTTCCAATCTTCCTCTGTCCAGTGTCTGTGTTCTTTTGCCCATCTTAATCTTTTCTTTTTAATGGCCAGTCTGAGATATGGCTTTTTCTTTGCAACTCTGCCTAGGCCAGCATCCACGCGTCGCCTCTTCACTGTTGACGTTGAGACTGGTGTTTTGCAGGTACTAGTTAATGAAGCTGCCAGTTGATGACATGTGAGGCGTCTGTTTCTCAAACTAGACACTCTAATGTACTTGTCCTCTTGCTCAGTTGTGCACCGGGGCCTCCCACTCCTCTTTCTATTCTGGTTTGAGCCAGTTTGCGCTGTTCTGTGAAGGGAGTAGTACACAGCGTTGTATGAGATCTTCAGTTTCTTGGCAATTTCTCGCATGGAATAGCTTTCATTACTCAGAACAAGAATAGACTAATGAGTTTCAGAAGAAAGTTTTTTGATTCTGACCATTTTGAGCCTGTAATAGAACCCACAAATGCTGATGCTCCAGATACTCAACTAGTCTAAAGAAGGACAGTTTTATTGCTTCTTTAATCAGGAAAACCATTTGCAGCTGTGCTAACATAATTGCAAAAGGGTTTTCTAATGATCAATTAGCCTTTTAAAATGATAAACTAGGATTAGCTAGCACAACGTGCCATTGGAACACAGGAGTGATGGTTGCTGATAACGGGCCTCTGTACACTCATGTAGATATTCCATTAAAAATCAGCCATTTCCAGTTACAATAGTCATTTACAACATTAACAATGTCTACACTTTATTTCTGATCAATTTTATGTTATTTTAATGGACAAAATGTTTTGGTTTTCTTTCAAAAACAAGGACTTTTCTAAGTGACCCCAAACTTTTGAACGGTTGTGTACATTTAACCAAGTGGGATGTAGAAATAACTAGACATCAGTGCCCCGTGTTGTCTTACATCATACTGTAATCAAACAACAATTCTCTCTAAGGGAGCCTTGCTCAATAATAAGACCATGGCAGCTGTGTACGATGGCAGCTGTGTCATAGCTGGTTGATCTGGAACCTAGAACCTGGAACTGTAGAACCCTGTAGAACCCACATAGGGTTCTACCTGGAACCCAAAAGGGTTCTTCAAAGGATTATCCCATGGGGACAGCCAAAGAACCCTTTTGGAATAATTTTTTGAAAGAGTGTAGAACATAGAAGCTGGAACTGGAACCTGGAACCTAGAACATTGAACATACAAAACATTAGGCACATCTGCTCTTTCCTTGACATAGCTTGACTAGATGAATCCAGTTAAAATTTATTGTTACATTTATTTCAATCAGTGTAGATGAATAGGTGGAGACTGGTTAATGATGGATTTTTAAGCCTTGAGACAATTGAGGCATGGATTGTGTGTGTGCCATTCAAAGGGTGAATGGGCAAGACAAAAGATTTCATTGCCTTTGAACAGGGTATGCTTGTAGGTGCCAGTTTTGAATGTGTAAAGAACTGCAGCCCTGCTGGGTTTTTCACGCTCATCAATTTCCTGTGTGTATCAAGAATGGTACACCACCCAAGGACATCCAGCCAACTTGACACAACTGTGGGAAGCATTAGAGTCAACATGGGCCAGCATCCCTGTGGAACGCTTTGGACAGATTGTAGAGTACACGCCCCAACTCAATATTAGGAAGGTATTCCTAATGTGTTGTACACTCAGTGTATAACATGGAAATTGAATCTGGTCTGGTAGAGTGGATACAGTTCTACACACACGTCTCATAAACACACATTATACCAAACTAATTAATTAATTTTAAAAAGTATTGAGTACACTCATAACAGGTGTATGAGGAAATGAGAGAAGGAGTTCTGTTCTGCTGTTTGTGTCAGAGGTTTGTGCCATTGGTTTCCCACCTGGGATTCCAAGCCACCTTTATTCCTGTTCCCATAAGAGATCTGAGGGATAAATCATCCCAGGACTCTGACTTAGGGTCATCTTACAGCAATAAAGACTCAGAGCACCTGGGTAGTGCAGGTGAGAGACAACGATATGGAGTTTATCCTTAGAAACCACAAGGTCACTTAGTTCCCACACACATATGGATGTAATGTAATTAACTGAATATAATCTCACCTGCTCTCCCACTCCCATACTGCACTGTGCAGAGACACATGCACAGTGGTCCTCTGTAGCTCAGTGAGGTCCTCTGTAGCTCAGTCGGTAGACCAACACCAGGATAATGGGTTCGATTTCCGGGAGCAGCCATATGTAAAATGTACAGTATGCACGCATGACTGTAAGTGAATTTGGACAAAAGCGTCTGCTAAATGGCATATATCAAATCAAATTGTATTTGTCACATGCTCAGAATACAACCTTACCGTGAAATTCTTACTTACAAGCCCTTAACCAACAATGCAGTTTTAAGAAAATAGAGTTAAGGAAATATTTGCTAAATAAACTAAAGTAAAGTAACACTATAAAATAACAATAATGAGGCTATATACAGGGGGTACCGGTACCGAGTCAATGTGCGGGGGTACAGGTTACAGGGTGTACAGAACAACACACACTTTGCCTTTCCCTAACACAAACACTTCCAAATACAGGAACACTGTGAGACTGTAGGACATAGTGACAAACAACACAAGAAATCAGTCAATAGCAGACCATCACATAGGCTACAACTGTATGTATGGTATGTATGTATGGTACTGTACTGTACTGTATATGCATCATATTGTCGACATTGCGTGGGGACCCCCTTGAACCCACCTCCACCTTCACCCCAGACCCCCTTAGCCCACCTCCTGAGGATCATGTTATATGCCTCTGGAATGGGACCCGTGTCTGTTCCTTCACTTATAGCGCACACATTTTCCACACAGCCAGAATATCTTTTACACTTTGTGCGATTCCTGAAAAGATGGAAAATAACCGAGCTGAAGTCCAAGGCAGGGCCTTGTTCACACAGGATTCTTAATTACTAGCATAATGTTTGTCTTACTGGGCCAAATCATGTTTATATCATATAAGAAGAAGCAAAAGCATGGTGTTGTTTGTCAGCCAGAGAGTAGCACCATAAATCATTAAAATCTCTTTGAGATTTCCAACCCAATGATTTAGTCAAGATCTGCATCAGGTTTCCAGTTCCTGCAATAGACAGTACAATAGTTGTGGGGTCTTTCTGTACTACAAGATTTTTTTTACTATACAACTATAACATCTTTGACTATACAACTAACATATTTGACTATTTTAGTATTTATTTAACCTTTATTTAAGCAGGGAGTCAAGCTGAGACGACAGTCTCATCTCATTTCAAAATCATGGGCATTAATTTGGAGTTGGTCCCCCCTTTTCTGCTATAACAGCCTCCACTCTTCTGGGAAGGCTTTCCACTACATAGGCTTGCGAAAGCATTCACCCCCCTTGGCATTTTTTCTATTTTATTGCCTTACAACCTGGAATTAAAATAGATTTTGGGGGGGTTTGTATCATCCCGGGGGGCCCGCCCCCCCCCCCCCCCCCCAAAAAAAAGTCAATACTTTGTAGAGCCACCTTTGCAGCAACTACAGCTGCAAGTCTCTTGGGGTATGTCTCTATAAGCTTGGCACATCTAGCCACTGGAATTTTTGCCAATTCTTCAAGGCAAAACTGCTCCAGCTCCTTCAAGTTGGATGGGTTCCGCTGGTGTACATCAATCTTTAAGTCATACCACAGATTCTCAATTGGATTAAGGTCTGGGCTATGACTAAGCCATTCCAAGACATTTAAATGTTTCCCCTTAAACCACTCGAGTGTTGCTTTAGCAGTATACTTAGGGTCATTGTCCTGCTGGAAGGTGAACCTCCGTCCCAGTCTCAAATCTCTGGAAGACTGAAACAGGTTTCCCTCAAGAATTTCCCTGTATTTAGCACCATCCATCATTCCTTCAATTCTGACCAGTTTCCCAGTCCCTGCCGATGAAAATGGTGATGTTCTCGGGGTGAGAGGTGTTGGGTTTGAGCCAGATATAGCGTTTTCCTTGATGGCCAAAAAGCTCAATTCTAGTCTCATCTGACCAGAGTACCTTCCTCCATATGTTTAGGGAGTCTCCCACATGCCTTTTGGCGAACACCAAACGTGTTTGCTTATTTCTTTTTTCTTCCACACCGATCTTGACAAACCATTTCTGTATAGACCTCACTTTGTGCATGTGGGCATTATAATGCTGAACCAGGAAAGGGCTTTCCCCAAATTGTTGCAACAAAGTTGGAAGTGCAGAATTGTCTAGAATGTCATTGTATGCTGTAGCGTTAAGATTTCCCTTCACTGGAACTTAAGGGGCCTTGCCCGAATAATGAAAAACAGTCCCAGACCATTATTCCTACTCCACCAAATTTTACAGTTGGCACTATACATTCGGGAAGGTAGCGTTCTCCTGGCATCCGCCAAACTGAGACTTTTCCGTCGGACTGCCAGATGTTGAAGCATGACTCAACACTCCAGATTCAACACTCCAGAGAACGCATTTCCATTGCTCCAGGGTCCAATGGTGACGAGCTTAGGCTTGTGTGTGGCTGCTCGGCCATGGAAGCCCATTTCATGAAGCTCCCGACAAACAGTTATTGTGCAGACGTTGCTTCCAGAGGCAGTTTGGAACTCGGTAGTAAGTGTTGCAACTGAGAACAGACTATATTTATGCATTACGTGCTTCAGCACCCGGCGGTCGCATTCAATGAGCTTGTGTGGACTATTACTTCGCGGCTGAAGTGTTATTGTGACATTTCCACTTCACAATAACAGCACTTACAGTAGACCGGGGCAGCTCTAGTAGGGTAGAAATTTGGCGAATTGACTTGTTGGAAAGGTGGCATCCTATGACGGTGCCACACTGAAATTCGCTGAGCTCTTCAATAAGGCCCTTCTACTGCCAATGTTTGTCTATGGAGATTGCATGGCTGTGTGCTCAATTTTATACACCTGCCAACAACGGGTGTGTGGCTGAAATATTGCCATAGTCAATAACCGGATTGAATGCTCACTGAAATATTTTTTTGCTGCTTTTTGCTGCAAAAGACAGGACCTGTTCCTATGGAAGAAGCCTATTTTAATTCTTAATTTCTTAATTAACTAACTGATCAATATGGTTTTTGAAAGATTGTTTTTTGTCAATCCAGACCATCAAAAGTACGTATGCAAAGATTATCAGATACATTTTAAGTGATTTGGAAAATAACATACTTGGTTTTACCTGCATTAAGTACTAATTTCAGTTCAACAAAGGCTTTCTGCAGGGAAATAGAGACAGATTGAAACTCTGACAGAGCCTGGTTAGCTGTGGGGGCAATAGCATACCCCAGACAACTTTTGCCTCTTTCATATTTGGATGCAAGCCATCCCTCTTGTAAAACTGGCGCCTCTCCCAAAAGTGGTAAACATTTTCAATGTACTCCAAATTCATTGAGGAACAGTAGGATTTCAGCCAGTAGTGTAGCGAGAGGAGATGACTAAAGCATTCTATTGTTGGTAGAGAACCGGAAATGAGAACCCACTTGCCTGTCTCCTTTAGCCTGCCTATGGGCCCTCTGAAGTCATCTTTTAATTGCGCCGATTTGGGAAGATGGATGACGTTTGTATCAACATGAATGACTACTGTGAGCATTCGGGTGCATCTCCATCGCTCCAGGGACCTGGTGATCTATGTCCCGAACAGGGGCTCCAGGGAAGCAGTAGGTCCTAACTTTCATGACCACCACATCCCTAACTATGGCGCTCCCTATAGCAACCACCAATGGAGGATGACGAGGGGGTTACTGTGAGCCTGTGGGACGTGCTATAGGGGCTGATCCAGGGGATGGCCGGCTCAGTAACGCAGGACCAGATCCAGAAAACAATGTGTTATTATGGGAACGAACGTGGGCCAAGGTAGGATCTTCAGTGGCTACTGCAGAGGAGCCCAATCTCGTAGAGTACCCTGGATTATCTCCTCGGTCATTTACAATTGTCACATCAAAAACAGCGAGTTTTGGAGTTTCCTTAGCCAGAGCAAGACGTTCTTTTAGGATCCTGTTCTCCTCTAGTAGTTCAATGATCTGGTATTTTGAGGCAACAAGTTGCTTACACTATTTACAAGTGTAAAAAGTCAGTACACTCTTTAACTACGGTGAACATATCACACTCTCTGTCCAAATCAGAGGAATCCAACATCCTTATACTTGGGTCAGAAACAGCAGTCCCGGCTACAAGAGCCAACCGCAACATAAAATAAGCTTTTCTGGTGAGAGCTAGGTAACCGAGCTAGCCTAGGGTAGCCTGCTAACGTTAGCTCCAGGAGAAGGCAAAATCCAGCCAACACGGTATGGAACAGCACTAAACACGCATAAGTATTTCAAAAAGTATAAAACACACAAGCACTGTATCGCCGCTTCCTGGTCATGTGACAGTATTGGAGAGTCACCATTTGTCACTGTCCCATGTAAATGTGTATGTGTGGGGTGAGTGTGTGAAACTGTATAACATCTATAATTATACAACTATAACATATTTTACTAAACAATGGTTTGTAGAGCATGAAAACAATGTAAACCATATGCCATGGCTGTCTCACATACCAGATCTAAAGCCAAATGAATACTTCTGGAAGATTCTGGAGCTGCTCCTGAGATAGTGTTTTCCATCACCATCAACAAAACACCAAATGATGGTATTTCTTGTGGAAGAATGGTCTCGCATTCCTTCAATAAGGTTCCAGACACTTGTAGAATCTATGCCAAGATGCATTGAAGCTGCTGTTCTGGCTCGTGGTGGCCCAACACCCTATTAAGTCACTTTATATTGGTGTTTCCATTATTTTGATGACAAAAGACTTATTTAACTATCCAACTAAAACCTTTTTGACTATACAACTATAATATATTTTGCTAAACAACTAGAATATCTTTGACTATACAACTTGTATATCCACCAAACAATTATGACTAATTGATTCTCACTTGTAACTGCTGTTGTCACCTGTTTTGCTACATTTACAACCATCACATTTCCTCCCCCAAGCTCCTGACTCCTGTGACATTCTCAGCAATAACATTCCAACCTTTACCGTTATTATCACCTCAACCTGTAACATTACCCGCTGTAACCTTCACTTTTTGGAGACCAACAATTGATTCCCATTAAAAATCCTATTTTCCCTAACCCCTAACCCAACCTTAATCCTAACCTGAAACCTTACCCTAACCTTCACCCCTAACCCTCACCACTAACCCTAACTCCTAACCCAACACCTAACCACTAACCCCTAATCCTAACCCCTAAGCCTAAAATAGCCTTTTACAAGTTGGTTTAATATTCTTGTGAGGACTTCTGGCACTCACAAGTATAGTAAAACGTGTACACACACAAACACCCACACACACACACACACACACACAGAAACTGTTACATAGCACATGTTTACCATGAACTTCTGAAATTCTCCACTCTGAAACACACCCAAATTACATTTGTGGGATTCTTCCAGGTTGCTATGGCACGGGTAGTTGCTATAGTAGCTAACATAACTTTAATTGTGTTTATAATATTCGGCAGCTGTTACTCGCAAGTGTTGCAAATCATTATTAAACATAGTCCTTACATCACCAGGGGATACACATACATGAAAAGATACAGTTGAAGTCATTTTTCAACCACTCCACAAATTTCTTGTTAACAAACTATAGTTTTGGCAAGTAGGTTAGGACATCTACTTTGTGCATGACACAAGTAATTTTTCCAACAATTGTTTACAGACATATTATTTCACTGTATCACAATTCCAGGGGGTCAGAAGTTTACATACACCAAGTTGACTGTGCCTTTAAACAGCTTGGTGTAACGGTTGTCGTCGGGAATGGAGGACCAAAACGCAGCAGGAATGTGGATGCTCATCTTGTATTTTAACCAAGAAAACACCCAAATAACAAAAGAAGAACGAACGATCAACAAAAACAGTCTTGTCAGGCTCACACGCAAAACAAGAAACAATCTCCCACAACAAATCTCCCACAACACCAAACCAAACAATTACCCATATATAGGACTCTCAATCAGACGCAACGAGAAAGCACCTGCCTCCAATTGAAAGTCCAACCCCCCATCAACCTAAACATAGACATACAAATGACCAGAGACCACATAGAACATTACCCAAAAACCCGGAAATAATAAATCAAACGCACTACTAAATAAACCACCACCCCGAACCACATAAAACAAATACCCTCTGCCACGTCATGACCAAACTACAATAACAAATAATCCTTATACTGGTCAGGACGTGACAGTACCCCCCCCCCCCCCCCCCCCCCCCCCTAAAGGTGCAGACCCTGGATGCACCTCATAAATATATATATATATTTTTTTAAACAACAAAAAAAAATCCCCCTAAACTAAAGGGAGGGAAGGGAGGGTGGCTGCCGTCACCGACGGCACTTGTGCTACACCTCCCCTCCCCAACCCACCTATACAGGAGGTGGTTCTGGCTCCGGCCTACTGTCCTCCAGAATGCAGACAGACTTGATCAGTTTCGGGCCGTAGGCAGACTCCCCTCGTTCCAGATCGTAGGCAGACCTCTTCCGTTCCACACTGTAGGCAGACTCATTTGAACCACAGTTACTCATATTTAGTTCCGGATCGTCAATAGACTTACTCAGTTCCGGGTTGCTGATAGACTCCCTTGGTTCCGGGTCATAGGCAGACTCACCCGGTTCTGGGTCACAGGCAGACCCCTTTGGTTCCGGGTCGTAGGCAGACCCCTCGGTTCCGGGTCGCAGGCAGGCTCCCTCGGTTCCGGGTCGCAGGCAGGCTCCCTCGGTTCCGGGTCGCAGGCAGGCTCCCTCGGTTCCGGGTCGCAGGCAGGCTCCCTCGGTTCCGGGTCGCAGGCAGACTCCCTCGGTTCCGGGTCGCAGGCAGACTCCCTCGGTTCCGGACTAGACACTGTTGCCGGATACTCTGGACTGCACACTGGTGCCGGATACTCTGGACTGCACACTGGTGCCGGATACTCTGGACTGCACACTGGTGCCGGATACTCTGGACTGCACACTGGTGCCGGATACTCTGGACTGCACACTCTTGCCGGATACTCTGGACTGCACACCGTTGCCGGATACTCTGGACTGCACACCGTTGCCGGATACTCTGGACTGCACACTGTTGCCGGATACTCTGGACTGCATACTGTTGCCGGATACTCTGGACTGCATACTGTTGCCGGATACTCTGGACTGCACACTATTGCCGAACTCTCGAGGCTGGGCTGATGCACTGGAAGCCTGATGCGTGGTGCTGGTACTGGATGTGCCACTCTGGGGACACGCACCTCAGGGCTAGTGCGGGGAGCGGGAACAGGACGAGTCGGACTGGGCTGACACACTGGAAGCCTGTTGCGTGGTGCTGGTACTGGAGGTATCAGCCTGGGAACACGCACCTCCGGGCTAGTGCGGGGAGCGGGAACAGGACGAGTCGGACTGGGTTGACGCACTGGAAGCCTGATGCGTGGTGCTGGTACTGGAGGTATCAGCCTGGGAACACGCACCTCAGGGCTAGTGCGGGGAGCGGGAACAGGACGAGTCGGACAGGGCTGACGTACTAGACCGTAGAGGCGTACTGGCGGTCTCGAGCGCAGAACTAGCATCGCTCTTACTGGCTGGATGCCCACTTCCCCCTGGCAAATGCGGGGCGCTGGTATTGCGCGTACCGGCCTAAAAATACTTGGCCTCGCCACAGTACCCATTACCCCGAAGCACGGGACCTGTCCATTCACTGGTTGCCCAGAAAAGGTACAGGGATTTGGCCTGGGGCTTACTCCTCGCCCAGCCAAACTACCCATGTGCCCCCCCCAAAAAAATTATTGGGGCTGCCTCTCGGGCTTAAACGCCAGTCGTGTTCCCCGGTAGCGTTCCCGGTCCTCACTAGACTTCCTCCATGGGCCCTCTCCGGCCAGAATCTGCTCCCACGTCCATTTCTCCCACCAGTCCATATTGAATTCCCCTTGCTCCTTACTCCGCTGCTTGGTCCATTTGTGGTGGGAGATTCTGTAACGGTTGTCGTCGGGAATGGAGGACCAAAACGCAGCAGGAATGTGGATGCTCATCTTGTATTTTATTTTAACCAAGAAAACACCAAAATAACAAAAGAAGAACGAACGAATGAACGAACGAACGATCAACAAAACAGTCTTGTCAGGCTCACACGCAAAACAAGAAACAATCTCCCACAACACCAAACCAAACCAATCGACTCGTCCTGTTCCCCCCCATCAACCTAAACATAGACATACAAACGACTAGAGACCACATAGAAATACAAACATAGAACATTACCCAAAAACCCGGAAATAATAAATCAAACGCCCTACTAAATAAACCACCACCCCGAACCACATAAAACAAATACCCTCTGCCACATCCTGACCAAACTACAATAACAAATAACCCTTATACTGGTCAGGACGTGACACTTGGAAAATTCCAGAAAATGATGTCATGGCTTTAGAAACTTCTGATAGGCTAATTGACATCATTTGATGTAATTCAAGGCCTACCTTCAAACTCAGTGCCTCTTTGCTTGACATCATGGGAAAATCAAAATAAATCAGCCAAGACCTCAGAAAAAAAAACGGTACTCCTCCACAAGTCTGGTTCATCTTTGGGAGCAATTTCCAAACGCCTGAAGGCACCACGTTCATCTGTACAAACAATAGTACGCAAGTATAAACACCATAGGACCACGCAGCTGTCATACCGCTCAGGAAGGAGACGCGTTCTGTCTCCTAGAGATGAACATACTTTGGTGCGAAAAGTGCAAATCAATCCCAGAACAACAGCAAAGGCCCTTGTGAAGATTCTGGAGGAAACAGGTACAAAAGTATCTATATCCACAGTAAAACGAGTCCTATATCAACATAACCTGAACGGACGCTCAGCAAGGAAGAAGCCACTGCTCCAAAACCGCCATTAAAAAAGCCAGACTACGGTTTGCAACTGCACATGGGGACAAAGATCGTACTTTTTGGAGAAATGCCCTCTGGTCTGATGAAACAAAAATATAACTTTTTGGCCATAATGACCATCGTTATGTTTGGAGGAAAAAGGGGGAAGCTTGCAAGCCAAAGAACACCATCCCAACCGTGAAGCACGGAGGTGGCAGCATCATGTTGTGTGGGTGCTTTGCTGCAGGAGGGACTGGTGCACTTCACAAAATAGATGGCATCATGAGGAATGAAAAATTATGTGGATATATTGAAGCAACATCTCAAGACATCAGTCAGGAAGATAAAGCTTGGTCGCAAATGGGTCTTCCAAATGGCCTCAAGCATACTTCCAAAGTTGTGGCAAAATGGCTTAAGGACAACAAAGTCAATGTATTGGAGTGGCCATCACAAAGCCCTGACCTCAATCCCATAGAAAATCTGTGGGCAGAACTGAAAAAGCATGTTCGAGCAAGGAGGCCTACAAACCTGACTCAGTTACACCAGCTCTGTCAGGAGGAACGGGCCAAAATTCACCCAACTCATTGTGGGAAGCTTGTGGAAGGCTACCCGACACGTTTGACCCAAGTTAAACAATTTAAAGGCAGTGCTACCAAATACTAATTGAGTGTATGTAAACTTCTGACCCACTGGGAATTTGATGAAAGAAATAAAAGCTGAAATAAATCATTATCTCTACTATTATTCTGACATTTCACATTCTTAAAATAAAGTGGTGATCCTAACTGCCCTAAGACGGAATTGATACTAGGATTAAATGTCAGAAATTGTGAAAAACTGAGTTTAAATGTATTTGGCTAAGGTGTATGTAAACTTCCAACTTCAACTGTATGTTGAACATAACAGTATTTCCTGGCATTTCTTTATAACAAACATAATAAAACTTGGGTTTCTGACTGCATCTAAGTAGAGAAAGTTCAAATAAAGTATGAGAGACAGACAAAGCCGCACTCACCTCCCTCTACTCACTAATATCCACCCTATCACTAGCAAGACCTCTGACCCTTCACCCTTGAACTTTCCACTGTCGGGGAACGTGCCAAACCCAGTCCCAGGCTACACAGCTAAAATCAGATCAGGTGGTTTAGAGTGTGTGGGGGGGGCTGTCTCCAAGGACCTCATATGTAACTGCTGTGTTGATAAGTGAGATTTATGACCATTCACCTTAAAACCTGGTCGCCCAACTATTCTCTCTCCACCACGGCCACTTCTTGTGTTCTTCAGGCCCAAATGTTTGGAATTCTGCCTCTGTCTCTGGGGAAATCCCTGCCACCTGTCAGTGAAACCCATTCAGTGTTGCATGTGAGCCCGTAACTCAAGACTCCAAGTTGATGATCCCCATTGCACCTTGGCCCCCATACCACCTATCTTTCTCTCTCTCTCTCTCTCTCTCTCTCTCTCTCTCTCTCTCTCTCTCTCTCTCTCTCTCTCTCTCTCTCTCTCTCTCTCTCTCTCTCTCTCTCTCTCTCTCTATCCTTCTCTCTCTTTGAAATCAAGTCATTCCTGTTGGAGGGGGCACCATCATCGTCTGGCCCTTTTTATATTCCGTCTGGCAGATTCCCAGCATCATCTGCTGCTCGGTGGTGACAGGAATAGAAGCTGGGAGGGGATGCTAGAGTGGACATTGGTTAGCAATAGCCCTACAGTGTCATTTTTGAAATTGCCAGTGGCAGGTGAGCTGACACGGAATGAAAGCGATAGTCAAAGTGACCCAGCGGAGGCTCATGGCCATTGTACCTGAGGTTTCAAGCACTCTACCATGGCGCTACTTCAAAGACACACACAAGGTCAGTGTCTCAAGGGGGCATGGACCATGGTGCCAACAGGGCTTTAGATAGACTATGACTTTTTAAAGAGACATAAACAGTCGAACAGTAGCTTGTGCATTGAGTTTAGCCAGGGTTGAGTATCTCAAGACAGAGGCACAAAAAGTAAGGCTACCCTGTTAAGCAGGGGGTGTGGTACATTTGCATAACACCACCATGACATTTATTTTGATAAATTTTTTTTTTTTTTTGGGGGGGGGGGGGGGGGGGGAGAATAACAAATAACTAAATATTTTCTTCCCGTGTCTGATTTCAAAGCAAGGTGAGAGGAAGGGCCGGGATGTGGCACTTAGAGCCCCTGGGATGGGACATCAGAATCTAATGATGTGGGAACAGAATGTTTGGGGTGGGGTAGAGGGGAAAGGGGGAAATTAGATCAGGAGTCGGATTTCACATTTCCTCCTGCATCTCTCCCTATCTCCCTAAGCCAGTCAGATAAACGACAGTAATTCCAATGACTCGGTCGGGTCTTATCTGTTTGAAATATTAAATTCAATATGGTCTCAGACACATCCAAAATATTACAAAGGTCATTCTAATTTGTTGGGGGGGGGGGGTTCAAATGAGTCATACAGAACTGTGTGTTGCATCACTTTCTCTCTGAATTTCTCTCTCCATTTCATGCCTCTCAACATTTTTGCTTCCCAGTCATTCTCCATGACAGGTCCTTCAAAACAAAGAGGGAAGATCCATTCCAGAGGGCCTCCCCCATCCAAAATCAACCCAGAGAGGAGCCTGTGCTGTGCAAAATGCTGTGGCGATGCTCTCACTTCGCCCTTTATTTTCCAAAAATACAGTTGGAAGTTGGCATGAGCGCAAACTGTGACCGCTCACAGCTCAGAAAACACTGCTTCCCCCTTTTCCTGTGTAATGGAAACCTTTCTGAAGTCAGAGCTACAGAAGCTCTGTGTTATGGTTAAATCATAGGCCCGGGGAGAGCAGGTGCTTCCCCAATACTCTGGGGAGACGTTGCCCCTGGCCCTGAGCGCTGGTCTAGGATCAGCTTTCCCTAGCCCACATCTGACCTCAACCACTATTAGCTAATGAAGCAAACATTCCCTGGACCAGCACTTAGAGGCAAATTCTCTACCCCAAGTTTTTCCTGCACTGACAGCAGACTTTCATAGAGGGAACACTGTTAGAGAAGGGAGGCTACAGTAATATGGCAGGGCCAATGGGGTTGATGATGTGGAGCTATGGATGCAGTGGTATCTGAGAGAGGATAGAGAGAGTGGATATTCATAGCTCTGATAAAAAGGTAAGGAGAGCATAAAGATTATTACTTCCAAACCCTGCTCTTAAACTTAGATACAACTATCACATCAAAATGGTTGTGTAAACCAAAACTTCTCCATAAGAGTACACTTTTCCCAGTTGACCTTTGTGCTGGCATGTATGCTTCTGGTTTTCTCGTTAAGGGAGAGAATGGAGAATACATCCATCCACATCAAAGTGAACCCTGAAAATAAAATCACATCGCCAAAAAATTCCTTGGCCTCCCGTGCACATTCCTGAAAACCCAATACCTCTGCACCGCTGTAGGTAGGAGGAATTATGGATTGGGTACATAATGAAAATACATTTACAGATAAAAGCGAAACCGTCAACAGCTGACTTGGCTGGTTCCAAATGAACATGGGCAGAGGCGGTGACATTGTTTCTCCATTAGTTTGCTTGTTAGGAGCCCATTGTGTTTACTTAGGTTTTTCTCTGTAAAAATTTATGGTCGGCCATACTTTTATGTTGGCTGAGTTATGTGGCGCTCTCTGGCAGGGCTGCAGCAGGGACCTTTGAAGTGAGGCCATAAAACGTGGTGAGAGAGCAGCCAAGGCAGCACACTGTATTGTGGGTTGAGGCAGGACACGCAGGTCAATAGAGTCAGCGGCAACGGCACTATACAGGGAGTGAGGACAGGTCCTGATCATACAGAGACCTGGAGCCTCTGCCAAGAGGACACTAACCTGTAGTACATCCAGGGCACAGATCACATAGGCATAAATAAATTGTTACTGCACACAGTTCAGAAGCCTTGGCAGAGCCCATACAGGTGGTTGTGTATGGAATCCTGTGCAGTACTACAGTAATAAAACACTGATATCTAGATGAGACAAGGCCATACTGTAGATATGTATAGTTCCAGAGCTGGGAGTCCAGTGATGTCATTCCTATCATGTCAAAGTGGACTAAAGTATGATTCATATGTGACTGCTGTGTTGTGAGTCCATGTTGAGTCCCTTTGAGTTATGAGTGTACTATGTAAGATCAAACCAATCCTCTTTAGCCTGCCTAACTGGAAAGGGGAGAACAAGTTTCCATTGCTGGCATTTTTCCTTTTGCTAACTAAGTTCCTTCTATAAATAAAAATGCCCTCATGGACCTGAATCACAGAAAGACCTCTGAGTAGGGAGAGTGATGAGTTGTTTAACTCATCGCTCCCCTCAATCTGAGTGGTGATTATTTTAGGAGCACTGATCGATGTGAAGAAGCTACCTTTCCACGGCAGCCCCCAACAGGCTCACCAGTGAGCTCACATTTAGAGAGAAAAAAGTGAAAAATGAAAGGCAAAAGAAAAACAGCAGGGTGAAAAATTGCTGCGATCAAAGTGCTCTAACTCCCCAGTCAAACTTTCCAATATGATAAAACCAGAAGCAGGAATTAACAGAAGCAAGGATTGTCCTCTACAGCTTAACGTCTCCCATTTTTATTTCACTTTAAAATATATATATATATATAGTTAGGAGAGGACAGCATCTGGCGTAAAGCTCTGGGGTTTTGGGTCTCTAAATGAAGACAGATCAGCTATTTCTTTCCCTGAGAAACCTGTGTGTGTGTGTGTGTGTGTGTGTGTGTGTGTGTGTGTGTGTGTGGCATGTTTAGTTCTGACTCAGTCTATAACAGCACTTCTGAAAGAATCACAGTTTGATTTACGTCTTCCACAGCTACTGTCGGTGGGCCACCAGAGCCTCTACTGTTTACTGTTTATAACAACCAACCTCTGAGAGCCTGAGAGAGCGCCAAACCCACTGCAATGCTTTACTTACAACCTGACCCCACTCTAAATCTTTCTTTCTCTCTCTCTCTCTCTCTCTCTCTCTCTCTCTCTCTCTCTCTCTCTCTCTCTCTCTCTCTCTCTCTCTCTCTCTCTCTCTCTCTCACAGACAGACAGACAGACAGACAGACAGACAGACAGACAGACAGACAGACAGACAGACAGACAGACAGACAGACAGACAGACAGACAGACAGAGTGAGAGAGTGTTGTAACAGATTGTTCAATCTCTTTTGGACTTGTATGTGCTATTGCTATTAGTTATTACTATGAGCCACATGACTTAGCCACTTATAGGGTGCATAGGTTAACCTGAGTTAGAATTTGAATGAGCGAGTGCTTGTTTGTGAGGGGGAGGGGTATGAGTGCTTCAGAACATATTTTTTCACTGTCTGGTTTAAACCTGCAAAAACTCACAAATTTGTTATGACACTGCTGCAACGGGTATCTCACGGAAGCAAGGTAGCACACTTTAACACCAACACAAGCACACCCAGATGCTATCATAGGCAATAACAAGCAGGTGAGGATAGAGCTGGGCAAGGTAGGCACAGGGGCATGTTGGAGTGTAAGAATGGCATGCATGAGTACAACACTGACGATAAAGTGTGAGGTGAGATACTTGTCACATAGCACTCAATGCAGGTTAAAGACACAGCCTGGTCTCATAGACTAGAAGCAACATAGTAACCATAAATCCAGGACACTCAAATTAGTGTGATGTTATGTTTGGTATGGTTACATAACACAAGGTTACTTAAGGCAAAGCCAAAAGTAGGGTGGATGGGTAGGCATATAATGTGAATGTCTAGCAACCCAAAGGTTGCGTGCTCGAATCTCATCATGGACAACTTTATTTTAGATACTTTATTTTAGCTAATTATTTTAGCTAATTTAGCTAATTAGCAACTTTGCAACTAGTTACTACTTAGCATGTTAGCTAACCCTAACTGTAACCTTAACCCTTTGACCTAACTCCAACCTTAACCCCTAGTTTAGCAAACGTTAGCCACCTAGCTAATGTTAGCCATAACAAATTGTAACATATCATACTTTTTGCAAATTTGTAACATATTGTACAAATTGCAATTAGTAACATATTGTACAAATTGCAATTTGTAACATATCATACAAAATAGATGCTGGACATCCACAAATTAATACATACCATACGAAACGTGACATATCATGCTTATTGGAGTGTCCCAGATTTACCTTTACTATGTTACATCTACCCATGAGTCCAGGTTGAAAGACAACAGTGAGTTTACTTATCAGTCAGCAGCATGAATCACTCAGAGGGAATTAATTCCAGCGTGCCATCCAAAACATGAGCCATCCATAACAAGGCCACACAATGGGCTTCAATTAAACGTAAAATACATTTTGTTCTTTTGAAAAACTCACACAAAACCCACATTAGATGTATTGAATATTTATTTCACCTCTGTCTACGTAGTGAAGCTACTTAAACCAAGAAATGATCATACAAACAATTAAAGCACAAATTTGTGGTGCTCACTGATTTAAAAAAATATATATATTTTAAAAGTTTGTTAATGATTGAGTGAATGTGTCATGTTTCACCCCATATTCCACATCAACCTCCAAAAAGACCTGTGCATTCCTTTGTCATACAACCATTGTGCCCTGTCAAATAAGGAATAAAAGGACAACAATGTTACATGGCACAGACACCATGACTCAGACATGTAGACCTAATATCAAGTTTCACATCAACAGCCTATTCTAAAGAGGGGAGCTTCCCATGTAAAACATGTTAGTGAAAGGTTCATGAAATATTTATGGTCTGTTCTATTACACAAAATGGAGGGAATGACCCCTGAGTGGGTTTATAGTTTTGGTATTTGGCACAGCAAGATAGCCACCCACTTTCAAGCTGATCCCTCTCTGCAACATTATTGAGGGTAGGGTTGGGATACAGTTTGTGTGGTCCAAGGCAAGTGAAAATGACCAGAATCAGAGTAAAACAGGCCTATGTTTATAAAAGATAAGACCTTAGAATGTGTTTTAAACTGATTTGTAGATCCAGCCATTCCAATAAATCACAGCACACATGATAGAGTACTGTGAGTACACTGACATCAGTTTTTGTGGGGCTACGTAAACTCATACTTTACTGGCTCTAAATAGCATCAGGGGGAAATTGGTCCATGACCATGAATTCTGACATGCTTAGCCTACAAAGGGGAAGTGAAAATGTATTGTAATAATTTACCAAACGTAGCCTTCATAGCAGCCTTGGAGCATGCGTACATGCATCGTAAATTCCCTAATCTTTATGTCATCCGGATTGAGCAAAATGTGCAGTCGGAAGCAACCTATCAGGAGTTTAGGTTTTGGTCATCTGTAAACTGCGTCTATCCAATCACAGACGCCTGTCTGTCTGCTCGGTAGTCTCGCGCGACACAGAGAAGTCATGGCTGCCGTACCGAGCAGCAAACTTCTACACAAGTGTGTTGTATCTCCGACGGGGAAACACTCTGCGTCGGTCATCTTCTTACATGGCTCAGGTGGTTACGTTTTACAATGCTCTCGATGTTTAGTGACATTTCTTCAACGGTAACTGCGCTGAACTAGCCTCATAATAACTAGGAGTTGTGGTAGGTTAGCGACCTATAGCCTAGCCTGTAGCATTGCCAGAGTACCTTCAATTTAGATACTGAAAGCTTTTGTACAGTGATGGACAGACAGGACTGTCTTTTGAACTGTCTAACTATGCAAACCTATGTGGCTTCCACGCAACTGTAACTGAGTTATACTATGGCCTACTGTGGCAAATGAATAATGTAGCTAACAGAAGTTACGTAGAGCGATACATTCAATTGAGTGGTCAGCATTGGGAATTACTTAATATTTGGCCTTGATCACAAGAGAAAAAAACAGAAGGCTATGTATTTATCTGATATCTCCCTGATAAAATAAATGTCAAATAAAATAAAAATGTATCATATTTTCAAACAAATATTATAGTAAATGTGAGCAACTCAACAACAACAAAAATATAATTGTGGCATCACCAATATTATTCAATATACAGTTTATTCCAAAAACAGTCAGCAACATGTTAAAGGGATGTTGGTGAAACCAAGGTTCTGCTCTGTAAGCCTAGTGAGTCAGTTATATTGGCTAACTGTTCACTTCTGCCATGCAGGAGACACTGGACAGGGAGTGCGAGCATGGGTCAAAGAGGTTTCGGTACCAGACCTGGCTTTCCCCCACATCAGAGTGGTATATCCCACAGCTCCAGCCAGGTATTTTTATTTATTTATTTTATTTTACCTTTATTTAACTAGGCAAGTCAGTTAAGAACAAATTCTTATTTTCAATGATGGCCTAGGAACAGTGGGCAGAATGTCAGATTTTTACCTTGTCAGCTTGGGGATTCGATCTTGCAACCTTTCGGTTACTAGTCCAATGCTCTAACCACTAGGCTACCTGCCGCTAAATGCCATATACAGTCAAGCTGCTGAAACCCCTCAACACAGACAAAGCCCTTCAACTGTTGTCTTTAAAATAACTTAACTAACCCAGACAGGTAGAACATCTGGGCATGTATTCATAAAATATCTCAGAGTTGGAGTTTTGATCTAGGATCAGTTTTGCCTTTTAGATAATAATGATCACGATTATATATCCTAGGTCAGCATTCCTACGCCAGTGCTTTATGAATATGGACCCTGAACAGCAATTTAAATAGGCTAAATAGCCTAATACCCTTTTCACACTACCGCACCGAGATGAATGGACCATGTGAATAGATAATTTCCAAGCCAGTGCGGTTCGGGTCTGCACGATATTGTTGAAAGGGGTAAATCTTCATCTCATCCTCCCATGTGACCCTCACTGCCCAAACCTTTCCTCATTACATAGCTAAACTTTGAATCTTGTTCTGTCTTCTGTTGACCCCTCAGGCCATACACACCCATGCGGGGGGCTCTGTCCAATGTGTGGTTTGACCGCTACAAGATCTCACATGACTGTCTGGAGCACTTGGAGTCTATAGACTCCATGGCCAACTCCTTGGGAGCGGTTATACAGGAGGAGATCAGGGCAGGAGTACCAAAACACAGGATGATCATAGGTACTGTCTCACACATACACACACACTAATTCTGCTGCTACTAGAGCTGTCTGTTTTATTTCCCTGTCTTTTTCCTGGCTGTATGTCAGATTTGGCTGTATGGTCTCTCCTTCACTCATTACCTTCCTCATGACTTCCTAACTCCATGACCTCCTCCTGAATGTGTATTATGCACCCATCCACTTGCCCATTTGCTTGATCTTGCTCTTTCTCTCTGCACACACACCACTCTCTCTCTCTTGGCCTTGGTGTTCTCAACTCCCTCTGTCATGATATAAAATGAAGAATGCAAGTTATCAGGTTTCTTTATTCTTTTATACGCTGCCAATTATGAACCGTAAAGTATTTCTGGAGGGATTCTCGGGTTCAGCAAATCCTTTTTCCCAAATATTTTGGTTATCAGGTTCGCGTGTAAATAACAATGACATAAAACCGCTCGGATCAAGCGCCATAAACACCATTTTAGAACCTAGGTAAGAGTTCCCACAGGAAATATGTGGGGGGCCATCGCAAGTTTTATGTCTCTGTAAGAGAACAAATGATAGCGTCCATGAAAGGGGAAACCGATGGGAACATTGTGAAACGGGTTAACCTACAAGCCTTGAAATATATAAATATACAGAAATAGTTGTGAGTAGAAAAAAAAGAGCTGAGCGTTTGTGTGAAAGGCCCAGTGTGGAACGCCAGAAAAGCCCCTGAACTCCCCTCGAGAAAGTGATTCAAAAAACACATGTTCCTGGGAGACTGCTGAAATATTATCTTCCTAAATCATAACATTTTGTCATTAACTATAAATACCCATTGGAGTCACTCGGCATACTGGAGAAACGGAGTGGTCTGTACCCATAGTCCACTTGCAGGGCTGACGGACTGACAAGCGGCAGAACTTTCCATGGAAAAAAGTTTTTCAAGTAAAAGCCGCCGCCGCAGGCTTTTGTGTTCATGTTTTTCACTCTTTAAAAAAGCACGGATCCGTTGGGAAATCTCAGAAAAGAGAAGCTATCGCCACAGTCATGATTTCACACATATAGGCTCACGCACACACACACTGAAAACACATAGCAGCACTGTACCAAACAGCACAGCGGAGGGGTATACGAAAGGAGACATTAGAATGTGAATGTATGATTGAGGTTTGTTATCGTGGATTGGAATGAGAGACTGAGAGTATACCAGAAAGACGGTCTCAAAGTATACACTCTTAGAAAAGAAGGTTCTTCAGCTGTCCCCATAGGAGAACCCTTTTTGGTTCCAGGTAGAACCAAAAAGGGCTCTATCTAGTACCAAAAAGGCTTCTACAAAGGGTTATCCTATGGGGACAGCTGAAGAACCCTTTTAGGTTGTAGATAACACTTTTTTTTCAGACTATAGCCGGTGAAGTAAAGAAAAAAATGGACAAATGTTTTATTTGTTGGGCAAAGCGTGTGAACTCCCCCTTCCCTCCATACCTCCATTCTTCCCTTCCCCCTCTGACAGGATGATGGGTACTTTCACACTTTCCCAGATGTACCCAGATGTGTGAGATTAAGGACAGGCTCGTGAACGGATGCCGACTCCTGAGGAGCAAAAAGCTGATGATGTGGAACTAAGGAGTCTGTTTCATTTTAATGTTTTTTCTTTTCTTTCTCAGTTAAAGGCAGAGTATTTTCCACTTCGGACAGCTTAAACTGCCAGGATGGCTTAAACTACTGTTACTCATACATAATAATAAATGAATATATTTATTATTATGTTCCTACCTTTATATTATTCCCAGTATGCACAGTTGAAAAGTTAGATTTTCCTGGGAAAAGCACATTGGATACAATATTCAATACACATTTTCAGTGAATACCTGCAGAAAGAGACCTAATGGACCCAGTACAATGACATGTTCTGTTTTGTCTTGTTCCTCGTCCAAAGGGGGTTTCTCTATGGGCGGAGCTATGGCCCTCCACCTAGCGTGCCGTTATCACCCTGACGTAGCAGGAGTCTTTGCTCTGTCCAGCTTTCTCAACAAGGACTCTGTAGTATATCAGGTAAGGCAGGCTGTCACTGGTATAATGTCTAATAAACTCCAGACAATATTCTAATTATTGATTAGAGCGCCAGAAAACTACAGCTACCTACTAAACTGTCCTTTGACTGACAGATAGTGGTGGAGAAATATTGATGTGTTGATATACAGTGTCCCAATTCAAAGATGCTCCATGTCAGTCCCAAGATCTTGCATTTATCAGGAGTTGGCTGCACTTGGTTCTGACAGAGATATTGGGCCTATAGAGTGTGCTAGTAAGCAGTCTAGAAGTGTCTTGACTGACTCTTCTCTCCCTGCTAGGCTGTGGAGGAGCGGGCAAGGGCGGGGAGCCCCCTCCCAGAGCTATTCCAGGGCCATGGGACAGGAGACGAGTTGGTGTTCCATAAGTGGGGAGAAGAAACTACGGCCGTGCTGAAGAAGGCTGGGATGACGACCACCTTCCACTCGTTCCCAGGCCTCCAGCACCAGCTCTCCCGGCCAGAGATTGAGCTACTGCGCTCCTGGATCCTCACCAAGCTGCTCCCGGACAGTCTAGATGCCAGTGGGCAGTGACCAGTCAGCCCCACACCACTAAACAGACACATTAACAACACGCTATTAACACGTTAATAACACGTTCACACTATTGAGCTGGCCTGGTAAAGCATTGCCCATAGTTTCTGGAACAAAGCTGGAAAATCGAGCCAGCACGGTTCAGGTCGGTACTATAATGTGAAAAGGATATTAATGTGCTGAGTGGGCTGTGGACCACCTCACAACCTCTGTTGGTCACAATACTGTTTAAAAAATAAATAAGTGTCAATACATTTTTTTTGTTGTTGCTTGGACATTGTCCGTTGTGCTTGCTTAGTGTACTCAACAGCTGTGTGGTTCCCTTCAAAAGAGAACGTGTGATAGTTGAGTGTGCTTATAACCACTCCCTCTGCACTAGTAGTCTCCACTCTTAACGCTTCAGCCTCATCTGTCTATCTGTGATAGGATATGGGAGCATGCTCTGCCTCCACCTCTATAGTCTAACTAACACTAGAGTCAGATTAGTACCGTTGCTGTAGAGAGAACAGGAATTGTTTAGTCAATCTTTCTCTTGCTCGCTCTGTTTTTTTATACACCATTATCGTTTTGCGCTGGGAAATGTGTTGGACATGGTTGGGGATGGAGGGAGTGGAGGTCTGTTCTGTTTGCTCAGTAGTTCATCGCCTCATTGATGGTTATTGGGAGGAAGCAGTTAGCTATTCTTCCCTTCTTCCTACCTGCAGCTTCTCTCTCGGCGTTGTGCTTAAGGTAGTCCGGATGTTGGGCTGCCTTCACTAGTATAGGGCTGCAGGCCAGGGTAAAAACACAGGAAGATGATGATTAAGCAGTAGTAATACTTAGGTGCCAAACATAATAAGTTATGGGAATGATTAACGTTTTTTGTATATCCCTGGTTATAAATTAAACATCTGTCAACATCAGCAGTCACCCTTTCGAAAATACTTTGAATTATGATTTTTGAAATTGTAACCACAAACCTTTAAAATGAACATCACTTTAATGAGTTTATTATATATTTGTGGTTTACATGATATAGGCTATAACAAATCAGCAACTTCTTAGACATGAATAAGGTATGAAAAATGATGGCTGCTAAGTTGAACCAGCTAGAGAATGTAACATGCTCCCACAACACACAACACCAAACCAAAATGTATCTCACTGCAAAGGAAAATGCACGTTTATTACTTCACATCCGTGCATGCTTTCATTCCAACATATAAACCGTATGTCCAAAATGCTTTGGCAGTGTTAGCAGCTGTTTTTACAGTAGCAGTAAGGCTATTCAAATTCAGTTGGAAGTTGGCATCGACACCATCCACCATTTAGGAAGCGTTCACCTCCAGCATCTGTTTCATCAACGTGTGTTGAACTCAGCACTGATCAAAGTCTGTGCTCCCACTATACTCTCTCCACTCTCTAATCACCCAACAAATCATGTGCAACGTTTATTTGTCAATCATGCTCTCTCCCCCTTTTTCTAGCTCTAGGTTTCTATTCTTTCTCTGTCTCCTTTAACTGGAGAGGATGGAAACGTGAGTATCAGGTGAACTCGGATTAGGCAACAATGTTGAGATCATTGTTAGTGGTTTGGTGGGGCTGGGATGGGGGGCTGAGAAAGGGAGAAGAGAATGGGGAGGTGGAAGATGGGGGTGCGCTCAGGGCCACAGAAAGAAGATACGAGAGGGTGGGAGGTGCGGCCAAAGCAAACAGATTGAGCTCTGAATTTTTCTCTGGCCCTGATCGCTGATTACTTCCAGCTATGTGTGAAAGAATGCTACTGTTGAGCGGCCAGCAGTTCTCCCCTACACCGACTGGCACACTCCCCTTCTCTTGTATGCCTCCTTAGCCATCGCTCCCTCCCTCCACACCCCCACACTTTCTCTCCTTTTCTACCTCTCTTCCCCTGGCCAGTGAGAGGCCCGGGCTGTAGCCTATTGCCATCCAGGCGTTTTATGATTTAATGGCGGGAATAGATGTAGGTAATGAAGGAGGCCATGAGCGGTCTACTCCTCTAGGTGAAATGAGGTGAAGAAACAAGTGTTTATCGACGGCTCTAAAAACGCTGCATTTCAAAACAAGGAGGATACAGCCTTCACCTTAACAACCCTTTTACACTAGACTTTATGTCCTCTCAACACTCCTTATCCAATACCCTACTTTTCACCACTAATTGGCGTATGATATGCCACTACAACTCCCGTCACTGTTTCTGAGGCTAGTACAATACTAGCGGGTCGTAATTACATAGCCACCCTAACTTGTAACTTGCCCCTTAAGCCTTAGCCTGCCTCACTCCTCTCTCACTGGCATTTTTAACTTCACCCTTCTCTTTGCTTTCTTGTTCTCTCTTTTACTGAGGTATTCCCCCTTCCTCTCCTCCCCTCCTCCTCCTCTAAAGTGCGTCCCCTGTCGCCTCAGATGATAATCTGCTTCACGGTGCATGTGTCAGGGGGAAGGAATGCTAATCTGGAAGAGTTGCGGACTGCGAAGCTTTTTTGGCTGCCAGTTTCCACTGTGCACTACTTTCCATGTGGACCTGCTCCAGAGTGGCCAGGCTACAGCAGGAGGAATTCCCGGCTGAGGGAGCCGAGATGTTGAAAGATTCCAGATCACTCATCTGGTCACCCCCCACCCCCCAATTAGAGGTCACCGCTCAATTGGTCTATCGCAACGCTTGACCGTCCGTCGCTGATTTATAATTAGATGCTATGGATTCCAATCCAGTATTAAATGATTTGTGGACTAGGGATTAGATTATTGTTGTAGTGTCTAATATATTCTTGTAACATTTGTTTTGTACAGTGTGCCAGTATAGTGTGTAAGCAAGAGTGCCAAAATCTGATTGCATACTCATTTTATTCCAATAGCCCATTTATTGCAGATTAGGATTTATAAATAGTCTGAATTCAAGAATAGGGTCTAACTTGAGTTAATGTTACTTTATAGAAAAACTGTTCCGACCAGCAAAAATAAGTTCTGAACCGGTTTGACCCCCAGAAAACTGCTGGTTCCTTTCAGTTCCTTTTTTTAACCTGTGAAATAAACAGTTTTTTACATTTAGCACATGAAATTACTTCACCAATCAGTGTGGGTAGAGCAGGCAAGCTAGTTGTTTACATGCATGATGGACTGACGTGTAGCCTATGACGCAAGATGCAACTGACATTTTGCAGAGGGTTGAGGAGGCTTGAAGCGCTGGGCATCTTGTTATGACATGCACCATCTGAATTAGGTCCACAGAATTATACTGTACCTAGGAGGGGCGGCTTCTATGGAGAAACTTTGAATTTCCTTTGAGCTAACAAGCTTGTGTGTGCAAAGCGGCACCAGAATTAAAAACGTCTTACCTTTTTGTAGTTAATAAATCCAACTTGAAACGTGATAACTAGGCCTATAGTATCCTTAACTGTGCCCTGGATACCATATGTGAATTGATTGCCCCCCATCTATCTTCTGAGCTCGTGCTACTAGGTGACCTAAACTGGGACATGCTTAACACCCCGGCCATCCTACAATCTAAGCTTGATGCCCTCAATCTCACACAAATTATCAATGAACCTACCAGGTACAACCCCAAATCTGTAAACACGGGCACCCTCATAGATGTCATCCTAACTCGCCCTCCAAATACACCTCTGCTGTTTTCAATCAAGATCTCTGATCATTGCCTGCATCCGTAATGGGTCTGCGACCAAACGACCACCCCTCATCACTGTCAAACGCTCCCTAAAACACTTCTGCGAGCAGGCCTTTCTAATTGACCTGGCCGGGGTATCCTGTAATGACATTGACCTCATCCCGTCAGTAGATGATGCCTGGCTATTCTTTAAAAGTGCCTTCTTCACCATCTTAAATAAGCATGCCACACTCAAAAAAATTAGAACTAGGAATAGATATAGTCCTTGGTTCACTCCAGACCTGTCTGCCCTTGACCAGCACAAAAACATCCTGTGGCGTTCTGCATTAGCATCGAATAGCCCCCCTGATATGCAACTTTTCAGGGAAGTTAGTAAGAAATATACACAGGCAGTTAGAAAAGCTAAGGCTAGCTTTTTCAAACAGAAATTTGCATCCTGTAGTACTAACTCAAAAAAGTTCTGGGACACTGTAAAGTCCATGGAGAATAAGGGCACCTCCTCCCAGCTGCCCACTGCTCTGAGGCTAGGAAACACTGTTACCACCGATAAATCCACTATAATTGAGAATTTCAATGAGCATTTCTCTACGGCTGGCCATGCTTTCCACCTGGCTACCCCTACCCCGGTCAACTGCCCGGCACCCTCCACAGCAACCCGCCAAAGCCCCCACCATTTCTCCTTCACCCAAATCCAGATAGATGATGTTCTGAAAGAGCGGCAAAATCTGGACCCATACAAATCAGCCGGGCTAGACAATCTGGACCCTCTCTTTCTAAAATGATCTAACGAAATTGTTGCAACCCCTATTACTAGCCTGTTCAACCTCTCTTTTGTATCGTCTGAGATTCCCAAAGATTGGAAAGCTGCCGCGGTCATCCCCCTCTTCAAAAGGGGTGACACTCTAGACCCAAACTGCTACAGACCTATATCTATCCTACCCTGTTTTTCTAAGGTCTTCGAAAGCCAAGTTAAACAGATTACCGACCATTTCGAATCCCACCGTACCTTCTCCGCTATGCAATCAGGTTTCAGAGCTGGTCATGGGTGCACCTCAGCCACGCTCAAGGTCCTAAACGACATCATAACCGCCATCGATAAGAGACATTACTGTGCAGCCGTATTCATCGACCTGGCCAAGGCTTTCGACTCTGTCAATCACCACATTCTTATTGGCAGACTCGACAGCCTTGGTTTCTCAAATGATTGCTTCGCCTGGTTTACCAACTACTTCTCTGATAGAGTTCAGTGTGTCAAATCGGTGGGCCTGTTGTCCGGACCTCTGGCAGTCTCTATGGGTGTGCCACAGGGTTCAATTCTCGGGCCGACTCTCTTCTCTGTATACATCAATGATGTTGCTCTTGCTGCTGGTGATTCTCTGATCCACCTCTACGCAGACGACACCATTCTGTATACTTCTGGCCCCTCTTTGGACACTGTGTTAACTAACCTCCAGACGAGCTTCAATGCCATACAACTCTCCTTCCGTGGCCTCCAACTACTCTTAAACGCAGGTAAAACTAAATGCATGCTTTTCAATCGATCACTGCCCGCACCTGCTCGCCCGTCCAGCATCACTACTCTGGACGGCTCTGACTTAGAATACGTGGACAACTACAAATACCTGGGTGTCTGGTTAGACTGTAAACTCTCCTTCCAGACTCATATTAAGCATCTCCAATCCAAAATTAAATCTAGAATCGGCTTCCTATATCACAACAAAGCATCCTTCACTCATGCTGGCAAACACACCTTCGTAAAACTGACCACCCTACCGATCCTCGACTTCGGTGATTCATCTATAAAATAGCCTCCAACACTCTACTCAACAAACTGGATGCAGTCTATCACAGTACCATCCGTTTTGTCACCAAAGCCCCATACACTACCCACCATTGCGACCTGTACGCTGTCATTGGTTGGCCCTCGCTTCATACTCGTCGCCAAACCCACTGGCTACAGGTTATCTACAAGTCTCTGCTAGGTAAAGCCCAGCCTTAGCTCACTGGTCACCATAGCAGCACCCACTCGTAGCATGCGCTCCAGCAGGTATATCTCACTGGTCACCCCCAAAGCCTATTCCTCCTTTGGCCGCCTTTCCTTCCAGTTCTCTGCTGCCAATGACTGTAACGAACTGCAAAAATCTCTGAAGCTGGAGACTCATATCTCCCTCACTAGCTTTAAGCACAGCTGTCAGAGCAGCTCACAGATCACTGCACCTGTACATAGCCCATCTATCTACCTACCTCACCCCCATACTGTATTTATTTATTTATCTTGCTCCTTTGACCCCAGTATCTCTACTTGCACATTCATCTTCTGCACATCTACTATTCCAGTGTTTAATTGCTATATTGTAATTACTTCGCCACCATGGCCTATTTATTGCATTAACTTACCTCATTTGCACTCACTGTATATAGACTTTTTGTTTTCTTTTGTTCTACTGTATTATTGACTGTATGTTTTGTTTATTCCATGTGTAACTGTGTTGTTGTATGTGTCGAATTGCTACGCTTTATCTTGGCCAGGTCGCAGTTGCAAATGAGAACTTGTTCTCAACTAGCCTACCTGGTTAAATAAAGGTGAAATAAAATAACTAGCATTGGAAAAGTTAATACATTCTTCTCTAACTAATAAAGAATCTCTCTCCCGATCTTCTGAATCATGTTTGTAACGTCAGTACAGTAGCCTATGCTTCGGAGGGGGAAGGGACAGGTAGCCTAAACGCACACACACTGGTAAAGATTTTCAGCTTGCAGGCAGACACTGGAATACATTTCTGAGTGACAGAGTGCGGGCTTTGCATTTGGGCTTTGCTGCATTTTTGTGTGTGGCTAGAAAAAAATGCCTGGAACGTAAAATAAAGTTATTAACCGGTTCCCATGCTTTTACAATAACGGTTCTGTTCCGGAACAGTATGAATCATTTTCGTTCCCGGTTCCATTTCTGTTCCTTGTTATTTTCAGGTTTTTGGTTCTGTTCCCAAAACCAGTTCCAACCCCTGCTTTATGGGCGCTCTTTATCCGAGAGCAAGTCCCATTGAGGTTTTTAGTTTCAAACCAGAGTTGTTTTTTTTATTACCCTTTATCATGTCTTTAACTACACACACTCTGGCTACCTGATGTCCTGCCCTGACCTCTCCATTTAACCTTTGACCTTTCCTCTTTCTGTGCTTTGAATATATCCTCTGTGCCGTGAGACCAAATTCAGAACAGGGAGGCAGGTCCTATGTAAAAAGTGTTTGCAGCTTTAGCTCTCCTCTCTTTGATCTGAGGACCCAATAGACAGAGCAGAGCTGTTGCCTCTGGGCTTCCAGGAGGAGAGGCATTATGCTGTGTCTGTTCTCCCCCCAGAAGAACTGGACCTGGCTTTTACAAGAGGCTGGAGCTGGGCTCTGGACAGAGATGTCACTGGGGCTGCAGCCAGGGCCGATGGTGATCTCCCCACTCTGAAGAAAGTTAGAGGTAAGTGCAGGTGATTTACACTGAGAATACCAAACATTAGGAACACCTTTCTAATATTCAGTTGGGGGTATGTACTCGACAAGGTGTCAAAAGCATACCCCAGGGATGCTGGCCCATGTTGACTCCAGCTCTCCTTTGGGTGGTGGAACATTCTTGATAAACACGGGAAAGTATTGAGTGTGAAAAACTCAGTAGCGTTGCAGTTTTTTAAAAATATAATATGTTTATTTTCCAATAGAAAAACAGAACGAGATACAAACATTGACATTCACTGTAGTGTTGAATGGGATGGCAAATTTAGAGGACAAAACAAAACTTAACTCACATATACAAAATAAAAATCCTATTAGGTGGTACATATTATAAGAAGACAGCATATAGTCATTACCAGCAGTGTAGTTAAACCAAAAATAAATATTGAATGGAGTACAGCACAGAGTAGCAGCAGATCATCAACCCAGTTATGAAGGGGGAATAGACCATTTATCCCATATCGGCTGCCATTTGTAAAACATTGGACTTCTATTGGAGGTATTTAATAGAATCTTTTCCATTAGCATTACATATCCTAAATCCGATCATCCTATTTTTTCAACTTAATTGAGGAAAATAACAACAATCCAAAATGTATTTTTGATACTGTCACAAAGCTAACTAAAAAGCAGCATTCCCCAAGAGAGGATGGCTTTCACTTCAGCAGCGATAAATTCATGAACTTCTTTGACGAAAAGATCATGATCATTAGAAAGCAAATTACGGACTCCTCTTTAAATCTGCGTATTCCTCCAAAGCTCAGTTGTCCTGAGTCTGCACAACTCTGCCAGGACCTAGGATCAAGGGAGACACTCAAGGTTTTTAATACTATATCTCTTCACACATTGATGAAAATAATCATGGCCTCTAAACCTTGCATACTGGACCCTATTCTAACTAAACTACTGAAAGCTGCTTCCTGTGCTTGACCCTCCTATGATGAACATAATATATGGCTCTCTATCCACCGGATGTGTACCAAACTCACTAAAAGTGGCAGTAATAGAGCCTCTCTTGAAAAAACCAAACCCTTGACCCAGAAAATATAAAAAACTATCGGCCTATATCGAATCTCCCATTCCTCTCAAAAATGTTAGAAAAAGCTGTTGCGCAGCAACTCACTGCCTTCCTGAAGACAAACAATGTATACGAAACGCTTCAGTATGGTTTTAGACCCCATCATAGCACTGAGACTGAACTTGTGAAGGTGGTAAATTACCTTTTAATGGCGTCAGACCGAGGCTCTGCATCTGTCCTCGTGCTCCTAGACCTTAGTGCTGCTTTTGATACCATCGATCACCACATTCTTTTGGAGAGATTAGAAACCCAAATTGGTCTACACGGACAAGTTCTGGCCTGGTTTAGATCTTATCTGTCTGTGGATGGTTTGTCCTCTGATAAATCAACTGTAAATTTCGGTGTTCCTCAGGGCTCCGTTTTAGGACCACTATTGTTTTCACTATATATTTTACCTCTTGGTGACGTCATTTGGAAACAATGTTAACTTTCACTCCTATGCGGACAACACATAGCTGTACATTTCAATGAAACATGGTGAAGCCCCAAAATTGCCCCTCCCTGGAAGCCTGTGTTTCAGACATAAGGAAGTGGATGGCGCCAAATGTTCTACTTTTAAACTCGGACAAAACAGAGAGACTAGTTCTAGGTCCCAAGAAACAAAGAGATCTTCTGTTGAATCTGACAATTAATCTCGATGGTTGTACAGTCGTCTCAAATTAAACTGTGAAGGACCTCGGCGTTACTCTGGACAGTGATCTCTCTTTTGACGAACATATCAAAACTGTTTCAAGGACAGCTTTTTTCCATCTACGTAACATTGCAAAAATATGAAACTTTCTGTCCAAAAAATGGTGCAGAAAAATTAATCCATGCTTTTGTCACTTCTAGGTTAGTCTACTGCAATGCTCTACTTTCCAGCTACCCGGATAAAGCACTAAATAAACTTCAGTTAGTGCTAAATCCTGCTAGAATCTTGACTAGAACCAAAGAATATGATCATATTACTCCAGTGCTAGCCTCTCTACACTGGCTTCCTGTTAAGGCAAGGGCTGATTTCAAGGTTTTACTGCTAACCTACAAAGCATTACATGGGGTTGCTCCTACCTATCTTTCCGATTTGGTCCTGCCGTACATACCTACACGTACAAGACGCAGGCCTCCTTACTGTCCCTAGAATTTCTAAGCAAACAGCTGGAGGCAGGGCTTTCTCCTATAGAGCTCCATTTTTATGGAATGGTCTGCCTATCCATGTGAGAGAAGCAGACTCGGTCTCGACATTTAAGTCTTTATTGAAGACTCATCTCTTAAGTAGGTCCTATGATTGAGTCTGGCCCAGGAGTGTGAAGGTGAACGGAAAGGCACTGGAGCAAGGAACCGCCCTTGCTGTCTCTGCCTGGCTGGTTCCCCTCTCTCCACTGGGATTCTCTGCCTCAAACCCTATTACAGGGGGTGAGTCACTGGCTTACTGGTGCTCTTCCATGACGTCCCTAGGAGGGGTGCATCACTTGAGTGGGTTGAGTCACTGACGTGACCTTCCTGTCCGGGTTGGCTACCCCCTTGGGTTGTGCTGTGGGGGAAATCTTCGTGGGCTATACTCGGCCTTGTCTCAGGATGGTAAGTTGGTGGTTGAAGACATCCCTCTCGTGGTGTGGGGGCTGTGCTTTGGCAAAGTGGGCAGGATTTTATCCTGCCTATTTGGCCCTGTCCGGGGGTATCGTCAGACAGGGCCACAGTGTCTCCCGACCCCTCGTGTCTCAGCCTCCAGTATTTATGCTGCAATAGTTTGTGTCAGGGCTAGGGTCAGTCTGTTATATCTGGAGTATTTCTCCTGTCTTATCCGGTGTCCTGTGTGAATTTAAGTATGCTCTCTCTAATTATTTATTTCCCTCTCTCGGAGGACCTGAGCCCTAGGACCATGCCTCAGGACTACCTGGCCTGATGACTCCTTGCTGTCCCCAGTCCACCTGGTCTTGCTGCTGCTCTAGTTTCAACTGTTCTGCCCGCGGCTATGGTACCTGACCTGTTCACCGGACGTGCTACCTGTCCCAGACCTGCTGTTTTCAACTCTCTAGAGACAGCAGGAGCGGTAGAAATACTCTGAATGATCGGCTATGAAAAGCCAACTGACATTTACTCCTGAGGTGCTGACCTGTTGCACCCTCTACAACCACTGTGATTATTATTATTTGACCCTGATGGTCATCTATGAACATTTGAACATCTTGGCCATGTTCTGTTATAATCTCCACCCGGCACAGCCAGAAGAGGAGAGGCCACCCCTCATAGCCTGGTTCCTCTCTAGATTTCTTCCTAGGTTCTGGCCTTTCTAGGGAGTTTTTCCTAGCCACCGTGCTTCTACACCTGCATTGCTTGCTGTTTGGGGTTTTAGGCTGGGTTTCTGTACAGCACTTTGTGACATCAGCTGATGTAAGAAGGGCTTTATAAATACATTTGATTGATTGATTTCAAAGGTAGGTACAGTCTCCAATTTCCAAAATTGCAATATAAGGCTTTTGGCTAATAGAGTACAAAGAGAAACAGCCTTCCCTTCCTGGTTATTCACATCAACTGTACCAAACAACAATCAATTGGTCTGGGGCTATAACCCTATCAAAGGCTTTAGATAAGTAATCAAAAATGAGAGCCCAGTAAGCATGTAATTTAAGACCTGTCCAAAATAAGTGTGTCAAAGTCTCCTCATCCTGCTTGCACCTCTCACACAGTAGTGAGGTGTCTGGGAATATTTTATGCAGTTTAACCTTTGAGTAATGTAACCTGTGTATCACCTTAAACTGAACACGGTTGTGTCTGGTATTCACTGAACTGTGGTTTATATTCATGAGAGCTTCTACCCAGTCTTCATCTGAGATTTCTGAACCAAGTTCCTGCTCCCAAGCCCTTTAAATATTGTCTGTAGATTCCTCTATGTGGGCCTGTAGCACATCATAAAGTCTAGAGACCGGCCCTTTTGAATGGGGTTTGACAAGGATAAGGCAATCTAATGTAGGATTATTTGGCTTAATGCCATGCTGTGGGATATGTGTCCTTAAGAAATTCCTGATTTGGAGGTATCTGAAAAAATGTGTTGCTGGCATTTTACATGTACCCTGTAACTGTTTAAATGAAGCTAAATGACCATCAATGTATAAGTTATTTATTGTTGTGAGCCCCTTCTCCCTCCACTGTGAAAACACCACATCATCCAATGCAGGGTGGAAAGCAATATTTCAGGCAAATTGGGCTGTCAATGTATACATTGGGTATGTTAAGAAAAGACCTCGTCTGTTTCCAGATCCTAAGAGTGTGACAAATGACTGGGTTAGAGTCATAAGTGGCTTTTTTCACACATGCTGGGCTATTAACAAGTGCAGGGAGTGAGGAGTATTGACAGGAGTCCTGCTCAATCATAAGCCATGAAGGCATATCATTCTGACGGATACCAGGTAAACTTTCTCTCCAGAAACACACAATGTTGAGATTGGCAGCCCAATAATACAGTTTAAAGTGAGGAAGGCCAACCCCCCCCTCTATCTCCTACTTGCATGAATGCTTCTTTGAAATTCTGTCTGCCTTATCCCATAAAAATGAAATTACTATTCAATCTAGTTTCTTAAAATAGCTTTGTGGTATGCAATTGGGTAGACATTGGAAGAGGTAATGAAACCTGGGTAGGACAACCATTTTAATAGCCTTTATACGACCAACCAAGAAAATAGGCAGAGTATTCCAAAAATCAATATTTTGTTTAAGCTTAACAATTTTCATGTCCCAATTCGTTTTCAATAGCTGATCAAATTTTCGTGTCACTACAATGCCATGGCTTGTGAACTTGTCCATCACAGTTCTAAATGGGTAGATTGCAGAAATTGCATATCCACAGGCCTGATATCGGCATCAATTCGCTTTTTTTGCGAGTTTATCTTCTAACCAGAGAAGGAGCCAAATGTATTTATCAAGTTAAGTAAGGGGGAAATATAAGTTTTAGGCTTGGATGAATACAAAAGAACATCATCTGCATGGAGGGAGATTTTGTCTTTTATCTTAACGGGAGCTATATCGGCACATACACGAATGAGAGTTGCGAGGCGTTCCATGGCTATAGCGAAGAGAGCAGGTGAAATAGGGCACCCCTGTCAACAGCTTTTGAACAGGGGGAATGACTGCGACATCTCCTGATTGGTTACCACGGATGTCATTGGGTGTGCATAAATAATTTTTATCCAATTAATAGATTCCTTTCCAAACCCGAAATGCTTCAGAACCGACGTCATATACTTCCACTCAATCTGCCTTATCTGCATCAAGAGCAATTAGCACTGCTTCAACTTTATGATCATGATACTGTGGTATCCTGGGAGGTCTACCCCAGGGGTTGGTGATAGAGGGGAGGTACGTACCGTATTTGGCCACTTAGCCGGCTGACAGCGCAGTTCTGTATCCTCAGCTCATCCCTCGACTGTCACCTTAAATCGAGCTGGGAAGAGGAATCCATATCGGATGTTGGCCGCCCTGCATTTCTTGCGCAACTCATCATACTCTTTCCGTTGGTTCCTCACCTCCAAAGAAAGAGCTGGGTAGAAAGACACCTTGGCTCCGTTGTAGTTAAGGGGGAACTTTTAACTAGCCGGCTTGAGGATGAGATCCCTGGTCTGGGGATTGTGCAGCCGTGCAATGAATAGCCTTGGTGGCGCGCCTGTGATCTGTGTGCGCCGTTGATCAGGATGGGCCGTTTTGAAGTGTTCACTCCCCACTTCCAGTCGGGCTTTCAGTGTTTTGTTGTCATTTTTTAACGTTGTGCACTGTTTCTCAATGTCCTGTAGCCTGGCCTCGTGATCAATTGTCGTCTGCTCGACCTCATGCACCCGACCTCATAGACCAAGTCCCAATACTCTGAGATATCAGCCAACCTTGTGTCCACCTTTTTGCTTGGTGACTTTATAGCGGCCAGTAGGTCACTTGGAGTAGGTTCTGTGGGGAGCTAGTATCTTCAGCTAACTCCTCGTGGGTCGGTGATGTTGACATTGGTTTGTTTTCTGTCTCATCCAAATGATCTTGGTCAGTGACCCCTTTTTATGATGCCTTTTCCTTTTGTCATATTGCCAGACAATGTTTTAAGTTATATGTGGTGAGAGATTAAAATAAATATGAATTTGTTTCAAAATTGAGCAGATCTCTAACATAGGTTTCAACTGGATTCACCTCGTCAGTCAATGTCAGGGAAAGTGCATGTGTCCTTAATGTTTTGTACACTCAGTGTATCTTATCATGTGCCTTTGCATATAGAGAAGATACTTTATTGTCAGTTTTGTGGACATCACTCTCAATTTCACTGTTCTCTCTCCGCCCATCTCTCCTCACGCACACACTCTCTCTCCCTCTCCATTCATTTTGCTCCATTCACCCTCTAACTCTTATAACCTGCTGACGAAGTGAAGCAGTAGGATGCCTAAGAAATTGTTCATAATCAGATGGCAACAGAATGCCGTGGAGTCAGTGATAATAATAGCTTGTGTGACTGGCAGACCACCCTGAAGTTCAAAGTATCCCGTGTTTACTTATTTCCATTTAGTTCTTTTTTAATGCCTTCCAAAAGGCATCATTGGCAGAATTTAGTGAGAGGACATGAAAACATTATACCTCCTTTACCCCAGAGGCAGTACACAACCACTGGCATGGAGCCTCCATCCGGGCACTTCTCCATGGATACGCCCCCCAACATTACCCCCCTGCCCCTCTCTATCTCCGGGGCACTTTTCCAACAAGAGATCATTAAGAGGCTTGTTTTAAGCTCATCAGAATTGTTTTAATTAAATGTGTCTGTTCCTGTTGCTAAAGAAGGGGGTGTATGACCATTAACACAACATTAACAAGCCCTTAAAAACCAACTCAATACATTATGCATAAAGCTCTAGCCACATAAACAAGCTAACATTACTGTTTGGCAACATTGACATGCAGTTCCAGCAACAGCTGATAAAGTAATCCTTCTAACCCCCCCCCCCCCCCCCCCCCCCCTTAAAATATTTAGATGCACTATTGTCAAGTGGTTGTTCCCAGGGGCGGAAATCCCGGGTGGGACGGGGGGGACACGACCCCCCCCATCCTGGGAAAAATATGATTTGTCCCCCCCAATATATCACTGAAACATAACTATGTAATTTAAATAATATTAATAATACGCAATGAAAGCAATTGTGCTGATTATAGACACTTAATAGCGCGTTTTTAAGTTTCAAAATATTGCGACCCCCCCACCCTTTGCCTCACAATGGTTTGATCCACTGCCAGTTCCTTAGTTGGCAAGGTAACAGAGGGGTCGTGTCTACTGTCTGAAAGGCACTCAATGAACGTAACTGACGTAAGGTTAATCCAGTCAATCGCGCACACACACTAGCTGAATATGCAGAGCTAGCGCGCAAATATTAACTATTAAGCTAGCTAGTACCTATTCCATTTATGTGGCGTCGTCAAAGATGGAATCTTTGCTATCGTCAATTTATTCCAAGATCAGCATGCAGATGATGTAAGTTAGTGCTTCAAAGTCCCTGTGATAAGGTTAGCGATAAACTGAAGTCCAAACTGAACAGAACTACACTCTCTTCTACCATTGTCTTAAATATATTTAAGGGTCTCGTTGCAAAAGCTAAATTGTCGCAAGGTAACTTTTATTTATTTATTTATTTTATTTCACCTTTATTTAACCCGGGTAGCAAAGATTATAGCAAACACCACTGAAACTGAATTGGTGCTCGCTAGCTTTGCAAATTCAGCTATTGTTGGAAGCCAGCCAATATGAAACAAACTATTAAAATTACAAAAGGTTGCAGCATATGTTGTGTAAATGGTGAACTCATACAGCTGTCAACTCTTGTCATTTTAATCCGTTTCACATTTGCTAGCTACCTTTTAGATCGAAGCCCAAATAGAATGATAGAAGATGATAGAAGCCCATCTCCTACTGTAAATAACCTACACACTGTGTGTGTGTAGCCAGCCAGCCAGTCAGCCAGGTAGAAAAATGGCAGAAAAATAAAAGACGGACATCAGAGTATTTTTCAGTACACCAAAACGCAAAGTAAGAACCCTAGTAGCCTAATATCTCAGACTAGTTGATAAAATGTTCATAAGAAAGAAATGAAATTCTAATGGAAATGTTTCACAATGATGTCATTAGGCAGAGCAGGCAACAGATGGCACACAGACAGCAGAGTTGGGGACAGCTATGCAGGGACAGACTGGCAGAGACAGGGAGTCTCAGGTAAGTTTGTTGAGTCTTTGTTTGGCAACATTATGAAAGGTTCTCAATTTTTTTGACTTGTAAAATAGGAACATAATTGGAAAATGCCATGGATACCCCCACTCTCAACTTAAACTGGTGACTGAACTAAGATTTGTTAAAGGCAATGGTATTGTTGTTGTGATTAGTCGTGTAGTTTTGGGTACCGGTAGTTAGGAGTACGGCAAACACCTTATTTCTTTGGTTCCTCAATATACATTTACCATATTACAATGTAGGCTATGTGTTACAGCACTACTTTTGGTGTCCCCCTCAGGAATTGCTCTTGAGAAAATGTCATGTAATTGTCCCCTCCAAAGTTGATATCAGATTTTCGCCCCTGGTTGTTCCACTGGATAACATAAGGTGTAAGTCGCTCTGGATAAGAGCGTCTGCTAAATGACTTAAATGTAAATGTAAAACAGCAAAATACTCCCAAATCGCAGAATGTTTTCCATAGGGCCTTGGCGTTTGCACTGTTGCCGTCCATTCATGTATTTTGTACAATAATATGATGTTATATTTGATTGAATGATCGGTTAAATGTTTTTTCTGTATTGGAATACTGAAATATGTGATTCCTTTGAATCAGATATATCTGTATATAAAGAACATGCAGAGTTTGTAAAAATGGTACTAATAACAACAGAATAAGTGAGATAATTTTGAGTTATCAGCAGACCGTTCCCTTATGGTGTTTGACTCCCATTCAAGGCTATGCTTCCCTACTAGACCATTCTTTGAAATTAGTAATATGTAATGTTGGTTGTGTCACCCTTCAATTACCCAATTTGTATGCTCTCTAAGAAGGCTTGAATCTTTGTTTGATACACATGGCACATGATGAAATATTCCAAGATGGCGTAGCAGTCGGATGTGTGTTTGTCTTTGTCTTATCCTGTGTAAATAGTAGTTTTTTTCGTGTATATTTTAATCTCACTTTCTATCTACGAACTAAATATACTTTCCTACAACCCGCCTCCCCCAATGTGGTACGGATCTGATATTTTTATTCCTTATAACTGGAACCTCCTTCAGGAGCTAGCCAGCTAACTATCAGTCTTTGTTAGCCATGGCTAGCGGTCTTCACCTTTAGCTCGGACACCAGCCAGCTTTAGCTCGGACAATACCTGCCAGTCTGCACAGCGCGATATCAACCCAGAACATATCGGACTGCTTCTCTTTACCACATCACCGGATTCCTGCCGCAAGCTCTGGACCATTACACCGGATCATCGCAGCTAGCTAGCTGCAATCGAGTGGCTACTGTTAGCTAACGCCTCTGTTCCAAAACAAGCGCCAGTTAGCCTTGAGCTAGGCCCATATACCATCTAACTACTTGGGCTACAATACCTCTTTTGCCAATTGGCCTGGACCCTTTATTGTCGACACGGAGCCCCGCCAATCCATCACGACTGGTCTGCCGACCTAATCGTTCGATGTGTTTTCAACAGGCTTTTCCGTTGCGATGTCGCCGAAGACCCATCCACTAGCCTCGGCCCGCTAGTTTTCTGACCGCCGTTGTCTCCCGCTCGCCTAGCGTAGTAGCGACTACCGAACGGCTCCCTGACTCACCTATTGCTGCTCTTTCGACCCTATGATCACTCGGCTACACAGCTGATGCCTGCTGGACTGTTCACTAACGCGATACTTCTTTTTGTTTATCTGTTGGCCCCAGCCTCGAACTCAGGTCATGTGCGTACCTAACTGACCCTCTCTGTCCATTCATGGCCATTTACCCGTTGTTGTCTTAGCTCTCCCGATCAACACCCGTGATTGCTTTATGCCTCTCTCTAATGTCAATATGCCTTGGCTACTTGTCTCGGTTACTACTTATTGTTTTATTTCACTGTAGAGCCCCCAGTCCCGCTCAACATGCCTTAGAAAGCTCTTTTGTCCCACCCCCCACAGATGCGGAGACCTCACCTGGCTTAACTGGTGCCTCCAGAGATATAATCTCTCTCATCATCACTCAATGCCTAGGTTTACCTCCACTGTACTCACATCCTACCATACCCTTGTCTGTACATTATGCCCTGAATCTATTCTACCATGCCCAGAAATCTGCTCCTTTTATTCTCTATTTCCAGCGCACTAGACGACCAGTTCTTATAGCCTTTAGCCATACCCTTATCCTACTCCTCCTCTGTTCCTCTGGTGATGTAGAGGTTAACCCAGGCCCTGTAGCCCCCAGTACCACACCTATTTCCCAGGCGCTCTCATTTGTTGACTTCTCTCACCGTAAAAGCCTTGGTGTCATGCATGTTAACATCAGAAACCTCCCCCCTAAGTTTGTTTTATCCACTGCTTTAGCACACTCTGACAACCCTGATGTCCTTGCCATATCTGAATCCTGGCTTAGGAAGGCCACCAAACATTCTGAAATTTCCACCCCCAACTACAACATTTTCCATGAATATAGAACTGCCAAAGGGGGCGGAGTTGCAATCTACTGCAGAGATAGCCTGCAGAGTTCTGTCATACTATCCAGGTCTGGGCCCAAACAGTTCGAGCTTCTACTTTAAAAAATCCACCTTTCTGTAACGCCCTGGCCATAGAGAGGGGTTTTTGTTCTTTATTTTGGTTAGGCCAGGGTGTTACATTGGGTGGGCGTTCTATGTTCATTTTTCTATTGTTTTGGGCCGTGTGTGGCTCCCAATCAGGCACAGCTGAAGTTCGTTGTTGCTGATTGGGAGTCACACATAAGTAGCCTATTTTTCCTTTGGGTTTTGTGGGTGATTGTTTTCTGTCTCGTTCGTTTTTGACCAGACAGGACTGTTTGCTATCGTTGCTGTTTTATGTTTTGTTTATAGTGGTTCATTTTATTAAATATTCATAATGAATCCACAACCTCCGCTGCATCTTGGTCCCCTCTTCCAGACGATCGATACACTTTCCAGAAATAAGTCTCTCACTGTTGCCGCTTGCTGAACCGGATGCTGGAGTGAGGAGTCGTACTGTACTTCGCTCCGCGGGTAATATTACATTTATTACATTTCATTACATTACAACGGAACGATTTGATTAGTGTAATGTTAGCTGGTAATGTTAGCTAGCTACATAGTTGTCTTTGCTGTCTTTGCATCAAAGATAGAGGTGTCCTGTGGAATCCTGTGGCGCGATATTCAAATACCTTAGAAATTCTATTACCTCAATTTCTCAAACATATGACTATTTTACACCATTTTAAAGACAAGACTCTCGTTAATCTAACCACACTGTCCGATTTCAAAAAGGCTTTACAACGAAAGCAAAACATTAGATTATGTCAGCAGAGTACCCAGCCAGAAATAATCAGACACCCATTTTTCAAGCTAGCAAATAATGTCACATAAACCCAAACCACAGCTAAATGCAGCACTAACCTTTGATGATCTTCATCAGATGACACGCCTAGGACATTATGTTATACAATACATGCATGTTTTGTTCAATCAAGTTCATATTTATATCAAAAACCAGCTTTTTACATTAGCATGTGACGTTCAGAACTAGCATACCCCCCGCAAACGTCCGGTGAATTTACTAAATTACTCACGATAAACGTTCACAAAAAACATAACAATTATTTTAAGAATTATAGATACAGAACTCCTCTATGCACTCGCTATGTCCGATTTTAAAATAGCTTTTCGGTGAAAGCACATTTTGCAATATTCTAAGTAGATAGCCCAGCATCACAGGGCTAGCTATTTAGACACCCACCAAGTTTAGCCCTCACCAAAGTCAGATTTACTATAAGAAAAATGTTATTACCTTTGCTGTTCTTCGTCAGAATGCACTCCCAGGACTTCTACTTCAATAACAAATGTTGGTTTGGTTCAAAATAATCCATACTTATGTTCAAATATCCTCTGTTTTGTTCGTGCGTTCAAGACACTATCCGAAGTGTAAAGAAGGGTGACGCGCCCGACGCGTTTCGTGACAAAAAATTTCTAAATATTCCATTACCGTACTTCGAAGCATGTCAACCGCTGTTTAAAATAAATTTTTATGCCATTTTTCTCGTAAAAAAAGCGATAATATTCCGACCGGGAATCTGTGTTTTAGAACAAAGAGAGAGAAAATAAAAACATGGGGTCGCCTCGTGCACGCGCCTCAGTCTCATTGTCCTCTGATAGACCACTTACCAAAGGCGCTAATGTTTTTCAGCCAGGGGCTGCCTCGACATCATTCAGCTTTTTCCCGGGTTCTGAGAGCCTATGGGAGCCGTAGGAAGTGTCACGTTACAGCAAAGATCCTAAGTTTTCAATAAAAAGAGTCAAGAAGCCCAAGGAATGGTCAGAGAGGGCACTTCCTGTACAGAATCTTCTCAGGTTTTTGCCTGCCATATGAGTTCTGTTATACTCACAGACACCATTCAAACAGTTTAAGAAACTATAGGGTGTTTTCTATCCAAAGCCAATAATTATATGCATATTCTAGTTTCTGGGCAGTAGTAATAACCAGATTAAATCAGGTACGTTTTTTATCCGGCCGTGTAAATACTGCCCCCTAGCCCTAACAGGTTAAGTCAAACGACACCGCTGGTCCTGCTCACGTTGCCCTACCCTATGCTTTGACTTCTTTCTCCCCTCTCTCTCCAGATGAAATCTTGCGACTTGTGACGGCCGGCCGCCCAACTTGACCCTATTGACCCGCTTGACCCTATCCCCTCCTCTCTTCTCCAGACCATTTCCGGAGACCTTCTCCCCTACCTCACCTCGCTCATCAACTCATCCTTGACCGCTGGCTACGTCCCTTCCGTCTTTAAGAGAGCGAGAGTTGCACCCCTTCTCAAAAAACCTACACTCGATCACTCCGATGTCAACAACTACAGACCAGTATCCCTTCTTTCTTTCCTCTCCAAAACTCTTGAGCGTACCGTCCTTGGCCAGCTCTCTTGCTATCGCTCTCAGACTGACCTTCTTGATCCAAATCAGTCAGGTTTCAAGACTGGCCATTCAACTGAGACCGCTCTTCTCTGTGTCACGGAGGCTCTCCGCACTGCTAAAGCTAACTCTCTCTCCTCTGCTCTCATCCTTCTAGACCTATCTGCTGCCTTTGATACTGTGAACCATCAGATCCTCCTCTCCACCCTCTCCGAGTTGGGCATCTCCGGCACGGCTCACTCTTGGATTGCGTCCTACCTGACAGGTCGCTCCTACCAGGTGGTGTGGCGAGAATCCGTCTCCGCACCCCTTGCTCTCACCACTGGTGTCCCCCAGGGCTCAGTTCTAGGCCCTCTCCTATTCTCGCTATACACCAAGTCACTTTGCTCTGTCATATCCTCACATGGTCTCTCCTATCATTGCTACGCAGACGACACACAATTAATCTTCTCCTTTCCCCCTTCTGATAACCAGGTGGCGAATCGCATCTCTGCATGTCTGGCAGACATATCAGTGTGGATGACGGATCACCACCTCAAGCTGAACCTCGGCAAGACGGAGCTGCTCTTCCTCCCGGGGAAGGACTGCCCGTTCCATGATCTCGCCATCACGGTTGACAACTCCATTGTGTCCTCCTCCCAGAGTGCTAAGAGCCTTGGCGTGACCCTGGATAGCACCCTGTCGTTCTCAGCTAACATCAAGGCGGTGACCCGATCCTGTAGGTTCATGCTCTACAACATTCGCAGAGTACGACCCTGCCTTACACAGGAAGCGGCGCAGGTCCTAATCCAGGCACTTGTCATCTCCCGTCTGGATTACTGCAACTCACTGCTGGCGGGGCTCCCTGCCTGTGCCATTAAACCCTTACAACTCATCCAGAACGCCGCAGCCCATCTGGTGTTCAACCTTCCCAAGTTCTCGCACGTAACCCCGCTCCTCCGCACACTCCACTGGCTTCCAGTTGAAGCTCGCATCTGCTACAAGACCATGGTGCTTGCCTACGGAGCTGTGAGGGGAACGACACCTCCGTACCTTCAGGCTCTGATCAGTCCCTACACCCAAAGAAGGGCACTGCGTTCATCCACCTCTGGCCTGCTCGCCTCCCTACCTCTGCGGAAGCACAGTTCCCGCTCAGCCCAGTCAAAACTGTTCGCTGCTCTGGCACCCCAATGGTGGAACAAGCTCCCTCACGACGCCAGGACAGCAGAGTCAATCACCACTTTCCGGAGACACCTGAAACCCCACCTCTTTAAGGAATACCTGGGATAGGATAAAGTAATCCTTCTACCCCCCCCCAAAAAAGATATAGATGTACTATTGTAAAGTGGTTGTTCCACTGGATATCATAAGGTGAATGCACCAATTTGTAAGTCGCTCTGGATAAGAGCGTCTGCTAAATGACGTAAATGTAATGTAAATATTATAGACCCCCCTCAGCCCTCAGCTGTGCCCTGGACACCATATGTGAATTGATTGCCCCCCATTAACTTGGCTTAGAACTTTGAGCGTGGCTGAGTTCATACTGTTAGGTGACCTAAACTGGGATATGCTTAACACCCTGGCCGTCCTACAATCTAAGCTAGATGCCCTCAATCTCACACAAATTATCAAGGAACCTACCAGGTACAACCCTAAATCCATAAACACGGGCACCCTCATAGATATCATCCTGACCAACTTGCCCTCTAAATACACCTCTGCTGTCTTCAACCAGGATGTCAGTGATCACTGCCTCATTGCCTACGTCCGTAATGGGTACGCGGTCAAACGACCACCCCTCATCACTGTCAAACGCTCCCTAAAACACTTAAGCGAGCAGGACTTTCTAATCGACCTGGCCCGGGTATCTTGGAAGGATATTGACCTCATCCCGTCAGTTGAGGATGCCTTGTCATTCTTTAAAAGTGCTTTCCTCACCATCTTAAAAAAGCATGCCCCATTCCAAAATGTTTTAACTAAGAACAGATCTGTTGTTATTTCTATGTAAAATATTCTGTAACAAGTGTTGTTTTTGTGCTCAATGGTGGATCTATTCATAATTATTTAAGAGATTTGCCCCTATCATCAAAAGTCAAGTCCGAGGAGGCGCACTGCAATGTTTCAGACGGCACTCTATTGCCACTCTTCTAAAGAGAGTGAGGTGTTTTTATTTTTATTTTGTGTTGGTTCACCCCAGACTTGACTGCCCTTGACCAGCACAAAAACATCCTGTGGCGTACTGCATTAGCATCGAATAGCCCCCGCGATATGCATCTTTTCAGGGAAGTTACGAACAAATATACACAGTCAGTTAGGAAAGCAAAGGCTAGGTTTTTCAAACAGAAATTTGCATCTTGTAGCACAAATTCCAAAAATGTTTGGGACACTGTAAAGTCCATGGAGAATAAGAGCACCGCCTCCCAGCTGCCCACTACACTGAGGCTAGGAAACACTGTCACCACCGATAAATGTACAATAATTAAGGATATTCAACAATCATTTTTTACTACAGCTGGCCATACTTTCCACCTGGCTATCCCTACCCCGGCCAACAGCTCTGCACCCCCCGCAGCAACTTGCCCCCCCCCCCCCACCCAAATCCAGATAGGTGATGTTCTGAAAGAGCTGCAAAATCTGGACCCATACAAATCAGCTGGGCTAGACAATCTGGACCCTCTCTTTCTAAAATTATCTGCCGCAATTGTTGCAACCCCTATTACTTGCCTGTTCAACATCTCTTTTGTATCGTCTGAGATCCCTAAAGATTGGGAAACTGCCGCGGTCATCCCCCTCTTCAAAGGGGGAGACACTCTAGACCCAAACTGTTACAGACCCATATATATTCTGCCCTGTCTTTCTAAGGTCTTCGAAAGCCAAGTTAACAAACAGATCACCGACCATTTTGAATCCCAACATACCTTCTCCGCTATGCAATCTGGTTTCCGAGCTGGCCATGGGTGCACCTCAGCCACGCTCAAGGTCCTAAACAATATCATAACCGCCATCGATAAAAGACAGTACTGTGCAGTCGTCTTCATCAACCTTGCCAAGGCTTTCGACTAAGTCAATTACTGCATTCTTATCGGCAGACTCAACAGCCTTGGTTTCTCAAATGACTGCCTCGCCTGGTTCACCAACTACTTCTCAGATAGAGTTCAGTGTGTCAAATCGGAGGGCCTGTTGTCCGCACCTCTGGCAGTGCTCTATGGGGGTGCCACAGGGTCCAATTCTCGGGCCGACTCTCTTCTCTGTATATATCAATGATGTTGCTCTTGCTGCGGGTGATTCTCTGATCCACCTCTATGCAGATGACACCATTCTGTATACTTCTGGCCTTTCTTTGGACACTGTGTTAACAAACCTCCAAACAAGCTTCAATGCCATACAACACTCCTTCCGTGGCCTCCCACTGCTCTTAAATGCTAGTAAAACAAAATGCATGCTCTTCAATCGATCGCTGCCCGCACCTGCCCGCCTGACTAGCATCACTACTCTGGACGGTTCTGACTTAGAGTATGTGGACAACTACAAATACCTAGGTGTTTGGTTAAACTGTAAACTCTCCTTCCAGACTCACATTAAGCATCTCCAATCCAAAATTAAATCTAGAATCGGCTTCCTATTTCGCAACAAAGCCTCCTTCGCTCATGCTGCTAAACATACCCTCGTAAAACTGACTATACTACCGATCCATGATTTTGGCGATGTCATTTACAAAATAGCCTCCAACAAAATAGCCTCTACTCAGTAAATTGGATGTAGTCTATCACAGTGCCATCCGTTTTGTCACCAAAGCCCCATATACTACCCACCTCTGCAACTTGTATGCTCTCGTTGGCTGGCTCTCGCTTCATATTCGTCGCCAAACCCACTGGCTCCAGGTCATCTGTAAGTCTTTGCTAGGTAAAGACCTGTTTTATCTCAGCTCACTGGTCACCATAGCAACATCTACCCATAGTACGCACTCCAGCAGGTACATTTCACTGGTCATCCCCAAAGCCAACACCTCCTTTGGCCACCTTTCCTTCCAGTTGTCTGCTGCCAATGACTGGAACAAATTGTAAAAATCACTGAAGCTGGAGACTTATATCTCCCTCACTAAATTTAAGCATCAACTGTCAGAGCAGCTTACCGATCACTGCACCTTTACATAGCCCATCTGTAAATAGCCCATACAATTATCTCATCCCCATATTGTTATTTATTTTTTATCTTTTGCACCCCAGTGTCCCTACTTGCACATCATCATCTGCACATCTATCACTTCAGTGTTAATGCTAAATTGCAATTATTTCGCCACTATGGCCTTACCTCCCTAATCTTACTACATTTGCACACACTGTATATAGATTTTTCTATTGTGTTATTGACTGTACGTTTGTTTATCCCATGTGTAACTCTGTGTTGTTGTTTTTGTCGAACTGCTTTGATTTACCTTGGCCAGGTCGCAGTTGTAAATGAGAACTTGTTCTCAACTGGCCTACCTGGTTAAATAAAGGTGAAATATATATTTTTTTATTAAATAGAAAAATGAAGATGTGAATACCTTGCAACAGATCAGACTCTTATGATCTTATGGTCTTATAATGATGACACTCGGAGTGGAACTCATAATGCAGGCATTACTCATCCAGGTTTTTGTGTGTGTGTGTGTGTCCGTCTGTGTGTGTCCCCGAGAGTGTATGACAGAGAGACTAGAGATAGAGTGGAGTATGTAGTCTGCTGGCCTGTGTCCGTACTATGCTGCCGCTGATAGGCTTTCCTGTGATTAGAAAAGCAGCTGCAGGCGTCCGTCAGTGTTGACTCAGGGCCCTGCGGGGGCCGCCATGTTTTATTTTGCTGTTTAGGGGACTGGGCAGCTGGAGTACCCGGGGTGAAGAAACTCACCAAAGAAAATTTGACGTCCACTGCTTTATTTGAGCCTTTTTGGGTCATCCCTGCCAGAGAAAACCTTCCTGAAGCAGAGAGTGAGGACAAAATGCAGGATAAACACTAAACCCTCCAATCACAATACGCCCCTCCCTGCTGCTGCTTATTTTGAAGAGGGATCACATTCAAATTTTGCCCTATTAACATTTCAAAGCGTGATCAAATAATGAAATACCTCAAGTTCTCGTGCAAAATGGGTGCACCTTGTTTGAAAGTGAAACCTCACAAGCCAATAGGAGGAGGAAATCTAATTTAATTTCCTCCCTTGTTGTCCATTTACAGTGATTCGATTTAAGTGTTTCAAAAGACCTTTGACATCAGAAAGAGAGACACTGAAAGTCCTCTGAAGTTTCTACAACTGCCTCGAGTAGGCTCCATTTTTAATAGTGGGCCCTCGTCCAATGTATATATTATTCCAACTTTCTTACTGCCACGAGACAGTGCCTGCTCTGTTCACATAGAGCCCATAGATGGCCCTCCCCATCCGCTACGCTCTGCTCCACACTACTCTACCAAACCAGTCCAATCACACCGCTGCCAGTGGAGCACACACTGATTTGCAGTTCAAACACATCCCGTGTTACGCTGGGATGTGGCATCGTACACTTTTCAAGCTAGCCCACTCAGGATTTCACTTGTACATTTCTATTTTCATTTCGTCGTTCCTTTTCATCATGCTGTTTTCCCAGGAAATACTTAGGTTAATGTAATGTGCAAACAAACACCGTGCCCTTTCATCTTGAAACATTTTGCAGTCGTTACTGTACTGTACAGAAATGTTATGTTATTTAAAACGTGTGTACAGCCACATGGAACTTGAACGCAACGTGACTTGTAGACGTATCCAGAAATTAACCCTAAAAGTATAAGTCGTTGGAGGGGGTTCTACTAAGCTAACATATGGAATTGTTTTAACATGATGATACCATGGATCATTTCGCTATTTCATTTTGAATTTTAGGACCCCTGTAGGTATATATTAGTTGTAGGCCAAACCGTTCGGACGCTACATCCCGATTTTCAGGATGTCTCCTGGCCTGACAAACAGTGTTGGAGCTCTGCCACTTTCCACCGCAAATGAGGAAAGCCGATGTCGGTGGATTGAGACCCATGCAAAAAAACAGATATCTTTCATTTAAACAGACTTTTTATGGGGATTTTTGTGTTATGTTAATTAGACTGACGCACGGGTGCTTTAGTCGACTCTAGGTTTGTTTGTTTTTTAAGATTATGCAAGGCTCCATAATTTCAATTAATGAAACAACCAGTATGTTTGGCTTGATACTTGAGAAAAAAAGAGTTGAGGACTAAAACATACACTTATGTTTCCTGACCAATCGTGTGGTGTAACAGCAGGTGATGCCAATAGCAGTAGACATTCTAGAATGCACTCGGGCAGTCTGAGACTGTCCAGTCATTGACACGCAATGTTGTGCTTCAGACAGATTGTTCCTGTATTTGTCATGGGGTTTTCAGATGGCTGTCACTTGCCAGTTTCAGTGCGCTGTGACATTTAATGCCATACTCACAGGGGCGTTTAGGGGCGTGTTGTTTACGAGACCACTGATTGTTTTACCAGAAGATCATTTTTTATAGTTTGATTTTATTTATAGAGGAATAGTCTAAACCTGTGCAGTTGCCTCACCCCCCCAAAAAATATTTTGAATGTATTTCATATGTTAAAGATGATTACCAACATCTTATTTAATGCGGTGTAGAATGGGTGTGACTACCTCATGCAAATAAAATGGCTGTGAATGAGTATGTGTGTATGTGTGTTTGTGTTGTGTTAGTGAGTATGTTTGCAGTCGCCAGTCAGATGCATACATCAGGAGGTATAGTCCAGGTGAAAATTGCTAGTCAGCTACCTACGTTCCTCTCTGATGCTGAGACTGTGAGTGCCAGACTGCCGTTAGTGGTGTGGTGGTTGTCTCATTCATAGCAGGGTTGAAGGGGAGATGTTTGGGATTCAGACCAGATATATTTTGGATCACCACCCCCACTACCTCTGTAGGCACGCTATCCAGGGAGAGTGGGACTATACTCTTTCATATCCACTGGTCCCTCTCATCCCAGCATGGAGAAATGGACCTCTAGCTAGCCGTTAGCCACGTGTGATCATCACCATCACAGGTAGTCTGCAGACCGGTAACTGACCTCATAGTAATGAGCCTGACTGCCCACACTGCCCCCCAGCACTGCTGCCTCAGCCTGTTTCCATCTGGACTGGTCTGATCGGGGAACAGCTGGAGAGACCCTCTGATTTATTTCACCTCACAGGAGTCAAAATGGCCCCTTTACTCTGCTAACTATCCAGTGCTGCGAGAGACAGAGGCCCGCATGTGAGAGGAGGATGTCTCATCACGGCAAACCAAAGCTCAATCGCTGATCTAACACATCAGCCCTGCGGCACACACACATAAACATACATGCTACCTCCCTCAGAGCACCACCACCACACACAAACCATGTGCTACTACTGGGGATCAAACCGCATCACGGTGAATTACACAATGTTTGCCCTGGGCTAGACGTATAATTTCATTGTGCCGCTTGCGTCTTAAAGAGCGGGCGGTAGAGAAAGTGGTGCCGTCACCAGCAGGGAGCCCCCCACCACAAGCCCCACAACGTGTGTCTGTGATGCGCCACACATGGCTTTAGCTCCAAGGACTGGCTGAGCAAGTTGACCCATATCTCTGTCATCGATGCGAGTTTACCAGACCAGACTGTGGGTCTGTGAGAGATACCAGAAATAACCCATGACGCAGTAATATATAATTTCTAAATGTTGACAAGTGAAGATGTGAGTCGTTTTCGAAGACTTCAGACTTGTCTGTGGAACATAATGATCGTGTTACCCCTGTCCTGTCGCAGCATCAGTTTCCCCACTCTCGCCTCAGCAGGCAAGCCCCATGCTGCTCTAACGGGCCAAGACAGCCAGACAGAGGGAAAGGGAAGGAGGGAGTCAGACAGACAGTGGGACAGAGGGACATAGTTGTTCCACTCACCCTGTCATTTTCTTTGTTTCATTACCCTTTTGTCAGACACCAAAGTCCTTCTCTTAATGCGACTATGTTGTCTTTTCCATGTTTGAGTTCAGAACTCCTTATATTAGACCCAAAATGTCAGCAGCAGCAGGGCCAGGGCGTGTGCACCCAGATTCCCATCATCTGTGTTATTTAATACCCTGTCCTTCACTCGGGCACCATAGCCACCACGGTGACACAAAAAAAAAGAGTCAAAATTATTCCGTCTGGTTTACCGAAATAGAAGCCGAAAGGAAAGAACGCCCCGAAAACGCCCCCACTCTGCTGTGGCACCCTGTTCTCACCAGAGTGGTATATAGCAGGCTGGGAGAAAGTGCCCATACCAATAGATGGGTTGGTTGTTTAGCAACTAAATCGACACGTGCGCAACTATGGGGCAAAACAGATGGGGTTGGCTTACATTGTTCACAACATGTTAACAATATTTAGTCTCCAATTTCAATTGAAAATGTAAATAAACACACATATTTCTGCCCCATTGAAGCGTGTACATTGTTTTTGTGACATTGTCAGCTAACCCATCTATGGCCCAGACAGACTGTGGCTAAATGGGTGGGCAGAACCGTAGTTAAGGTTCGCCACCAAGGCTTTCTTGTCGGCCAGACTCTACGCACATGGCACAAAGCACAGTATGATTAGAAACAATGATGTTTGACACACAAACAAACATCCTACTGCTGATTATATACAGTTTTGTTGCCTTTCAGGGCTTTGCGTCACAGCCTCAATAACATGTCTGTGACTTTCCATACATCTTGGCTGCCAGGGTCCAGTTCCGCTCTGTGTCTACTGTCTACTGTCCGGTGGGCACGAGCCAGGAGAGTCAGAACTTCAACTGTGTTCTGCCAGCAAATTCAACATACTGTATCTATTGTGTGTGTGTGTGTGTGTGTGTGTGTGTGGGTGTGTGTGTGTGTGTGTGTGTGTGTGTGTGTGTGTGTGTGTGTGGTGGTGTGCCAATTAACATTTAAATATTTAGCCTACTATTTTATATGTATAGGACATGCTTGTGTGAGGCATTGCAGGGTTATGCTTTTTTATATCGAAAGAGTTAAAGAGATTTGTTTTGTTTACCCTGGGAGATTTTGTTCATGAAAAAGAAAATCATATACTTTTACATCCTTAGTATCTTGTTTGTTGTTGTTTTTTTCCTCTTGTTTATGTGGCCTTCTATTTGAGCTCTGGCGTATTTACACACACATCCACAGACAGGGCCACTTTTAGCTGTGTGCGACAGATTTCCACTCCAGCCATGGGCCGGCTGACTCCATGGCTGACGTCAGTGCAGAGGGGCCCCGGCGCAGACACTTGTGGTGTGTCTGTGTGGGATGGGAGACAGGGTTTTCTCGCTGGAAATCCCGGCTTACTCACTGCCTGGCTCATTGTGGCTAGGTCACCACTGGCCTGGGTTTGCTGCTAGGGTAAGAGCTTAGACGCTAGACTAGACTAAGACACATGGGCTTTAGTTATCTCATCAGGTGTCATTCCATCCCATGTAATCTGATTATATTTGACCTCTCCTGTGGGGTAAGTTATGACGTTTTGAAACGGCATTGACAGATACCATTAGAACACCAATGTTTAGAAAGACATAGGCCTGCCAGGTTTTGGGTAGGACTTGGCATCTACAGAGGCACACCCCGCTATCAAGTCCACAGCCTATGTCTGTCTGTGCGTATGTGGCTATATGTATATATGTGTGTGTGTGTGTGTGTTTGTTTAATCTGTGCCAGCAAGACTGCCTGGCGATCATACCACCCTGAGTTGGTGAGACGGGTCAGCAGTATTTAAACAATGGCCAGATGAGAATAACCAGAGCATGGCCACGGGACGGCATGGGAGGGAGGTAGAGATGAGGTTCTAGTCCACATTTAAAAACTGACTCACTTTCTGCCTCCCAGACATGGGGGTGAATCATTCCAGATTAAGGGGCCCTACAATTAAAGTCCCTGACACACATTTTTTGCTATTTTCTTTCCAGCCCATCCCAACAGCTTCTCATCAAAAACAAACACTCTTTTTTCTTGCTTCTCTAGACTCCTTGGGGTCTGCCCACCACAAAATTTAACTCAGTGCGGATCATGTTTTACTATACATTCGACCACCAACAATCTCAAGCAGTATTCTTCTGTTTCGTCTTATGTTGGGGTTGTAGCCACATGAACACACACACACACACACACACACACACACACAGATGCAGTATATACACACAGCACACAGTATACACACACACAGACACTCACAAAGAGACAGGGTTGAGTGAAATTAAAATAAATGTATATTTTATCTGTGGAATTTAAAGCTAACCCCTAACCCTTCCAATTCAAACTGGTTGTGATAGGAGTGAGTGGGAGTGAAGTAATGTGTGGACCGAAACATGCTGAAGCAATAATACTCTCTAATGTGTTCCATCTCCGATAAAGCACTGTACCTGGTGCCACTCTGGCTACCCCAACACCTCATACAATCACACTGCTAGACTACAGCACTCTCCCATACACACACAGTCACTCAATCCCCAAGCACATAGTCACTCCATCCCCCATATGCTGTACTCACCTCAAATACACAGCCACACATACAGTACACTCAAAGACGTATTCACTCACCACACTGCAAACACACACAGAAAGAGACATAAGCACACTACACTGTTCCAGTTCTATGCCACACAATTACACTCACTCTTACAAACACACAGAATTAAAGTCAAACATGAAATAGCCTACACACACATGCATGTAGACACAGCCTATTTCTTGTACCATCTATGGTACTGTACAAAGGTATGTTACACATTTTGTTCAAAGTGGTTCCTCGCTCTTTGTCGGTTCCCAATAATGGGTGAAAAGACCTTAAAGAGTGGTCGTATATCATTCATATAAAACATTTTATATCTATAGAGAGGACCATACGATAATGAGGAATTCCTCCTCTCCCATCCAAGATAGGGCTGAGAGATGGAGATGAGTGGACAGGAGGTTTGAGTCAAAGGCAGCTGGCCTGGCCTCTCCACTGCTGTGCGGTATGCTGCTGTGATGTGGCTATGAAAGGTTAGGCTTCTGGGCTGCAGAGGCTACCAGGAGGGGGCGACTTCTGGGTTCAAACTTGAGCTCTGCTACCTGACCCGAGCCCGACAGGCCCCAACATTATACGTTGGGTTAGGGCCAGGTAGGGCCTGTATTTTCATCAATAACTAGAGTACAAGCAGGGCTAGGGTATCACTAAATTGATCATTACCATTTTGAAGCTGAGCCATTTGCTCGTGCTCTGCTGCACAGTTCAGTCATGTCTGACTAATATCATAACATGGTATCAGAAGCGCTTCAGTCAAATATAAAACAGGAGAGATTATTTCACAGAAAATAATGATGTTTTGTCTGAGTTTAGAGAGAGAGAGACAAAAAGTAGCTAACAGCTAACTGCTCTCTCATGTCTCTTCATTGAGCAGAGCAGCCCAAACGGAGCAGTTGCTATGGATACTCACAGACTCGGAGGTCCATGAGCAGAGCGTATACAGAGTGAGCAGCGCGCAGGGAGCGAGTGACAGACAGAGTGTAGCAGCTAATGGATTTACTAATGGAGGATTTCTAATGTCAGGTTTCAGGCAGGGCCGGGCCTTCAAGCAATCCGGCCAAGGTAGGGTAGAGCCCGAATGTTGCGGGCATGGGTTAAAATGCATGCCTGTGCAGGGCTCTAGCTCAAACACTGTCCTGATAGCCACAGTCAGACAAAAAAGCTCCAGTGTTGCCAACTTATGCAATACTCAATTAACAGACACGTGGAATACCAATGTTCCAACATGGCTTTGATGCAAATGGACAATGATCGATGGAGAACACTAGGATGTAAGGGTTGTTGTAACAATTTCTACAGTCATTTACTAATTTACAAATTTTCAAAACATTATTGTTATGAATTCCAATTGGTTGTGGCTAACGTGACCTAAGTGGTTAACGTAAGCCACCAAAAAATGTATTTCATCAATTTTGAATTCAGGCTGTAACACAACAAAATGAGAAATAAGTCAATGGGGAATGAATACTTTCTGAAGGCACTGTATGGGGTTTAGCGTGTTGTGTGTGTGGGGGGGGGGGGGGGGGGGGTCTCTTTTATATCTCAGTTGTTTGCCATGCTGATAGAGGCAAAGGCAGGTATAATGTTTGCCCTGCTTGTCTGTTTCACATTATTGCTTAACTGTACTACATTTAAGACTGTATTTTATGTGTTTTAGACCCCGGGAAACCTTTTCATCTGGGAGAATGTGTTTTTTTCCCTCCCTAATTTGAAATGCTTGATCTTCAACACACCTGAAGCAGCAACGGGAGAGGCCTGCCTTTATAGTGGAAACATGCATGTTTTATGATTTCTATCTCACACCTTTGAAATCCATTTAAAGGGCCGCTCTCTGATACCATAACTGTATCCAACTGGGTGAGTTTGAAGCATTTTTTACACTAGAAGCGAAGAGAAATGCAAAGAAGATCAATGTTTCCCTGTAATTCGACATGACAGTATCTGAATCAGTGGTCCCACACAGCCTGGTCTCATAGACTAGACGTAGCATAGTAAATGTAAATGTGGGACACTCAAATTAGTAGTAATTAGTATGACTTAAATGTAAATGTAATGAAATGGATAATGGACATCCACAAATTAATACATACCATACCAATCATAACATATCATACTGATTAGAGTGTCCCGCATTTACATTTACTATGCTACGTCCTACCCCTGAGTTCATGTTGTCCCACAAGGTTTGATCCAATCATGAAAACAATAGCGTTTTAGTAGTCTCATTTGAACAGGAGTCCCCAATGCTCTGTGCAGACCAGGCTGACTGGCCAGCCAACAAAACCCATCCACTGAGATACATGACCCTGGTCTGCATTATTACTGTATTACTGTATTATCAAAGGTACGCCAAAACAATCACCACGATGGGACAGATAATCGTGGTCATTGGCTTAGTCACCACTATGGAGAAAGACAAACTTCCCCCTCGCTGTCTAGCCATTTTGCCCAATGCCACCAGTCAATTCCTCAGACAAATTGAAACCATTTTACTGGTCTGGCAAGTTTAAGTCAACGGGCCCACAGGGTATGTGCGTTGTCGGGAGGACAGGAGGTGAAATAAAGAGAAAGAGATGGTGTTTGTTCCTCTTCATGGAGTTTGAGACACTGGCCTGTCTGGGGAATTCATTTCCTGCTGGGCTGGGCTGCGATGTAGGTGAGAGGTGGGAGTTGGGTTTCCTGCCTTGTGCTGATGTAGGGGTGGGCCGTGGGGTGGAGGAGGCTGGCTGGAGGGTGGGGGTGTATTTGGGGAAATGTCTGAATCGGCTTCACAATTTGGTGAGAAGAATGACGTTTCGGAGGGGCGAGGGGGTTGCGCAAACATGGCTGCTGACCTTTTAGGACGTAATTTTGTCTCACTGATGGAGCTCAGGATTTTCAGCACAATGATGACTGCTACTTGCCCCTTCGCTCTCTCATATAGACAAATAAACCAGGGATGGCTGGCTGGACAGACAACATTTAGAGAGCTTCACAATGAAACACATACTGCCATTGTGAAGTGGCCTTGGGCTTTACTAGAGAAACCATAGACCTCTGAGTCTGAGAGGTCTGAGACTTTCCCCCCTATCTGTGATAACTGGCTTGGATGTGTGGGAAGGTTGTGCTGCTTCAACTGAATCAGAATGTAGGTTAGATCAACAACATGGGGACTTCCACCACTATACAGCAAGAATTTGCCAGACACACAGTGCCACCTGTTGGCCAAACAAACTGTGGGTGCACACATGCACACATTTCTTTTCAGTGAAAGCCTTAAAGACATGTTCTGGAACTTTAGCAACTAAGGAAGTAATCATTAAACCTCCCTCTTTAGGCTGGATGTGTCAATGTCTAGTTCATACTGCTGGAGCTGCAGGAGCTAGGAACACAAGCATTTCGCTACACACGCAATAATATCTGCTGAATATATGTATGCAACAAATACAATTTGATTTGATTGGGTGTAGTTCATACATGTGTAACAGCTGTCCAGCGAAGACAAGATGACTGGTCTCGGCACCAGTAGTGTAACAGATGTGATCGTACTTCGTGACTCTCTTGCCTTGTGTTTTTAAAGAAAAGGCTGTCCAGCCAGCGATGCCAGTTGATTTGTGTTTATTCTGACGATAGACACAAGGAAGCGCATTAGAAGTGCAGGACAACAATATGTTTATGGCTGTAGATTTGTGATTTGTCTGTTAACATGGAAATAACTGTGAATTAGCAGGGAGCTAACGTGACCATTACAATTAGAGCATGCGAGCTAACTCGCTCTAACAGCAATAACATACAAAAGCAGATCATAGGATGCCCCCAATATCTAACAGGTACCATACACATATATACTGTATATACACATCAGGACATGTGCATAGTGAACTCCACCACATATAAATATGAAAATAGAATACAGTATTTCAGAACGTGACCTACCAATTGAATGTCAATATCAAAGAATTTAAATTTGCGATCTCCCCCTATCTGCAAGCATGACCAATGGCATAACACCTCACTGATATGTAAACTCAACCAACCAAAATGAATACGTAAACATCCAATACATATTTATGTAGTGTCAAGTGGAAACATAACCAACCTTGTTACACATTCATAATTAATTATCAGAATTACTGTCTTACCTCAATTAGCCACGAAACTGTTTTCTTGAAGTTGTCCCGTGTCATTTTCCCTACATTTCCCCCTTATGGGATAGCCCCCTAGCAATTCATGTTCTAGCCAATGAGCTTCAGCCCCTCGCATTTGACTGACAGCTAGCAGGAGGCCTGCCCAGATTTATCAAATGAGGTTGCAGAGCGGGCCCAACGACTCAGTGTACATTAGAGAGAGTGAGAGCAATGAGGTGGTGTACATTTCTGCACATAGTACACATTTTTTGGGGACTACTTTCAGAACTACTGGCTAAAAGTATACAAAAGTACCAGAGAATCTCTTTAAATGCCCAGTGCAATCAAAAATGTGATTTTTCTGTGTTTTATAATGTATATACTATAATATTGTGAAAATTATAAGGCCCTTTTTTATTTTACTAGACAAGTCATTTATGAACAAATGCTTATTTACAATGACAGCCTAGGAACAGTGGGTTAACTGCATTGTTCAGGGGCAGAACGACAGATTTCTACCTTGTCAGCTCAGGGATTTGATCTAGCAACCTTTCAGTTACTGGCCCAATGCTCTAACCACTAGGCTACCTGTAAGAGCTGTTTGAAAAGACTGGCTGGAATTTCTGTTTTGGCCTGCCTGGTTAATAGAACAATAAGAAAGAGCTCCAAACCTTTCTGCCAATAAAAGCTAGTTTTCAGTTTTCCCCTCCCCACTCAGACCACTCCCAGACAGTCCTAACAAAATTCTTGCTTGAGAATTTTCTCTTTGCTAAAAAGCAATTTTTGTTTATTTTTGATAATTTTAATTGAAAACAATCCCTGTAAGGTACTTAATTGTTACCCAGAAATGATTTGATATTGAAATAAAACCGGCTGCATTCGACCTTTGAAGGGTATATTCTGCCTGTTTGTTTTTAAGAGAGACATTGTACAAATGACACACTGCTGCTGTAACAGAAATTGAAGAGGTAGAGAGCCCACACTCCTTGACGTTCTACCCATCAGTGATCAAAGGCCTTGATATTGAGGGAGGAAAATTGGCAAGTCAATTCTGATCAAACAAATTGTAGTCCTGCTGGCTGGTTGGCTGCTGGCTGGTTTAAGGCTAAAACCCCATCCAGTGTGTGGTGTGTGCCAAAGCCAAACAATATTGCGGCCAACATGCCAGCAATGCAAGCCTCTCAAGGTTTCTTGCTCCCTAAAGAAGTGTCTTTGTTGTCACTGGCAAAGCACCTATAAAGGTTATGATGTGAACTGGTGGGACCAAACATTTAAAATATCCCAGATTACAAAGTTCACGGTAGATAATGTCCATTCTATACCTCTAATTTGTATATCCAATGTTTTCAACCTTGTGCCCTACTATTATGCCCCTGGGTCGTGTTCAAGAATGGTAATCATTTTTTTTTTTTTAATTACAATGGGAAACTAAAATTTGACTTTCTTATTGGATAAGTCCATGTAGACCGTCCCTGTTTTAGTCCGTCGTCTTCCATTTGGTGCTTAATGAACACGTCCCAGTGTATCACAGCAACCTTTCCATCTCTGCAACAACGCAAGTGCTTAGGCCAGGCATGTAGAGGGATGGTGGTGAGACTAGGGGCCAGGACCAAGCTGTTACATAGTCAGGTACCCAGACGGGCTAGTGGCATTATTTTAAAGAGTGTGAAGACAGCGGAAGAGAAAGTCATTAAAGCTCTTTAGTTGAAGGCCATTAAGCCTCGACAAAAGAGATTCCAATAAAGTGTTTAATTGGTTGAAACAAACACAGATGAACTATACAGCTTGATGATAGTGTTAGTCGGCCATTTGAAACAAACCAAGCACTCTCCATGGTGCTTTGGTCTAGAACATGCAGAATCTTGAATTCCATGCTACAAAAGACTATACAGTATGTAGACTCTGCAAGATACAGAAAACCATCACATACACTGGATCATAGCCTGCCTCCTCTTTCTTTTATCTTAGCTAAGTAGTGTTAAAATGTCACGTGAATGACTAGAGCATTAACATGAATCAGTCGGTCCAGCTCTGACGAATCAGAACAAGCCCTGGGCCCAGACTGAATGGTTGTACATAAACACATCTACGGAGCTGTGTGGAGCAGAAAAAGACCACCCTTCCATCTGTCAATCTGGTTTAATGCCGGAATAGGCCTGAAAGGAGACGATTAGAGATACTATACAGGTACCTTCAGAGCAGAACTCAAATTGCCAGGTCTTTCAACATTGGAAATGGAGCTAAAGGGGAGTCCACAAACACAATTGATTTAGTTTTTCTGAAGGTCATGATGCCGTTGCCTGGCCTGCTTTCCAGTCTGGGACTAACAACATGAGATAGACCAAATGTCTATGATGCCAACTAGTGGACAAAGCAGGAAAAACAGGCCTCACTGGAAATTGGTACAGAAAATCCATACACAGAAATGTTATCCAACCAACTTGCTAAAATTACAAGTGTGTGTTTATGTATGCACAGGAAAGATGGAAACTGAGAAGAGCAATGATTGAAGTATATTTATAATTTTACATTATTTCTTAAATATCTACGATAAAAATGCCCAACCCCTTGCACATTCGTGATGATGTAGAGCTGAAGCTGAGCCCTTAACTCCCCACCATGGTAGAAAAGCAAAAAGAAGATTTACAGATTAAGATTTTTTTTGAAATTCTTATGTCTCACATTATTGGGGGTGGAAGGAGCACAGATGGTTCACTGGGGAGGGGGGGGGGGCAGTCCTGAAATCAGGGCAAGGGGTGACAGGGAAGGATGGGGGATACAAATATTGGTTAAGGGTATAGTAATTGATGCAGGGAATCTTGTTGGGTTAAGGGTGAGTAAATGGCTCTAGTAGATGTAGTCCAGGTTGGGCAAGTGTGGTAAGATGGCTCTAGGTAGGAGATTGATGCATGTTCCAGGATTGAGTGGTGTCAGGGGGGTTCCTCAGGAGGTTGTTGTTGAAGATTGTAGTGGTTGTAGGGCAGTCTGATTCTTTCCTTCTCCCTCTCCTTAACTCCCCGTCAATGTCTAAATGAATCCTGGGAAGAGGTGCTGCAGGAGCAGGACGGCTCCCACCACCATGAGGCCACAGAAGAACAGCACCAGCCAGATAGGGAAGGATCCTGGGATGGTGGAGATGCAGAGAGAGAGAACAAAGGAGGGTGAGGGAAAAGACAATACTACTCACAATGCTAAATCAATGCTACCAATTCAAACCACTTACTTCGGTTGCGTACAGTGTGCATCTGACAGCGGCAGTCCACAGCCACACTCAACATGGCTGCCTCGTTGTTCCCTTTGAGGCTCTGGCCTTTGGGAGTGTCAGGCAGGAAGGCCAGATCGGTCACCACAATGCCGTGGGACTCCTGCACATAGTACAACTTCTACAGAGACAATGAGACAAGATACATAGGGAGTTACACAGGGATAAGCTAAGGCAGCTAATTATGTGTGTGTGTGTGTGTGTGTGTGTGTGTGTGTCTCTACCTGTAGTGAAAAGGCGATATAGATTGCTACTGATCCCGTCACTGTCCCAAGGCCAAGAAAGGTTCCAGAGTCACTGTGGGACACAGCGAGAACAAAAAAGAGCCACTGACTCTGGTTAACAGGGAAGAACAAATATCTAATACAAACCCATTTATTCAGGGCTAGGTGGTATACCCTATTTTAATATATACACTGCTCAAAAAAATAAAGGGAACACTTAAACAAGACATCCTAGATCTGAATGAAAGAAATAATCTTATTAAATATTTTTTTCTTTACATAGTTGAATGTGCTGACAACAAAATCACACAAAAATAATAAATGGAAATCCAATTTATCAACCCATGGAGGTCTGGATTTGGAGTCACACTCAAAATTAAAGTGGAAAACCACACTACAGGCTGATCCAACTTTGATGTAATGTCCTTAAAACAAGTCACAATGAGGCTCAGTAGTGTGTGTGGCCTCCACGTGCCTGTATGACCTCCCTACAACGCCTGGGCATGCTCCTGATGAGGTGGCGGATGGTCTCCTGAGGGATCTCCTCCCAGACCTGGACTAAAGCATCCGCCAACTCCTGGACAGTCTGTGGTGCAACGTGGCGTTGGTGGATGGAGCGAGACATGATGTCCCAAATGTGCTCAATTGGATTCAGGTCTGGGGAACGGGCAGGCCAGTCCATAGCATCAATGCCTTCCTCTTGCAGGAACTGCTGACACACTCCAGCCACATGAGGTCTAGCATTGTCTTGCATTAGGAGGAACCCAGGGCCAACCGCACCAGCATATGGTCTCACAAGGGGTCTGAGGATCTCATCTCGGTACCTAATGGCAGTCAGGCTACCTCTGCCGAGCACATGGAGGGCTGTGCGGCCCCCCAAAGAAATGCCACCCCACACCATGACTGACCCACCGCCAAACCGGTCATGCTGGAGGATGTTGCAGGCAGCAGAACGTTCTCCACGGCGTCTCCAGACTCTGTCACGTGCTCAGTGTGAACCTGCTTCATCTGTGAAGAGCACAGGGCGCCAGTGGCGAATTTGCCAATCTTGGTGTTCTCTGGCAAATGCCAAACATCCTGCACGGTGTTGGGCTGTAAGCACAACCCCCACCTGTGGACGTCGGGCCCTCATACCACCCTCATGGAGTCTGTTTCTGACCGTTTGAGCAGACACATGCACATTTGTGGCCTGCTGGAGGTCATTTTGCAGGGCTCTGGCAGTGCTCCTCCTGCTCCTCCTTGCACAAAGGCGGAGGTAGCGGTCCTGCTGCTGGGTTGTTGCCCTCCTACGGCCTCCTCCACGTCTCCTGATGTACTGGCCTGTCTCCTGGTAGCGCCTCCATGCTCTGGACACTACGCTGACAGACACAGCAAACCTTCTTGCCACAGCTCGCATTGATGTGCCATCCTGGATGAGCTGCACTACCTGAGCCACTTGTGTGGGTTGTAGACTCCGTCTGAAAGCACCGCCAGCATTCAAAAGTGACCAAAACATCAGCCAGGAAGCATAGGAACTGAGAAGTAGTCTGTGTTCCCCACCTGCAGAACCACTCCTTTATTGGGGGTGTCTAGCTAATTGCCTATAATTTCCACCTGTTGTCTATTCCATTTGCACAACAGCATGTGAAATTTATTGTCAATCAGTGTTGCTTCCTAAGTGTGATTGACTTGGAAGTGTGATTGACAGAAGTGTGATTGACTTGGAGTTACATTGTGTTGTTTAAGTGTTCCCTTTATTTTTTTGAGCAGTGTATATATCAGTATTGATGCAGACCAGTTTGAGTTTTTACTTTACCTTCTGTAACGCTATTTCAATGTTTGGTTTGTTAAATGTGATACACCGTTTTTATAGTTTACTCCGCTGCTTGAGTGGTCTCTCTCCCCAAGCTCTGCCCCAGGGGGGAATTGTTGTTAGATAACGAGATGTTTGCCGAGATCCTTTAACTAGGCAAGTCAGTTAAGAACAAATTCTTATTTTCAATGACGGCCTAGGAACAGTGGGTTAACTGTGGGTTAACTGTCTTGTTCAGGGGCAGAACGACAGATTTTTACCTTGTCAGCTCAGGGATTCGATCTTGCAACCTTTTGGTTGCTAGTCCAACGCTCTAACCACTAGGATACCTGCCGCCCCGTTCACTCTTCAGTCTGCATGGTCAATGCAGGAGATGCAACAATATGTTGATGACAGCGACCCTGCTTTCCACATTGCTTATTAATATAGGTGTTCTATAAATACACTGTTTGTATCTTACTGTCTGCAAACAGCTAGTTTCTTTTCTTAGAAAGTTGTGGATAAAAATTGTGTTAGCCACTAATGATAATCGCTAGTTAGCTGGATAGCTAAAAAATGTACTGAGTTAGAGCAAATGTAGCTAGCTAATACAGCCTGACACCAGTGATGGTGTAGGCCTAAATCAGCATGTCGTTATCAAGGGACCTAATGTTTGGCAAAAACAATTCCCCACACCAGTACACCACCACTGACACCAGGCAGGATGGGTCCATGGATTACGTTTACATCAAATCCTGACTCCGCAATCAGCATGACGCAACAACATTCGTCAGACCAGGCAATGTTTTTCCACTCCTCAATTGTCCCATGTTGGTGATCGCGTGGCCACTGGTGCCGCTTCTTCTTGTTTTTAGCTGATTGAGTGGAACCCAGTGTAGTCGTCTGGTGCAATAGCCCATCCATGAGAAGGCTTGACGAGTTGTGCGTTCCGAGATGCCATCGCACACCACTGTTGTACTGCGCCGCTATTTGTTTGTTTGTGTTCAAGATTCTTGCCATTTTCCTTCGACCTTTCTCATCAACGAGCTGTTTCACAGGACTGTTGCTGACCAGTGCAACAAACAAACATCCATTCTCGGTAAAGCCTAGATAATATCGTGCGTGAAAAGCCCAGGAGGGCAGAGATACTGGATCCGGCGTACCTGGCACCGACGATCATACCATTTCATACCACGTTTTTCACAATTCCTGACATTTAATCCTAGTAAAAATTCCGTCTTAGGTCAGTTAGGATCACCACTTTATTTTAAGAATGTGAGATGTCAGAATAATAGTACAGAGAATGATTTATTTCAGCTTTTATTTCTTTCATCACATTCCCAGTGGGTCAGAAGTTTACATACACTCAATTAGTATTTGGTAGCATTGCCTTTAAATTGTTTAACTTGGGTCAAACGTTTTAGGTAGCCGTCCACAAGCGTCCAACAATAAATTGAGTGAATTTTGGCCCATTCCTCCTGACAGAGCTGGTGTAACCGAGTCAGGTTTGAAGGCCTCCTTGCTCACACACGTTTTTTTCAGTTCACACAAATTAGGATTGAGGTCAAGGCTTTGTGATGGCCACTCCAATACATTTACTTTGTTGTCCTTAAGCCATTTTGCCACAACTTTGGAAGTATGCTTGGGGTCATTGTCCATTTGGAAGACCCATTTGCGACTAAGCTTTAACTTCCTGACGGATGTCTTGAGATGTTGCTTCAATATATCCACAGTTTTCAACCTCATGATGACATCTATTTTGTGGAGTGCACCAGACCCTCCTGCAGCAAAGCACCCCCACAACATGATGCTGCCACCCCCGTGCTTCACGGTTGGGATGGTATTGTTTGGCTTGTAAGTCTCCCCCTTTTTCCTCCAAACATGACGATGGTCATTATGGCCAAACAGTTCTATTTTTGTTCCATTAGACCAAAGGACATTTCTCCAAAAAGTACAATCTTTGTCCCCATGTGCAGTTGCAAACCGTAGTCTGGCTTTTTTATGGCGGTTTTGGAGCAGTGGCTTCTTCCTTGCCGAGCGGCCTTTCAGGTTATGTTGATATAGGACTCGTTTTACTGTGGATATAGATACTTTTGTACCTGTTTCCTCCAGCATCTTCACATGGTCCTTTGCTGTTGTTCTGGGATAGAGTTGCACTTTTCGCACCAAAGTACATTAATCTCTAGGTTCTCTAGGTGGTCCCATGGTGTTTATACTTGCGTACTATTGTTTGTACAGATGAACGTGGTACCTTCAGGCATTTGGAAATTGCTCCCAAGGATGAACCAGACTTGTGGAGGTCTACACGTTTTTTCTGATGTCTTGGCTGATTTCTTTAGATTTTCCCATGATGTCAAGCAAAGAGGCACTGAGTTTGAAGGTAGGCCTTGAAATACATCCACAGGTACACCTCCAATTGACTCAAATGATGTCAATTAGCCTATCAGAAGCGTCTAAAGCCATGACATCATTTTCTGGAATTTTCCAAGCTGTTTAAAGGCACAGCCAACTTAGTGTATGTAAACTTCTGACCTACTGGAATTGTGATACAGTGAATTATGAGTGAAATAATCTATAATCTAATGTAAACAATTGTTGGAAAAATTACTTGTGTCATGCATAAAGTAGATGTCCTAACCAACTTGCCCTAACTATAGTTTGTTAACAAGACATTTGTGGAGTGGTTTAAAAAAAAAGAAAGAGTTTTAATGACTCCAACCTAAGTGTATGTAAACTTCCGACTTCAACTGTAGGTCACTCGTTTTGCCCATTCTAACGTTCAACCGAACAGTAACTGAATGCCTCGATGCCGGCTTTATATAGCAAGCCACGGCCTTATAACTCATTATCTGTAGGAGCAATCCAATTTCCGTGAACGGGGTGATGCACCTAATAAACTCTCCAGTGAGTGTAGAATTAGAATAATCATTCTATTTCCATGATTATAACAGTTCACCCAAGTGTTTTGATCTAAATCTCAAGTCAAATCACAATTGCAATATTTAGATAAAAATAAGGCCTTGATTTTTTTTGCATATTGTGCACCCCTACATGGCATTGTGGAAATTCTGTCAAATTAGATCAATTTTTGGTCTACGTTTGATTGTACAGACTAGAGAAAGACCCTTTGAAAATAACTTATAATGTATGTGTAGCCACCCTAGGATCATGCACAACTCGAAACAAATTTAGAAATGTTATTATTCAACAACATAAAATAACATAAAATGTGAAAAATAGTGATATATTTTGCCATATCTCCCAGCCCTACATTTATGATACAGTAACGTCAGAGAAATACCCGCAATGAGCAGTTAAGCGACCTTATCAGATATTAACAAATAAGGCTCTTTCTCAATTCCTCGCATCCTTTCTGATTTTCCTCCTCGCCTTCTCAAAATGCATTGGAAAAGAAGGTCTGAGGGGAGGGACATTCTCCAATACGGTTCAGAAGGGGGCAAGGAAATAGGATGCAGGTAATCAAGGAAAGATTAATTGAATCCTAGGTATCCTCTCCATCCTTCCTCACCTGACAGCTAGGGTGGAGATGACCTCAGTGCCGCAGGGGTTCGTCAGCATGGGTAGGAAGTTCTGGCCGTCCCATTTAGAGAGGTAGCATTGTGGAGGTTTTCTGTCTCGTTTGTGGGGGATCTGGACAGTGTAGAGCCTCAGGGTGTCTTTCTGGTCCTCGACTTTTCCAAACCTAAACGGGAGAGCGAAAAAAAAAAAAAAAAATTCAGGACCTCGTCTTTCAAAGATAATTCGTAAAAATCCAAATAACTTCACAGATCCTCATTGTAAAGGGTTTAAACACCGTTTCCCATGCTTGTTCAATAAACCATAAACAATTAATGAACATGCACCTGTGGAACGGTCATTAAGACTAACAGCTTACAGACGGTAAGCAATTAAGGTCACAGTTATGAAAACTTAGGACACTAAAGAAGCCTTTCTACTGACTCTGAAAAACACCAAAAGAAAGATGCCCAGGGTCCCTGCTCATCTGCGTGTACGTGCCTTAGGCATGCTGCAAGGAGGCACGAGGACTGCAATGTGGCCAGGGCAATAAATTGCAATATCCCTACTGTGAGACGCCTAAGACAGCACTACAGGGAGACAGTACGGACAGATGATCGTCCTCGCAGTGGCAGACCATGTGTAACACCTGCACAGGATCGGTACATCTGAACATCACACCTGCGGGACAGGCACAGGATGGCAACAACAACTGCCCGAGTTACACCAGGAACGCACAATCCCTCCATCAGTGCTCAGACTGTCCGCAATAGGCTGAGAGAGGCTGGACTGAGGGCTTGTAGGCCTGTTGTAAGGCAGGTCCTCACCAGACATCACCGGCAACAACGTCGCTGGACCAGACAGGACTGGCAAAAAGTGCTCTTCACTGACGAGTCACGGTTTGTCTCACCAGGGGTGATGGTCAGATTCACGTTTATCGTTGAAGGAATGAGCGGCACACCGAGGCCTGTACTCTGGAGCGGGATCGATTTGGAGGTGGAGGGTCCGTCTTGGTCTGGGGCTGTGTGTCACAGCATCATCAGACTGAGCTTGTTGTCATTGCAGGCAATCTCAACGCTGTGCGTTGCAGGGAAGACATCCTCCTCCCTCATGTGGTACACTTCCTGCAGGCTCATCCTGACATGACCCTCCAGCATGACAAAGCCACCAGCCATACTGCTCGTTCTGTGCGTGATTTCCTGCAAGACAGGAACGTCAGTGTTCTGCCATGGCTAGCGAAGAGCCCGGATCTCGATCCCATTGAGCACGTCTGGGACCTGTTGGATCGGCAGGTGAGGGCTCAGGCCATTCCAGTTCAAGAACTGGCAAATCTGGTGCAGTCCATGAGGAGGAGATGCACTGAAGTACTTAATGCAGTTGGTGGCCACACCAGATATTGACTGTTACTTTGATTTTGACCCCCCCTTTGTTCAGGGACACATTATTCCATTTCTGTTAGTCACGTCTGTGGAACTTGTTCAGTTTATGTCTCAGTTGTTCAATGTTGTTATGGTCATACAAATATTTACACATTGTTTGCTGAAAATAAACGCAGTTGACAGTGAGAGGACGTTTCTTTTTTTGCTGAATTTATGTGGTATGCTAGTGGGACCAGAGCCATTTGTCAGTGATGTTTCAGGATATGTGAAAATTCGTAGGAGAAAGGGGTATGTGCTTGCCTGCAAGACATATAGCGGTATGACTTTGCTGCTATCTGAGGCATCTTCTCATGCCAACAGAGGCTCATGGCCAGTTGGTTGCCACTCCATATACTGCAGGCAAAGTCCCGGCCCACCGTCACAAGTTGCTACACAGAAACACAAAATAACACACACAGGTCAGAAAATACTTACCAGTTTAGCTTGCACATGTTTATAACCTCTTTATTAATGTGATTCCAACACAGACAGACATCGAGGTCATATACTTATTAGCTGGTTAGTACCTTGTTATTCGGACTGATGTCGAAGTCTTCAATTTCCCCCTCATGGGCTTTGAAGTCCAACTTCTCTTTTAAGGAGGGGTACTGGTGAGAGAGCAGCGGCATTACAGTCAAGCTCAAAACCTGCACAGTAACAACTGGGGAGAAGTCTCAACATGGCGGACATTTTGGCATAACTTAAACTCACCTCCCACACTCTGATGTGTCCGTCTGTTCCGCCAGTCAGTAGGAGGCTGAGATCAGGACTGAACCTCACACACTTCTGGAGGGGGTCCTGGGGGTTGAGGTCCGACTGCACCTCCCCAAACGTGTCAACAGAGATCTGGGTGGTGTTATCCTTCATCTCGGACACATTGCCCCTAGCAGCAGCAGCTCCCTCACTACCCTTACCCCCTTTCCCAGCTCGTCTCCTAGCTGCGCCCTGCTCACTGCCACCCCCTGCTGGAAAATAAGGGGCATAGTGATGTGTTAATGTAAGGCAGTGTTGCCCAATCATTCTCTTTGGGACCCAAAGGGGTGCACATTTTAGTTTTTTTCCCCCTACCACAAACAAACATGATTTAAGTAATTAAAGGCTTGATGATGAGTTGATTAGATGAATTAAGTGTGCTAGTGCTAGGGCAAAAATAATAATGTGCAGCCCTTTGGGTCACCAGGACCAGGATTGAGAAACACAGATGTAATAGATGAAATGTAAGATAGGAATGACATTACAGTAAATGTATCTGTAAAGATAATTTGAACTTTGTGTATAAAAAGGTTTATAAAAGGGAATGGCAGGTTTTTGGGGGTGTTCCTTCCTTACCGTCTTTGGCTGCGGCCTTTCCCCTGGTCTGGCGTTGTCTGAAGCGCATGAGGCTGCATCTGCCGTCCTGCCCTGCGGCGATCACATCCCCGCCTATTGCCAGGTTCATAGTGGCACGCGTGTCTGTGTCATGAGAGTGCACCAGGGTGGCACAGTGCTGGTCTCCTACCAACTCCAAACCCAGGAAGTGCTGAAAAAGACAGTCACGACTTAACTTAGCAAATACTGTACAACATTACTCAGATTTAATTCGATCAAAATAAATGCTGAATCACACGTCTACAATGTTTCTGCATTTTCACACTTACAGAATACATGCAATGTAAAAAGGTGTGAAAATACTAGAAATTGAGAGATTATCCCCATAGAGCTGAACCATTACATGGTCACTTAAACATTCAGTAGCTTACCACTGCATTCTTTATGCCCGTCTTGGAAGCGCCTCCCCCTCCTGCAATGATCACCCATCCTGTTTTGGGGTCGACTTTGATTGTGTAGAGGGGGAAGGGGGCCCTATACAGGTCTGGCATCCTCCATTTGCCCATGGCTCTTGAAGGAATCAATCCACTTCACGGCAAATTCCTTGTCTGTAGAAACAGATGCATGAGAACTCAAAATACAAGTCAAAAAACAATCATTACACAATAGTAGCTAGATCCCTGCTTTTAGCAATGCTGGTGTACTTACATACACTAGCGTTGTTTTCAATTGTATTTGGTTGCACAAAACAGTCCATGGGAAGCCAGAAGTTAAATACAATTTTCAGACAACTTAGGATGTTGCACACCCTTGGCTGAATGCGGTTTGCAACATCCTAAATTGTTCCCGAAAATGGTGGTGGACAATTGTGTATTAAGACATTACACATATTTTTCCTGTTTTAGAAGATACTGACCCTACGTGTTTACACTGAGCTGCACTGAGGGCGGAACACAATAATGGTTACATTAAAACACTATGGAGTCGGGGTGCGATATGGGTCGGAAAACATACCTCAATGCAGGGATGGGATATGCCACTGTACTCCAAATTGTACCTTTATCCATACTGCACCATTGAGAAGATTGAAATACTGCTAGTTTTCCTGGGAAACTGCTATTTTCGGCTTCATGCTAGCTGAAGATAAAGTGAAGTTTTCTGGAAACTGGCAGTATTTCAATCTTCTCGGTGGAGCAGTGTGGATAAAGGTGACATTTGGAGTACAGTGGCATATCCCATTCCTGAAATGAGGTACGTTTCCCGTCCCATATGTCGCGCCGACTCCAATGTGTGTTAATGTAACCATGATTGCGTTATGATCTCAGGTGTAAACAAGAGTAACGGTTGGGATGGTATCTTCTGCTGGCAAGCCTAACGCGCTTGCTACATCGTTTACTAACTAGAACAGGTTTTGTTATTTTAATGTTAGCTCGCTAAACATCCCATCGCGAAAGTCTTGTTAGCTAGCTAGCTACCTAACTTGAAATCTTAGCAATTGTCACTGCAAAATAAATCTGAACAAGACCGTTTATCTAGCTAGCTAACTCGCCATCTAAGCTTTTAGCATGCCAGCCAACCATTAGCTACTTGAGCATGAATGGTGTAGTGGATGCCAATATATTTGAGGTCTTGCAAACTCCACCTGTGTACTCTGCTCCGATTTCTCTTCTGATGTCAATTAGTTGGCTATTATTCGCATTATGAGCTGTCACTGGCCGCACATATCTAATGAAAATAACGCTCAAGTTGCTAGCTAGATAGCCAACTTGCTACTTCCCTACAAACACGTCAGCAGCGTGCAATCTGCGCGATCACGTCTTAAATACGCCCCTGTACGTACACTGTCAAATATATTTTTTTAGAACTATCGCTAGATAGGGTGTGGTCTATCGTTTCCAATAAAAGAAAAGTAATCATAGTGGGCAGTGCCAAGCACGACCTAGCGAAATGCTATTGGTGCGTTCCAGCATTATTTGCATATTTTCGTTAGGGAACGCCTACTCTGGGAAGTGCGCGTGCGCAAAAACTCAATTCGCCATTGCTTTACTAAACAGCGCATTGTTATACATTTATTTTTATTTTTGGCAAAGGGTAAAGTCTACAAAACTTGGTCCACTCTGTTCGTAACATATTCTAGTTTGGGGAACAGAAAACTGTATTAAGATTGAATGTTTAATCGATGAGAAGATTTGCAGAATGTTGGCCAAAAATCCATCTCACTCAATCTTTTCCCACTGCCAGCCACTGGGTTTCCTCTAAACCATATTTGGTGGTGAGTGGAAATACCAACCGGATGCTTCAGATTTATATATCCGGTGAAACATCTATCTCATTGTTCTGTGACACTGTATTGATTGAACTGTATAGTTGTTTTTTCTAAATACAATAAACATTTTAATAGCATTGCAAAGCAAGAGCCAAATATTTGCAACACATGTTTTACATAGATGTATTACATTTACATTTTAGTCATTTAGCAGACGCTCTTATCCAGAGCAACTTACAGTAGTGAATGCATACATTTCATTTCATAGATTTTTTTTTTTTTTTCCTGTGCTGGCCCCCCGTGGGAATCGAACCCACAACCCTGGCGTTGCAAACACCATGCTCTACCAACTGAGCTACAGGGAAGGCTACATAGATCTATTCTACATAGATCTAAAACCTTCTGCAGATCATGGACAGCAGAAAATATTTGCACAGGCCTATATTGGCCAAACAATGTATTGATAATAACACTTTCCTTGTGCAAATAATCTGTTTCTTCTTTGTCCTCTGTGGCCAATGCCATGGGAAACAATATGCACATCTGATGTCCTATTCTGATTCTGCCCAACAGGGTAATTCAAAGAATTACAGTGTATCGGCTTAATCACATGAGAGGGATGATGAAACAAATGGTCTCACGGGGGGCCAGCACAGAAAAAAAATGTATGAAATTGTATGAAATGTATGCATTCACTACTGTAAGTCGCTCTGGATAAGAGCGTCTGCTAAATGACTAAAATGTAAAAAAATGTAAAATGTCTCTCTAAAACAATCATGCATTCATAGTGATACTGAGAGAATGATTGTGATATTGTTATAGGACAATGTTTATTCTATGAATCTAGAGAAAACATGATGAGAGACATGGTTAAACACAATAAACAGGCTTAATTTGTCACTCCCTTCCCTGTCCCATTTGTTACTTGGAAGAGATCATTCTGAAAACCGGACTTGTAAAATCCGCTTTAGTAAAGCAATCAATTGTTATGCCTCCGAATAAAATCATGACATTACATAATCATCTGTCAACTGTTAAAGGATGTACCCTAATCCATTGCCTCCCATAACCTGTGTCTAATTTTGCACACCGTCGTCATCTGTCCTACCTCAGCCTTTGCTGGTGCTAAAGAGCACTCGTTTAATAATTATTGTTGGCTGTTCTCTGGGGAAATCTGTCTCTCCAAGGCAACATCAGTCTTGGAATCCAGCAATTAATGAATCACTTTCACAGAGAGGTTACCTACAAGCCTCATCTATTCTCAATTGGCTGCATCACTCTAGGCACATAACGGTAGCGGTAGGTTAATTCTCAATGATTAGCACAGCTTCAAAAATATGTTCACATGTGTTCTCGTGGCCTCTAACCTCTGCTTCCTTGACAAAATCCAAATTGATACATCATGTACTTTTAAAAAAATGAGGCAAAGGAAAGATGAAGGGGTGTGTTTTTATTGGGGGGGGGGGGGGGGGGGGGCATAGTAACAAGGGAGAGGACAGATGACCTTGTGATATTGGGTATCACACACACCCCAAGCTATAGAGGGATGAGTACAGGGGAAGTATGATTGTTCAATTTGGGCCTGAGAGGCAGGGAGATGTTGTTGATGAGTTTGTTTCCAGTAAAAAAAGGTCAATGGTCTGGGTATTGATCACACGTTCAATACAGGGTTTCAGTGGAATAATCAATACAGGTCTCATGGCGGTGTCAACGAAAGAAGCCGGTCTCTGCACAGGTTCTGCACAGCCAGTAGCGTTTCCGGGACACAAACAAATGACCAGACACAACAACCTGAACACATCTCATAGTCCAAAAATAATAATAAAGAACGATGCCATATAGTGCATGAACAGCCCTGGAGCTCCAAGACTAGACTCAGTTCCTTCTCCACACACACATTGTTTGGCATTTTACTGCATTGTTAGGAGCTAGTAACAAGCATTTCGCTTCACCCGCTGTAAGATTTGCTAAATTGTGTAAGCAACCTTAGATTTGAAACAGGGTGTGCATTGTGTATGAGCAAAATCAACTGATGTTGTGTAGTGGGGCTGCTGCTCTTGTTTGGATTGTTCAAGCCGATGGGGGAACAGCTGTCGATAAGTAGCTATCAATTGTTCCCTCCCAAAGACTGGTTCAAGTGACATGCATATTTATTTTATGGTGCTTGTTGGATTTAGGGGGTAGGCCCAGGCTTCCAAACTTTTTTTCCTATTTTTATTTTTTTAAACTATAAAAGTAGATAATTTGATGTGATAATGGTCAGAGTCAATTAGTGCACTCAGACATTGTGGTGGTATGGCCAGGAGGCATAAAAACACCATGCAAACTTTAGTGGCAAATAATCAATTAAATGAAATCAAGTGTCATATTAGAGCATGCTCATCCAGTTATAATGAATAACCATAGGCTATTTACATGTAGTTATCCTATTTGGAATTGTCTGTCCCTATTTCTGACTTTGTACATGGAAAGCAAGGGGGGAGTGGGTGATCTAAAGAGGGGGACGGGCTTATCGGGGTAGAAAGTGAAGATCGAGGGCGAAAAAGCAGCGCTGTTCCGTGAAGGCGAGAGTCCGTTGTAGTCTATTACTCGTCGAGAGGGACATGTTCAGGTTATTCTTATAACAAACACCCAAAATGCACTGTTTTGATTACAAGTGACATCTAATCCTTACAAGAGCGAGCACCACCTATAGGAGATCGAAAGTGTCTTTTTCATGGTTCTGTAAACGGATGCAACAATATGCGGATGGTTTTTACATCATCTGGTACAAAATCTCTGTTCACAGGCGGCATCTTAAGAAGGATAGATAGGAGATGCCAAACGTCGAGTCACTGGAGAATGAAAACCTACATTGAAAGAGCACGTTCATCTTTGGCCATCGCCACATGTTAAATGGATACAGAATGGGTAAATAATGACGCTTATTGTTTTCAGTCATTCGATCATTTATATGGGTATGACAATAGCGGTCCTCTATAGCACCTTTTCAAAATAGAAATGTAGCCAAACGATTTAACCCTGAAATCACAGGCAACAAACTCATCAATATGTGTAATGAGGGCAAGAAATATGATGTCCCTATACTGTAGGCTGGAAAACCACGTTGCTTAATAATACGGCAAAAAAAAGACTGTGTTAAGTATTTTAAATGGATAGTCACGATGGTGTCATTTTGGACATCCATTTTACAAGTTCAATTTTTTTCTCTCTTTCATAGAGCGCAACATGTAGCCTATTTCCAGTGTGCGCAGTAAAATCAGAAGTCACGCATAGTTCTCCGGGGTTATTCTCAACTGAGGACAGGGGCGCAGTTTTCTCAAGATAAATATTGGTAGGGAACGACAGACATTGCTCTCAGTATCAGTCTGTCAACTACAAAGAAGAAACGAACCTAGGCCTCTTTTGCACAACTTGCACAGGCTGTCCATATTTCCCAGTAACTTTTTAAAAAATCCCCTTTTTTCCCAACGTGGATTGCTAGTCAGGTGACTTCTCAGGTGGGGGGGGGGGGGGGGCACAATTCATGATCAAACAGCATCCCATATTCTTCACTTCTTTTGAGTTTTCACCATGGAAACCCCATGTGAACAATGGTGATGACCTTGATACAATGAATATGGAGAGAAGGGTGGCAATGTAAACAAAGTTTTGCATTCGAAAAGAAGCAAAGCTATATTATCGCCCTCACTTTATTCTTAGTGAGTTTTCCATGGGCTCACTTAAGGAAAATTAACATGGTCCAGGAGACCCTTTAAATCTCCTTTAGTCTTAAGCCTACATTTGGAGGACATTGGATTGGTGAATCAACTGACAGAATCAACTGACACTGTCAGAGACGTGTAACTAACAAATATGTGAGCAAAGCTATTCCAAAGTGCAGGGCCTGACAATCAAGACACTACGTGTGATTTAAAGGACATTCGTGACACCTCAGGGCAAAGGGTTCAGTTTACACACAGGAGAATAAAAGGGAACGCGATGAGAGAGCACGATGTAGGCCTACGTTTGAACCTTACAACAGTACCTTGAGGAATTTTACACCTGCAGAACTACAAACAGATTTCCACTTTTTTTTACGACGAGGTCACAGGAAGAATTCAAAACTTAGTCAGCATTCACGATGCCTCGCAACCGGGCCTTCTCAGAGCCGGAGTACTCAGCAGAGTATTCGGCGGACTGCTCTGTGACCCTACCATCGGACCCGGGCCAGGCCGTGGGGCGCACGCACGAGGTAACGGTTCGAAGCCAAGGGTGCTGCCTCTGCCTCCCACGCTTCATGCGTCTCACCTTTGCACCCGAGTCTCTGGAGAACCTCTATCAGACCTATTTCCGCCGGCAGCGACACGAAACCCTGCTGGTTCTGGTTGTGTTTGCTGCCCTGTTTGACAGCTACATCATTGTCATGTGCGCTGTGGTCTACACAGATGAAAATCTGGCCTCTGTGGTGGTGGCATCAGTGGGCCTGGCATCAGACATCCTACTCTATGTGTTGTGCTGCTACGGCCTGCTACCCGACCGCATCTCACGACGTGTGGTGCCCTACGCCCTGTGGGTGCTCATAGCGGCCCAGATCTTCTGCTACCTGGGCCTGAACTATGCCCGCTTCCACCAGGCCAGTGACACAGTGGGCTGGCAAGCCTTCTTTAGCTTCTCCTTCTTCCTGACACTGCCCTTGCGGCTCACGCCCATTGTGCTGATCACATCCGTGTCGTGCGGGGTCCACACCCTGGTGCTGGGGGTCACCATTGCACAGCAGCAGCAGGAGGATATCCAGGGGGCTGCCCTTGGGAGACAGGTGAGAGTGGGGATGGGGCTGAGGACACACTTTGGGTGGGGGATGAGTTGCAGCGGAAGTGGGCGAGGGGTGATGGGGATTGAAGTTGCAGGTAGAATGGGAGATGGGTAAGTGTGGAGGCTGAGGACACTTGCAGGAGGGGAAGGAAGTTGCAGGTGGAGAGTGATATGGGTGAGAGTGGTTCAGGAAACACCTGGGGTGGGTAGACACGAGTTGGATGAAGTTGGAGACAGGCAAGTGTGAGGGGGGGTGTGTGAGTAAGGTAGATAGTAGGGTGGCAGGTAGAGAGAGGTGAACAGATCTTGTGAAGTAGCTCATAAAAGAAAATAACTAGGAACAGTGCAAAATGCCATACTTGCAACACAAGGAATGATGAGTAATTACTAGGGTATATACAGTAAATTTAATAAGAGGCTAGATATTGTTAAAATGACAGTGCAGGTAAGACATGCTAGCTTTCCTGATCACATCAAATGGTGTGTTGAAATAATTTCATCATGCAGAAGATTAACCTCCAGTCTATGTACTATTTATGTCACGTTATGCCCTGTAATTGTCTTACAGCATCTACAATGAATAGGCAATACCGATGAGTCTACAAACAGGCTGAATGTATCAAATGTTTCGGTGACAGAGCAGAGGCTGAGAACAGACTGAGGTTTGAGTGTCTCCAAACAATTAAAAGAGTCTGAGGTAGAATTATCATTTGTCTGTATTTGATATTTTAGAGGTTGTTCTCTTGTTTGACATCGATACTGTTCTCAAAAGGTCCACAGTTTTTGGTTCTCAGTATGCTCATGTCTTCTTTATCATAATCTCACAGTAATCCAATGAGAGGCAGGCAGCCCAATAAAAGGCCCAACCACCCTATCGGAGCTTCAATCTCGGCGAATCAAAATGTTATTCAATGACAAAACATTTTAGGGAACAGTGTAGTATCCAAACTTTGTTTGCAATGTAACTCATCAGCAGCCACCTCACTGCAACCTATACGAGTTTGGTAATGGTTTAGAGTGCTGGTTTCTTTTTGCCTGTCTGCCACATTCATGGCTGCAGAAAGTCCGTAAGATACCACTAGCCTAGGTCGTGATAAGTCTACACAAGGGTCCTCCCCACAGGGTTCAGAGTGTGTGTGCACGCGTCCGTATGTCAAATCAAATTTGTATTTGTCACATGCTTCATAAACAACAGGTGTAGACTAACAGTAAAAGGCTTACTGTGCGTGCCTGTTTTAAAAAAAAAAATTAAAATTATAGTGCATATGTTGTGTGTAAGTGCGTGTGTGTGTCTAATGACTCTGTTGCGTTCTCCAGCTGCTGGCCAACATAGTGATCTATGTGTGTGCCATCACTGTGGGCGTCATGTCCTACTACATGGCAGACCGGAAACACCGCAAGGCTTTCCTGGAAGCACGGCAGTCCCTGGAGGTCAAACTCAATCTGGAGGAACAGAGCCAGCAACAGGTGAGAGTGACAGACTGAGACAGGGAGGACAGAGGGGGATATACAATATAGGGCAGGAGACAACATATTCAGAGAGAGAAAAGTGACAGAGGTTAGTAGGTTTGAGTGGTAGGTTAGAGAGTGGGGGGCGATAAGGAGTGTGTGGCAGTGCCAGAGTAGTGCCCTGGTTTGAATGTATGTGATTCTGATTCAGACCTGTTTATGTTGAAGCCAAAGGGAATTTAAACACAATCTTAGTATCTACAGTTCCATTTGATCTACTGTTACACTACACTAAGCTAGTTAAATGTGTGTGAGCGTGCATGTATGTGTGTGTGTGTGTGTGCACACTTTGTCTGTTTGAGTTAGCACTCGGTCAGCAGTCATTTCCCCTCCCTCCCCCCGTCTCACAGCTGTGGCCATTGGGCATTCTTGATTGCTACTATTTATGGACCAGAGGGTCACTGCTATAGAGAGCTGAGAGGAAAGGGGTGATTATGGAGGAAAGGGAGGGAGGAAAGGAAGGAGGGAGCAAAGGTGTGTGTGTGTGTGTGTATGAGAGAGAGAAGGGCTGATAAGACCATGAGAGGAGAAACTCCCAGAATACTAATGGAGAAGCATGGGCTGCTGGGAGACAAGGACCGCCAGCCAATCAAGGAGCATCCGGTCGCTGCAGGTTACCATGGCGACCGGCCTCCTGAGACGATGTCCGCAGTAATCACTCTGCTGACTCTCTTGCCCAATTTTTTGTCTCTCCATCAGGTTTTGATAAGAACGTAGAAAAACCCTGCCACGTTATTTGTTTTCCTCCCTCTGTGTGTGTGTGTGTGTGTGTGTGTGTGTGTGTGTGTGTGTGTGTGTGTGTGTGTGTGTGTGTGTGTGTGTGTGTGTGTGTGTGTGTGTGTGTGTGTGTGTGTGTGTGTGTGTGAACGTGAACTCAAGGCTTTTGTTTGCCTGATGCATTTGTGTTTTCCAATGTTTATGTTCTAGTCTTGGATCGTCAAGGGTGGAATCTGTTCAGATGGACTTATGTGATGATGAGTGATAGTTTTAGGCCAATCAGATTTGTGTACAGGTACAGTGCTTTTAACAGGGAGAAAAGTTATAGGCCTATATTTTGGCTGACCATTGTACCATGTCTAGGTACAGTGTAATATGTGATTATATATCATGTTTGTTTGTTGGATGTTTATTATTTTATCAGGGAGTCATACTGAGACCAAGGTCTCTTTTACAGATGAGCCTTAAATGACAGAAAATACACGCATCAAAATGCAAGCAGAAAGAAAAACATCAGTATTATTGCCTTTGTAAGGTAAAAAATATAAATCATTCTCAATCAGCTTTCTGAATTCCCCTAGAGGCACCCAAATATCAAATTTAAGAATATTTTGAAGATTATTCCACAGATAAAGTGCAAGGAAACTAAAAGCTGATTTAGCTAACTCGGTAGCAACCAAAGGAATTCCTGAGTTAGTCATCCCTGAGACCGGGTGTGGTAACTCGTATGTCTAAAGTTTAGTAAAGAAGTTAGGTACAGTGGAACTTTTTGTAAAAGGGCTTTCTAAATAAAACATAGCAACGTATCAACCTACGTGACTTCAGAGGGCCAACCAACTGTCTGTCGGACCCCAATAAGACTAGCTGTCACTAATGGGGATCCTAATAAATCAAATGAATGCATTGATGACTACAAACATTTTAGCCTGTAATAAAGTGCAGTGCGCTATGATTAGCTGCATCTAACAGCTTTAATGAACTGGCAGCTGACTTCATATAGATGACGTCGCCATAGTCTAGGACCGATAGGAACGTCGACTGAATAATCTGCGTTCTACTATTTAGCGAGAGGCAGGACCCAGGCAGGACCCATGGGGCGGCAGGGTAGCCTAGTGGTTAGAGTGTTGGACTAGTAACTGAAAGCTTGCAAGTTCAAATCCCTGAGCTGACAAGGTACAAATCTGTCATTCTGCCCCTGAACAGGCAGTTAACCCACTGTTCCTAGGCCGTCATTGAAAATAAGAATTTGTTCTTAACTGACTTGGCTAGTTAAATAAAGGTAAAATAAAAAAATTCTATAGAAGCCCATTTTTATTCTCAGCTTCTTAAGTCATCAATATGCTTTTTAAAAGACAGCTTTAAATCTATCCAGGTATTTGTAAGCAGGGACACAATCAATATGGACAACATCCTAATGACATGCTAAAATCATCATTATTTTGTTGTGCTCTAGAGATCACATATACTTGGTTTTACCTGAATGCAATACTAATTCCAGGTCAATAAAGTTTTTCTGTTTACAATGAAAGCAGACTGTAGTTTAGATAGAGCCTGCTCAACCGTGGGGGAAATAGCATGCACAACAGTATCATCGGCATACAAGTGCAGGTTTTTTTAAGAAGTCGATATTGTTAATGTAAAAAGCACAAGACCAGATTCGACCCCTGTAGGACACCTGTCGTAATATCCAGGAAACATTATTTAACACCATCAGTAGATATACATATTGAGTTTTCTCTGTCAAATAATTTTTAAACCAGTTACATGCAATCTGCTCTAGGTCAATTGAGGAAAGCCTCTGAATTAGCCATGAGTGATCAAAAGTATTGAAAGCCTTTGACAGGTCAATGAAGGGGGCAGCACAATGTTGCCTTTTATCCATACAGTTAACCACATCATTTATAACTAAGGATGCAGCAGAGATAGTGCTATGACCTGGACTAAAACCCAGCTGATGTACATTTAGAATACATTTCAAAGATAAGAAAGATCTTACCTGAGAATGAATCAAGGATTCTAATATTTTTAGCTAGGCAAGAAAGTTTAGAAATAATGTGATTGAATTATTTAGATCACAAGGGTCCGCACGTTTGTGAAGGGGGAGTACAAGGGCCGCTTCCAAACCTTGGGGATAGTACCAGATATAATCATCAGGTAAAAAATATGGGTTAATGATTCAGTAATCAGGGGGGCAGAGAGGCAGCAAAAATGGATCAAGCATATCAGCCCCAGCGGATTTTTTTTTACCAGTCTTAAGCAAGGCACATCACATATAGTAAATTGTTGAAATGAAAACAAAGATTCACTAGAAGTTGATTGATTAACCATCAAGTCAGCTAGAGGCTGGCAGAGGAAGAGCAGTTGATTGACTTACCAAGGTCAAATAAACCACCATTTCACGCAAATAAAAAGCCTGCCAAGATAAAATTATGATTAAAAGCATCACTTATCCCATTCTTCTCAGTTATGATGCCAGGGTCAGATAGAACTTGCTTAGGAAGGGAAGAGGAATTTGTACGTTTCAGTGCATTTAGTGTTTTCCAAAATTTTGAAGGATCACCAGCTGTCGGATATAGAGCTTAAAAGGTAGCTTGATTTAGCTTTCTTAATCGAGATAGTACATCTGTTTCGCAAGTTTACATACACTCAATTAGTATTTGGTAGCATTGCCTTTAAATTGTTTAACTTGGGTCAAACGTTTCGGGTAGCCTTCCACAAGCTTCCCACAATAAGTTGGGTGAATTTTGGCCCATTTCTCCTGACAGAGCTGGTGTAACTGAGTCAGGTTTGTAGGCCTCCTTGCTCGCACACGCTTTTTCAGTTCTGCCCACAAGTTTTCTATAGGATTGAGGTCAGGGCTTTGTGATGGCCACTCCAATACCTTGACTTTGTCGTCCTTAAGCCATTTTGCCACAACTTTGGAAGTATGCTTGGGGTCATTGTCCACTTGGAAGACGCATTTGCGACCAAGCTTTAATTAACTTCCTGACTGATGTTGATTCAATATATCCACATAATTTTCCTTCTTCATGATCTATTTTGTGAAGTGCACCAGTCCCTCCTGCAGCAAAGCACCCCCACAACATGATGCTGCCATGCCCGTGCTTCACTGTTGGGATGGTGTTCTTCGGCTTGCAAGCCTCCCCCTATTTCCTCCAAACATAACGATGGTCATTATGGCCAAACAGTTCTATTTTTGTTTCATCAGACCAGATTACATTTCCCCAAAAAGTACAATCTTTGTCCCCATGTGCAGTTGCAAACCATAGTCTGGCTTTTTTTATGGCAGTTTTGGAGCAGTGGCTTCCTTGCTGAGTGGGCTTTCAAGTTATGTCGATATAGGACTCGTTTTACTGTGGATATAGATACTTTTGTACCTGTTTCCTCGAGCATCTTCACAAGGTCCTTTGCTGTTGTTCTGTGATTGATTTGCACTTTTCGCACCAAAGTACGTTCATCTCTAGGAGACAGAATGTGTCTCCTTCCCGAGCGGTATGATGGCTGTGTGGTCCCATGGTGTTTATACTTGCGTACTATTGTTTGTACAGATGCATGTGGTACCTTCAGGCGTTTGGAAATTGCTCCCAAGGATGAACCAGACTTGTGAAGGTCTAGGATGATTTCTTTTGATTTTCCCATGATGTCAAGCAAAGAGGCACTGAGTTTGAAGGTAGGCCTTGAAATACATCCACAAGTACACCTCCAATTGACTCAAATGATGTCAATTAGCCTATCAGAATCTTCTAAAGCCATGACATCATTTTCTGGATTTTTCCAAGCTGTTTAAAGGCACAGTCAACTTAGTGTATATAGTGTTTTGACACACTGGAATTGTGATACAGTGAATTATAAGTGAAATAATCTGTCTGTTAACAATTGTTGGGAAAATTACTTGTGTCATGCACACAGTAGATGTCCTAACCGACTTGCCAAAACTAGTGGTTGAAAAACAGGTTTTAATGACTCCAACCTAAGTGTATGTAAACTTCCGACTTCAACTGTATATACTGTATACTGCATCCTTCACTGTATATTCTTTACTATCTATTGCATCTTAGCCACTCTGTCACTGCTCATCCATATATTTTATACTTATATATTCTCATCCAATTCCTTTACTAGATTGTGTGTATTAGGTTTTGTTGTGGAATTTGTTAGATATTAGGTTTTGTTGTGGAATTGTTAGATATTACCTGTTAGATACTGCTGCACTGTCGGATCTAGAAGCATAAGCATTTCGCTACACTCGCAATAACATCTGCTAACCATGTGTATGTGACCAATAAAATTAGATTTGAGGTTGGATGCCGAGTGTTGCTGCACAGCTATTTTCAGGTCTCTCCCAGGGCTGTTGCGGTGACCGTATTACCGCCACACCGGCGGTTATGAAGGCAGTCAAATTCTAATCAAACACTTCATGAGAACCCATGATCTCATGTTGCGCAACATTTCAATAGGCTATGCAATTGCGCGAGAAAACAGAGTGGTGGCCTCTACTAAAAAGAGGAGGATCCCATCAACTTTCTATAGGCTGGGCCTACTATATTTATTGATTTATTTCTCAACTTTCTTAATGTTACGCACATTGCTTATATTTACAACAGGAGTATAACCTACCTGGCTGGCATGAAAATAAACCACGGGGTAAAGCGTCCTCCATTTGCTATTTAAGTGCATAGATGACATGTCATGTTTACTGCTGCCCCTGTTTTGAAACAGGTGCATGATAATGGTCCATTCTAAATCAAAACAAAATTCACACATATTATTTTGTACATGTAAAGACAATATTAAATCAAGAATAGTCTGATGGGTGACATTATTAGCTTATCACTTGTGAATTATGTATTATAATTTCTGAATGATGCCCAGCATAAGAAACAAAGCCTTTTTTTGCGATCTTTTCAAATCATAGTCGCACACCTCATGTAGCCTAGCCCATGGGCCTATATGTTTTAATAATGTTTGTATCACAACTAAAGTGGCCAAATAACTTCTTAAAATGAAGCACATTAACAACGAAATTTTGTGACCGCCACAGCCCTAGTCTCTCCAGAGATGTTCGATCGGGTTCAAGTCTGGGCTCTGGCAGGGCCACTCAAGGACATTCAGAGACTTGTCCCTAAGCCACTCAGGCATTGTCTTGGCTGTGTGCTTAGGGTCGTTGTCCTGTTGGAAGTGAACCTTCGCCCCAGTCTGAGGTCCTGAGTGCTCTGGAGCAGGTTTTCATCAAGGATCTCTCTGTACTTTGCTCCGTTCATCTTTCCCTTGATTCTGACTAGTCTCCCAGTCCCTGACGCTTTTAAACATCCCCACAGCATGATGCTGCCACCACCATGCTTCACCGTAGGAAGGGTGCCAGGTTTCTTCCAGACGCGACGATTGGTGGCAGCAACAAATAGTTCAATCTTGGTTTCATCAGTCCAGATAATCTTGTTTCTCATGGTCTGAGAGTCTTTTAGGTGCCTTTTGGCAAACTCCAAGTGGGCTGTCGTGCCTTTTACTGAGGAGTGGCTTCCGTCTGGCCACTCTACCATAAAGGCCTGATTGGTGGAGTGCTGCAGAGATGGTTGTCCTTCTGGAAGGTTCTCCCATCTCCACAGAGGAGCTCTGTCAGAGTGACAATCAGGTTCTTGGTTACCTCCCTGAGCAAGGCCCTTCTCCCCTGATTGCTCAGTTTGGCTGGGGGGCCAGCTCAAGGAAGTCTTGGTGGTTCCAAACTTCCTCCATTTAAGAATGATGGCGGTCACTGTGTTCTTGGGGACCTTCAATGATGCAGAAATGTTTTGGTACCCTTCCCCAGATCTGTGCTTCGAGACAATTCTGTCTCGGAGCTCTACGGACAATACCCTCGACCTCATGGCTTGGTTTTTGCTCTGACATGCATTGTCAACTGTGGTACCTTTTATATAGACAGGTTTGTCCCTTTCCAACTCATGTCCAATCCATTGAATTTACCACTGGTGGACTCCAATGAAGTTGTTGAAACATCTCAAGGATGATCAATGGTAACAGGATGCACCTGGTCTCAATTTCGAGTCTCATAGCAAAGGGTCTGAATACTTACGTAAATCAGGTATTTCTGTTATTTAATTTTTATACATTTGCAAAATGTATAAAAACCTGTTTTGCTTTGTCATTGTGGGGTATTGTGTGTAAATTGATGAGGGGGAAAATATAATTTGTAAGTCGCTCTGGATAAGAGCGTCTGCTAAATGACTTAAATGTAAATGTATATTTAATCTATTTTAGAGTAAGGCTGTAATTTAACAAAATGTTGAAAGTCAAGGGGTCTGAATACTTTCCAAATGCACTGTGTGTACTGTTTGAGCACATGGTAGTCAGTCATCCATGTTTATTTTGTTATGGTATTTATTTTTCCAAGATCTATTAGTTGAAGGGTGATCGAAGTAGATATAATTGGAAGTGGATGCTTTGGGATGGCAACGGACAGCTTCCTTTGTTATAGAAAGTGGTTTCATTAGGTCACTGAATCTTTTTTATTGATTCTGATTGAGCATTGATTGATTCTGCTGCCAATCACACAAAATTGAAGTGCCTTTTATTGTAAGCTGTGCGTGCGTCTATTGAGTCTCTTTAGAGTCTCCTCATATCCACTGAAACCTCACCACTCTTCCTGTCCTCCACAGGAGCGTCTCTTGCTGTCCATCCTGCCGAAGCATATAGCAGACGAGATGTTACAGGACATGAAGAAGAAAGAAGCCAGTCAGACTGGACAGAAGGAGATGCAGCAGTTCAACACCATGTATATGTATCGTCACGAAAACGTCAGGTAAGACACAGCAGCCAGACTCTCTGTGTACAATCTATAGACCTATGGCTAGGAGAACACAACTTGTAGAGTATACTATGTTCTATAATAAAGAGGCAGGATATCTAATAGGATGATGTGATGACAGCATGTATCCCCTTTCTCCTGCAGTATTTTGTTTGCAGACATTGTGGGATTCACTCAGCTGTCATCATCATGCAGTGCCCACGAGCTGGTCAAGCTCCTCAATGAACTGTTTGCCCGCTTTGACAAGCTGGCTGCCGTGAGTCACACACACACACACACACACACACACACACACACACACACACACACACACACACACACACACACACACACACACACACACACACACACAAATATATTACTTACTGACAAAAAATGTATATTGGTTGGCATGTATTTATACTAATCTTTTAAACATAGATTTATTTATAGATTAAAGTAAATTTACATGAGTAGTCACATCATTTCACATACTGATGAAATCACTTTGAATGTTCCAGCCCCTCCACTAACTACCTCACTGTGTGTGTGTTTCTGTGTAGAAATACCACCAGTTGAGAATAAAGATCCTGGGCGACTGTTACTACTGCATCTGTGGCCTGCCAGACTACAGAGAGGACCACGCTGCCTGCTCCATCATGATGGGCCTGGCCATGGTGGAGGCCATATCGTGAGTAGCACCCAATGGAAATGTGGACTGTAGAAACTGTAGAGTGGTTTGTGGTATAGGCTGCATGTCAAAGGACATCCTATTCACCTACTTAGGGTCAAAGATACTACTGTAGAACCTATTACTTTCATGTGCTAAAAACAGGTCTGACATCTACAGTATCTGGCTAAATGGTGAGAAAATAATACGCAATTAATATTTTCTACCAAGGTTTGATGAGCTTTTAAGTCGAAACCTTTTAGTTTTCCGAATTACCTCCGTTTCAGATGTGTTCACATCTCAGAGGTCCTTCTGTACTAGTGGTGAATAGGGTGTCATTTGAGATTTGCACATAGAGTAGGAATAATGTGACGTGCTGGAGGCAAAACGAATGGTAGGGGAAAGACTGGCTAGGGTGGTTCTTCTTGGCTCCGGTGTCACGGTGACTGTGTTATCCTGTAGGTATGTTCGTGAGAAGACCGGGACAGATGTGGACATGCGTGTGGGGGTACACACTGGCACTGTCCTGGGGGGCGTCCTGGGACAGAAGCGGTGGCAGTATGACGTCTGGTCCACTGACGTCACCGTGGCCAATAAGATGGAGGCGGGAGGAATACCGGGGTAAGAAGGAATTGCTTTAAACCCCTCTAAGTTATTACATTTCCCTAACTCTATTCACAGATCTTTACTACAACTTTAGATGATGCTCAGCCAAGATTGACCTGCCTCATGCACTCATATTTGTCAAATGTGTTTGTGCCCAATACAAACCCTATATACCTATTGCTAGCAATAAGTAATGAATTATGAAGTTGGTAAGGAAATGTTGATGTACTGACTATCAAATAAGTGACAGCAGGAATTATTCAAAGTTTGCAATAGGGAGGGCATAGGGTCAGCCCCCACCCGTTCTGCCATTGATAGACCAGGCTCTCCTACCTCTAGCCTATAACCCCTGACCTTTGCGGCAGGCGTGTGCACATCTCCCAGGCCACCATGGAGTGTCTGCACGGGGAGTTTGATATGGAGCCAGGGAACGGGGGCGACCGCTGTGAGTACCTGAAGGAGAGGGGCATCGACTCCTACCTGGTGGTGGTGCCCAAGGGCCCCCTGGGAAAGAACGGCATCAACGGGGTGGTGAGTATTACATCAGCACCTAGTTTTATTCAACCTTTATTCTTACAGGTTCGTCTTACTGAGATAAAACCTCAGAAAAACTTTATTTTACAACCAGGTTGTACTTACTAAGAAATTACTTTTATCTTTAACTTTGATACCAGTCTCCAATTTTGTTGAATTCTTTGAGGTAATTACCTGCGTAGTTTCCTAGTTAATACCATGAAAATACCAGGTAAGTAACAGCTTACAACAGGCTATAAAAGAAAGCGTAACAAAATGACAATATTTTTCTTTCTCCAGATTCCTCCTGTCAACACACCAGTCACTGTAGCACACCTCACATTCTCTCTTCTCTCTCTCTCTCTCTCTCTCTCTCCTCCTTCCTGTCTCTTCGTTTCCTATCAGAAGTTGTCTGTGATGTCGTCCAATGGGAACTCTCCATTGTTGATCAACACCACTGAGTGTAATGGGAGTGTCCACACAGCCTGCACCACACCAGACGAGCCAGAGGAGCTGGACACACGAGTAACATATGACCTTTACTGTAACCCCTAACACACAGTATTGCAACTCTATGTACTACAAGTGCACAGTGTGTGCAGGCCTTTGTTCCAGTTTAGGATTAGTACACCTATTCAAATTATTAACTAATCATTGTCTTATATTTAGACCTCGATTTGTTTATTCGGGGGTGTTAGCGCTGGGCTAGTACAAAAACCTCCAAATACTTTGGCTGTCTCCAGGACAGGAGTTGCTCCAAAGTGTGCTACCTTGTCTACTTCAAACCTGAATGAAGAGTGGCTCCACCCAGATTCTCCACCCTTCTCATTAAGTGTGCACTTGCACACTCCCCATCATGGATCTAAAAGCATTGAATTAGTGTAAGTATTGGCTGGAGAGAGTTTCGACCATTGTTAAATCCATGAGAGGGAGTGTGCAAGTGCACACTTCAGAAGAAGTGTGGAGAATCGGGGTGCATCCAGTGAGTGGTGTAATGACAGACCAAGAATGCTACCTTCTTGTGACCCCAGGTGGTGAACCCTTCGTTCCCCAACCCTCGGCGGAGGCTAAGACTGCGGGACCTGGCCGAGAGGGTGATTGATGCCCAAGAGAACGAACAGGAGCTCAACAAACTGCTCAATGAGGCACTGCTGGAGAGAGAGACCGTACAAGCGTGAGTAGACAGAGAGTGAGGGTGTGTGTGGGGTTGCAAAATTCCAGGAACTTTAAATATATTCCCGGGTTTTCCTGAAATCCTGGTTGGAGGATTCTGATTTCGGGAATCCCACAACTGGGCATTTTGGGAAAACCAGGGAATTTATATAAAATTCCCTGAATTTTGCCAGCCTGTGTATATCTATGTATGAATGTGTGTGTGTGTGTGTGTGTGTGTGTGTGTGTGTGTGTGTGTGTGTGTGTGTGTGTGTGTGTGTGTGTGTGTGTGTGTGTGTGTGTGTGTGTGTGTGTGTGTGTGTGTGTGTGTGTGTGATAGTCATAGTGAAACACCCAGTAGCAGAGGGTGTGTGAGTGAGCCATGTGCAGCCAGGTATGAATCCTCTGTTATGTGAGCAGACAGACCGTGTGAACCCTCCCTCTACCCTGTCAGTCTGAAGGGGAAACGCACCAACCGTCTGTCCCTGCGCTTTGTGGACCCTGAGCTGGAGACCCGCTACTCCGTAGAAAAGGAGAAGCAGAGCGGAGCTGCCTTCAGCTGCTCCTGTGTAGTGCTCCTGTTCACTGCAGCCATGGAGGTCCTCATAGACCCTCGGTGAGTTCACCTAAACTCTCGTTCTTTCTCTCACTCTCTCTCTCTCTCTCGTTCCTTATGTTCTGTGTGTTCTTGCGGTTGACAGGATGATAGCAAACTACGTGACCCTAGCTGTGGGAGAGGTCCTGCTGCTCGTCCTAACTGTCTGCTCTCTGGCGGCCATCTTCCCTCGAGTGAGTGCCCCCCCCCCCCGCTCCACTATCACACCTTGCTCAACATCCAACCAGAGAGCAGCTAGCCTTTCAGAGCGAGCAACAGTTAACCCACAGCCAAATCCTAATTTATCATAGAACATTTTCCACAACATAAGAAATCTGTAGATATGAAGATATTTGTTGTGGTATACTCTTGAGTAAAAAAATAACATAGTTGTGATAGTGGATCAGCATACCGTAGTTAAATAACTTAAATGTGCTAAAAGCATCTCATGATGCTGCGCATTTGATGTGTACAGACACTCCCAATGTTACGTAAGCTGAAGAAAAAAAAATGTGGTAAAGAATGTGTCTAATCAGCACCCCATACGTTCGTTCTTTTGTCACGCATCAGCACTTTTGATCTAACATCATGAGCCAGGTCATGGAAAGTCAAATTTATTGACTGCTACAGACAGTTATGTAGCTACCACTATCGACTTCTCTTGTTCTCTTGTCACCCTAACAGCAGCACTCCTCCCCCATCCCCACACTGCCCACAAGGGTTTTGAACCCCATGCGCTGTATCTGCACCGTGTGCAATGTAGACACACAGTCACACACAGACACATACAGTGCATTCAGAAAGTATTCGCTTTTTTTCACATATTGTTACATTACTGCCTTATTCTAAAATAGATTAAATCGTTTTTTTCCCCTCATCAATCTACACACAATACCCCATAATGGCAAAGCAAAAACAGGTTTTTAGAAATGTTTGTAAATGTATTCAAAATAAAAAAACTGCTATCACATTTACACAAGTATTCAGATCCTTTACTCAGTACTTTGTTAAAGCACCTTTGGCAGCGATCACAGCCTCGAGTCTTCTTTTTCTGCAGATCCTCAAGCTCTCTCAGGTTGGATGGGGAGCGTCACTGCACAGCTATTTTCAGGTCTCTCCAGAGATGTTCGATCAGGTACAAGTACGGGCTCTGGCTGGGCCACTCAAGGACATTCAGAGACTTGTCCCGAAGCCACTCCTGCATTGCCTTGGCTGTGTGCTTAGGTTCATTGTCCTGTTGGAAGGGGAACTTTCGCCTCAGTCTAAGGTCCTGAACACTCTGGAGCAGGTTCTCATCAAGGATCTCTCACTACTTTGCTCCATTCATCTTTCCCTCGATCCAAACTAGTCTCCCAGTCCCTGCCATTGAAAAACATCCCCACAGTATGATGCTGCCACCACCGTGCTTCACCGTAGGGATGGTGCCAGGTTTCCTCCAGATGTGATGCTTGGCATTCAGGCCAAAGAGTTACATTTTGGTTTAATCAGACCAGAGAATCTTGTTTCTCATCATCTGAGAGGCCTTTAGTTACCTTTTAGATAACTACACGCGGGCTGTCATGTGCCTTTTACTGACGAGTGGCTTCTATCTGGCCACTTTACTATAAAGGCCTGATTGGTGGAGTGCTGCAGAGATGATTGTCCTTCTGGAAGAACTCTGGAGCTCTGTCAGAGTGACAATCGGGTTCTTGGTCATCTCCCTGACCAAGGCCCTTCTCCCCCGATTGCTCAGTTTGGCCGGGAGGCCAGCTCAAGGAAGAGTCTTGGTAGTTCCAAATTTCATTCATTTAAGAATGCTGGAGGCCACTGTGTTCTTGGGGACCTTCAATGCTGCAGACATTTTTTGGTACCCTTCCCCAGATCTGTGCCTCGACACAATCCTGTCTCAGAGCTCTGCGGACAATTTATTCGACCTCATGGCTTGCTTTTTGCTCTGACATGCACTGTCAACTTTGGGACCTTATATAGACAGGTGTGTGCCTTTCAAAATCATGTCCAATCAATTGAATTTACCACAAGTGGACTTCAATCAAGTTGTAGAAAGATCTCAAGGATGATCAATGTAAACAGGATGCACCTGAGCTCAATTTTGTGTCTCATAGCAAAAGGTCTGAATATTTATGTAAATTAGCTCCGGTCTAAGGCACTGCATCTCAGTGCTAGAGGTGTCACTACAGACCCTGGTTCGATCCCGACCGTGATTGAGAGTCCCATAGGGCGAAGCACAATTGGCCCAGGATCGTCCAGCATCGTCGGTCATTGTAAATAAGAATTTGTTGTTAACTGGTGTCGTGTCTTTGGGGTACCATTCAACTGAAGATATGTTTATCAATTAGCTCCCTGTAATTATTATTACGCGATTAAACTGATTAATCGTTTAATTGTAATTAACTAGGAGATCGGGGCACCAAGGAGAATATTCAGATTACAAAGCTATAATTTTCCTAATATAACTTTCCTGTACTATAATATTATATTCTATTATAGTATAGGCCGATTATCTTCTGGTTTAAAATGGTGTATTTTACCTCTAGTCCAGTCTCATTCCAAACGTCGTAAATTGTTGTATCTGCACGAACCCAGTCTTTACTAAAATCATCCATACATCAATTGTCTTAAAATCATTTATTTACTACACTAAGTAATTAACAGAAAAACATACAAACAGTAATTATCGTCACAAAGGATTGGTAGAGGAATGTGCCCTTGTGGGCTAAACAGGCAGGTCGGCCTGTTGAACAATGGGTCATAAACGGTCAACTGAGAAGTTACACAGAGTTCATTAATATTAACAATTGACAATTGAAGGCTCACTCATTCGGGAACAATTGCAATCAATATATATTTACGCTCATGTGTCGTCGTGATCCTTGTTCGAGAGTTCTGTTCTGTTGGGGAGTTTGTCCACGTTCTCTCTCTCTCTCTCTCTCGGTTAGAATGGATCTTTCAGAGCGACATTCATTAATGTCGTCATTGAATGGTTGTTTCGTTGGTCTTCGCGTTCAATTATATAATTTACTTAGCTGCAGACTAATAATTAATATCAAAGACTTGTTCTTATTCTGTCAGTATCGATAGTCTAAAAGTTAACCACGTGGTATGGTTCACTTTCAGTAGAGGAATTGGAAGGTAAAACCTATTAGCAAACGGAGTGTAGGCCTGGTCTGAAGAAATGTAAATCAGGCGGTGTTTTATAGTGCCCATAGAACAGGCTTGTCAAATGACGCCTGGTCCTGTATGGGTCCCTGGGGCGTGCCTATGACTGAGTTAGATTTGGTTACAGAAATACAATTCTATCACATTACATCAGTACAATAGCATCTCAATGTCCTACAAAAGCTTTATCCTTATTAATACATTCTATACAACCATTATGATGCTATTATATAAACAGTTTTATGGTAATATGGCTATATTGTCTCTTCTGAGTATCACAAAATTGTACCAAGCGGATCAGTTCGTAGCTGGATTCTTCACCAATCTTCCATACCTTCTCCAGAACACAAAATGTCGCTTGGCTCTCCAATTCTATGAGTTGGAAGAATTTCCTGTGTCTCTCTATGGGCCATGTGGCCAGAGACTCTCCTGGAATTTTAGAGTTTTTACGACCCTTTACACACAGGGTGGATTGGGGGGAAGGTAGGGGGTGGTTTTGCAAAAGGGAGGGGGTCAACTGTCCTCCCTGTACCAAAAGAGGCCAACGTCATGACACTGGCATGCCTAGTAAAATGATATATATTTTTTATAATGCATTTCTGTTTTTTATTTTTAATACATTTGCAAACATTTCTAAAAACCTGTTTTTGCTTTGTCATTATGGGGTATTGTGTATAGTAGATTGATGAGGGAAAAAATATAATTTTATCAATTTTAGAATAAGGCTGTAAGGTAACAATGTGGAAAAAGGGAAGGGGTCTGAATACTTTCCGAATGCACTGTACACACATAAACAAACAGATTAGCAACTATTATATCAAGGGTGAAATGCATGTACATGTCAACATGTCTGTGCCTGTCCCAGTACAATGTCAATCACACAAACACCAGAAACCACACACACTCACACACACATACACTTTACCCCAGAGCGTATAATCAAGCGCTTTTAGTGCTACATAATGAAATACTTTTACTTGAAGCTGTATGGACCAGACTATTGTTCAGCTGCTGAGAGAATGTACTGTACCCAATGAGATCAGATTTAACCATTGGAGATCTGAATCCCCTCGCGTGACGGTAGTTCCAATCCAGTGACAATTCTTTATCTATGGAAAATCAATCCCTCCTAATCATATAGATGTTCATAGAGAAGGACTGATGCATGACTCCTAATGGCATGATTGATGGTTCATTGAGGAAAACCAATATGTCTCGTCCTCAGTTTGTCCCAGCTCATCTGAAATGACCGTTGACATATACAGCACTATGTAGTCATATACTGTTCCATCACTAACATGAAAGTCACTATAGTACAGATGTAGGATCTTAATTTGAACACCCAGTTTTTTTATTTAACTAGGCAAGTCACTTAAGAACAACGTCACCCCGCTCCTCCGCTCTCTCCACTGGCTTCCAGTCGAAGCTCGCATCCGCTACAAGACCATGGTGCTTGCCTACGGAGCTGTGAGGGGAACGGCACCTCCGTACCTTCAGGCTCCGATCAGGCCCTACACTCAAACAAGGGCACTGCGTTCATCCACCTCTGGCCTGCTCGCCTCCCTACCTCTGAGGAAGCACAGTTCCCGCTCAGCCCACTCAAAACTGTTCGCTGCTCTGGCACCCCAATGGTGGAACAAGCTCCCTCACGACGCCAGGACAGCGGAGTCAATCACCACCTTCCGAAGACACCCGAAACCCCACCTCTTTAAGGAATACCTAGGATAGGATAAAGTAATCCTTCTAACCCCCCCCCCCCCCCATTAAAAGATTTAGATGCACTATTGTAAAGTGGTTGTTCCACTGGATATTATAAGGTGAATGCACCAATTTGTAAGTCGCTCTGGATAAGAGCGTCTGCTAAATGACTTAAATGTAAATGTAACAAATTCTTATTTGCAATGACGGCCAACTGTTGCAGGACAACTTTCCTGCAATGCAGGAAATGTACAACTTGTAGTGTATTTGAGGTTTGGAAAGGCTTCTGAAGTTTACCACTTTGACATTTCAGATTTGATTTTCCCTTATGAGAAATGTATCAACCCCTACAAAAATTTCCAATAATCCACATGATTCACATTTCCTGTTGCTGCAGGATTATTTTCCTGCTGTAGCAAACTGGCACAAATTAATGTCCTTCATCTGTACAAACTCACTAGGAGAAATACCCTGAACGCTACTATGGTTTCCATCTGATGATGCGTTTGAAAACTGAACATGATTACGATGATGATTACAATTGTATTACTTCGTTGGTTACAGCGAGCAAAGGCGACCGTCACCATCAATCATAGTTAAAACGTTTTTAATGTTCCGCCATTGCCCCACATATACCACAGGCGTCGTAAAAGAGTGTTGTAAAACATTACTCAAAACCACATCAATACAACGACGATAGACAGACAGACAGACAGACAGACAGACAGACAGACAGACAGACAGACAGACAGACAGACAGACAGACAGACAGACAGACAGACAGACAGACAGACAGACAGACAGACAGACAGATCACGTGACTGGTTAATGATATTACTGTTGATGACCAACATGTTATTTTTCCTCCTAGGTTTTCCCTAAGAGGCTGGTGTCTTTCTCCACATGGATCGACCACACCCGCTGGGCACGGAACACATGGGCCATGGCAGCAATCTTCATCCTCACCATGGCCGACATTGTGGACATGGTGAGAAACGCTCATCGTTAGTCCAGTAGAAAGAAATCACAACACTGGCTTTCTGGTGTTGAATTATGTAGTAGCTTGCCAATACACAAGACTTCCCATTAAGCTGGGTTTGACTTAAGGGTCTGTTTTTGGTATTGACTTGCGTGCATACCGTCCATATGCAACAGCACGCATTGCAGTTAAATGTTTTAAATTCATAATAAAGCAAAAAGATGGGAGTGAAACCAAGGATTTTTTAAAGGGGTCCATGTAATCTTGGAGGAAGCACTAAAAATCGATTGTTGCTCAGGTCTTGCGTTAACATTTGGCCTCTATCCCCTCTGTCCACGCCTTGTAGCTGAGCTGTCCCCGTCCCTCTGGAAACACCACAATGGCTCCTCCTTCCTCTGTTGTCCAATCCGGGGCAGAGGGCTGTCTGGACAACCCCAAGTACTACAGCTACATCGCCGTGCTGGCACTCATGGCGACCACCATGCTGGTACAGGTCAGCCACATGGTCAAGGTCACACTCATGCTCCTCATCACCATAGCGACGGGCATCGTCAACATCTACAGCTGGAGGGACATATTTGACCGCTACGATATGGCCCGCTTCCAGGACTACAGGTGGATGTGGTTGTGGTGTTATAGGCTGTAGAACAGGTGTGGGTGGTGGTCATCAGTTTATGGATGTGTGGTCATCCATTTATTTTCAATTAGTAAAACTGGAATTGGAATTTCAGTTGACTGAATTGAAATGAAATTGACCGCAACTCTGATTGTCATGTTTAGTGTGATATTGTTGTTCTGTATACAGTGTGAGCATGCTTGTGATTTCTGATGATCTCTGTGCTCTGTTTTTAGGTCTTACCTGGTTCCCTCCAAATATGCCATGACTGTGATGATCTTCATCATGATGATCAGCTTCTACTACTTTTCTCGACATGTAAGTTACTATGGCAGAAGGGTACTAGTTATATGCCTGTTAGGGCTTGGTAATTGTGGAGGAGGAATGAGGCGCAGGAACCAGCGAACACAGGGTAGTGGTGTTTTTAATATACACTCACCAAAAAAAAACAAATGTTCCCACACACAGGGGAGAAAATACATGCGGCGTACAACAACGTCGACATGAACACAAGCCGTCACACAAGAAACAATCATTAATCCCGCACGAACAGGAGCGGGCCAGCTAAACTAAATAGCCCCTCTAATGGCTAATTGACCACAGGTGTCACAAAATAAAAAAAAGGGAAAAGCAAAAGGGAATCGGTGGCAGCTAATAGGCCGGTGACGACGACCGCCGAGCGCCACCCGAGCAGGAGGGGGCGCCACCGTCGGTGGGAATCGTGACAATGCCTTCCAAGTCATCACCACCTTCTCTATTCTCCACATTTTCTGCTTCTCCTCCATTCTTGATAACCTCTCCACCTCTATTTGAATCTCTTTCCTGTCTCCTGCCACCATGTCCCTGACTTTAGGTGGAGAAGCTAGCCCGTACTCTGTTCTTGTGGAAGATTGAGGTCCATGAGCAGAAGGAGAAGGTGTATGAGATGAGGCGCTGGAACGAGGCGCTGGTCACTAACATGCTGCCAGAGCACGTAGCACGCCACTTCCTGGGCTCCAAGAAAAGGGACGAGGTGAGACAACTTCACTACTGTAGATACTGTCCCCGTCCCTCTGGAAACGCCACAATGGCTCCTCCTTCCTCTGTTGTCCAATCCGGGGCAGAGGGCTGTCTGGACAACCCCAAGTACTACAGCTACATCGCCGTGCTGGCACTCATGGCGACCACCATGCTGGTTGTCCAAAAAGTTCTACTTTTCAGTCATCTGTCCATAGAACATTCTTCCAAGAGTCTTGATGATCTTCCAGGTATGTTTTGGCAAACTTGAGTCAACTTTTTGGATGAGATGGGTCCCATTATGCCTAGTAGTGTTTGGGGACGTATCCATTTAAAAAAAGTTATTTGTAAACTCAGGTTTCCTTAATCTAATATTAGGTTTTGGTTGAAGATCTGATAACATTCAGTATAAAGAATATGCAAAAATACAGAAAAACCCAGGGCTCTAAATTAACATTTTTCATTGGTAGCACTGAAAATATTTTTTTCATCGATTGAGATATAGCCTACTGTATGTTGGGCCTTGAAGTATGCTAGCTACTTCAAGTCCTCAACTGGCAGCTTCATTAAATAGTACCAGCAAAACACCAGTCTCAACGTCAACAGTGAAGAGGCGACTCCAGGATGCTGGCCTTCTAGGCAGAGTTCCTCTGTCCAATGTCTGTGTTCTTTTGCCCATCGTAATCATTTATTTTTATTGGCCAGTCTGAGATATGGCTTTTTCTTTGCAACTCTGCCTAGAAGGCCAGCATCCCGGAGTCGCCTCTTCACTGTTGATGTTGAGACTGGTGTTTTGCAGGTACTATTTAATGAAGCTGCCAGTTGAGGACTTGTGAGGCGTCTGTTTCTCAAACTAGGCACTAATGTACTTGTCCTCTTGCTCAGTTGTGCACCGGGGCCTCCCACTCCTCTTTCTATTCTGGTTAGAGACAGTTTGCGCTGTTCTGTGAAGGGAGTAGTACACAGCGTTGTACGAGGTCTTTAGTTTCTTGGCAATTTCTCGCATGGAATAGCCTTCATTTCTCAGAACAATAATAGACTGACGAGTTTCAGAAGAAAGTTCTTTGTTTCTGGCCATTTTGAGCCTGTAATAGAACCCACAAATGCTGATGCTCCAGATACTCAACTAGTCTAAAGAATGCCAGTTTTATTGCTTCTTTAATCAGGACAACAGTTTTCAGCTGGGCTAACATAATTGCAAAAGGGTTTTCTAATGATAAATTAGCCTTTTAAAATGATAAACTTTGATTAGCTAACACAACGTGCCATTGGAACACAGGAATGATGGTTGCTGATAATGGGCCTCTGTACGCCTATGTAGATAAAAAAAATCAGCCGTTTACAGCTACAATAGTCATTTACAACATTAACAATGTCTACACTGTATTTCTGATCAATTTCATGTTATTTTAGTGAATAAAATGTGCTTTTCTTTCAAAAACAAGGACTTTTCTAAGTGAATGGTAGTGTGTATATATATATTTTTTTTTACGGATATGACAGTTATTTAATTGTCATGACGGTTTTCATCCATAACCATCGTTTATATGGAAATTGTGCCAGCCCTAATAAATACATTGGTTTTAAGGCAGTCAATGTGAAGTGGGACCAATACATGTATAGTTCCTGAAGTTGAGAAAGAGGTATCAGCCACGGTCACTGTGTGCGTTGATCAGCCACCATGTTATCACAGTGGTAAGGTTTGTTCAGCTATTGCAAAGGTTACAGCTGGAGTTATGCTCTTGACTTATCTATGTCTGTACATCTGTTAATCTGAAATATATATATATATATATATATATATATATATATATACCCCTTCCAGGAGCTGTACAGCCAGTCATATGATGAGATTGGGGTGATGTTCGCCTCCATCCCCAACTTCTCGGACTTCTACACAGAGGAGAGCATCAACAATGGGGGGATTGAGTGCCTCAGGTTCCTCAACGAAATCATCTCCGATTTTGACAGCGTAAGAAGCTCATGAATGCATAATTTTGACTTGTAACAGTCATGCAAATGTTGAAACTAGCTTGCTATGACAATGGAAGTACTGTATGTTATTACTCCCTATTCCCGAGGCATGTATAGAAATTAAAGATGCTGCCTAACACTTTGAGACTTGACCTTTCAACCCGTGACCTTTAACCTCTGACAGCTCCTGGACGAGTCTCAGTTCCGCTGCATCACCAAAATCAAAACCATTGGCAGCACCTACATGGCAGCGTCAGGGGTCACTCCCGACATCAGCAACGGCTATGCCTGTCTGAAGGTTAGCTCATTACCATAGTCATCAGCCACTGGGTCTGGGTCAGTGGAGGCTTAAACTAGCCGTGTAAACTCCTATAGTATGACATAATCATGTGAACTCCTATAGCTAAACAGCAGAACTCCTGATGAACTCAGTCTAGAGCATCTTGTAGTGTTTGTGGTAGCAGGTCAGAAATGGGATCAAGAGCTTTAGGACTGATCTTTTACAGGGGATATGTTAATTTTATGGGTGATGATGATCGTAGTGGTGGTGGTGATGATCAAATGAATTCACTTGAAACTTGATGATGAAGATGGTTAAGGTAGAGGGCTCTGTTGTGCAGAAAGAGGAGCTGACTGACAGAGAGCGCTGGCAGCATTTGGCAGATCTGGCTGACTTTGCTCTGGCCATGAAGGTCACGCTCATGAACATCAACTACCAGTCCTTCAACAACTTTATGCTACGCATAGGTCAGTGCTAACTTTTCAGCCATATATTTTAAGGTGAGAGAAGAATGGAGAGTGTGTCCTAGTTTTGTACAGCATGCATATCATGTATCCCATACTTCCTCCTCTCCCCAGGTTTGAATAAAGGGGGGGTGCTGGCAGGAGTGATTGGTGCCCGGAAGCCTCACTATGACATCTGGGGCAACACTGTGAATGTGGCCAGTCGCATGGAGTCCACAGGGGTCATGGGTAACATCCAGGTAAGGCCTCTCCATACAGGGGCAACGAGATGCAGGATGGGATAAGCATTGAGGTGACAACCAAACAATCAGCTGTAGCGCATTGGCCCGTAAGGTCGTTGATGTACCTGATTTGTGGTAAGGACTGAGCAGGAGCACTTGATAGCCTACAATGATTGATACATTGCAGTCACTTGCAAGATCTCGAAACGACATACAGCAATCGGATACCCGACTGCGCAGTCGATGTGGCATGCAACCATTGGTTGACTGCAATGTAGTCGGCCTGGAATTGTTGTTTATCAGATGGCTATAATAACACAAGAATAATCCTACTTTGTTTGATTACTATTTAGGTCTTGGGGTTTGACATCAGGGAATAGCTTTAAGTGGATTACCAAATCTGGGTAGAAAACATATTGGATGGATCTGTATGCATGCGGCGATTCATCACCTAAAATGTTATATGATTCTACTGCCCCCAGGTGGTGGAAGATTGCTACCACATCTTGAAGGAGTACGGATTCCGTTTTGTGAGGAGGGGACCCATCTTTGTGAAGGGGAAAGGAGAGCTGCTTACCTACTTTCTGAAGGGTAGAGAAAAACAGGGCTCCTTCATCAACGGCTCCTCGGTCACCCTGCCACACCAAGTGGTGGACAACTCCTGACCTGCGTGTCAACGCTCACAGAATCACACACGCATAATCAGACATATACATTCTAATGTATGTGAGATCTGAATTCATGCTTATACCAACACTCTTTCAGAATTGTAAAGTATGTAAGAGGATATGTACATCTTGCAAAGAGAGCGATTTGTCCCACCTCCCCACCCTGCCTGTTCAAATACTTTTTTTGCAAACTACAAAGCTTTTCAAAATAGTGCTCAGCTACTTGCATTACAGACTTATGAACACATATCACGCTACTGTATAGTCACACATATTTACACACAGTCTTAGACAAACACTCTTATTCAGAAACACAGTCTGACAAACACACATTCATGTATTCACTACAATGCCATCCTTACGACGCACTCAAGCCAGATGCATCATGGCTGTTGGACTAAATGCCTCATTTTGAATACTTTCCCCCCTTTTACAAAATACTTTATATTTGGAAAATAATGGATTTCATTGTGTTTGTTACAGTATCTCCAAACTGCTTGGAGATGAAGATGACCTGAGATAAAATGGTAGAGTGTTTGAAGGTTAATGTGTGTGTGTGTGTGTGTGTGTGTGTGTGTGTGTGTGTGTGTGTGTGTGTGTGTGTGTGTGTGTGTGTGTGTGTGTGTGTGTGTGTGTGTGTGTGTGTGTGTGTGTGTGTGTGTGTGTGTGTGTGTGTGGCTGAATAAGCCTGCAGTGAAAGTATTCTTTCTCACTTTTTTCGAATCTGGAATCAAGTAACATGCCATGCCCTCTTTCTGTTTGCTATGAATTTGGAACACCTGCCTTCTATGTTCTTCCCCCCTTTGTTTACATTGGCACACATCACTTCTTTACGGTATCTGAGTCTATGCGGTCAGTGGGCACAGAACCCAGGTGTGAGTCCTCAGGTGTGAAATTGGAGACAGGTTGAATGTTTTTTGGAGGCATTGCAGGTGTCTGCATGCATGTTGACAAGCAAGAGTGATTCATGGTATTTTAGAGTTTGTGGTCACCAGGTCTTTGTGAGTAGCTGACACCTTTGGCCATTATGGGTATTCCGATGGGTAGAAATGCAGTGCCCTGAAAAAGTATTTGCCCCCTTTTGGATTTTCTCTGTTTTTGCATATTTTTTACACTGAATTAGCAGATCTTCAACTAAAACCTAATATTAGATAAAGGGAACCTGAGTTTACAAAAAAAGTATTTATTTATTTATTTAACAATGTTACGCAACCCCCAATTCCCCTGTGTGAAAAATGTATTGCCCCCTTACACTCAATAACTGGTTGTGCCACCTTTAGCTGCAATGTCTGCAACCAAATCCTTCCTCTAGTTGTTGATCAGTCTCACATCGCTGTGGAAGAATTTTGGCCCACTCTTGCATGCAGAACTGCTTTAACTCAGCGACATTTGTGGATTTTCAAGCATGAACTGCTCCTTTCAAGTCCTGCCACAACATCTCAATTGGGATTAGGTCTGGACTTTGACTAGGCCATTCCAAAGCTTCATTTGTATTGCTTTTTAGTCATTTTAAAGTAGATTTGACTTTTGGATTAAAGTTGACTTACGTTTGCTAAAAAACACCTTGAAGATCATCAAGGCTCTTGGAAGAGTGTTCTATGAACAGATGAGTCAAGTGTATAACTGTTTGGAAGACATGGGTCCCATTATGCCTGACGAAAAACCAAACACTGCATTCCACGGTAAGAACCTTGTACCAATAGTCAAGCATGGTGGTGGTAGTGTGATGGTTTGGGGATGCTTTGCTGCCTCAGGACCTGCATGACTTGCCTTAATAGAAGGAACCATAAATTATGCTCTGTATCAAATAAAAGGTTATTGGTCACATACACATATTTAGCAGATGTTATTGTGGGTGTAGCAAAATGCTTGCTGTATCAGTGAATTCTACAGGAGAATGTCAGGCTGTTTGTGACCTGAAGCGCGGCTTGGTCATGCAGCAAGAAAATAATCCAAAACACACAATCGATGGCTAAAAAGCAACAAATTTGAAGTTTGGGAATGGCCTAGGCAAAGTCCAGACCTAATCCCAATTGAGATGTTGTGGCAGGACTTGAAATGAGCAGTTCATGCTTGAAAGCCCCAAAATGTTGCTGAGTTAAAGCAGTTCTGCATGGAAGAGTGGGCTAAAATTCCTCCACAGCGACGTGAGAGACTGATCAACAAGTAAAGGAAGTGTTTGATTGGAGTCATTGCAGCTCAAGGTGGCACAAGAAGTTATTGAGTGTAAGGGGAAATTACTTTTTCACACGGCCATTGGGTGTTGCATAACTTTTTATGAAATCAATTAAATAAGTATGTAATTGTTGTATTTGTTCACTCAGGTTCCCTTTATCTAATATTAGATTTTGGTTGAAGATCTGATAATATTCAGTATTAAAAAAAATGCAAAAGTAGAGAATTAAGGGGGCAAATTACTTTTTCACAACACTGTATGTTTGTTTGTTTGTGTGTATGTAAGGTGGATATGTGGATAGTATTGCAGGAGCCTGGTGAGTTTATTTTGCTCGTATTGTGCCCCCATCAGTGTCTTTTCTCTGAAATTCTTCTACAACCCTCTGTCCTCGCTTGTCACTTACACAAATTAAAACATTCCTGGCCCTTTAATATTTTCATAACTAAGTTTAATTCATGCTGAGATTCTATTTAAAGTGAAGGGATAAAGGACTAATGAGTCTCTAAGTTGTAAATACAGTTTACTGTTCATTAAATTAATTTATTGCAGTTGTCAGGGACAGATTTCCTTTTTTAAAACCAATGTAAAAGTGCCAATGTTGAAGGAATGGCTTTGGTCCCTGTACATGTGGCCAAAATGCAGGTCTTTGCTGTTTCTCGATTTGTATTTTAAAGAACCTCAGGCTTGGGAATAAAATGGCATTTTGAATGGTCTGTAAACTATCTGTGTTTGAGTTTAAAGATAAGTTATTAATGTATTTCATTTAAATTATTTGTCATTTTCAACTGTATTGATAAAAAAACTAAATTAAACCATGGTCCCTAATACTTTCTTTATTTAGTGTGTTTTGAGTAGGTCTGTTGTCTCCTCTTTGGATAGCATAAAGTTGTTGCATATGTTGAGAGTGGGACATCTGATCCATTTTATGCAGAAGTTGCAGAACCTAATGAATACAATATGTTGAATAGACATTTCAACCAATTTTGCTTGCTGAGAAGAGATCCCCTTTTTGATGTAGCTTGAAAAAAACTTAAAGGGGAAACCTGCAAATGCAACTTCCAGTTTTAGACTTTTAGATGAATGATATATAATCAATAAGTTATGCTACCTGGGGCGGCAGGTAGCCTAGTGGTTAGAGCATTGGGCCAGAATCCCTGTGCTGACAAGGTAAAAATCTGTCTTTCTTCCCCTGAACAAGGCA